>NW_025725972.1:0-1435633 GCF_021461395.2 Schistocerca americana
AGTATTAAATTCCGTTGAAATTTCTTAGTTTCATCGTCAATAAGAAGGTCCAAGGGATAAAGTAATCCTGAAGTGAAGCATCGGAATCTAAAACTGGACACACAGGGGAGGTTCAAATCAGAGAAAGGGAGAGTGTCAGTCCTCTTGTACTTAAGTCGGCATTTTGCCTTTTGTATTAAATTCGGGTGCAATTTCTGTGTTTCATTGTCAATAAGAAGATCATAGGTATACAGTAAACCTGAAGTGAAGCATCGGAAACTAACACACAACTTACAGGCGAGGTTCAAATCATAGAAAGTGAGAGTGTCAGTCCCCTTGTACTTAAGTCGGCATTGTGCCTTTTGTATTAAATTCGGATGCAATTTCTGCGTTTCATCGTCAATACGAAGGTCCAAAGGGTACAG
Organism: Schistocerca americana; assembly: GCF_021461395.2. NCBI lineage: Eukaryota > Metazoa > Arthropoda > Insecta > Orthoptera > Acrididae > Schistocerca > Schistocerca americana. Next base: position 405 of record NW_025725972.1, read on the forward strand.
TAAACATGAAGTGAAACATCGGTATCTAAAACAGGACTCACAGGAGAGGTTCAAATCATAGAAAGAAAGAGTGTCAGTCCTCTTGTACTTAAGTCGGCATTGTGCCTAGTGTATTAAATTCGGATGCAATTTCTGTGTTTCATCGTCAATAAGAAGGTCTAAGGTATACAGTAACCTGAAGTGACGCATCGGAATCTAGAACTGGACTCACAGGAGAGGTTGAAATCAATGAAAGTTATTGTGTCAGTCCTCTCGTACTTAAGTATGAATTTTGCATTTTGTATTAAATTCGGATTCAAATTCTGTGTTTCATCGTCAATAAGAAGGTCCAAGGTATACAGTAACCCTGAAGTGACACATGAGGAATCTAAAACTGGACTCACATGAGAGGATCAAATCATAGAAAGTTAGAGTGTCAGTCCTCTTGTACTTAAGTCGGCATTAAACCATTTGTATTAAATTCGGACGCAATTTCTGTGTTTCATCGTTAACAAGAAGGTGCAAGGTATACAGTAAACCTGAAGTGAAGCATTGGAATCTAATACTGGACTCTCAGGAGAGTTTCAAATCATAGAAAGTTAGAGTGTCAGTCCACTTGTACTTAAGTCGGCATTGTGCCTTTTGTATAAAATTCGGATGCGATTTCTGTGTTTCATCGTCAATAAAATGGTGCAAGGTATAAAGTAATCTTTAAGTGAAGCATCGGAATCTAAAACTGGACTCACAGCAGAGGTTCAAATCATAGAAAGTGAGAGTATCTGTTCTCTTGTACTTAGGTCGGAATTGTGCCTTTTGTATTAAATTCCGATGCAATTTCTGTGTTTCATCGTGAATAAGAAGGTGCAAGGTATACAGTGAAATTGAAGTGAAGCATCGGAATCTAAAACTGGACTCACAGGAGAGGTTCAAATCATAGAAAGTTAGTGTGTCAGTTCTCTTGTACTTAACTCGGCATTGTGCCTTTTGAATTTAATTTGGATGCAATTTTTGTGTTTCATCATCAATAAGAAGATCCAAGGTAAACAGTAAACCTGAAGAGAAGCATCGGAATCTAAAACTGGACTCACATGAGAGGTTCAAATCTTAGAAAGTTAGAGTGTCAGTCCTCTTGTACTTAAGTCGGCATTGTGCTTTTGTATTAAATTCGGATGCAAACTCTGTGTTTCATCGTCAATAAGAAGGTCCAGGTTATACAGTAAACCTGAAGTGATGCATCATAATCTAAAACTGGACTCACAGGGGAGGTTCAAATCATAGAGAGTTAGAGTGTCAGCCCTCTTGTACTTAAGTCGGCATTGTGCCTTTTGTATTAAATTCTGATGCAATTTCTGTGTTTCATCGTCAAAAAGAAGGTCCGAGGTATTCACTAAACCTGAAGTGAAGCATCGGAATCTGAAACTGGACTCAATGGTGGGGTTCAAATCATAGAAAGTTAGAGTGTCCGTCCTCTTGTACTTAATTCGGCATTGTGACTTTTGAATTTAATTCGGATGCAATTTTTGTGTTTCATTGTAAATAAGATGGTCCAAGGTACACAGTGAACCTGAAGAGAAGCATCGGAATCAAAAACTGGACTAACATGAGAGGTTCAAATCATTGAAAGTCAGAGTGTCAGTACTCTTGTAATTAAGTCGGCATTGTGCATTTTGTATTACATTCGGATGCAATTTCTGTGTTTCATCGTCAATACGAAGGTCCATGGGATACAGTAAACCTGAAGTGAAGCATCGCAATCTAAAACAGGACTCACAGGAGAGGTTCAATTCAAAGGAAGTGAGACTGTCAGTCCTCTTGTACTTGAGTCGGCATTGTGCCTTTTGTATTAAATTCGGATGCAATTTCTGTGTTTCATCGTCAATAAAGAGGTCCAAGGTATACATTAAACCTGAAGTGAAGCATCGGAATCTAAAACTGGATTCACAGGAGAGGCTGAAATCATAGAAAATTAGTGTGTCAGTCCTCTTGTACTTAAGTCGGCACTGTGCCTTTTGTATTAAATTCGGATGCTATTTCTGCGTTTCATCGTTAAAAAGAGGGTGCAAGGTATACAGTAAACCTGAAGTGAAGCGCCGGAATCTAATACTGGACTCACAGCAGAGGTTCAAATCATAGAAAGTTAGAGTGTCAGTCCTCTTGTACTTAAGACGGCATTGTGCATTTTGAATTTATTTGCGACGCAATTTCTGTGCTTCATCGTCAATAAGAAGGTGCAAGGTATACGGTAAACGTAATGTGAAGCATCGGAATCTAAAACTGGACTCACAGGAGAGGTTCAAATCATAGAAAATGAGAGTGTCAGTCCTCTTGTACTTAAGTCGGCATTGTGCCTTTTGTATTAAATTCGGATGCAATTACTGTGTTTTATCGTCAATAAGAAGGTGCAAGGTATACTGTAAACCTGAAGTGAAGCATCGGAATCTAAAACAGGACTCACAGGAGAGGTTCAAATCATAGAAAGTGAGAGTGTCAGTCCTCTTGTACTTAAGTCGGCACTGTGCCTTTTGTATTAAATTCGGATACAATTTCTGTGTTTCATCGTCAATTAGAAGGTGCAAGGTATACAGAAAACCTGTAGTGAAGCATCGGAATCTAAAACTGGACTCACAGGAGAGGTTCAAATCATAGAAACTGAGACTGTCAGTCCTCTTGTAGTTAAGTCGGCATTGTGCCTTTTGTATGAAATTCGGATGCAATATCTGTGTTTCATATTCAATAAGAAGGTCCAAGGTATACAGAAAACCTGAAGTGAAGCGTCGGAATCTAACACTGGACTCACAGGAGGGGTTCAAATCATAGTAAGTGAGAGTGTCAGTCCTCTTGTACTTAAGTCGGCATTGAGCCTTTTGTATTAAATTCGGATGCAATTTCTGTGTTTCATCGTCAATTAGAAGGTGCAAGGTATACAGTAAACCTGTAGTGATGCATCGGAATCTAAAACTGGACTCACAGGAGAGGTTCAAATCATAGAAAGTGAGACTGTCAGTCCTCTTGTAGTTAAGTCGCATTGTGCCTTTTGTATTAAATTCGGATGCAAAATCTGTGTTTCATATTCAATAAGAAGGTCCAAGGTATACAGTATACCTGAAGAGAAGCATCGGAATCTAAAACTGGGCTCACATGAGGGGTTCAAATCTTAGAAAGTTAGAGTGTCAGTCCTCTTGTACTTAAGTCTGCATTGTGCCTTTTGAATTTCATTCCGACGCAATTTCTGTATTTCATCGTCAATAAGAAGGTCAAAGGTATACAGTAAACCGGAAGTGAAGCATTGGAATCTAAAACTGGACTCACAGGAAAGGTTCTAATCATAGAAAGTTAGAGTGTCAGTCCTCTTGTACTTAAGTCGGCATTGTGCTTTTGTATTAAATTCGGATGAAACTCTGTGTTTCATCGTCAAATAGAAGGTCCGAGGTATTCAGTAAACCTGAACTGAAGCATCGGAATCTTAAACTGGACTCAATGGTGAGGTTCAAATCATAGGAAGTTAGAGTGTCCGTCCTCTTGTACTTAATTTGGCATTGTGTCTTTTGAATTTAATTCGGATGCAATTTTTGTGTTTCATCGTAAATAAGATGGTCCAAGGTACACAGTAAACCTGAAGTGAAGCATCGGAATCTAAAACTGCACTCAGAGGAGAGGTTCAAATCATAGAAAATGAGACTGTCAGTCCTCTTGTAGTTAAGTCGGCATTGTGCATTTGTATTAATTTCGGATGCAATATCTGTGTTTCATATTCAATACGAAGGTCCAAGGTATACAGTAATACTGAAGTGAAGCATCGGAATCTAACACTGGACTCTCAGGAGGGGTTCAAATCACAGAAAAAGAGAGTGTCAGTCCTCTTGTACTTAAGTCGGCATTGAGCCTTTTGTATTAAATTGGGATGCAATTTCTGTGTTTCATCGTCAATAAGAAGGTGCAAGGTATAGAGTAAACCTGAAGGAAAGCATCGGAATCTAACACTTAAAGCACTGGAGAGTTTCTAATCATGGAAAATTAGAGGATCTGTCCTCTTGTACTTATGTCGGCATTGTGCCTTTTGTATTAAATTCGGATGCAATTTCTGTGTTTCATCGTCAATAGGAAGGTTCATGGGATACAGTTAACCTGAAGTTATGCATCGGAATCTAAAACTGGACTCACAGGAGAGGTTCAAGTCAATGAAAGTGAGAGTGTCAGTCCTCTTGTACTTAAGTCAGCATTGTGCCTTTTGTATTAAATTCCGATGCAATTTCTGTGTTTCAACGTCAATAAGAAGGTGCAAGGTATACAGTAAAATTGAAGTGAAGCATCAGAATCTAAAACTGGACTCAAAATAGAGGTTCAAATCATTGAAAGTTAGAGTGCCAGTCCTTTTGTACTTAACTCGGCATAGTGCCTTTTCAATTTAATTCGGATGCAATTTTTGTGTTTCATCGTCAATAAGAAGGTCCAAGGTACACAGTAAACCTGAAGAGAAGCATTGGAATCTAAAACTGGACTCACATGAGGGGTTCAAATCTTAGAAAGTTAGAGTGTAAGTCCTCTTGTACTTAAGTCGGCATTGTGCCTTTTGAATATAATTCCGACGCAATTTCTGTGTTTCATCGTCAACAAGAAGGTCAAAGGTATACAGTAAACCTGAAGTGAAGCATTGGAATATAAAACTGGACTCACAGGAGAGGTTCTAATCATAGAAAGTTAGAGTGTCAGCCCTCTTGTGCTTATGTCGGCATTGTGCTTTTGTATTAAATTCGGATGAAACTCTGTGTTTCATCGTCAATAAGATGGTCTAAGTTGTACAGTAAACCTGAAGTGATGGATCTTAATCTAAAAGTGGACTCACAGGAGAGGTTCAAATCATAGAAAGTTAGAGTGTCAGCCCTCTTGTGCTTAAGTCGGCATTGCGCCATTTGTATTGAATTCGGATGCAATATCTGTGTTTCATCATCAAAAAGAAGGTCCGAGGTATACATTAAACCTGAAGTGAAGCATCGGAATCTAAAACTGGACTCACAGGAGAGGTTCAAATCATAGAAAGTTAGTGTGTCAGTCCTCTTGTACTTAAGTCGGCATTGCGCCATTTGTATTAAATTCGGATGCAACTTCTGCGTTTCATCGTTAATAAGAAGGTGCAAGGTATACAGTAAACCTGAAGTGAAGCATCGGAATCTAATACTGGACTCACAGGAGAGGTTCAAATCATAGGAAGTTAGAGTGTAAGTCCTCTTGTACTGAAGTCGGCCTTGTGAATGTTGTATTAAATTCGGATGCAATTTCTGTGTTTCATCGTCAATAAGACGGTCCAAGGGATACAGTAAAACTAAAGTGAAGCATGGGAATCTAAAACTGGACTCACGGGAGAGGTTCAAATCATAGAATGTGAGAGTGTCAGTCCTCTTGTACTTAAGTCGGTATTGTGCCGTTTGTATTAACTTCGGATGCAATTTCTGTGTTTCATCGTCAATAAGAAGAACCAAGAGATACAGTAAACCTGAAGTGAAGCATCGGAATCTTAAACTGGACAATCAGGAGAGGTTCAAATCATAGAATGTGAGTGTGTCAGTCCTCTTGTACTTAAGTCGGCATTGTGCCTTTTGTATTAATTTCCGTTGAAATTTCTTAGTTTCATCGGCAATAAGAAGGTCCAAGGGATAAAGTAATCCTGAAGTGAAGCATCGGAATCTAAAACTGGACACACAGGAGAGGTTCAAATCATAGAAAGGGAGAGTGTCAGTCCTCTTGTACTTAAGTCGGCATTTTGCCTTTTGTATTAAATTCGGGTGCAATATCTGTGTTTCATTGTCAATAAGAAGATCATAGGTATACAGTAAACCTGAAGTGAAGCATCGAAAAGTAACACACAACTTACAGGAGAGGTTCAAATCATAGAAAGTGAGAGTGTCAGTCCTCTTGTACTTATGTCGGCATTGTGGATTTTTTATTAAATTCGGATGCAATTTCTGTGTTTCATCATCAATACGAAGGTCCAAAGGATACAGTAAACATGAAGTGAAACATCGGTATCTAAAACTGGACTCACAGGAGAGGTTCAAATCGTAGAAAGAAAGAGTGTCAGTCCTCTTTTACTTAAGTCGGCATTGTGCCTTGTGTATTAAATTCGGATGCAATTTCTGTGTTTCATCGTCAATAAGAAGGTCCAAGGTATACAGTAACCTGAAGTGACGCATCGGAATCTAGAACTGGACTCACAGGAGAGGTTGAAATCATTGAAAGTTATTGTGTCAGTCCTCTCGTACTGAAGTTGGAATATTGCCTTTTGCATTAAATTCGGATTCAAATTCTGTGTTTCATCGTCAATAAGAAGGTCCAAGGTATACAGTAACGCTGAAGTGACACATGAGGAATCTAAAACTGGACTCACAGGAGAGGTTCAAATCATAGAATGTGAGAATGTCTGATCTCTTGTACTTAAGTCGGAATTGTGCCTTTTGTATTAAATTCCGATGCAATTTCTGTGTTTCATCGTCAATAAGAAGGTGCAAGGTATACAGTGAAATTGAAGTGAAGCATCGGAATCTAAAACTGGACTCACAGGAGAGGTTCAAACCATAGAAAGTTAGAGAGTCAGTTCTCTTTTACTTAACTCGGCATTGTGCCATTTGAATTTAATTCGGATGCAATTTTTGTTTTTCATCGTCAATAAGAAGGTCCAAGGTAAACAGTAAACCTGAAGAGAAGCTTCGGAATCTAAAACTGGACTCACATGAGAGGATCAAATCTTACAAAGTTAGAGTGTCAGTCCTCTTGTACTTAAGTCGGCATTGTGCTTTTGTATTAAATTCGGATGCAATTTCTGTGTTTCATTGTCAAAAAGAAGGTCCGAGGTATTCAGTGAACCTGAAGTGAAGCATCGGAATCTTAAACTGGACCCACAGAAGAGGTTCAAATCATAGAAAGTTAGAGTGTCCGTCATCTTGTACTTAATTCGGCATTGTGACTTTTGTATTAGATTCGAATGCAATTTCTGTGTTTCATCGACAATAAGATGGTGCAAGGGATACAGTAAACCAGAAGTGAAGCATCGGAATCTAAAACTGGACTCACAGGAGAGGTTCAAATCATAGAAAGTTAGTGTGTCAGCACTCTTGTACTTAGGTCGGCATAGTGCCTTTTGTATTAAATTCGGATGCAATTTAGGTGTTTCATCGTCAATAAGAAGGTGCAATTTATACAGTAAACCTGAAGTGAAGCATCGGAATCTAAAGCTGGACTCACAGGAGAGGTACAAATCAAAGGAAGTGTGACTGTCAGTCCTCTTGTACTTAAGTCGGCATTGTGCCTTTTGTATTAAATTCGGATGCAATTTCTGTGTTTCATCGTCAATAAGAAGGTCCAAGGTATGCATTAAACCTGAAGTGAAGCATCGGAATCTAAAACTGGACTCACAGGAGAGGTTCAAATCATAGGAATTTAGAGTGTCAGTCCGCTTCTACTTAAGTCGGCATTGCGCAATTTGTATTAAATTCGGATGCAATTTCTGTGTTTCATCGTTAATAAGAAGGTGCAAGGTATACAGTAAACCTGAAGTGAAGAATCGGAATCTAATACTGGACTCACAGGAGAGGTTCAAATCATAGAAAGTTAGAGTGACAGTCCTCTTGTACTTAAGTCGGCATTGTGCCTTTTGTATTAAATTCGCATGCAATTTCTGTGTTTCATCGTCAATAAGAAGGGGCAAGGTATAAAGTAATCTTAAAGTGAATCATCGGAATCTGAAACTGGACTCACAGCAGAGGTTCAAATCATGGCAAGTGAGGGTGTCTGTTCTCTTGTACTTAAGTCGGCATTGTGCCTCTTGTATTATATTACGATGCAGTTTCTGTGTTTCATCGTCAATAAGAAGGTGCAAGGTATCCAGTAAAATTGAAGTGAAGCATCGGAATCTAAAACTGTACTCACAGGAGAGGTTCAAATCATCGAAAGTGCGAGTGTCAGTCCTCTTGTACTTAAGTCGGCATTGTGCCTTTTGTATTAAATTCGGATGCAATTTCTGTGTTTCATCGTCAATAAGACGGTACAAGGGATACAGTAAAACTAAAGTGAAGCATGGGAATCTAAAACTGGACTCACGGGAGAGGTTCTAATCATAGAAAGTGAGAGTGTCAGTCTTCTTGTACTTAAGTCGGCATTGTGCCGTTTGTATTAACTTCGGATGCAATTTCTGTGTTTCATCGTCAATAAGAAGGTCCAAGAGATACAGTAAACCTGAAGTGAAGCATCGGAATCTTAAACTGGACTATCAGGAGAGGTTCAAATCATTGAAAGTGAGTGGTCAGTCCTCTTGTACTTAAGTCGGCATTGTGCCTTTAGTATTAAATTCCGTTGAAATTTCTTAGTTTCATCGTCAATAAGAAGGTCCAAGGGATAAAGTAATCCTGAAGTGAAGCATCGGAATCTAAAACTGGACACACAGGGGAGGTTCAAATCAGAGAAAGGGAGAGTGTCAGTCCTCTTGTACTTAAGTCGGCATTTTGCCTTTTGTATTAAATTCGGGTGCAATTTCTGTGTTTCATTGTCAATAAGAAGATCATAGGTATACAGTAAACCTGAAGTGAAGCATCGGAAACTAACACACAACTTACAGGCGAGGTTCAAATCATAGAAAGTGAGAGTGTCAGTCCCCTTGTACTTAAGTCGGCATTGTGCCTTTTGTATTAAATTCGGATGCAATTTCTGCGTTTCATCGTCAATACGAAGGTCCAAAGGGTACAGTAAACATGAAGTGAAACATCGGTATCTAAAACAGGACTCACAGGAGAGGTTCAAATCATAGAAAGAAAGAGTGTCAGTCCTCTTGTACTTAAGTCGGCATTGTGCCTAGTGTATTAAATTCGGATGCAATTTCTGTGTTTCATCGTCAATAAGAAGGTCTAAGGTATACAGTAACCTGAAGTGACGCATCGGAATCTAGAACTGGACTCACAGGAGAGGTTGAAATCAATGAAAGTTATTGTGTCAGTCCTCTCGTACTTAAGTATGAATTTTGCATTTTGTATTAAATTCGGATTCAAATTCTGTGTTTCATCGTCAATAAGAAGGTCCAAGGTATACAGTAACCCTGAAGTGACACATGAGGAATCTAAAACTGGACTCACATGAGAGGATCAAATCATAGAAAGTTAGAGTGTCAGTCCTCTTGTACTTAAGTCGGCATTAAACCATTTGTATTAAATTCGGACGCAATTTCTGTGTTTCATCGTTAACAAGAAGGTGCAAGGTATACAGTAAACCTGAAGTGAAGCATCGGAATCTAATACTGGACTCTCAGGAGAGTTTCAAATCATAGAAAGTTAGAGTGTCAGTCCACTTGTACTTAAGTCGGCATTGTGCCTTTTGTATAAAATTCGGATGCGATTTCTGTGTTTCATCGTCAATAAAATGGTGCAAGGTATAAAGTAATCTTTAAGTGAAGCATCGGAATCTAAAACTGGACTCACAGCAGAGGTTCAAATCATAGAAAGTGAGAGTATCTGTTCTCTTGTACTTAGGTCGGAATTGTGCCTTTTGTATTAAATTCCGATGCAATTTCTGTGTTTCATCGTGAATAAGAAGGTGCAAGGTATACAGTGAAATTGAAGTGAAGCATCGGAATCTAAAACTGGACTCACAGGAGAGGTTCAAATCATAGAAAGTTAGTGTGTCAGTTCTCTTGTACTTAACTCGGCATTGTGCCTTTTGAATTTAATTTGGATGCAATTTTTGTGTTTCATCATCAATAAGAAGATCCAAGGTAAACAGTAAACCTGAAGAGAAGCATCGGAATCTAAAACTGGACTCACGTGAGAGGTTCAAATCTTAGAAAGTTAGAGTGTCAGTCCTCTTGTACTTAAGTCGGCATTGTGCTTTTGTATTAAATTCGGATGCAAACTCTGTGTTTCATCGTCAATAAGAAGGTCCAGGTTATACAGTAAACCTGAAGTGATGCATCATAATCTAAAACTGGACTCACAGGGGAGGTTCAAATCATAGAGAGTTAGAGTGTCAGCCCTCTTGTACTTAAGTCGGCATTGTGCCTTTTGTATTAAATTCTGATGCAATTTCTGTGTTTCATCGTCAAAAAGAAGGTCCGAGGTATTCACTAAACCTGAAGTGAAGCATCGGAATCTGAAACTGGACTCAATGGTGGGGTTCAAATCATAGAAAGTTAGAGTGTCCGTCCTCTTGTACTTAATTCGGCATTGTGACTTTTGAATTTAATTCGGATGCAATTTTTGTGTTTCATTGTAAATAAGATGGTCCAAGGTACACAGTGAACCTGAAGAGAAGCATCGGAATCAAAAACTGGACTAACATGAGAGGTTCAAATCATTGAAAGTCAGAGTGTCAGTACTCTTGTAATTAAGTCGGCATTGTGCATTTTGTATTACATTCGGATGCAATTTCTGTGTTTCATCGTCAATACGAAGGTCCATGGGATACAGTAAACCTGAAGTGAAGCATCGCAATCTAAAACAGGACTCACAGGAGAGGTTCAATTCAAAGGAAGTGAGACTGTCAGTCCTCTTGTACTTGAGTCGGCATTGTGCCTTTTGTATTAAATTCGGATGCAATTTCTGTGTTTCATCGTCAATAAAGAGGTCCAAGGTATACATTAAACCTGAAGTGAAGCATCGGAATCTAAAACTGGATTCACAGGAGAGGCTGAAATCATAGAAAATTAGTGTGTCAGTCCTCTTGTACTTAAGTCGGCACTGTGCCTTTTGTATTAAATTCGGATGCTATTTCTGCGTTTCATCGTTAAAAAGAGGGTGCAAGGTATACAGTAAACCTGAAGTGAAGCGCCGGAATCTAATACTGGACTCACAGCAGAGGTTCAAATCATAGAAAGTTAGAGTGTCAGTCCTCTTGTACTTAAGACGGCATTGTGCATTTTGAATTTATTTGCGACGCAATTTCTGTGCTTCATCGTCAATAAGAAGGTGCAAGGTATACAGTAAACGTAATGTGAAGCATCGGAATCTAAAACTGGACTCACAGGAGAGGTTCAAATCATAGAAAATGAGAGTGTCAGTCCTGTTGTACTTAAGTCGGCATTGTGCCTTTTGTATTAAATTCGGATGCAATTACTGTGTTTTATCGTCAATAAGAAGGTGCAAGGTATACTGTAAACCTGAAGTGAAGCATCGGAATCTAAAACAGGACTCACAGGAGAGGTTCAAATCATAGAAAGTGAGAGTGTCAGTCCTCTTGTACTTAAGTCGGCACTGTGCCTTTTGTATTAAATTCGGATACAATTTCTGTGTTTCATCGTCAATTAGAAGGTGCAAGGTATACAGAAAACCTGTAGTGAAGCATCGGAATCTAAAACTGGACTCACAGGAGAGGTTCAAATCATAGAAACTGAGACTGTCAGTCCTCTTGTAGTTAAGTCGGCATTGTGCCTTTTGTATGAAATTCGGATGCAATATCTGTGTTTCATATTCAATAAGAAGGTCCAAGGTATACAGAAAACCTGAAGTGAAGCGTCGGAATCTAACACTGGACTCACAGGAGGGGTTCAAATCATAGTAAGTGAGAGTGTCAGTCCTCTTGTACTTAAGTCGGCATTGAGCCTTTTGTATTAAATTCGGATGCAATTTCTGTGTTTCATCGTCAATTAGAAGGTGCAAGGTATACAGTAAACCTGTAGTGATGCATCGGAATCTAAAACTGGACTCACAGGAGAGGTTCAAATCATAGAAAGTGAGACTGTCAGTCCTCTTGTAGTTAAGTCGCATTGTGCCTTTTGTATTAAATTCGGATGCAAAATCTGTGTTTCATATTCAATAAGAAGGTCCAAGGTATACAGTATACCTGAAGAGAAGCATCGGAATCTAAAACTGGGCTCACATGAGGGGTTCAAATCTTAGAAAGTTAGAGTGTCAGTCCTCTTGTACTTAAGTCTGCATTGTGCCTTTTGAATTTCATTCCGACGCAATTTCTGTATTTCATCGTCAATAAGAAGGTCAAAGGTATACAGTAAACCGGAAGTGAAGCATTGGAATCTAAAACTGGACTCACAGGAAAGGTTCTAATCATAGAAAGTTAGAGTGTCAGTCCTCTTGTACTTAAGTCGGCATTGTGCTTTTGTATTAAATTCGGATGAAACTCTGTGTTTCATCGTCAAATAGAAGGTCCGAGGTATTCAGTAAACCTGAACTGAAGCATCGGAATCTTAAACTGGACTCAATGGTGAGGTTCAAATCATAGGAAGTTAGAGTGTCCGTCCTCTTGTACTTAATTTGGCATTGTGTCTTTTGAATTTAATTCGGATGCAATTTTTGTGTTTCATCGTAAATAAGATGGTCCAAGGTACACAGTAAACCTGAAGTGAAGCATCGGAATCTAAAACTGCACTCAGAGGAGAGGTTCAAATCATAGAAAATGAGACTGTCAGTCCTCTTGTAGTTAAGTCGGCATTGTGCATTTGTATTAATTTCGGATGCAATATCTGTGTTTCATATTCAATACGAAGGTCCAAGGTATACAGTAATACTGAAGTGAAGCATCGGAATCTAACACTGGACTCTCAGGAGGGGTTCAAATCACAGAAAAAGAGAGTGTCAGTCCTCTTGTACTTAAGTCGGCATTGAGCCTTTTGTATTAAATTGGGATGCAATTTCTGTGTTTCATCGTCAATAAGAAGGTGCAAGGTATAGAGTAAACCTGAAGGGAAGCATCGGAATCTAACACTTAAAGCACTGGAGAGTTTCTAATCATGGAAAATTAGAGGATCTGTCCTCTTGTACTTATGTCGGCATTGTGCCTTTTGTATTAAATTCGGATGCAATTTCTGTGTTTCATCGTCAATAGGAAGGTTCATGGGATACAGTTAACCTGAAGTTATGCATCGGAATCTAAAACTGGACTCACAGGAGAGGTTCAAGTCAATGAAAGTGAGAGTGTCAGTCCTCTTGTACTTAAGTCAGCATTGTGCCTTTTGTATTAAATTCCGATGCAATTTCTGTGTTTCAACGTCAATAAGAAGGTGCAAGGTATACAGTAAAATTGAAGTGAAGCATCGGAATCTAAAACTGGACTCAAAATAGAGGTTCAAATCATTGAAAGTTAGAGTGCCAGTCCTTTTGTACTTAACTCGGCATAGTGCCTTTTCAATTTAATTCGGATGCAATTTTTGTGTTTCATCGTCAATAAGAAGGTCCAAGGTACACAGTAAACCTGAAGAGAAGCATTGGAATCTAAAACTGGACTCACATGAGGGGTTCAAATCTTAGAAAGTTAGAGTGTAAGTCCTCTTGTACTTAAGTCGGCATTGTGCCTTTTGAATATAATTCCGACGCAATTTCTGTGTTTCATCGTCAACAAGAAGGTCAAAGGTATACAGTAAACCTGAAGTGAAGCATTGGAATATAAAACTGGACTCACAGGAGAGGTTCTAATCATAGAAAGTTAGAGTGTCAGCCCTCTTGTGCTTATGTCGGCATTGTGCTTTTGTATTAAATTCGGATGAAACTCTGTGTTTCATCGTCAATAAGATGGTCTAAGTTGTACAGTAAACCTGAAGTGATGGATCTTAATCTAAAAGTGGACTCACAGGAGAGGTTCAAATCATAGAAAGTTAGAGTGTCAGCCCTCTTGTGCTTAAGTCGGCATTGCGCCATTTGTATTGAATTCGGATGCAATATCTGTGTTTCATCATCAAAAAGAAGGTCCGAGGTATACATTAAACCTGAAGTGAAGCATCGGAATCTAAAACTGGACTCACAGGAGAGGTTCAAATCATAGAAAGTTAGTGTGTCAGTCCTCTTGTACTTAAGTCGGCATTGCGCCATTTGTATTAAATTCGGATGCAACTTCTGCGTTTCATCGTTAATAAGAAGGTGCAAGGTATACAGTAAACCTGAAGTGAAGCATCGGAATCTAATACTGGACTCACAGGAGAGGTTCAAATCATAGGAAGTTAGAGTGTAAGTCCTCTTGTACTGAAGTCGGCCTTGTGAATGTTGTATTTAATTCGGATGCAATTTTTGTGTTTCATCGTAAAAAAGATGGTCCAAGGTACACAGTAAACCTGAAGAGAAGCATCGGAATCAAAAACTGGACTAACATGAGACGTTCAAATCATAGAAAGTCAGAGTGTCAGTACTCTTGTAATTAAGTCGGCATTGTGCACTTTGTATTAAATTTGGATGCAATTTCTGTGTTTCATCGTCAATAAGATGGTCCAAGGGATACAGTAAACCTGAAGTGAATCATCGGAATCTAAAACTGGACTCACAGCAGAGGTTCAAATCATAGAAAGTTAGAGTGTCAGTAGTCTTGTACTTAAGTCGGCATTGTGCCTTTTGTATTAAATTCGGATGAAATTTCTGTGTTTCATCGTCAATAGGAAGGTCCAAGGGATGCAGTAAACCTGAAGTGAAGCATCGGAATCTAAATCTGGACTCACAGGAGAGGGTCAAATCATAGAAAGTTAGTGTGTCAGTACTCTTGTCCTTAGGTCGGCATTGTGCCTTATGTATTAAATTCGGATGCAATTTAGGTGTTTCATCGTCAATAAGAAGGTGCAAGGTATACAGTAAACCTGAAGTGAAGCATCGGAATCTAAAACTGGACTCACAGGAGAGGTTCAAATCAAAGGAAGTGAGACTGTCAGTCCTCTTGTACTTAAGTCGGCATTGTGCATTTTGTATTAAATTCGGATGCAATTTCTGTGTTTCATCGTCAATAAGAAGGTCCAAGGTATACATCAAACCTGAAGTGAAGCTTCGGAATCTAGAACTGGACTCACAGGAGAGGTTCAAATCATAGAAAGTTAGTGTGTCAGTCCTCTTGTACTTAAGTCGGCATTGCGCCATTTGTATTAAATTCGGATGCAATTTTTGCGTTTCATCGTTAATAAGAAGGTGCAAGGTATACAGTAAACCTGAAGTGAAGCGTCGGAATCTAACACTGGACTCACAGGAGAGGTTCAAATCATAGAAAGTTGGAGTGTAAGTCCTCTTGTACTTAAGTCGGCATTGTGCCTTTTGTATTAAATTCGGATGCAATTTCTGTGTTTCATCGTCAATAAGAAGGTGCAAGGTATAATGTAATCTTGAAGTGAAGCATCGGAATCTAAAACTGGACTCACAGCAGAGGTTCAAATCATAGAAAGTGAGAGTGTCTGTTCTCCTGTAGTTAAGTCGACATTGTGCCTTTTGTATTGAATTCCGATGCAATTTCTGTGTTTCATCGTCAGTAAGATGGGCATGGTATACAGTAAAATTGAAGTGAAGCATCGGAATCTAAAAGTGGACTCGCAGGAGAGGTTCAAATCATAGAAAATGAGAGTGTCAGTCCTCTTTTACTTAAGTCGGCATTGTGCATTGTGTATTAAATTCGGATGCAATTTTTGTGTTTCATCGTCA
This sequence comes from Schistocerca americana, assembly GCF_021461395.2. Classification (NCBI taxonomy): domain Eukaryota; kingdom Metazoa; phylum Arthropoda; class Insecta; order Orthoptera; family Acrididae; genus Schistocerca; species Schistocerca americana. The sequence continues at coordinate 15,755 of NW_025725972.1, forward strand.
ATAAGAAGGTCCAAGGTATACAGTAGCCTGAAGTGAAGCATCGGAATGTAAAACTGGACTCACAGGAGAAGTTGAAATCATAGAAAGTTAGAGTGTCAGTACTCTTGTACTTAAGTTGGAACTGCGCCCTTTGTATTAAATTTGGACTCAAACTCTGTGTTTCATCGTCAATAAGAAGGTCCAAGGTATACAGTAACCCTGATGTGAAGCATCGGTATCTAAAACTGGACTCACAGGAGAGGTTCAAATCATAGAAAGTTAGAGTGTCAGCCCTCTCGTACTTAACCCGCTATTGTGCCTTTTGTATAAAATTCGGATGCAATTTCTGTGTTTCATCGTCAATAAGAAGGACGGAGGTATACAGTAAACCTGGAGAGAAGCATCGGAATCTAAGACAGGACTCACAGGAGAGGTTCAAATCATAGAAAATTAGAGTGTCAGTCCTCTTGTACTTAAGACGGCATTGTGCATTTTGAATTTATTTGCGATGCAATTTCTGTGCTTCATCGTCAATAAGAAGGTGCAAGGTATACAGTAAACGTGAAGTGAAGCATCGGAATCTAAAACTGGACTCACAGGAGAGGTTCAAATCGTAGAAAGTGAGAGTGTCAGTCCTCTTGTACTTAAGTCGGCCTTGTGCCTTTTGTATTAAATTCGGATGCAATTACTGTGTTTTATCGTCAATAAGAAGGTGCAAGGTATACAGTAAACCTGAAGTGAAGCATCGGAATCTAAAACTGGACTCACAGGAGAGGTTCAAATCATCGAAAGTGAGAGTGTCAGTCCTCTTGTACTTAAGTCGGCATTGTGGCCTTTGTATTAAATTCGGATACAATTTCTGTGTTTCATCGTCAATTAGAAGGTGCAAGGTATACAGTAAACCTGAAGTGAAGCATCGGAATCTAAAACTGGACTCAGAGGAGAAGTTCAAATCATAGAAAGTGAGACTGTCAGTCCTCTTGTAGTTAAGTCGGCATTGTGCCTTTTGTATTAAATTCGGATGCAATATCTGTGTTTCATATTCAATAAGAAGGACCAAGGTATACAGTAAACCTGAAGTGAAGCATCGGAATCTAACACTGGACTCACAGGAGGGGTTCAAATCATAGAAAGTGAGAGTGTCAGTCCTCTTTTACTTAAGTCGGGATTGTGCCTTGTGTATTAAATACGGATGCAATTTCTGTGTTTCATCGTCAATAGGAAGGTCCAAGGTATACAGTAACCCTGAAGTGAAGCATCGGAATTTAAAACTGGACTCAGAGGAGGGGTTCAAATCATAGAAAGTGAGAGTGTCAGTCCTCTTTTACTTAAGTCGGGATTGTGCCTTGTGTATTAAATACGGATGCAATTTCTGTGTTACATCGTCAATAAGATGGTGCAAGGTATACAGTAAACCTGAAGTGAAGCATCGGAATCTAAAACTTAACTCACTGGAGAGGTTCTAATCATAGAAAGTTAGAGGGTCAGTCCTCTTGTACTTATGTCGGCATTGTGCCTTTTGTATTAAATTCGGATGCAGTTTCTGTGATTCATCGTCAATAGGAAAGTTCATGGGATACAGTTAACCTGAAGTGAAGCATCGGAATCTAAAACTGGACTCACAGGAGAGGTTCAAATCATAGAAAGTTAGAGTGTCAGTCCTATTGTACTTAAGTCGGCATTGTGACTTGTGTATTAAATTCGGTTGCAATTTCTGTGTTTCATCGTCAATAAGATTCTGCAAGGTATACAGTAAAATTGAAGTGAAGCATCGGAATCTAAAACTGGACTCTCAGGAGAGGTTCAAATCATAGAAAGTTAGAGTGTCAGTCCTTTTGTACTTAACTCGGCATAGTGCCTTTTGAATTTAATTTGGATGCAATTTTTGTGTTTCATCGTCAATAAGAAGGTCCAAGGTATACAGTAAACCTGAAGTGTAGCATCGGAATCTAAAACTGGACTCACAGGAGTGGTTCAAATCAAAGATAGTGAGACTGTCAGTCCTCTTGTACATAAGTCGGCATTGTGCCCTTTGTATTAAATTCGAATGCAACTTCTGTGTTTCATCGTCAATAAGAAGGTGCAAGGTATAAAGTAATCTTGAAGTGAAGCATCGGAATCTGAAACTGGACTCACAGCAGAGGTTCAAATCATAGAAAGTGAGAGTGTCTGTTCTTTTGTACTTAAGTCGGCATTGTGTCTTTTGTATTGAATTCCAATGCAGTTTCTGTGTTTCATCGTCAATAAGAAGGTGCAAGGTATACAGTTAAATTGAAGTGAAGCATCGGAATCTATAACTGGACTCACAGGAGAGGTTCAAATCATAGAAAGTGAGAGTGTTAGTCCTCTTTTACTTAAGTCGGGATTGTGCCTTGTGTATTAAATACGGATGCAATTTCTGTGTTTCATCGTCAATAGGAAGGTCCAAGGTATACAGTAACCCTGAAGTGAAGCATCGGAATTTAAAACTGGACTCAGAGGAGTGGTTCAAATCATAGAAAGTGAGAGTGTCAGCCCTCTTGTGCTTATGTCGCCATATAGCCTTTTGTATTAAATTCGGATTCAAACTCTGTGTTTCATCGTCAATAAGAAGGTGGGAGGTATACAGTACACCTGAAGAGAAGCTTCGGAATCTGAAACTGGACTCACAGGAGTTGTTTAAATCATAGAAAGTTAGAGTGTCAGTCCTCTTGTACATAAGTCGGCATTGTGCCTTTTGAATTTAATTGCGATGCAATTTCTGTGTTCCATCGTCAATACGAAGGTCCAAGGTATACAGTAAACCTGAAGTGAAGCATCGGAATCTAAAACTGGACTCACAGGAGAGGTTCAAATCATAGAAATTTAGAGTGTCAGTCCTCTTGTACTTAAATCGGCATTATGTCTTTTGTATTAAATTCGGATGCAATTTCTATGTTTCATCGTCAACAAGAATGTCCAAGGGATACAGTAAACCTGAAGTGAAATATCGGAATCTAAAACTGGACTCACAGGAGTGGTTCAAATCATAGAAAGTTAGAGTGTCATCCCTCTTGTACTTAAGTCGCCATTGTGCCTTTAGTATAACATTCGGATGCAATATCTGTGTTTCATCGACAATAAGAAGGTCGGAGCCATACAGTAAACCTGAAGGGAAGCATCGGAATCTAAAACTGGACTCACAGGAGAGGTTCTAATCATATTAAGTTATAGTGTCAGTCCTCTTGTACTTAGGTGGGCATTGTGCATTTTGTAATATATTCGGATTCAATTTATGTGTTTCACCGTAAATAAGAAGGTACAAGGTATACAGTAAACCTGAAGTGAAGCATCGGAATCTAAAACTCTACTCACAGAGGGGTTCAAATCATAGAAAGTGGGACTGTCAGTCCTCTTGTAGTTAACTCGGCCTTGTGCCTTTTGTATTAAATTCGGATGCAATTTCTGTATTTCATCGTCAATAAGATGGTCCAAGGTATACAGGAAACCTGAAGTGAAGCATCGGAATCTAAAACTGGAGTCGCAGGAGAGAATCAAATCATAGAAAGTGAGAGTGTCAGTCCTCTAGTACTTAAGTCTGCATTGTGCCTTTTGTATTAAATTCGGATGCAATTTCTGTGTTTCATCGTCAATAAGAAGGACGAAGGTATACAGTAAACCTGGAGAGAAGCATTGGAATCTGAAACAGGACTCACAGGAGAGGTTCAAATTATAGAAAGTTAGAGTGTCAGTCATCTTGTACTTAAGCCGGCATTGTGCCTTTTGTATTAAGGGGATACGGAATCGGATTTTGGGTTAAAAAATCGAATTTTTTTTTATTGGCGTATTATATTCTGCCATGTTTCCTCTTTAAAATGACGTATCATACATAGCTCTACTACAATTATAACTATTTTATTTTTATATATTTGTGAGATCGGGTATTGCGCTTTAGTTATACACGTCTCTCGTGGCTGACCATGAACTTTTTGGCAGTACCTTTAAAGTGACATGAATTCAAATATCCCGGTTTCCAGCGACTATTTATACACTAGTTGCCCGAAAATGTTTCTCTCTGGTTTCCTCAAGTTACTCTTTGACTTTGTGGCGGGACTGTTTTGTAAACAGTGTGATATAAGAAAGTAGTTGTTGTTGAGTTATTTCGTATTTAGTGCTTCATTTTTCGCAGTGAAAATGCCTAGAGCTAAAGCAAAAGTATTTAAATAGCGTGTGAACTGGCAAAAGAAAAGAAATAATGATTCATTAGCAAAGCAAAGCAGTTCATCATCATCACTGTTGGAAAATGTGAATCCACTTATTACTGATTTGCCGAACGAACTTACACCAAATGAAAACAGTGCTTCTCATAAAAAACTAAGAGATTTGGAAGAGAAATATAATTTACTTGATAGAGGGAATGAAGTTTTTGAACTCATTGATACGAATATATTGTGTGAAGCTCTTGAAAACAGTTTGTGCTGCAAAAAATGTCATGGAAACGTTTCTCTGAAAGTAGAATCCCATGTTGGCCTGGCTGCCCAGTTTAATTTAATATGCAGTGTTTGTAAATACAGCTGTAAGTTTCCAAGTTCGGTTTCAGTAACTGTAAATAATGGATACAAGAAAACTGAACTTTATAGTGTAAATATTAGGTTAGTTTATGGATTGCGAGCAATTGGTAAGGGCAAAGCAGCTGGTGATATGCTATGTGGTGTTCTAAATCTTCCAAGTGCACCTTCAAAGTTTGAAGCTTACAATTATGTACTAGGATCTGCAGTTGAAGATGTAGCACAGAAGTCAATGCAGGTTGCTGTGGAAGAAGCAGTGGAAGAAAATGACGGCAGTCGTGACCTCACAGTGGCGTTTGATGGCACGTGGCAGAAAAGGGGCCACACCTCCAACAATGGTGTTGTAACAGCAACTAGTGTTGATACTGGCAAGGTTATTGATGTTGCAATAATGTCTAAATACTGTAGGTGCACAGGCAGGCTGAAAAATGAACACAGTGATGACTGTATTGCTAATTATTATGGTAGTAGTGGTGGCATGGAGGTTGCTGGGGTGAAGAAAATTTTTCATCGCTCTTCACAGTGGTATAATGTTCGCTATGTCAAATATCTGGGAGATGGTGACTCTAAAGCATTCAAAGAAGTTTTGGAAAGCAAACCATATGGGAACAGTGTAAATATAAGCAAACTTGAATGTATAGGACATGTGCAGAAGAGAATGGGTGCCAGGCTGAGAAGGTTAAAATCAGTTATGAAAGGGAAAAAACTAGATGATGGGAAAACCTTGGATGGCAGAGGAAGATTGACTGATTCCATAATAGACCACATTCAGAACTGCTATGGCCTTGCAATCAGGCAAAATACAGGCAATCTTGAAGAAATGAGGAGAGCTATATGGGCTTTATATTTCCACACCGCATCCACGGATGAGCATCCACAACATGGTTTGTGCCCCAAAGGTGAAAACAGCTGGTGTAAATACAATAGGGGACTAACAACAGGAGAGAAATACATTCACCACCACAGTCTACCATCAGCCATCATGGCAGAAATAAAGCCCATTTTCAGAGATCTGGCTGACAGAAGTCTTCTGATGAAATGTCTTCACGGAAAAACGCAGAACCCCAACGAGTGCTTGAATAGTGTGATATGGCATCGTCTCCCAAAAACAGTGTTTGTCGGAATTAATACACTACATTTTGGTGTGTATGATGCTGTGGCAACCTTCAATCTTGGAAATATAACTAAATGCCAGGTCCTTCAAAAGTTGGGTATGTGTGTTGGTTCCCGTACGGTACGTGCTATGTTCTTTTTAGATCAGCACAGACTAAGGCATGCTGATAATATAATCAAGACATTAGTGAAAAAAGCAAGACAGGTGCAGAGGGGTGCCAAAAGAAGACTTGAAGATGATTATGAAGACTGTGAAGGGGGTATTAGCTACGGATCAGGAATGTTTTAATCTTCTTTCTCCATTTCCCGTAAGTTTACTTTTTACTTCATCTAGGAACATTATCTCAGGTACTGGTCAACCTAGAAGTCTGAAATTTTTATGACGTAGTGACATAGGTCCCTATTACATACTGAAACAACGATTTTTTAATTACTTGATTTACAAAAGACTTAGGGGTGATAGTCTAGTAAAAAGCGATGGAAAAAATTTACTTAAAAATAAATGTACAATATCTCTGTAAGAAAATACTTTGACAATAAACTGTTGTTTCAGTATTGTTGTAACATATGAATGCACATACAGTAAAATTTTTACCTCTCTGTCTCCAGTAGTTTGTGAGAAAATGTTCCCTATAGTAGGCATATATTAACATTGCGGGGATAGGTGATTCCGTATCCCCTTAAATTCGGATGCAATTTAGGTGTTTCGTCGTCAATAAGAAGGTGCAAGGTATACAGTAAACCTGAAGTGAAGCATCGGAATCTAAAACTGGACTCACAGGAGTGGTTCAAATCAAAGGTAGTGAGACTAACAGTCCTCTTGTACTTAAGTCGGCATTGTGCCTTTTGTATTAAATTTGGATGCAACTTCTGTGTTTCAGGTGCAAGGTATAAAGTAATCTTGAAGTGAAGCATCGGAACCTAAACTGGACTCACAGCAGAGGTTCAAATCATAGAAAGTGAGAGTGTCTGTTCTCTTGTACTTAAGTCGGCATTGTGCCTTTTGTATTAAATTCGGATGCAATTTCTGTGTTTCATCGTCAATAAGAAGGTGCAAGGTATACAGTAAAATTGAAGTGAAGCATTGGAATCTAAAACTGGACTCACAGGAGAAGTTCAAATCACAGAAAGTTAGAGTTTCGGTCCTCTTGTACTTTAATCGGCATTTTGTCTTTTGTATTACATTCGGATGCAATTTCTATGATTCATCGTCAACAAGAAGGTCCAGGGGATACAGTAAACCTGAAGTGAAGCATCGGAATCGAAATCTGGACTCACAGGAGAGGTTCAGATCATAGAAAGTTAGAGTGTCAGTCCTCTTGTACTTAGGTCGGCATTGTGCATTTTGTATTAAATTCGGATGCAATTTCCGTGTTCATCGTTAATAGGAAGGTCCAAGGGATACAGTAAACCTGAAGTGAAGCATCGATATCTAAAACTGGACTCACAGGAGATGTTCAAATCATAGAAAGTGAGAGAGTCAGTCCACTTGTACTTAAGTCGGCATTTTGCCTTTTTGTATTAAATTCAGATGCAATTTTTGTGTTTCATCGTCAATAAGAAGGTCCAAGGGATACAGTAAACCTGAAGTGAAGCATCGGAATCTAAAACTGGACTCACAGGAGAGGTTCAAATCATAGAAAGTGAGAGTGTCCGTCCTCTTTTACTTAGGTCGGCATTTTGCCTTGTGTACTAAATTCGGATGCAATTTCTGTGTTTCATCGTCAATAAGAAGGTCCATGGTATACAGTAACCTGAAGTGAAGCATCGGAATCTAAAACTGGACTCACAGGAGAGGTTGAAATCATAGATAGTTAGAGTGTCAGTCCTCGTGTACTTAAATCGGCATTGTGCCTTTTGTATTAAATTCGTATGGAATTTCTATGTTTCATCGTCAACAAGAAGGTCCAAGGGATACAGGACACCCGAAGTGAAGCATCGGAATCTAAATCTGGACTCACAGGAGAGGTTTAAATCATAGAAATTTAGAGTGTCAGTCCACTTGTACTTAGGTCGGCATTGTGCATTTTGTATTAAATTCGGATGCAATTTCTGTGTTTCATCGTCAATAAGAAGGTGCAAGGTATACAGTAAACCTGAAGTGAAGAATCGGAATCTAACACTCAACTCACAGGAGAGGTTCAAATCATAGAAAGTTAGAGTGTCAGTCCTCTTGTATTTAAGTCGGCATTGTGTCTTTTGTATTGAATTAGGATGCAATTTCTGTGTTACATCGTCAATAGGAAGGTTCAAGGGATACAGTAAACCTGAAGTGAATTATCGGAATCTAAAACTGGACTCACAGGAGAGGTTCAAATCATTCAAAGTGAGGGTGTCAGTCCTCTTGTTCTTAAGTTGGCATTGTGCCTTTTCGATTAAATTCAGATGCAATTTCTGTGTTTCATCGTCAATAATAAGGTACAAGGGATACAGTAAACCTGAAGTGAAGCATCGGAATCTAAAACTGGACTCACAGGTGAGGTTCAAATCATAGAAAGTTAGAGTGTCAGTCCTCTTGTACTTAAGTCGGCATTGTGCCTTTTGTATTAAATTAGGATGCAATTTCTGTTTTTCATCGTCAATACGAAGGTCCAAAGGATACAGTAAACCTGAAGTGAAGCATCGGAAACTAAAACTGGAGTCACAGAAGAGGTTCAAATCATAGAAAGTGAGAGTGTCAGTCCTCATTTACTTAAGTCGGCATTGTGCCTTGTGTATTAAATTCGGATGCAATTTCTGTGTTTCATCATCAATAAGAAGTTCCAAGGTACACAGTAACCTGAAGTGAAGCATCGGAATCTAAAACTGGACTCACAGGAGAGGTTCAAATCATAGAAAGTTAGGGTGTCAGTCCTCTTGTACTTAAGTCGGCATTGTGAATTTTGTATTAAATTCGGATGCAATTTCTATGTTTCATCGTCTATAAAAAGGTCCAAGGGATACAGTAAACCTGAAGTGATGCATCGGAATCAAATTCTGCACTCACAGGAGAGGTTCAAATCATAGAAAGAGACAGTGTCCGTCCTCTTTTACTTATGTCGGCATTGTGCCTTGTGTATTAAATTCGGATGCAATTTGTGTGTTTCATCGTCAATAAGAAGGTCCAAGGTATACAGTAACCTGAAGTGAAGCATCGGAATCTAAAACTGGACTCACAGGAGAGGTTGAAATCATAGAACGTTAGAGTGTCAGTCCTCTTGTACTTAAATCAGCATTGTGCCTTTCGTATTAAATTCGGATGGAATTTCTATGTTTCATCGTCAACAAGAAGGTACAAGGGATACAGGAAACCTGAAGTGAAGCATCGGAATCTAAATCTGGACTCACAGGAGAGGTTCAAATCATAGAAAAATATAGTGTCACACCTCTTGTACTTAGGTCGGCATTGAGCATTTTGTATTAAATTCTAATGCTATTTCCGTGTTTCATCGTCAATAAGAAGGTGCAAGGTATACAGTAAACCTGAAGTGAAGAATCGGAATCTAACACTCAACTCACAGGAGAGGTTCAAATCATAGAAAGTTAGAGTGTCAGTCCTCTCGTACTTAAGTCGGCATTGTGCCTTTTGTATTGAGTTCGGATGCAATTTCTGTGTTTAATCGTCAATAGGAAGGTTCAAGGGATACAGTAAACCTGAAGTGAATTAACGGAATCTAAAACTGGACTCACAGGAGAGGTTCAAATCATAGAAAGTGAGGGTGTCAGTCCTCTTGTACTTAAGTTGGCATTGTGCCTTTTCGATTACATTCAGATGCAATTTATGTGTTTCATCGTCAATAAGAAGGTACAAGGGATACTGTAAACCTGAAGTGAAGCATCGGAATCTAAAACTAGACTCTCAGGAGAGTTTCAAATCATAGAAAGTTAGAGTGTCAGTCCTCTTTTACTTAAGTCGGCATTGTGCCTTGTGTATTAAATTCGGATGCAATTTCTGTGTTTCATCGTCAATAAGAAGTTCCAAGGTACACAGTAACCTGAAGTGAAGCATCGGAATCTAGAACTGGACCCACAGGAGAGGTTGAAATCATAGAAAGTTAGAGTGTCAATCCTCTTGTACTTAAGTTGGAATTGTGCCTTTTGTATTAAATTCGGATGCAATCTCTGTGTTTCATCGTCAATAAGAAGGTCGGAGGTATACAGTAAACCTGAAGAGAAGGATCGGAATCTAAAACTGGACTCACAGGAGAGGTTCAAATCAAAGAAAGTTAGAGTGACATAAATCTTTTATTTATGTCGACATTGTGACTTTTGAATTTAATTCCGATGCAATTTCTGTGTTTCATCGTTAATAAGAAGGTCCAAGGGATACAGTAAACCTGAAGTGAATTATCGGAATCTAAAACTGCACTCACAGGAGAGGTTCAAATCATAGAAAGTGAGGGTGTCAGTCCTCTTGTACTTAACTCAACTTTGTGCCTTTTCGATTAAATTCAGATGCAATTTCTGTGTTTCATCGTCAATAAGAAGGTCCAAGGGATACAGTAAACCTGAAGTGGAGCATCGGAATCTAAAACTGGACTCACAGGAGAGGTTCAATTCATAGAAAGTGAGGGTGTCAGTCCTCTTGTACTTAAGTCGGCATTGTGCCTTTTAGATTAAATTCAGATGCAATTTCTGTGTTTAATCGTCAATGAGAAGGTCCAAGGGATACAGTAAACCTGAAGTGAAGCATCGGATTCTAAAACTGGACTCACAGGAGAGGTTCAAATCATAGAAAGTGAAAGTGTCAGTCCTCTTTTACTTAAGTCGGCATTGTGCCTTGTGTATTAAATTCGGATGCTATTTCTGTGTTTCATCGTCAATAAGAAGTCCCAAGGTATACAGTAACCTGAAGATAAGCATCGGAATCTAAAACTGGACTCACAGGAGAGGTTGAAATAATAGAAAGTTAGAGTGTCAGTCCTCTTGTACTTAAGTTGGAATTGTGCCTTTTGTATTAAATTCGGATACAAACTCGGTGTTTCATCGTCAGTAAGAAGGTCCAAAGTATACAGTAAACCTGAAGTGAAGCATCGGAAACTAAAACTGGACTCGCAGGAGTGGTTCAAATCATAGAAAGTTAGAGTGTCAGCCCTCTTGTACTTAAGTCGCCATTGTGCCTTTTGTATATGATTCGGATGCAATTCCTGTGTTTCATCGTCAATAAGAAGGACGGAGGTATACAGTAAACCTGAAGTGAAGCATCGGAAACTGAAACTGGACTCACAGGAGAGGTTCAAATCATAGAAAGTAGAAGTGTCAGTCCTCTTGTACTTAAGACGGCATCGTGCCATTTGTATTAATTTTGGATGCAAACTCTGTGTGTCATCGTCATTAAAAAGGTCCAAAGGATACAGTAAACCTGAATTGAAGCATCGGAATCTAAAACTGGACTCACAGGAGAGCTTCAAATCGTAGGAAGCTAGAGTGTCAGTCCTCTTGTACTTGAGTCGGCATTGTGCCTTTTGTATTAAATTCGGATGCAATGTCTGTGTTTCATCGTCAATAAGAAGGTGCAAGGTATACAGTAAGCCTGTAGTGAAGCATCGGAATCTAAAACTAGACTCACAGGAGTGGTTCAAATCATAGAAAGTGAGAGTGTCAGTCCTCTTGTACTAATGTCGGTATTGTGCCTTTTGTATTAAATTCGGATGCAATATCTGTGTTTCATCGTCAATGAGAAGGTGCAAGGTATACAGTAAACCTGAAGTGAAGCATCGGAATCTTAAAAACTGGACTCACAGGAGAGGTTCAAATCATAGATAGTTAGAGTGTCAGTCCTCTTGTACTTAAATCGGCATTGTGCCTTTTGTATTAAATTCGTATGGAATTTCTATGTTTCATCGTCAACAAGAAGGTCCAAGGGATACAGGACACCCGAAGTGAAGCATCGGAATCTAAATCTGGACTCACAGGAGAGGTTTAAATCATAGAAAGTTAGAGTGTCAGTCCACTTGTACTTAGGTCGGCATTGTGCATTTTGTATTAAATTCGGATGCAATTTCTGTGTTTCATCGTCAATAAGAAGGTGCAAGGTATACAGTAAACCTGAGTGAAGAATCGGAATCTAACACTCAACTCACAGGAGAGGTTCAAATCATAGAAAGTTAGAGTGTCAGTCCTCTTGTATTTAAGTCGGCATTGTGTCTTTTGTATTGAATTAGGATGCAATTTCTGTGTTACATCGTCAATAGGAAGGTTCAAGGGATACAGTAAACCTGAAGTGAATTATCGGAATCTAAAACTGGACTCACAGGAGAGGTTCAAATCATTCAAAGTGAGGGTGTCAGTCCTCTTGTACTTAAGTTGGCATTGTGCCTTTTCGATTAAATTCAGATGCAATTTCTGTGTTTCATCGTCAATAATAAGGTACAAGGGATACAGTAAACCTGAAGTGAAGCATCGGAATCTAAAACTGGACTCACAGGAGAGGTTCAAATCATAGAAAGTTAGAGTGTCAGTCCTCTTGTACTTAAGTCGGCATTGTGCCTTTTGTATTAAATTAGGATGCAATTTCTGTTTTTCATCGTCAATACGAAGGTCCAAAGGATACAGTAAACCTGAAGTGAAGCATCAGAAACTAAAACTGGAGTCACAGGAGAGGTTCAAATCATAGAAAGTGAGAGTGTCAGTCCTCATTTACTTAAGTTGGCATTGTGCCTTTTCGATTACATTCAGATGCAATTTATGTGTTTCATCGTCAATAAGAAGGTACAAGGGATACTGTAAACCTGAAGTGAAGCATCGGAATCTAAAACTAGACTCTCAGGAGAGTTTCAAATCATAGAAAGTTAGAGTGTCAGTCCTCTTTTACTTAAGTCGGCATTAAGCCTTGTGTATTAAATTCGGATGCAATTTCTGTGTTTCATCGTCAATAAGAAGTTCCAAGGTACACAGTAACCTGAAGTGAAGCATCGGAATCTAGAACTGGACCCACAGGAGAGGTTGAAATCATAGAAAGTTAGAGTGTCAATCCTCTTGTACTTAAGTTGGAATTGTGCCTTTTGTATTAAATTCGGATGCAATCACCGTGTTTCATCGTCAATAAGAAGGTCGGAGGTATACAGTAACCCTGAAGAGAAGGATCGGAATCTAAAACTCGACTCACAGGAGAGGTTCAAATCAAAGAAAGTTAGAGTGACAGTAATCTTTTATTTATGTCGACATTGTGACTTTTGAATTTAATTCCGATGCAATTTCTGTGTTTCATCGTTAATAAGAAGGTCCAAGGGATACAGTAAACCTGAAGTGAATTATCGGAATCTAAAACTGGACTCACAGGAGAGGTTCAAATCATAGAAAGTGAGGGTGTCAGTCCTCTTGTACTTAACTCAACTTTGTGCCTTTTCGATTAAATTCAGATGCAATTTCTGTGTTTCATCGTCAATAAGAAGGTCCAAGGGATACAGTAAACCTGAAGTGAAGCATCGTAATCTAAAACTGGACTCACAGGAGAGGTTCAAATCATAGAATGTGAGGGTGTCAGTCCTCTTGTACTTAAGTCGGCATTGTGCCTTTTCGATTAAATTCAGATGCAATTTCTGTGTTTCATCGTCAATAAGAAGGTCCAAGGGATACAGTAAACCTGAAGTGGAGCATCGGAATCTAAAACTAGACTCACAGGAGAGGTTCAATTCATAGAAAGTGAGGGTGTCAGTCCTCTTGTACTTAAGTCGGCATTGTGCCTTTTAGATTAAATTCAGATGCAATTTCTGTAATTAATCGTCAATGAGAAGGTCCAAGGGATACAGTAAACCTGAAGTGAAGCATCGGAATCTAAAACTGGACTCACAGGAGAGGTTCAAATCATAGAAAGTGAAAGTGTCAGTCCTCTTTTACTTAAGTCGGCATTGTGCCTTGTGTATTAAATTCGGATGCTATTTCTGTGTTTCATCGTCAATAAGAAGTCCCAAGGTATACAGTAACCTGAAGATAAGCATCGGAATCTAAAACTGGACTCACAGGAGGGGTTGAAATAATAGAAAGTTAGAGTGTCAGTCCTCTTGTACTTAAGTTGGAATTGTGCCTTTTGTATTAAATTCGGATACAAACTCGGTGTTTCATCGTCAGTAAGAAGGTCCAAAGTATAGAGTAAACCTGAAGTGAAGCATCGGAAACTAAAACTGGACTCGCAGGAGTGGTTCAAATCATAGAAAGTTAGAGTGTCAGCCCTCTTGTACTTAAGTCGCCATTGTGCCTTTTGTATATGATTCGGATGCAATTTCTGTGTTTCATCGTCAATAAGAAGGACGGAGGTATACAGTAAACCTGAAGTGAAGCATCGGAAACTGAAACTGGACTCACAGGAGAGGTTCAAATCATAGAAAGTAGAAGTGTCAGTCCTCTTGTACATAAGACGGCATCGTGCCATTTGTATTAATTTTGGATGCAAACTCTGTGTATCATCGTCATTAAAAAGGTCCAAAGGATACAGTAAACCTGAATTGAAGCATCGGAATCTAAAACTGGACTCACAGGAGAGCTTTAAATCGTAGGAAGCTAGAGTGTCAGTCCTCTTGTACTTGAGTCGGCATTGTGCCTTTTGTATTAAATTCGGATGCAATGTCTGTGTTTCATCGTCAATATGAAGGTGCAAGGTATACAATAAGCCTGAAGTGAAGCATCGGAATCTAAAACTAGACTCACAGGAGTGGTTCAAATCATAGAAAGTGAGAGTGTCAGTCCTCTTGTACTAATGTCGGTATTGTGCCTTTTGTATTAAATTCGGATGCAATATCTGTGTTTCATCGTCAATGAGAAGGTGCAAGGTATACAGTAAACCTGAAGTGAAGCATCGGAATCTTAAAAACTGGACTCACAGGAGAGGTTCAAATCATAGAAAGTTAGAGTGTCAGTCCTCTTGTACTTAGGTCGGCATTGTGCCTTTTGTATTACATTCGGATGCAATTTCTGTGTTTCATCGTCAATAAGAAGGTCCAAGGGATACAGTAAACCTGAAGTGAAGCATCGGAATCCAAAACTGGACTCACTGGAGAGGTTCAGATCATAGAAAGTTAGAGTGTCAGTCCTCTTGTACTAAAGTCGGCATTGTGCCTTTTGTATTAAATTCGGATGCAATTTCTGTGTTTCATCGTCAATAAGAAGGTCCAAGTGATACAGTAAACCTGAAGTGAAGCATCGGAATCTAAAACTGGACTCACAGGAGAGGTTCCAATCATAGATAGTTAGAGTGTAAGTCTTCTTGTACTTAAGTCGGCATTGTGCCTTTTGTATTAAATTCGAATGCAAACTCTGGGTTTCATCGTGAATAAGAAGGTCAAAGGGTTACAGTAAACCTGAAGTGAAGCATCGGAATCTACAACTGGACTCACAGGAGAGGTTCAAATCATAGAGAGTTAGAGTTTCACTACTCTTGTACTTAAGTCGGTATTGTGCCTTTTGTATTTAATTCGGATGCAATTTCTGTGTTTCATCGTCAATAAGAAGGTCCAAGTGATACAGTTAACCTGAAGTGAAGCATCGGAATCTAAAACTGGACTCACAGGAGAGGTTCAAATCATAGAAAGTTATAGTGTCAGTCCTCTTGTACTTATGTCGGCATTGTGCTTTTTGTATTAAATTCGGATGCAATTTCTTTGTTTCATCGTCAATAAGAAGCTCCAAGGGATACAGTAAACCTGAAGTGAAGCATCGGAATCTAAAACTGGACTCACAGGAGAGGTTCAAATCATAGAAAGTTATAGTGTCAGTCCTCTTGTACCTAGGTCGGCATGGTGCCTTTTGTATTAAATTCGGATGCAAATTCTGTGTTTCATTGTCAATAAGAAGGTCCAAGGGATACAGTATACCTGAAGTGAAGCATCGGAATCTAAAACTGGACTCACAGGAGAGTTTCAAATCATAGAAAGTTAGAGTGTCATTCCTCTTGTACTTAAGTCGGCATTGTGTCTTTTGTATTAAATTAGGATGCAATTTCTGTGTTTCATCGTCAATCCGAAGGTCCAAAGTATATAGTAAACCTGAAGTGAAGCATCGGAAACTAAAACTGGACTCACAGGAGAGGTTCAAATCATAGAAAGTGAGAGTGTCAGTTCTCTTTTACTTAAGTCGGCATTGTGCCTTGTGTATTAAATTCGGATGCAATTTCTGTGTTTCATCGTCAATAAGAAGTTCCAAGGTACACAGTAACCTGAAGTGAAGCATCGGAATCTAAAACTGGACCCACAGGAGAGGTCGAAATCATAGAAAGTTAGAGTGTCAGTCCTCTTGTACTTAAGTTGGAATTGTGCCTTTTGTATTAAATTCGGATGCAATCTCTGTGTTTCATCGTCTATAAGAAGGTCGGAGGTATACAGTAAACCTGAAGAGAAGGATCGGAATCTAAAACTGGACTCACAGGAGAGGTTCAAATCAAAGAAAGTTAGAGTGACAGTAATCTTTTATTTATGTCGACATTGTGACTTTTGAATTTAATTCCGATGCAATTTCTGTGTTTCATCGTTAATAAGAAGGTCCAAGGGATACAGTAAACCTGAAGTGAATTATCGGAATCTAAAACTGGACTCACAGGAGAGGTTCAAATCATAGAAAGTCAGGGTGTCAGTCCTCTTGTACTTAAGTCGGCATTGTGCCTTTTCGATTAAATTCAGATGCAATTTCTGTGTTTCATCGTCAATAAGAAGGTCCAAGGGATACAGTAAACCTAAAGTGGAGCATCGGAATCTAAAACTGGACTTACAGGAGAGGTTCATTTCATAGAAAGTGAGGGTGTCAGTCCTCTTGTACATAAGTCGGATATGTGCCTTTTAGATTAAATTCAGATGCAATTTCTGTGTTTCATCGTCAATAAGAAGGTCCAAGGGATACAGTAAACCTGAAGTGAAGCATCGGAATCCAAAACTGGACTCACAGGAGAGGTTCAGATCATAGAAAGTTAGAGTGTCAGTCCTCTTGTACTAAAGTCGGCATTGTGCCTTTTGTATTAAATTCGGATACAAACTCGGTGTTTCATCGTCAGTAAGAAGGTCCAAAGTATACAGTAAACCTGAAGTGAAGCATCGGAAACTAAAACTGGACTCGCAGGAGTGGTTCAAATCATAGAAAGTTAGAGTGTCAGCTCTCTTGTACTTAAGTCGCCATTGTGCCTTTTGTATATGATTCGGATGCAATTTCTGTGTTTCATCGTCAATAAGAAGGACGGAGGTATACAGTAAACCTGAAGTGAAGCATCGGAAACTGAAACTGGACTCACAGGAGAGGTTCAAATCTTAGAAAGTAGGAGTGTCAGTCCTCTTGTACTTAAGACGGCATTGTGCCATTTGTATTAATTTTGGATGCAAACTCTGTGTATCATCGTCATTAAAAAGGTCCAAAGGATACAGTAAACCTGAATTGAAGCATCGGAATCTAAAACTGGACTCACAGGAGAGCTTCAAATCGTAAAAAGCTAGAGTGTCAGTCCTCTTGTACTTGAGTCGGCATTGTGCCTTTTGTATTAAATTCGGATGCAATGTCTGTGTTTCATCGTCAATAAGAAGGTGCAAGGTATACAGTAAGCCTGAAGTGAAGCATCGGAATCTAAAACTAGACTCACAGGAGTGGTTCAAATCATAGAAAGTGAGAGTGTCAGTCCTCTTGTACTAATGTCGGTATTGTGCCTTTTGTATTAAATTCGGATGCAATATCTGTGTTTCATCGTCAATGAGAAGGTGCAAGGTATACAGTAAACCTGAAGTGAAGCATCGGAATCTTAAAAACTGGACTCACAGGAGACTTTCAAATCATAGAAAGTTAGAGTGTCAGTCCTCTTGTACTTAGGTCGGCATTGTGCCTTTTGTATTACATTCGGATGCAATTTCTGTGTTTCATCGTCAATAAGAAGGTCCAAGGGATACAGTAAACCTGAAGTGAAGCATCGGAATCCAAAACTGGACTCACAGGAGAGGTTCAGATCATAGAAAGTTAGAGTGTCAGTCCTCTTGTACTAAAGTCGGCATTGTGCCTTTTGTATTACATTCGGATGCAATTTCTGTGTTTCATCGTCAAGAAGAAGGTCCAAGGGATACAGTAAACCTGAAGTGAAGCATCGGAATCAAATTCTGCACTCACAGGAGAGGTTCCAATCATATTAAGTTCTAGTGTCAGTCCTCTTGTACTTAAGTCGGCATTGTGCATTTTGTATTAAATTCGGATGCAATTTCTGTGTTTCATCGTCAATAAGAAGGTCCAAGGGTTACAGTAAACCTGAAGTGCAGCATCGGAATCTAAAACTGGACTCACAGGAGAGGTTCAAATCATAGAAAGTTAGAGTGTCAGTTCTCTTGTACCTAAGTCGCCATTGTGCCTTTTGTATTAAATTCGGATGCAATTTCTGTGTTTCATCGTCAACAAGAAGGTCCAAGGTATACAGTAAACCTGAAGTGAAGCATCGGAATCTAAAACTGGACTCACAGGAGAGGTTCAAATCATAGAAAGAGAGAGTGTCCGTCCTCTTTTACTTATGTCGGCATTGTGCCTTGTGTATTAAATTCGGATGCAATTTGTGTGTTTCATCGTCAATAAGAAGGTCCAAGGTATACAGTAACCTGAAGTGAAGCATCGGAATCTAAAACTGGACTCACAGGAGAGTTTCAAATCATAGAAAGTTAGAGTGTCAGTCCTCTTGTACTTAAGACGGCATTGTGTCTTTTGTATTAAATTGGGATGCAATTTCTGTGTTTCATCGTCAATCCGAAGGTCCAAAGGATACAGTAAACCTGAAGTGAAGCATCGGAAACTAAAACTGGAGTCACAGGAGAGGTTCAAATCATAGAAAGTGAGAGTGTCAGTCCTCTTTTACTTAAGTCGGCATTGTGCCTTGTGTATTAAATTCGGATGCAATTTCTGTGTTTCATCGTCAATAAGAAGTTCCAAGGTACACAGTAACCTGAACTGAAGCATCGGAATCTAAAACTGGACCCACAGGAGCGGTTGAAATCATAGAAATTTAGAGTGTCAGTCCTCTTGTACTTAAGTTGGAATTGTGCCTTTTGTATTAAATTCGGATGCAAACTCTGTGTTTCATCGCCAATAAGAAGGCTGAGGTATACAGTAAACCTGAAGAGAAGGATCGGAATCTAAAACTGGACTCACAGGAGAGGTTCAAATCAAAGAAAGTTAGAGTGACAGTCCTCTTGTACTTAAGTCGGCATTGTGCCTCTTGTATTGATTTCGGATGCAATTTCTGTGTTTCATCGTTAATAAGAAGGTCCAAGGGATACAGTAAACCTGAAGTGAATTATCGGAATCTAAAACTGGACTCACAGGAGAGGTTCAAATCATAGAAAGTGAGGGTGTCAGTCCTCTTGTACTTAAGTCAACTTTGTGCCTTTTCGATTAAATTCAGATGCAATATCTGTGTTTCATCGTCAATAAGAAGGTCCAAGGGATACAGTAAACTAGATGTGAAGCATCGTAGTCTAAAACTGGACTCACAGGAGAGGTTCAAATCATAGAAAGTGAGGGTGTCAGTCCTCTTGTACTTAAGTCGGCATTGTGCCTTTTCGATTAAATTCAGATGCAATTTCTGTGTTTCGTCGTCAATAAGAAGGTCCAAGGGATACAGTAAACCTGAAGTGGAGCATCGGAATCTAAAACAGGACTCACAGGAGAGGTTCAATTCATAGAAAGTGCGGGTGTCAGTCCTCTTGTACTTAAGTCGGCATTGTGCCTTTTAGATTAAATTCAGATGCAATTTCTGTGTTTCATCGACAATAAGAAGGTCCAAGGGATACAGTAAACCTGAAGTGAAGCATCGGAATCTAAAACTGGACTCACAGGAGAGGTTCAAATCATAGAAAGTGAGAGTGTCAGTCCTCTTTTACTTAAGTCGGCATTGTGCCTTGTGTATTAAATTCGGATGCTATTTCTGTGTTTCATCGTCAATAAGAAGTTCCAAGGTATACAGTAACCTGAAGATAAGCATCGGAATCTAAAACTGGACTCACAGGAGGGGTTGAAATAATAGAAAGTTAGAGTGTCAGTCCTCTTGTACTTAAGTTGGAATTGTGCCTTTTGTATTAAATTCGGATACAAACTCGGTGTTTCATCGTCAGTAAGAAGGTCCAAAGTATACAGTAAACCTGAAGTGAAGCATCGGAAACTAAAACTGGACTCGCAGGAGTGGTTCAAATCATAGAAAGTTAGAGTGTCAGCCCTCTTGTACTTAAGTCGCCATTGTGCCTTTTGTATATGATTCGGATGCAATGTCTGTGTTTCATCGTCAATAAGAAGGACGGAGGTATACAGTAAACCTGAAGTGAAGCATCGGAAACTGAAACTGGACTCACAGGAGAGGTTCAAATCATAGAAAGTAAGAGTGTCAGTCCTCTTGTACTTAAGACGGCATCGTGCCATTTGTATTAATTTTGGATGCAAACTCTGTGTATCATCGTCATTAAAAAGGTCCAAAGGATACAGTAAACCTGAATTGAAGCATCGGAATCTAAAACTGGACTCACAGGAGAGCTTCAAATCGTAGAAAGCTAGAGTGTCAGTCCTCTTGTACTTGAGTCGGCATTGTGCCTTTTGTATTAAATTCGGATGCAATGTCTGTGTTTCATCGTCAATAAGAAGGTGCAAGGTATACAGTAAGCCTGAAGTGAAGCATCGGAATCTAAAACTAGTCTCACAGGAGTGGTTCAAATCATAGAAAGTGAGAGTGTCAGTCCTCTTGTACTAATGTCGGTATTGTGCCTTTTGTATTAAATTCGGATGCAATATCTGTGTTAAATCGTCAATGAGAAGGTGCAAGGTATACAGTAAACCTGAAGCGAAGCATCGGAATCTTAAAAACTGGACTCACAGGAGAGGTTCAAAACATAGAAAGTTAGAGTGTCAGTCCTCTTTTACATAGGTCGGCATTGTGCCTTTTGTATTACATTCGGATGCAATTTCTGTGTTTCATCGTCAATAAGAAGGTCCAAGGGATACAGTAAACCTGAAGTGAAGCATCGGAATCCAAAACTGGACTCACAGGAGAGGTTCAGATCATAGAAAGTTAAAGTGTCAGTCCTCTTGTACTAAAGTCGGCATTGTGCCTTTTGTATTAAATTCGGATGCAATTTCTGTGTTTCATCGTCAATAAGAAGGTCCAAGGGAAACAGTAAACCTGAAGTGAAGCATCGGAATCTACAACTGGACTCACAGGAGAGGTTCCAATCATAGAAAGTTAGAGTGTAAGTCTTCTTGTACTTAAGTCGGCATTGTGCCTTTTGTATTAAATTCGAATGCAAACTCTGTGTTTCATAGTGAATAAGAAGGTCAAAGGGTTACAGTAAACCTGAAGTGAAGCATCGGAATCTACAACTGGACTCACAGGAGAGGTTCAAATCATAGAGAGTTAGAGTGTCAGTCCTCTTGTACTTATGTCGGCATTGTGCTTTTTGTATTAAATTCGGATGCAATTTCTTTGTTTCATCGTCAATAAGAAGCTCCAAGGGATACAGTAAACCTGAAGTGAAGTATCGGAATCTAAAACTGGACTCACAGGAGAGGTTCAAATCATAGAAAGTTATAGTGTCAGTCCTCTTGTACCTAGGTCGGCATGGTGCCTTTTGTATTAAATTCGGATGCAAATTCTGTGTTTCATCGTCAATAAGAAGGTCCAAGGGATACAGTATACCTGAAGTGAAGCATCGGAATCTAAAACTGGACTCACAGGAGAGGTTCAAATCATAGAAAGTGAGAGTGTCAGTTCTCTTTTACTTAAGTCGGCATTGTGCCTTGTGTATTAAATTCGGATGCAATTTCTGTGTTTCATCGTCAATAAGAAGTTCCAAGGTACACAGTAACCTGAAGTGAAGCATCGGAATCAAAAACTGGACCCACAGGAGAGGTTGAAATCATAGAAAGTTAGAGTGTCACTCCTCTTGTACTTAAGTTGGAATTGTGCCTTTTGTATTAAATTCGGATGCAATCTCTGTGTTTCATCGTCAATAAGAAGGTCGGAGGTATACAGTAAACCTGAAGAGAAGGATCGGAATCTAAAACTGGACTCACAGGAGAGGTTCAAATCAAAGAAAGTTAGAGTGACAGTAATCTTTTATTTATGTCGACATTGTGACTTTTGAATTTAATTCCGATGCAATTTCTGTGTTTCATCGTAAATAAGAAGGTCCAAGGGATACAGTAAACCTGAAGTGAATTATCGGAATCTAAAACTGGACTCACAGGAGAGGTTCAAATCATAGAAAGTCAGGGTGTCAGTCCTCTTGTACTTAAGTCGGCATTGTGCCTTTTCGATTAAATTCAGATGCAATTTCTGTATTTCATCGTCAATAAGAAGGTCCAAGGGATACAGTAAACCTGAAGTGGAGCATCGGAATCTAAAACTGGACTCACAGGAGAGGTTCAATTCATAGAAAGTGAGGGTATCAGTCCTCTTGTACATAAGTCGGATTTGTGCCTTTTAGATTAAATTCAGATGCAATTTCTGTGTTTCATCGTCAATAAGAAGGTCCAAGGGATACAGTAAACCTGAAGTGAAGCATCAGAATCTAAAACTGGACTCACAGGAGAGGTTCAAATCATAGAAAGTGAGAGTGTCAGTCCTCTTTTACTTAAGTCGGCATTGTGCCTTGTGTATTAAATTCGGATGCTATTTCTGTGTTTCATCGTCAATAAGAAGTTCCAAGGTATACAGTAACCTGAAGATAAGCATCGGAATCTAAAACTGGACTCACAGGAGGGGTTGAAATCATAGAAAGTTAGAGTGTCAGTCCTCTTGTACTTAAGTTGGAATTGTGCCTTTTGTATTAAATTCGGATGCAAACTCGGTGTTTCATCGTCAGTAAGAAGGTCCAAAGTATACAGTAAACCTGAAGTGAAGCATCGGAAACTAAAACTGGACTCGCAGGAGTGGTTCAAATCGTAGAAAGTTAGAGTGTCAGCCCTCTTGTACTTAAGTCACCATTGTGCCTTTTGTATATGATTCGGATGCAATTTCTGTGTTTCATCGTCAATAAGAAGGACGGAGGTATACAGTAAACCTGAAGTGAAGCATCGGAAACTGAAACTGGACTCACAGGAGAGGTTCAAATCATAGAAAGTAAGAGTGTCAGTCCTCTTGTACTTAAGACGGCATTGTGCCATTTGTATTAATTTTGGATGCAAACTCTGTGTATCATCGTCATTAAAAAGGTCCAAAGGATACAGTAAACCTGAATTGAAGCATCGGAATCTAAAACTGGACTCACAGGAGAGCTTCAAATCGTAGAAAGCTAGAGTGTCAGTCCTCTTGTACTTGAGTCGGCATTGGGCCTTTTGTATCAAATTCGGATGCAATGTCTGTGTTTCATCGCCAATAAGAAGGTGCAAGGTATACAGTAAGCCTGAAGTGAAGCATCGGAATCTAAAACTAGACTCACAGGAGTGGTTCAAATCATAGAAAGTGAGAGTGTCAGTCCTCTTGTACTAATGTCGGTATTGTGCCTTTTGTATTAAATTCGGATGCAATATCTGTGTTTCATCGTCAATGAGAAGGTGCAAGGTATACAGTAAACCTGAAGTGAAGCAGCGGAATCTTAAAAACTGGACTCACAGGAGAGGTTCAAATCATAGAAAGTTAGAGTGTCAGTCCTCTTGTACTTAGGTCATCAGTGTGATTTTTGTATTGCATTCGGATGCAATTTCTGTGTTTCATCGTCAATAAGAAGGTCCAAGGGATACAGTAAACCTGAAGTGAAGCATCGGAATCCAAAACTGGACTCACAGGAAAGGTTCAGATCATAGTAAGTTAGAGTGTCAGTCCTCTTGTACTAATGTCGGCATTGTGCCTTTTGTATTAAATTCGGATGCAATTTCTGTGTTTCATCGTCAATAAGAGGGTCCAAGGGATACAGTAAACCAGAAGTGAAGCATCGGAATCTAAAACTGGACTCACAGGAGAGGTTCCAATCATAGGAAGTTAGAGTGTAAGTCTTCTGGTACTTAAGTCGGCATTGTGCCTTTTACATCGGAATCTAAAACTAGACTCACAGGAGAGGTTCAAATCATAGAGTGTTAGAGTGTCAGTCCTCTTGTACAAAAGTTGGCATTGTGCCTTTTGTATTAAATTCAGATGCAATTTCTGTGTAATATCGTCAATATGAAGGTCCAAGGGATACAATAAATCTGAAGAGAAGCATCGGAATCCGAAACTGGACTCACAGGAGAGTTTCAAATCATTGAGAGTGAGAGAGTCACTCCTCTTGTACTTAAGTCGATATTGTGTCTTTTGTATTAAATTCGAATGCAATTTCTGTGTTTCATCGTCAATAAGAAGGTCCAAGGGATACAGTAAAACTGAAGTGAAGCATCGGAAACTAAAACTGGAGTCACAGGAGAGGTTCAAATCATAGAACGTGAGAGTGTCAGTCCTCTTTTACTTAAGTCGGCATTGTGCCTTGTGTATTAAATTCGGATGCAATTTCTGTGTTTCATCATCAATAAGAAGTTCCAAGGTACACAGTAACCTGAAGTGAAGCATCGGAATCTAGAACTGGACTCACAGGAGAGGTTCAAATCATAGAAAGTTAGAGTGTCAGTCCTCTTGTACTTAAGTCGGCATTGTGAATTTTGTAATAAATTCGGATGCAATTTTTATGTTTCATCGTCTATAAAAAGGACCAAGGGATACAGTAAACCTGAAGTGAAGCATCGGAATCAAATTCTGCACTCACAGGAGAGGTTCCAATCATATTAAGTTCGAGTGTCAGTCCTCTTGTACTTAGGTCGGCATTGTGCATTTTGTATTAAATTCGGATGCAATTTCTGTGTTTCATCGTCAATAAGATAGTCCAAGGGATACAGTGAACCTGAAGTGCAGCATCGGAATCTAAAACTGGACTCACAGGAGAGGTTCAAATCATAGAAAGTTAGAGTGTCAGTTCTCTTGTACCTAAGTCGCCATTGTGCCTTTTGTATTAAATTCGGATACAATTTCTGTGTTTCATCGTCAATAAGAAGGTCCAAGGGATACAGTAAACCTGAAGTGAAGCATCGGAATCTAAAACTGGACTCACAGGAGAGGTTCAAATCATAGAAAGAGAGAGTGTCCGTCCTCTTTTACTTATGTCGGCATTGTGCCTTGTGTATTAAATTCGGATGCAATTTGTGTGTTTCATCGTCAATAAGAAGGTCCACGGTATACAGTAACCTGAAGTGAAGCATCGAAATCTAAAACTGGACTCACAGGAGAGGTTGAAATCATAGAACGTTAGAGTGTCAGTCCTCTTGTAGTTAAATCGGCATTGTGCCTTTTGTATTGAATTCGGATGCAACTTCTGTGTTTAATCGTCAATAGGAAGGTTCAAGGGATCCAGTAAACCTGAAGTGAAGCATCGGAAACTAAAACTGGAATCACAGGAGAGGTTCAAATCATAGAAAGTGAGAGTGTCAGTCCTCTTTTACTTAAGTCGGCATTGTGCCTTGTGTATTAAATTCGGATGCAATTTCTGTGTTTCATCATCAATAAGATAGTCCAAGGGATACAGTGAACCTGAAGTGCAGCATCGGAATCTAAAACTGGACTCACAGGAGAGGTTCAAATCATAGAAAGTTAGAGTGTCAGTTCTCTTTTACCTAAGTCGCCATTGTGCCTTTTGTATTAAATTTGGATACAATTTCTGTGTTTCATCGACAATAAGAAGGTCCAATTGATACAGTAAACCTGAAGTGAAGCATCGGAATCTAAAACTGGACTCACAGGAGAGGTTCAAATCATAGAAAGTTAAAGTGCCAGTCCTCTTGTACTTAAGTCGGCATTGTGAATTTTGTATTAAATTCGGATGCAATTTTTATGTTTCATCGTCTGTAAAAAGGTCCAAGGGATACAGTAAACCTGAAGTGAAGCATCGGAATCTAAAACTGGACTCACAGGAGTGGTTCAAATCATAGAAAGAGAGAGTGTCCGTCCTCTTTTACTTATGTCGGCATTGTGCCTTGTGTATTAAATTCGGATGCAATTTGTGTGTTTCATCGTCAATAAGAAGGTCCAAGGTATACAGTAACCTGAAGTGAAGCATCGGAATCTAAAACTGGACTCACAGGAGAGTTTGAAATCATAGAACGTTAGAGTGTCACTCCTCTTGTACTTAAATCGGCATTGTGCCTTTCGTATTAAATTCGGATGGAATTTCTATGTTTCATCGTCAACAAGAAGGTCCAAGGTATACAGGAACCCTGAAGTGAAGCATCGGAATCTAAATCTGGACTCACAGGAGAGGTTCAAATCATAGAAAGTTAGAGTGTCAGCCCTCTTGTACTTAGGTCGGCATTGTGCATTTTGTATTAAATTCAAATGCAATTTCTGTGTTTCATCGTCAATAAGAAGGTGCAAGGTGTACAGTAAACCTGAAGTGAAGAATCGGAATCTAACACTCAACTCACAGGAGAGGTTCAAATCATAGAAAGTTAGAGTGTCAGTCCTCTTGTACTTAAGTCGGCATTGTGCCTCTTGTATTGAATTCGGATGCAATTTCTGTGTTTAACCGTCAATAGGAAGGTTCAAGGGATACAGTAAACCTGAAGTGAATTATCGGAATCTAAAACTGGACTCACAGGAGAGGGTCAAATCATAGAAAGTGAGGGTGTCAGTCCTCTTGTACTTAAGTTGGCATTGTGCCTTTTCGATTACATTCAGATGCAATTTCTGTGTTTCATCGTCAATCAGAAGGTACAAGGGATACAGTAAACCTGAAGTGAATTATCGGAATCTAAAACTCGACTCACAGGAGAGGTTCAAATCATAGAAAGTGAGGGTGTCAGTCCTCTTGTACTTAAGTCGACTTTGTGCCTTTTCGATTAAATTCAGATGCAATTTCTGTG
Organism: Schistocerca americana; assembly: GCF_021461395.2. Classification (NCBI taxonomy): domain Eukaryota; kingdom Metazoa; phylum Arthropoda; class Insecta; order Orthoptera; family Acrididae; genus Schistocerca; species Schistocerca americana. The sequence goes on from NW_025725972.1 coordinate 42,157, forward strand.
TTTCATCGTCAAAAAGAAGGTCCAAGGGATACAGTAAACCTGAAGTGAAGCATCGTAATCTAAAACTGGACTCACAGGAGAGGTTCAAATCATAGAAAGTGAGGGTGTCAGTCCTCTTGTACTTGAGTCGGCATTGTGCCTTTTGTATTAAATTCGGATGCAATGTCTTTGTTTCAGCGTCAATAAGAAGGTGCAAGGTATACAGTAAGCCTGAAGTGAAGCATCGGAATCTAAAACTAGACTCACAGGAGTGGTTCAAATCATAGAAAGTGAGAGTGTCAGTCCTCTTGTACAAAGGTCGGCATTGTGCCTTTTGTATTAAATTCAGATGCAATTTCTGTGTATCATCGTCAATATGAAGGTCCAAGGGATACAATAAATCTGAAGTGAAGCATCGGAATCCGAAACTGGACTCACAGGAGAATTTCAAATCATAGAGAGTGAGAGTGTCACTCCTCTTGTACTTAAGTCGATATTGTGTCTTTTGTATTAAATTCGAATGCAATTTCTGTGTTTCATCGTCAATAAGAAGGTCCAAGGGATACAGTAAACCTGAAGTCAAGCATCGGAATCTAAAACTGGACTCACAGGAGAGATTCAAATCATAGAGAGTTAGAGAGTCAGTCCTCTTGTACTTAAGTCGGCATTGTGCCTTTTGTATTAAATTCGGATGCAATTTCTGTGTTTCATCGTCAATAAGAAGGTCCAATGGATACAGTAAACATGAAGTTGAGCATCGGAATCTAAAACTGGACTCACAGGGGAAGTTCAAATCATAGAAAGTTAGAGTGCCAGTCCTCTTGTACTTAAGTCGGTATTGTGAATTTTGTATTAAATTCGGATGCAATTTTTATGTTTCATCGTCTGTAAAAAGGTCAAAGGGATACAGTAAACCTGAAGTGAAGCATAGGAATCAAATTCTGCACTCACAGGAGAGGTTCCAATCATATTAAGTTCGAGTGTCAGTCCTCTTGTACTTAGGTCGGCATTGTGCATTTTGTATTAAATTCGGATGCAATTTCTGTGTTTCATCGTCAATAAGATAGTCCAAGGGATACAGTGAACCTGAAGTGCAGCATCGGAATCTAATACTGGACTCACAGGAGAGGTTCAAATCATAGAAAGTTAGAGTGTCAGTTCTCTTGTACCTAAGTCGCCATTGTGCCTTTTGCATTAAATTCGGATACAATTTCTGTGTTTCATCGTCAATAAGAAGGTCCAAGGGATACAGTAAACCTGAAGTGAAGCATCGGAATCTAAAACTGGACTCACAGGAGAGGTTCAAATCATAGAAAGAGAGAGTGTCCGTCCTCTTTTACTTATGTCGGCATTGTGCCTTGTGTAATAAATTCGGATGCAACTTGTGTGTTTCATCGTCAATAAGAAGGTCCAAGGTATACAGTAACCTGAAGTGAAGCATCGGAATCTAAAACTGGACTCACAGGAGAGGTTGAAATCATAGAACGTTAGAGTGTCACTCCTCTTGTACTTAAATCGGCATTGTGCCTTTCGTATTAAATTCGGATGGAATTTCTATGTTTCATCGTCAACAAGAAGGTCCAAGGGATACAGGAACCCTGAAGTGAAGCATCGGAATCTAAATCTGGACTCACAGGTGAGGTTCAAATCATAGAAAGTTAGAGTGTCAGTCCTCTTGTACTTAGGTCGGCATTGTGCATTTTGTATTAAATTCTAATGCAATTTCTGTGTTTCATCGTCAATAAGAAGGTGCAAGGTATACAGTAAACCTGAAGTGAAGAATCGGAATCTAACGCTCAACTCACAGGAGAGGTTCAAATCATAGAAAGTTAGAGTGTCAGTCCTCTTGTACTTAAGTCGGCATTGTGCCTTTTGTATTGAATTCGGATGCAATTTCTGTGTTTAATCGTCAATAGGAAGGTTCGAGGGATACAGTAAACCTGAAGTGAATTATCGGAATCTAAAACTGGACTCACAGGAGAGGTTCAAATCATAGAAAGTGAGGGTATCATTCCGTTTGTACTTAAGTTGGCATTGTGCCTTTTCGATTACATTCAGATGCAATTTCTGTGTTTCATCGTCAATAAGAAGGTACAAGGGATACCGTAAACCTGAAGTGAAGCATCGGAATCTAAAACTGGACTCACAGGAGAGTTTCTAATCATAGAAACTTAGAGTGTAATTCCTCTTGTACTTAAGTCGGCATTGTGTCTTTTGTATTAAATTAGGATGCAATTTCTGTGTTTCATCGTCAATCCGAAGGTCCAAAGGATACAGTAAACCTGAAGTGAAGCATCGGAAACTAAAACTGGAGTCACAGGAGAGGTTCAAATCATAGAAAGTGAGAGTGTCAGTCCTCTTTTACTTAAGTCGGCATTGTGCCTTGTGTATTAAATTCGGATGCAATTTCTGTCTTTCATCGTCAATAAGAAGTTCCAAGGTACATAGTAACCTGAAGTGAAGCATCGGGATCTAAAACTGGACCCACAGGAGAGGTTGAAATCATAGAAAGTTAGAGTGTCAGTCCTCTTGTACTTAAGTTGGAATTGTGCCTTTTGTATTAAATTCGGATGCAATCTCTGTGTTTCATCGTCAATAACAAGGTCGGAGGTATACAGTAAACCTGAAGAGAAGCATCGGAATCTAAAACTAGACTCACAGGAGTGGTTCAAATCATAGAAAGTGAGAGTGTCAGTCCTCTTGTACTAATGTCGGTATTGTGCCTTTTGTATTAAATTCGGATGCAATATCTGTGTTTCATCGTCAATGAGAAGGTGCAAGGTATACAGTAAACCTGAAGTGAAGCATCGGAATCTTAAAAACTGGACTCACAGGAGAGGTTCAAATCATAGAAAGTTAGAGTGTCAGTCCTCTTGTACTTAGGTCATCAGTGTGATTTTTGTATTACATTCGGATGCAATTTCTGTGTTACATCGTCAATACGAAGGTCCAAGGGATACAGTAAACCATAAGTGAAGCATCGGAATCTAAAACTGGACTCACAGAAGAGGTTCAAATCATTGCAAGTGAGAGTGTCGGTCCTCTTGTACTTAAGTCGACATTGTGCCTTTTGTATTAAATTCGGATGCAATTTCTGTGTTTCATCGTCAATAAGAACGTCCAAGAGATACAGTAAACCTGAAGTGAAGCATCGGAATCTAAAACTGGACACACAGAAGAGGTTCAAATCATAGAAATTTAGAGTGTCAGTTCTCTTGTACTTAAGTCGGCATTGTGCCTTTTGTATTAAATTCGGATGCTATTTCTGTGTTTCATCGTCGATAAGAAGGTCCACGGGATACAGTAAACCTGAAGTGAAGCATCAGAATCTAAAACTGGACTCACAGGAGAGGTTCAACTCATAGAATGTTAGAGTGTCAGTCCGCTTGTACTTAAGTCGGCATTGTGCCTTTAGTATTAAATTCGGATGCAATTTCTGTGTTTCATCGTCCTTAAGAAGATCCATGGGATACAGTAAACCTGAAGTGAAGAATCGGATTCTAAAACTGGACTCACAGGAGTGGTTCAAATCATAGAGTTTTAGAGTGTCACTCGTCTTGAACCTTAAACGGTATTGTGCCTTTTGTATTAAATTTGGATGCAATTTCTGTGTTTCATCGTCAATAAGAAGGTCCAAGGGATACAGTAAACCTGAAGTGAAGCATCGGAATCTAAAAATGGACTCACAGGAGCGGTTCAAATCATAGAGAGTTAGAGTGTCAGTCCTCTTGTACTTAAGTCAGCATTGTGCCTTTTGTATTAAATTCGGATGCAATTTCTGTGTTTCATCGTCATAAGTAGCGTAGCATCGGAATCTAAAACAGGACTCACAGGAGAGGTTCAAATCATAGAAGGTGAGAGTGTCAGTCCTCTTGCACTTATGTCGGTATTGTGCCTTTTGTATTAAATTCGGATGCAATTTCTGTGTTTCATCGTCAATACGAAGGTCCAAGGAATACAGTAAACCTGAAGTGAAGCATCGGAATCTAAAACTGGACTCACAGGAGAGGTTCAAATCATAGAGAGCTAGAGTATCAGTCCTCTTGCACTTAAGTCGGCATTGTGCCTTTTGTATTAAATTCGGATGCAATTTGTGTGTTACATCGTCAATACGAAGGTCCAAGGGATACAGTAAACCAGAAGTGAAGCATCGGAATCTAAAACTGGACCCACAGAAGAGGTTCAAATCATAGCAAGTGAGAGTGTCGTTCCTCTTGTACTTAGGTCGACATTGTGCCTTTTGTATTAAATTCGGATGCAATTTCTGTGTTTCATCGTCAATAAGAACGTCCAAGAGATACAGTAAACCTGAAGTGAAGCATCAGAATCTAAAACTGGACTCACAGGAGAGGTTCAACTCATAGAATGTTAGAGTGTCAGTCCGCTTGTACTTAAGTCGGCATTGTGCCTTTAGTATTAAATTCGGATGCAATTTCTGTGTTTCATCGACCTTAAGAAGGTCCAAGGGATACAGTAAACCTGAAGTGAAGCATCGGAATCTAAAACTGGACTCACAGGAGAGGTTCAAATCATAGATAGTTAGAGTGTCAGTCCTCTTGTACTTAAGTCGGCATTGTGCCTTTTGTATTAAATTCGGATGCAATTTCTGTGTCTCATCGTCATAAGTAGTGTAGCATCGGAATCTAAAACTGGACTCACTGGAGAGGTTCAAATCGTAAAAAGTGAGAGTGTCAGTCATCTTGCACTTATGTCGGTATTGTGACTTTTGTATTAAATTCGGATGCAATTTCTGTTTTTCATCGTCAATAAGAAGGGGCATGGTGTACAGTAAACCTGAAGTGAAGCATCGGAATCTAAAACTGGACTCACAGGAGAGGTTCAAATCATAGAAAGTTAGAGTGTCAGTCGTCTTGTACTTCAGCCGGCATTGTGCCTTTTGTATTACATTCAGATGCAATTTCTGTGTTTCATCGTCAATAAGAAAGTCCAAGGGATACAGTACCGGAAGTGAAGCATCGGACTCTAAAACTGGACTCACAGGAGAGATTCAAATCATAGAGGGTATGAGTGTCAGTCCTCTTGTATTTAAGTCGGCATTGTGCCTTTTGTGTTAAATTCGGATGCAATTTCTGTGTTTCATCATCAAAAAGAAGGTCCAAGGGATACACTATACCTGAAGTGAAGCATCGGAATCTAAAACTGGACTCACAGGAGAGATTCAAATCATAGCAAGTTAGAGTGTCAGTCCTCTTGTACTTAAGGCGGCATTATGCCTTTTGTATTAAATTCGGTTTCAATTTCTGTGTTTCATCGTCAATAAGAAGGTCCATGGGATACAGTAAACCTGAAGTGAAGCATCGGAATCTACAACAGGACTCACAGGAGAGGTTCAAATCATAGAGAGTTTGAGTGTCAGTCCTCTTGTACTTAAGTCGGCATTGTGCCTTTTGTACTACATTTGGATGCAATTTCTGTGTTTCATCGTCAATAAGAGGGTCCAAGGGATACAGTAAACCTGAAGTGAAGCATCGGAATCTAAAACTGGACTCGTAGGAGATGTTCATATCATAGAGAGTAAGAGTGTCACCCCCCTTGTACTCAATTCGGTATTGTGTCTTTTGTATTAAATTCGGATGCAGTTTCTGTGTTTCATCGTCAATACGAAGGTCCAAGGAATACACTAAACCTGAAGTGAAGCATCGGAATCTAAAACTGGACTCACAGGAGAGGTTCAAATCATAGAGAGCTAGAGTATCAGTCCTCTTGCACTTAAGTCGGCATTGTGCCTTTTGTATTAAATTCGGATGCAATTTGTGTGTTACATCGTCAATACGAAGGTCCAAGGGATACAGTAAACCAGAAGTGAAGCATCGGAATCTAAAACTGGACCCACAGAAGAGGTTCAAATCATAGCAAGTGAGAGTGTCGTTCCTCTTGTACTTAGGTCGACATTGTGCCTTTTGTATTAAATTCGGATGCAATTTCTGTGTTTCATCGTCAATAAGAACGTCCAAGAGATACAGTAAACCTGAAGTGAAGCATCAGAATCTGAAACTGGACTCACAGGAGAGGTTCAACTCATAGAATGTTAGAGTGTCAGTCCGCTTGTACTTAAGTCGGCATTGTGCCTTTAGTATTAAATTCGGATGCAATTTCTGTGTTTCATCGACCTTAAGAAGGTCCAAGGGATACAGTAAACCTGAAGTGAAGCATCGGAATCTAAAACTGGACTCACAGGAGAGGTTCAAATCATAGATAGTTAGAGTGTCAGTCCTCTTGTACTTAAGTCGGCATTGTGCCTTTTGTATTAAATTCGGATGCAATTTCTGTGTCTCATCGTCATAAGTAGTGTAGCATCGGAATCTAAAACTGGACTCACTGGAGAGGTTCAAATCGTAAAAAGTGAGAGTGTCAGTCATCTTGCACTTATGTCGGTATTGTGACTTTTGTATTAAATTCGGATGCAATTTCTGTTTTTCATCGTCAATAAGAAGGGGCATGGTGTACAGTAAACCTGAAGTGAAGCATCGGAATCTAAAACTGGACTCACAGGAGAGGTTCAAATCATAGAAAGTTAGAGTGTCAGTCGTCTTGTACTTCAGCCGGCATTGTGCCTTTTGTATTACATTCAGATGCAATTTCTGTGTTTCATCGTCAATAAGAAAGTCCAAGGGATACAGTACCGGAAGTGAAGCATCGGACTCTAAAACTGGACTCACAGGAGAGATTCAAATCATAGAGGGTATGAGTGTCAGTCCTCTTGTATTTAAGTCGGCATTGTGCCTTTTGTGTTAAATTCGGATGCAATTTCTGTGTTTCATCATCAAAAAGAAGGTCCAAGGGATACACTATACCTGAAGTGAAGCATCGGAATCTAAAACTGGACTCACAGGAGAGATTCAAATCATAGCAAGTTAGAGTGTCAGTCCTCTTGTACTTAAGGCGGCATTATGCCTTTTGTATTAAATTCGGTTTCAATTTCTGTGTTTCATCGTCAATAAGAAGGTCCATGGGATACAGTAAACCTGAAGTGAAGCATCGGAATCTACAACAGGACTCACAGGAGAGGTTCAAATCATAGAGAGTTTGAGTGTCAGTCCTCTTGTACTTAAGTCGGCATTGTGCCTTTTGTACTACATTTGGATGCAATTTCTGTGTTTCATCGTCAATAAGAGGGTCCAAGGGATACAGTAAACCTGAAGTGAAGCATCGGAATCTAAAACTGGACTCGTAGGAGATGTTCATATCATAGAGAGTAAGAGTGTCACCCCCCTTGTACTCAATTCGGTATTGTGTCTTTTGTATTAAATTCGGATGCAGTTTCTGTGTTTCATCGTCAATACGAAGGTCCAAGGAATACACTAAACCTGAAGTGAAGCATCGGAATCTAAAACTGGATTCGCAGGAGAGGTTCAAATCATAGAAATTGAGAGTGTCTGTCCTCTTGTACCTAAGTCGGCATTGTGCCTTTTGTATTACATTCGGATGCAATTTCTGTGTTTCATCGTCAATAAGAAGGTCCAAGGGAAACAGTAAACCTAAAGTGAAGCATCGGAATCTAAAACTGGACTCACAGGAGGGTTCAAATCATAGAAAGGTAGAGTATCAGTCCTCATGTACTTAAGTCGGCATTGTGCCTTTTGTATTGAATTCGGTTGCAATTTCTGTGTTTCATCGTCCTTAAGAAGGTCCAAGGGATACAGTAAACCTGAAGTGAAGCATCGGATTCTAAAACTGGACTCACAGGAGTGGTTCAAATCATAGAGTTTTAGAGTGTCACTCGTCTTGTACCTTAAACGGTATTGTGCCTTTTGTATTAAATTTGGATGCAATTTCTGTGTTTCATCATCAAAAAAAAGGTCCAAGGGATACAGTAAACCTGAAGTGAAGCATCGGATTCTAAAACTGGACACACAGGAGAGGTTCAAATCATAGAAAGTTAGAGTGTCAGTCCTCTTGTACTTAAGTCGGCATTGTGCCTTTTGTATTAAATTCGGATGCAATTTCTGTGTCTCATCGTCATAAGTAGTGTAGCATCGGAATCTAAAACTGGACTCACTGGAGAGGTTCAAATCGTAGTAAGTGAGAGTGTTAGTCATCTTGCACTTATGTCGGTATTGTGACTTTTGTATTAAATTCGGATGCAATTTCTGTTTTTCATCGTCAATAAGAAGGGGCAAGGTGTACAGTAAACCTGAAGTGAAGCATCGGAATTTAAAACTGGACTCATAGGAGAGGTTCAATTCATAGAAAGTTAGAGTGTCAGTCGTCTTGTACTTCAGTCGGCATTGTGCCTTTTGTATTAAATTCGGATGCAATTTCTGTGTTTCATCGTCAATAAGAAGGTCCAAGGGATACACTATACCTGAAGTGAAGCATCGGAATCTAAAACTGGACTCACAGGAGGGATTCAAATCATAGAAAGTTAGAGTGTCAGTCCTCTTGTTCTTAAGGCGGCATTATGCCTTTTGTATTAAATTCGGTTTCAATTTCTGTATTTCATCGTCAATAAGAAGGTCCATGGGATACAGTAAACCTGAAGTGAAGCATCGGAATCTACAACAGGACTCACAGGAGAGGTTCAATTCATAGAGAGTGTGAGTGTCAGTCCTCTTGTACTTAAGTCGGCATTGTGCCTTTTGTACTAAATTCGGATGCAATTTCTGTGTTTCATCGCCAATAAGAGGGTCCAAGGGATACAGTAAACCTGAAGTGAAGCATCGGAATCTAAAACTGGACTCACAGGAGTGGTTCAAATCATAGAAAGTGTGAGTGTAAGTCCTCTTGTACTTAAGTCGGCATTGGGCCTTTTGTATTAAATTCGGTTGCAATTTCTGTGTTTCATCGTCAATAAGAAGGTCCAAGGGATACAGTTAAGCTGAAGTGAAGCATGGGAATCTAAAACTGGACTCGCAGGAGAGGTTCAAATCATAGAAATTGAGAGTGTCTGTCCTCTTGTACCTAAGTCGGCATTGTGCCTTTTGTATTACATTCGGATGCAATTTCTGTGTTTCATCGTCAATAAGAAGGTCCAAGGGATACAGTAAACGTGAAGTGAAGCATCGGAATCTAAAACTGGACTCACAGGAGAGGTACAAATCATAGAGAGTTAGAGTGTCAGACCTCTTGTAGTAAAGTCGGCATTGTGCCTTTTGTATTAAATTCGGATGCAATTTCTGTGTTTCATCGTCAATAGGAAGCTCCAAGGGATACAGTAAACCCAAAGTGAAGCATCGGAATCTAAAACTGGACTCACAGGAGAGATTCAAATCACAGAGAGTTAGAGTGTCAGTCCTCTTGTACTTAAGTCGGCTTTGTGCCTTTTGTATTAAATTCGGATGCAATTTCTGTGTTTCATCGTCAAATAGAAGGTCCAAGGGATACAGTAAACCTGAAGTGGAGCATCGGAATCTAAAACTGGACTCACAGTTGAGATTCAAATCATAGAGAGTTTGAGTGTCAGTCCTCTTGTACTTAAGTCGTCATTGTGCCTTTTGTATTAAGTTCGGGTGCAATTTCTGTGTTTCATCGTCAATAAGAAGGTCCAAGGGATACAGTTAAGCTGAAGTGAAGCATGGGAATCTAAAACTGGACTCACAGGAGTGGTTCAAATCATAGAGAGTTAGAGTGTCAGTCCTCCTGTACTTAAGTCGGCAATGTGCCTTTTGTATTAAATTCGGTCTCAATTTCTGTGTTTCATCGTGAATAAGAAGGTCCAAGGGATACAGTAAACCTGAAGTGAAGCATCGGAATCTACAACTGGACTCACAGGAGCGGTTCAAATCATAGAGAGTTAGAGTGTCAGTCCTCTTGTACTTAAGTCGGCATTGTGCCTTTTGTATTAAATTCGGTTTCAACTTCTGTGTTTCGTCGTCAATAAGAAGGTCCAAGGGATACAGTAAACCTGAAGTGAAGCGTCGGAATCTACAACTGGACTCACAGGAGAGGTTCAAATCATGGAAAGTTAGACTATCTGTCTTCTTGTACTAAACTCGGCATTGTGCCTTTTGTATTAAATTCGGATGCAATTTCTGTGTTTCACCGTCAATAAAAAGGTCCAAGGGATACAGTAAACCTGAAGTGAAGCATCGGAATCTAAAACTGGACTCACAGGTGAAGTTCAAGTCATAGAAATTTAGAGTGCCAGTCCTTTTGTACTTAACTCGGCATAGTGCCTTTTCAATTTAATTCGGATGCAATTTTTGTGTTTCATCGTCAATAAGAAGGTCCAAGGTACACAGTAAACCTGAAGAGAAGCATCGGAATCTAAAACTGGACTCACATGAGGGGTTCAAATCTTAGAAAGTTAGAGTGTCAGTCCACTTGTACTAAAGTCGGCATCGTGCCTTTATTAAATTCGGATGCAATTTCTGTGTTTCATCGTCAATAAGAAGGTCCAAGCGATCCAGTGAACCTGAAGTGAAGCATCGGAATCTAAAACTGGACTCATAGGAGAGGTTCAAATCATAGTGAGTAAGGGTGTCACTCCCCTTGTACTTAAGTCGGTATTGTGTCTTTTGTATTAAATTCGGATGCAATTTCTGTGTTTCATCGTCAATAGGAAGCTCCAAGGGATACAGTAAACCTGAAGTGAAGCATCGGAATCTAAAACTGGACTCACAGGACAGATTTTAATCATAGAGAGTTAGAGTGTCAGTCCTCTTGTACTTAAGTCGGCATTGTGCCTTTTGTATTAAATTCGGATGCAAAGTCTGTGTTTCATCGTCAATAAGAAGGTCCAAGGGTTACAGAAAACCTGAAGTGAAGCATTGGAATCTAAAACTGGACTCACTGGAGAGGTTCATATCATAGAAAGTGAGAGTGTCAGTCCTCTTGTACTTAAGGCGGCATTATGCCTTTTGTATTAAATTCGGTTTCAATTTCTGTATTTCATCGTCAATAAGAAGGTCCATGGGATACAGTAAACCTGAAGTGAAGCATCGGAATCTACAACTGGACTCACAAAAGAGGTTCAAATCATAGACAGTTAGAGTGTCACTCCTCTTGTACTTAAATCGGTATTATGCATTTTGTATTAAATTTTTATGCAATTTCTGTGTTTCATCGTCAATAAGAAGGTCCAAGGGATACAGTTAAGCTGAAGTGAAGCATGGGAATCTAAAACTGGACTCGCAGGAGAGGTTCAAATCATAGAAATTGAAAGTGTCTGTCCTCTTGTACCTAAGTCGGCATTGTGCCTTTTGTATTACATTCGGATGCAATTTCTGTGTTTCATCGTCAATAAGAAGGACCGAGGAAACAGTAAACCTAAAGTGAAGCATCGGAATCTAAAACTGGACTCACAGGAGAGGTTCAAATCATAGAAAGGTAGAGTATCAGTCCTCATGTACTTAAGTCGGCATTGTGCCTTTTGTATCGAATTCGGTTGCAATTTCTGTGTTTCATCGTCTATACGAAGGTCCAAGGGATATAGTAAACCTGAAGTGAAGCATCGGAATCTAAAACTGGACTCACAGGAGAGGTTCATATCATAGAAACTTAGAGTGTCAGACTTCTTGTACTTAAGTCGGCATTGTCCTTTTTGTATTAATTTCGGATGAATTTTCTGTGTTTCATCGTCAAGAAAGAAGGTCCAAGGGATACAGTAAACCTGAAGTGAAGCATCGGAATCTAAAACTGGACTAACAGGGGAGGTTCAAATCATAGATAGTTAGAGTGTCTGTCCTCTTGTACCTAAGTCGGCATTGTGCCTTTTGTAATAAATTCGGATGCAATTTCTGTGTTTCATCGAAAATAAGAAGGTCCAAGGGATCCAGTACACCAGAAGTGAAGCATCGGAATCTAAAACTGGACTCATAGGAGATGTTCAAATCATAGAGAGTAAGAGTGTCACTCCCCTTGTACTCAAGTCGGTATTGTGTCTTTTGTATTAAATTCGGATGCAATTTCTGTGTTTCATCGTCAATAAGAAGGTCCAAGGGATACAGTAAACGTAAAGTGAAGCATCGGAATCTAAAACTGGACTCACAGGAGAGGTACAAATCATAGAGAGTTAGAGTGTCAGACCTCTTGTAGTAAAGTCGGCATTGTGCCTTTTGTATAAAATTCGGATGCAATTTCTGTGTTTCATCGTCAATAGGAAGCTCCAAGGGATACAGTAAACCCAAAGTGAAGCATCGGAATCTAAAACTGGACTCACAGGAGAGATTCAAATCATAGAGAGTTAGAGTGTCAGTCCTCTTGTACTTAAGTCGGCTTTGTGCCTTTTGTATTAAATTCGGATGCAATTTCTGTGTTTCATCGTCAAATAGAAGGTCCAAGGGATACAGTAAAACTGAAGTGAAGCATCGGAATCCAAAACCGGACTCACAGGAGTGGTTCAAATCATAGAAAGTTAGAGTATCAGTCCTCCTGCACTTATGTCGGCATTGTGCCTTTTGTATTAAATTCGGATGCAAACTCTGTCTTTCATCGTCAATAAGAAGGTCCAAGGGATACAGTAAACCTGAAGTGAAACATCGGAATCTAAAACTGGATCCACAGGAGAGGTTCAAATCGTAGAAAGTTAGAAAGTCACTCCTCTTGTACTTAAGTCGGCAGTGTGCCTTTTCTATTAAATTCGGATGCAATTTCTGTGTTACGTCGTCAATCAGAAGGTCCAAGGGATACAGTAAACCTGAAGTGGAGCATCGGAATCTAAAACTGGACTCACAGTTGAGATTCAAATCATAGAGAGTTTGAGTGTCAGTCCTCTTGTACTTAAGTCGTCATTGTGCCTTTTGTATTAAGTTCGGGTGCAATTACTGTGTTTCATCGTCAATAAGAAGGTCCAAGGGATACAGTTAAGCTGTAGTGAAGCATGGGCATCTAAAACTGGACTCACAGGAGAGGTTATAAATCATAGAGAGTTAGAGTGTCAGTCCTCCTGTACTTAAGTCGGCAATGTGCCTTTTGTATTAAATTCGGTTTCAATTTCTGTGTTTCATCGTCAATAAGAAGGTCCAAGGGATACAGTAAACCTGAAGTGAAGCATCGGAATCTACAACTGGACTCACAGGAGCGGATCAAATCATAGAGAGTTAGAGTGTCAGTCCTCTTGTACTTAAGTCGGCATTGTGCCTTTTGTATTAAATTCGGTTTCAACTTCTGTGTTTCGTCGTCAATAAGAAGGTCCAAGGGATACAGTAAACCTGAAGTGAAGCGTCGGAATCTACAACTGGACTCACAGGAGGGGTTCAAATCATAGAAAGTTAGACTATCTGTCTTCTTGTACTAAACTCGGCATTGTGCCTTTTGTATTAAATTCGGATGCAATTTCTGTGTTTCACCGTCAATAAAAAGGTCCAAGGGATACAGTAAACCTGAAGTGAAGCATCGGAATCTAAAACTGGACTCACAGGAGAGGTTCAAGTCATAGAAATTTAGAGTGTCAGTCCTCTTGTACTTAAGTCGGCATTGTGCCTTTTGTATTAAATTCGGATGCAAACTCTTTGTTTCATCGTCAATAAGAAGGTCCAAGGGATAAAGTATACCTGAAGTGAAGCATCGGAATCTAAAACTGGACTCACATTAGAGGTTCAAATCATAGAAAGTTAGAGTGCCAGTCCTTTTGTACTTAACTCGGCATAGTGCCTTTTCAATTTAATTCGGATGCAATTTTTGTGTTTCATCGTCAATAAGAAGGTCCAAGGTACACAGTAAACCTGAAGAGAAGCATCGGAATCTAAAACTGGACTCACATGAGGGGTTCAAATCTTAGAAAGTTAGAGTGTCAGTCCACTTGTACTAAAGTCGGCATTGTGCCTTTATTAAATTCGGATGCAATTTCTGTGTTTCATCGTCAATAAGAAGGTCCAAGCGATCCAGTGAACCTGAAGTGAAGCATCGGAATCTAAAACTGGACTCATAGGAGAGGTTCAAATCATAGTGAGTAAGGGTGTCACTCCCCTTGTACTTAAGTCGGTATTGTGTCTTTTGTATTAAATTCGGATGCAATTTCTGTGTTTCATCGTCAATAGGAAGCTCCAAGGGATACAGTAAACCTGAAGTGAAGCATCGGAATCTAAAACTGGACTCACAGGACAGATTTTAATCATAGAGAGTTAGAGTGTCAGTCCTCTTGTACTTAAGTCTTCATTGTGCCTTTTGTATTAAATTCGGATGCAATTTCTGTGTTTCATCGTCAATAAGAAGGTCCAAGGGATACACTATACCTGCACTGAAGCATCGGAATCTAAAACTGGACTCACAGGAGGGATTCAAATCATAGAAAGTTAGAGTGTCAGTCCTCTTGTACTTAAGGCGGCATTATGCCTTTTGTATTAAATTCGGTTTCAATTTCTGTATTTCATCGTCAATAAGAAGGTCCATGGGATACAGTAAACCTGAAGTGAAGCATCGGAATCTACAACTGGACTCACAGGAGAGGTTCAATTCATAGAGAGTGTGAGTGTCAGTCCTCTTGTACTTAAGTCGGCATTGTGCCTTTTGTACTAAATTCGGATGCAATTTCTGTGTTTCATCGCCAATAAGAGGGTCCAAGGGATACAGTAAACCTGAAGTGAAGCATCGGAATCAAAAACTGGACTCATAGGAGATGTTCAAATCATAGAGAGTAAGAGTGTCACTCCCCTTGTACTCAGTTCGGTATTGTGTCTTTTGTATTAAATTCGGATGCAATTTCTGTGTTTCATCGTCAATAGGAAGGTCCAAGGAATACACTAAACCTGAAGTGAAGCATCGGAATCTAAAACTGGACTCACAGGAGAGGTTCAAATCATAGAAAGTGAGAGTGTCAATCCTCTTGTACTTAAGTCGGCATTGGGCCTTTTGTATTAAATTCGGATGCAATTTCTGTGTTTCATCGTCAATAAGAAGGTCCAAGGGATACAGTTAAGCTGAAGTGAAGCATGGGAATCTAAAACTGGACTCGCAGGAGAGGTTCAAATCATAGAAATTGAGAGTGTCTGTCCTCTTGTACCTAAGTCGGCATTGTGCCTTTTGTATTAAATTCGGATGCAATTTCTGTGTTTCATCGTCAATAAGAAGGTCCAAGGGAAACAGTAAACCTAAAGTGAAGCATCGTAATCTAAAACTGGACTCACAGGAGAGGTTCAAATCATAGAAAGGTAGAGTATCAGTCCTCATGTACTTAAGTCGGCATTGTGCCTTTTGTATCGAATTCGGTTGCAATTTCTGTGTTTCATCGTCTATACGAAGGTCCAAGGGATATAGTAAACCTGAAGTGAAGCATCGGAATCTAAAACTGGACTCACAGGAGAGGTTCATATCATAGAAACTTAGAGTGTCAGACTTCTTGTACTTAAGTCGGCATTGTCCTTTTTGTATTAATTTCGGATGAATTTTCTGTGTTTCATCGTCAAGAAAAAAGGTCCAAGGGATACAGTAAACCTGAAGTGAAGCATCGGAATCTAAAACTGGACTAACAGGGGAGGTTCAAATCATAGATAGTTAGAGTGTCTGTCCTCTTGTACCTAAGTCGGCATTGTGCCTTTTGTAATAAATTCGGATGCAATTTCTGTGTTTCATCGAAAATAAGAAGGTCCATGGAATCCAGTAAACCAGAAGTGAAGCATCGGAATCTAAAACTGGACTCATAGGAGATGTTCAAATCATAGAGAGTAAGAGTGTCACTCCCCTTGTACTCAAGTCGGTATTGTGTCTTTTGTATTAAATTCGGATGCAATTTCTGTGTTTCATCGTCAATAAGAAGGTCCAAGGGATACAGTAAACGTGAAGTGAAGCATCGGAATCTAAAACTGGACTCACAGGAGAGGTACAAATCATAGAGAGTTAGAGTGTCAGACCTCTTGTAGTAAAGTCGGCATTGTGCCTTTTGTATTAAATTCGGATGCAATTTCTGTGTTTCATCGTCAATAGGAAGCTCCAAGGGATACAGTAAACCCAAAGTGAAGCATCGGAATCTAAAACTGGACTCACAGGAGAGATTCAAATCATAGAGAGTTAGAGTGTCAGTCCTCTTGTACTTAAGTCGGCTTTGTGCCTTTTGTATTAAATTCGGATGCAATTTCTGTGTTTCATCGTCAAATAGAAGGTCCAAGGGATACAGTAAAACTGAAGTGAAGCATCGGAATCTAAAACCGGACTCACAGGAGTGGTTCAAATCATAGAAAGTTACAGTGTCAGTCCACTTGTACTAAAGTCGGCATTGTGCCTTTATTAAATTCGGATGCAATTTCTGTGTTTCATCGTCAATAAGAAGGTCCAAGCGATCCAGTGAACCTGAAGTGAAGCATCGGAATCTAAAACTGGACTCATAGGAGAGGTTCAAATCATAGTGAGTAAGGGTGTCACTCCCCTTGTACTTAAGTCGGTATTGTGTCTTTTGTATTAAATTCGGATGCAATTTCTGTGTTTCATCGTCAATAGGAAGCTCCAAGGGATACAGTAAACCTGAAGTGAAGCATCGGAATCTAAAACTGGACTCACAGGACAGATTTTAATCGTAGAGAGTTAGAGTGTCAGTCCTCTTGTACTGAAGTCGGCATTGTGCCTTTTGTATTAAATTCGGATGCAAAGTCTGTGTTTCATCGTCAATAAGAAGGTCCAAGGGATACAGTATACCTAAAGTGAAGCATCGGAATCTAAATCTGGACTCACAGGAGTGAGTCAAATCATAGAACGTTAGAATGTCAGTCCTCTTGTACTTAAGTCGGCATTGTGCCTTTTGTATTAAATTCGGTTTCAATTTCTGTGTTTCATCGTCAATAAGAAGGTCCAAAGTATACAGCAAACTGAAGTGAAGCATCGGAATCTACAACTGGACTCACAAAAGAGGTTCAAATCATAGACAGTTAGAGTGTCACTCCTCTTGTACTTAAATCGGTATTATGCATTTTGTATTAAATTTTTATGCAATTTCTGTGTTTCATCGTCAATACGAAGGTCCAAGGGATACAGAAAACCTGAAGTGAAGCATTGGAATCTAAAACTGGACTCACTGGAGAGGTTCATATCATAGAAAGTGAGAGTGTCAGTCCTCTTGTACATAAGTCGGTATTGTGCTCTTTGTATTAAATTCGGATGCAATTTCTGTATTTCATCGTCAATAAGAAGGTCCAAGGGAAACAGTTAAGCTGAATTGAAGCATCGGAATCTAAAACTGGACTCACAGGAGAGGTTCAAATCATAGAAATTGAGAGTGTCCGTCCCCTTGTACCTAAGTTGGCATAGTGCCTTTTGTATTAAATTCGGATGCAATTTCTGTGTTTCATCGTCAATAAGAAGGTCCAAGGGATACAGTAAACCTGAAGTGAAGCATCGGAATCTAAAACGGGACTCACAGGAGAGGTTCAAATCATAGAAATTTAGAGTATGAGTCCTCTTGTACTTAAGTCGGCATTGTGCCTTTTGTATTAAATTCGGTTGCAATTTCTGTGTTTCATCGTCAATACGAAGGTCCAAGGGATACAGTAAACCTGAAGTGAAGCATCGGAATCTAAAACTGGACTCACAGGAGCGGTTCCAATCATAGAAAGTGAGAGTGTCAGTCCTCTTGTACTTAAGTCGGCATTGTGCCTATTGTATTAAATTCGGATGCAATTTCTGTTTTTCATCGTCAATAAGAACGTCCAAGGGATACAGTAAACCTGAAGTGAAGCATCGGAATCTAAAACTGGAGTCACAGGAGCGGTTCTTATCGTAGAAACTTAGAGTGTCAGACCTCTTGTACTTAAGTCTGCATTGTCCCTTTCATATTAATTTCGGATACAATTTCTGTGTATCATCTTCAAGATGTAGGTCCAAGGGATACAGTAAATCTGAAGTGAAGCATCGGAATCTAAAACTGGACTCACAGGAGGGGTTCAAATCATAGAAATTTAGAGTATCAGTCCTCTTGTACTTAAGTCGGCATTGTGCCTTTTGTATTAAATTCGGTTGCAATTTCTGTGTTTCATCGTCAATACGAAGGTCCAAGGGATACAGTAAACCTGAAGTGAAGCATCGGAATCTAATACTGGACTCACAGGAGCGGTTCCAATCATAGAAAGTGAGAGTGTCAGTCCTCTTGTACTTAAGTGGCATTGTGCCTATTGTATTAAATTCGGATGCAATTTCTGTTTTTCATCGTCAATAAGAACGTCCAAGGGATACAGTAAACCTGAAGTGAAGCATCGGAATCTAAAACTGGAGTCACAGGAGCGGTTCTTATCATAGAAACTTAGAGTGTCAGACCTCTTGTACTTAAGTCTGCATTGTCCCTTTTATATTAATTTCGGATACAATTTCTGTGTATCATCTTCAAGAAGTAGGTCCAAGGGATACAGTAAATCTGAAGTGAAGCATCGGAATCTAAAACTGGACTCACAGGAGAGGTTCAAATCATAGAAAGTTAGAGTGTCTGTCCTCTTGTACTAAAGTCGGCATTGTGCCTTTTGTATTTAATTCGGATGCAATTTCTGTGTTTCATCGTCAATAAGACGGTCCAAGGGATCCAGTAAACTTGAAGTGAAGCATCGGAATCTAAAACTGGACTCATAGGAGAGGTTCAAATCATAGAGAGTGAGAGTGTCACTCCTCTTGTACATAAGTCGGTATGGTGTCATTTGTATTAAATTCGGATGCAATTTCTGTGTTTCATCGTCAATAAGAAGGTCCAAGGGATACAGTAAACCTGAAGTGTAGCATCGGAATCTAAAACTGGACTCACAGGAGCGGTTCAAATCATAGAAAGTGAGAGTATCAGTCCTCTTGTACTTAAGTCGGCATTGTGCCTTTTGTGTTAAATTCGGATGCAATTTCTGTGTTTCATCGTCAATAAGAACGTCCAAGGGATACAATAAAACCTGAAGTGAAGCATCGGAATCGAAAACTGGTCTCACAGGAGAGGTTCAAATCATATAAATTGAGAGTGTCAGTCCTCTTGTACTTAAGTCGGCATTGTGCCTTTTGTATTAAATTCGGATGCAATTTCTGTGTTTCATCGTCAATAAGAATGTGCAAGGTATACAGTAAACGTGAAGTGAAGCATCGGAATCCAAAACTGGACTCACAGGAGAGGCTCAATTCAAGAGTTTTAGGGTGTAACTCCTATTGTACTTAAGTCGATATTGTGCCTATTATATTAAATTCGGATGTAATTTCTGTGTTTCATCGTCAATAAGAGCGTCCAAGGGATACAGTAAACCTGAAGTGAAGCATCGGAATCTAAAACTGGACTCACAGAAGAGGTTAAAATCAAAGAAATTGAAAGTGTCAGTCCTCTTGTACTTAAGTCGGCATTGTGCCATTTGTATTAAATTCGGATGCAATTTCTGTGTTTCATCGTCAATAAGAACGTCCAAGGGATACAGTAAACCTGAATTGAAGCATCGGAATCTAAAACTGGACTCACAGGAGAGGTTAAAATCATAGAAATTGAAAGTGTGAGTCCTCTTGTACCTAGGTCGGCATAGTGCCTTTTGTATTAAATTCGGATGCAATTTCTGTGTTTCATCGTCAATAAGAAGGTCCAAGGGATACAGTAAACCTGAAGTGAAGCATCGGAATCTAAAACGGGACTCACAGGAGAGGTTCAAATCATAGAAATTTAGAGTATCAGTCCTCTTGTACTTAAGTCGGCATTGTGCCTTTTGTAATAAATTCGGTTGCAATTTCTGTGTTTCATCGTCAATACGAAGGTCCAAGGGATACAGTAAACCTGAAGTGAAGCATCGGAATCTAAAACTGGACTC
Organism: Schistocerca americana; assembly: GCF_021461395.2. Classification (NCBI taxonomy): domain Eukaryota; kingdom Metazoa; phylum Arthropoda; class Insecta; order Orthoptera; family Acrididae; genus Schistocerca; species Schistocerca americana. The sequence continues at coordinate 61,773 of NW_025725972.1, forward strand.
ACAGGAGCGGTTCCAATCATAGAAAGTGAGAGTGTCAGTCCTCTTGTACTTAAGTCGGCATTGTGCCTATTCTATTAAATTCGGATGCAATTTCTGTTTTTCATCGTCAATAAGAACGTCCAAGGGATACAGTAAACCTGAAGTGAAGCATCGGAATCTAAAACTGGAGTCACAGGAGCGGTTCTTATCGTAGAAACTTAGAGTGTCAGACCTCTTGTACTTAAGTCTGCATTGTCCCGTTTATATTAATTTCGGATACAATTTCTGTGTATCATCTTCAAGAAGTAGGTCCATGGGATACAGTAAATCTGAAGTGAAGCATCGGAATCTAAAACTGGACTCACAGGAGGGGTTCAAATCATAGAAATTTAGAGTATCAGTCCTCTTGTACTTAAGTCGGCATTGTGCCTTTTGTATTAAATTCGGTTGCAATTTCTGAGTTTCATCGTCAATACGAAGGTCCAAGGGATACAGTAAACCTAAAGTGAAGCATCGGAATCTAATACTGGACTCACAGGAGCGGTTCCAATCATAGAAAGTGAGAGTGTCAGTCCTCTTGTACTTAAGTCGGCATTGTGCCTATTGTATTAAATTCGGATGCAATTTATGTTTTTCGTCGTCAATAAGAACGACCAAGGGATACAGTAAACCTGAAGTGAAGCATCGGAATCTAAAACTGGACTCACAGGAGAGGTTCAAATCATAGAAAGTTAAAGTGTCTGTCCTCTTGTACTAAAGTCGGCATTGTGCCTTTTGTATTTAATTCGGATGCAATTTCTGTGTTTCATCGTCAATAAGACGGTCCAAGGGATCCAGTAAACTTGAAGTGAAGCATCGGAATCTAAAACTGGACTCATAGGAGAGGTTCAAATCATAGAGAGTAAGAGTGTCACTCCTCTTGTACATAAGTCGGTATGGTGTCATTTTTATTAAATTCGGATGCAATTTCTGTGTTTCATCGTCAGTAAGAAGGTCCAAGGGATACAGTAAACCTGAAGTGAAGCATCGGAATCAAAAACTGGACTCACAGGAGAGGTTCAAGTCATAGAAAGTTAGAGTGTCAGTCCACTTGTACTTAAGTCGGCATTGTGCCTTTTGTATTAAATTCGGATGAAAACTCTGTGTTTCATCGACAATAAGAAGGTCCAAGGGATACAGTAGACCTGAAGTGAAGCATCGGAATCTAAAACTGGACTCACAGTAGCGGTTCAAATCATAGAAAGTGAGAGTGTCAGTCCTCTTGTACTTAAGTCGGCATTGTGCCTTTTGTATTAAATTCGGATGCAATTTCTGTGTTTCATCGTCAATAAGAATGTGCAAGGGATACAGTAAACGTGAAGTGAAGCATCGGAATCCAAAACTGGACTCACAGGAGAGGCTCAATTCATAGAGTTTTGGGTGTAACTCCTCTTGTACTTAAGTCGATATTGTGCCTATTGTATTAAATTCGGATGCAATTTCTGTGTTTCATCGTCAATAAGAACGTCCAAGGGATACAGTAAACCTGAAGTGAAGCATCAGAATCTAAAACTGGACTCACAGGAGAGGTTAAAATCATAGAAATTGAAAGTGTCACTCCTCTTGTACATAAGTCGGTATGGTGTCATTTGTATTAAATTCGGATGCAATTTCTGTGTTTCAACGTCAATATGAAGGTCCAAGGTATACAGTAAACCTGAATTGAAGCATCGGAATCTAAAACTGGACTCACAGGAGAGGTTAAAATCATAGAAATTGAAAGTGTGAGTCCTCTTGTACCTAGGTCGGCATAGTGCCTTTTGTATTAAATTCGGATGCAATTTCTGTGTTTCATCGTCAATAAGAAGGTCCAAGGGATACAGTAAACCTGAAGTGAAGCATCGGAATCTAAAACGGGACTCACAGGAGAGGTTCAAATCATAGAAATTTAGAGTATCAGTCCTCTTGTACTTAAGTCGGCATTGTGCCTTTTGTAATAAATTCGGTTGCAATTTCTGTGTTTCATCGTCAATACGAAGGTCCAAGGGATACAGTAAACCTGAAGTGAAGCATCGGAATCTAAAACTGGACTCACAGGAGCGGTTCCAATCATAGAAAGTGAGAGTGTCAGTCCTCTTGTACTTAAGTCGGCATTGTGCCTATTCTATTAAATTCGGATGCAATTTCTGTTTTTCATCGTCAATAAGAACGTCCAAGGGATACAGTAAACCTGAAGTGAAGCATCGGAATCTAAAACTGGAGTCACAGGAGCGGTTCTTATCGTAGAAACTTAGAGTGTCAGACCTCTTGTACTTAAGTCTGCATTGTCCCGTTTATATTAATTTCGGATACAATTTCTGTGTATCATCTTCAAGAAGTAGGTCCATGGGATACAGTAAATCTGAAGTGAAGCATCGGAATCTAAAACTGGACTCACAGGAGGGGTTCAAATCATAGAAATTTAGAGTATCAGTCCTCTTGTACTTAAGTCGGCATTGTGCCTTTTGTATTAAATTCGGATGCAATTTCTGTGTTTCATCGTCAATAAGAATGTGCAAGGGATACAGTAAACGTGAAGTGAAGCATCAGAATCTAAAACTGGACTCACAGGAGAGGTTAAAATCATAGAAATTGAAAGTGTCACTCCTCTTGTACATAAGTCGGTATGGTGTCATTTGTATTAAATTCGGATGCAATTTCTGTGTTTCAACGTCAATATGAAGGTCCAAGGTATACAGTAAACCTGAATTGAAGCATCGGAATCTAAAACTGGACTCACAGGAGAGGTTAAAATCATAGAAATTGAAAGTGTGAGTCCTCTTGTACCTAGGTCGGCATAGTGCCTTTTGTATTAAATTCGGATGCAATTTCTGTGTTTCATCGTCAATAAGAAGGTCCAAGGGATACAGTAAACCTGAAGTGAAGCATCGGAATCTAAAACGGGACTCACAGGAGAGGTTCAAATCATAGAAATTTAGAGTATCAGTCCTCTTGTACTTAAGTCGGCATTGTGCCTTTTGTAATAAATTCGGTTGCAATTTCTGTGTTTCATCGTCAATACGAAGGTCCAAGGGATACAGTAAACCTGAAGTGAAGCATCGGAATCTAAAACTGGACTCACAGGAGCGGTTCCAATCATAGAAAGTGAGAGTGTCAGTCCTCTTGTACTTAAGTCGGCATTGTGCCTATTCTATTAAATTCGGATGCAATTTCTGTTTTTCATCGTCAATAAGAACGTCCAAGGGATACAGTAAACCTGAAGTGAAGCATCGGAATCTAAAACTGGAGTCACAGGAGCGGTTCTTATCGTAGAAACTTAGAGTGTCAGACCTCTTGTACTTAAGTCTGCATTGTCCCGTTTATATTAATTTCGGATACAATTTCTGTGTATCATCTTCAAGAAGTAGGTCCATGGGATACAGTAAATCTGAAGTGAAGCATCGGAATCTAAAACTGGACTCACAGGAGGGGTTCAAATCATAGAAATTTAGAGTATCAGTCCTCTTGTACTTAAGTCGGCATTGTGCCTTTTGTATTAAATTCGGTTGCAATTTCTGAGTTTCATCGTCAATACGAAGGTCCAAGGGATACAGTAAACCTAAAGTGAAGCATCGGAATCTAATACTGGACTCACAGGAGCGGTTCCAATCATAGAAAGTGAGAGTGTCAGTCCTCTTGTACTTAAGTCGGCATTGTGCCTATTGTATTAAATTCGGATGCAATTTATGTTTTTCGTCGTCAATAAGAACGTCCAAGGGATACAGTAAACCTGAAGTGAAGCATCGGAATCTAAAACTGGACTCACAGGAGAGGTTCAAATCATAGAAAGTTAAAGTGTCTGTCCTCTTGTACTAAAGTCGGCATTGTGCCTTTTGTATTTAATTCGGATGCAATTTCTGTGTTTCATCGTCAATAAGACGGTCCAAGGGATCCAGTAAACTTGAAGTGAAGCATCGGAATCTAAAACTGGACTCATAGGAGAGGTTCAAATCATAGAGAGTAAGAGTGTCACTCCTCTTGTACATAAGTCGGTATGGTGTCATTTTTATTAAATTCGGATGCAATTTCTGTGTTTCATCGTCAGTAAGAAGGTCCAAGGGATACAGTAAACCTGAAGTGAAGCATCGGAATCAAAAACTGGACTCACAGGAGAGGTTCAAGTCATAGAAAGTTAGAGTGTCAGTCCACTTATACTTAAGTCGGCATTGTGCCTTTTGTATTAAATTCGGATGAAAACTCTGTGTTTCATCGACAATAAGAAGGTCCAAGGGATACAGTAGACCTGAAGTGAAGCATCGGAATCTAAAACTGGACTCACAGTAGCGGTTCAAATCATAGAAAGTGAGAGTGTCAGTCCTCTTGTACTTAAGTCGGCATTGTGCCTTTTGTATTAAATTCGGATGCAATTTCTGTGTTTCATCGTCAATAAGAATGTGCAAGGGATACAGTAAACGTGAAGTGAAGCATCGGAATCCAAAACTGGACTCACAGGAGAGGCTCAATTCATAGAGTTTTGGGTGTAACTCCTCTTGTACTTAAGTCGATATTGTGCCTATTGTATTAAATTCGGATGCAATTTCTGTGTTTCATCGTCAATAAGAACGTCCAAGGGATACAGTAAACCTGAAGTGAAGCATCAGAATCTAAAACTGGACTCACAGGAGAGGTTAAAATCATAGAAATTGAAAGTGTCACTCCTCTTGTACATAAGTCGGTATGGTGTCATTTGTATTAAATTCGGATGCAATTTCTGTGTTTCAACGTCAATATGAAGGTCCAAGGTATACAGTAAACCTGAAGTGAAGCATCGGAATCAAAAACTGGACTCACAGGAGAGGTTCAAGTCATAGAAAGTTAGAGTGTCAGTCCTCTTGTAGTTAAGTCGGCATTGTGCCTTTTGTATTAAATTCGGATGAAAACTCTGTGTTTCGTCGTCAATAAGAAGGTCCAAGGGATACAGTAAACCTGAAGTGAAGCATCGGAATCTAAAACTGAACTCACAGGAGCGGTTCAAATCATAGAAAGTGAGAGTGTCAGTCCTCTTGTACTTAAGTCGGCATTGTGCCTTTTGTGTTAAATTCGGATGCAATTTCTGTGTTTCATCGTCAATAAGAACGTCCAAGGGATACAGTAAACCTGAAGTGAAGCATCGGAATCGAAAACTGGTCTCACAGGAGAGGTTCAAATCATATAAATTGAGAGTGTCAGTCCTCTTGTACTTAAGTCGGCATTGTGCCTTTTGTATTAAATTCGGATGCAATTTCTGTGTTTCATCGTCAATAAGAATGTGCAAGGGATACAGTAAACGTGAAGTGAAGCATCGGAATCCAAAACTGGACTCACAGGAGAGGCTCAATTCAAGAGTTTTAGGGTGTAACTCCTCTTGTACTTAAGTCGATATTGTGCCTATTATATTAAATTCGGATGTAATTTCTGTGTTTCATCGTCAATAAGAACGTCCAAGGGATACAGTAAACCTGAAGTGAAGCATCGGAATCTAAAACTGGACTCACAGGAGAGGTTAAAATCATAGAAATTGAAAGTGTCAGTCCTCTTGTACTTAAGTCGGCATTGTGCCATTTGTATTAAATTCGGATGCAATTTCTGTGTTTCATCGTCAATAAGAAGGTCCAAGGGATACAGTAAACCTGAAGTGAAGCATCGGAATCTAAAACGGGACTCACAGGAGAGGTTCAAATCATAGAAATTTAGAGTATCAGTCCTCTTGTACTTAAGTCGGCATTGTGCCTTTTGTATTAAATTCGGTTGCAATTTCTGTGTTTCATCGTCAATACGAAGGTCCAAGGGATACAGTAAACCTGAAGTGAAGCATCGGAATCTAATACTGGACTCACAGGAGCTTTTCCAATCATAGAAAGTGAGAGTGTCACTCCTCTTGTACATAAGTCGGTATGGTGTCATTTTTATTAAATTCGGATGCAATTTCTGTGTTTCAACGTCAGTAAGAAGGTCCAAGGGATACAGTAAACCTGAAGTGAAGCATCGGAATCTAAAACTGGACTCACAGGAGAGGTTCAAGTCATAGAAAGTTAGTGTGTCAGTCCTCTTGTACTTAAGTCGGCATTGTGCCTTTTGTATTAAATTCGGATGAAAACTCTGTGTTTCATCGTCAATAAGAAGGTCCAAGGGATACAGTAGAACTGAAGTGAAGCATCGGAATCTAAAACTGGACTCACAGGAGCGGTTCAAATCATAGAAAGTGAGAGTGTCAGTCCTCTTGTACTTAAGTCGGCAGTGTGCCTTTTGTGTTAAATTCGGATGCAATTTCTGTGTTTCATCGTCAATAAGAACGTCCAAGGGATACAGTAAACCTGAAGTGAAGTATCGGAATCGAAAACTGGTCTCACAGGAGAGGTTCAAATCATAGAAATTGAGAGTGTCAGTCCTCTTGTACTTAAGTCGGCATTGTGCCTTTTGTATTAAATTCGGATGCAATTTCTATGTTTCATCGTCAATAAGAATGTGCAAGGGATACAGTAAACGTGAAGTGAAGCATCGGAATCCAAAACTGGACTCACAGGAGAGGCTCATTTCATAGAGTTTTGGGTGCAACTCCTCTTGTACTTAAGTCGATATTGTGCCTATTGTATTAAATTCGGATGCAATTTCTGTGTTTCATCGTCAATAAGAACGTACAAGGGATACAGTAAACCTGAAGTGAAGCATCGGAATCTAAAACTGGACTCACAGGAGAGGTTAAAATCATAGAAATTGAAAGTGTCAGTCCTCTTGTACTTAAGTCGGCATTGTGCCTTTTGTATTAAATTCGGATGCAATTTCTGTGTTTCGTCGACAATATGAAGGTCCAAGGGATACAGTAAACCTGAAGTGAAGCATTGGAATCTAAAACTGGAGTCACAGGAGAGGTTCTTATCATAGAAACTTAGAGTGTCCGTCCTCTTGTACTAAAGTCGGCATTGTGCCATTTGTATTTAATTCGGATGCAATTTCTGTGTTTCATCGTCAATAAGAAGGTCCAAGGGATCCAGTAAACCTGAAGTGAAGCATCGGAATCTAAAACTGGACTCACAGGAGAGGTTCAAATCATAGAAAGTGAGACTGTCAGTCCTCTTGTACTTAAGTCGGTATTGTGCCTTTTGTATTAAATTCGGATGCAATTTCTGTGTTTCATCGTCAATAAGAAGGTGCAAAGTATATAGTAAACCTGAAGTGAAGCATCGGAATCTAAACTGGACTCACAGGAGAGGTTCAAATCATAGAAAGTTAGAGTGTCAATCCTCTTGTAGTTATGTCGGCATTGTGCCTTTTGTATTATATTCGGATGCAATTTCTGTGTTTCATCGTCAATCAGAAGGTCCAAGGGATCCAGTAAACCTGAAGTGAAGCATCGGAATCTAAAACTAAACTCACAGGAGAGGTTCAATTCATCGAAATTTAGAGTGTCAGTCCTCATGTACTAAAGTCGGGATTGTGCCGTTTGTATTAAATTCGGATGCAATTTCTGTGTATCGTCGTCAATATGAAGGTCCAAGGGATACAGTAAACCGGAAGTGAAGCATCGGAATCTAAAACTGGACTCGTAGGAGAGGTTAAATCATAGAGAGTAAGAGTGTCACTCCTCTTGTACTTAAGTCGGCATTGTTCCTTTTTGTCTTAAATTCGGATGCAATTTCTGTGTTTCATCGTCAACAAGAGGGTCCAAGGGATACAGCAAACCTGAAGTGAAGCATCGGAATCTAAAACTGGACTCACAGGGGAGGTTCAAGTCATAGAATGTTAGAGTGTCAGTCCTCTTGTACTTAAGTCGGCATTGTGCCTTTTGTATTAAATTCGGATGCAAACTCGGTGTTTCATCTGCAATAAGAAGGTCCAAAGGATACAGTAAACCTGAAGTGAAGCATTGGAATCTAAAACTGGACTCCCAGGAGAAGTTCAAATCATAGAAAGTGAGAGTGTCAGTCCTCCTGTACTTAAGTCGGCATTGTGCCTTTTGTATTAAATTCGGATGCAATTTCTGTCTTTCATCATCAATAAGAAGGTGCAAGGTAAACAGTAAATCTGAAGAGAAGCATCGGAATCTAAAATTTGACTCACAAGAGAGGTTCAAATCATAGGAAGTGAGAGTGTCAGTCCTCTTGTAATTAAGTCGGCATTGTGCCTTTTGTATTAAATTCGGATACAATTTCTGTGTTTCATCGTCAATAAGAAGGTCCAAGGGATACAGTAAACCTGAAGTGAAGCATCGGAATCTAAAACTGGACTCACAGGAGCGGTTCAAATCATAGAAAGTGAGAGTGTCAGTCCTCTTGTACTTAAGACGGCATTGTGCCTTTTGTGTTAAATTCGGATGCAATTTCTGTGTTTCATCGTCAATAAGAACGTCCAAGGGATACAGTAAACCTGAAGTGAAGCATCGGAATCGAAAACTGGTCTCACAGGAGAGGTTCAAATCATAGAAATTGAGAGTGTCAGTCCTCTTGTACTTAAGTCGGCATTGTGCCTTTTGTATTAAATTCGGATGCAATTTCTGTGTATCATCGTCAATATGAATGTGCAAGGGATACAGTAAACGTGAAGTGAAGCACCGGAATCCAAAACTGGACTCAAAGGAGAGGCTCAATTCATAGAGTTTTGGGGGTAACTCCTCTTGTACTTAGGTCGATATTGTGCCTATTGTATTAAATTTGGATGCAATTTCTGTGTTTCATCGTCAATAAGAACGTCCAAGGGATACAGTAAACCTGAACTGAAGCATCGGAATCTAAAACTGGACTCACAGGAGAGGTTAAAATCATAGAAATTGAAAGTGTCAGTCCTCTTGTACTTAAGTCGGCATTGTGCCTTTTGTATTAAATTCGGATGCAATTTCTGTGTTTCGTCGACAATATGAAGGTCCAAGGGATACAGTAAACCTGAAGTGAAGCAATGGAATCTAAAACTGGAGTCACAGGAGAGGTTCTTATCATAGAAACTTAGAGTGTCTGTCCTCTTGTACTAAAGTCGGCATTGTGCCTTTTGTACTTAATTCGGATGCAATTTCTGTCTTTCATCGTCAATAAGAAGGTCCAAGGGATCCAGTAAACCTGAAGTGAAGCATCGGAATCTAAAACTGGACTCACAGGAGAGGTTCAAATCATAGAAAGTAAGACTGTCAGTCCTCTTGTACTTAAGTCGGTATTGTGCCTTTTGTATTAAATTCGGATGCAATTTCTGTGTTCCATCGTCAATAAGAAGGTGCAAAGTATATAGTAAACCTGAAGCGAAGCATTGGAATCTAAACTGGACTCACAGGAGAGGTTCAAATCATAGAAAGTTAGAGTGTCAGACCTCTTGTAGTTATGTCGGCATTGTGCCTTTTGTATTATATTCGGATGCAATTTCTGTGTTTCATCGTCAATCAGAAGGTCCAAGGGATCCAGTAAACCTGAAGTGAAGCATCGGAATCTAAAACTAAACTCACAGGAGAGGTTTAATTCATCGAAATTTAGAGTGTCAGTCCTCTTGTACTAAAGTCGGGATTGTGCCGTTTGTATTAAATTCGGATGCAATTTCTGTGTATCATCGTCAATATGAAGGTCCAAGGGATACAGTAAACTGGAAGTGAAGCATCGGAATCTAAAACTGGACTCGTTGGAGAGGTTCAAATCATAGAGAGTAAGAGTGTCACTCCTCTTGTACTTAAGTCGGCATTGTGCCTTTTGTATTAAATTCGGATGCAATTTCTATGTTTCATCGTCAATAGGAAGGTCCAAGGGATACAGTAAACGTGAAGTGATGCTTCGGAATCTAAAACTGGACTCACAGGAGAGGTTCAAATCATAGAAAGTTAGAGTATCGGTCCTCTTGTACTTAAGTCGGCATTGTGCCTTTTGTATTAAATTCGGATGCAATTTCTGTCTTTCATCGTCAATACGATGGTCCAAGGAATACAGTAAGCCTGAAGTGAAGCATTGGAATCTAAAACAGGACTCACAGGAGAGGTTAAAATCATAGAAAGTGAGAGTTTCAGTCCTCTTGTACTCAAGTCGGCATTGTGCCTTTTGTATTTAATTCGGATGCAATTTCTGTGTTTCATCGTCAATAAGAAGGTCCAAGGGATCCAGTAAACCTGAAGTGAAGCATCGGAATCTAAAACTGGACTCCCAGGAGAAGTTCAAATCATAGAAAGTGAGAGTGTCAGTCCTCCTGTACTTAAGTCGGCATTGTGCCTTTTGTATTAAATTCGGATGCAATTTCTGTGTTTCATCATCAATAAGAAGGTGCAAGGTAAACAGTAAATCTGAAGAGAAGCATCGGAATCTAAAACTTGACTCACAAGAGAGGTTCAAATCATAGGAAGTGAGAGTGTCAGTCCTCTTGTAATTAAGTCGGCATTGTGCCTTTTGTATTAAATTCGGATGCAATTTCTGTGTTTCATCGTCAATAAGAAGGTCCAAGGGATACAGTAAACTTGAAGTGAAGCATCGGAATCTAAAACTGGACTCACAGGAGAGGTTCAAATCATAGAGAGATAGAGTGTCAGTCCTCTTGTACTTAAGTCGGCATTGGGCAGTTTGTATTAAATTCGCATGCAATTTCTGTGTTTCATCGTCAATAGGAAGCTCCAAGGGATACAGTAAACCTGAAGTGAAGCATCGGAATCTAGAGCTGGACTCTCAGGAGAGATTCAACTCATAGAGAGTTAGAGTGTCAGTCCTCTTGTACTTAAGTCGGCATTGTGCCTTTTATATAAAATTCGGATGCAATTTCTGTGTTTCATCTTCAATAAGAAGGTCCAAGGTATACAGTAAAACTGAAGTGAAGCATCTGAATCTAAAACCGGATTCACAGGAGAGGTTCAAGTCATAGAAAGTTAGAGTGTCAGTCCTCTTGTACTTAAGACGGCATTGTGCCTTTTGTGTTAAATTCGGATGCAATTTCTGTGTTTCATCGTCAATAAGAACGTCCAAGGGATACAGTAAACCTGAAGTGAAGCATCGGAATCGATAACTGGTCTCACAGGAGAGGTTCAAATCATAGAAATTGAGAGTGTCAGTCCTCTAGTACTTAAGTCGGCATTGTGCCTTTTGTATTAAATTCGGATGCAATTTCTGTGTATCATCGTCAATATGAATGTGCAAGGGATACAGTAAACGTGAAGTGAAGCACCGGAATCCAAAACTGGACTCACAGGAGAGGCTCAATTCATAGAGTTTTGGGTGTAACTCCTCTTGTACTTAGGTCGATATTGTGCCTATTGTATTAAATTCGGATGCAATTTCTGTGTTTCATCGTCAATAAGAACGTCCAAGGGATACAGTAAACCTGAAGTGAAGCATCGGAATCTAAAACTGGACTCACAGGAGAGGTTAAAATCATAGAAATTGCTAGTGTCAGTCCTCTTGTACTTAAGTCGGCATTGTGCCTTTTGTATTAAATTCGGATGCAATTTCTGTGTTTCGACGACAATATGAAGGTCCAAGGGATACAGTAAACCTGAAGTGAAGCAATGGAATCTAAAACTGGAGTCACAGGAGAGGTTCTTATCATAGAAACTTAGAGTGTCTGTCCTCTTGTACTAAAGTCGGCATTGTGCCTTTTGTATTTAATTCGGATGCAATTTCTGTCTTTCATCGTCAATAAGAAGGTCCAAGGGATCCAGTAAACCTGAAGTGAAGCATCGGAATCTAAAACTGGACTCACAGGAGAGGTTCAAATCATAGAAAGTGAGACTGTCAGTAATCTTGTACTTAAGTCGGTATTGTGCCTTTTGTATTAAATTCGGATGCAATTTCTGTGTTTCATCGTCAATAAGAAGGTGCAAAGTATATAGTAAACCTGAAGTGAAGCATCGGAATCTAAACTGGACTCACAGGAGAGGTTCAAATCATAGAAAGTTAGAGTGTCAATCCTCTTGTAGTTATGTCGGCATTGTACCTTTGGTATTATATTCGGATGCAATTTCTGTGTTTCATCGTCAATCAGAAGGTCCAAGGGATCCAGTAAACCTGAAGTGAAGCATCGGAATCTAAAACTAAACTAACAGGAGAGTTTCAATTCATCGAAATTTAGAGTGTCAGTCCTCTTGTACTAAAGTCGGGATTGTGCCGTTTGTATTAAATTCGGATGCAATTTCTGTGTATCGTCGTGAATATGAAGGTCCAAGGGATACAGTAAACTTGAAGTGAAGCATCGGAATCTAAAACTGGACTCACAGGAGAGGTTCAAATCATAGAGAGATAGAGTGTCAGTCCTCTTGTACTTAAGTCGGCATTGGGCAGTTTGTATTAAATTCGCATGCAATTTCTGTGTTTCATCGTCAATAGGAAGCTCCAAGGGATACAGTAAACCTGAAGTGAAGCATCGGAATCTAGAGCTGGACTCTCAGGTGAGATTCAACTCATAGAGAGTTAGAGTGTCAGTCCTCTTGTACTTAAGTCGGCATTGTGCCTTTTATATAAAATTCGGATGCAATTTCTGTGTTTCATCTTCAATAAGAAGGTCCAAGGTATACAGTAAAACTGAAGTGAAGCATCTGAATCTAAAACCGGATTCACAGGAGAGGTTCAAGTCATAGAAAGTTAGAGTATCAGTCCTCTAGTACTTAAGTCGGCATTGTGCCTTTTATATTAAATTCGGATGCTAACTCTGTGTTTCATCGTACATATGAAGGTCCAAGGGATACAGTAAACCTGAAGTGAAGCATCGGAATCTAAAACTGGACTCATAGGAGAGGTTCAAATCATAGAGAGTAAGAGTGTCACTCCTCTTGTACATAAGTTGGTATGGTGTCATTTTTATTAAATTTGGATGCAATTTCTGTGCTTCATCGTCAGTAAGAAGGTCCAAGGGATACAGTAAACCTGAAGTGAAGCATCGGAATCAAAAACTGGACTCACACGCGAGGTTCAAGTCATAGAAAGTTAGAGTGTCAGTCCTCTTGTACTTAAGACGGCATTGTGCCTTTTGTGTTAAATTCGGATGCAATTTCTGTGTTTCATCGTCAATAAGAACGTCCAAGGGATACAGTAAACCTGAAGTGAAGCATCGGAATCGATAACTGGTCTCACAGGAGAGGTTCAAATCATAGAAATTGAGAGTGTCAGTCCTCTAGTACTTAAGTCGGCATTGTGCCTTTTGTATTAAATTCGGATGCAATTTCTGTGTATCATCGTCAATATGAATGTGCAAGGGATACAGTAAACGTGAAGTGAAGCACCGGAATCCAAAACTGGACTCACAGGAGAGGCTCAATTCATAGAGTTTTGGGTGTAACTCCTCTTGTACTTAGGTCGATATTGTGCCTATTGTATTAAATTCGGATGCAATTTCTGTGTTTCATCGTCAATAAGAACGTCCAAGGGATACAGTAAACCTGAAGTGAAGCATCGGAATCTAAAACTGCACTCACAGGAGAGGTTAAAATCATAGAAATTGCTAGTGTCAGTCCTCTTGTACTTAAGTCGGCATTGTGCCTTTTGTATTAAATTCGGATGCAATTTCTGTGTTTCGACGACAATATGAAGGTCCAAGGGATACAGTAAACCTGAAGTGAAGCAATGGAATCTAAAACTGGAGTCACAGGAGAGGTTCTTATCATAGAAACTTAGAGTGTCTGTCCTCTTGTACTAAAGTCGGCATTGTGCCTTTTGTATTTAATTCGGATGCAATTTCTGTCTTTCATCGTCAATAAGAAGGTCCAAGGGATCCAGTAAACCTGAAGTGAAGCATCGGAATCTAAAACTGGACTCACAGAAGAGGTTCAAATCATAGAAAGTGAGACTGTCAGTCCTCTTGTACTTAAGTCGGTATTGTGCCTTTTGTATTAAATTCGGATGCAATTTCTGTGTTTCATCGTCAATAAGAAGGTGCAAAGTATATAGTAAACCTGAAGTGAAGCATCGGAATCTAAACTGGACTCACAGGAGAGGTTGAAATCATAGAAAGTTAGAGTGTCAATCCTCTTGTAGTTATGTCGGCATTGTGCCTTTTGTATTATATTCGGATGCAATTTCTGTGTTTCATCGTCAATCAGAAGGTCCAAGGGATCCAGTAAACCTGAAGTGAAGCATCGGAATCTAAAACTAAACTCACAGGAGAGTTTCAATTCATCGAAATTTAGAGTGTCAGTCCTCTTGTACTAAAGTCGGGATTGTGCCGTTTGTATTAAATTCGGATGCAATTTCTGTGTATCGTCGTGAATATGAAGGTCCAAGGGATACAGTAAACTTGAAGTGAAGCATCGGAATCTAAAACTGGACTCACAGGAGAGGTTCAAATCATAGAGAGATAGAGTGTCAGTCCTCTTGTACTTAAGTCGGCATTGGGCAGTTTGTATTAAATTCGCATGCAATTTCTGTGTTTCATCGTCAATAGGAAGCTCCAAGGGATACAGTAAACCTGAAGTGAAGCATCGGAATCTAGAGCTGGACTCTCAGGAGAGATTCAACTCATAGAGAGTTAGAGTGTCAGTCCTCTTGTACTTAAGTCGGCATTGTGCCTTTTATATAAAATTCGGATGCAATTTCTGTGTTTCATCTTCAATAAGAAGGTCCAAGGTATACAGTAAAACTGAAGTGAAGCATCTGAATCTAAAACCGGATTCACAGGAGAGGTTCAAGTCATAGAAAGTTAGAGTATCAGTCCTCTAGTACTTAAGTCGGCATTGTGCCTTTTATATTAAATTCGGATGCTAACTCTGTGTTTCATCGTACATATGAAGGTCCAAGGGATACAGTAAACCTGAAGTGAAGCATCGGAATCTAAAACTGGACTCATAGGAGAGGTTCAAATCATAGAGAGTAAGAGTGTCACTCCTCTTGTACATAAGTTGGTATGGTGTCATTTTTATTAAATTTGGATGCAATTTCTGTGCTTCATCGTCAGTAAGAAGGTCCAAGGGATACAGTAAACCTGAAGTGAAGCATCGGAATCAAAAACTGGACTCACACGCGAGGTTCAAGTCATAGAAAGTTAGAGTGTCAGTCCTCTTGTACTTAAGACGGCATTGTGCCTTTTGTGTTAAATTCGGATGCAATTTCTGTGTTTCATCGTCAATAAGAACGTCCAAGGGATACAGTAAACCTGAAGTGAAGCATCGGAATCGATAACTGGTCTCACAGGAGAGGTTCAAATCATAGAAATTGAGAGTGTCAGTCCTCTAGTACTTAAGTCGGCATTGTGCCTTTTGTATTAAATTCGGATGCAATTTCTGTGTATCATCGTCAATATGAATGTGCAAGGGATACAGTAAACGTGAAGTGAAGCACCGGAATCCAAAACTGGACTCACAGGAGAGGCTCAATTCATAGAGTTTTGGGTGTAACTCCTCTTGTACTTAGGTCGATATTGTGCCTATTGTATTAAATTCGGATGCAATTTCTGTGTTTCATCGTCAATAAGAACGTCCAAGGGATACAGTAAACCTGAAGTGAAGCATCGGAATCTAAAACTGCACTCACAGGAGAGGTTAAAATCATAGAAATTGCTAGTGTCAGTCCTCTTGTACTTAAGTCGGCATTGTGCCTTTTGTATTAAATTCGGATGCAATTTCTGTGTTTCGACGACAATATGAAGGTCCAAGGGATACAGTAAACCTGAAGTGAAGCAATGGAATCTAAAACTGGAGTCACAGGAGAGGTTCTTATCATAGAAACTTAGAGTGTCTGTCCTCTTGTACTAAAGTCGGCATTGTGCCTTTTGTATTTAATTCGGATGCAATTTCTGTCTTTCATCGTCAATAAGAAGGTCCAAGGGATCCAGTAAACCTGAAGTGAAGCATCGGAATCTAAAACTGGACTCACAGAAGAGGTTCAAATCATAGAAAGTGAGACTGTCAGTCCTCTTGTACTTAAGTCGGTATTGTGCCTTTTGTATTAAATTCGGATGCAATTTCTGTGTTTCATCGTCAATAAGAAGGTGCAAAGTATATAGTAAACCTGAAGTGAAGCATCGGAATCTAAACTGGACTCACAGGAGAGGTTGAAATCATAGAAAGTTAGAGTGTCAATCCTCTTGTAGTTATGTCGGCATTGTGCCTTTTGTATTATATTCGGATGCAATTTCTGTGTTTCATCGTCAATCAGAAGGTCCAAGGGATCCAGTAAACCTGAAGTGAAGCATCGGAATCTAAAACTAAACTCACAGGAGAGTTTCAATTCATCGAAATTTAGAGTGTCAGTCCTCTTGTACTAAAGTCGGGATTGTGCCGTTTGTATTAAATTCGGATGCAATTTCTGTGTATCGTCGTCAATATGAAGGTCCAAGGGATACAGTAAACCGGAAGTGAAGCATCGGAATCTAAAACTGGACTCGTAGGAGAGGTTAAATCATAGAGAGTAAGAGTGTCACTCCTCTTGTACTTAAGTCGGCATTGTTCCTTTTTGTCTTAAATTCGGATGCAATTTCTGTGTTTCATCGTCAACAAGAGGGTCCAAAGGATACAGTAAACCTGAAGTGAAGCATCGGAATCTAAAACTGGACTCACAGGGGAGGTTCAAGTCATAGAAAGTTAGAGTGTCAGTCCTCTTGTACTTAAGTCGGCATTGTGCCTTTTGTATTAAATTCGGATGCAAACTCGGTGTTTCATCTTCAATAAGAAGGTCCAAAGGATACAGTAAACCTGAAGTGAAGCATCGGAATCTAAAACTGGACTCCCAGGAGAAGTTCAAATCATAGAAAGTGAGAGTGTCAGTCCTCCTGTACTTAAGTCGGCATTGTGCCTTTTGTATTAAATTCGGATGCAATTTCTGTGTTTCATCATCAATAAGAAGGTGCAAGGTAAACAGTAAATCTGAAGAGAAGCATCGGAATCTAAAACTTGACTCACAAGAGAGGTTCAAATCATAGGAAGTGAGAGTGTCAGTCCTCTTGTAATTAAGTCGGCATTGTGCCTTTTGTATTAAATTCGGATACAATTTCTGTGTTTCATCGTCAATAAGAAGGTCCAAGGGATACAGTAAACTTGAAGTGAAGCATCGGAATCTAAAACTGGACTCACAGGAGAGGTTCAAATCATAGAGAGTTAGAGTGTCAGTCCTCCTGTACTTAAGTCGGCATTGTGCCGTTTGTATTAAATTCGCATGCAATTTCTGTGTTTCATCGTCAATAGGAAGCTCCAAGGGATACAGTAAACCTGAAGTGAAGCATCGGAATCTAGAGCTGGACTCTCAGGAGAGATTCAACTCATAGAGAGTTAGAGTGTCAGTCCTCTTGTACATAAGTCGGTATGGTGTCATTTTTATTAAATTCGGATGCAATTACTGTGTTTCATCGTCAGTAAGAAGGTCCAAGGGATACAGTAAACCTGAAGTGAAGCATCGGAATCAAAAACTGGACTCACAGGCGAGGTTCAAGTCATAGAAAGTTAGAGTGTCAGTCCTCTTGTACTTAAGTCGGCGTTGTGCATTTTGTATTAAATTCGGATGAAAACTCTGTGTTTCATCGTCAATAAGAAGGTCCAAGGGATACAGTAAACCTGAAGTGAAGCATCGGAGTCTAAAACTGGACTCACAGGAGCGGTTCAAATCATAGAAAGTGAGAGTGTCAGTCCTTTTGTACTTAAGACGGCATTGTGCCTTTTGTGTTAAATTCGGATGCAATTTCTGTGTTTCATCGTCAATAAGAACGTCCAAGGGATACAGTAAACCTGAAGTGAAGCATCGGAATCGAAAACTGGTCTCACAGGAGAGGTTCAAATCATAGAAATTGAGAGTGTCAGTCCTCTTGTACTTAAGTCGGCATTGTGCCTTTTGTATTAAATTCGGATGCAATTTCTGTGTATCATCGTCAATATGAATGTGCAAGGGATACAGTAAACGTGAAGTGAAGCACCGGAATCCAAAACTGGACTCACAGGAGAGGCTCAATTCATAGAGTTTTGGGGGTAAGTCCTCTTGTACTTAGGTCGATATTGTGCCTATTGTATTAAATTCGGATGCAATTTCTGTGTTTCATCGTCAATAAGAACGTCCAAGGGATACAGTAAACCTGAACTGAAGCATCGGAATCTAAAACTGGACTCACAGGAGAGGTTAAAATCATAGAAATTGAAAGTGTCAGTCCTCTTGTACTTAAGTCGGCATTGTGCCTTTTGTATTAAATTCGGATGCAATTTCTGTGTTTCGTCGACAATATGAAGGTCCAAGGGATACAGTAAACCTGAAGTGAAGCAATGGAATCTAAAACTGGAGTCACAGGAGAGGTTCTTATCATAGAAACTTAGAGTGTCTGTCCTCTTGTACTAAAGTCGGCATTGTGCCTTTTGTACTTAATTCGGATGCAATTTCTGTCTTTCATCGTCAATAAGGAGGTCCAAGGGATCCAGTAAACCTGAAGTGAAGCATCGGAATCTAAAACTGGACTCACAGGAGAGGTTCAAATCATAGAAAGTAAGACTGTCAGTCCTCTTGTACTTAAGTCGGTATTGTGCCTTTTGTATTAAATTCGGATGCAATTTCTGTGTTTCATCATCAATAAGAAGGTGCAAGGTAAACAGTAAACCTGAAGTGAAGCATCGGAATCTAGAGCTGGACTCTCAGGAGAGATTCAACTCATAGAGAGTTAGAGTGTCAGTCCTCTTGTACATAAGTCGGTATGGTGTCATTTTTATTAAATTCGGATGCAATTTCTGTGTTTCATCGTCAGTAAGAAGGTCCAAGGGATACAGTAAACCTGAAGTGAAGCATCGGAATCAAAAACTGGACTCACAGGCGAGGTTCAAGTCATAGAAAGTTAGAGTGTCAGTCCTCTTGTACTTAAGTCGGCGTTGTGCATTTTGTATTAAATTCGGATGAAAACTCTGTGTTTCATCGTCAATAAGAAGGTCCAAGGGATCCAGTAAACGTGAAGTGATGCTTCGGAATCTAAAACTGGACTCACAGGAGAGGTTCAAATCATAGAAAGTTAGAGTATCGGTCCTCTTGTACTTAAGTCGGCATTGTGCCTTTTGTATTAAATTCGGATGCAATTTCTGTCTTTCATCGTCAATACGATGGTCCAAGGAATACAGTAAGCCTGAAGTGAAGCATTGGAATCTAAAACAGGACTCACAGGAGAGGTTAAAATCATAGAAAGTGAGAGTGTCAGTCCTCTTGTACTTAAGTCGGCATTGTGCCTTTTGTATTTAATTCGGATGCAATTTCTGTGTTTCATCGTCAATAAGAAGGTCCAAGGGATCCAGTAAACCTGAAGTGAAGCATCGGAATCTAAAACTGGACTCCCAGGAGAAGTTCAAATCATAGAAAGTGAGAGTGTCAGTCCTCCTGTACTTAAGTCGGCATTGTGCCTTTTGTATTAAATTCGGATGCAATTTCTGTGTTTCATCATCAATAAGAAGGTGCAAGGTAAACAGTAAATCTGAAGAGAAGCATCGGAATCTAAAACTTGACTCACAAGAGAGGTTCAAATCATAGGAAGTGAGAGTGTCAGTCCTCTTGTAATTAAGTCGGCATTGTGCCTTTTGTATTAAATTCGGATGCAATTTCTGTGTTTCATCGTCAATAAGAAGGTCCAAGGGATACAGTAAACTTGAAGTGAAGCATCGGAATCTAAAACTGGACTCACAGGAGAGGTTCAAATCATAGAGAGATAGAGTGTCAGTTCTCTTGTACTTAAGTCGGCATTGGGCAGTTTGTATTAAATTCGCATGCAATTTCTGTGTTTCATCGTCAATAGGAAGCTCCAAGGGATACAGTAAACCTGAAGTGAAGCATCGGAATCTAGAGCTGGACTCTCAGGAGAGATTCAACTCATAGAGAGTTAGAGTGTCAGTCCTCTTGTACTTAAGTCGGCATTGTGCCTTTTATATAAAATTCGGATGCAATTTCTGTGTTTCATCTTCAATAAGAAGGTCCAAGGTATACAGTAAAACTGAAGTGAAGCATCTGAATCTAAAACCGGATTCACAGGAGAGGTTCAAGTCATAGAAAGTTAGAGTATCAGTCCTCTAGTACTTAAGTCGGCATTGTGCCTTTTATATTAAATTCGGATGCTAACTCTGTGTTTCATCGTACATATGAAGGTCCAAGGGATACAGTAAACCTGAAGTGAAGCATCGGAATCTAAAACTGGACTCATAGGAGAGGTTCAAATCATAGAGAGTAAGAGTGTCACTCCTCTTGTACATAAGTTGGTATGGTGTCATTTTTATTAAATTTGGATTGCAATTTCTGTGCTTCATCGTCAGTAAGAAGGTCCAAGGGATACAGTAAACCTGAAGTGAAGCATCGGAATCAAAAACTGGACTCACAGGCGAGGTTTAAGTCATAGAAAGTTAGAGTGTCAGTCCTCTTGTACTTAAGTCGGCGTTGTGCATTTTGTATTAAATTCGGATGAAAACTCTGTGTTTCATCGTCAATAAGAACGTCCAAGGGATACAGTAAACCTGAAGTGAAGCATCGGAATCTAAAACTGGACTCACAGGAGCGGTTCAAATCATAGAAAGTGAGAGTGTCAGTCCTCTTGTACTTAAGACGGCATTGTGCCTTTTGTGTTAAATTCGGATGCAATTTCTGTGTTTCATCGTCAATAAGAACGTCCAAGGGATACAGTAAACCTGAAGTGAAGCATCGGAATCGATAACTGGTCTCACAGGAGAGGTTCAAATCATAGAAATTGAGTGTGTCAGTCCTCTAGTACTTAAGTCGGCATTGTGCCTTTTGTATTAAATTCGGATGCAATTTCTGTGTATCATTGTCAATATGAATGTGCAAGGGATACAGTAAACGTGAAGCGAAGCACCGGAATCCAAAACTGGACTCACAGGAGAGGCTCAATTCATAGAGTTTTGGGTGTAACTCCTCTTGTACTTAGGTCGATATTGTGCCTATTGTATTAAATTCGGATGCAATTTCTGTGTTTCATCGTCAATAAGAACGTCCAAGGGATACAGTAAACCTGAAGTGAAGCATCGGAATCTAAAACTGGACTCACAGGAGAGGTTAAAATCATAGAAATTGCTAGTGTCAGTCCTCTTGTACTTAAGTCGGCATTGTGCCTTTTGTATTAAATTCGGATGCAATTTCTGTGTTTCGACGACAATATGAAGGTCCAAGGGATACAGACAACCTGAAGTGAAGCAATGGAATCTAAAACTGGAGTCACAGGAGAGGTTCTTATCATAGAAACTTAGAGTGTCTGTCCTCTTGCACTAAAGTCGGCATTGTGCCTTTTGTATTTAATTCGGATGCAATTTCTGTCTTTCATCGTCAATAAGAAGGTCCAAGGGATCCAGTAAACCTGAAGTGAAGCATCGGAATCTAAAACTGGACTCACAGGAGAGGTTCAAATCATAGAAAGTGAGACTGTCAGTCCTCTTGTACTTAAGTCGGTATTGTGCCTTTTGTATTAAATTCGGATGCAATTTCTGTATTTCATCGTCAATAAGAAGGTGCAAAGTATATAGTAAACCTGAAGCGAAGCATTGGAATCTAAACTGGACTCACAGGAGAGGTTCAAATCATAGAAAGTTAGAGTGTCAGTCCTCTTGTAGTTATGTCGGCATTGTGCCTTTTGTATTATATTCAGATGCAATTTCTGTGTTTCATCGTCAATCGGAAGGTCCAAGGGATCCAGTAAACCTGAAGTGAAGCATCGGAATCTAAAACTAAACTCACAGGAGAGGTTTAATTCATCGAAATTTAGAGTGTCAGTCCTATTGTACTAAAGTCGGGATTGTGCCGTTTATATTAAATTCGGATGCAATTTCTGTGTATCATCGTCAATATGAAGGTCCAAGGGATACAGTAAACCGGAAGTGAAGCATATGAATCTAAAACTGGACTCGTAGGAGAGGTTCAAATCATAGAGAGTAAGAGTGTCACTCCTCTTGTACTTAAGACGGCATTGTGCCTTTTGTATTAAATTCGGATGCAATTTCTATGTTTCATCGTCAATAGGAAGGTCCAAGGGATACAGTAAACGTGAAGTGATGCTTCGGAATCTAAAACTGGACTCACAGGAGAGGTTCAAATCATAGAAAGTTAGAGTATCGGTCCTCTTGTACTTAAGTCGGCATTGTGCCTTTTGTATTAAATTCGGATGCAATTTCTGTGTTTCATCGTCAATACGATGGTCCAAGGGATACAGTAAGCCTGAAGTGAAGCATTGGAATCTAAAACCGGACTCACAGGAGAGGTTAAATTCATAGAAAGTGAGAGTGTCAGTCCTCTTGTACTTAAGTCGGCATTGTGCCTTTTGTATTTAATTCGGATGCAATTTCTGTGTTACATCGTCAATAGGAAGGTCCAAGGGGTCCAGTAAACCTGAAGTGAAGCATCGGAATCTAAAACTGGACTCACAGGAGAGGTTCAAATCATAGAAAGTAAGCATGTCAGTCTTCTTGTACTTAAGTCGGTATTGTACCTTTTGTATTAAATTCGGATGCAATTTCTGTGTTTCATCGTCATAAGAAGGTGCAAAGTATATAGTAAACCTGAAGCGAAGCATCGGAATCTAAACTGGACTCACAGGAGAGGTTCAAATCATAGAAAGTTAGTGTGTCAGTCCTCTTGTAGTTATGTCGGCATTGTGCCTTTTGTATTATATTCGGATGCAATTTCTGTGTTTCATCGTCAATCAGAAGGTCCAAGGGATCCAGTAAACCTGAAGTGAAGCATCGGAATCTAAAACTAAACTCACAGGAGAGGTTTAATTCATCGAAATTTAGAGTATCAGTCCTCTTGTACTAAAGTCGGGATTGTGCCGTTTGTATTAAATTAGGATGCAATTTCTGTGTATCATCGTCAATATGAAGGTCCAAGGGATACAGTAAACTTGAAGTGAAGCATCGGAATCTAAAACTGGACTCACAGGAGAGGTTCAAATCATAGAGAGTTAGAGTGTCAGTCCTCTTGTACTTAAGTCGGCTTTGTGCCTTTTGTATTAAATTCGGATGCAATTTCTGTGTTTCATCGTCAATAGGAAGCTCCAAGGGATACAGTAAACCTGAAGAGAAGCATCGGAATCTAGAGCTGGACTCTCGGGAGAGATTCATCTCATAGAGAGTTAGAGTGTCAGTCCTCTTGTACTCAAGTCGGCATTGTGCCTTTTATATAAAATTCGGATGCAATTTCTGTGTTTCATCTTCAATAAGAAGGTCCAAGGTATACAGTAAAACTGAAGTGAAGCATCTGAATCTAAAACCGGATTCACAGGAGAGGTTCAAGTCATAGAAAGTTAGAGTATCAGTCCTCTAGTACTTAAGTCGGCATTGTGCCTTTTGTATTAAATTCGGATGCTAACTCTGTGTTTCATCGTCAATATGAAGGTCCAAGGGATACAGTAAACCTGAAGTGAAGCATCGGAATCTACAACTGGACTCACAGGAGAGTTTCAAATCATAGAGAGTTAGAGTGTCACTCCTCTTGTACTTAAGTCGGTGTTGTGCCTTTTGTATTAAATTTTTGTGCAATTTCTATATTTCATCGTCAATAGGAAGGTCCAAGGGATACAGATAACGTGAAGTGATGCTTCGGAATCTAAAACTGGACTCACAGGAGAGGTTCAAATCATAGAAAGTTAGAGTATCGGTCCTCTTGTACTTAAGTCGGCATTGTGCCTTTTGTATTAAATTCGGATGCAATTTCTGTCTTTCATCGTCAATACGATGGTCCGAGGAATACAGTAAGCCTGAAGTGAAGCATCGGAATCTAAAACAGGACTCAGAGGAGAGGTTAAAATCATAGAAAGTGAGAGTGTCAGTCCTCTTGTACTTAAGTCGGCATTGTGCCTTTTGTATTAAATTCGGATGCTAACTCTGTGTTTCATCGTCAATATGAAGGTCCAAGGGATACAGTAAACCTGAAGTGAAGCATCGGAATCTAAAAGTGGACTCATAGGAGAGGTTCAAATCATAGAGAGTAAGAGTGTCACTCCTCTTGTACATAAGTCGGTATGGTGTCATTTTTATTAAATTCGGATGCAATTTCTGTGTTTCATCGTCAGTAAGAAGGTCCAAGGGATACAGTAAACCTGAAGTGAAGCATCGGAATCAAAAACTGGACTTACAGGCGAGGTTCAAGTCATAGAAAGTTAGAGTGTCAGTCCTCTTGTACTTAAGTCGGCATTGTGCATTTTGTATTAAATTCGGATAAAAACTCTGTGTTTCATCGTCAATAAGAAGGTCCAAGGGATACAGTAAACCTGAAGTGAAGCATCGGAATCTAAAACTGGACTCACAGGAGCGGTTCAAATCATAGAAAGTGAGAGTGTCAGTCCTCTTGTACTTAAGACGGCATTGTGCCTTTTGTGTTAAATTCGGATGCAATATCCGTGTTTCATCGTCAATACGAACGTCCAAGGGATACAGTAAACCTGAAGTGAAGCATCGGAATCGAAAACTGGTCTCACAGGAGAGGTTCAAATCATAGAATTTGAGAGTGTCAGTCCTCTTGTACTTAAGTCGGCATTGTGCCTTTTGTATTAAATTCGGATGCAATTTCTGTGTATCATCGTCAATATGAATGTGCAAGGGATACAGTAAACGTGAAGTGAAGCACCGGAATCCTAAACTGGACTCACAGGAGAGGCTCAATTCATAGAGTTTTGGGTGTAACTCCTCTTGTACTTGGGTCGATATTGTGCCTATTGTATTAAATTCGGATGCAATTTCTGTGTTTCATCGACAATACGAACGTCCAAGGGATACAGTAAACCTGAAGTGAAGCATCGGAATCGAAAACTGGTCTCACAGGAGAGGTTCAAATCATAGAAATTGAAAGTGTCAGTCCTCTTGTACTTAAGTCGGCATTGTGCTTTTTGTATTAAATTCGGATGCAATTTCTGTGTTTCGTCGACAATATGAAGGTCCAAGGGATACAGTAAACCTGAAGTGAAGCAATGGAATCTAAAACTGGAGTCACAGGAGAGGTTCTTATCATAGAAACTTAGAGTGTCTGTCCTCTTGTACTAAAGTCGGCATTGTGCCTTTTGTATTTAATACGGATGCAATTTCTGTCTTTCATCGTCAATAAGAAGGTCCAAGGGATCCAGTAAACCTGAAGTGAAGCATCGGAATCTACAACTGGACTCACAGGAGAGGTTCAAATCATAGAAAGTGAGACTGTCAGTCCTCTTGTACTTAAGTCGGTATTGTGCCTTTTGTATTAAATTCGGATGCAATTTCTGTGTTTCATCGTCAATAAGAAGGTGCAAAGTATATAGTAAACCTGAAGCGAAGCATTGGAATCTAAACTGGACTCACAGGAGAGGTTCAAATCATAGAAAGATAGAGTGTCAGTCCTCTTGTAGTTATGTCGGCATTGTGCCTTTTGTATTATATTCGGATGCAATTTCTGTGTTTCATCGTCAATCAGAAGGTCCAATGATCCAGTAAACCTGAAGTGGAGCATCGGAATCTAAAACTAAACTCACAGGAGAGGTTTAATTCATCGAAATTTAGAGTGTCAGTCCTCTTGTACTAAAGTCGGGATTGTGCCGTTTGTATTAAATTCGGATGCAATTTCTGTGTATCATCGTCAATATGAAGGTCCAAGGGATACAGTAAACCGGAAGTGAAGCATCGGAATCTAAAACTGGACTCGTAGGAGAGGTTCAAATCATAGAGAGTAAGAGTGTCACTCCTCTTGTACTTAAGTCGGCATTGTGCCTTTTGTATTAAATTCGGATGCTAACTCTGTGTTTCATCGTCAATATGAAGGTCCAAGGGATATAGTAAACTTGAAGTGAAGCATCGGAATCTAAAACTGGACTCACAGGAGAGGTTCAAATCATAGTAAGTTAGAATGTCAGTCATTTTGTACTTAAGTCGGCATTGTGCCTTTTTGTCTTAAATTCGGATGCATTATCTGTGTTTCATCGTCAATAAGAGGGTCCAAGGGATACAGTAAACCTGAAGTGAAGCATCGGAATCTAAAACTGGACTCACAGGGGAGGTTCAAGTCATAGAAAGTTAGAGTGTCAGTCCTCTTGTACTTAAGTCGGCATTGTGCCTTTTGTATTAAATTCGGATGCAAACTCGGTGTTTCATCGTCAATAAGAAGGTCCAAAGGACACAGTAAACCTGAAGTGAAGCATCGGAATCTAAAACTGGACTCCCAGGAGAAGTTCAAATCATAGAAAGTGAGAGTGTCAGTCCTCCTGTACTTAAGTCGGCATTGTGCCTTCAGTATTAAATACGGATGCAATTTCTGTGTATCATCATCAATAAGAAGGTGCAAGGTAAACAGTAAACCTGAAGGGAAGCATCGGAATCTAAAACTTGACTCACAAAAGAGGTTCAAATCATAGGAAGTGAGAGTGTCAGTCCTCTTGTAATTAAGTCGGCATTGTGCCTTTTGTATTAAATTCGGATGCAATTTCTGTGTTTCATCGTCAATAAGAAGGTCCAAGGGATACAGTAAACTTGAAGTGAAGCATCGGAATCTAAAACTGGACTCACAGGAGAAGTTCAAATCATAGAGAGTTAGAGTGTCAGTCATCTTGTACTTAAGTCGGCATTGTGCCTTTTGTATTACATTCGGACGCAATTTCTGTGTTTCATCGTCAATAGGAAGCTCCAAGGGATACAGTAAACCTGAAGTGAAGCATCGGAATCTAGAGCTGGACTCTCGGGAGAGATTCAACTCATAGAGAGTTAGAGTGTCAGTCCTCTTGTACTTAAGTCGGCATTGTGCCTTTTATATTAAATTCGGATGCAATTTCTGTGTTTCATCTTCAATAAGAAGGTCCAAGGTATACAGTATAACTGAAGTGAAGCATCTGAATCTAAAACCGGATTCATAGGAGAGGTTCAAGTCATAGAAAGTTAGAGTATCAGTCCTCTAGTACTTAAGTCGGCTTTGTGCCTTTTGTATTAAATTCGGATGCAATTTCTGTGTTTCATCGTCAATAGGAAGCTCCAAGGGATACAGTAAACCTGAAGAGAAGCATCGGAATCTAGAGCTGGACTCTCGGGAGAGATTCATCTCATAGAGAGTTAGAGTGTCAGTCCTCTTGTACTCAAGTCGGCATTGTGCCTTTTATATTAAATTCGGATGCAATTTCTGTGTTTCATCTTCATTAAGAAGGTCCAAGGTATACAGTAAAACTGAAGTGAAGCATCTGAATCTAAAACCGGATTCACAGGAGAGGTTCAAGTCATAGAAAGTTAGGGTATTAGTCCTCTAGTACTTAAGTCGGCATTGTGCCTTTTGTATTAAATTCGGATGCTAACTCTGTGTTTCATCGTCAATATGAAGGTCCAAGCGATACAGTAAACCTGAAGTGAAGCATCGGAATCTACAACTGGACTCACAGGAGAGTTTCAAATCATAGAGAGTTAGAGTGTCACTCCTCTTGTACTTAAGTCGGTGTTGTGCCTTTTGTATTAAATTTTGATGCAATTTCTATATTTCATCGTCAATAGGAAGGTCCAAGGGATACAGATAACGTGAAGTGATGCTTCGGAATCTAAAACTGGACTCACAGGAGAGGTTCAAATCATAGAAAGTTAGAGTATCGGTCCTCTTGTACTTAAGTCGGCATTGTGCCTTTTGTATTAAATTCGGATGCAATTTCTGTCTTTCATCGTCAATACGATGGTCCGAGGAATACAGTAAGCCTGAAGTGAAGCATCGGAATCTAAAACAGGACTCACAGGAGAGGTTAAAATCATAGAAAGTGAGAGTGTCAGTCCTCTTGTACTTAAGTCGGCATTGTGCCTTTTGTATTAAATTCGGATGCTAACTCTGTGTTTCATCGTCAATATGAAGGTCCAAGGGATACAGTAAACCTGAAGTGAAGCATCGGAATCTAAAACTGGACTCATAGGAGAGGTTCAAATCATAGAGAGTAAGAGTGTCACTCCTCTTGTACATAAGTCGGTATGGTGTCATTTTTATTAAATTCGGATGCAATTTCTGTGTTTCATCGTCAGTAAGAAGGTCCAAGGGATACAGTAAACCTGAAGTGAAGCATCGGAATCAAAAACTGGACTTACAGGCGAGGTTCAAGTCATAGAAAGTTAGAGTGTCAGTCCTCTTGTACTTAAGTCGGCATTGTGCATTTTGTATTAAATTCGGATGAAAACTCTGTGTTTCATCGTCAATAAGAAGGTCCAAGGGATACAGTAAACCTGAAGTGAAGCATCTGAATCTAAAACTGGACTCACAGGAGCGGTTCAAATCATAGAAAGTGAGAGTGTCAGTCCTGTTGTACTTAAGACGGCATTGTGCCTTTTGTGTTAAATTCGGATGCAATTTCCGTGTTTCATCGTCAATACGAACGTCCAAGGGATACAGTAAACCTGAAGTGAAGCATCGGAATCGAAAACTGGTCTCACAGGAGAGGTTCAAATCATAGAAATTGAGAGTGTCAGTCCTCTTGTACTTAAGTCGGCTTTGTGCCTTTTGTATTAAATTCGGATGCAATTTCTGTGTATCATCGTCAATATGAATGTGCAAGGGATACAGTAAACGTGAAGTGAAGCACCGGAATCCTAAACTGGACTCACAGGAGAGGCTCAATTCATAGAGTTTTGGGTGTAACTCCTCTTGTACTTAGGTCGATATTGTGCCTATTGTATTAAATTCGGATGCAATTTCTGTGTTTCATCGACAATAAGAACGTCCAAGGGATACAGTAAACCTGAAGTGAAGCATCGGAATCTAAAACTGGACTCACAGGAGAGGTTAAAATCATAGAAATTAAAAGTGTCAGTCCTCTTGTACTTAAGTCGGCATTGTGCCTTTTGTATTAAATTCGGATGCAATTTCTGTGTTTCGTCGACAATATGAAGGTCCAAGGGATACAGTAAACCTGAAGTGAAGCAATGGAATCTAAAACTGGAGTCACAGGAGAGGTTCTTATCATAGAAACTTAGAGTGTCTGTCCTCTTGTACTAAAGTCGGCATTGTGCCTTTTGTATTTAATACGGATGCAATTTCTGTCTTTCATCGTCAATAAGAAGGTCCAAGGGATCCAGTAAACCTGAAGTGAAGCATCGGAATCTAAAACTGGACTCACAGGAGAGGTTCAAATCATAGAAAGTGAGACTGTCAGTCCTCTTGTACTTAAGTCTGTATTGTGCCTTTCGTATTAAATTCGGATGCAATTTCTGTGTTTCATCGTCAATAAGAAGGTGCAAAGTATATAGTAAACCTGAAGCGAAGCATTGGAATCTAAACTGGACTCACAGGAGAGGTTCAAATCATAGAAAGATAGAGTGTCAGTCCTCTTGTAGTTATGTCGGCATTGTGCCTTTTGTATTATATTCGGATGCAATTTCTGTGTTTCATCGTCAATCAGAAGGTCCAATGATCCAGTAAACCTGAAGTGGAGCATCGGAATCTAAAACTAAACTCACAGGAGAGGTTTAATTCATCGAAATTTAGAGTGTCAGTCCTCTTGTACTAAAGTCGGGATTGTGCCGTTTGTATTAAATTCGGATGCAATTTCTGTGTATCATCGTCAATATGAAGGTCCAAGGGATACAGTAAACCGGAAGTGAAGCATCGGAATCTAAAACTGGACTGGTAGGAGAGGTTCAAATCATAGAGAGTAAGAGTTTCACTCCTCTTGTACTTAAGTCGGCATTGTGCCTTTTGTATTAAATTCGGATGCTAACTCTGTGTTTCATCGTCAATATGAAGGTCCAAGGGATATAGTAAACTTGAAGTGAAGCATCGGAATCTAAAACTGGACTCACAGGAGAGGTTCAAATCATAGTAAGTTAGAATGTCAGTCATTTTGTACTTAAGTCGGCATTGTGCTTTTTTGTCTTAAATTCGGATGCAATATCTGTGTTTCATCGTCAATTAGAGGGTCCAAGGGATACAGTAAACCTGAAGTGAAGCATCGGAATCTAAAACTGGACTCACAGGGGAGGTTCAAGTCATAGAAAGTTAGAGTGTCAGTCCTCTTGTACTTAAGTCGGCATTGTGCCTTTTGTATTAAATTCGGATGCAAACTCGGTGTTTCATCGTCAATAAGAAGGTCCAAAGGACACAGTAAACCTGAAGTGAAGCATCGGAATCTAAAACTGGACTCCCAGGAGAAGTTCAAATCATAGAAAGTGAGAGTGTCAGTCCTCCTGTACTTATGTCGGCATTGTGCCTTTAGTATTAAATACGGATGCAATTTCTGTGTATCATCATCAATAAGAAGGTGCAAGGTAAACAGTAAACCTGAAGAGAAGCATCGGAATCTAAAACTTGACTCACAAAAGAGGTTCAAATCATAGGAAGTGAAAGTGTCAGTCCTCTTGTAATTAAGTCGGCATTGTGCCTTTTGTATTAAATTCGGATGCAATTTCTGTGTTTCATCGTCAATAAGAAGGTCCAAGGGATACAGTAAACTTGAAGTGAAGCATCGGAATCTAAAACTGGATTCACAGGAGAAGTTCAAATCATAGAGAGTTAGAGTGTCAGTCATCTTGTACTTAAGTCGGCATTGTGCCTTTTGTATTACATTCGGACGCAATTTCTGTGTTTCATCGTCAATAGGAAGCTCCAAGGGATACAGTAAACCTGAAGTGAAGCATCGGAATCTAGAGCTGGACTCTCGGGAGAGATTCAACTCATAGAGAGTTAGAGTGTCAGTCCTCTTGTACTTAAGTCGGCATTGTGCCTTTTATATTAAATTCGGATGCAATTTCTGTGTTTCATCTTCAATAAGAAGGTCCAAGGTATACAGTATAACTGAAGTGAAGCATCAGAATCTAAAACCGGATTCACAGGAGAGGTTCAAGTCATAGAAAGTTAGAGTATCAGTCCTCTAGTACTTAAGTCGGCATTGTGCCTTTTGTATTAAATTCGGATGCAATTTCTGTGTTTCATCTTCAATAAGAAGGTCCAAGGTATACAGTAATGCTGAAGTGAAGCATCTGAATCTAAAACCGGATTCACAGGAGAGGTTCAAGTCATAGAAAGTTAGAGTATCAGTCCTCTAGTACTTAAGTCGGCATTGTGCCTTTTGTATTAAATTCGGATGCTAACTCTGTGTTTCATCGTCAATATGAAGGTCCAAGGGATACAGTAAACCTGAAGTGAAGCATCGGAATCTAAAACTGGACTCACAGGAGAGGTTCAAATCATAGAAAGTGAGCATGTCAGTCCTCTTGTACTTAAGTCGGTATTGTGCCTTTTGTATTAAATTCGGATGCAATTTCTGTGTTTCATCGTCAATAAGAAGGTGCAAAGTATATAGTAAATCTGAAGCGAAGCATCGGAATCTAAACTGGACTCACAGGAGAGGTTAAAATCATAGAAAGTTAGAGTGTCAGTCCTCTTGTAGTTATGTCGGCATTGTGCCTTTTGTATTATATTCGGATGCAATTTCTGTGTTTCATCGTCAATCAGAAGGTCCAAGGGATCCAGTAAACCTGAAGTGAAGCATCGGAATCTAAAACTAATCTCACAGGAGAGGTTTAATTCATCGAAATTTAGAGTGTCAGTCCTCTTGTGCTAAAGTCGGGATTGTGCCTTTTGTATTAAATTCGAATGCAATTTCTGTGTATCATCGTCAATTTGAAGGTCCAAGGGATACAGTAAACCGGAAGTGAAGCATCGGAATCTAAAACTGGACTCGTAGGAGAGGTTCAAATCATAGAGAGTAAGAGTGTCACTCCTCTTGTACTTAAGTCGGTATTGTGTCTTTTGCATTAAATTCTTATGCAATTTCTGTGTTTCATTGTTAATAAGAAGGTCCAAGGTATAAGGTAAACTTGAAGTGAAGCATCGGAATCTAAAACAGGACTCACAGGAGAGGCTAAAATCATAGAAAGTGAGAGTGTCAGTCCTCTTGTACTTAAGTCGGTGTTGTGCCTTTTGTATTAAATTTTGATGCAATTTTTATGTTTCATCGTCAATAGGAAGGTCCAAGGGATACAGTAAACGTGAAGTGATGCTTCGGAATCTAAAACTGGACTCACAGGAGAGGTTCAAATCATAGAAAGTTAGAGTATCGGTCCTCTTGTACTTAAGTCGGCATTGTGCCTTTTGTATTAAATTCGGATGCAATTTCTGTCTTTCATCGTCAATACGATAGTCCAAGGAATACAGTAAGCCTGAAGTGAAGCATCGGAATCTAAAACAGGACTCACAGGAGAGGCTAAAATCATAGAAAGTGAGAGTGTCAGTCCTCTTGTACTTAAGTCGGCATTGTGCCTTTTTTATTTAATTCGGATGCAATTTCTGTGTTACATCGTCAGTAAGAAGGTCCAAGGGATACAGTAAACTTGAAGTGAAGCATTGGTATCTAAAACTGGACTCACAGGAGAGGTTCAAACCATAGAAAGTTAGAGTGTCAGTTCTCTAGTACTTAAGTCGGCATTGTGCCTTTTGTATTAAATTCGGGTGAAAACTCGGTGTTTCATCGTCAATAAGAAGGTCCAAGGGATACAGTAAACCTGAAGTGAAGCATCGGAATCTAAAAGCGGACTCACAGGAGCGGTTCAAATCATAGAAAGTGAGAGTGTAAGTCCCCTAGTACTTAAGTCGGCATTGTGCCTTTTGTATTTAATTCGGATGCAATTTCTGTGTTACATCGTCAATAAGAACGTCCAAGAAATACAGTAAACCTGAAGTGAAGGATCGGAATCTAAGACTGTACTCACAGGAGAGGTTCAAATCATAGAAATTGAGAGTGTCACTCCTCTTGTTCTTAAGTCGGCATTGTGCCATCTGTATTAAATTCGGATGCAATTTCTGTGTTTCATCGTCAATAAGAAGGTCCAAAGGTTACAGTAAACCTGAAGTGAAGCATCGGAATCTCAAACTGGACTCACAGGAGAGGTTCAAATCATAGAAAGTGAGACTGTAAGTCCTCTTGTACTTAAGTCGCTATTGTGCCTTTTGTATTAAATTCGGATGCAATTTCTGTGTTTCATCGTCAATAAGAAGGTGCGAAGTATATAGTAAACCTGAAGTGAAGCATCGGAATCTAAACTGGACTCACAGGAGAGGTTCAAATCATAGAAAGTTAGAGTGTCAGTCCTCTTGTAGTTATGTCGGCATTGTGCCTTTTGTATTATATTCGGATTCAATTTCTGTGTTTCATCGTCAATCAGAAGGTCCAAGGGATCCAGTAAACCTGAAGTGAAGCATCGGAATCTAAAACTAAACTCACAGGAGAGGTTCAGTTCATCGATATTTAGAGTGTCAGTCCTCTTTTACTAAAGTCGGGATTGTGCCGTTTGTATTAAATTCGGATGCAATTTCTGTGTATCATCGTCAATATGAAGGTCCAAGGGATACAGTAAACCGGAAGTGAAGCATCGGAACCAAAAACTGGACTCGTAGGAGAGGTTCAAATCATAGAGAGTAAGAGTGTCACTCCTCTTGTACTTAAGTCGGTATTGTGCATTTTGTATTTAATTCGGATGCAATTTCTGTGTTTCATCGTCAATAAGAAGGTCCAAGTGATACAGTTAACCTGAAGTGAAGCATCGGAATCTAAAACTGGACTCACAGGAGAGGTTCAAATCATAGGATGTGAGAGTGTCAGTCCTCTTGTAATTAAGTCGGCATTGTGGCTTTTGTATTAAATTCGGATGCAATTTCTGTGTTTCATCGTCAATAAGAAGGTCCAAGGGATACAGTAAACTTGAAGTGAAGCATCGGAATCTAAAAGTGGCCTCACAGGAGAGGTTCAAATCATAGAGAGTTAGAGTATCAGTCCTCTTGTACTTAAGTCGGCATTGTGCCTTTTGTATTAAATTCGGATGCAATTTCTGTGTTTCATCGTCAATAGGAAGCTCCAAGGGATACAGTAAACCTGAAGTGAAGCATCGGAATCTAGAACTGGACTCTCAGGAGAGATTCAAATCATAGAGAGTTAGAGTGTCAGTCCTCTTGTACTTAAGTCGGCATTGTGCATTTTATAATAATTTCGGATGCAATTTCTGTGTTTCATCTTCAATAAGATGGTCCAGGGGATACAGTAAAACAGAAGTGAAGCATCTGAATCTAAAACCGGACTCACAGGAGAGGTTCAAAACATAGAGAGTTAGAGTATCAGTCCTTTTGTACTTAAGTCGGTGTTGTGCCTTTTGAATTAAATTTTGATGCAATTTCTATGTTTCATCGTCAATAGGAAGGTCCAAGGGATACAGTAAACGTGAAGTGATGCATCGGAATCTAAAACTGGACTCACAGGAGAGGTTCAAATCATAGAAAGTTAGAGTATCGGTCCTCTTGTACTTAAGTCGCATTGTGCCTTTTGTATTAAATTCGGATGCAATTTCTGTGTTTCATTGTCAATAAGAAGGTCCAAGGGATACAGAAAACCGGAAGTGAAGCATCGGAATCTAAAACTGGACTCACAGGAGAGGTTCATATCATTCAAACTTAGAGTGTCAGACCTCTTGTACTTAAGTCGGCATTGTCCCCTTTGTATTAAATTCGGATGCAATTTCTGTGTTTCATCGTCAAGAAGAAGGTCCAAGGGATACAGTAAACCTGAAGTGAAGCATCGGAATCTAAAGCTGGACTCACAGGAGAGGTTGAAATCATAGAAAGCTAGAGTGTCTGTCCTCTTGTACTAAAGTCGGCATTGTGCCTTTTGTATATAATTCCGATGCAATTTCTGTGTTTCATCGTCAAAAAGAAGGTTCAAGGGATCCAGTAAACCTGAAGTGAAGCATCGGAATCTAAAACTGGACTCATAGGAGAGGTTCAAATCATAGAGAGTAAGAGTGTCACTCCTCTTGTACTTAAGTCGGTGTTGTGTCTTTTGTATTAAATTCGGATGCAATTTCTGTGGTTCATCGTCAATAAGAAGGTCCAAGGGATACAGTAAACGTGAAGTGAAGCATCGGAATCTAAAACTGGACTCACAGGAGAGGTTCAAATCATTGAGAGTTAGAGTGTCAGTCCTTTTGTACTTAAGTCGGCATTGTGCCTTTTTGTATTAAATTCGGATGCAATTTCTGTGTTTCATCGTCAATAAGAAGGTCCAAGGGATACAGTAAACCTGAAGTGAAGCATCAGAATCTAAAACTGGACTCACAGGAGAGGTTCAAGTCATAGAAAGTTAGAGTGTCAGTCCTCTTGTACTTAAGTCGGCATTGTGCCTTTTGTATTAAATTCGGATGCAAACTCTGTGTTTCATCGTCAATAAGAAGGTCCAAATGATACAGTAAACCTGAAATGAAGCATCGGAATCTAAAACTGGACTCACAGGAGAGGATCAAATCATAGAAAGTGAGAGTGTCAGTCCTCTTGTACTTAAGTCGGCATTGTGTCTTTTGAATTATATTCGTATGCAATTTCTGTGTTTCATCGTCAACAAGAAGGTGCAAGGTAAACAGTACACATGAAGTGAAGCATCGGAATCTATAACTTGACTCACAAGAGAGGTTCAAATCATAGAAAGTTAGAGTGTCAGTCCTCTTGTACTTAAGTCGACATTGTGCCTTTTGTATTAAATTTGGATGCAATTTCTGTGTTTCATCGTCAATAAGAAGGTCAAAGGGATACAGTAAAGCTGAAGTGAAGCATCGGAATCTAAAACTGAACTCATAGGAGAGGTTCAAGTTATAGAAAGTTAGAGTTTCAGTCCTCTTGTACTTAAGTCGGCGTTGTGTCATTAGTGTTAAATTCGGATGCAAACTCTGTGTTTCATCGTCAATAAGAAGGTCCAAGGGATACAGTAAACCTGAAGTGAAGCATCGGAATCTAAAAGCGGACTCACAGGAGAGGTTCAAATCATAGGATGTGAGAGTGTCAGTCCTCTTGTAATTAAGTCGGCATTGTGGCTTTTGTATTAAATTCGGATGCAATTTCTGTGTTTCATCGTCAATAAGAAGGTCCAAGGGATACAGTAAACTTGAAGTGAAGCATCGGAATCTAAAAGTGGCCTCACAGGAGAGGTTCAAATCATAGAGAGTTAGAGTATCAGTCCTCTTGTACTTAAGTCGGCATTGTGCCTTTTGTATTAAATTCGGATGCAATTTCTGTGTTTCATCGTCAATAGGAAGCTCCAAGGGATACAGTAAACCTGAAGTGAAGCATCGGAATCTAGAACTGGACTCTCAGGAGAGATTCAAATCATAGAGAGTTAGAGTGTCAGTCCTCTTGTACTTAAGTCGGCATTGTGCATTTTATAATAATTTCGGATGCAATTTCTGTGTTTCATCTTCAATAAGATGGTCCAGGGGATACAGTAAAACAGAAGTGAAGCATCTGAATCTAAAACCGGACTCACAGGAGAGGTTCAAAACATAGAGAGTTAGAGTATCAGTCCTTTTGTACTTAAGTCGGTGTTGTGCCTTTTGAATTAAATTTTGATGCAATTTCTATGTTTCATCGTCAATAGGAAGGTCCAAGGGATACAGTAAACGTGAAGTGATGCATCGGAATCTAAAACTGGACTCACAGGAGAGGTTCAAATCATAGAAAGTTAGAGTATCGGTCCTCTTGTACTTAAGTCGCATTGTGCCTTTTGTATTAAATTCGGATGCAATTTCTGTGTTTCATTGTCAATAAGAAGGTCCAAGGGATACAGAAAACCGGAAGTGAAGCATCGGAATCTAAAACTGGACTCACAGGAGAGGTTCATATCATTCAAACTTAGAGTGTCAGACCTCTTGTACTTAAGTCGGCATTGTCCCCTTTGTATTAAATTCGGATGCAATTTCTGTGTTTCATCGTCAAGAAGAAGGTCCAAGGGATACAGTAAACCTGAAGTGAAGCATCGGAATCTAAAGCTGGACTCACAGGAGAGGTTGAAATCATAGAAAGCTAGAGTGTCTGTCCTCTTGTACTAAAGTCGGCATTGTGCCTTTTGTATATAATTCCGATGCAATTTCTGTGTTTCATCGTCAAAAAGAAGGTTCAAGGGATCCAGTAAACCTGAAGTGAAGCATCGGAATCTAAAACTGGACTCATAGGAGAGGTTCAAATCATAGAGAGTAAGAGTGTCACTCCTCTTGTACTTAAGTCGGTGTTGTGTCTTTTGTATTAAATTCGGATGCAATTTCTGTGGTTCATCGTCAATAAGAAGGTCCAAGGGATACAGTAAACGTGAAGTGAAGCATCGGAATCTAAAACTGGACTCACAGGAGAGGTTCAAATCATTGAGAGTTAGAGTGTCAGTCCTTTTGTACTTAAGTCGGCATTGTGCCTTTTTGTATTAAATTCGGATGCAATTTCTGTGTTTCATCGTCAATAAGAAGGTCCAAGGGATACAGTAAACCTGAAGTGAAGCATCAGAATCTAAAACTGGACTCACAGGAGAGGTTCAAGTCATAGAAAGTTAGAGTGTCAGTCCTCTTGTACTTAAGTCGGCATTGTGCCTTTTGTATTAAATTCGGATGCAAACTCTGTGTTTCATCGTCAATAAGAAGGTCCAAATGATACAGTAAACCTGAAATGAAGCATCGGAATCTAAAACTGGACTCACAGGAGAGGATCAAATCATAGAAAGTGAGAGTGTCAGTCCTCTTGTACTTAAGTCGGCATTGTGTCTTTTGAATTATATTCGTATGCAATTTCTGTGTTTCATCGTCAACAAGAAGGTGCAAGGTAAACAGTACACATGAAGTGAAGCATCGGAATCTATAACTTGACTCACAAGAGAGGTTCAAATCATAGAAAGTTAGAGTGTCAGTCCTCTTGTACTTAAGTCGACATTGTGCCTTTTGTATTAAATTTGGATGCAATTTCTGTGTTTCATCGTCAATAAGAAGGTCAAAGGGATACAGTAAAGCTGAAGTGAAGCATCGGAATCTAAAACTGAACTCATAGGAGAGGTTCAAGTTATAGAAAGTTAGAGTTTCAGTCCTCTTGTACTTAAGTCGGCGTTGTGTCATTAGTGTTAAATTCGGATGCAAACTCTGTGTTTCATCGTCAATAAGAAGGTCCAAGGGATACAGTAAACCTGAAGTGAAGCATCGGAATCTAAAAGCGGACTCACAGGAGTGGTTCAAATCATAGAAAGTGAGAGTGTCAGTCCCCTAGTACTTAAGTCGTCATTGTGCCTTTTGTATCTAATTCGGATGCAATTTCTGTGTTACATCGTCAATAAGAACGTCCAAGGAATACAGTAAACCTGAAGTGAAGGATCGGAATCTAAGACTGTACTCACAGGAGAGGTTCAAATCATAGAAATTGAGAGTGTCACTCCTCATGTACTTAAGTCGGCATTGTACCATTTGTATTAAATTCGGATGCAATTTCTGTGTTTCATCGTCAATAAGAAGGTCCAAAGGTTACAGTAAACCTGAAGTGAAGCATCGGAATCTCAAACTGGACTCACAGGAGAGGTTCAAATCATAGAAAGTGAGACTGTAAGTCCTCTTGTACTTAAGTCGCTATTGTGCCTTTTGTATTAAATTCGGATGCAATTTCTGTGTCTCATCGTCAATAAGAAGGTGCGAAGTGTATAGTAAACCTGAAGTGAAGCATCGGAATCTAAACTGGACTCACAGGAGAGGTTAAAATCATAGAAAGTTAGAGTGTCAGTCCTCTTGTAGTTATGTCGGCATTGTGCCTTTTGTATTATATTCGGATGCAATTTCTTTGTTTCATCGTCAATCGGAAGGTCCAAGGGATCCAGTAAACCTGAAGTGAAGCATCCGAATCTAAAACTAAACTCACAGGAGAGGTTCAGTTCATCGAAATTTAGAGTGTCAGTCCTCTTTTACTAAAGTCGGGATTGTGCCGTTTGTATTAAATTCGGATGCAATTTCTGTGTATCATCGTCAATATGAAGGTCCAAGGGATACAGTAAACCGGAAGTGAAGCATCGGAATCTAAAACTGGACTCGTAGGAGACGTTCAAATCATAGAGAGTAAGAGTGTCACTCCTCTTGTACTTAAGTCGGTATTGTGCCTTTTGTATTTAATTCGGATGCAATTTCTGTGTTTCATCGTCAATAAGAAGGTCCAAGTGATACAGTTAACCTGAAGTGAAGCATCGGAATCTAAAACTGGACTCACAGGAGAGGTTCAAATCATAGGATGTGAGAGTGTCAGTCCTCTTGTAATTAAGTCGGCATTGTGCCTTTTGTATTAAATTCGGATGCAATTTCTGTGTTTCATCGTCAATAAGAAGGCCCAAGGGATACAGTAAACTTGAAGTGAAGCATCGGAATCTAAAAGTGGACTCACAAGAGAGGTTCAAATCATAGAGAGTTAGAGTGTCAGTCCTCTTGTACTTAAGTCGGCATTGTGCCTTTTGTATTAAATTCGGATGCAATTTCTGCGTTTCATCGTCAATAGGAAGCTCCAAGGGATACAGTAAACCTGAAGTGAAGCATCGGAATCTAGAACTGGACTCTCAGGAGAGATTCAAATCATAGAGAGTTAGAGTGTCTGTCCTCTTGTACTTAAGTCGGCATTGTGCATTTTATAATAATTTCGGATGCAATGTCTGTGTTTCATCTTCAATAAGAAGGTCCAGGGGATACAGTAAAACTGAAGTGAAGCATCTGAATCTAAAACCGGACTCACAGGAGAGGTTCAAATCATAGAGAGTTAGAGTATCAGTCCTTTTGTACTTAAGTCGGTGTTGTGCCTTTTGAATTAAATTTTGATGCATTTTCTATGTTTCATCGTCAATAGGAAGGTCCAAGGGATACAGTAAACGTGAAGTGATGCATCGGAATCTAAAACTGGACTCACAGGAGAGGTTCAAATCATAGAAAGTTAGAGTATCGGTCCTCTTGTACTTAAGTCGCATTGTGCCTTTTGTATTATATTCGGATGCAATTTCTGTCTTTCATCGTCAATACGATGGTCCAAGGAATACAGTAAACCTGAAGTGAAGCATCGGAATCTAAAACAGGACTCACAGGAGAGGTTAAAATCATAGAAAGTGAGAGTATCAGTCCTCTTGTACTTAAGTCGGCATTGTGCCTTTTGTATTAAATTCGGATGCAATTTCTGTGTTTCATCGTCAACAAGAAGGTCCAAGGGATACAGTTAGGCTGAAGTGAAGCATCGGAATCTAAAACTTTACTCATAGGAGAGGTTCAA
The DNA here is from genome assembly GCF_021461395.2 of Schistocerca americana. Taxonomy (NCBI): domain Eukaryota; kingdom Metazoa; phylum Arthropoda; class Insecta; order Orthoptera; family Acrididae; genus Schistocerca; species Schistocerca americana. Next base: position 101,606 of record NW_025725972.1, read on the forward strand.
ATCATAGAGAGTAAGAGTGTCACTCCTCTTGTACTTAAGTCGGTGTTGTGTCTTTTGTATTAAATTCGGATGCAATTTCTGTGGTTCATCGTCAATAAGAAGGTCCAAGGGATACAGTAAACTTGAAGTGAAGCATCGGAATCTAAAACTGGACTCAGAGGAGAGGTTCAAATCATTGAGAGTTAGAGTGTCAGTCCTTTTGTACTTAAGTCGGCATTCTGCCTTTTTGTATTAAATTCGGATGCAATTTCTGTGTTTCATCGTCAATAAGAAGGTCCAAGGGATACAGTAAACCAGAAGTGAAGCATCAGAATCTAAAACTGGACTCACAGGAGAGGTTCAAGTCATAGAAAGTTAGAGTGTCAGTCCTCTTGTACTTAAGTCGGCATTGTGCCTTTTGTATTAAATTCGGATGCAAACTCTGTGTTTCATCGTCAATAAGAAGGTCCAAATGATACAGTAAACCTGAAGTGAAGCATCGGAATCTAAAACTGGACTCACAGGAGAGGATCAAATCATAGAAAGTGAGAGTGCCAGTCCTCTTGTACTTAAGTCGGCATTGTGTCTTTTGAATTATATTCGTATGCAATTTCTGTGTTTCATCGTCAATAAGAAGGTGCAAGGTAAACAGTACACATGAAGTGAAGCATCGGAATATATAACTTGACTCACAAGAGAGGTTCAAATCATAGAAAGTTAGAGTGTCAGTCCTCTTGTACTTAAGTCGGCATTGTGCCTTTTGTATTAAATTTGGATGCAATTTCTGTGTTTCATCGTCAATAAGAAGGTCAAAGGGATACAGTAAACCTGAAGTGAAGCATCGGAATCTAAAACTGAACTCATAGGAGAGGTTCAAGTTATAGAAAGTTAGAGTTTCAGTCCTCTTGTACTTAAGTCGGCATTGTGTCATTTGTGTTAAATTCGAATGCAAACTCTGTGTTTCATCGTCAATAAGAAGGTCCAAGGGATACAGTAAACCTGAAGTGAAGCATCGGAATCTAAAAGCGGACTCACAGGAGCGGTTCAAATCATAGAAAGTGAGAGTGTCAGAGTCCTAGTACTTAAGTCGGCATTGTGCCTTTTGTATTCAATTCGGATGCAATTTCTGTGTTACATCGTCAATAAGAACGTCCAAGGAATACAGTAAACCTGAAGTGAAGGATCGGAATCTAAGACTGTACTCACAGGAGAGGTTCAAATCATAGAAAGTTAGAGTTTCACTCCTCTTGTACTTAAGTTGGCATTGTGCCATTTGTATTAAATTCGGATGCAATTTCTGTGTTTCATCGTCAATAAGAAGGTCCAAAGGTTACAGTAAACCTGAAGCGAAGCATCGGAATCTCAAACTGGACTCACAGGAGAGGTTCAAATCATAGAAAGTGAGACTGTAAGTCCTCTTGTACTTAAGTCGCTATTGTGCCTTTTGTATTAAATTCGGATGCAATTTCTGTGTCTCATCGTCAATAAGAAGGTGCGAAGTGTATAGTAAACTTGAAGTGAAGCATCGGAATCTAAACTGGACTCACAGGAGAGGTTCAAATCATAGAAAGTTAGAGTGTCAGTCCTCTTGTAGTTATGTCGGCATTGTGCCTTTTGTATTATATTCGGATGCAATTTCTTTGTTTCATCGTCAATCAGAAGGTCCAAGGGATCCAGTAAACCTGAAGTGAAGCATCCGAATCTAAAACTAAACTCACAGGAGAGGTTCAGTTCATCGAAATTTAGAGTGTCAGTCCTCTTTTACTAAAGTCGGGATTGTGCCGTTTGTATTAAATTCGGATGCAATTTCTGTGTATCATCGTCAATATGAAGGTCCAAGGGATACAGTAAACCGGAAGTGAAGCATCGGAATCTAAAACTGGACTCGTAGGAGACGTTCAAATCATAGAGAGTAAGAGTGTCACTCCTCTTGTACTTAAGTCGGTATTGTGCCTTTTGTATTAAATTCGGATGCAATTTCTGTGTTTCATTGTCAATAAGAAGGTCCAAGGGATACAGAAAACCGGAAGTGAAGCATCGCAATCTAAAACTGGACTCACAGGAGAGGTTCATATCATTCAAACTTAGAGTGTCAGACCTCTTGTACTTAAGTCGGCATTGTCCCTTTTGTATTAAATTCGGATGCAATTTCTGTGTTTCATCGTCAAGAAGAAGGTCCAAGGGATACAGTAAACCTGAAGTGAAGCATCGGAATCTAAAGCTGGACTCACAGGAGAGGTTGAAATCATAGAAATTTAGAGTGTCTGTCCTCTTGTACTAAAGTCGGCATTGTGCCTTTTGTATATAATTCCGATGCAATTTCTGTGTTTCATCGTCAAAAAGAAGGTTCAAGGGATCCAGTAAACCTGAGTGAAGCATCGGAATCTAAAACTGGACTCACAGGAGATGTGCAAATCATAGAGAGTAAGAGTGTCACTCCTCTTGTACTTAAGTCGGTGTTGTGTCTTTTGTATTAAATTCGGATGCAATTTCTGTGGTTCATCGTCAATAAGAAGGTCCAAGGGATACAGTAAACGTGAAGTGAAGCATCGGAATCTAAAACTGGACTCACAGGGGAGGTTCAAATCATTGAGAGTTAGAGTGTCAGTCCTTTTGTACTTAAGTCGGCATTGTGCCTTTTTGTATTAAATTCGGATGCAATTTCTGTGTTTCATCGTCAATAAGAAGGTCCAAGGGATACAGTAAACCTGAAGTGAAACATCAGAATCTAAAACTGGACTCACAGGAGAGGTTCAAGTCATAGAAAGTTAGAGTGTCAGTCCTCTTGTACTTAAGTCGGCATTGTGCCTTTTGTATTAAATTCGGATGCAAACTCTGTGTTTCATCGTCAATAAGAAGGTCCAAATGATACAGTAAACCTGAAGTGAAGCATCGGAATCTAAAACTGGACTCACAGGAGAGGATCAAATCATAGAAAGTGAGAGTGTCAGTCCTCTTATACTTAAGTCGGCATTGTGTCTTTTGAATTATATTCGTATGCAATTTCTATGTTTCATCGTCAATAAGAAGGTGCAAGGTAAACAGTACACATGAAGTGAAGCATCGGAATCTATAACTTGACTCACAAGAGAGGTTCAAATCATAGAAAGTTAGAGTGTCAGTCCTCTTGTACTTAAGTCGGCATTGTGCCTTTTGTATTAAATTTGGATGCAATTGCTGTGTTTCATCGTCAATAAGAAGGTCAAAGGGATACAGTAAACCTGAAGTGAAGCATCGGAATCTAAAACTGAACTCATAGGAGAGGTGCAAGTTCTAGAAAGTTAGAGTTTCAGTCCTCTTGTACTTAAGTCGGCATTGTGTCATTTGTGTTAAATTCGGATGCAAACTCTGTGTTTCATCGTCAATAAGAAGGTCCAAGGGATACAGTAAACCTGAAGTGAAGCATCGGAATCTAAAAGCGGACTCACAGGAGCGGTTCAAATCATAGAAAGTGAGAGTGTCAGTCCCCTAGTACTTAAGTCGGCATTGTGCCTTTTGTATTTAATTCGGATGCAATTTCTGTGTTACATCGTCAATAAGAACGTCCAAGGAATACAGTAAACCTGAAGTGAAGGATCGAATTCTAAGACTGTACTCACAGGAGAGGTTCAAATCATAGAAATTGAGAGTGTCACTCCTCTTGTACTTAAGTCGGCATTGTGCCATTTGTATTAAATTCGGATGCAATTTCTGTGTTTCATCGTCAATAAGAAGGTCCAAAGGTTACAGTAAACCTGAAGTGAAGCATCGGAATCTCAAACTGGACTCACAGGAGAGGTTCAAATCATAGAAAGTGAGACTGTAAGTCCTCTTGTACTTAAGTCGCTATTGTGCCTTTTGTATTAAATTCGGATGCAATTTCTGTGTCTCATCGTCAATAAGAAGGTGCGAAGTGTATAGTAAACCTGAAGTGAAGCATCAGAATCTAAACTGGACTCACAGGAGAGGTTCAAATCATAGAAAGTTAGAGTGTCAGTCCTCTTGTAGTTATGTCGGCATTGTGCCTTTTGTATTATATTCGGATGCAATTTCTTTGTTTCATCGTCAATCAGAAGGGCCAAGGGATCCAGTAAACCTGAAGTGAAGCATCCGAATCTAAAACTAAACTCACAGGAGAGGTTCAGTTCATCGAAATTTAGAGTGTCAGTCCTCTTTTACTAAAGTCGGGATTGTGCCGTTTGTATTAAATTCGGATGCAATTTCTGCGTTTCATCGTCAATAGGAAGCTCCAAGGGATACAGTAAACTTGAAGTGAAGCATCGGAATCTAAAAGTGGACTCACAAGAGAGGTTCAAATCATAGAGAGTTAGAGTGTCAGTCCTCTTGTACTTAAGTCGGCATTGTGCCTTTTGTATTAAATTCGGATGCAATTTCTGCGTTTCATCGTCAATAGGAAGCTCCAAGGGATACAGTAAACCTGAAGTGAAGCATCGGAATCTAGAACTGGACTCTCAGGAGAGATTCAAATCATAGAGAGTTAGAGTGTCTGTCCTCTTGTACTTAAGTCGGCATTGTGCATTTTATAATAATTTCGGATGCAATGTCTGTGTTTCATCTTCAATAAGAAGGTCCAGGGGATACAGTAAAACTGAAGTGAAGCATCTGAATCTAAAACCGGACTCACAGGAGAGGTTCAAATCATAGAGAGTTAGAGTATCAGTCCTTTTGTACTTAAGTCGGTGTTGTGCATTTTGAATTAAATTTTGATGCAATTTCTATGTTTCATCGTCAATAGGAAGGTCCAAGGGATACAGTAAACGTGAAGTGATGCATCGGAATCTAAAACTGGACTCACAGGAGAGGTTCAAATCATAGAAAGTTAGAGTATCGGTAATCTTGTACTTAAGTCGCATTGTGCCTTTTGTATTAAATTCGGATGCAATTTCTGTCTTTCATCGTCAATACGATGGTCCAAGGAATACAGTAAACCTGAAGTGAAGCATCGGAATCTAAAACAGGACTCACAGGAGAGGTTAAAATCATAGAAAGTGAGAGTATCAGTCCACTTGTACTTAAGTCGGCATTGTGCCTTTTGTATTAAATTCGGATGCAATTTCTGTGTTTCATCGTCAACAAGAAGATCCAAGGGATACAGTTAGGCTGAAGTGAAGCATCGGAATCTAAAACTTTACTCATAGGAGAGGTTCAAATCATAGAGAGTAAGAGTGTCACTCCTCTTGTACTTAAGTCGGTGTTGTGTCTTTTGTATTAAATACGGATGCAATTTCTGTGGTTCATCGTCAATAAGAAGGTCCAAGGGATACAGTAAACTTGAAGTGAAGCATCGGAATCTAAAACTGGACTCACAGGAGAGGTTCAAATCATTGAGAGTTAGAGTGTCAGTCCTTTTGTACTTAAGTCGGCATTGTGCCTTTTTGTATTAAATTCGGATGCAATTTCTGTGTTTCATCGTCAATAAGAAGGTCCAAGGGATACAGTAAACCTGAAGTGAAGCATCAGAATCTAAAACTGGACTCACAGGAGAGGTTCATATCATTCAAACTTAGAGTGTCAGACCTCTTGTACTTAAGTCGGCATTTTCCCTTTTGTATTAAATTCGGATGCAATTTCTGTGTTTCATCGTCAAGAAGAAGGTCCAAGGGATACAGTAAACCTGAAGTGAAGCATCGGAATCTAAAGCTGGACTCACAGGAGAGGTTGAAATCATAGAAAGTTAGAGTGTCTGTCCTCTTGTACTAAAGTCGGCATTGTGCCTTTTGTATATAATTCCGATGCAATTTCTGTGTTTCATCGTCAAAAAGAAGTTCAAGGGATCCAGTGAACCTGAAGTGAAGCATCGGAATCTAAAACTGGACTCATAGGAGAGGTTCAAATCATAGAGAGTAAGAGTGTCACTCCTCTTGTACTTAAGTCGGTGTTGTGTCTTTTGTATTAAATTCGGATGCAATTTCTGTGGTTCATCGTCAATAAGAAGGTCCAAGGGATACAGTAAACGTGAAGTGAAGCATCGGAATCTAAATCTGGACTCACAGGAGAGGTTCAAATCATTGAGAGTTAGAGTGTCAGTCCTTTTGTACTTAAGTCGGCATTGTGCCTTTTTGTATTAAATTCGGATGCAATTTCTGTGTTTCATCGTCAATAAGAAGGTCCAAGGGATACAGTAAACCTGAAGTGAAGCATCAGAATCTAAAACTGGACTCACAGGAGAGGTTCAAGTCATAGAAAGTTAGAGTGTCAGTCCTCTTGTACTTAAGTCGGCATTGTGCCTTTTGTATTAAATTCGGATGCAAACTCTGTGTTTCATCGTCAATAAGGAGGTCCAAATAATACAGTAAACCTGAAGTGAAGCATCGGAATCTAAAACTGGACTCACAGGAGAGGATCAAATCATAGAAAGTGAGAGTGTCAGTCCTCTTGTACTTAAGTCGGCATTGTGTCTTTTGAATTATATTCGTGTGCAATTTCTGTGTTTCATCGTCAATAAGAAGGTGCAAGGCAAACAGTACACATGAAGTGAAGCATCGGAATCTATAACTTGACTCACAAGAGAGGTTCAAATCATAGAAAGTTAGAGTGTCAGTCCTCTTGTACTTAAGTCGGCATTGTGCCTTTTGTATTAAATTTGGATGCAATTTCTGTGTTTCATCGTCAATAAGAAGGTCAAAGGGATACAGTAAACCTGAAGTGAAGCATCGGAATCTAAAACTGAACTCATAGGAGAGGTTCAAGTTATAGAAAGTTAGAGTTTCAGTCCTCTTGTACTTAAGTCGGCATTGTGTCATTTGTGTTAAATTCGAATGCAAACTCTGTGTTTCATCGTCAATAAGAAGGTCCAAGGGATACAGTAAACCTGAAGTGAAGCATCGGAATCTAAAAGCGGACTCACAGGAGCGGTTCAAATCATAGAAAGTGAGAGTGTCAGTCCCCTAGTACTTAAGTCGGCATTGTGCCTTTTGTATTTAATTCGGATGCAATTTCTGTGTTACATCGTCAATAAGAACGTCCAAAGAATACAGTAAACCTGAAGTGAAGGATCGGAATCTAAGACTGTACTCACAGGAGAGGTTCAAATCATAGAAATTGAGAGTGTCACTCCTCTTGTACTTAAGTCGGCATTGTGCCATTTGTATTAAATTCGGATGCAATTTCTGTGTTTCATCGTCAATAAGAAGGTCCAAAGGTTTCAGTAAACCTGAAGTGAAGCATCGGAATCTCAAACTGGACTCACAGGAGAGGTTCAAATCGTAGAAAGTGAGACTGTAAGTCCTCTTGTACTTAAGTCGCTATTGTGCCTTTTGTATTAAATTCGGATGCAATTTCTGTGTCTCATCGTCAATAAGAAGGTGCGAAGTGTATAGTAAACCTGAAGTGAAGCATCGGAATCTAAACTGGACTCACAGGAGAGGTTCAAATCATAGAAAGTTAGAGTGTCAGTCCTCTTGTAGTTATGTCGGCATTGTGCCTTTTGTATTATATTCGGATGCAATTTCTTTGTTTCATCGCCAATCTGAAGGTCCAAGGGATCCAGTAAACCTGAAGTGAAGCATCCGAATCTAAAACTAAACTCACAGGAGAGGTTCAGTTCATCGAAATTTAGAGTGTCAGTCCTCTTTTACTAAAGTCGGGATTGTGCCGTTTGTATTAAATTCGGATGCAATTTCTGTGTATCATCGTCAATATGAAGGTCCAAGGGATACAGTAAACCGGAAGTGAAGCATCGGAATCTAAAACTGGACTCGTAGGAGACGTTCAAATCATAGAGAGTAAGAGTGTCACTCCTCTTGTACTTAAGTCGGTATTGTGCCTTTTGTATTTAATTCGGATGCAATTTCTGTGTTTCATCGTCAATAAGAAGATCTAAGTGATACAGTTAACCTGAAGTGAAGCATCGGAATCTAAAACTGGACTCACAGGAGAGGTTCAAATCGTAGGATGTGAGAGTGTCAGTCCTCTTGTAATTAAGTCGGCATTGTGCCTTTTGTATTAAATTCGGATGCAATTTCTGTGTTTCATCGTCAATAAGAAGGTCCAAGGGATACAGTAAACTTGAAGTGAAGCATCGGAATCTAAAAGTGGACTCAAAAGAGAGGTTCAAATCATAGAGAGTTAGAGTGTCAGTCCTCTTGTACTTAAGTCGGCATTGTGCCTTTTGTATTAAATTCGGATGCAATTTCTGCGTTTCATCGTCAATAGGAAGCTCCAAGGGATACAGTAAACCTGAAGTGAAGCATCAGAATCTAGAACTGGACTCTCAGGAGAGATTCAAATCATAGAGAGTTAGAGTATCAGTCCTTTTGTACTTAAGTCGGTGTTGTGCCTTTTGAATTAAATTTTGATGCAATTTCTATGTTTCATCGTCAATAGGAAGGTCCAAGGGATACAGTAAACGTGAAGTGATGCATCGGAATCTAAAACTGGACTCACAGGAGAGGTTCAAATCATAGAAAGTTAGAGTATCGGTCCTCTTGTACTTAAGTCGCATTGTGCCTTTTGTATTAAATTCGGATGCAATTTCTGTCTTTCATCGTCAATACGATGGTCCAAGAAATACAGTAAACCTGAAGTGAAGCATCGGAATCCAAAACAGGACTCACAGGAGAGGTTAAAATCATAGAAAGTGAGATTATCAGTCCTCTTGTACTTAAGTCGGCATTGTGCCTTTTGTATTAAATTCGGATGCAATTTCTGTGTTTCATCGTCTACAAGAAGGTCCAAGGATACAGTTAGGCTGAAGTGAAGCATCGGAATCTAAAACGTTACTCATAGGAGAGGTTCAAATCATAGAGAGTAAGAGTGTCACTCCTCTTGTACTTAAGTCTTCATTGTGACTTTTGTATTAAATTCGGATGCAATTTCTGTGTTTCATCGTCAATAAGAAGGTCCGAGGAATAGAGTAAACCTCAAGTGAAGCATCGGAATCTAAAACTTGACTCACAGGAGAGTTTCAAATCATAGAAAGTGAGAGTAGCCGCCCTCTTTTTCTTAAGTCGCCATTGTGCCTTTTGCATTAAATTCGGATGCAATTTCTGTGTTTCATCGTCAATAGGAAGGTCCAAGGGATACAGTAAACCTGAAGTGAAGCATCGGAATCTAAAAGTGGACTCACACGAAAGGTTCAATTATAGAAAGTTAGAGTGTTAGTATTCTTGAACTTAAGTCGGCATTGTGCCTTTTGAATTCAGTTCCGATGCAATTTCAGTGTTCCATCGTCAAAAAGAAGGTCCAAGGTATATAGTAAACCTGAAGTGAAGCATCGGAATCTAAAACTGGACTCACAGGAGAGGTTCAAATCATAGACAGTTAGAGTGTCAGTCCTCTTGTACTTAAGTCGGCATTGTGCCTTTTGTATTAAATTCGGATGCTTTTTCTGTGTTTCATCGTCAATGAGAAGGTCCTAGGGATACAGTAAACCTGAAGTGAAGCATCGGAATCTAAAACGGGACTCACAGGAGGAGTTCAAATCATAGAAAGTTGGAGTATCAGTCCTCTTGTACTTAAGTCGGCATTGTGCCTTTTGTATTAAATTCGGTTGCAATTTCTGGGTTTCATCGTCAATACGAAGGTCCAAGGGATGCAGTAAACCTGAAGTGAAGCATCGGAATCTAAAACTGGACTCACAGGAGCAGTTCCAATCATTGAAAGTGAGAGTGTCAGTCCTCATGTACTTAAGTCGGCATTGTGCCTTTTGTATTAAATTCGGATGCAATTTCTGTGTTTCATCGTCAATAAGAAGGTCCAAGGGATACAGAAAACCGAAAGTAAAGCATCGGAATCTAAAACTGGACTAACAGGAGAGGTTCATATCATTCAAACTTAGAGTGTCAGACCTCTTGTACTTAAGTCGGCATTGTCCCTTTTGTATTAAATTCGGATGCAATTTCTGTGTTTCATCGTCAAGAAGAAGGACCAAGGGAGACAGTAAACCTGAAGTGAAGCATCGGAATCTAAAGCTGGACTCACAGGAGAGGTTGAAATCATAGAAAGTTAGAGTATCTGTCCTCTTGTACTAAAGTCGGCATTGTGCCTTTTGTATATAATTCCGATGCAATTTCTGTGTTTCATCGTCAAAAAGAAGGTTCAAGGGATCCAGTAAACCTGAAGTGAAGCATCGGAATCTAAAACTGGACTCATAGGAGAGGTTCAAATCATAGAGAGTAAGAGTGTCACTCCTCTTGTACTTAAGTCGGTGTTGTGTCTTTTGTATTAAATTCGGATGCAATTTCTGTGGTTCATCGTCAATAAGTAGGTCCCAGGGATACAGTAAACGTGAAGTGAAGCATCGGAATCCAAAACTGGACTCACAGGAGAGGTTCAAATCATTGAGAGTTAGAGTGTCAGTCATTTTGTACTTAAGTCGGCATTGTGCCTTTTTGTATTAAATTCGGATGCAATTTCTGTGTTTCATCGTCAATAAGAAGGTCCAAGGGATACAGTAAACCTGAAGTGAAGCATCAGAATCTAAAACTGGACTCACAGGAGAGGTTCAAGTCATAGAAAGTTAGAGTGTCAGTCCTCTTGTACTTAAGTCGGCATTGTGTCTTTTGAATTATATTCGTATGCAATTTCTGTGTTTCATCGTCAATAAGAAGGTGCAAGGTAAACAGTACACATGAAGTGAAGCATCGGAATCTATAACTTGACTCACAAGAGAGGTTCAAATCATAGAAAGTTAGAGTGTCAGTCCTCTTGTACTTAAGTAGGTATTGTGCCTTTTGTATTAAATTCGGATCCAATATCTGTGATTCATCGTCTAAAAGAAGGTCCGAGGTATACAGTAAACCTGAAGTGAAGCATCGGAATCTAAAACTGGACTCACAGGAGTGGTTCAAATCATAGAAAGTTAGAGTGTCAGCCCTCTTGTACTTAAGTCGGCATTGTGCCTTTTGTATTAAATTCGGAAGCAATTTCTGTGTTTCATCGTCAAAAAGAAGGTCCGAGGTATACAGTAAGCCTAAAGTGAAGCATCGGAATCTAAAACTGGACACACAGGAGCGGTTCAAATCATAGAAAGTTAGAGTGTCAGTCCTCTTGTACTTAAGTCCGCATTGTGGCTTTTGAATTTAATTCCGAAGCAAATTCTGTGTTTCATCGCCAATACGAAGGTCCAAGGTATACAGTAAACCTGAAGTGAAGCATCGGATTCTATAACAGGACTCACAGGAGAGTTTCAAATCATAGAAAATGTGAGTGTCAGTCCTCTTGTAATTAAGTCGGCATTGTGCCATTTGTATTAAATTCGGATGCAATATCTGTGTTTCATCGTCAATAAGAAGGTCCAAGGGATACAGTAAACCTGAAGTGAAGCATCGGAATCTAAAACTGGACTCACAGGAGAGGTTCAATTATAGAAAGTTAGAGTGTTAGTCCTCTTGAACTTAAGTCGGCATTGTGCCTTTTGAATTCAGTTCCGATGCAATTTCAGTGTTCCATCGTCAATAAGAAGGTCCAAGGTGTACAGTAAACCTGAAGTGAAGCATCGGAATCTAAAACTGGACTAACAGGAGCGGTTCAAATCATAGAAAGTTGGAGTGTCAGTCCTCTTGTACTTAAGTCGGCATTGTTCCTTTTGTATTAAATACGGATGCGAACTCTGTGATTCATCGTCAATAAGAAGGTCCGAGGGATAGAGTAAACCTGAAGTGAAGCATCGGAATCTAAAACTGGACTCACAGGAGAGTTTCAAATCATAGAAAGTGAGAGTGGCCGTCCTCTTTTTCTTAAGACGGCATTGTGCATTTGCATTAAATTCGAATGCAATTTCTGTGTTTCATCGTCAATAAGAAGGTCCAAGGTATACAGCAAACCTGAAGTGAAGCATCGGAATCTCAAACTGGACTCACAGGAGGGGTTCAAATCATAGAAAGTTAGAGTGTCAGTCCTCTTGTACTGAAGTCGGCATTGTGCCTTTTGTATTAATATCAGATGCAAACTCTGTGTTTCATCGTCAATAAGAAGGTCCACGTTATACAGTAAACCTGATGTGAAGCATCGGAATCTAAAACTGGACTCACAGGAGAGGTTGAAATCATAGAAAGTTAGAGTGTCAGTCCTCTTGTACTTAAGTCTTCATTGTGACTTTTGTATTAAATTCGGATGCAATTTCTGTGTTTCATTGTCAATAAGAAAGTCCAAGGGATACAGTAAACCTGAAGTGAAGCATCGGAATCTAAAACTGGACTCACAGGAGAGGTTCAAATCATAAAAAGTTAGAATGTCAGTCCTCTTGTACTTAAGTCGGCATTGTGCCTTTTGTATTAAATACGGATGCAAACTCTGTGTTTCATCGTCAATAAGAAGGTCCGAGGAATAGAGTAAACCTCAAGTGAAGCATCGGAATCTAAAACTTGACTCACAGGAGAGTTTCAAATCATAGAAAGTGAGAGTAGCCGCCCTCTTTTTCTTAAGTCGGTATTGTGCCTTTTGCATTAAATTCGGATGCAATTTCTGTGTTTCATCGTCAATAGGAAGGTCCAAGGGATACAGTAAACCTGAAGTGAAGCATCGGAATCTAAAAGTGGACTCACACGAAAGGTTCAATTATAGAAAGTTAGAGTGTTAGTATTCTTGAACTTAAGTCGGCATTGTGCCTTTTGAATTCAGTTCCGATGCAATTTCAGTGTTCCATCGTCAAAAAGAAGGTCCAAGGTATATAGTAAACCTGAAGTGAAGCATCGGAATCTAAAACTGGACTCACAGGAGAGGTTCAAATCATAGACAGTTAGAGTGTCAGTCCTCTTGTACTTAAGTCGGCATTGTGCCTTTTGTATTAAATTCGGATGCTTTTTCTGTGTTTCATCGTCAATGAGAAGGTCCTAGGGATACAGTAAACCTGAAGTGAAGCATCGGAATCTAAAACGGGACTCACAGGAGGAGTTCAAATCATAGAAAGTTGGAGTATCAGTCCTCTTGTACTTAAGTCGGCATTGTGCCTTTTGTATTAAATTCGGTTGCAATTTCTGAGTTTCATCGTCAATACGAAGGTCCAAGGGATGCAGTAAACCTGAAGTGAAGCATCGGAATCTAAAACTGGACTCACAGGAGCAGTTCCAATCATTGAAAGTGAGAGTGTCAGTCCTCATGTACTTAAGTCGGCATTGTGCCTTTTGGATTAAATTCGGATGCAATTTCTGTGTTTCATCGTCAATAAGAAGGTCCAAGGGATACAGAAAACCGAAAGTAAAGCATCGGAATCTAAAACTGGACTAACAGGAGAGGTTCATTACATTCAAACTTAGAGTGTCAGACCTCTTGTACTTAAGTCGGCATTGTCCCTTTTGTATTAAATTCGGATGCAATTTCTGTGTTTCATCGTCAAGAAGAAGGACCAAGGGATACAGTAAACCTGAAGTGAAGCATCGGAATCTAAAGCTGGACTCACAGGAGAGGTTGAAATCATAGAAAGTTAGAGTGTCTGTCCTCTTGTACTAAAGTCGGCATTGTGCCTTTTGTATATAATTCCGATGCAATTTCTGTGTTTCATCGTCAAAAAGAAGGTTCAAGGGATCCAGTAAACCTGAAGTGAAGCATCGGAATATAAAACTGGACTCATAGGAGAGGTTCAAATCGTAGAGAGTAAGAGTGTCACTCCTCTTGTACTTAAGTCGGTGTTGTGTCTTTTGTATTAAATTCGGATGCAATTTCTGTGGTTCATCGTCAATAAGTAGGTCCCAGGGATACAGTAAACGTGAAGTGAAGCATCGGAATCCAAAACTGGACTCACAGGAGAGGTTCAAATCATTGAGAGTTAGAGTGTCAGTCATTTTGTACTTAAGTCGGCATTGTGCCTTTTTGTATTAAATTCGGATGCAATTTCTGTGTTTCATCGTCAATAAGAAGGTCCAAGGGATACAGTAAACCTGAAGTGAAGCATCAGAATCTAAAACTGGACTCACAGGAGAGGTTCAAGACATAGAAAGTTAGAGTGTCAGTCCTCTTGTACTTAAGTCGGCATTGTGCCTTTTGTATTAAATTCGGATGCAATATCTGTGATTCATCGTCATAAAGAAGGTCCGAGGTATACAGTAAACCTGAAGTGAAGCATCAGAATCTAAAACTGGACTCACAGGAGAGGTTCAAATCATAGAAAGTTAGAGTGTCAGCCCTCTTGTACTTAAGTCGGCAATGTGCCTTTTGTATTAAATTCGGAAGCAATTTCTGTGTTTCATCGTCAAAAAGATGGTCCGAGGTATACAGTAAGATTAAAGTGAAGCATCGGAATCTAAAACTGGACTCACAGGAGCGGTTCAAATCATAGAAAGTTAGAGTGTCAGTCCTCTTGTACTTAAGTCGGCATTGTGGCTTTTGAATTTAATTCCGAAGCAAATTCTGTGTTTCATCGCCAATAAGAAGGTCCAAGGTATACAGTAAACCTGAAGTGAAGCATCGGATTCTATAACAGGACTCACAGGAGAGTTTCAAATCATAGAAAATGTGAGTGTCAGTCCTCTTGTAATTAAGTCGGCATTGTGCCTTTTGTATTAAATTCGGATGCAATATCTGTGTTTCATCGTCAATAAGAAGGTCCAAGGGATACAGTAAACCTGAAGTGAAGCATCGGAATCTAAAACTGGACTCACAGGAGAGGTTCAATTATAGAAAGTTAGAGTGTTAGTCCTCTTGAACTTAAGTCGGCATTGTGCCTTTTGAATTCAGTTCCGATGCAATTTCAGTGTTCCATCGTCAATAAGAAGGTCCAAGGTATACAGTAAACCTGAAGTGAAGCATCGGAATCTAAAACTGGACTCACAGGAGCGGTTCAAATCATAGAAAGTTAGAGTGTCAGTCCTCTTGTACTTAAGTCGGCATTGTGCCATTTTGTATTAAATTCGGATGCAATTTCTGTGTTTCATCGTCAATAAGAAGGTCCGAGGGATAGAGTAAACCTGAAGTGAAGCATCGGAATCTAAAACTGGACTCACAGGAGAGTTTCAAATCATAGAAAGTGAGTGTGGCCGTCCTCTTTTTCTTAAGACGGCATTGTGCATTTGCATTAAATTCGGATGCAATTTCTGTGTTTCATCGTCAATAAGAAGGTCCAAGGGATACAGCAAACCTGAAGTGAAGCATCGGAATCTCAAACTGGACTCATAGGAGGGGTTCAAATCATAGAAAGTTAGAGTGTCAGTCCTCTTGTACTTAAGTCGGCATTGTGTCTTTTGTATTAATATCAGATGCAAACTCTGTGTTTCATCGTCAATAAGAAGGTCCACGTTATACAGTAAACCTGATGTGAAGCATCGGAATCTAAAACTGGACTCACAGGAGAGGTTGAAATCATAGAAAGTTAGAGTGTCAACTCGCTTGTACTTAAGTCGGCATTGTGCCTTTTGTATGAAATTCGGATGCAATTTCTGTGTTTCATCGGCAATTAGAAGGTCCGAGGTATACAGTAAACCAGAAGTGAAGCATCGGAATCTAAAACTGGACTCACAGGAGCGGTTCAAATCATAGAACGTTAGAGTGTCAGTCGTCTTGTGCATAAGTCTTCATTGTGACTTTTGTATTAAATTCGGATGCAATTTCTGTGTTTCATCGTCAATAAGAAAGTCCAAGGGATACAGTAAACCTGAAGTGAAGCATCGGAATCTAAAACTGGACTCTCAGGAGAGGTTCAAATCATAAAAAGTTAGAATGTCAGTCCTCTTGTACTTAAGTCGGCATTGTGCCTTTTGTATTAAATACGGATGCAAACTCTGTGTTTCATCGTCAATAACAAGGTCCGAGGAATAGAGTAAACCTGAAGTGAAGCATCGGAATCTAAAACTTGACTCACAGGAGAGTTTCAAATCATAGAAAGTGAGAGTAGCCGCCCTCTTTTTCTTAAGTCGCCATTGTGCCTTTTGCATTATATTCGGATGCAATTTCTGTGTTTCATCGTCAATAGGAAGGTCCAAGGGATACAGTAAACCTGAAGTGAAGCATCGGAATCTAAAACTGGACTCACACGAAAGGTTCAATTATAGAAAGTAAGAGTGTTAGTATTCTTGAACTTAAGTCGGCATTGTGCCTTTTGAATTCAGTTCCGATGCAATTTCAGTATTCCATCGTCAAAAAGAAGGTCCAAGGTATATAGTAAACCTGAAGTGAAGCATCGGAATCTAAAACTGGACTGACAGGAGAGGCTCACATCATAGAAAGTTAGCGTGTCAGTCCTCTTGTACTTAAGTCGGCATTGTGCCTTTTGTATTAAAATCAGATGCAAACTCTGTGTTTCATCGTCAATAAGAAGGTCCACGTTATACAGTAAACCTGAAGTGAGGCATCGGATTCTAAAACTGGACTCACAGGAGAGGTTCAAACCATAGACAGTTAGAGTGTCAACTCGCTTGTACTTAAGTCGGCATTGTGCCTTTTGTATTAAATTCGGATGCAATTTCTGTGTTTCATCGGCAATAAGAAGGTCCGAGGTATACAGTAAACCAGAAGTGAAGCATCGGAATCTAAAACTGGACTCACAGGAGCGGATCAAATCATAGAAAGTTAGAGTGTCAGTCCTCTTGAACTTAAGTCGTCATTGTGACTTTTGTATTAAATTCGGATGCAATTTCTGTGTTTCATTGTCAATAAGAAGGTCCAAGGGATACAGTAAACCTGAAGTGAAGCATCGGAATCTAAAACTGGACTCACAGGAGAGGTTCAAATCATAAAAAGTTAGAATGTCAGCCCTCTTGTACTTAAGTCGGCATTGTGCCTTTTGTATTAAATACGGATGCAAACTCTGTGTTCCATCGTCAATAAGAAGGTCCGAGGGATAGAGTAAACCTGAAGTGAAGCATCGGAATCTAAAACTTGACTCACAGGAGAGTTTCAAATCATAGGAAGTGAGAGTAGCCGTCCTCTTTTTCTTAAGTCGGCATTCTGCCTTTTGCATTAAATTCGGATGCAATTTCTGTGTTTCATCGTCAATAAGAAGATCCAAGGTATACAGTAAATCTGAAGTGAAGCATCAGAATCTAAAACTGGACTGACAGGAGAGGCTCAAATCATAGAAAGTTAGAGTGTCAGTCCTCTTGTACTTAAGTCGGCATTGTGCCTTTTGTATTAAAATCAGATGCAAACTCTGTGTTTCATCGTCAATAAGAAGGTCCACGTTATACAGTAAACCTGAAGTGAAGCATCGGGATCTAAAACTGGACTCACAGGAGTGGTCAAATCATAGAAAGTTAGAGTGTCAACCCTCTTGTACTTAAGTCGGCATTGTGCCTTTTGTATTAAATTCGGATGCAATTTCTGTGTTTCATCGTCAACAAGAAGGTCCGAGGTATACAGTAAACCAGAAGTGATGCATCGGAATCTAAAACTGGACTCACAGGAGCGGATCAAATCATAGAAAGTTAGAGTGTCACTCCTCTTGTACTTAACTCGGCATTGTGCCTTTTGTATTAAATTCAGATGCAATTTCTGTGTTTCATCGTCTATAAGAAGGTTCAATGGATACAGTAAACCTGAAGTGAAGCATCGGAATCTAAAACTGGACTCACTGGAGAGGTTCTAATCATAGAAAGTGAGAGTGTCAGTCCTCCTTTACTTAAGTCGGAATTGTGTATTGTGTATTAAATTCGGATGCCATTTCCGTGTTTCATCGTCAATAATAAGGTCCAAGGTATACAGTAAACCTGATGTGAAGCATCGGAATCTAAAACTGGACTCACAGGAGAGGTTTAAATCATAGAAAGTTATGGTGTGAGGCCTCTTGTACTTAAATCGGCATTGTGCCTTTTGTATTTAATTCGGATGCAATTTCTGTGTTTCTTCGTCAATAAGAAGGTTCAAGTTATACAATAAACTTGATGTGAAGCATCGGAAACTAAAACTGGACTCACCGGAGAGTTTCAAATCATAGAAAGTTAGAGTGCCAGTCCTCTTGCACTTAAGTCTGCATTGTGCCATTTGTACTAAATTCGGATGCAATTTCTGTGTTTCATCGTCAATAACAAGGTCCAAGGGATACAGTAAACCTGAAGTGAAGCATCGGAATCCAAAACTGGAGTCACCGGAGAGGTACAAATCATAGAAAGTTAGTGTGTCAGTCCTCTTGTACTTAAGTCGGCATTGTGCCTTTTGTATTAATTTCGGATGCAATTTCTGTGTTTCATCGTCAATAAGAAGGTCCAAGGGATACAGTAAACCTGAAGTGAAGCATCGGAATCCAAAACTGGACTCACTGGAGAGGTTCTGATCATAGAAAATGAGAGTGTCAGTCCTCTTTTACTTAAGTCGGCATTGTGCGTTTTGTATTAAATTTGGATGCAATTTCTTAGTGTTATCGTCAATAAGAAGGTCCAAAGGATACAGTAAACCTGAAGTGAAGCATCGGAATCTAAAACTGGACTCACAGGAGAGGATCAAATCATAGAAAGTGAGAGTTTCAGTCCAATTTTACTTCAGTCGGCATTGTGCCTTTTGTATCAAATTCGGATGCAAACTCCGTGTTTCATCGTCAATAAGATGGTCCAAGTTATACAGTAAACCTGAAGTGAAGCATCGGTAACTAAATCTGGACTCAACGGAGAGGTTCAAATCATAGAAAGTTAGAGTGTCAGTCCTCTTGTACTTAACTCGGCATTGTGCCTTTTGAATTTAATTCGGATGCAATTTCTGTGTTTCATCGTCAAGAAGAAGGTCCAAGGTACACAGTAAACCTGAAGTGAAGCATCGGAATCTAAAAATGAACTCACAGGAGAGGTTCAAATCGTAGAGAGTTAGAGTATAACTCCTCTTGTACTTAAGTCTTTATTGTGCCTTTTGTATTAAATTTGGATGCAATTTCTGTGTTTCATCGTCAATAAGAAGGTCCAAGGGATACAGTAAACCTGAAGTGTAGCATCGGAATCTGAAACTGGACTCCCAGGAGAGGTTCAAATCATTGGAAGTGAGAGTGTCAGTCCTCTTTTACTTAAGTCGGCATTGTGCCTTTTGTATTACATTCGGATGAAATTTCTGTGTTTCATCGTCAACAAGAAGGTTCAAGTTATACAATAAACCTGAAGTGATGCATCGGAATCTAAAACTGGACTCACAGGAGAGGTTCAAATCATAGTGAGATAGAGTGACACTCCTCTTGTACTTAAGTTGGTATTGTGCCTTTTGTATTAAATTCGGATGCAATTTCTGTGTTTCATCGTCAATAAGAAGGTCCAAGGGATACAGTAAACCTGAAGTGAAGCATCGGAATCTAAAACTGGACTTAAAGGAGAGGTTCAAATCATAGAAAGTTAGAGTGTCAGTCCTCTTGTACTAAGTCGGCATTGTGCCTTTTTTATTAAATTCCAATGCAATATCTGTGTTTCATCGTTAATAAGAAGTTGCAAGGTATACAGTAAACCTGAAGTGAAGCAACGGAATCTAAAACTGGGCTCAAAGGAGGCGTTCAAATCATAGAAAGTTAGAGTGTCAGTCCTCTTGTACTTCAGTCGGCATTGTCTCTTTTGTATTAAATTCGGATGCTAACTCTGTGTTTCATCGTCAATAAGAAGGTCCAAGGGATACAGTAAACCTGAAGTGAAGCATCGTGATCTAAAACTGGACCCACAGAGGAGGTTCAAATCATAGAAAGTTAGAGTGTCAGTCCTCTTGTACTTAGGTCGGCATTGTTTCTTTTGTATTAAATTCGCATGCAATTTCTGTGTTTCATCGTCAATAAGAAGGTCCAGGGTATACAGTAAAACTGAAGTGAAGCATTGGAATCTAAAACTGGACTCACAGGAGAGGTTCAAATCATAGAAAGTGATAGTGTCAGTCCTCTTTTACTTGAGTCGGCATTGTGCCTTTTGTATTAAATTCCGATGCAATTTCTGTGTTTCATCGTCAATAAGATGGTGCAAGGTATACAGTAAACCGGAAGTGAAGCATCGGAATCTAAAACTGGACTCACAGTAGAGTTTGAAATCATAGAAAGTTAGAGTGTCAGTAATCTTGTACTTAAGTCGGCATTGTGCCTTTTGTATTAAATTCGGATGCTAACTCTGTGTTTCATCGTCAATAAGAAGGTCAAAGGAATACAGTAAACCTTAAGTGAAGTATCGGAATCTAAAACTGGACTCACAGGAGAGGTTCAAATCATAGAAAGTGAGAGTGTCAGTACTCTTGTACTTAAGTCGGCATTGTGCCATTTGTATTAAATTCGGATGCAAACTCTGTGTTTCATCGTAAATAAGAAGGTCAAAGGAATACAGTAAACCTGAAGTGAAGCATCGGAATCTAAAACTGGACTCACAGGAGAGGTTCAAATCAGAGAAAGTTAGAGTGTGAGCCCCTCTTGTACTTAAGTCGGCATTGTGCCTTTTGTATTACATTCGGATGCAATTTCTGTGTTTCATCGTCAATAAGAAGGTCCGAGGTATACAGTAAACCTAAAGTGAAGCATCGGAATCTAAAACTGGACTCACACGAGAGGATAAAATCATAGAAAGCGAGAGTGTCAGTCCTCTTGTCCTTAAGTCGGCATTGTGCCTTTGGTATTAAATTGAGATGAAATATCTGTGTTTCATCGTCAATAAGAAGGTCCAAAGGTTACAGTAAACTTGAATTGAAGCATCGGAATCTAAAACTGGACTCACAGGAGCGGTTCAAATCATAGAAACTGAGAGTGTCAGTCCTCTTTTACTCAAGTCGGCATTGTGCCTTTTGTATAAAATTCGGATGCAATTTCTGTGTTTCATCGTCAATAAGAAGGTCTAAGGTATACAGTAAACCTGAAGTGATCATCGCAATCTAAAACTGGACTCACAGGAGAGGTTTAAATCAAAGAAAGTTAGAGTGTCAGTACTCGTGTACTTAAGTCGGCATTGTGCCTTTTGTATTAAATTGGGATGCTAACTCTGTGCTTCATCGTCAATAAGAAGGTCCAAGTTAACAATAAACCTGAAGTGAAGCATCGGAATCTAACACTGGACTCACAGGAGAGGTTCAAATCATAGAAAGCTGTTAGAGTGTCAGCCCTCTTGTACTTAAGTCGGCATTGTGCCTTTAGTATTAAATTCGGATGCAATTTCTGTGTCTCATCGTCAATAAGAATTTCCGAGGTATATAGTAAACCTGAAGAGAAGCATCGGAATCTAAAACTGGACTCACAGGAGAGATTCAAATCATAGAAAGTTAGAGTGTCAGTCCTCTTGTACTTAAGTCGGCATTGTGCCTTTAGTATTAAATTCGGATGCAATTTGTGTGTTTCATCGTCAATATGAATGTCCAAGGGATACAGTAAACCTGAAATGAAGTGTCGGAATCTGAAACTGGACTCACTGGAGAGGTTCAAATCATAGAAAGTGAGAGTGTCAGTCCTCTTGTACTTAAGTCGGCATTGTGCCTTTTGTATTACATTCGGAAGCAATTTCTGTGTTTCAACGTCAATAAGAAGGTCCAAGGGATGCAGTAAACCTGAAGTGAAGCATCGGAATCTAAAACCTTACTCACAGGAGAGGTTCAAATCATAGAAAGTGAGAGTGTCAGCCCTCTTGTTCTTAACTCGGCATTGTGCCTTTTGTATTAAATTCAGATGCAATTTCTGTTTTTCATCGTCAATAAGAAGGTCCAAGGTATACAGTAATCCTGAAGTGAAGCATCAGAATCTAAAAGTGCACTCACAGGAGAGTTTCAAATCATAGAAAGTGAGAGTGTCAGTCCTATTGTACTTAAGTCGGCATTGTGCCTTTTGTATTAAATTCGGATGCAATTTCTGTGTTTCATCGTCAATAACAAGGTCCAAGGGATACAGTTAACCTGAAATGAAGCATCGGAATCTAAAATTGGACTCACAGGTGAGGTACAAATCATAGAAAGTGAGAGTGTCAGTCCTTTTGAACTTAAGTCGGCATTGTGCCTTTTGTATTAAATACCAATGCAATTTCTGTGTTTCATCGTCAATAAGAAGGTCCAAGGTATACAGTAATCCTGAAGTGAAGCATCAGAATCTAAAAGTGGACTCACAGGAGAGGTTCAAATCATAGAATGTGAGAGTGTCAACCCTCTTGTACTTAAGTCGGCATTGTGCCTTTTTTATTAAATTCCGATGCAATTTCTGTGTTTCATTGTCAATAAGAAAGTCCAAGGTATACAGTAACCCTGAAGTGAAGCATCGGAATCTAAAACCTTACTCACAGGAGAGGTTCAAATCATAGGAAGTGAGAGTGTCAGCCCTCTTGTCCTTAACTCGGCATTGTGCCTTTTGTATTAAATTCAGATGCAATTTCTGTTTTTCATCGTCAATAAGATGGTCCAAGGTATACAGTAATCCTGAAGTGAAGCATCAGAATCTAAAAGTGCACTCACAGGAGATTTTCAAATCATAGAAAGTGAGAGTGTCAGTCCTGTTGTACTTAAGTCGGCAATGTGCCTTTTGTATTAAATTCGGATGCAATTTCTGTGTTTCATCGTCAATAAGATGGTGTAAGGGATACAGTAAACCTGAAGTCAAGCATCGGAATCTAAAACTGAACTCACACGAGAGGTTCAAATGATAGGAAGTGAGAGTGTCGGTCCTCTTGTCCTTAACTCGGCATTGTGCCTTTTGTATTAAATTCAGATGCAATTTCTGTGTTTCATCGTCAAGAAGAAAGTCCAAAGGATATAGTAAACCTGAAGTAAAGCATCGGAATCTAAAACTGGACTCATACGAGAGGATCTAATCATAGAAACCGAGAGTGTCAGTCCTCTTGTCCTTAAGTTGGCATTGTCCTTTTTGTATTAAATTCAGATGAAATTTCTGTGTTTCATCGTCAATAAGAAGGTCCAAAGGTTATAGTAAACTTGAAGTGAAGCATCGGAACCTAAAACTGGACTCACAGGAGCGGTTCAAATCACAGAAAGTTAGAGTGTGAGCCCCTCTTGTACTTAAGTTGGCATTGTGCCTTTTGTATTAAATTCGGATCCAATTTCGGTGTTTCATCGTCAATAAGAAGGTTCGAGGGATACAGTAATCCTGAAGTGAAGCATCGGAACCTAAAACTGGACTCACACGAGAGGATCAAATCATAGAAAGCGAGAGTGTCAGTCCTCTTGTCCTTAAGTCGCCATTGTGCTTTATTTATTAAATTCAGATGAAATTTCGGTGTTTCATCGTCAATAAGAAGGTCAGAGGTATACAGTAAACCTGAAGAGAAGCATCGGAATCTAAAACTGGACTCACAGGAGAGGTTCAAATCATAGAAAGTTAGAGTGACAGTCCTCTTGTACTTAAGTCAGCATTGTGCCTTTAGTATTAAATTCGAATGCAATTTCTGTGTTTCATCGTCAATACGAAGGTCCAAGGGATACAGTAAACCTGAAATGAAGTGCCGGAATCTAAAACTGGACTCACAGGAGAGGTTCAAATCATAGAAAGTGAGAGTGTCAGTCCTCTTGTACTTAACTCGGCATTGTGCCTTTTGAATTTAATTCGGATGCAATTTCTGTGTTTCATCGTCAAGAAGAAGGTGCAAGGTACACAGTAAACCTGAAGTGAAGCATCGGAATCTAAAACTGGACTCACAGGAGAGGTTCAAATCGTAGAGAGTTAGAGTATAAGTCCTCTTGTACTTAAGTCTTTATTGTGCCTTTTGTATTAAATTCGGATCCAATTTCGGTGTTTCATCGTCAATAAGAAGGTTCGAGGGATACAGTAAACCTGAAGTGAAGCATCGGAATCTAAAACTGGACTCACACGAGAGGATCAAATCATAGAAAGCGAGAGTGTCAGTCCTCTTGTCCTTAAGTCGGCATTGTGCTTTATTTATTAAATTCAGATGTAATTTCTGTGTTTCATCTTCAATAAGAAGGTCCAAAGGTTACAGTAAACTTGAATTGAAGCATCGGAACCTAAAACTGGACTCACAGGAGCGGTTCAAATCATAGAAACTGAGAGTGTCAGTCTTCTTTTACTCAAGTCGGCATTGTGGCTTTTGTATAAAATTCGGATGCAATTTCTGTGTTTCATCGTCAATAAGAATGTCCAAGGTATACAGTAAACCTGAAGTGATGCATCGCAATCTAAAACTGGACTCACAGGAGAGGTTGAAATCATAGAAAGTTAGAGTGTCAGTACTCTTGTACTTAAGTCGGCATTGTGCCTTTTGTATTAAATTTGGATGCTAACTCTGTGTTCATCGTCAATAAGAAGGTCCAAGTTAACAGTAAACCTGAAGTGAAGCATCGGAATCTATCACAGGCCTCGAAGGAGAGGTTTAAATCATAGAAAGTTAGAGTGTCAGCCCTCTTGTACTTAAGTCGGCATTGTGCCTTTAGTATTAAATTCGGATGCAATTTCTGTGTCTCATCGTCAATAAGAAGGTCCGAGGTATACAGTAAACCTGAAGAGAAGCATCGGAATCTAAAACTGGACTCACAGGAGAGATTCAAATCATAGGTAGTTAGAGTGTCAGTCCTCTTGTACTTAAGTCGGCATTGTGCCTTTAGTATTAAATTCGGATGCAATTTCTGTGTTTCATCGTCAATATGAAGGTCCAAGGGATACAGTAAACCTGAAATGAAGTGTCGGAATCTGAAACTGGACTCATAGGAGAGGTTCAAATCATAGAAAGTGAGAGTGTCAGTCCTCTTGTACTTAAGTCGGCAGTGTGCCTTTTGTATTAAATTCGGAAGCAATTTCTGTGATTCATCGTCAATAAGAAGGTCCAAGGGATACAGTAAACCTGAAGTGAAGCATCGAAATCTAAAACTGGACTCACTGGAGAGCTTCAAATCATAGAAAGTTAGACTGTCAGTTCTCTTGTACTTAAGTCGGCATTGTGCCATTTTTATTAAATTCCGATGCAATTTCTGTGTTTCATCGTCAATAAGAAAGTCCAAGGTATACAGAAACCCTGAAGTGAAGCATCGGAATCTAAAACCTTACTCACAGGAGAGGTTCAAATCATAGAAAGTGAGAGTGTCAGCCCTCTTGTCCTTAACTCGGCATTGTGCCTTTTGTATTAAATTCAGATGCAATTTCTGTGTTCAATAAGAAGGTCCAAGGGATACAGAAAACCTGAAGTGAAGCATCGGAATCTAAAACTGGACTCACAGGAGAGGTTCAAATCATAGAAAGTCAGAGTGTCAGTCCTCTTGTACTTAAGTCGGCATTGCGCCTTTTGTTTTAAATTCGGTTGCAATTTCTGTGTTTCATCGTCAATAACAAGGTCCAAGGGATACAGTTAACCTGAAATGAAGCATCGGAATCTAAGATTGGACTCACAGGAGAGGTACAAATCATAGAAAGTGAGAGTGTCAGTCCTCTTGTACTTAAGTCGGCATTGTGCCTTTTGTATTAAATACCAATGCAATTTCTGTGTTTCATCGTCAATAAGAAGGTCCAAGGTATACAGTAATCCTGAAGTGAAGCATCAGAATCTAAAAGTGGACTCACAGGAGAGGTTCAAATCATAGAAAGTGAGAGTGTCAGTCCTCTTGTACTTAAGTCGGTATTGTGCCTTTTGTATTAAATTCGGATGCAATTTCTGTGTTTCATCGTCAATAAGATGGTGTAAGGGATACAGTAAACCTGAAGTGAAGCATCGGAATCTAAAACTGGACTCACACGAGAGGTTCAAATGATAGAAAGTGAGAGTGTCGGTCCTCTTGTCCTTAACTCGGCTTTGTGCCTTATGTATTAAATTCAGATGCAATTTCTGTGTTTCATCGTCAATAAGAAAGTACAAAGGATATAGTAAACCTGAAGTAAAGCATCGGAATCTAAAACTGGACTCATTCGAGAGGATCAAATCATAGAAACCGAGAGTGTCAGTCCTCTTGTCCTTATGTTGGCATTTTCCTTTTTGTATTAAATTCAGATGAAATTTCTGTGTTTCATCGTCAATAAGAAGGTCCAAAGGTTACAGTAAACTTGAAGTGAAGCATCGGAACCTAAAACTGGACTCACAGGAGCGGTTCAAATCACAGAAAGTTAGAGTGTGAGCCCCTCTTGTACTTAAGTTGGCATTGTGCATTTTGTATTAAATTCGGATCCAATTTCTGTGTTTCATCGTCAATAAGAAGGTCCGAGGGATACAGTAAACCTGAAGTGAAGCATCGGAATCTAAAACTGGAGTCACACGAGAGGATCAAATGATAGAAAGCGAGAGTTTCAGTCCTCTTGTCCTTAAGTCGGCATTGTGCTTTATTTATTAGATTCAGATGAAATTTCTGTGTTTCATCGTCAATAAGAAGGTCCAAATTATACTGTAAACCTGAAGTGAAGCATCAGAATCTAACACTGGACTCACAGGAGTTGTTCAAATCATAGAAAGTTAGAGTGTCAGTCCTCTTGCACTTAAGTCGGCATTGAGCCTATAGTATTAAATTCGGATGCAATTTCTGTGTTTAATCGTCAATAAGAAGGTCCGAGGTATACAGTAAACCTGAAGAGAAGCATCGGAATCTAAAACTGGACTCACAGGAGAGGTTCAAATCATAGAAAGTTAGAGTGTCAGTCCTCTTGCACTTAAGTCGGCATTGTGCCTTTAGTATTAAATTCGAATGCAATTTCTGTGTTTCATCGTCAATATGAAGGTCCAAGGGATACAGTAAACCTGAAATGAAGTGCCGGAATCTAAAACTGGACTCACAGGAGAGGTTCAAATCATAGAAAGTGAGAGTGTCAGTCCTCTTGTACTTAAGTCGGCATTGTGCCTTTTGTATTAAATTCCGATTCAATTTCTGTGTTTCATCGTCATTGAGAAGGTCCAAGGTATACAGTAAGCCTGAAATGAATCATCGGAATCTAAAACTGGACTCACAGGAGAGGTTCAAATCATAGAAAGTGAGAGTGTCAGTCCTCATGTACTTAAGTCGGCATTGTGCCTTTTGTATTAAATTTGGTTGCAATTTCTATGTTTCATCGTCAATAAGAAGGTCCAAGGGATACAGTAAACCTGAAGTGAAGCATCGGAATCTAAAACTGGACTCACAGGAGAGGTTGAAATCATAGAAAGTTTGAGTGTCAGTCCTCTTGTACTTATGTCGGCATTGTGCCTTTTGTATTAAATTCGGATGCAATTTCTCTGTTTCATCGTCAATAAGAAGGTCCAAGTTATACAGTAAACCTGCAGTGAAGTATCGGAATATAAAACTGGACTCATAGGAGAGGTTGAAATCATAGGAAGTTAGAGTGTCAGTACTCTTGTACTTAAGTAATCCTTATGCCTTTTGTATTAAATTCGGATGCAAACTCTGTGTTTCATCGTCAATAAGAAGGTCCAAGGAATACAGCAAACCTGAAGTGAAGCATGTGAATCTAAAACTGGACTCACAGGAGAGGTTCAAAGCATAGAACGTGAGAGTGTCAGTCCTCTTGTACTTAAGTCGGCATTGTGCCTTTTGTATTAAATTCGGATGCAATTTCTGTGTATCATCGTCAATAAGAAGGTCCAAGGGATACAGTAAACCTGAAGTGAAGCATCGGAATCTAATACTGGACTCACAGGAGAGTTTCAAATCATAGAAAGTTAGAGTGTCAGTCCTCTTGTACTTATGTCGGCATTGTGCCTTTTGTATTAAATTCGGATGCAATTTCTGTGTTTCATCGTCAATAAGAAGGTCCAAGGTATACAGTAAACCTGAAGTGAAGCATCGGAATCTAAAACTGGACTCACAGGAGAGTTTCAAATCATAGAAAGTTAGAGTGTCAGTCCTCTTGTACTTATGTCGGCATTGTGCCTTTTGTATTAAATTCGGATGCAATTTCTGTGTTTCATCATCAATAAGGAGGTCCAAAGGATACAGTAAACCTGAAGTGAAGCATCGGAATCTAAAACTGGACTCACAGGAGAGGTTCAAATCATAGAAAGTGAGAGTGTAAGTCTTCTTTTACTTAAGTCGGCATTGTGCCTTTTGTATTAAATTCGTATGCAATTTCTGTGTTTCATCGTCAATATGAAGGTGCAAGGTATACAGTAAACCTGAAGTGAAGCATCGGAATCTAAAACTGTACTCACAGGAGAGGTTCAAATCATAGAATGTGAGAATGTCAGTCCTCTTGTACATAAGTCGGCATTGTGCCTTTTGTATTAAATTCGGATGCAATTTCTGTGTTTCATCGTCAATAAGAAGGTCCGAGGGATACAGTAAACCTGAAGTGAAGCATCGGAATGTAAAACTGGACACTCAGGAGAGTTTCAAATCATAGAAAGTTAGAGTGTCAGTACTCTTGTACTTAAGTAATCATTATGCCTTTTGTATTAAATTCGGATGCAAACTCTGTGTTTCATCGTCAATAAGAAGGTCCATGGAATACAGCAAACCTGAAGTGAAGCAAGTGAATCTAAAACTGGACTCACAGGAGAGGTTCAAATCATAGAACGTGAGAGTGTCAGTCCTCTTGTACTTAAGTCGGCATTGTGCCTTTTGTATTAAATTCGGTTGCAATTTCTGTGTTTCATCGTCAATACGAAGGTCCAAGGGATACAGTTAACCTGAAATGAAGCATCGGAATCTAAAATTGGACTCACAGGAGAGGTATAAATCATAGAAAGTGAGAGTGTCAGTCCTCTTGTACTTAAGTCGGCATTGTGCCTTTTGTATTAAATTCGGATGCAATTTCTGTGTATCATCGTCAATAAGAAGGTCGAAGGTATACAGTAAACATGAAGTGAAGCTTCGGAATATAAAACTGGACTCACAGGAGAGGTTGAAATCATAGAAAGTTAAAGTGTCAGTACTCTTGTACTTAAGTCGGCATTCTGGCTTTTGTATTAAATTCGTATGCAAACTCTGTGTTTCATCGTCAATAAGAAGGTCCAAGGTATACAGTAAACGTGAAGTGAAGCATCGGAATCTAAAACTGGACTCACAGGAGAGGTTCAAATCATAGATAGTTAGACTGTCAGTCCTCTTGTACTTAACTCAGCATTGTGCCTTTCGAATTTAATTCGGATGCAATTTCTATGTTTCATCGTCAATAAGAAGGTCCTAGGTATACAGTAAACCTGAAAAGAAGCATCGGAATCTAAAACTGGACTCATAGGAGAGGTTCAAATCATAGAAAGTGAGAGTGTCAGTCTCCTTGTACTTAAGTCGGCATTGTGCTTTTGTATTAAATTCCGATGCAATTTCTGTGTTTCATCGTCAATAAGAAGGTCCAAGGTATACAGTAATCCTGAAGTGAAGCATCAGAATCTAAAAGTGGACTCACAGGAGAGGTTCAAATCATAGAAAGTGAGAGTGTCAGTCCTCTTGTATTTAAGTCGACATTGTGCCTTTTGTATTAAATTCGGATGCAATATCTGTGTTTCATCGTCAATAAGAAGGTCCAAGGGATACAGTAAACCTGAAGTGAAGCATCGGAATCTAAAACTGGACTCACACTAGAGTTTCAAATCATAGAATGTTTGAGTGTCAGTCCTCTTGTACTTAAGTCGGCATTGTGCCTTTTGTATTAAATTCGGATGCAATTTCTGTGTTTCATCGTCAATACGAACGTCCAAGGGATACAGTATACCTGAAATGAAGCATCAGAATCTAAAACTGGACTCACAGGAGAGGTTCAAATCATAGAAAGTGAGAGTGTCAGTCCTCTTGTCCTTAACTCGGCATTGTGAATTTTGTATTAAATTCAGATGCAATTTCTTTGTTTCATCGTCAATAAGAAGGTCCAAAGGATACAGTAAACCTGAAGTGAAGCCTCAGAATCTAAAACTGGACTCACAGGAGAGGTTGACATCATAGACAGTTAAAGTGTCAGTACTCTTGTACTTAAGTCGGCATTGTGCCTTTTGTATTAAATTCGTATGCAAACTCTGTGTTTCATCGTCAATAAGAAGGTCCAAGGTATACAGTAAACGTGAAGTGAAGGATCGGAATCTAAAACTGGACTCACAGGAGAGGTTCAAATCATAGATAGTTAGACTGTCAGTCCTCTTGTACTTAACTCAGCATTGTGCCTTTCGAATTTATTTCGGATGCAATTTCTATGTTTCATCGCCAATAAGAAGGTCCTAGGTATACAGTAATCCTGAAAAGAAGCATCGGAATCTAAAACTGGACTCATAGGAGAGGTTCAAATCATAGAAAGTGAGAGTGTCAGTACCCTTGTAGTTAAGTCGGCATTCTGCCTTTTGTATTAAATTCGGATGCAATTTCTGTGTTTCATCGTCATTAAGAAGGGCCAAAGAATACAGTAAACCTGAAGTGAAGCATCGGAATCTAAAACTGGACTCACAGGAGTGGTTCAATTCATAGAAAGTGAGAGTGTCAGTCCTCTTTTACTTAAGTCGGCATTGTGCCTTTTGTATTAACTTCGGATGCAATTTCTGTGTTTCATCGTCAATAAGATGGTCCAAGGTATACAGTAGACCTGAAGTGAAGCATCGGAATCTAAAACTGGACTCACAGGAGAGGTTGAAATCATAGAAAGTTAGAGTGTCAGTACTCTTGTAGTTAAGTCGGCATTCTGCCTTTTGTATTAAAATCGGATGCAAACTCTGTGTTTCATCGTCAATAAGAAGGTCCAAGGTATACAGTAAACCTGAAGTGAGGCATCGGTATCTAAAACTGGACTCACAGGAGAGGTTCAAATCATAGAAAGTTAGAGTGTCAGCCCTCTTGTACTTAAGTCGGCATTATGCCTTTTGTATTAAATTCGGATGCAATTTCTGTGTTTCATCGTCAATAAGAAGGTCCGAGGTGTACAGTAAACCTGAAGTGAAGCATCGGAATCTAAAACTGGATTCACAGGACAGATTCAAATCATGGAAAGTTTGACTGTCAGTCCTCTTGTACTTAACTCGGCATTGTGCCTTCGAAATTAATTCGGATGCAATTTCTGTGTTTCGTCGTCAATAAGAAGGTCCAAGGTAATCAGTAAACCTGAAATGAAGCATCAGAATCTATAAGCGGACTCACAGGAGAGGTTCAAATCATAGAAAGTGAGAGTGTCAGTCCTCTTATACTTAAGTCCGTATTGTGCCTTTTGTATTATATTCGGATGCAATTTCTGTGTTTCATCGTCAATAAGAAGGTCCAAGGGATACAGTAAACCTGAAGTGAAGCATCGGAATCTAAAACTGAACTCACACTAGAGTTTCAAATCATAGATAGTTTGAGTGTCAGTCCTCTTGTACTTAAGTCGGCATTGTGCCTTTTGTATTAAATTCGGATGCAATTTCTGTGTTTCTTCGTCAATAAGAAGGGCCAAAGAATACAGTAAACCTGAAGTGAAGCATCGGAATCTAAAACTGGACTCACAGGAGTGGTTCAAATCATAGAAAGTGAGAGTGTCAGTCTTCTTGTACTTAACTCAGCATTGTGCCTTTCGAATTTAATTCGGATGCAATTTCTATGTTTCATCGTCAATACGAAGGTCCTAGGTATACAGTAAACCTGAAAAGAAGCATCGGAATCTAAAACTGGACTCATAGGAGAGGTTCAAATCATAGAAAGTGAGAGTGTCAGTACTCTTGTAGTTAAGTCGGCATTCTGCCTTTTGTATTAAATTCGGATGCAATTTCTGTGTTTCATCGTCATTAAGAAGGGCCAAAGAATACAGTAAACCTGAAGTGAAGCATCGGAATCTAAAACTGGACTCACAGGAGTGGTTCAATTCATAGAAAGTGAGAGTGTCAGTCCTCTTTTACTTAAGTCGGCATTGTGCCTTTTGTATTAACTTCGGATGCAATTTCTGTGTTTCATCGTCAATAAGATGGTCCAAGGTATACAGTAGACCTGAAGTGAAGCATCGGAATCTAAAACTGGACTCACAGGAGAGGTTGAAATCATAGAAAGTTAGAGTGTCAGTACTCTTGTAGTTAAGTCGGCATTCTGCCTTTTGTATTAAAATCGGATGTAAACTCTGTGTTTCATCGTCAATAAGAAGGTCCAAGGTATACAGTAAACCTGAAGTGAGGCATCGGTATCTAAAACTGGACTCACAGGAGAGGTTCAAATCATAGAAAGTTAGAGTGTCAGCCCTCTTGTACTTAAGTCGGCATTATGCCTTTTGTATTAAATTCGGATGCAATTTCTGTGTTTCATCGTCAATAAGAAGGTCCGAGGTGTACAGTAAACCTGAAGTGAAGCATCGGA
Organism: Schistocerca americana; assembly: GCF_021461395.2. Classification (NCBI taxonomy): domain Eukaryota; kingdom Metazoa; phylum Arthropoda; class Insecta; order Orthoptera; family Acrididae; genus Schistocerca; species Schistocerca americana. Next base: position 133,535 of record NW_025725972.1, read on the forward strand.
ATCTAAAACTGGATTCACAGGACAGATTCAAATCATGGAAAGTTTGACTGTCAGTCCTCTTGTACTTAACTCGGCATTGTGCCTTCGAAATTAATTCGGATGCAATTTCTGTGTTTCGTCGTCAATAAGAAGGTCCAAGGTAATCAGTAAACCTGAAATGAAGCATCAGAATCTATAAGCGGACTCACAGGAGAGGTTCAAATCATAGAAAGTGAGAGTGTCAGTCCTCTTATACTTAAGTCCGTATTGTGCCTTTTGTATTATATTCGGATGCAATTTCTGTGTTTCATCGTCAATAAGAAGGTCCAAGGTATACAGTAATCCTGAAGTGAAACATCAGAATCTAAAAGTGGACTCACAGGAGTGGTTCTAATCATAGAAAGTGAGAGTGTCTTTCCTCTTGTATTTAAGTCGACATTGTGCCTTTTGTATTAAATTCGGATGCAATATCTGTGTTTCATCGTCAATAAGAAGGTCCAAGGGATACAGTAAACCTGAAGTGAAGCATCGGAATCTAAAACTGGACTCACACTAGAGTTTCAAATCATAGAAAGTTTGAGTGTCAGTCCTCTTGTACTTAAGTCGGCATTGTGCCTTTTGTATTAAATTCGGATGCAATTTCTGTGTTTCATCGTCAATACGAACGTCCAAGGGATACAGTAAACCTGAAATGAAGCATCAGAATCTAAAACTAGACTCACAGGAGAGGTTCAAATCATAGAAAGTGAGAGTGTCAGTCCTCTTGTCCTTAACTCGGAATTTGTGAATCTTGTATTAAATTCAGATGCAATATCTGTGTTTCATCGTCAATAAGAAGGTCCAAAGGCTACAGTAAACCTGAAGTGAAGCATCAGAATCCAAAACTGGACTCACAGGAGAGGTTGAAATCATAGACAGTTAAAGTGTCAGTACTCTTGTACTTAAGTCGGCATTGTGCCTTTTGTATTAAATTCGTATGCAAACTCTGTGTTTCATCGTCAATAAGAAGGTCCAAGGTATACAGTAAACGTGAAGTGAAGGATCGGAATCTAAAACTGGACTCACAGGAGAGGTTCAAATCATAGATAGTTAGACTGTCAGTCCTCTTGTACTTAACTCAGCATTGTGCCTTTCGATTTTAATTCGGATGCAATTTCTATGTTTCATCGCCAATAAGAAGGTCCTAGGTATACAGTAATCCTGAAAAGAAGCATCGGAATCTAAAACTGGACTCATAGGAGAGGTTCAAATCATAGGAAGTGAGAGTGTCAATCCTCTTGTACTTAAGTCGGCATTTTGCCTTTTGTATTAAATTCGGATGCAATTTCTGTGTTTCATCGTCAATAAGAAGGTCCGAGGTGTACAGTAAACCTGAAGTGAAGCATCGGAATCTAAAACTGGATTCACAGGACAGATTCAAATCATGGAAAGTTAGACTGTCAGTCCTCTTGTACTTAACTCGGCATTGTGCCTTCGAAATTAATTCGGATGCAATTTCTGTGTTTCGTCGTCAATAAGAAGGTCCAAGGTAATCAGTAAACCTGAAATGAAGCATCAGAATCTATAAGCGGACTCACAGGAGAGGTTCAAATCATAGAAAGTGAGAGTGTCAGTCCTCTTATACTTAAGTCCGTATTGTGCCTTTTGTATTATATTCGGATGCAATTTCTGTGTTTCATCGTCGATAAGAAGGTCCAAGGGATACAGTAAACCTGAAGTGAAGCATCGGAATCTAAAACTGAACTCACACTAGAGTTTCAAATCATAGATAGTTTGAGTGTCAGTCCTCTTGTACTTAAGTCGGCATTGTGCCTTTTGTATTAAATTCGGATGCAATTTCTGTGTTTCTTCGTCAATAAGAAGGGCCAAAGAATACAGTAAACCTGAAGTGAAGCATCGGAATCTAAAACTGGACTCACACTAGAGTTTCAAATCATAGAAAGTTTGAGTGACAGTCCTCTTGTACTTAAGTCGGCATTGTGCCTTTTGTATTAAATTCGGATGCAATTTCTGTGTTTCATCGTCAATACGAACGTCCAAGGGATACAGTAAACCTGAAATGAAGCATCAGAATCTAAAACTGGACTCACAGGAGAGGGTCAAATCATAGAAAGTGAGAGTGTCAGTCCTCTTGTCCTTAACTCGGAATTTGTGAATTTTGTATTAAATTCAGATGCAATTTCTGTGTTTCATCGTCAATAAGAAGGTCCAAAGGATACAGTAAACCTGAAGTGAAGCATCAGAATCTAAAACTGGACTCACAGGAGAGGTTGAAATCATAGACAGTTAAAGTGTCAGTACTCTTGTACTTAAGTCGGCATTGTGCCTTTTGTATTAAATTCGTATGCAAACTCTGTGTTTCATCGTCAATAAGAAGGTCCAAGGTATACAGTAAACGTGAAGTGAAGCATCGGAATCTAAAACTGGACTCACAGGAGAGGTTCAAATCATAGATAGTTAGACTGTCAGTCCTCTTGTACTTAACTCAGCATTGTGCCTTTCGAATTTAATTCGGATGCAATTTCTATGTTTCATCGCCAATAAGAAGGTCCTAGGTATACAGTAATCCTGAAAAGAAGCATCGAAATCTAAAACTGGACTCATAGGAGAGGTTCAAATCATAGAAAGTGAGAGTGTCAATCCTCTTGTACTTAAGTCGGCATTTTGCCTTTTGTATTAAATTCGGATGCAATTTCTGTGTTTCATCGTCAATAACAAGGTCCGAGGTGTACAGTAAACCTGAAGTGAAGCATCGGAATCTAAAACTGGATTCACAGGACAGATTCAAATCATGGAAAGTTAGACTGTCAGTCCTCTTGTACTTAACTCGGCATTGTGCCTTCGAAATTAATTCTAATGCAATTTCTGTGTTTCGTCGTCAATAAGAAGGTCCAAGGTAATCAGTAAACCTGAAATGAAGCATCAGAATCTATAAGCGGACTCACAGGAGAGGTTCAAATCATAGAAAGTGAGAGTGTCAGTCCTCTTATACTTAAGTCCGTATTGTGCCTTTTGTATTATATTCGGATGCAATTTCTGTGTTTCATCGTCAATAAGAAGGTCCAAGGGATACAGTAAACCTGAAGTGAAGCATCGGAATCTAAAACTGAACTCACACTAGAGTTTCAAATCATAGATAGTTTGAGTGTCAGTCCTCTTGTACTTAAGTCGGCATTGTGCCTTTTGTATTAAATTCGGACGCAATTTCTGTGTTTCTTCGTCAATAAGAAGGGCCAAAGAATACAGTAAACCTGAAGTGAAGCATCGGAATCTAAAACTGGACTCACAGGAGTGGTTCAAATCATAGAAAGTGAGAGTGTCAGTCTTCTTGTACTTAACTCAGCATTGTGCCTTTCGAATTTAATTCGGATGCAATTTCTATGTTTCATCGTCAATAAGAAGGTCCTAGGTATACAGTAAACCTGAAAAGAAGCATCGGAATCTAAAACTGGACTCAAAGGAGAGGTTCAAATCATAGAAAGTGAGAGTGTCAGTCTTCTTGTACTTAAGTCGGCATTGTGCTTTTGTATTTAATTCCGATGCAATTTCTGTGTTTCATCGTCAATAAGAAGGACCAAGGTATACAGTAATCCTGAAGTGAAGCATCAGAATCTAAAAGTGGACTCACAGGAGAGGTTCAAATCATAGAAAGTGAGAGTGTCAGTCCTCTTGTATTTAAGTCGACGTTGCGCCTTTTGTATTAAATTCGGATGCAATATCTGTGTTTCATCGTCAATAAGAAGGTCCAAGGGATACAGTAAACCTGAAGTGAAGCATCGGAATCTAAAACTGGACTCACACTAGAGTTTCAAATCATAGAAAGTTTGAGTGTCAGTCCTCTTGTACTTAAGTCGGCATTGTGCCTTTTGTATTAAATTCGGATGCAATTTCTGTGTTTCATCGTCAATACGAACGTCCAAGGGATACAGTAAACCTGAAATGAAGCATCTGAATCTAAAACTGGACTCACAGGAGAGGTTCAAATCATAGAAAGTGAGAGTGTCAGTCCTCTTGTCCTTAACTCGGAATTTGTGAATTTTGTATTAAATTCAGATGCAATTTCTGTGTTTCATCGTCAATAAGAAGGTCCAAAGGATACAGTAAACCTGAAGTGAAGCATCAGAATCTAAAACTGGACTCACAGGAGAGGTTGAAATCATAGACAGTTAAAGTGTCAGTACTCTTGTACTTAAGTCGGCATTGTGCCTTTTGTATTAAATTCGTATGCAAACTCTGTGTTTCATCGTCAATAAGAAGGTCCAAGGTATACAGTAAACGTGAAGTGAAGGATCGGAATCTAAAACTGGACTCACAGGAGAGGTTCAAATCATAGATAGTTAGACTGTCAGTCCTCTTGTACTTAACTCAGCATTGTGCCTTTCGAATTTAATTCGGATGCAATTTCTATGTTTCATCGCCAATAAGAAGGTCCTAGGTATACAGTAATCCTGAAAAGAAGCGTCGGAATCTAAAACTGGACTCATAGGAGAGGTTCAAATCATAGAAAGTGAGAGTGTCAATCCTCTTGTACTTAAGTCGGCATTTTGCCTTTTGTATTAAATTCGGATGCAATTTCTGTGTTTCATCGTCAATTAGAAGGTGCAAGTTATACAGTAAACCTGAAGTCAAGCATTGGAATGTAAAACTGGACTCACAGGAGAGGTTCAAATCATAGGAAGTGAGAGTGTCAGTCCTTTTGTACTTAAGTCGGCATTGTGCCTTTTGTATTAAATTCGGATGCAATTTCTGTGTTTCATTGTCAATATGAAGGTCCAATGGATACAGTAAACCTGAAGTGAAGTACTCGAATCTAAAACTGGACTCACAGGAGAGGCTCATGTCATAGAGTTTTAGAGTGTCACTCCTCTTGTACTTACGTCAGTATTGTGCCTTTTGTATTAAATTCGGATGCAATATCTGTGTTTCATCGTCATTAAGACGGTCCAAGGGATACAGTAAACCTGAAGTGAGGCATCGGAATCTAAAACTGGACTCACAGGAGAGGTTCAAATCATAGAAAGTTAGAGTGTCAGTCCTCTTGTCCTTAAGTCGGCATTATGCTTTTTGTATTAAATTCGGATGCAATTTCTGTGTTTCATCGTCAATAAGAAGGTCCGAGGTGTACAGTAAACCTGAAGTGAAGCATCGGAATCTAAAACTGGATTCACAGGACAGATTCAAATCATGGAAAGTTAGATTGTCAGTCCTCTTGTACTTAACTCTTCATTGTGCCTTCGAAATTAATTCGGATGCAATTTCTGTGTTTCGTCGTCAATAAGAAGGTCCAAGGTAATCAGTAAACCTGAAATGAAGCATCAGAATCTAAAAGTGGACTCACAGGAGAGGTTCAAATCATAGAAAGTGAGAGTGTCAGTCCTCTTGTACTTAAGTACGTATTGTGCCTTTTGTATTATATTCGGATGCAATTTCTGTGTTTCATCGTCAATAAGAAGGTCCAAGGGATACAGTAAACCTGAAGTGAAGCATCGGAATCTAAAACTGAACTCACACTAGAGTTTGAAATCATAGATAGTTTGAGTGTCAGTCCTCTTGTACTTATGTCGGCATTGTGCCTTTTGTATTAAATTCGGTTGCAATTTCTGTGTTTCATCGTCATTAAGAAGGGCCAAAGAATACAGTAAACCTGAAGTGAAGCATCGGAATCTAAAACTGGACTCACAGGAGTGGTTCAAATCATAGAAAGTGAGAGTGTCAGTCCTCTTTTACTTAAGTCGGCATTGTGCCTTTTGTATTAACTTCGGATGCAATTTCTGTGTTTCATCGTCAATAAGATGGTCCAAGGTATACAGTAGACCTGAAGTGAAGCATCGGAATCTAAAACTGGACTCACAGGAGAGGTTGAAATCATAGAAAGTTAGAGTGTCAGTACTCTTGTAGTTAAGTCGGCATTCTGCCTTTTGTATTAAAATCGGATGCAAACTCTGTGTTTCATCGTCAATAAGAAGGTCCAAGGTATACAGTAAACCTGAAGTGAGGCATCGGTATCTAAAACTGGACTCACAGGAGGGGTTCAAATCATAGAAAGTTAGAGTGTCAGCCCTCTTGTACTTAAGTCGGCATTATGCCTTTTGTATTAAATTCGGATGCAATTTCTGTGTTTCATCGTCAATAAGAAGGTCCGAGGTGTACAGTAAACCTGAAGTGAAGCATCGGAATCTAAAACTGGATTCACAGGACAGATTCAAATCATGGAAAGTTAGACTGTCAGTCCTCTTGTACTTAACTCGGCATTGTGCCTTCGAAATTAATTCGGATGCAATTTCTGTGTTTCGTCGTCAATAAGAAGGTCCAAGGTAATCAGTAAACCTGAAATGAAGCATCAGAATCTATAAGCGGACTCACAGGAGAGGTTCAAATCATAGAAAGTGAGAGTGTCAGTCCTCTTATACTTAAGTCCGTATTGTGCCTTTTGTATTATATTCGGATGCAATTTCTGTGTTTCATCGTCAATAAGAAGGTCCAAGGGATACAGTAAACCTGAAGTGAAGCATCGGAATCTAAAACTGAACTCACACTAGAGTTTCAAATCATAGATAGTTTGAGTGTCAGTCCTCTTGTACTTAAGTCGGCATTGTGCCTTTTGTATTAAATTCGGATGGAATTTCCGTGTTTCTTCGTCAATAAGAAGGGCCAAAGAATACAGTAAACCTGAAGTGAAGCATCGGAATCTAAAACTGGACTCACAGGAGTGGTTCAAATCATAGAAATTGAGAGTGTCAGTCCTCTTTTACTTAAGTCGGCATTGTGCCTTTTGTATTAAATTCGAATGCAATTTCTGTGTTTCATCGTCAATCAGAAGGTCCAAGGTATACAGTAAACCTGAAGTGGAGCATCGGAATCTAAAACTGGACTCACAGGAGAGGTTTATATCATAGAAAGTCACGGGCTGAGTCCTCTTGTACTTAAGTCGGCATTGTGCCTTTTGTATTAAATTCGGATCCTATTTCTGTGTTTCCTCGTCAATAAGAAGGTTCAAGGTATACAGTAAACCTGAAGTGAAGCATTGGAATCTAAAACTGGTCTCATAGGAGAGGTTGAATCATGGAAAGTTAGAATGTCAGTCCTCTTGTACTTAAGTCGCTATTGTGACTTTTGTATTAAATTCGGACGCAAACTCTGTGTTTCATCGTCAATAAGAAGGTCCAAGTTATTTAGTGAACCTGAAGTGAAGCATCGGAATCAAAAACTGGACTCACAGGAGAGGTTCAAATCATAGAAAGTTAGTGTGTCAGCCCTCATGTACTTAAGTCGGCATTGTGCCTTTTGTATTAATTTCGGATGCAATTTCTGTGTTTCTTCGTCAATAAGAAGGTCCGAGGGATACAGAAAACCTGAAGTGAAGCATCTGAATCTAAAACTGGACTCACAGGAGAGGATCAAATCATAGAAAGTAAGAGTGTCAGTCCTCTTGTACTTCAGTCGGCATTGTGACTTTTGTATTAAATGCGGATGCAAATTCTGTGTTTCATCGTCAATAAGAAGGTCCAAGAGATACAGTAAACCTGAAGTGAAGCTTCGGAATCAAAAATTGGACTCACAGGAGGGGTTCAAATCATAGAAAGTTAGAGTGTCAGTCCTCTTGTACTTAAGTCGGCATTGTGAATTTTGTATTAAATTCGGATGCAATTTCTGTGTTTCATCGTCAATACGAAGGTCCAAGGGATACAGTAAACCTGAAGTGAAGCATCGGAATCTAAAAGTGGACTCACAGGAGAGGTTCAAATCATAGAAAGTTAGAGCGTCAGTCCTCATGTACTTAAGTCGGCATTGCGCCGTTTGTATTGAATTCGGATGCAATTTCTGTGTTTCATCGTCAATAAGAAGGTCCAGGGGATACAGTAAACCTGAAGTGAAGCATCGTAATCTAAAACTGGACTCACAGGAGAGGTTCAATTCATTGAAAGTGAGAGTGACAGTCCTCTTTTACTTAACTCGGCATTGTGTCTTTTGTATTAAATTTGGGGGCAATTTCTGTGTTTCATCGTTGATAAGAAGGTCCTAGGGATACAGTAAACCTGAAGTGAAGCATCGGAATGTTAAGCTGGACTCACAGGAGAGGTTCAAATCATAGAAAGTGTGACTGTCAGTCCTCATGTACTTAAGTCGGCATTGTGCCTTTTGTATTAAATTCGGATGCAATTTCTGTGTTTCATCGTCAATACGAAGGTCCAAGGGATACAGTAAACCTGAAGTGAAGCATCGGAATATAAAAGTGGACTCACAGGAGAGGTTCAAATCATAGAAAGTGAGAGTGTCAGTCATCTTGTACTTAAGTCGGCATTGTGCATTTTGTATTAAATTCGGATGCAATTTCTGTGTTTCATCGTCAATATGAAGGTCCAAGGGATACAGTTAACCTGAAGTGAAGTATCGGAATCTAAAACTGGACTCACAGGAGAGGTTCAAATCATAGAGTTTTAGAGTGTCACTCCTCTTGTACTTACGTCAGTATTGTGCCTTTTGTATTAAATTCGGATGCAATTTCTGTGTTTCATCGTCATTACGACGGTCCAAGGGATACAGTAAACCTGAAGTGAAGCATCGGAATCCAAAACTGGACTCACAGGAGAGGTTCAATTCATAGAAAGTGAGAGTGTCAGTCCTCTTGTCCTTAAATCGGCATTGTGCCTTTTGTATTAAATTCAGATGCAATTTCTGTGTTTCATCGTCAATAAGAAGTTCCAAAGGATACAGTAAACCTGAAGTGAAGCATCGGAATCTCTAACTAGACACACAGGAGTGGTTCAAATCATAGAAGGTGAGAGTGTCAGTCCTCTTTTACTTAAGTCGGCATTGTGCCTTTTGTATTAAATTCGGATGCAATTTCTGAGTTTCATCGTCAATAAGATGGTCCAAGGTATACAGTAGTCCTGAAGTAAAGCATCGAAATCTAAAACTGGTCTCACAGGAGAGGTTCAAATCATAGAAAGTGAGAGTGTCATTCCTCTTGTACTTAAGTCGGCATTGTGCCTTTCGTATTAAATTCGGATGCAATTTCTGTGTTTCATCGTCAATAAGAAGGTGCAAGGTATATAGTAAACCTGAAGTCAAGCATCGGAATCTAAAACTGGACTCACAAGAGAGGTTCAAATCATAGAAAGTGAGAGTGTCAGTCCTCATGTACTTAAGTCGGCATTGTGCCTTTTGTATTAAATTCGGATGCAATGTCTGTGTTTCATCGTCAATATGAAGGTCCAAGGGATACAGTTAACCTGAAGTGAAGTATCGGAATCTAAAACTGGACTCACAGGAGAGGTTCAAATCATAGAGATTTAGAGTGCCACTCCTCTTGTACTTAAGTCGGCATTGTGCCTTTTGTATTAAATTCGGATGCAATTTCTGTGTTTCATCGTCAATAAGTAGGTCCAAGGGATACAGTAAACCTGAAGTGAAGCATCAGAATCTAAAACTGGACTCACAGGAGAGGTTCAAATCATAGAAAGTGGGAGTGTCAGTCCTCTTTTACTTAAGTCGGCATTGTGCCTTTTGTATTAAATTCGGATGCAATTTCTGTGTTTCATCGTCAATAAGAAGGTCCAAGGTATACAGTAAACCTGAAGTGAAGTATCGGAATATAAAACTGGACTCACAGGAGAGGTTGAAATCATAGAAAGTTAGAGTGTCAGTACTCTTGTACTTAAGTAATCATTATGCCTTTTTAATTAAATTCGGATGCTAACTCTGTGTTTCATCGTCAATAAGAAGGTCCAAGGTATACAGCAAACCTGAAGTGAAGCATGTGAATCTAAAACTGGACTCACAGGACAGGTTCAAATCATAGAACGTCAGAGTGTCAGTCCTCTTGTACTTAAGTCGGCATTGTGCCTTTTGTATTCAACTCCGATGCAATTTCTGTGTTTGATCGTAAATAAGAAGGTCCAAGGTATACAGTAATCCTGAAGTGAAGCATCAGAATCCAAAAGTGGACTCACAGGAGAGGTTCAAATCATAGAAAGTGAGAGTGTCAGTCCTCTTGTACTTAAGTCGGCATTGTGCCTTTTGTATTAAATTCGGATGCAATTTCTGTGTTTCATCGTCAATACGAAGGTCCAAGGGATACAGTTAACCTGAAGGGGAGCATCGGAATCCAAAACTGGACTCACACGAGAGGTTCAATTCAGAGAAAGAGAGAGTGTCAGTCCTCTTGTCCTTAAATCGGCATTGTGCCTTTTGTATTAAATTCAGATGCAATTTCTGTGTTTCATCGTCAATAAGAAGGTCCAAAGGATACAGTAAACCTGAAGTGAAGCATCGGAATCTAAAACTGGACTCACAGGAGAGGTTCAAATCATAGAGAGTTAGAGTGTCAGCCCTCTTGTACTTAAGTCGGCATTATGCCTTTTGTATTAAATTCGGATGCAATTTCTGTGTTTCATCGTCAATAAGAAGGTCCGAGGTGTACAGTAAACCTGAAGTGAAGCATCGGAATCTAAAACTGGATTCACAGGACAGATTCAAGTCATGGAAAGTTAGACTGTCAGTCCTCTTGTACTTAACTCGGCATTGTGCCTTCGAAATTAATTCGGATGCAATTTCTGTGTTTCATCGTCAATGAGAAGGTCCAAGGTAAACAGCAAACCTGAAATGAAGCATCAGAATCTAAAAGTGGACTCACAGGAGAGGTTCAAATCATAGAAAGTGAGAGTGTCAGTCCTCTTGTACTTAAGTCGGTATTGTGCCTTTTGTATTATATTCGGATGCAATTTCTGTGTTTCATCGTCAATAAGACGGTCCAAGGGATACAGTAAACCTCAAGTGAAGCATCGGAATCAAAACTGGACTCACACTAGAGTTTCAAATCATAGATACTTTGAGTGTCAGTCCTCTTGTACTTAAGTCGGCATTGTGCCTTTTGTATTAAATTCGGATGCAATTTCTGTGTTTCATCGTCAATAAGAAGGGCCAAAGAATACAGTAAACCTGAAGTGAAGCATCGGAATCTAAAACTGGACTCACAGGAGAGGTTCAAATCATAGAAAGTGAGAGTGTCAGTCCTTTTATACTTAAGTCGGCATTGTGCCTTTTGTATTAATTTCGGATGCAATTTCTGTGTTTCATCGTCAATCAGAAGGTCCAAGGTATACAGTAAACCTGAAGTGGAGCATCGGAATGTAAAACTGGACTCACAGGAGAGGTTTATATCATAGATAGTTACGCGCTGCGTCCTCTTGTACTTCAGTCGGCATTGTGCCTTTTGTATTAAATTCGGATGCAATTTCTGTGTTTCATCGTCAATAAAAGGGTTCAAGGTTATACAGTAAACCTGAAGTGAAGCATCGGAATCTAAAACTGGTCTCACAGGAGAGGATCTAATCATAGAGAGTTGGAGTATCACTCCTCTTGTACTTAAGTCGGTATTGTGCCTTTTGTATTAAATTCGGATGCAATTTCTGTGTTTCATCGTCAATAAGAAGATCCAAGGGATACAGTAAACCTGAAGTGAAGCATCGTAATCTAAAACTGGACTCACAGGAGAGGTTCAAATCATAGAAAGTGAGAGTGACAGTCCTCTTTTACTTAACTCGGCATTGTGTCTTTTGTACTAAATTTGGGGGCAATTTCTGTGTTTCATCGTTAATAAGAAGGTCCAAGGGATACAGTAAACCTCAAGTGAAGCATCGGAATCTAAAACTGGACTCACAGGAGAGGTCCAAATCATAGAAAGTGAGAGTGTCTGTCCTCATGTACTTAAGTCGGCATTGTGCCTTTTGTATTATATTTGGATGCAATTTCTGTGTTTCATCGTCAATACGAAGGTCCAAGGGATACAGTAATCCTGAAGTGAAGCATCGTAATATAAAAGTGGACTCACAGGAGAGGTTTAAATCATAGAAAGTTAAGAGTGTCAGTCCTCTTGTACTTAAGTCGGCACTGTGCCTTTTGTATTAAATTCGGATGCAATTTCTGTGTTTCATCGTCAATAAGAAGATGCAATTGATACAGTAAACCTGAAGTGAAGCATCGGAATCTAAAACTGGACTCACAGGAGCGGTTCAAATCATAGAAAGTGAAAGTGTCAGTCCTCTTGTACTAAAGTCGGCTTTGTGCCTTTTGTATTAAATTCAGATGGAATTTCAGTGTTTCATCGTCAATAAGACGGTCCAAAGGATACAGTAAACCTGAAGTGAAGCATCGGAATCTAAAACTGGACTCACAGGAGAGGTTCAAATCATAGAAAGTGAGAGTGTCAGTCCTCTTTTACTTAAGTCGGCACCTTGCCTTTTTTATTAAATTCGGAAGCAATATCTGTGTTTCATCGTCAATAGGATGGCCCAAGGGATACAGTAAACCTGAAGTGAAGCATCGGAATCTAAAACTGGACTCACAGGAGAGGTTTAAATCAAAGAAAGTTACGGTGTGGGTCCTCTTGTACTTAAGTCGGCATTGTGCCTTTTGTATTAAATTCGGATGCAATTTCTGTGTTTCATCGTCAATAAGAAGGTTCAAGGTATACTGTAAACGTGAAGTGAAGCATCAGAATCTAAAACAGGACTCACATAAAAGGTTGAAATCATGGAAAGTTAGAGTGTCAGTCCTCTTGTACTTAAGTCGGCATTGTGCCTTTTATATTAAATTCGGACGCAAACTCTCTGTTTCATCGTCAATAAGAAGGTCCAAGTTATACAGTAAACCTGAAGTGAAGCATCGGAATCTAAAACTGGACTCACAGGAGCGGTTCAAATCATAGAAAGTGAAAGTGTCATTCCTCTTGTACTAAAGTCGGCATTCTGCCTTTTGTATTAAATTCAGATGGAATTTCAGTGTTTCATCGTCAATAAGACGGTCCAAGGGATACAGTAAACCTGAAGTGAAGCATCGGAATCTAAAACTGGACTCACAGGAGAGGTTCAAATCATAGAAAGTGAGAGTGTCTGTCCTCATGTACTTAAGTCGGCATTGTGCCTTTTGTATTAAATTTGGATGCAATTTCTGTGTTTCATCGTCAATAAGAAAGTCCGAGGTATACAGTAAACCTGAAGTGAAGCATCTGAATCTGAAACCGGACTCACAGGAGAGGTTCGAATCATAGAAAGTTAGAGCGTCAGCCCTCTTGTACTTAAGTCGGCGTTGTGAATTTTGTATTATATTCGGGTGCAATTTCTGTGTTTCTTCGTCAATAAGAAGGTCCGAGGAATACAGTAAACCTGAAGTGAAGCATTTGAATCTCAAACTGGACTCACAGGAGAGGGTCAAATCATAGAAAGTTAGAGTGTCAGTCTTCTTGTTTTTCAGTCGGCATTGTGACTTTTGTATTAATTTCGGATGCAATATCTGTGTTTCATCGTCAATAAGATGGTCCAAGGGATACAGTAAACCTGAAGTGAAGCCTCGGAATCTAAAACTGGACTCACAGGAGAGGTTCAAATCATAGAAACCGAGAGTGTCAGTCCTCTTGATCTTAAGTCGGCATTGTGCCTTTTGTATTAAATTCAGATGCAATTTCTGTGTTTCATCGTCAACAAGAATATCCAAAGGATACAGTAAACCTGAAGTGAAGCATCGGAATCTAAAACTGGACTCACAGGAGAGGTTCAAATCATAGAAAGCGAGAGTGTCAGTCCTCTTTAACTTAAGTCGGCATTGTGCCTTTTGTATTAAATTCGGATGCAATTTCTGTGTTTCATCGTCAATCAGAAGGTCCAAGGAATACAGTAAACCTGAAGTGGAGCATCGGAATCTAAAGCTGGACTCACAGGAGAGGTTTATATCATTGAAAGTTACGGGGTGAGTCCTCTTGTACTTAAGTCGGCATTGTGCCTTTAGTATTAAATTCGGATGCCATTTCTGTGTTTCATCGTCAATAAGAAGGTCCGACGTGTACAGTAAACCTGAAGTGAAGCATCTGAATCTAAAACTGGACTCACAGGAGAGGATCAAATCATAGAAAGTAAGAGTGTCAGTCCTCTTGTACTTCAGTCGGCATTGTGACTTTTGTATTAAATTCGGATGCAAATTCTGTGTTTCATCGTCAATAAAAAGGTCCAAGGGATACAGTAAACCTGAAGTGAAGCTTCGGAATCTAAAACTGGACTCACAGGAGAGGTTCAAATCATAGAAAGTTAGAGTGTCAGTCCTCTTGCACTAAAGTCGGCATTGTGAATTTTGTATTAAATTCGGATGCAATTTCTGTGTTTCATTGTCAATACGAAGGTCCAAGGGATACAGTAAACCTGAAGTGAAGCATCGGAATATAAAAGTGGACTCACAGTAGAGGTTCAAATCATAGAAAGTTAGAGTGTCAGTCCTCATGTACTTATGTCGGCATTGTGCCTTTTGTATTATATTCGGATGCAGTTTCTGTGTTTCATCGTCAATACGAATATCCAAGGGATGCAGGAAACCTGAAGTGAAGCATCGGAATCTAAAACTGGACTCACAGGAGCGGTTGAAATCATAGAAAGTGAGGGTGTCAGTCCTCTTGTACTTAAGTCGGCAATGGGCCTTTTGTATTAAATTCAGATGCAATTTCTGTGTTTCATCGTCAATAAGAAGGTCCAAAGGATACAGTAAACCTGAAGTGAAGCATCGGAAAGTAAAACTGGACTCACAAGAGAGGTCCATATCATAGAAAGTGAGAGTGTCAGTCCTTTAGTACTTAAGTCGGCATTTCGCCCTTTGTATTAAATTCGGATGCAATTTCTGTGTTTCATCGTCAATAAGAAGGTCCAAGGTATACAGTAAACCTGAAGTGAAGAATCGGAATCTAAAACTGGACTCACAGGAGAGGTTTAAATCATAGAAAGTTACGGTGTGAGTCCTCTTGTACTTAAGTCGGCATTGTGCCATTTGTATTAAATTCGGATGCAATTTCTGTGTTTCATCGTCAATATAAGTGTTCAAGGTTATACAGTAAACCTAAAGTGAAGCATCGGAATCTAAAACTGGTCACACAGGAGAGGATCTAATCATAGAGAGTTGGAGTATAACTCCTCTTGTACTTAAGTCGGTATTGTGCCTTTTGTATTAAATTCGGATGCAATTTCTGCGTTTCATCGTCAATAAGAAGTTCCAAGGGATACAGTAAACCTGCAGTGAAGCATCGTAATCTAAAACTGGACTCACAGGAGAGGTTCAAATCCTAGAAAGTGAGAGTGTCAGACCTCTTTTACTTAACTCGGCATTGTGTCTTTTGTATTAAATTTGGAGGCAATTTCTGTGTTTCATCGTTAATAAGAAGGTCCAAGGTATACAGTAAACCTGAAGTGAAGCATCGGAATATAAAAGTGGACTCACAGGAGACGTTCAAATCATAGAAAGTTAGAGTGTCAGTCCTCTTGTACTTAAGTCGGCATTGTGCTTTTTGTATTAAATTAGGATGCAATTTCTGTGTTTCATCGTCAATAAGAAGATGCAATTGATACAGTAAACCTGAAGTGAAGCATTGGAATCTAAAACTGGACTCACAGGAGCGGTTCAAATCATAGAAAGTGAAAGTGTCAGTCCTCTTGTACTAAAGTCGGCATTGTGCCTTTTGTATTAAATTCAGATTGAATTTCTGTGTTTCATCGTCAATAAGACGGTCCAAAGGATACAGTAAAACTGAAGTGAAGCATCGGAATCTAAAACACTCTCACATAATAGGTTGAAATCATGGAAAATTAGAGTGTCAGTCCTCTTGTACTTAAGTCGACATTGTGCCTTTTATATTAAATTCGGACGCAAACTCTGTGTTTCATCGTCAATAAGAAGGTCCAAGTTATACAGTAAACCTGAAGTTAAGCATCGGAATCTAAAACTGGACTCACAGGGAAGGATCAATTCATAGAAAGTTAGACTGTCAGCCCTCTTGTACTTATGTCAGCATTGTGCCTTTTGTATGAAATTCGGATGCAATTTCTGTGTTTCATCGTCAATAAGAATGTCCGAGGTATACAGTAAACCTGAAGTGAAGCATCTGAATCTAAAACTGGACTCACAGGAGAGGTTCAAATCACAGAAAGTTAGTGTGTCAGCCTTCTTGCACATAAGTCGGCATTGTGAACTTTGTATTAAATTCGGATGCAATTTCTGTGTTTCTTCGTCAATAAGAAGGTCTGAGGAATACAGTAAACCTGAAGTGAAGCATCTGAATCTAAAACTGGACTCACAGGAGAGGATTAAATCATAGAAAGTTAGAGTGTCAGTCCTCTTGTACTTCAGTCGGCATTGTGCCTTTTGTATTAAATTCGGATGCAGTTTCTGTGTTTCATCGTCAATACGAAGGTCCAAGGGATACAGGAAACCTGAAGTGAAGCATCGGAATCTAAAACTGGACTAACAGGAGCGGTTCAATTCATAGAAAGTGAGAGTGTCAGTCCTCTTGTACTTAACTCGGCATCGTGCCTTTTGTATTAAATTCAGAGCCAATTTCTGTGTTTCATCGTCAACAAGAAGGTCCAAAGGATACAGTAAACCTGAAGTGAAGCATCTGAATCTAAAACTGGACTCACAGGAGAGGATTAAATCATAGAAAGTTAGAGTGTCAGTTCTCTTGTACTTCAGTCGGCATTGTGCCTTTTGTATTAAATTCAGATGCAATTTCTGTGTTTCATCGTCAACAAGAATATCCAAAGGATACAGTAAACCTGAAGTGAAGCATCGGAATCTAAAACTGGACTCACAGGAGAGGTTCAAATCATAGAAAGTGAGAGTGTCAGTCCTCTTTAACTTAAGTCGGCATTGTGCCTTTTGTATTAAATTCGGATGCAATTTCTGTGTTTCATCGTCAATCAGAAGGTCCAAGGAATACAGTAAACCTGAAGTGGAGCATCTTAATCTAAAGCTGGACTCACAGGAGAGGTTTATATCATAGAAAGTTACGGGGTGAGTATTCTTGTACTTAAGTCGGCATTGTGCCTTTAGTATTAAATTCGGATGCCATTTCTGTGTTTCATCGTCAATAAGAAGGTCCGAGGTGTACAGTAAACCTGAAGTGAAGCATCTGAATCTAAAACTGGACTCACAGGAGAGGATCAAATCATAGAAAGTAAGAGTGTCAGTCCTCTTGTACTTCAGTCGGCATTGTGACTTTTGTATTAAATTCGGATGCAAATTCTGTGTTTCATCGTCAATAAAAAGGTCCAAGGGATACAGTAAACCTGAAGTGAAGCTTCGGAATCTAAAACTGGACTCACAGGAGAGGTTCAAATCATAGAAAGTTAGAGTGTCAGTCCTCTTGCACTAAAGTCGGCATTGTGAATTTTGTATTAAATTCGGATGCAATTTCTGTGTTTCATTGTCAATACGAAGGTCCAAGGGATACAGTAAACCTGAAGTGAAGCATCGGAATATAAAAGTGGACTCACAGTAGAGGTTCAAATCATAGAAAGTTAGAGTGTCAGTCCTCATGTACTTATGTCGGCATTGTGCCTTTTGTATTAAATTCGGATGCAGTTTCTGTGTTTCATCGTCAATACGAATATCCAAGGGATGCAGGAAACCTGAAGTGAAGCATCGGAATCTAAAACTGGACTCACAGGAGCGGTTGAAATCATAGAAAGTGAGGGTGTCAGTCCTCTTGTACTTAAGTCGGCAATGGGCCTTTTGTATTAAATTCAGATGCAATTTCTGTGTTTCATCGTCAATAAGAAGGTCCAAAGGATACAGTAAACCTGAAGTGAAGCATCGGAAAGTAAAACTGGACTCACAGGAGAGGTTCATATCATAGAAAGTGAGAGTGTCAGTCCTTTAATACTTAAGTCGGCATTGCGCCCTTTGTATTAAATTCGGATGCAATTTCTGTGTTTCATCGTCAATAAGAAGGTCCAAGGTATACAGTAAACCTGAAGTGAAGAATCGGAATCTAAAACTGGACTCACAGGAGAAGTTTAAATCATAGAAAGTTACGGTGTGAGTCCTCTTGTACTTAAGTCGGCATTGTGCCATTTGTATTAAATTCGGATGCAATTTCTGTGTTTCATCGTCAATATAATTGTTCAAGGTTATACAGTAAACCTAAAGTGAAGCATCGGAATCTAAAACTGGTCACACAGGGGAGGATCTAATCATAGAGAGTTGGAGTATAACTCCTCTTGTACTTAAGTCGGTATTGTGCCTTTTGTATTAAATTCGGATGCAATTTCTGTGTTTCATCGTCAATAAGAAGTTCCAAGGGATACAGTAAACCTGCAGTGAAGCATCGTAATCTAAAACTGGACTCACAGGAGAGGTTCAAATCATAGAAAGTGAGAGTGTCAGACCTCTTTTACTTAACTCGGCATTGTGTCTTTTGTATTAAATTTGGAGGCAATTTCTGTGTTTCATCGTTAATAAGAAGGTCCAAGGTATACAGTAAACCTGAAGTGAAGCATCGGAATATAAAAGTGGACTCACAGGAGACGTTCAAATCATAGAAAGTTAGAGTGTCAGTCCTCTTGTACTTAAGTCGGCATTGTGCTTTTTGTATTAAATTAGGATGCAATTTCTGTGTTTCATCGTCAATAAGAAGATGCAATTGATACAGTAAACCTGAAGTGAAGCATTGGAATCTAAAACTGGACTCACAGGAGCGGTTCAAATCATAGAAAGTGAAAGTGTCAGTCCTCTTGTACTAAAGTCGGCATTGTGCCTTTTGTATTAAATTCAGATTGAATTTCTGTGTTTCATCGTCAATAAGACGGTCCAAAGGATACAGTAAAACTGAAGTGAAGCATCGGAATCTAAAACAGGCTCACATAATAGGTTGAAATCATGGAAAATTAGAGTGTCAGTCCTCTTGTACTTAAGTCGACATTGTGCCTTTTATATTAAATTCGGACGCAAACTCTGTGTTTCATCGTCAATAAGAAGGTCCAAGTTATACAGTAAACCTGAAGTTAAGCATCGGAATCTAAAACTGGACTCACAGGGAAGGATCAATTCATAGAAAGTTAGACTGTCAGCCCTCTTGTACTTATGTCAGCATTGTGCCTTTTGTATGAAATTCGGATGCAATTTCTGTGTTTCATCGTCAATAAGAATGTCCGAGGTATACAGTAAACCTGAAGTGAAGCATCTGAATCTAAAACTGGACTCACAGGAGAGGTTCAAATCACAGAAAGTTAGTGTGTCAGCCTTCTTGCACATAAGTCGGCATTGTGAATTTTGTATTAAAATCGGATGCAATTTCTGTGTTTCTTCGTCAATAAGAAGGTCCGAGGAATACAGTAAACCTGAAATGAAGCATCTGAATCTAAAACTGGACTCACAGGAGAGGATTAAATCATAGAAAGTTAGAGTGTCAGTCCTCTTGTACTTCAGTCGGCATTGTGCCTTTGTATTAAATTCGGATGCAGTTTCTGTGTTTCATCGTCAATACGAAGGTCCAAGGGATACAGGAAACCTGAAGTGAAGCATCGGAATCTAAAACTGGACTAACAGGAGCGGTTCAATTCATAGAAAGTGAGAGTGTCAGTCCTCTTGTACTTAACTCGGCATCGTGCCTTTTGTATTAAATTCAGAGCCAATTTCTGTGTTTCATCGTCAACAAGAAGTTCCAAAGGATACAGTAAACCTGAAGTGAAGCATCGGAATCTAAAACTGGACTCACAGGAGAGGTTCAAATCATAGAAAGTGAGAGTGTCAGTCCTCTTTTACTTAAGTCGGCATTGCGCCTTTTGTACTAAATTCCGATGCAATTTCTGTGTTTCATCGTCAATAAGAAGATCCAAGGGATACAGTAAACCAGAAGTGAAGCATCGTAATCTAAAACTGGACTCACAGGAGAGGTTCAAATCATAGAAAGTGAGAGTGTCAGTCCTCTTCTACTTAACTCGGCATTGTGTCTTTTGTATTAAATTTGGAGGCAATTTCTGTGTTTCATCGTTAATAAGAAGGTCCAAGGGATACAGTAAACCTGAAGTGATGCATCGGAATCTAACACTGGACTCACTGGAGAAGTTCAAATCATAGAAAGTGTAAGGGTCAGCCCTCTTTTACTTAAGTCGGCATTGTGCCTTTTGTATTAAATTCGGATGCAATTTCTGTGTTTCATCGTCAATACGAAGGTCCAAGGTATACAGTTAACCTGAAGTGAAGCATCGGAATCTAAAACTGGACTCACAGAAGAAGTTGAAATCATAGAAAGTTAGAGTGTCAGTCCTCTTGTACTTATGTCGGCATTGTGCATTTTGTATTAAATTCTGATGCAATTTCTGTGTTTCATCGTCAATACGAAGGTCCAATTGATACAGTAAACCTGAAGTGAAGCATCGGAATCTAAAACTGGACTCACAGGTGGGGTTTAAATCATCGAAAGTTACGGTGTGAGTCCTCTTGTACTTAAGTCGGCATTGTGCCTTTTGTATTAAATTCGGATGCAATTTCTGTGTTTCATCGTCAATAAGAAGGTTCAAGGTATACAGTAAACGTGAAGTGAAGCATCAGAATCTAAAACGGGACTCACATAGAAGGTTGAAATCATGGAAAGTTAGAGTGTTATTCCGCTTGTACTTAAGTCGGCATTGTGCCTTTTGTATTAAATTCGGACGCAAACTCTGTGTTTCATCGTCAATAAGAAGGTCCGAGGTATACAGTAAACCTGAAGTGAAGCATCTGAATCTAAAACTGAACTCACAGGAGAGGTTCAAATCATAGAAAGTTAGTGTGTCAGCCCTCTTGTACTCAAGTCGGCATTGTGCCTTTTGTATTAAATTCGGATGCAATTTCTGTGTTTCTTCGTCAATAAGAAGGTCCGAGGGATACAGTAAAAATGAAGTGAAGCATCTGAATCTAAAACTGGACTCACAGGGAAGGTTCAAATCATAGAAAGTTAGACTGTCAGCCCTCTTATACTTATGTCAGCATTGTGCCTTTTGTATTAAATTCGGATGCAATTTCTGTGTTTCATCGTCAATAAGAATGTCCGAGGTATACAGTAAACCTGAAGTGAAGCATCTGAATCTAAAACTGGACTCACAGGAGAGGTTCAAATCATAGAAAGTTAGAGTGTCAGTCCTCTTGTACTTAAGTCGGCATTGTGCCTTTTGTATTAAATTCGGATGCAATATCTGTGTTTCATCGTCAATACGAAGGTCCAAGGGATACAGTAAACCTGAAGTGAAGTATCGGAATTTAAAAGTGGACTCACAGGAGAGGTTAATATCATAGAAAGTTAGAGTGTCAGTCCTCATGTACTTAAGTCGGCATTGTGCCTTTTGTATTAAATTCGGATGCAGTTTCTGTGTTTCATCGTCAATACGAAGGTCCAAGGGATACAGGAAACCTGAAGTGAAGCATCGGAATCTAAAACTGGACTCACAGGAGAGGTTCAAATCATAGAAAGTGAGAGTGTCAGTCCTCTTTTATTTAAGTCGGCATTGCGCTTTTGTACTAAATTCCGATGCAATTTTTGTGTTTCATCGTCAATAAGAATGTCCCAGGTATACAGTATACCTGAAGTGAAGAATCGGAATCTAAAACTGGACTCACAGGAGAGGTTTAAATCATAGAAACTTACGGTGTGAGTCCTCTTGTACTTAGGTCTGCAATGTGCCGTTTGTATTAAATTCGGATGCAATTTCTGTGTTTCATCGTCAGTAAAGGGGTTCAAGGTATACAGTAAACCTGAAGTGAAGCATCGGAATCTGAAACTGGTCTCACTGGAGAGGATCTAATCATAGAGAGTTGGAGTATCACTCCTCTTGTACTTAAGTCGGTATTGTGTTTTTTCTATGAAATTCGGATGCAATTTCTGTGTTTCAACGTCAATAGGAAGATCCAAGGGATACAGTAAACCAAAAGTGAAGCATCGTAATCTAAAACTGGACTCACAGGAGAGGTTCAAATCATAGAAAGTGAGAGTGTCAGTCCTCTTTTACTTAACTCGGCATTGTGTCTTTTGTATTAAATTTGGAGGCAATTTCTGTGCTTCATCGTTAATAAGAAGGTCCAAGGGATACAGTAAACCTGAAGTGATGCATCGGAATCTAAAACTGGACTCACTGGAGAGGTTCAAATCATAGAAAGTGTAAGGGTCAACCCTCTTTTACTTAAGTCGGCATTGTGCCTTTTGTATTAAATTCGGATGCAATTTCTGTGTTTCATCGTCAATACGAAGGTCCAAGGTATACAGTAAACCTGAAGTGAAGCATCGGAATCTAAACTGGACTCACAGGAGAGGTTGAAAACATGGAAAGTTAGAATGTCAGTCCTCTTGTACTTAAGTCGGCATTGAGCCTTTTGTATTAAATTCGGACGCAAACTCTGTGTTTCATCGTCAATAAGAACGTCCAAGTTATACAGTAAACCTGAAGTGAAGCATCGGAATCTACAACTGGACTCACAGGAGAGCTTCTAATCATAGAAAGTTAGAGTGTCTGTCCTCTTGTACTTAAGTCGGCATTGTGCCTTTTGT
Organism: Schistocerca americana; assembly: GCF_021461395.2. Lineage (NCBI taxonomy): Eukaryota > Metazoa > Arthropoda > Insecta > Orthoptera > Acrididae > Schistocerca > Schistocerca americana. The sequence continues at coordinate 155,847 of NW_025725972.1, forward strand.
ATTAAATTCGGATGCAATTTCTGTGTTTCATCGTTAATACGAAGGTCCAAGGGATACAGTAAACCTGAAGTGAAGCATCTGAATATAAAAGTGGACTCACAGGAGAGGTTCAAATCATAGAAAGCTAGAGTGTCAGTCCTCTTGTACTTATGTCGGCATTGTGCCTTTTGTATTAAATTCTGATGCAATTTCTGTGTTTCATCGTCAATACGAAGGTCCAATTGATACAGTAAACCTGAAGTGAAGCATCGGAATCTAAAACTGGACTCACAGGTGGGTTTAAAATCATCGAAAGTTACGGTGTGTGTCCTCTTGTACTTAAGTCGGCATTGTGCCTTTTGTATTAAATTCGGATGCAATTTCTGCGTTTCATCGTCAATAAGAAGGTTCAAGGTATACAGTAAACGTGAAGTGAAGCATCAGACTCTAAAACGGGACTCACATAGAAGGTTGAAATCATGGAAAGTTAGAGTGTTATTCCGCTTGTACTTAAGACGGCATTGTGCCTTTTGTATTAAATTCGGACGCAAACTCTGTGTTTCATCGTCAATAAGAAGGTCCGAGGTATACAGTAACCCTGAAGTGAAGCATCTGAATCTAAAACTGAACTCACAGGAGAGGTTCAAATCATAGAAAGTTAGTGTGTCAGCCCTCTTGTACTCAAGTCGGCATTGTGCCTTTTGTATTAAATTCGGATGCAATTTCTGTGTTTCTTCGTCAATAAGAAGGTCCGAGGAATACAGTAAACCTGAAGTGAAGCATCTGAATCTAAAACTGGACTCACAGGAGAGGATCAAATCATAGAAAGTTAGAGTGTCAGTCCTCTTGTACTACTGTCGGCATTGTGACTTTTGTATTAATTTCGGATGCAATATTTGTGTTTCACCGTCAATAAGATGGTCCAAGGGATACAGTAAACCTGAAGTGAAGCTTCGGAATCTAAAACTGGACTCACACTAGAGGTTCAAATCATAGAAAGTTAGAGTGTCAATCCTCTTGTACTTAAGTCGGCATTGTGCCTTTTGTATTAAATTCGGATGCAATTTCTGTGTTTTATCGTCAATACGAAGGTCCAAGGGATACAGTAAACCTGAAGTGAAGCATCGGAAACTAAAAGTGGACTCACAGGAGAGGTACATCACATAGAAAGTTAGTGTGTCAGTCCTCATGTACTTAAGTCGGCATTGCGCCTTTTGTATTAAATTCGGATGCAATTTCTGTGTTTCATCGTCGATAAGAAGGTCCAAGGTATATAGTAAACCTGAAGTGAAGCATCGGAATCTAAAACTGGACTCACAGGAGAGGTTTAAATCATAGAAAGTTACGGTGTGACTCCTCTTGTACTTAAGTCGGCATTGTGCCATTTGTATTAAATTCGGATGCAATTTCTGTGTTTCATCGTCAATAAAAGGGTTCAAGGTATACAGTAGACCTGAAGTGAAGCATCGGAATCTAAAGCTGGTCTCACAGTTGAGGATCTAATCATAGAAAGTTGGAGTATCATTCCTCTTGTACTTAAGTCGGTATTGTGCCTTTTCTATGAAATTCGGATGCAATATCGTGTTTCATCGTCAATAAGACGATCCAAGTGATACAGTAAATGCGAAGTGAAGCATCGTAATCTAAAACTGGACTCATAGGAGAGGTTCACATCATAGGAAGTGAGAGTGTCAGTCCTCTTTTACTTAACTCGGCATTGTGTCTTTTGTATTAAATTTGGAGGCAATTTCTGTGTTTCGTTGTTAATAAGAAGGTCCAAGGGATACAGTAAATCTGAAGTGAAGCATCGGAATCTAAAACTGGACTCACAGGAGAGGTTCAAACCATAGAAAGTGAATGTGTCAGCCCTCTTTTACTTAAATCGGCATTGTGCCTTTTGTATTAAATTCGGATGCAATTTCTGTGTTTCATCGTCAATACGAAGGCCCAAGGTATACAGTAAACCTGAAGTGAAGCATCGGAATCTAATACTGGACTCACAGGAGAGGTTGAAATCATGGAAAGTTAGAATGTCAGTCCTCTTGTACATAAGTTGGCATTGAGCCCTTTGTATTAAATTCGGACGCAATCTCTGTGTTTCATCGTCAATAAGAACGTCCAAGTTATACAGTGAACCTGAAGTGAAGCATCGGAATCTAAAACTGGACTCACAGGAGAGGTTCTAATCATAGAAAGTTAGAGTGTCTGTTTTCTTGTACTTAAGTCGGCATTGTGCCTTTGTATTAAATTCGGATGCAATTTCTGTGTTTCATCGTCAATAAGAAGGTCCAATTGATACAGTAAACCTGAAGTGAAGCATCGGAATCTAAAACTGGACTCACAGGAGCGGTTCAAATCATAGAAAGTGAGAGTGTCAGTCCTTTTGTACTAAAGTCGGCATTGTGCCTTTTGTATTAAATTCAGATGGAATTTCTGTGTTTCTTCGTCAATAAGACTATACAAAGGATACAGTAAGCCTGAAGTGAAGCATCGGAATCTAAAACTGGACTCACAGGAGAGGTTCAAATCATAGAAAGTGAGAGTGTCAGTCCCCTTTTACTTATGTCGGCATTTTGCCTTTTGTAAAAAATCGGATGCAATTTCTGTGTTTTATCGTCAATAAGATGGCCAAAGGTATACAGTAAACCTGAAGTGTAGCATCGGAATCTAAAACTGAACTCACTGTAGGTGTTTAAATCATAGAAAGTTACGGTGTGAGTCCTCTTGTACTTAAGTCGGCATTGTGACTTTTGTATTAAATTCGGATGCAATTTATGTGTTTCATCGTCAATAAAAAGGTTCACGGTATACAGTAAACGTGAAGTAAAGCTTCGGAATCTAAAACTGGACTCACATAAAAGGTTGAAATCATGGAAAGTTAGAGTGTCAGTCCTCTTCTACTTAAGTCGGCATTGTCCCTTTTGTATTAAATTCGGACGCAAACTCTGTGTTTCATCGTCAATAAGAAGGTCTAAGTTATACAGTAAACCTGAAGTGAAGCATCGGAATCTAAAACTGGACTCACAGGAGAGGTTCAAATCATAGAAAGTTAGAGTGTCAGCCCTCTTGTACTTAAGTCGGCATTTTGCCTTTTGTATTAAATTCGGATGCTATTTCTGTGTTTCATCGTCAATAAGAATGTCCAAGGTATACAGTAAACCTGAAGTGAAGCATCTGAATCTAAAACTGGTCTCACAGGAGAGGTTCAAATCGTAGACAGTTAGAGTGTCAGTCCTCTTGTACTTCAGTCACCATTGTGACTTTTGTATTAAATTCGGATGCAATTTCTGTGTTTCATCGTCAATAAGAAGGTCCAAGGGATACAGTAAACCTGAAGTGAAGCATCGGAATCTAAAAGTGGACCCACAGGAGAGGTTCAAATCGTAAAAAGTTAGAGTGTCAGTGCTCTTGTACTTAAGTCGGCATTGTACTTTTTGTATTAAATTCGGATGCAATTTCTGTGTATCATCGTCAATACGAAGGTCCAAGAGATACAGTTAACCTGAAGTGAAGCATCGGAATCTAAAACTGGACTCACAGGAGAGGTTGAAATCATGGAAAGTTAGAATGTCAGTCCTCTTGTACATAAGTTGGCATTGAGCCCTTTGTATTAAATTCGGACGCAATCTCTGTGTTTCATCGTCAATAAGAACGTCCAAGTTATACAGTGAACCTGAAGTGAAGCATCGGAATCTAAAACTGGACTCACAGGAGAGGTTCTAATCATAGAAAGTTAGAGTGCCTGTTTTCTTGTACTTAAGTCGGCATTGTGCCTTTGTATTAAATTCGGATGCAATTTCTGTGTTTCATCGTCAATAAGAAGGTCCAATTGATACAGTAAACCTGAAGTGAAGCATCGGAATCTAAAACTGGACTCACAGGAGCGGTTCAAATCATAGAAAGTGAGAGTGTCAGTCCTCTAGTACTAAAGTCGGCATTGTGCCTTTTGTATTAAATTCAGATGGAATTTCTGTGTTTCATCGTCCATAAGACGGTCCAAAGTATACAGTAAGACTGAAGTGAAGCATCGGAATCTAAAACTGGACTCACAGGAGAGGTTCAAATCATAGAAAGTGAGAGTGTCAGTCCCCTTTTACTTAAGTCGGCATTTAACCTTTTGTAAAAAATCGGATGCAATTTCTGTGTTTCATCGTCAATAAGATGGCCAAAGGTATACAGTAAACCTGAAGTGTAGCATCGGAATCTAAAACTGAACTCACAGTAGGTGTTTAAATCATAGAAAGTTACGGTGTGAGTCCTCTTGTACTTAAGTCGGCATTGTGACTTTTGTATTAAATTCGGATGCAATTTATGTGTTTCATCGTCAATAAAAAGGTTCACGGTATACAGTAAACGTGAAGTGAAGCTTCGGAATCTAAAACTGGACTCACATAAAAGGTTGAAATCATGGAAAGTTAGAGTGTCAGTCCTCTTCTACTTAAGTCGGCATTGTGCCTTTTGTATTAAATTCGGACACAAACTCTGTGTTTCATCGTCAATAAGAAGGTCTAAGTTATACAGTAAACCTGAAGTGAAGCATCGGAATCTAAAACTGGACTCACAGGAGAGGTTCAAATCATAGAAAGTTAGAGTGTCAGCCCTCTTGTACTTAAGTCGGCATTTTGCCTTTTGTATTAAATTCGGATGCTATTTCTGTGTTTCATCGTCAATAAGAATGTCCAAGGTATACAGTAAACCTGAAGTGAAGCATCTGAATCTAAAACTGGTCTCACAGGAGAGGTTCAAATCGTAGACAGTTAGAGTGTCAGTCCTCTTGTACTTCAGTCGGCATTGTGACTTTTGTATTAAATTCGGCTGCAATTTCTGTGTTTCATCGTCAATAAGAAGGTCCAAGGGATACAGTAAATCTGAAGTGAAGCATCGGAATCTAAAACTGGACTCACAGGAGAGGTTCAAACCATAGAAAGTGAATGTGTCAGCCCTCTTTTACTTAAATCGGCATTGTGCCTTTTGTATTAAATTCGGATGCAATTTCTGTGTTTCATCGTCAATACGAAGGCCCAAGGTATACAGTAAACCTGAAGTGAAGCATCGGAATCTAATACTGGACTCACAGGAGAGGTTGAAATCATGGAAAGTTAGAATGTCAGTCCTCTTGTACATAAGTTGGCATTGAGCCCTTTGTATTAAATTCGGACGCAATCTCTGTGTTTCATCGTCAATAAGAACGTCCAAGTTATACAGTGAACCTGAAGTGAAGCATCGGAATCTAAAACTGGACTCACAGGAGAGGTTCTAATCATAGAAAGTTAGAGTGTCTGTTTTCTTGTACTTAAGTCGGCATTGTGCCTTTGTATTAAATTCGGATGCAATTTCTGTGTTTCATCGTCAATAAGAAGGTCCAATTGATACAGTAAACCTGAAGTGAAGCATCGGAATCTAAAACTGGACTCACAGGAGCGGTTCAAATCATAGAAAGTGAGAGTGTCAGTCCTTTTGTACTAAAGTCGGCATTGTGCCTTTTGTATTAAATTCAGATGGAATTTCTGTGTTTCTTCGTCAATAAGACGGTCCAAAGGATACAGTAAGCCTGAAGTGAAGCATCGGAATCTAAAACTGGACTCACAGGAGAGGTTCAAATCATAGAAAGTGAGAGTGTCAGTCCCCTTTTACTTAAGTCGGCATTTTGCCTTTTGTAAAAAATCGGATGCAATTTCTGTGTTTCATCGTCAATAAGATGGCCAAAGGTATACAGTAAACCTGAAGTGTAGCATCGGAATCTAAAACTGAACTCACTGTAGGTGTTTAAATCATAGAAAGTTACGGTGTGAGTCCTCTTGTACTTAAGTCGGCATTGTGACTTTTGTATTAAATTCGGATGCAATTTATGTGTTTCATCGTCAATAAAAAGGTTCACGGTATACAGTAAACGTGAAGTAAAGCTTCGGAATCTAAAACTGGACTCACATAAAAGGTTGAAATCATGGAAAGTTAGAGTGTCAGTCCTCTTCTACTTAAGTCGGCATTGTCCCTTTTGTATTAAATTCGGACGCAAACTCTGTGTTTCATCGTCAATAAGAAGGTCTAAGTTATACAGTAAACCTGAAGTGAAGCATCGGAATCTAAAACTGGACTCACAGGAGAGGTTCAAATCATAGAAAGTTAGAGTGTCAGCCCTCTTGTACTTAAGTCGGCATTTTGCCTTTTGTATTAAATTCGGATGCTATTTCTGTGTTTCATCGTCAATAAGAATGTCCAAGGTATACAGTAAACCTGAAGTGAAGCATCTGAATCTAAAACTGGTCTCACAGGAGAGGTTCAAATCGTTGACAGTTAGAGTGTCAGTCCTCTTGTACTTCAGTCACCATTGTGACTTTTGTATTAAATTCGGATGCAATTTCTGTGTTTCATCGTCAATAAGAAGGTCCAAGGGATACAGTAAACCTGAAGTGAAGCATCGGAATCTAAAAGTGGACCCACAGGAGAGGTTCAAATCGTAAAAAGTTAGAGTGTCAGTGCTCTTGTACTTAAGTCGGCATTGTACTTTTTGTATTAAATTCGGATGCAATTTCTGTGTATCATCGTCAATACGAAGGTCCAAGAGATACAGTTAACCTGAAGTGAAGCATCGGAATCTAAAACTGGACTCACAGGAGAGGTTGAAATCATGGAAAGTTAGAATGTCAGTCCCTTTTGTACATAAGTTGGCATTGAGCCCTTTGTATTAAATTCGGACGCAATCTCTGTGTTTCATCGTCAATAAGAACGTCCAAGTTATACAGTGAACCTGAAGTGAAGCATCGGAATCTAAAACTGGACTCACAGGAGAGGTTCTAATCATAGAAAGTTAGAGTGCCTGTTTTCTTGTACTTAAGTCGGCATTGTGCCTTTGTATTAAATTCGGATGCAATTTCTGTGTTTCATCGTCAATAAGAAGGTCCAATTGATACAGTAAACCTGAAGTGAAGCATCGGAATCTAAAACTGGACTCACAGGAGCGGTTCAAATCATAGAAAGTGAGAGTGTCAGTCCTCTAGTACTAAAGTCGGCATTGTGCCTTTTGTATTAAATTCAGATGGAATTTCTGTGTTTCATCGTCCATAAGACGGTCCAAAGTATACAGTAAGACTGAAGTGAAGCATCGGAATCTAAAACTGGACTCACAGGAGAGGTTCAAATCATAGAAAGTGAGAGTGTCAGTCCCCTTTTACTTAAGTCGGCATTTAACCTTTTGTAAAAAATCGGATGCAATTTCTGTGTTTCATCGTCAATAAGATGGCCAAAGGTATACAGTAAACCTGAAGTGTAGCATCGGAATCTAAAACTGAACTCACAGTAGGTGTTTAAATCATAGAAAGTTACGGTGTGAGTCCTCTTGTACTTAAGTCGGCATTGTGACTTTTGTATTAAATTCGGATGCAATTTATGTGTTTCATCGTCAATAAAAAGGTTCACGGTATACAGTAAACGTGAAGTGAAGCTTCGGAATCTAAAACTGGACTCACATAAAAGGTTGAAATCATGGAAAGTTAGAGTGTCAGTCCTCTTCTACTTAAGTCGGCATTGTGCCTTTTGTATTAAATTCGGACACAAACTCTGTGTTTCATCGTCAATAAGAAGGTCTAAGTTATACAGTAAACCTGAAGTGAAGCATCGGAATCTAAAACTGGACTCACAGGAGAGGTTCAAATCATAGAAAGTTAGAGTGTCAGCCCTCTTGTACTTAAGTCGGCATTTTGCCTTTTGTATTAAATTCGGATGCTATTTCTGTGTTTCATCGTCAATAAGAATGTCCAAGGTATACAGTAAACCTGAAGTGAAGCATCTGAATCTAAAACTGGTCTCACAGGAGAGGTTCAAATCGTAGACAGTTAGAGTGTCAGTCCTCTTGTACTTCAGTCGGCATTGTGACTTTTGTATTAAATTCGGCTGCAATTTCTGTGTTTCATCGTCAATAAGAAGGTCCAAGGGATACAGTAAACCTGAAGTGAAGCATCGGAATCTAAAAGTGGACCCACAGGTGAGGTTCAAATCGTAAAAAGTTAGAGTGTCAGTGCTCTTGTACTTAAGTCGGCATTGTACCTTTTGTATTAAATTCGGATGCAATTTCTGTGTATCATCGTCAATACGAAGGTCCAAGAGATACAGTTAACCTGAAGTGAAGCATCGGAATCTAAAACTGGACTCACAGGAGAGGATTAAATCACAGAATGTTACGGTGTGAGTCATCTTGTACTTAAGTCGGCATTGTGCCATTTGTATCAAATTCGGATGCAATTTTTTTGTTTCATCGTCAATAAAAACGTTCAAGGTATACAGTAAACCTGAAGTGAAGCATCGGAATCTAAAACTGGACTCACAGGAGAGGAGCGAATCATAGAGAGTTGGAGTGTCACTCCTCTTGTACTTAAGTCGGTATTGTGCCTTTTCTATGAAATTCGGATGCAATTCCTGTGTTTCATCGTCTATACGAAGGTCCAAGGGATACAGTTAACCTGAAGTGAAGCATCGGAATCTAAAAGTGGACTCACAGGAGAGGTTCAAATCATAGAAAGTTAGAATGTCAGTCCTCTTGTACTTAAGTCGGCATTGAGCCTTTTGTATTAAATTCGGACGCAAACTCTGTGTTTCATCGTCAATAAGAATGTCCAAGTTATACAGTAAACCTGAAGTGAAGCTACTGAATCTAAAACTGGACTCACAGGGGAGGTTCAAATCATAGAAAGTTAGAGTGTCAGCCCTCTTGTACTTAAGTCGGCATTGTGCATTTGGTATTAAATTCGGATGCAATTTCTGTGTTTCATCGTCAATAAGAAGGTCCGCGGTATACAGTAAACCGGAAGTGAAGCATCTGAATCTAAAACTGGACTCACTGGAGCGGTTCAAATCATAGAAAGTGAGAGTGTCAGTCCTCTTGTACTTAAGTCGTCATTGTGCCTCTTGTATTAAATTCGGATGCAATTTCTGTGTTTCATCGTCAATACGAAGGTCCAAGAGATACAGTTAATCTGAAGTGAAGCATCAGAATCTAAAACTGGACTCACAGGAGAGGTTTAAATCACAGAAATTTACAGTGTGAGTCCTCTTGTACTTAAGTCGGCATTGTGCCATTTGTATTAAATTCGGATGCAATTTCTTTGTTTCATCGTCAATACGAAGGTCCAAGGGATACAGTTAACCTGAAGTGAAGCATCGGAATATAAAAGTGGACTCACAGGAGAGGTTCAAATCATAGAAAGTTAGAGTGTCAGTCCTCTTGAACTTAAGTCGGCATTGTGCATTTTGTATTAAATTCGGATGCTATTTCTGTGATTCATCGTCACTAAGAAGGTGCAAGGGATACAATAAACCTGAAGTGAAGCATCGGAATCTAAAACTGGACTCACAGGAGCGGTTCAAATCATAGAAAGTGAGAGTGTCAGTCCTCTTGTACTAAAGCCATCATTGTGCCTTTTGTATTAAATTCAGATGCTATTTCTGTGTTTCATCGTCAATAAGACGGTCCAAAGGATACAGTAAACCTGAATTGCAGCATCAGAATCTAAAACTGGACTCACAGGATAGGTTCAAATCATAGAAAGTTAGAGTGCCAGCCCTCTTGTACTTAAGTCTTCATTTTGCCTTTTGTATTAAATTCGTATGCAATTTCTGTGTTTCATCGTCAATAAGATGGCCCAAGGTATACAGTAAACCTGAAGTGAAGCATCGGAATCTATAACTGGACTCACAGGAGGGGTTTGAATCATAGAATGTTACGGTGTGAGTCCTCTTGTACTTAAGACTGCATTGTGCCTTTTGTATTAAATTCGGATGCAATTTCTATGTTTCATCGTCAATAAGAAGGTTCAAGGTATACAGTAAACGTGAAGTGAAGCATCGGAATCTAAAACGGGACTCACATGAGAGGTTGAAATCATGGAAAATTAGAGTGTCAGTCCTCTTGTACTTAAGTCGGCATTGTGCCTTTTGTATTAAATTCGGACGCAAACTCTGTGTTTCATCGTCAATAAGAAGGTCCAATTGATACAGTAAACCTGAAGTGAAGCATCGGAATCTAAAACTGGACTCACAGGAGCGGTTCAAATCATAGAAAGTTAGTGTGTCAGCCCTCTTGTACTCAAGTCGGCATTGTGCCTTTTGTATTAAATTCGGATGCAATTTCTATGTTTCTTCGTCAATAAGAAGGTCCGAGGAATACAGTAAACCTGAAGTGAAGCATCTGAATCTAAAACTGGACTCACAGGAGAGGATCAAATCATAGAAAGTTAGAGTGTCAGTCCTCTTGTACTGCAGTCGGCATTGTGACTTTTGTATTAATTTCGGATGCAATATCTGTGTTTGATCGTCAATAAGATGGTCCAAGGGATACAGTAAACCTAAAGTGAAGCTTCGGAATCTAAAACTGGACTCACAGGAGCGGTTCAAATCATAGAAAGTTAGTGTGTCAGCCCTCTTGTACTCAAGTCGGCATTGTGCCTTTTGTATTAAATTCTGATGCAATTTCTGTGTTTCATCGTCAATAAGAAGGTCCAATTGATACAGTAAACCTGAAGTGAAGCATCGCAATCTAAAACTCGACCCACAGGAGCGGTTCAAATCATAGAAAGTGAGAGTGTCAGTCCTCTTGTACTAAAGTTGGCATTGTGCCTTTTGTATTATATTCAGATGGAATTTCTGTGTTTCATCGTCAATAAGACGGCCCAAAGGATATAGTAAACCTGAAGTGAAGCACCGGAATCTAAAACTGGACTCACAGGAGAGGTTCAAATCATAGAAAGTGAGAGTGTCAGTCCCCTTTTACTTAAGTCGGCATTTTGCCTTTTGTATTAAATTCGGATGCAATTTCTGTGTTTCATCGTCAATAAGATGGCCAAAGGTATACAGTAAACCTGAAGTGTAGCATCGGAATCTAAAACTGAACTCTCAGTAGGTGTTTCATTCGTAGAAAGTTACGGTGTGAGTCCTCTTGTACTTAAGTCGGCATTGTGCCTTTTGTATTAAATTCGGATGCAATTTATGTGTTTCATCGTCAATAAAAATGTTCACGGTATACAGTAAACGTGAAGTGAAGCATCGGAATCTAAAACTGGACTCACATAAAAGGTTGAAATCATGGAAAGTTAGAGTGTCAGTCCTCTTGTACTTAAGTCGGCATTGTACGTTTTGTATTAAATTCGGATGCAATTTCTGTGTTTCATCGTCAATACAAAGGTCCAAGGGATGCAGTTAACCTCAAGTGAAGCATCGGAATCTAAAACTGGACTCACAGGTGCGGTTCAAATCATAGAAAGTGAGAGTGTCAGACCTCTTGCACTTAAGTCGTCATTGTGCCCTTTGTATAAAATTCGGATGCAATTCCTGTGTTTCATCGTCAATACGAATGTCCAAGGGATACAGTTAACCTAAAGTGAAGCATCGGAATCCAAAACTGGACTCACAGGAGAGATTCAAATCATAGAAAGTGAGAGTGTCAGTCCTCTTTTACATAAGTCGGCATTGTGCCTTTTGTATTAAATTTGGATGCAATTTCTGTGTTTCATCGTCAATAAGAAGGTCCAAGGTATACAGTAAACCTGAAGTGAAGCATCGGAATCTAAAACTGGACTCACAGGAGAGGTTTAAATCACAGAATGTTACGGTGTGAGTCATCTTGTACTTAAGTCGGCATTGTGCCATTTGTATTAAATTCGGATGCAATTTTTTTGTTTCATCGTCAATAAAAACGTTCAAGGTATACAGTAAACCTGAAGTGAAGCATCGGAATCTAAAACTGGACTCACAGGAGAGGAGCTAATCATAGAGAGTTGGAGTATCACTCCTCTTGTACGTAAGTCGGTATTGTGCCTTTTCTATGACATTCGGATGCAATTCCTGTGTTTCATCGTCAATACGAAGGTCCAAGGGATACAGTTAACCTGAAGTGAAGCATCGGAATCTAAAACTGGACTCACAGGAGAGGTTGAAATCATGGAAAGTTAGAATGTCAGTCCTCTTCTACTTAAGTCGGCATTGAGCCTTTTGTATTAAATTCGGACGCAAACTCTGTGTTTCATCGTCAATAAGAATGTCCAAGTTATACAGTAAACCTGAAGTGAAGCTACTGAATCTAAAACTGGACTCACAGGAGAGGTTCGAATCATAGAAAGTTAGAGTGTCAGCCCTCTTGTACTTAAGTCGGCATTGTGCATTTTGTATTAAATTCGGATGCAATTTCTGTGTTTCATCGTCAATAAGATGGCCCAAGGTATACAGTAAACCTGAAGTGAAGCATCGGAATCTACAAGTGGACTCACAGGAGGGGTTTGAATCATAGAATGTTACGGTGTGTGTCCTCTTGTACTTTAGTCGGCATTGTGCCTTTTGTATTAAATTCGGATGCAATTTCTATGTTTCATCGTCAATAAGAAGGTTCAAGGTATACAGTAGACGTGAAGTGAAGCATCGGAATCTAAAACTGGACTCACATGAGAGGTTGATATCATGGAAAGTTAGAGTGTCAGTCCTCTTGTACTTAAGTCGGCATTATGCCTTTTGTATTAAATTCGGACGCATACTCTGTGTTTCATCGTCAATAAGAAGGTCCAATTGATACAGTAAACCTGAAGTGAAGCATCAGAAACTAAAACTGGACTCACAGGAGCGGTTCAAATCATAGTAAGTGAGAGTGTCAGTCCTCTTGTACTAAAGTCGGCATTGTGCCTTTTGTATTAAATTCAGATGGAATTTCTGTGTTTCATCGTCAATAAGACGGTCCAAAGGATACAGTAAACCTGAAGTGAAGCATCGGAATCTAAAACTGGACTCACAGGAGAGGTTCAAATCATAGAAAGTGAGAGTGTCAGTCCCCTTTTACTTAAGTCGGCATTTTGCCTTTTGTATTTAATTCGGATGCAATTTCTGTGTTTCATCGTCAATAAGATGGCCAAAGGTATACAGTAAACCTGAAGTGTAGCATCGGAATCTAAAACTGAACTCACAGTATGAGTTTAAATCATAGAAAATTACGGTGTGAGTCCTCTTGTACTTAAGTCGGCATTGTGCCTTTTGTATTAAATTCGGATGCAATTTATGTGTTTCATCGTCAATAAAAAGGTTCAAGGTATACAGTAAACGTGAAGTGAAGCATCGGAATCTCAAACTGGACTCACATAAAAGGTTGAAATCATGAAAAGTTAGAGTGTCAGTCCTCTTGTACTTAAGTCGGCATTGTGCCTTTTGTATTAAATTCGGACGCAAACTCTGTGTTTCATCGTCAATAAGAAGGTCTAACTTATACAGTAAACCTGAAGTGAAGCATCGGAATCTAAAACTGGACTCACAGGAGAGGTTCAAATCATAGAAAGTTTGAGTGTCAGCCCTCTTGTACTTAAGTCGCCATTGTGCCTTTTGTATCAAATTCGGATGCAATTTCTGTGTTTCATCGTCAATAAGATGGCCCAAAGTATACAGTAAACCTGAAGTGAAGCATCGGAATCTAAAACTGGACTCACAGGAGGGGTTTGAATCATAGAAAGTTACGGTGTAAGTCATCTTGTACTTCAGTCGGAATTGTGACTTTTGTATTAAATTCGGATGCAATTTCTGTGTTTCATCTTCAATAAGAAGGTCCAAGGGATACAGTAAACCTGAAGTGAAGCATCGGAATCTAAAAGTGGACTCACAGGAGAGGTTCAAATCGTAGAAAGTTAGAGTGTCAGTCCTCTTGTACTTAAGTCGGCATTGTACCTTTTATATTAAATTCGGATGCAATTTCTGTGTTTCATCGTCAATACGAAGGTATAAGGGATACAGTTAACCTGAAGTGAAGCATCGGAATCTAAAACTGGACTCACAGGAGCGGTTCAAATCATAGAAAGTGAGAGTGTCAGTCCTCTTGCACTTAAGTCGTCATTGTGCCCTTTGTACAAAATTCGGATGCAATTCCTGTGTTTCATCGTCAATACGAAGGTCCAAGGGATACAGTTAACCTAAAGTGAAGCATCGGAATCTAAAACTGGACTCACAGGAGAGATTCAAATCATAGAAAGTGAGAGTGTCAGTCCTCTTTTACATAAGTCGGCATTGTGCCTTTTGTATTAAATTTGGATACAATTTGTGTGTTTCATCGTCAATAAGAAGGTCCAAGGTATACAGTAAACCTGAAGTGAAGCATCGGAATCTAAAACTGGACTCACAGGAGAGGTTTAAATCACTGAATGTTACGGTGTGAGTCATCTTGTACTTAAGTCGGCATTGTGCCATTTTTATTAAATTCGGATGCAATTTTTTTGTTTCATCGTCAATAAAAACGTTCAAGGTATACAGTAAACCTGAAGTGAAGCATCGGAATCTAAAACTGGACTCACAGGAGAGGAGCTAATCATAGAGAGTTGGAGTATCACTCCTCTTGTACTTAAGTCGGTATTGTGCCTTTTCTATGACATTCGGATGCAATTCCTGTGTTTCATCGTCAATACGAAGGTCCAAGGGATACAGTTAACCTGAAGTGAAGCATCGGAATCTAAAACTGGACTCACAGGAGAGGTTGAAATCATGGAAAGTTAGAATGTCAGTCCTCTTGTACTTAAGTCGGCATTGAGCCTTTTGTATTAAATTCGGAAGCAAACTCTGTGTTTCATCGTCAATAAGTATGTCCAAGTTATACAGTAAACCTGAAGTGAAGCTACTGAATCTAAAACTGGACTCACAGGAGAGGTTCGAATCATAGAAAGTTAGAGTGTCAGCCCTCTTGTACTTAAGTCGGCATTGTGCATTTTGTATTAAATTCGGATGCAATTTCTGTGTTTCATCGTCAATAAGATGGCCCAATGTATACAGTAAACCTGAAGTGAAGCATCGGAATCTACAAGTGGACTCACAGGAGGGGTTGGAATCATAGAATCTTACGGTGTGAGTCCTCTTGTACTTAAGTCGGCATTGTGCCTTTTGTATTAAATTCGGATGCAATTTCTATGTTTCATCGTCAATAAGAAGGTTCAAGGTATACAGTAGACGTGAAGTGAAGCATCGGAATCTAAAACTGGACTCACATGAGAGGTTGATATCATGGAAAGTTAGAGTGTCAGTCCTCTTGTACTTAAGTCGGCATTATGCCTTTTGTATTAAATTCGGACGCATACTCTGTGTTTCATCGTCAATAAGAAGGTCCAATTGATACAGTAAACCTGAAGTGAAGCATCAGAATCTAAAACTGGACTCACAGGAGCGGTTCAAATCATAGTAAGTGAGAGTGTCAGTCCTCTTGTACTAAAGTCGGCATTGTGCCTTTTGTATTAAATTCAGATGGAATTTCTGTGTTTCATCGTCAATAAGACGGTCCAAAGGATACAGTAAACCTGAAGTGAAGCATCGGAATCTAAAACTGGACTCACAGGAGAGGTTCAAATCATAGAAAGTGAGAGTGTCAGTCCCCTTTTACTTAAGTCGGCATTTTGCCTTTTGTATTTAATTCGGATGCAATTTCTGTGTTTCATCGTCATTAAGATGGCCAAAGGTATACAGTAAACCTGAAATGTAGCATCGGAATCTAAAACTGAACTCACAGTATGAGTTTAAATCATAGAAAGTTACGGTGTGAGTCCTCTTGTACTTAAGTCGGCATTGTGCCTTTTGTATTAAATTCGGATGCAATTTATGTGTTTCATCGCCAATAAAAAGGTTCAAGGTATACAGTAAACGTGAAGTGAAGCATCGGAATCTAAAACTGGACTCACATAAAAGGTTGAAATCATGGAAAGTTAGAGTGTCAGTCCTCTTGTACTTAAGTCGGCATTGTGCCTTTTGTATCAAATTCGGACGCAAACTCTGTGTTTCATCGTCAATAAGAAGGTCTAACTTATACAGTAAACCTGAAGTGAAGCATCGGAATCTAAAACTGGACTCACAGGAGAGGTTCAAATCATAGAAAGTTTGAGTGTCAGCCCTCTTGTACTTATGTCGCCATTGTGCCTTTTGTATTAAATTCGGATGCAATTTCTGTGTTTCATCGTCAATAAGAATGTCCGAGGTATACAGTAAACCTAAAGTGAAGAATCTGAATCTAAAACTGGTTTCACAGGAGAGGTTCAAATCATAGACACTTAGAATGTAAGTCCTCTTGTACTTCAGACGGCATTGTGACTTTTGTATTAAATTCGGATGCAATTTCTGTGTTTCATCTTCAATAAGAAGGTCCAAGGGATACAGTAAACCTGAAGTGAAGCATCGGAATCTAAAAGTGGACTCACAGGAGAGGTTCATATCGTAGAAAGTTAGAGTGTCAGTCCTCTTGTACTTAAGTCGGCATTGTACCTTTTATATTAAATTCGGATGCAATTTCTGTGTTTCATCGTCAATACGAAGGTATAAGGGATACAGTTAACCTGAAGTGAAGCATCGGAATATAAAAGTGGACTCACAGGAGAGGTTCAAATCATAGAAAGTTAGAGTGTCAGTCCTCTTGTACTTAAGTCGGCATTGTGCATTTTGTATTAAATTCGGGTGATATTTCTTTGTTTCATCGTCAATAAGAAGGTGCAAGGGATACAATAAACCTGAAGTGTAGCATCGGAATCTAAAACTGGACTCACAGGAGCGGTTAAAATCATAGAAAGTGAGAGTGTCAGTCCTCTTGTACTAAAGCCATCATTGTGCCTTTTGTATTAAATTCAGATGCTATTTCTGTGTTTCATCGTCAATAAGACGGTCCAAAGGATACAGTAAACCTGAATTGAAGCATCAGAATCTAAAACTGGACTCATAGGATAGGTTCAAATCATAGAAAGTTAGAGTGCCAGCCCTCTTGTACTTAAGTCGGCATTTTGCCTTTTGTATTAAATTCGTATGCAATTTCTGTGTTTCATCGTCAATAAGATGGCCCAAGGTATGCAGCAAACCTGAAGTGAAGCATCAGAATCTGAAACTGGACTCACAGGAGGGGTTTGAATCAAAGAATATTACGGTGTGAGTCCTCTTGTACTTAAGTCGGCATTGTGCCTTTTGTATTAAATTCGGATGCAGTTTCTATGTTTCATCGTCAATAAGAAGGTTCAAGGTATACAGTATACGTGAAGTGAAGCATCGGAATCTAAAACTGGACTCACATGAGAGGTTGAAATCATGGAAAGTTAGAGTGTCAGTCCTCTTGTACTTAAGTCGGCATTGTGCCATTTGTATTAAATTCGGACGCAATCTCTGTGTTTCATCGTCAATAAGAAGGTCCAAGCTGTACAGTAAACCTGAAGTGAAGCATCGGAATCTAAAACTGGACTCACAGGTGAGTTTTAAATCATAGAATGTTAGAGTGTCAGCCCCCTTGTACTTAAGTCGGCATTGTGCGTTTTGTATTAAATTCGGATGCAATTTCTGTGTTTCATCGTCAATAAGAATGTCCGAGGTATACAGTAAACCTGAAGTGAAGCATCTGAATCTAAAACTGGAGTCACAGGAGTGGTTCAAATCATAGAAAGTTAGAAGGTCAGTCCACTTCTACTTCAGTCTGCATTGTGACTTTTGTATTAAATTCGGATGCAATTTCTGTGTTTCATCGTCAATACGAAGGACCAAGGGATACAGAAAACCAGAAGTGAAGCATCGGAATCTAAAAGTGGACTCACAGGAGAGGTTCAAATCATAGAAAGTTAGAGTGTCAGTCCTCCTGTAGTTAAGTCGGCATTGTGCCTTTTGTATTAAATTCGGATGCAATTTCTGTGTTTCATCGTCAATACGAAGGTCCATGGGATACAGTAAACCTGAAGTGAAGCATCGGAATCTAAAAGTGGACTCACAGGAGTGGTTCAAATCGTAGAAAGTTAGAGTGTCAGTCCTCTTGTACTTAAGTCGGCATTGTGCCTGTTGTATTAATTTCGGATGCAATTTCTGTGTTTCATCGTCAATACGAAGGTCTAAGGGATACAGTTAACCTGACGTGAAGCATCGGAATCTAAAACTGGACTCACAGGAGAGGTTTAAATCACAGTAATTTACGGTGTGAGTCCTCTTGTACTTAAGTCGGCATTGGGCCATTTGTATTAAATTCGGATGCAATTTCTTTGTTACATCGTCAATACGAAGGTCCAAGGGATACAGTGAACCTGAAGTGAAGCATCGGAATATAAAAGTGGACCCACAGGAGAGGTTCAAATCATAGAGAGTTAGAGTGTCAGTCCTCTTGTACTTAAGTCGGCATTGTGCCTTTTGTATTAAATTCGGATGCTATTTCTGTGTTTCGTCGTCAATAAGAAGGTGCAAGGGATACAATAAACCTGAAGTGAAGCATCGGAATCTAAAACTAGACTCACAGGAGCGGTTAAAATCATAGAAAGTGAGAGTGTCAGTCCTCTTGTACTAAAGCCATCATTGTGCCTTTTGTATTACATTCAGATGCTATTTCTGTGTTTCATCGTCAATAAGACGGTCCAAAGGATACAGTAAACCTGAATTGAAGCATCAGAATCTACAACTGGACTCACAGGATAGGTTTAAATCATAGAAAGTTAGAGTGCCAGCCCTCTTGTACTTAAGTCGGCATTTTGCCTTTTGTATTAAATTCGTATGCAATTTCTGTGTTTCATCGTCAATAAGATGGCCCAAGGTATACAGTAAACCTGAAGTGAAGCATCGGAATCTAAAACTGGACTCACAGGAGGGGTTTGAATCATAGAATGTTACGGTGTGAGTCCTCTTGTACTTAAGTTGGCATTGTGCCTTTTGTATTAAATTCGGATGCAATTTCTGTGTTTCAGCGTCAATAAGAAGGTTCAAGGTATACAGTAAACGTGAAGAGAAGCATCGGAATCTAAAACTGGACTCACATGAGAGGTTGATATCATGGAAAGTTAGATTAGAGTGTCAGTCCTCTTGTACTTAAGTCGGCATTGTGCCTTTTGTATTAAATTCGGATGCAATTTCTGTGTTTCATCGTCAATAAGAATGTCCGAGGTATACAGTAAACCTGAAGTGAAGCATCTGAATGTAAAACTGGACTCACAGGAGAGGTTCAAATCATAGAAAGTTAGAGTGTCAGTCCTCTTGTACTTCAGTCGGCATTGTGACTTTTGTATTAAATTCGGATGCAATTTCTGTGTTTCATCGTCAATAAGATAGCCCAAGGTATACAGTAAACCTGAAGTGAAGCATCGGAATCTAAAACTGGACTCTCAGGAGGTGTTTGAATCATAGAAAGTTACGGTGTGAGTCCTCTTGTACTGAAGTCGGCATTGTGCCCTTTGTATTAAATTCAGATGCAATTTCTGTGTGTCATCGTCAATAAGAAGGTCCAAAGGATACAGTAAACCTGAAGTGAAGCATCGGAATCTAAAACTGGACTCACAGGAGAGGTTCAAATCATAGAAAGTGAGAGTGTCAGTCCTCTTTTACTTATGTCGGCATTGTGCCTTTTGTATTAAATTCGGATGCAATTTCTGTGTTTCATGGTCAATAAGAAGGTCCAAGGTGTACAGTGAACCTGAGGTGAAGCATCGGAATCTAAAACTGGACTCACAGGAGAGGTTTGAATCATAGAAAGTTAGGGTGTGAGTCCTCTTGTAATTAAGTCGGCATTGTGCCTTTTGTATTAAAATCGGATGCAATATCTGTGTTTCATCGTCAATAAGGAGGTTCAAGGTATACAGTAAACCTGAAGAGAAGCATCGGAATCTAAAACTTGACCCAGAGGAGAGGTTCAAATCATAGAAAGTGAGAGTGTCAGTCCTCTTGTACTTAAGGCGGCATTGTGGATTTTGTATTAAATTTGGATGCAATTTCTGTGTTTCATCGTCAATAAGAAGGTCCAAGGCATACAGTAAACCTGAAGTGAAGCATCGGAATCTAAAACTGGACTCACAGGAGAGGTTCAAATCATAGAAAATGAGAGTGTCAGTCCTCTTTTACTTAAATCGGCATTGTGCCTTTTGTATTAAATTCGGATGCAATTTCTGTGATTCATCGTCAATAAGAAGGTCCAAAAGATACAGTAAACCTGAAGTGAAGCATCGGAATCTAAAACTGGACTCACAGGAGAGGTTCAAATCATAGAAAGTGAGAGTGTCAGTCCTCTTTTACTTAAGTCGGCAATGTGCCTTTTGTATTTAGTTCGGATGCAATGTCTGGGTTTCATCGTCAATACGAAGGTCCAAGGTATACAGTAAACGTGAAGTGAATCTTCGGAATCCTAAACTGGACTCACAGGAGAGGTTCAAATCAAAGAAAACTAGAGTGTCAGTCCTCTTGTACTTAAGTCGGCATTGTGCCTTTTGTATTAAATTCGGAAGCAATTTCTGTGTTTTATCGTCAATACGAAGGTCTAAGGGATACAGTAAACCTGAAGTGAAGCATCGGAATCTAAAACTGGACTCACAGGATAGGTTGAAATCATGGAAAGTTTGAATGTCAGTCCTCTTGTACTTAAGTCGGCCTTGTGCATTTTGTATTAAATTCGGATGCAATTTCTGTGTTTCATCGTCAATAAGAAGGTCCGAGGTATCCAGTAAACCAGAAGTGAAGCATCTGAATCTAAAACTGGACTCACAGGAGAGTTTCAAATCATGGAAAGTTAGAGTGTCAGTCCTCTTGTACTTCAGTCGGCTTTGTGACTTTTGTATTAAATTCGGATGCAATTTCTGTGTTTCATCGTCAATAAGAAGGTCCATGGGATACAGTAATCCTGAAGCGAAGCTTCGGAATCTAAAACTGGACTCACAGGAGACGTTCAAATCATAGAAAGTTAGAGTGTCAGTCCTCTTGTAGTTAAGTCGGCATTGTGCCTTTTGTATTAAATTCGGATGCAATTTCTGTGTTTCATCGTCAATACGAAGGTCCACGGGATACAGTAAACATGAAGTGAAGCATCGGAATCTAAAAGTGGACTCACAGGAGAGGTTCAAATCGTAGAAAGTTAGAGTGTCAGTCCTCTTGTACTTAAGTCGGCATTGTGCCTTTTGTATTAAATTCGGATGCAATTCTCTGTTTCATCGTCAATACGAATTTCCAAGGGTTACAGTTAACCTGAGGTGAAGCATCGGAATCTAAAACTGGACTCACAGGAGAGGTTTAATTCACAGAAAGTTACATTGTGAGTCCTCTTGTACTTAAGTCGGCATTGTGCCATTTGTATTAAATTCGGATGCAATTTCTTAGTTTCATCGTCAATACGAAGGTCTAAGGGATACAGTTAACCTGAAGTGAAGCATCGGAATATAAAAGTGGACTCACAGGAGAGGTTCAAATCATAGAAAGTTAGAGTGTCAGTCCTCTTGTACTTAAGTCGGCATTGTGATTTTTGTATTATATTCGGATGCCATTTCTGTGTTTCATCGTCAATAATATGGTGCAAGGGATACAATAAACATGAAGTGAAGCATCGGAATCTAAAACTGGACTCACAGGATAGGTTCAAATCATAGAATGTTAGAGTGCCAGCCCTCTTGTACTTAAGTCGGCATTTTGCCTTTTGTATTAAATTCGTATGCAATTTCTGTGTTTCATCGTCAATAAGATGGCCCAAGGTATACAGTAAACCTGAAGTGAAGCATCGGAATCAAAAACTGGACTCACAGGAGGGGTTTGAATCATAGAAAGTTACGGTGTGAGTCCTCTTGTACCTATGTCGGCATTGTGCCTTTTGTATTAAATTCATATGCAATTTCTGTGTTTCATCGTCAATAAGAAGGTTCAAGGTATACAGTAAACCTGAGGTGAAGCATCGGAATCTAAAACTGGACTCACTGGTGAGTTTTAAATCATAGAATGTTAGAGTGTCAGCCCCCTTATACTTAAGTCGGCATTGTGCCTTTTGTATTAAATTCGGATGCAATTTCTGTGTTTCATCGTCAATAAGAATGTCCGAGGTATACAGTAAACCTGAAGTGAAGCATCTGAATCTAAAACTGGACTCACAGGAGAGGTTCAAATCATAGAAAGTTAGAGAGTCAGTCCTCTAGTACTTCAGTCGGCATTGTGACTTTTGTATTAAATTCGGATGCAATTTCTGTGTTTCATCGTCAATAAGAAGGTCCAAGGGATACAGTAAACCTGAAGTGAAGCTTCGGAATCAAAAACTGGACTCACAGGAGAGGTTTAAATCATAGAAAGTTAGAGTGTCAGTCCTCTTGTACTTAAGTCGGCATTGTGCCTTTTGTATTAAATTCGAATGCAATTTCTGTGTTTCATCGTCAATACGAAGGTCCAAGGGATACAGTAAACCAGAAGTGAAGCATCGGAATCTAAAAGTGGACTCACAGGAGAGGTTCAAATCATAGAAAGTTAGAGTGTCAGTCCTCTTGTACTTAAGTCGGCATTGTGCCTTTTGTATTGAATTCGGATGCAATTTCTGTGTTTCATCGTCAATACGAAGGTCAAAGGGATACAGTTAACATGAAAAGAAGCATCGGAATCTAAAACTGGACTCACAAAAGCGGCTCAAATCATTGAAAGTGAGAGTGTCAGTCCTCTTGTACTTAAGTAGGCATTGTGCCATTTGTATTAAATTCAGATGCAATTTCTGTGTGTCATCGTCAATAAGAAGGTCCAAAGGATACAGTAAACCTGAAGTGAAGCATCGGAATCTAAAACTGGACTCACTGGAGAGGTTCAAATCATAGAAAGTGAGAGTGTCAGTCCTCTTTTACTTAAGTCGGCATTGTGCATTTTGTATTAAATTCGGATGCAATTTCTGTGTTTCATCGTCAATAAGAAGGTCCAAGGTGTACAGTAAACCTGAAGTGAAGCGTCGGAATCAAAAACTGGTCTCACAGAAGAGGTTTAAATCATAGAAAGTTACGGTGTGAGTCCTCTTGTACTTAAGTCGGCATTGTGCCTTTTGTATTAAAATAGGATGCAATATCTGTGTTTCATCGTCAATAAGGAGGTTCAAGGTATACAGTAAACCTGAAGTGAATCATCGAAATCTAAAACTGGACTCAGAGGAGAAGTTCAAATCATAGAAAGTGAGAGTGTCAGTCCTCTTGTACTTAAGTCGGCATTGTGGACTTTGTATTCAATTCGGATGCAGTTTCTGTGTTTCATCGTCAATAAGAAGTTCCAAGGGATACAGTAAACCTGAAGTGAAGCATCGGAATCTAACACTGGACTCACCGGAGAGGTTCAAATCATAGAATGTGAGAGTGTCAGTCCTCTTTTAGTTAAATCGGCATTGTGCCTTTTGTATTAAATTCGGATGCAATTTCTGTGTTTCATCGTCAATAAGAAGGTCCAAAAGATACAGTAAACCTGAAGTGAAGCATCGAAATCGAAAACTGGACTCACAGGAGAGGTCCAAATCATAGAAAGTGAGATTGTCAGTCCTCTTTTACTTAAGTCGGCATTGTGCCTTTTGTATCAAGTTCGGATGCAATTTCTGTGTTTCATCGTCAATACGAAGGTCCAAGGTATACAGTAAACGTAAAGTGAATCTTCGGAATCTAAAACTGGACTCACAGGAGGGGTTCAAATCATAGAAAACTAGAGTGTCAGTCCTCTTGTACTTAAGTCGGCATTGTGCATTTTGTATTAAATTCGGAAGCTATTTCTGTGTTTCATCGTCAATACGAAGGTCCAAGGGATACAGTAAACCCGAAGTGAAGCATCGGAATCTATAACTGGACTCACAGGATAGGTTGTAATC
The DNA here is from genome assembly GCF_021461395.2 of Schistocerca americana. Classification (NCBI taxonomy): domain Eukaryota; kingdom Metazoa; phylum Arthropoda; class Insecta; order Orthoptera; family Acrididae; genus Schistocerca; species Schistocerca americana. The sequence goes on from NW_025725972.1 coordinate 179,386, forward strand.
ATGGAAAGTTACAATGTCAGTCCTCTTGTACTTAAGCCGGCATTGAGCCTATTGTATTAAATTCGGACGCAAACTCTGTGTTTAATCGTCAATAAGAACGTCCAAGTTATACAGTAAACCTAAAGTGAAGCATCGGAATCTAAAACTGGACTCACAGGAGAGGTTCAAATCATAGAAAGTTAGAGTGTCAGCCCTCTTGTACTTAAGTCGGCCATGTGCATTTTGTATTAAATTCGGATGCAATTTCTGTGTTTCATCGTCAATAAGAAGGTCCGAAGTATACAGTAATCCAGAAGTGAAGCATCTGAATCTAAAACTGGACTCACAGGAGAGGTTCAAAACATGGAAAGTTAGAGTGTCAGTCCTCTTGTACTTAAGTCGGCATTGTGCCTTTTGTATTAAATTCGGACGCAAACTCTGTGTTTAATCGTCAATAAGAACGTCCAAGTTATACAGTTAACCTGAAGTGAAGCATCGGAATCTAAAACTGGACTCACAGGAGAGGTTTAATTCACAGAAAGTTACATTGTGAGTCCTCTTGTACTTAAGTCGGCATTGTGCCATTTGTATTAAATTCGGATGCAATTTCTTTGTTTCATCGTCAATACGAAGGTCTAAGGGATACAGTTAACCTGAAGTGAAGCATCGGAATATAAAAGTGGACTCACAGGAGAGGTTCAAATCATAGAAAGTTAGAGTGTCAGTCCTCTTGTACTTAAGTCGGCATTGTGATTTTTGTATTATATTCGGATGCCATTTCTGTGTTTCATCGTCAATAATATGGTGCAAGGGATACAATAAACATGAAGTGAAGCATCGGAATCTAAAACTGGACTCACAGGATAGGTTCAAATCATAGAATGTTAGAGTGCCAGCCCTCTTGTACTTAAGTCGGCATTTTGCCTTTTGTATTAAATTCGTATGCAATTTCTGTGTTTCATCGTCAATAAGATGGCCCAAGGTATACAGTAAACCTGAAGTGAAGCATCGGAATCCAAAACTGGACTCACAGGAGGGGTTTGAATCATAGAAAGTTACGGTGTGAGTCCTCTTGTACTTATGTCGGCATTGTGCCTTTTGTATTAAATTCATATGCAATTTCTGTGTTTCATCGTCAATAAGAAGGTTCAAGGTATACAGTAAACCTGAGGTGAAGCATCGGAATCTAAAACTGGACTCACTGGTGAGTTTTAAATCATAGAATGTTAGAGTGTCAGCCCCCTTATACTTAAGTCGGCATTGTGCCTTTTGTATTAAATTCGGATGCAATTTCTGTGTTTCATCGTCAATAAGAATGTCCGAGGTATACAGTAAACCTGAAGTGAAGCATCTGAATCTAAAACTGGACTCACAGGAGAGGTTCAAATCATAGAAAGTTAGAGAGTCAGTCCTCTAGTACTTCAGTCGGCATTGTGACTTTTGTATTAAATTCGGATGCAATTTCTGTGTTTCATCGTCAATAAGAAGGTCCAAGGGATACAGTAAACCTGAAGTGAAGCTTCGGAATCAAAAACTGGACTCACAGGAGAGGTTTAAATCATAGAAAGTTAGAGTGTCAGTCCTCTTGTACTTAAGTCGGCATTGTGCCTTTTGTATTAAATTCGAATGCAATTTCTGTGTTTCATCGTCAATACGAAGGTCCAAGGGTTACAGTAAACCAGAAGTGAAGCATCGGAATCTAAAAGTGGACTCACAGGAGAGGTTCAAATCATAGAAAGTTAGAGTGTCAGTCCTCTTGTACTTAAGTCGGCATTGTGCCTTTTGTATTGAATTCGGATGCAATTTCTGTGTTTCATCGTCAATACGAAGGTCAAAGGGATACAGTTAACATGAAAAGAAGCATCGGAATCTAAAACTGGACTCACAAAAGCGGCTCAAATCATTGAAAGTGAGAGTGTCAGTCCTCTTGTACTTAAGTAGGCATTGTGCCATTTGTATTAAATTCAGATTCAATTTCTGTGTGTCATCGTCAATTAGAAGGTCCAAAGGATACAGTAAACCTGAAGTGAAGCATCGGAATCTAAAACTGGACTCACTGGAGAGGTTCAAATCATAGAAAGTGAGAGTGTCAGTCCTCTTTTACTTAAGTCGGCATTGTGCATTTTGTATTAAATTCGGATGCAATTTCTGTGTTTCATCGTCAATAAGAAGGTCCAAGGTGTACAGTAAACCTGAAGTGAAGCGTCGGAATCAAAAACTGGTCTCACAGAAGAGGTTTAAATCATAGAAAGTTACGGTGTGAGTCCTCTTGTACTTAAGTCGGCATTGTGCCTTTTGTATTAAAATAGGATGCAATATCTGTGTTTCATCGTCAATAAGGAGGTTCAAGGTATACAGTAAATCTGAAGTGAATCATCGAAATCTAAAACTGGACTCAGAGGAGAAGTTCAAATCATAGAAAGTGAGAGTGTCAGTCCTCTTGTACTTAAGTCGGCATTGTGGACTGTGTATTCAATTCGGATGCAGTTTCTGTGTTTCATCGTCAATAAGAAGTTCCAAGGGATACAGTAAACCTGAAGTGAAGCATCGGAATCTAACACTGGACTCACCGGAGAGGTTCAAATCATAGAATGTGAGAGTGTCAGTCCTCTTTTAGTTAAATCGGCAATTTTGCCTTTTGTATTAAATTCGGATGCAATTTCTGTGTTTCATCGTCAATAAGATGGTCCAAAAGATACAGTAAACCTGAAGTGAAGCATCGAAATCGAAAACTGGACTCACAGGAGAGGTTCAAATCATAGAAAGTGAGATTGTCAGTCCTCTTTTACTTAAGTCGGCATTGTGCCTTTTGTATCTAGTTCGGATGCAATTTCTGTGTTTCATCGTCAATACGAAGGTCCAAGGTATACAGTAAACGTAAAGTGAATCTTCGGAATCTAAAACTGGACTCACAGGAGGGGTTCAAATCATAGAAAACTAGAGTGTCAGTCCTCTTGTACTTAAGTCGGCATTGTGCATTTTGTATTAAATTCGGAAGCTATTTCTGTGTTTCATCGTCAATACGAAGGTCCAAGGGATACAGTAAACCCGAAGTGAAGCATCGGAATCTATAACTGGACTCACAGGATAGGTTGTAATCATGGAAAGTTACAATGTCAGTCCTCTTGTACTTAGGCCGGCATTGAGCCTTTTGTATTAAATTCGGACGCAAACTCTGTGTTTCATCGTCAATAAGAACGTCCAAGTTATACAGTAAACCTAAAGTGAAGCATCGGAATCTAAAACTGGACTCACAGGAGAGGTTCAAATCATAGAAAGTTAGAGTGTCAGCCCTCTTGTACTTAAGTCGGCCATGTGCATTTTGTATTAAATTCGGATGCAATTTCTGTGTTTCATCGTCAATAAGAAGGTCCGAAGTATACAGTAATCCAGAAGTGAAGCATCTGAATCTAAAACTGGACTCACAGGAGAGGTTCAAAACATGGAAAGTTAGAGTGTCAGTCCTCTTGTACTTCAGTCGGCTTTGTGACATTTGTATTAAATTCGGATGCAATTTCTGTGTTTCATCGTCAATAAGAAGGTCCAAGGGATACAGTAAACCTGAAGCGAAGCTTCGGAATCTAAAACTGGTCTCACAGGTGAGGTTCAAATCATAGAAAGTTAGAGTGTCAGTCCTCTTGTACTTAAGTCGGCATTGTGCATTTTGTATTAAATTCGGATGCAATTTCTTTATTTCATCGTCAATACGAAGGACCAAGGGATACAGTTAACCTGAAGTGAAGCATCGGAACATAAAAGTGGACTCACAGGAGAGGTTCAAATCATAGAAAGTTAGAGTGTCAGTCCTCTTGTACTTAAGTCGGCATTGTGCCTTTTGTATTAAATTCGGATGCTATTTCTGTGTTTCATTGTCAATAAGAAAGTGCAAGGGTTACAATAAACCTGAAGTGAAGCATCGGAATCTAAAACTGGACTCACAGGAGCGGTTCAAATCATAGAAAATGAGAGTGTCAGTCCTCTTGTACTAAAGACATCATTGTGCCTTTTGTATTAAATTCAGATGCAATTTCTGTGTTTCATTGTCAATAAGACGGTCCAAAGGATACAGTAATCCTGAAGTGAAGCATCAGAAACTAAAACTGGACTCGAAGGATAGGTTCAAATGAAAGAAAGTTAGAGTGCCAACCCTCTTGTACTTAAGTCGGCATTTTGCCTTTTGTATTAAATTCGTATGCAATTTCTGTGTTTCATCGTCAATAAGATGGCCCAAGGTATACAGTAAACCTGAAGTGAAGCATCGGAATCTAAAACTGGACTCACAGGAGGGGTTTGAATCATAGAAAGTTACGGTGTGGGTCCTCTTGTACTTAGGTCGGCATTGTGCCTTTTGTATTAAATTCGGATGAAACTTCTGAGTTTCATCGTCAATAAGAAGGTTCAAGGTATACAGTAAACGTGAAGTGAAGCATCGGAATCTAAAACTGGACTCACATGAGAGGTTGAAATCATGGGAAGTTAGAGTGTCAGTCCTCTTGTACTTAACTCGGCATTGTGCCTTTTGTATTAAATTCGGACGCAAACTCTGTGTTTCATCGTCAATAATAAGGCCCAAGTTGTACAGTAAACCTGAAGTGAAGCATCGGAATCTAAAACTGGACTCACAGGTGAGTTTTAAATCATAGTATGTTAGAGTGTCAGCCCCCTTGTACTTAAGTCGGCATTGTGCCTTTTGTATTAAATTTGGATGCAATTTCTGTGTTTCATCGTCAATAAGAATGTCCGAGGTATAAAGTAAACCTGAAGTGAAGCATCTGAATCTAAAACTGGACTCACAGGAGAGGTTCAAATCATAGAAAGTTAGAGAGTCAGTCCTCAAGTACTTCAGTCGGCATTGTGACTTTTGTATTAAATTCGGATGCAATTTCTGTGTTTCATCGTCAATAAGAAGGTCAAAGGGATACAGTAAACCTGAAGTGAAGCTTCGGAATCAAAAACTGGACTCACAGGAGAGGTTGAAAACATTGAAAGTTAGAGTGTCAGTCCTCTTGTACTGAAGTCGGCATTGTGCCATTTGTATTAAATTCGAATGCAATTTCTGTTTTTCATCGTCAATACGAAGGTCCAAGGGATACAGTAAACCAGAAGTGAAGCATCGGAATCTAAAAGTGGACCAACACGAGAGGTTCAAATCATAGAAAGTTAGAGTGTCAGTCCTCTTGTACTTAAGTCGGCATTGTGCCTTTTGTATTAAATTCGGATGCAATATCTGTGTTTCATCGTCAATACGAAGGTCCAAGGGATACAGTTAACCTGAAGAGAAGCATCAGAATCTAAAACTGGGCTCACAGGAGCGGCTCAAATCACTGTAAGTGAGAGTGTCAGTCCTCTTGCTCTTATGTCGGCATTGTGCCATTTGTATTAAATTCAGATGCAATTTCTGTGTGTCATCGTCAATAAGAAGGTCCAAAGGATACAGTAAACCTGAAGTTAAGCATCGGAATCTAAAACTGGACCCACTGGAGAGGTTCAAATCATAGAAAGTCAGAGTGTCAGTCCTCTTTTACTTAAGTCGGCATTGTGCCTTTTGTATTAAATTCGGATGCAATTTCTGTGTTTCATTGTCAATAAAAAGGTCCAAGGTGTGCAGTAAACCTGAAGTGAAGCATCGGAATCTAAAACTGGACTCACAGGAGAGGTTTAAATCATAGAAAGTTACGGTGTGAGTCCTCTTGTAGTTAAGTCGGCATTGTGCCTTTTGTATTAAAATCGGATGCAATATCTGTGTTTCATCGTCAATAAGGAGGTTCAAGGTATACAGTAAACCTGAAGTGAAGCATCGGAATCTAAAACTGGACTCAGAGGAGAGGTTCAAATCATAGAAAGTGAGAGTGTCAGACCTCTTGTACTCAAGTCGGCATTGTGGATTTTGTATTAAATTCGGATGCAATTTCTGTGTTTCATCGTCAATAAGAATGTCCAAGGGATACAGTAAACCTGAAGTGAAGCATCGGAATCTAAAACTGGACTCACGGGCGAGGTTCAAATCATAGAAAGTTAGAGTGTCAGTCCTCTTTTACTTAAATCGGCATTGTTCCTTTTGTTTTAAATTCGGATGCAATTTCTGTGTTTCATCGTCAATAAGAAGGTCCAAAAGATACAGTAAACCTGAAGTGAAGCATCGGAATCTAAAACTGGACTCACAGGAGAGGTTCAAATCATAGAAAGTCAGAGTGTCAGTCCTCTCTTACTTAAGTCGGCATTGTGCCTATTGTATTAAGTTCGGATGCAATTTCTGTGTTACATCGTCAATACGAAGGTCCAAGGTATACAGTAAACGTGAAGTGAATCTTCGGAATCTAAAACTGGACTCACAGGAGAGGTTCAAATCATAGAAAACTAGAGTGTCAGTCCTCTTGTACTTAAGTCGGCATTGTGCATTTTGTATTAAATTCGGAAGCAATTTCTGTGTTTCATCGTCAATACGAACGTCTAAGGGATACAGTAAACCCGAAGTGAAGCATCGGAATCTATAACTGGACTCACAGGATAGGTTGAAATCATGGAAAGTTAGAATGTCAGTCCTCTTGTACTTAAGCCGGCATTGAGCCTTTTGTATTAAATTCGGATGCAATTTCTGTGTTCCATCGTCAATAAGAAGGTCCGAAGTATACAGTAAACCAGAAGTGAAGCATCTGAATCTAAAACTGGACTCACAGGAGAGGTTCAAAACATGGAAAGTTAGAGTGTCAGTCCTCTTGTACTTCAGTCGGCTTTGTGACATTTGTATTAAATTCGGATGCAATTTCTGTGTTTCATCGTCAATAAGAAGGTCCAAGAGATACAGTAAACCTGAAGCGAAGCTTCGGAATCTAAAACTGGTCTCACAGGAGAGGTTCAAATCATAGAAAGTTAGAGTGTCAGTCCTCTTGTAGTTAAGTCGGCATTGTGCCTTTTGTATTAAATATGGATGCAATTTCTGTGTTTCATCGTCAATACGAAGGTCCAAGTGATACAGTAAACCTGAAGTGAAGCATCGGAATCTAAAAGTGGACTCACAGGAGAGGTTCAAATCGTAGAAAGTTAGAGTGTCAGTCCTCTTGTACTTAAGACGGCATTGTGCCTTTTGTATTAAATTCGGATGCAATTTCTGTGTTTCGTCGTCAATACGAAGGTCCAAGGGATACAGTTAACCTGAAGTGAAGCATCAGAATCTAAAACTGGACTCACAGGAGAAGTTTAAATCACAGAAAGTAACGGTGTGAGTCCTCTTGTACTTAAGTCGGCATTGTGCCATTTGTATTAAATTCGGATGCAATTTCTTTATTTCATCGTCAATACGAAGGACCAAGGGATACAGTTAACCTGAAGTGAAGCATCGGAATATAAAAGTGGACTCACAGGAGAGGTTCAAATCATAGAAAGTTAGAGTGTCAGTCCTCTTGTACTTAAGTCGGCATTGTGCCTTTTGTATTAAATTCGGATGCTATTTCTGTGTTTAATTGTGAATAAGAAGGTGCAAGGGATACAATAAACCTGAAGTGAAGCATCGGAATCTAAAACTGGACTCACAGGAGCGGTTCAAATAATAGAAAATGAGAGTGTCAGTCCTCTTGTACTAAATCCATCATTGTGCCTTTTGTATTAAATTCAGATGCACTTTCTGTGTTTCATCGTCAATAAGACGGTCCAAAGGATACAGTAAACCTGAAGTGAAGCATCAGAAACTAAAACTGGACTCACAGGATAGGTTCAAATCAAAGAAAGTTAGAGTGCCAACCCTCTTGTACTTAAGTCGGCATTTTGCCTTTTGTATTAAATTCGTATGCAATTTCTGTGTTTCATCGTCAATAAGATGGCCCAAGGTATACAGTAAACCTGAAGTGAAGCATCGGAAACTAAAACTGGACTCACAGGAGGGGTTTGAATCATAGAAAGTTACGGTGTGAGTCCTCTTGTACTTAAGTCGGCATTGTTCCTTTTGCATTAATTTCGGATGCAATTTCAGTGTTTCATCGTCAATAAGAAGGTTCAAGGTATACAGTAAACGTGAAGTGAAGCATCGGAATCTAAAACCGGACTCACATGAGAGGTTGAAATCATGGAAAGTTAGAGTGTCTGTCCTCTTGTACTTAAGTCGGCATTGTGCCTTTTGAATTAAATTCAGACGCAAACTCTGTGTTTCATCGTCAATAAGAAGGTCCAAGTTGTACAGTAAACCTGAAGTGAAGCATCGGAAACTAAAACTGTACTCACAGGTGAGTTTTAAATCATAGAATGTTAGTGTGTCAGCCCTCTTGTACTTAAGTCGACATTGTGCCTTTTGTATTAAATTCGGATGCAATTTCTGTGTTTCATCGTCAATAAGAATGTCCGAGGTATACAGCAAACCTGAAGTGAAGCATCTGAATCTAAAACTGGACTCACAGGAGAGGTTCAAATCATAGAAAGTTAGAGAGTCAGTCCTCTTGTACTTCAGTCGGCATTCTGACTTTTGTATTAAATTCGGATGCAATTTCTGTGTTTCATCGTCAATGAGAAGGTCCAAGGGATACAGTAAACCTGAAGTGAAGCTTCGGAATCAAAAACTGGACTCACAGGAAAGGTTCAAATCATAGAAAGTTAGAGTGTCAGTCCTCTTGTACTTAAGTCGGCATTGTGCCTTTTGTATTAAATTCGGATGCTATTTCTGTGTTTCATTGTGAATAAGAAGGTGCAAGGGATACAATAAACCTGAAGTGAAGCATCGGAATCTAAAACTGGACTCACAGGAGCGGTTCAAATCATAGAAAATGAGAGTGTCAGTCCTCTTGTACTAAATCCATCATTGTGCCTTTTGTATTAAATTCAGATGCACTTTCTGTGATTCATCGTCAATAAGACGGTCCAAAGGATACAGTAAACCTGAAGTGAGGCATCAGAATCTAAAACTGGACTCACAGGATAGGTTCAAATCAAAGAAAGTTAGAGTGCCAACCCTCTTGTACTTAAGTCGGCATTTTGCCTTTTGTATTAAATTCGTATGCAATTTCTGTGTTTCATCGTCAATAAGATGGCCCAAGGTACACAGTAAACCTGAAGTGAAGCATCGGAAACTAAAACTGGACTCACAGGAGGGGTTTGAATCATAGAAAGTTACGGTGTGAGTCCTCTTGTACTTAAGTCGGCATTGTTCCTTTTGTATTAATTTCGGATGCAATTTCAGTGTTTCATCGTCAATAAGAAGGTTCAAGGTATACAGTAAACGTGAAGTGAAGCATCGGAATCTAAAACCGGACTCACATGAGAGGTTGAAATCATGGAAAGTTAGAGTGTCAGTCCTCTTGTACTTAAGTCGGCATTGTGCCTTTTGAATTAAATTCAGACGCAAACTCTGTGTTTCATCGTCAATAAGAAGGTCCAAGTTGTACAGTAAACCTGAAGTGAAGCATCGGAATCTAAAACTGGACTCACAGGTGAGTTTTAAATCATAGAATGTTAGAGTGTCAGCCCTCTTGTACTTAAGTCGACATTGTGCCTTTTGTATTAAATTCGGATGCAATTTCTGTGTTTCATCGTCAATAAGAATGTCCGAGGTATACACTAAACCTGAAGTGAAGCATTTGAATCTAAAACTGGACTCACAGGAGAGGTTCAAATCATAGAAAGTTAGAGAGTCAGTCCTCTTGTACTTCAGTCGGCATTCTGACTTTTGTATTAAATTCGGATGCAATTTCTGTGTTTCATCGTCAATGAGAAGGTCCAAGGGATACAGTAAACCTGAAGTGAAGCTTCGGAATCAAAAACTGGACTCACAGGAAAGGTTCAAATCATAGAAAGTTAGAGTGTCAGTCCTCTTGTACTTAAGTCGGCATTGTGCCTTTTGTATTAAATTCGAATGCAATTTCTGTGTTTCATCGTCAATACGAAGGTCCAAGGGATACAGTAAACCAGAAGTGAAGCATCGGAAACTAAAAGTGGACTCACAGGAGAGGTTCAAATCATAGAAAAATAGAGTGTCAGTCCTCTTGTACTTAAGTCGGCATTATGCCTTTTGTATTAAATTCGGATGCAATTTCTGTGTTTCATCGTCAATACGAAGGTCCAAGGGATACAGTTAACTTGAAGTGAAGCATCGGATCCTAAAACTGGACTCACAGGAGCGGTTCAAACAATTGAAAGTGAGAGTGTCAGTCCTCTTGTACTTAGGTCGGCATTGTGCCCTTTGTATTAAATTCAGATGCAACTTCTGTGTGTCATCGTCAATAAGAAGGTCCAAAGGATACAGTAAACCTGAAGTGAAGCATCGGAATCTAAAACTGGACTCACAGGAGAGGTTCAAATCATAGAAAGTGAGAGTGTCAGTCCTCTTTTACCTAAGTCGGCATTGTGCCTCTTGTATTAAATTCGGATGCAATTTCTGTGTTTCATCGTCAACAAGAAGGTCCAAGGTATACAGTAAACCTGAAGTGAAGCATCGGAATCTAAAACTTGACTCACAGGAGAGGTTTAAATCACAGAAAGTTACGGTGTGAGTCCTCTTGTACTTAAGTCGGCATTGTGCCATTTGTATTAAATTCAGATGCAATTTCTTTATTTCATCGTCAATACGAAGGACCAAGGGATACAGTTAACCTGAAGTGAAGAATCGGAATATAAAAGTGGACTCACAGGAGAGGTTCAAATCATAGAAAGTTAGAGTGTCAGTCCTCTTGTACTTAAGTCGGCATTGTGCCTTTTGTATTAAATTCGGATGCTATTTCTGTGTTTCATTGTGAATAAGAAGGTGCAAGGGATACAATAAAACTGAAGTGAAGCATCGGAATCTAAAACTGGACTTACAGGAGCGGTTCAAATGTTGGAAAATGAGAGTGTCAGTCCTCTTGTTCTACATCCATCATTGTGCCTTTTGTATTAAATTCAGATGCAATTTCTGTGTTTCATCGTCAATAAGACGGTGCAAAGGATACAGTAAACCTGAAGTGAAGCATCAGAAACTAAAACTGGACTCACAGGATAGGTTCAAATCAAAGAAAGTTAGAGTGCCAACCCTCTTGTACTTAAGTCGGCATTTTGCCTTTTGTATTAAATTCGAATGCAATTTCTGTGTTTCATCGTCAATAAGATGGCCCAAGGTATACAGTAAACCTGAAGTGAAGCATCGGAAACTAAAACTGGACTCACAGGAGGGGTTTGAATCATAGAAAGTTACGGTGTGTGTCCTTTTGTACTTAAGTCGGCGTTGTGCCTTTTGTATTAATTTCGGATGCAATTTCAGTGTTACATCGTTAATAAGAAGGTTCAAGGTACGCAGTAAACGTGAAGTGAAGCATCGGAATCTAAAACCGGACTCACATGAGAGGTTGAAATCATGGAAAGTTAGAGTGTCAGTCCTCTTGTACTTAAGTCGGCATTGTGCCTTTTGAATTAAATTCAGACGCAAACTCTGTGTTTCATCGTCAATAAGAAGGTCCAAGTTGTACAGTAAACCTGAAGTGAAGCATCGGAATCTAAAACTGGACTCACAGGTGAGTTTTAAATCATAGAATGTTAGAGTGTCAGCCCTCTTGTACTTAAGTCGACATTGTGCCTTTTGTATTAAATTCGGATGCAATTTCTGTGTTTCATCGTCAATAAGAATGTCCGAGGTAAACAGTAAACCTGAAGTGAAGCATCTGAATCTAAAACTGGACTCACAGGAGAGGTTCAAATCATAGAAAGTTAGAGAGTCAGTCCTCTTGTACTTCAGTCGGCATTCTGAATTTTGTATTAAATTCGGATGCAATTTCTGTGTTTCATCGTCAACTAAAATGTCCAAGGGATACAGTAAACCTGAAGTGAAGCTTCGGAATCAAAAACTGGACTCACAGGAAAGGTTCAAATCATAGAAAGTTAGAGTGTCAGTCCTCTTGTACTTAAGTCGGCATTGTGCCTTTTGTATTAAATTCGAATGCAATTTCTGTGTTTCATCGTCAATACGAAGGTCCAAGGGATACAGTAAACCAGAAGTGAAGCATCGGAATCTAAAAGTGGACTCACAGGAGAGGTTCAAATCATAGAAAGTTAGAGTGTCAGTCCTCTTGTACTTAAGTGGGCATTGTGCCTTTTGTATTAAATTCGAATGCAATTTCTGTGTTTCATCGTCAATAAGTAGGTCCAAAGGATACAGTAAACCTGAAGTGAAGCATCGGAATCTAAAACTGGACTCACAGGAGAGGTTCAAATCATAGAAAGTGAGAGTGTCAGTCCTCTTTTACCTAAGTCGGCATTGTGCCTCTTGTATTAAATTCGGATGCAATTTCTGTGTTTCATCGTCAATAATAAGGTCCAAGTTATACAGTAAACCTGAAGTGAAGCATCGGAATCTAAAACTGGACTCACAGGAGAGGTTTAAATCATAGAAAGTTACAGTGTGAGTCCTCTTGTAGTTAAGTCGGCATTGTGCCTTTTGTATTAAAATAGGATGCAATATCTGTGTTTCATCGTCAATAAGGAGGATCAAGGTATACAGTAAGCCTGAAGTGAAGCATCGGAATCTAAAACTGGACTCAGAGGAGAGGTTCAAATCATAGAAAGTGAGAGTGTCAGTCCACTTGTACTTAAGTCGGTATTGTGCCTTATGTAATAAATTCGGATGCTATTTCTGTGTTTCATCGGCAATAAGAAGGTCCTAGGGATACAGTAAACCTGAAGGGTAGCATCGGAATCTAAAACTGGACTCACAGGAGAGGTTCAAATCATAGAAAGTGAGAGTGTCAGTCCTCTTTTACCTAAGTCGCCATTGTGCCTTTTGTATTAAATTCGGGTGCAATTTCTGTGTTTCATCGTCAATAAGAAGGTAAAAAGGATACAGTATACCTGAAGTGAAGCAACGGAATCTAAAACTGGACTCACAGTAGAGGTTCAAATCATAGAAAGTGAGAGTGTCAGTCCTCTTTTAATTAAGTCGGCATTGTACCTTTTGTATTAAGTTCGAATGCAATTTCTGTGTTTCATCGTCAATACGAAGGTCCAAGGTATACAGTAAACGTGAAGTGAATCTTCGGAATCTAAAACTGCACTCACAGGAGAGGTTCAAATCATAGAAAACTAGAGTGTCAGTCCTCTTGTACTTAAGTCGGCATTGTGCCTTTCGTATTGAATTCGGAAGCAATTTCTGTCTTTCATCGTCAATACGAAGGTACAAGGGATACAGTTAAATTAAAGTGAAGCATCGGAATCCAAAAGTCTACTCACAGGAGAGGTTCAAATCATAGAAAGTTAGAGTGTCAGTCCTCTTGTACTTAAGTCGGCATTGTGCCTCTTGCATTGAATTCGGATGCAATTTCTGTGTTTCATCGTCAATAAGAAGGTTCAAGGTATACAGTAAACTTGAAGTGAAGCATCGGAATCTAAAACTGGACTCACAGGAAAGGTTCTAATCATAGAGAGTTAGAGTATCACACCTCTTGTACTTAAGTCGGTATTGTGCCTTTTGTAATAAATTCGGATGCAATTTCTGTGTTTCATCGGCAATAAGAAGGTCCTAGGGATACAGTAAACCTGAAGTGTAGCATCGGAATCTAAAACTGGACTCACTGGCGAGGTTCAAATCATGGAAGGTGAGAGTGTCAGTCCTCTTTTACCTAAGTCGCCATTGTGCCTTTTGTATTAAATTCCGATGCAATTTCTGTGTTTCATCGTCAACACGAAGGTCCAAAGGATACAGTAAACCTGAAGTGAAGCATCGGAATCTAAAACTGGACTCACAGGACAGGTTCAAATCGTAGAATGTTAGAGTGTCAGCCCTCTTGTACTTAAGTCGTCATTTTGCCTTTTGTATTAAATTCCGATGCAATTTCTGTGTTTCATCGTCAATAAGATGGCCTAAGGTATACAGCAAACCTGAAGTGAAGCATCGGAATCTAAAACTGGACTCACAGGAGGGGTTTAAATCATAGAAAGTTACGGTGTGAGTCCTCTTGTACTTAAGTCGGCATTGTGCCTTTTGTATTAAATTCGGATGCAATCCCTGTGTTTCATCGTCAATAAGAAGGTTCAAGGTATACAGTAAACGTGAAGTGAAGCATCGGAATCTAAAACTGGACTCACACGAGAGGTTGAAATCATGGAAAGTTAGAGTGTCAGTCCTCTTGTACTTAAGTCATCATTGTGCCTTTTGTATTAAATTCGGACGCAAACTCTATGTTACATCGTCAATAAGAAGGTCCAAGTTGTGCAGTAAACCTGAAGTGAAGCATCGGAATCTAAAACTGGACTCACGGGAGAGGTTCAAATCATAGAATGTTAGAGTGTCCGTCCTCTTGCACTTAAGTCGGCATTGTGCCTTTTGTATTAAATTCGGATGCAATTTCTGTGTTGCATCGTCAATAAGAATGTCCGAGGTAAACAGTAAACCTGAAGTGAAGCATCTGAATCTAAAACTGGACTCACAGGAGAGGTTGAAATCATAGAAAGTTGGAGAGTCCGTCCTCTTGTACTTCAGTAGGCATTGTGACTTTTGTATTAAATTCGGATGCAATTTCTGTGTTTCATCGTCAATAAGAAGTCCAAGAGATAGAGTAAACCTGAAGTGAAGCTTCGGAGTCTAAAACTGGACTCACAGGAGAGGTTCAAATCATAGAAAGTTAGAGTGTCAGTCCTCTTGTACTTAAGTCGGCATTGTGCCCTTTGTATTTAATTCGAATGCAATTTCTGTATTTCATCGTCAACACGTAGGTCCAAGGGATACAGTAAACCTGAAGTAAAGCATCGGAATCTAAAGGTGGACTCACAGGAGAGGTTCTAATCATAGAAAGTGAGAGTGTCAGACCTCTTGTACATAAGTCGGCATTGTGCCTTTCAAATTTAATGCGGATGCAATTTCTGTGTTTCATCGTCAATAAGAAGGTCCAAGGTATACAGTAAACCTGAAATGAAGCATCGGAATCTAAAACTGGACTCACAGGAGCGGGTCAAATCATAGAAAGTGAGAGTGTCAGTCCTCTTGTACATAAGTCGGCATTGTGCCTTTTGTATTAAATTCCAATGCAATGACTGTGTTTCATCGTCAATAAGAAGGTGCAAGGTATACAGTAAACCTGAAGTGAAGCATCGGAATCTAAAACTGGACTCACAGGAGAGGTTCAATTCATAGAAAGTGAGAGTGTCAGTCCTCTTGTACTTAAGTCGGCATTGTGCCTTTTGTATTAAATTCGGATGCAATTTCTGTGTTTCATCGTCAATAAGAAGGTCGAAAGGATACAGTAAACCTGAAGTGAAGCATCGGAAT
The DNA here is from genome assembly GCF_021461395.2 of Schistocerca americana. Classification (NCBI taxonomy): domain Eukaryota; kingdom Metazoa; phylum Arthropoda; class Insecta; order Orthoptera; family Acrididae; genus Schistocerca; species Schistocerca americana. The sequence goes on from NW_025725972.1 coordinate 194,573, forward strand.
ATAAAAGTGGACTCACAGGAGAGGTTCAAATCATAGAAAGTGAGAGTGTCAGTCCTCTTGCGCTTAAGTCGGTATTGTGCCTTTTGTATTAAATTCGGATGCAATTTCTGTGTTTCATCGTCAATAAGAAGGTCCAAGGGATACAGTAAACCTGAAGTGAAGCACCGGAATCTAAAACTGGACTCACATGAAGGGTTCAAATCGTCGAAAGTTAGAGTGTCAGTCTTCTTGTACTAAAGTCGGCATTGTGCCTCTTGTATTATATTCGGATGCAATTTCTGTGTTTCATAGTCAATATGAAGGTCCAAGGGATACATTAACCCTGAAGTGAAGCATCGGAATCTAAAACTGGACTCATAGGAGAGGTTCAAATCATAGAGAGTAAGAGTGTCACTCCTCTTGTACTTAAGTCGGTATTGTGTCCTTTGTATTAAATTCGGATGCAATTTCTGTGTTTCATCGTCAATAAGAAGGTCCAAGGGATACAGTAAACTTGACGTGAAGCATCGGAATCTAAAACTGGACTCACAGGAGAGGTTCAAATCATAGAGAGTTAGAGTGTCAGTCCTTTTGTACTTAAGTCGGCATTGTGCCTTTTTGTATTAAAATCGGATGCAATTTCTGTGTTTAATCGTCAATAAGAGGGTCCAAGGGATACAGTAAACCTGAAGTGAAGCATCAGAATCTAAAACTGGACTCACAGGAGAGGTTCAAGTCATAGAAAGTTAGAGTGTCAGTCCTCTTGTACTTAAGTAAGCATTGTGCCTTTTGTATTAAATTCGGATGCAAACTCTGTGTTTCATCGTCAATAAGAACGTCCAAGGGATACAGTAAACCTGAAGTGAAGCATCGGAATCTAAAACTGGACTCACAGGAGAGGATCAAATCATAGAAAGTGAGAATGTCAGTCCTCTTGTACTTATGTCGGCATTGTGCCTTTTGTATTATATTCGGATGCAATTTCTGTGTTTCATCGTCAATAAGAATGTGCAAGGTAAACATTACACCTGAAGTGAAGCATCGAAATCTATAACTTGACTCACAAGAGAGGTTCAAATCATAGAAAGTTAGAGTGTCATTCCTCTTGTACTTAAGTCGGCATTGTGCCTTTTGTTTTAAATTCGGATGCAATATCTGTGTTTCATCGTCAAAAAGAAAGTCCGAGGTATACAGTAAACCTGAAGTGAAGCATCGGAATCTAAAACTGGACTCAAAGGAGAGGTTCAAATCATAGAATGTTAGAGTGTCAGCCCTCTTGTACTTAAGACGGCATTGTGCATTTTGGATTAAATTCGGAAGCAATTTCTGTGTTTCATCGTCAAAAAGAAGGACCGAGGTATACAGTAATCCTAAAGTGAAGCATCGGAATCTAAAACTGGACTCACAGGAGCGGTTCAAATCATAGAAAGTTAGAGTGTCAGTCCTCTTGTACTTAAGTCGGCATTGTGCCTTTTGAATTTAATTCCGACGCAAATTCTGTGTTTCATCGTCAATAAGAAGGTCCAAGGTATACAGTAAACCTGAAGTGAAGCATCGGATTCTATACCAGGACTCACAGGAGAGTTTCAAATCATAGAAAGTGAGAGTGTCAGTCCTCTTGTAATTAAGTCGGCATTGTGAATTTTGTATTAAATTCGGATGCAATATCTGTGTTTCATCGTCAATACGAAGGTCCAAGGGATACAGTAAACCTGAAGTGCAGCATCTTAATCTAAAACTGGACTCGCAGGAGAGATCAATTATAGAAAGTTAGAGTGTTAGTCCTCTTGAACTTAAGTCGGCATTGTGCCTTTTGAATTCAGTTCCGATGCAATTTCAGTGTTCCATCGTCAATAAGAAGGTCCAAGGTATACAGCAAACCTGAAGTGAAGCATCGGAATCTAAAACTGGACTCACAGGAGAGGTTCAAATCATAGAAAGTTAGAGTGTCAGTCCTCTTGTACTTAAGTCGGCATTGTGCCTTTTGTATTAAATTCGGATGCTTTTTCTGTGTTTCATCGTCAATAAGAAGGTCCAAGGGATACAGTAAACCTGAAATGACGCATCGAAATCTATTACTGGACTCACAGGAGAGGTTCAAAACATAGAAAGTTAGAGTGTCAGTCCTCTTGTACTTAAGCCGGCATTATGCCTTTTGTATTAAATACGGATGCAAACTCTGTGTTTCAACGTCAGTAAGAAGGTCCAAGGGATAAGTAAACCTGAAGTGAAGCATCGGAATCTAAAACTGGACTCACAGGAGAGTTTCAAATTTTGGAAAGTGAGAGTGGCCGTCCTCTTTTTCTTAAGTCATCATTGTGCCTTTTGCATTAAATTCGCATGCAATTTCTGTGTTTCATCGTCAATAAGAAGGTCCAAGGTATACAGTAAATCTGATGTGAAGCATCAGAATCTAAAACTGGACTGACAGGAGAGGCTCAAATCATAGAAAGTTAGAGTGTCAGTCCTCTTGTAGTTAAGTCGGCATTGTGCCGTTTGTATTAAAATCAGATGCAAACTCTGTGTTTCATCGTCAATAAGAAGGACCACGTTATACAGTAAACCTGAAGTGAAGCAACGGAATCTAAATCTGGACTCACAGGAGAGGTTCAAATCATATAAAGTTAGAGTGTCAACCCTCTTGTACTTAAGTCGGCATTGTGCCTTTTGTATTAAATTCGGATGAAATTTCTGTGTTTCATCGTCAATAAGAAGGTCCGAGGTATACAGTAAACCAGAAGTGAAGCATCGGAATCTGAAACTGGACTCACAGGAGAGGTTCAAATCGTAGAAAGTTAGAGTGTCAGTCCTCTATTACTTATGTCGGCATTGTGACCTTTGTATTAAATTCGGAGGCAATTTCTGTGTTTCATCGTCAATAAGAAGGTTCAAGGGATACAGTAAACCTGAAGTGAAGCATCGGAATCTAAAACTGGACTCACAGGAGAGGTTTAAATCATAGAAAGCTATGGTGTGAGTCCTCCTGTACTTAAGTCGGCATTGTGTTTTTTGCATTAAATTCGGATGCAATTTCTGTGTTTTATCGTCAATAAGAAGGTCCAAAGGATACAGTAAACCTGAAGTGAAGCATCGGAATCTAAAACTTTACTCACAGGAGAGGATCAAATCGTAGAAAGTGAGAGTTTCAGTCCAATTTTACTTCAGTCGGCATTGTGCCTTTTGTATTAAATTCGGATGCAAACTCTGTGTTTCATCTTCAATAAGAAGGTCCAAGTTATACAGTAAACCTGAAGTGAAGCATCGGAATCTAAAACTGGACTCAAAGTAGAGGTTCAAATCATAGAAAGTTAGAGTGTCAGTCCTCTTGTACTTAACTCGGCATTGTGCCTTTTGAATTTAATTCTGATGCAATTTCTGTGTTTCATCGTCAATAAGAAGGTCCAAGGGATACAGTAAACCTGAAATGACGCATCGAAATCTATAACTGGACTCACAGGAGAGGTTCAAAACATAGAAAGTTAGAGTGTCAGGCCTCTTGTACTTAAGCCGGCATTATGCCTTTTGTATTAAATACGGATGCAAACTCTGTGTTTCAACGTCAGTAAGAAGGTCCAAGGGATAAGTAAACCTGAAGTGAAGCATCGGAATCTAAAACTGGACTCACAGGAGAGTTTCAAATTTTGGAAAGTGAGAGTGGCCGTCCTCTTTTTCTTAAGTCATCATTGTGCCTTTTGCATTAAATTCGCATGCAATTTCTGTGTTTCATCGTCAATAAGAAGGTCCAAGGTATACAGTAAATCTGATGTGAAGCATCAGAATCTAAAACTGGACTGACAGGAGAGGCTCAAATCATAGAAAGTTAGAGTGTCAGTCCTCTTGTAGTTAAGTCGGCATTGTGCCGTTTGTATTAAAATCAGATGCAAACTCTGTGTTTCATCGTCAATAAGAAGGACCAGGTTATACAGTAAACCTGAAGTGAAGCAACGGAATCTAAATCTGGACTCACAGGAGAGGTTCAAATCATATAAAGTTAGAGTGTCAACCCTCTTGTACTTAAGTCGGCATTGTGCCTTTTGTATTAAATTCGGATGAAATTTCTGTGTTTCATCGTCAATAAGAAGGTCCGAGGTATACAGTAAACCAGAAGTGAAGCATCGGAATCTGAAACTGGACTCACAGGAGAGGTTCAAATCGTAGAAAGTTAGAGTGTCAGTCCTCTATTACTTATGTCGGCATTGTGACCTTTGTATTAAATTCGGAGGCAATTTCTGTGTTTCATCGTCAATAAGAAGGTTCAAGGGATACAGTAAACCTGAAGTGAAGCATCGGAATCTAAAACTGGACTCACAGGAGAGGTTTAAATCATAGAAAGCTATGGTGTGAGTCCTCCTGTACTTATGTCGGCATTGTGTTTTTTGTATTTAATTCGGATGCAATTTCTGTGTTTTATCGTCAATAAGAAGGTCCAAAGGATACAGTAAACCTGAAGTGAAGCATCGGAATCTAAAACTTTACTCACAGGAGAGGATCAAATCGTAGAAAGTGAGAGTTTCAGTCCAATTTTACTTCAGTCGGCATTGTGCCTTTTGTATTAAATTCGGATGCAAACTCTGTGTTTCATCTTCAATAAGAAGGTCCAAGTTATACAGTAAACCTGAAGTGAAGCATCGGAATCTAAAACTGGACTCAAAGTAGAGGTTCAAATCATAGAAAGTTAGAGTGTCAGTCCTCTTGTACTTAACTCGGCATTGTGCCTTTTGAATTTAATTCTGATGCAATTTCTGTGTTTCATCGTCAAGAACAAGGTCAAAGGTACACAGTAAACCTGAAGTGAAGCATCGGAATCTAAAACTGGACTCAAAGGAGAGGTTCAAATCGTAGGGAGTTAGAGTATCATTCCTCTTGTACTTAAGTCGGTATTGTGCCTTTTGTATTAAGTTTGGATGCAATTTCTGTGTTTCATCGTCAATAAGAAGGTCCCAGGGATACAGTAAACCTGAAGTGTAGCATCGGAATCTAAAACTGGACTTCCAGGAGAGGTTCAAATGATAGGAAGTGAGAGTGTCACTCCTCTTTTACTTAAGTGCGCATTGTGTCTTTCGTATTACAATCGGATGCAATATCTGTGTTTCATCGTCAATAAGAAGGTTCAAGTTATACAATAAACCTGAAGTGAAGCATCGGAATCTAAAACTGGACTCACAGGAGAGGTTCAAATCATAGAGCGTTAGAGTATCACTCCTCTTGTACTTAAGTTGGTATTGTATCTTTTGTATTAATTTCGGATGCAATTTCTGTGTTTCATCGTCAATAAGAAGGTCCAAGGGATACAGTAAACCTGAAGTGAAGCATCGGAATCTAAAACTGGACTTATAGGAGAGGTTCAAATCATAGAAAGTTAGAATGTCAGTCCTCTTGTACTTAAGTCGGCATTGTGCCATTTGTATTAAATTCCAATGCAATATCTGTGTTTCATCGTTAATAAGGGGGTGCAAGGTATACAGTAAACCTGTAGTGAAGCAACAGAATCTAAAACTGGGCTCAAAGGAGACGTTCATATCATAAAAAGTTAGAGTGTCAGTCCTCTTGTACTTCAGTCGGCATTATGCCTTTTGTATTAAATTCGGATGGAAACTCTGTGTTTCATCGTCAATAAGAAGGTCCAAGGGATACAGTAAACCTGAAGTGAAGCATCGGAATCTAAAACTGGACTCACAGGAGAGGTTGAAATCATTGAAAGTTGGAGTGTGAGTCCTCTTGTACTTAGGTCGGCATTGTGGCTTTTGTATTAAACTCGGATGCAAACTCTGTGTTTCATCGTCAATAAGAAGGCCCAAGGGATGGAGTAAACCTGAAGTGAAGCATCGGAATCTAAAACTGGACTCACAGGAGAGTTTGAAATCATAGAAAGTTAGAGTGTCAGTAATCTTGTACTTAAGTCGGCATTGTGCCTTTTGTATTCAATTCGGATGCAAACTCTTTGTTTCATCGTCAATAAGAAGGTCAAAGGAATACAGTTAACCTGAAGTGAAGCATCGGAATCTAAAAATGGACTCACAGGAGAGGTTCAAATCATATAAAGTGAGAGTGTCAGTACTCTTGTACTTAAGTCGGCATTGTGCCATTTGTATTAAATTCGGATGCAAACTCTGTGTTTCATCGTCAATAAGAAGTTCAAAGGAATACAGTAAACCTGAAGTGAAGTATCGGAATCTAAAACTGGACTTACAGGAGAGGTTCAAATCACAGAAAGTTAGAGTGTGAGCCCCCCTTGTACTTAAGTCGGCATTGTGCCTTTTATATTAAATTCGAATGCAATTTCTGTGTTCCATCGTCAATAAGAAGGTCCGAGGAATACAGTAAACCTGAAGTGAAGCATCGGAATCTAAAACTAAACTCACACAAGAGGAACAAAATCATAGAAAGCGAGAGTGTCAGTCCTCTTGTCCTTAAGTCGGCATTGTGCCTTTTGTATTAAATTCAGATGAAATTTCTGTGTTTCATCGTCAATAAGAAGGTCCAATGGTTACAGTAAACATGAAGTGAAGCATCGGAACCTAAAACAGGGCTCACAGGAGCGGTTCAAATCATAGATACTGAGAGTGTCAGTCCTCTTTTACTTAAGTCGGCATTGTGCCTTTTGTATTAAATTCGGATGCAATTTCTGTGTCTCATCGTCAATAAGAACGTCCAAGGTATACAGTAAACCTGAAGTGAAGCATCGCAATCTAAAACTGGACTCACAGGAGAGGTTGAAATCATAGAAAGTTAGAGTGTAAGTACTCTTGTACTTAAGTAGGCATTGTGCCTTTTGTATTAAATTCGGATGCTAACTCTGTGCTTCATCGTCAATAAGAAGGTCCAAGTTAACAGTAAACCTGAAGTGAAGCATCGGAATCTAACACTGGACTCACAGGAGAGATTCAAATAATAGAAAGTGAGAGTGTCAACCCTCTTGTACTTTAGTCGGCATTGTGCCTTTAGTATTAAATTCGGATGCAATTTCTGTGTCTCATCGTCAATAAGAAGGTCAGAGGTATACAGTAAACCTTAAGAGAAGCATCGGAATCTAAAACTGTACTCACAGGTGAGGTTCAAAACATAGAAACCGAGAGTGTCAGTCCTCTTTTACTTAAGTCGGCATTGTGAATTTTGTATTAAATTCTGATGCAATTTCTGTGTTTCATCGTCAATAAGAAGGTCCAAGGGATACAGTAAACCTGAAGTGAAGCATCGGAATCTAAAACTGGACTCACAGGAGAGGTTCAAATCATAGAAAGTGAGAGTGTCAGTCCTCTTGTACTTAAGTCGGCATTGTGCCTTTTGTATTACATTCGGATGCAAATTCTGTGTTTCATCATCAATAACAAGGTCTGAGGAATACAGCAAACCTGAAGTGAAGCATCGGAATCTAAAACTGGACTCACAGGAGAGGTGCAAATCATATAAAGTGAGAGTGTCGGTCCTCTTGTACTTAAGTCGGCATTGTGAATTTTGTATTAAATTCTGTTGCAATATCTGTGTTTCATCGTCAATAAGAAGGTCCAAGGGATACAGTAAACCTGAAGTGAAGCATCGGAATCTAAAACTGTACTTACAGGAGGGGTTCAAATCATAGAAAGTGAGAGTGTCAGTCCTCATGTACTTAAGTCGGCATTGTGCCTTTTGTACTACATTCGGATGCAATTTCTGTTTTTCATCGTCAATAAGAAGGTCCAAGGTATACAGTAATCCTGAAGTGAAGCATCGGAATCTAAAACTGGACTCACAGCAGAGTTTCAAATCATAGAAAGTTAGATTGTCAGTCCTCTTTTACTTAAGTCAGCATTGTGCCTTTTGTATTACATTCAGATGCAATTTCTGTGTTTCATCGTCAACAAGAAGGTCCAAGGGATACAGTAAACATGAAGTGAAGCATCGGAATCTAAACCTGTACTCACAGGAGATGTTCAAATCATAGAAAGTGAGAGTGTCAGTCCTCTTGTACTTAAGTCGGCATTGTGCCTTTTGTATTAAATTCGGATGCAATTTCTGTGTTTCATCGTCAATAAGAAGGTTCAAGGGATACAGTAAACCTGAAGTGAAGCATCGTAATCTAAAACTGGACTCACAGGAGAGTTTCAAATCATAGAAAGTTAGAGTGTCAGTCCTCTTGTACTTAAGTCGGCATTGTGTCTTTTGTATTAATTTCGGATGCAATTTCTGTGTTTCATCGTCAATAAGAAGGTACAAGGTATACAGTAATCCTGAAGTGAAGCATCAGAATCTAAAAGTGAACTCACAGGAGAGGTTCAAATCATAGAAAGTGTGAGTGTCAGTCCCCTTGTACATAAGTCGGCATTGTGCATTTTGTATTAAATTCGGATGCAATTTCTGTGTTTCATCGTCAATAAGAAGGTCCGAGGGATACAGTAAACCTGAAGTGAAGCATCGGAATCTAAAACTGGACTGACACTAGAGTTTCAAATCATAGAAAGTTTGAGTGTCAGTCCTCTTGTACTTAAGTCGGCACTGTGCCTTTTGTATTAAATTCGGATGCAATTTCTGTGTTTCATCGTCAATAAGAAGGTGTAAGGGATACAGTAAACCTGAAGTGAAACTTCGGAATCTTAAACTGGACTCACACGAGAGGTTCAAATAATAGAAAGTGAGAGTGTCAATCCTCTTGTACTTAACTCGGCATTGTGCCGTTTGTATTAAATTCAGATGCAATTTCAGTGTTTCATCGTCAATAAGAAAGTCCAAGGGATACAGTAAACCTGAAGTGAAGCATCGGAATCTAAAACTGGACTCATACGAGAGGATCAAATCATAGAAAGCGAGAGTGTCAGTCCTTTTGTCCTTAAGTTGGCATTGTGCCTTTTGTATTAAATTCAGATGAAATATCTGTGTTTCATCGTCAATAAGAATGTCCAAAGGTTACAGTAAACTTGAAGTGAAGCATCGGAACCTAAAACTGGACTCACAGGAGCGGCTCAAATCACAGAAAGTTAGAGTGTGAGCGCCTCTTGTACTTAAGTCGGCATTGTGCCTTTTGTATTAAATTCGGATCCAATTTCTGTGTTTCATCGTCAATAAGAAGGTCCGAGGTATACAGTAAACCTGAAGTAAAGCATCGGAATCTAAAACTGGACTCACACGAGAGGATCAAATAATAGAATGCAAGAGTGTCAGTCCTCTTGTCCTTAAGTCGGCATTGTGCCTTTTGTATTAAATTCAGATGAAATTTCTGTGTTTCATCGTCAATAAGAAGGTCCAAAAGTTACAGTAAACTTGAAGTGAAGCATCGGAACCTAAAACTGGACTCACAGGAGCGGATCAAATCATAGAACCTGAGAGTGTCAGTCCTCTTTTACTTAAGTCGGCATTGTGCCTTTTGTACTAAATTCGGAAACAATTTCTGTGTTTCATCGTCAATAAGAAGGTCCAAAGTATACAGTAAACCTGAAGTGAAGCATCGGAATCTAAAACTGGACTCACAGGAGAGGTTGAAATCATAGAAAGTTAGAGTGTCAGTACTCTTGTACTTAAGTCGGCATTGTGCCTTTTGTATTAAATTCGGATGCTAACTCTGTGTAACATCGTCAATAAGATGGTCCAAATTATACAGTAAACCTGAAGTGAAGCATCAGAATCTAACACTGGACTCACAGGGGAGGTTCAAATCATAGAAAGTTAGAGTGTCAGTCCTCTGGCACTTAAATCGGCATTGTGCCTTTAGTATTAAATTCGGATGCAATTTCTGTGTTTAATCGTCAATAAGAAGGTCCGAGGTATACAGAAAACCTGAAGAGGAGCATCGGAATCTAAAACTGGACTCACAGGAGAGGTTCAAATCATAGAAAATTAGAGTGTCAGTCCTCTTGTACTTAAGTCATCATTGAGCCTTTAGTATTAATTTCGGATGCAATTTCTGTGTTTCATCGTCAATATGAAGGTCCAAGGGATACAGTAAACCTGAAATGAAGTTTCGAAATCTAAAACTGGACTCACAGGAGAGGTTGAAATCATAGAAACTGAGAGTGTCAGTCCTCTTGTACTTAAGTCGACATTGTGCCTTTTGTATTAAATTCCGATGCAATTTCTGTGTTTCATCGTCATTGAGAAGGTCCAAGGTATACAGTAAACTTGAAGTGAAGCATCGGAATCTAAAACTGGACTCACAGGAGAGGTTCAAATCATAGAAAGTGAGAGTGTCAGTCCTCTTGTACTTAAGTCGGCATTGTGCCTTTTGTATTAAATTCGGATGCAATTTCTGTGTTTCATTGTCAATAAGAAGGTCTAAGGGAAACAGCGAACCTGAAGTGAGGCATCCGAATCTAAAACTGGATTCACAGGCGAGGTTTAAATCATAGAAAGTGAGAGTGTCAGTCCTCATGTACTTAAGTCGGCATTGTGAATTTTGTATTAAATTCGAATGCAATTTCTGTGTTTCATCGTCAATAAGAAGGTCCAAAAGATACAGTAAACCTGAAGTGAAGCATCGGAATCTAAAACTGGGCTCACAGGAGAGGTTCAAATCATAGAAAGTGAGAGTGTCAGTCTTCTTTTACTTAAGTCGGCATTGTGCCTTTTGTATTAAATTCGGATGCAATATCTGTGTATCATCGTCAATAAGAAGGTCCAAGGTATACAGTAAACATGAAGTGAAGCATCGGAATATAAAACTGGACTCACCGGAGAGGTTGAAATCATAGAAAGTTAAAGTGTCAGTAATCTTGTACTTAAGTACGCATTGTGCCTTTTGTGTTAAATTCGTATGCAAACTCTGTGTTTCATCGTCAATAAGGAGGTCCAAGGTATTCAGTAAACCTGAAGTGAAGCATCGGAAACTAAAACTGGACTCACAGGAGAGGTTCAAATCATAGAAAGTTAGACTGTCAGTCCTCATGTACTTAACTCAGCATTGTGCCTTTCGAATTTAATTCGGATGCAATTTCTATGTTTCATCGTCAATAAGAAGGTCCAAGGTACACAGTAAACCTGAAAAGAAGCATCGGAATCTAAAACTGGACTCACAGCAGAGGTTCAAATCATAGAAAGTTAGAGTGTCAGTCCTTTTGTACTTAAGTCGGCATTGTGCCTTTTGTATTAAATTCGGATGCAATTTCTGTGTTTCATCGTCAATACGAATTTCCAAGGGATACAGTAAACCTGAAGTGAAGCATCGGAATCTAAAAGTGGACTCACAGGAGAGGTTCAAATCATAGAAAGTTGGAGTGTCAATCCTCATGTACTTAAGTCGGCATTGTGCCTTTTGTATTAAATTCGGATGCAGTTTCTGTGTTTCATCGTCAATACGAAGATCCAAGGGATACAGGAAACCTGAAGTGAAGCATCGGAATCTAAAACTGGACTCACAGGAGCGATTCATATCATAGAAAGTGAGGGTGTCAGTCCCCTTGCACTTAAGTCGGCATTGTGCCTTTTGTATTAAATTCAGATGCAATTTCTGTGTTTCATCGTCAATAAGAAGGTCCAAAGGATACAGTAAACCTGAAGTGAAGCACCGGAATCTAAACCTGGACTCACAGGAGAGGTTCAAATCATAGAAAGTGAGAGTGTCAGTCCTCTTTTACTTAAGTCGGCATTGCGCCCTTTGTATTAAATTCGGATTCAATTTCTGTGTTTCATCGTCAATAAGAAGGTCCAAGGTATACAGTAAACCTGAAGTGAAGCATCGGAATCTAAAACTGGACTCACAGGAGAGGTTTAAATCACAGAAAGTTACGGTGTGAGTCCTCTTGTACTTAAGTCGGCATTGTGCAATTTGTATTAAATTCGGATGCAATTTCTGTGTTTCATCGTCAATAAAAGGGTTCAAGGTATACAGTAAACCTGAAGTGAAGCATCGGAATCTAAAACTGGTCTCACAGTAGAGGATCTAATCATAGAGATTTGGAGTATCACTCCTCTTGTACTTAAGTCGGTATTGTGCCTTTTGTATTAAATTCGGATGCAATTTCTGTGTTTCTTCGTCAATAAGAACGTGCGAGGTATACAGTAAACCTGAAGTGAAGCATCTGAATCTAAAACTGGACTCACAGGAGAGGATCAAACCATAGAAAAAATGGCTCTGAACACTATGGTACTGAACAGCTATGGTCATCTGTCCCCTAGAAATTAGAACTACTTAAACCTAACTAACCTAAGGACAGCACACAACACCCAGCCATCACGAGGCAGAGAGAATCCCTGACAACGCCGGGAATCGAACCCGGGAACCCGGGCGTGGGAAGCGAGAACGCTACCGCGCGACCACGGGATGCGGGCTCAAATCATAGAAAGTTAGGGTGTCAGTCCTCTCGTACTTCAGTCGGCATTGTGACTTTTGTATTAAATTCGGATGCAATTTCTGTGTTTCATCGTCAATAAGGAGGTCCAAGGGATACAGTAAACCTGAAGTGAAGCTTCGGAATCTAAAACTGGACTCACAGGAGAGGTTCAAATCATAGAAAGTTAGAGTGTCAGTCCTCTTGTACTTAAGTCGGCATTGTGCCTTTTGTATTAAATTCGGATGCAATTTCTGTGTTTCATCGTCAATACGAATTTCCAAGGGATACAGTAAACCTGAAGTGAAGCATCGGAATCTAAAAGTGGACTCACAGGATAGGTTCAAATCATAGAAAGTTAGAGTGTCAGTTCTCATGTACTTAAGTCGTCATTGTGCCTTTTGTATTAAATTCGGATGCAGTTTCTGTGTTTCATCGTCAATACGAAGATCCAAGGGATACAGGAAACCTGAAGTGAAGCATCGGAATCTAAAACTGGTCTCACAGGAGCGGTTCAAATCATAGATAGTGAGGGTGTCAGTCCTCTTGCACTTAAGTCGGCATTGTGAATTTTGTATTAAATTCAGATGCATTTTCTGTGTTTCATCGTCAATAAGAAGGTCCAAAGGATACAGTAAACCTGAAGTGAAGCACCGGAATCTAAACCTGGACTCACAGGAGAGGTTCAAATCATAGAAAGTGAGAGTGTCGGTCCTCTTTTACTTAAGTCGGCATTGCGCCCTTTGTATTAAATTCGGATGCAATTTCTGTGTTTCATCGTCAATAAGAAGGTCCAAGGTATACAGTAAACCTGAAGTGAAGCATCGGATACTAAAACTGGACTCACAGGAGAGGTTTAAATCACAGAAAGTTACGGTGTGAGTCCTCTTGTACTTAAGTCGGCATTATGCAAGTTGTATTAAATTCGGATGCAATTTCTGTGTTTCATCGTCAATAAAAGGGTTCAAGGTATACAGTAAACCTGAAGTGAAGCATCGGAATCTAAAACTGGTCTCACAGTAGAGGATCTAATCATAGAGATTTGGAGTATCACTCCTCTTGTACTTAAGTCGGTATTGTGCCTTTTGTATTAAATTCGGATGCAATTTCTGTGTTTCTTCGTCAATAAGAAGGTCCAAGGGATACAGTAAACCTGAAGTGAAGCATCGTAATCTAAAACTGGACTCACAGGAGAGTTTCAAATCATAGAAAGTTAGAGTGTCAGTCTTCTTGTACTTAAGTCGGCATTGTGCCTTTTGTATTAAATTCGGATGCTAACTCTGTGTAACATCGTCAATAAGATGGTCCAAATTATACAGTAAACCTGAAGTGAAGCATCAGAATCTAACACTGGACTCACAGGAGAGGTTCAAATCATAGAAAGTTAGAGTGTCAGTCCTCTGGCACTTAAATCGGCATTGTGCCTTTAGTATTAAATTCGGATGCAATTTCTGTGTTTAATCGTCAATAAGAAGGTCCGAGGTATACAGAAAACCTGAAGAGGAGCATCGGAATCTAAAACTGGACTCACAGGAGAGGTTCAAATCATAGAAAGTTAGAGTGTCAGTCCTCTTGTACTTAAGTCATCATTGAGCTTTTAGTATTAATTTCGGATGCAATTTCTGTGTTTCATCGTCAATATGAAGGTCCAAGGGATACAGTAAACCTGAAATGAAGTGTCGAAATCTAAAACTGGACTCACAGGAAAGGTTGAAATCATAGAAACTGAGAGTGTCAGTCCTCTTGTACTTAAGTCGACATTGTGCCTTTTGTATTAAATTCCGATGCAATTTCTGTGTTTCATCGTCATTGAGAAGGTCCAAGGTATACAGTAATCTTGAAGTGAAGCATCGGAATCTAAAACTGGACTCACAGGAGAGGTTCAAATCATAGAAAGTGAGAGTGTCAGTCCTCTTGTACTTAAGTCGGCATTGTGCCTTTTGTATTAAATTCGGATGCAATTTCTGTGTTTCATCGTCAATAAGAAGGTCTAAGGGAAACAGCGAACCTGAAGTGAGGCATCCGAATCTAAAACTGGATTCACAGGCGAGGTTTAAATCATAGAAAGTGAGAGTGTCAGTCCTCATGTACTTAAGTCGGCATTGTGCCTTTTGTATTAAATTCGGATGCAATTTCTGTGTTTCATCGTCAATAAGTAGGTCAAAGGGATACAGTAAACCATAAGTGAAGCATCGGAATCTAAAACTGGACTCACAGGAGAGGTTCAAATCATTGAAAGTGAGAGTGTCAGTCTTCTTTTACTTAAGTCGGCATTGTGCCTTTTGTATTAAATTCGGATGCAATATCTGTGTATCATCGTCAATAAGAAGGTCCAAGGTATACAGTAAACATGAAGTGAAGCATCGGAATATAAAACTGGACTCACAGGAGAGGTTGAAATCATAGAAAGTTAAAGTGTCAGTACTCTTGTAATTAAGTCCGCATTGTGCCTTTTGTGTTAAATTCGTATGCAAACTCTGTGTTTCATCGTCAATAAGGAGGTCCAAGGCATTCAGTAAACCTGAAGTGAAGCATCGGAATCTAAAACTGGACTCACAGGAGAGTTTCAAATCATAGAAAGTTAGACTGTCAGTCCTCATGTACTTAACTCAGCATTGTGCCTTTCGAATTTAATTCGGATGCAATTTCTATGTTTCATCGTCAATAAGAAGGTCCAAGGTACACAGTAAACCTGAAAAGAAGCATCGGAATCTAAAACTGGACTCATAGGAGAGGTTCAAATCATAGTAAGTGAGAGTGTCAGTCCTCTTGTACTTAAGTCGGCATTGTGCCTTTTGTATTAAATTCGGATGCAATTTCTGTGTTTCATCGTCAATAAGAAGGTGCAAGGTATACAGTAAACCTGAAGTCAAGCATCGCAATCTAAAACTGGACTCACAGGAGAGGTTCAAATCATTGAAAGTGAGAGTGTCAGTCCTCTTGTACTTAAGTCCGCATTGTGCCTCTTGTATTAAATTCGGATGCAATTTCTGTGTTTCATCGTCAATATGAAGGTCCAAGGGATACAGTAAAGCTGAAGTGAAGCATCGGAATCTAAAACTGGACTCACAGGAGAGGTTCAAATCATAGAGTTTTAGAGTGTCACTCCTCTTGTACTTACGTCCTCATTGTGCCTTTTGTATTAAATATGGATGCAATTTTTGTGTTTCATCGTCATTAAGACGGTCCAAGGGATACAGTAAACCTGAAGTGAAGCATCGGAATCAAAAACTGGACTCACACGAGAGGTTCAAATCATAGAAAGTGAGAGTGTCAGTCTTCTTGTCCTTAAATCGGCATTGTGCCTTTTGTATTACATTCAGATGCAATTTCTGTGTTTCATCGTCAATAATAAGGTCCAAAGGATACAGTAAACCTGAAGTGAAGCATCGGAATCTATAACTGGACTCACAGGAGAGGTTCAAATCATAGAAAGTGAGAGTGTCAGTCCTCTCTTACTTAAGTCGGCATTGTGCCTTTTGTATTAAAATCGGATGCAATTTCTGTGTTCCATCGTCAATAAGATGGTCCAAGGTATACAGTAAACCTGAAGTGAAGCATCGGAATCTAAAACTGGACTCACAGCAGAGGTTCAAGTCATAGAAAATTAGAGTGTCAGTACTCTTGTAGTTAAGTCGGCATTGTGCCTTTTGTATTAAAATCGGATGCAAACTCTGTGTTTCATCGTCAATAAGAAGGTCCAAGGTATACAGTAAACCTCAAGTGAAGCATCGGAATCTAAAACTGGACTCACAGGAGAGGTTCAAATCATAGAAAGTTAGAGTGTCAGCCCTCTTGTACTTAAGTCGGCATTGTGCCTTTTGTATTAAGTTCGGATGCAATTTCTGTGTTTCATCGTCAAAAAGAAGGTCCAAGGGATACAGTAAACCTAAAGTGAAGCATCGGAATCTGAAACTGGACTCACAGGAGAGGTTCAATTCATAGAAAGTGAGAGTGTCAGTCCTCTTTTACTTAAGTCGGCATTGTGCCTTTTGAATTAAATTCGGATGCAATATCTGTGTTTCATCGTCAATAAGAAGGTCGAAAGGATACAGTTAACTTGAAGTGAAGCATCGGAATCTAAAACTTGACTCACAGGAGAGGTTCAAATCATTGAAAGTTAGAGTGTCATTCCTCTTGTACTTAAGTCGGCATTGTGCCTTTTGTATTAACTTCGGATGCAATTTCTGTGTTTCATCGTCAATACGAAGGTCCAAGGGATACAGCAAACCTGAAGTGAAGCATCGGAATCTAAAACTGGACTCACAGGAGCGGTTCAAATCATAGAAAGTGAGAGTGTCAGTCCTCTTGTACTTAAGTCGGCATTGTGCCTTTTGTATTAAATTCAGATGCAATTTCTGTGTTTCATCGTCAATGAGATGGGCCAAAAATTACAGTAAACCTGAAGTGAAGCATCGGAATCTAAAACTGGACTCACAGGAGATCTTCAAATCATAGAAATTTTGAGTGTCAGTCCTCTTTAACTTAAGTCGGCATTGTGCATTTTGTATTAATTTCGGATGCAATTTCTGTGTTTCATCGTCAATCAGAAGGTCCAAGGTATACAGTAAACCTGAAGTGGATCCTCGGAATCTAAAACTGGACTCACAGGAGAGGTTTATATCATAGATAGTTACGGGGGGATGAGTCCTCTTGTACTTAAGTCGGCATTGTGCCTTTTGTATTATTTCGGATGCAATTTCTGTGTTTCATCGTCAATAAGAAGGTTCAAGGTATACAGTAAACCTGAAGTGAAGCATCGGAATCTAAAACTGGACTCACAGGAGAGGTTGAATTATGGAAAGTTAGAATGTCAGTCCTCTTGTACTTAAGTCGGCATTGTGACGTTTGTATTAAATTCGGACGCAAACTCTGCGTTTCATCGTCAATAAGAAGGTCCAAGTTATTTAGTGAACCTGATGTGAAGCATCGGAATCTAAAACTGGACTCACAGGAGAGGTTCAAATCATAGAAAGTTAGTGTGTCAGCCCTCTTGTACTTAAGTCGGCATTGTGCCTTTTGTATTAAATTCGGATGCAATTTCTATGTTTCTACGTCAATAGTAAGGTCCGAGGTATAAAGTAAACCTGAAGTGAAGCATCTGAATCTAAAACTGGACTCACAGGAGAGGATCAAATCATAGAAAGTTAGAGTGTCAGTCCTCTTGTACTTCAGTCGGCATTGAGACTTTTGTATTAAATTCGGATGCAATTTCTGTGTTTCATCGTCAATAAGAAGGTCCAAGGGATACAGTAAACCTGAAGTGAAACTTCGGAATCTAAAACTGGACTCACAGGAAAGGTTCAAATCATAGAAAGTTAGAGTGTCAATCCTCATGTACTTAAGTCGGCATTGTGTCTTTTGTATTAAATTCGGATGCAGTTTCTGTGTTTCATCGTCAATACGAAGATCCAAGGGATACAGGAAACCTGAAGTGAAGCATCGGAATCTAAAACTGGACTCACAGGAGCGATTCAAATCATAGAAAGTGAGGGTGTCAGTCCCCTTGCACTTAAGTCGGCATTGTGCCTTTTGTATTAAATTCAGATGCAATTTCTGTGTTTCATCGTCAATAAGAAGGTCCAAAGGATACAGTAAACCTGAAGTGAAGCACCGGAATCTAAACCTGGACTCACAGGAGAGGTTCAAATCATAGAAAGTGAGAGTGTCAGTCCTCTTTTACTTGAGTCGGCATTGCGCCCTTTGTATTAAATTCGGATGCAATTTCTGTGTTTCATCGTCAATAAGAAGGTCCAAGGTATACTGTAAACCTGAAGTGAAGCATCGGAATCTAAAACTGGACTCACAGGAGAGGTTTAAATCACAGAAAGTTACGGTGTGAGTCCTCTTCTACTTAAGTCGGCATTGTGCAATTTGTATTAAATTCGGATGCAATTTCTGTGTTTCATCGTCAATAAAAGGGTTCAAGGTATACAGTAAACCTGAAGTGAAGCATCGGAATCTAAAACTGGTCTCACAGTAGAGGATCTAATCATAGAGATTTGGAGTATCACTCCTCTTGTACTTAAGTCGGTATTGTGCCTTTTGTATTAAATTCGGATGCAATTTCTGTGTTTCTTCGTCAATAAGAACGTGCGAGGTATACAGTAAACCTGAAGTGAAGCATCTGAATCTAAAACTGGACTCACAGGAGAGGATCAAACCATAGAAAAAATGGCTCTGAGCACTATGGTACTGAACAGCTATGGTCATCTGTCCCCTAGAACTTAGAACTACTTAAACCTAACTAACCTAAGGACAGCACACATCACCCAGCCATCACGAGGCAGAGAGAATCCCTGACAACGCCGGGAATCGAACCCGGGAACCCGGGCGTGGGAAGCGAGAACGCTAACGCGCGACCACGAGATGCGGGCTCAAAACATAGAAAGTTAGGGTGTCAGTCCTCTCGTACTTCAGTCGGCATTGTGACTTTTGTATTAAATTCGGATGCAATTTCTGTGTTTCATCGTCAATAAGGAGGTCCAAGGGATACAGTAAACCTGAAGTGAAGCTTCGGAATCTAAAACTGGACTCACAGGAGAGGTTCAAATCATAGAAAGTTAGAGTGTCAGTCCTCTTGTACTTAAGTCGGCATTGTGCCTTTTGTATTAAATTCGGATGCAATTTCTGTGTTTCATCGTCAATACGAATTTCCAAGGGATACAGTAAACCTGAAGTGAAGCATCGGAATCTAAAAGTGGACTCACAGGATAGGTTCAAATCATAGAAAGTTAGAGTGTCAGTTCTCATGTACTTAAGTCGGCATTGTGCCTTTTGTATTAAATTCGGATGCAGTTTATGTGTTTCATCGTCAATACGAAGATCCAAGGGATACAGGAAACCTGAAGTGAAGCATCGGAATCTAAAACTGGTCTCACAGGAGCGGTTCAAATCATAGATAGAGAGGGTGTCAGTCCTCTTGCACTTAAGTCGGCATTGTGAATTTTGTATTAAATTCAGATGCATTTTCTGTGTTTCATCGTCAATAAGAAGGTCCAAAGGATACAGTAAACCTGAAGTGAAGCACCGGAATCTAAACCTGGACTCACAGGAGAGGTTCAAATCATAGAAAGTGAGAGTGTCGGTCCTCTTTTACTTAAGTCGGCATTGCGCCCTTTGTATTAAATTCGGATGCAATTTCTGTGTTTCATCGTCAATAAGAAGGTCCAAGGTATACAGTAAACCTGAAGTGAAGCATCGGATACTAAAACTGGACTCACAGGAGAGGTTTAAATCACAGAAAGTTACGGTGTGAGTCCTCTTGTACTTAAGTCGGCATTATGCAAGTTGTATTAAATTCGGATGCAATTTCTGTGTTTCATCGTCAATAAAAGGGTTCAAGGTATACAGTAAACCTGAAGTGAAGCATCGGAATCTAAAACTGGTCTCACAGTAGAGGATCGAATCATAGGGAGTTGGAGTATCACTCCTCTTGTACTTAAGTCGGTATTATGCCTTTTGTATTAAATTCGGATGCAATTTCTGTGTTTCTTCGTCAATAAGAAGGTCCGAGGTATACAGTAAACCTGAAGTGAAGCATCTGAATCTAAAACTGGACTCACAGCAGAGGATCAAACCATAGAAAAAATGGCACTGAGCACTATGGGACTGAACAGCTATGGTCATCAGTCCCCTAGAACTTAGAACTACTTAAACCTAACTAACCTAAGGACAGCACACAACACCCAGCCAGCACGAAGCACAGAAAATCCCTGACCCCGCCGGGAATCGAACCCGGGAACCCGGGCGTGGGAAGCGAGAACGCTACCGCACGACCACGAGATGCGGGCTCAAATCATAGAAAGTTAGGGTGTCAGTCCTCTTGTACTTCAGTCGGCATTGTGACTTTTGTATTAAATTCGGATGCAATTTCTGTGTTTCATCGTCATAAAGGAGGTCCAAGGGATACAGTAAACCTGAAGTGAAGCTTCGGAACCTAAAACTGGTCTCACAGGAGAGGATCTAATCATAGAGAGTTGGAGTATCACTCCTCTTGTACTTAAGTCGGTATTGTGTCTTTTGTATTAAATTCGAATGCAATTTCTGTGTTTCATCGTCAATAAGAAGATCCAAGGGATACAGTAAACCTGAAGTGAAGCATCGTAATCTAAAACTGGACTCACAGGAGAGGTTCAAATCATAGAAAGTGAGAGTGTCAGTCCTCTTTTAATGAACTCGGCATTGTGTCTTTTGTATTAAATTTGGAGGCAATTTCTGTGTTTCATCGTTAATAAGAAGGTCCAAGGGATACAGTAAACCTGAAGTGAAGCATCGGAATCTAAAACTGGACTCACAGGAGAGGTTCAAGTCATAGAAAGTGAGAGTGTCAGTCCTCATGTACTTAAGTCGGCATTGTGCCTTTTGCATTAAATTCGGATGCAATTTCTGTGTTTCATCGTTAATACGAAGGTCCATGGGATACAGTAAACCTGAATTGAAGCATCGGAATATAAAAGTGGACTCACAGGAGTGGTTCAAATCATAGACAGTTAGAGTGTCAGTCCTCTTGTACTTAAGTCGGCATTGTGCCTTTTGTTTTAAATTCGGATGCAATTTCTGTGTTTCATTGTCAATAAGAAGATCCAATTGATACAGTAAACCTGAAGTGAAGCATCGGAATCTAAAACTGGACTCACAGGAGCGGTTCAAGTCATAGAAAGTGAGAGTGTCAGTCCTCTTGTACTAAAGTCGGCATTGTGCCTTTTGTATTAAATTCAGATGGGATTTCTGTGTTTCATCGCCAATGAGACGGTCCAAAGGATACAGTAAACCTGAAGTGAAGCATCGGAATCTAAAACTGTACTCACAGGAGAGGTTCAAATCATGGAAAGTGAGAGTGTCAGTCGTATTTTACTTAAGTCGGCATTGTGCCATTTGTATTAAATTCGGATGCAATTTCTGTGTTTCATCGTTAATACGAAGGTCCATGGGATACAGTAAACCTGAAGTGAAGCATCGGAATATAAAAGTGGACTCACAGGAGAGGTTCAAATCATAGAAAGTAAGAGTGTCAGTCCACTTGTACTTAAGTCGGCATTGTGCCTTTTGTATTAAATTCGGATGCAATTTCTGTGTTTCATCGTCAATAAGATGGCCCAAGGTATACAGTAAACCTGAAGTGAAGCATCGGAATCTAAAACTGGACTCACAGGAGGGGTTTAAATCATAGAAAGTTACGGTGTGAGTCCTCTTGTACTTAAGTCGGCATTGTGCCTTTTGTATTAAATTCGGATGCAATTTCTGTGTTTCATCGTCAGTAAGAAGGTTCAAGGTATAAAGTAAACGTGAAGTGGAGCATCAGATTCTAAAACAGGACTCACATAAAAGGTTGAAATCATGGAAAGCTAGAGTGTCAGTCCTTTTGTACTTAAGTCGGCATTGTGCCTTTTGTATTAAATTCGGACGCAAACTCTGTGTTTCATCGTCAATAAGAAGGTCCAAGTTATACAGTAAAACTGAAATGAAGCATCTGAATCTTAAACTGGACTCACAGGAGAGGTTCAAATCATAGAAAGTTAGTGTGTCAGCCCTCTTGTATTTAAGTCGGCATTGTGAATTTTGTATTAAATTCGGATGCAATTTCTGTGTCTCTTCGTCAATAAGAAGGTCCGAGGAATACAGTAAACCTGAAGTGAAGCATCTGAATCTCAAAGTGGACTCACAGGAGCGGATCAAATCATAGGAAGTTAGAGTGTCAGTCCTCTTGTACTTCAGTCGGCATTGTGACTTTTGTATTAATTTCGGATGCAATATCTGTGTTTCATCGTCAATAAGATCATCCAAGGGATACAGTAAACCTGAAGTGAAGCTTCGGAATGTAAAACTGGACTCACAGGAGAGGTTCAAATCATAGAAAGTTAGAGTGTCAGTCCTCTTCTACTTAAGTCGGCATTGTGCCATTTGTATTAAATTCAGATGCAATTTCTGTGTTTCGTCGTCAATACGAAGGTCCAAGGGATACAGTAAACCTGAAGTGAAGCATCGGAATTTAAAAGTGGACTCACAGGAGAGGTTAATATCATAGAAAGTTAGAGTTTCAGTCCTCATGTATTTATGTCGGCATTGTGCCCTTTGTATTAAATTCGGATGCAATTTCTGTGTTTCATCGCCAATACGAAAGTCCAAGGGATACAGGAAACCTGAAGTGCAGCATCGGAATCTAAAACTGGACTCACAGGAGAGGTTCAAATCGTAGAAAGTGAGTGTGTCAGTCCTCTTTTACTTAAGTCGGCATTGCGCCTTTTGTATTAAATTCGGATGCAATTTCTGTGTTTCAACGTCAATAAGGAGGTCCAAGGTATACAGTAAACCTGAAGTGAAGCATGGGAATCTAAAACTGGACTCACAGGAGAGGTTGAAATCATAGAAAGTTAGAATATCAGTCCTCTTGTACTTAAGTCGGCATTGAGCCTTTTGTATTAAATTCGGATGCAATTTCTGTGTTTCATCGTCAATCAGAAGGTCCAACTGATACAGTAAACCTGAAGTGAAGCTTCGGAATCTAAAACTGGACTCACAGGAGAGGTTCAAATCATAGAAAATTAGAGTGTCAGTCCTCTTCTACTTAAGTCGGCATTGTGCCATTTGTATTAAATTCAGATGCAATTTCTGTGTTTCGTCGTCAATACGAAGGTCCAAGGGATACAGTAAACCTGAAGTGAAGCATCGGAATTTAAAAGTGGACTCACAGGAGAGGTTAATATCATAGAAAGTTAGAGTGTCAGTCCTCATGTACTTAAGTCGGCATTGTGCCCTTTGTATTAAATTCGGATGCAGTTTCTGTGTTTCATCGCCAATACGAAAGTCCAAGGGATACAGGAAACCTGAAGTGCAGCATCGGAATCTAAAACTGGACTCACAGGAGCGGTTCAAATCATAGAAAGTGAGAGTGTCAGTCCTCTTGTACTTAAGTCGGCATTGTGCCTTTTGTATTAAATTCAGATGCAATTTCTGTGTTTCATCGTCAACAAGAAGGTCCAAAGGATACAGTAAACCTGAAGTGAAGCATCGGAATCTAAAACTGGCCTCACAGGAGAGGTTCAAATCGTAGAGAGTGAGAGTGTCAGTCCTCTTTTACTTAAGTCGGCATTGCGCCTTTTGTATTAAATTCGGATGCAATTTCTGTGTTTCAACGTCAATAGGAAGGTCCAAGGTATACAGTAAACCTGAAGTGAAGCATGGGAATCTAAAACTGGACTCACAGGAGAGGTTGAAATCATAGAAAGTTAGAATATCAGTCCTCTTGTACTTAAGTCGGCATTGAGCCTTTTGTATTAAATTCGGATGCAATTTCTGTGTTTCATCGTCAATACGAAGGTCCAATTGATACAGTAAACCTGAAGTGAAGCATCGGAATCTAAAACTGGACTCACATAAAAGGTTGAAATCATGGAAAGTTAGAGTGTAAGTTCGATTGTACTTAAGTCGGCATTGTGCCTTTTGTACTAAATTCAGACGCAAACTCTGTGTTTCATCGTCGATAAGAAGGTCCAAGATATACAGTAAACCTGAAGTGAAGCATAGGAATCTAAAACTGGACTCACAGGAGAGGTTCAAATCATAGAAAGTTAGAGTGTCAGTCCTCTTCTACTTAAGTCGGCATTGTGCCTTTTGTATTAAATTTGGATGCAATTTCTGTGTTTCATCGTCAATCAGAAGGTCCAAGGTATACAGTAAACCTGAAGTGAAGCATCGAAATCTAAAACTGGACTCACAGGAGAGGTTTATTTCATAGAAAGTTACGGGGTGAGTCCTCTTGTACTTAAGACGGCATTGTGCCTTTTGTATTATTTCGGATGCAATTTCTGTGTTTCATCGTCAATAAGAAGGTTCAAGGTATACAGTAAACCTGAAGTGAAGCATCGGAATCTAAAACTGGACTCACGGGAGAGGTTGAATTATGGAAAGTTAGAATGTCAGTCCTCTTGTACTTAAGTCGGCATTGTGACCTTTGTATTAAATTCGGACGCAAACTCTATGTTTCATCGTCAATAAGAAGGTCCAAGTTATTTAGTGAACCTGAAGTGAAGCATCGGAATCTAAAACTGGACACACAGGAGAGGTTCAAATCATAGAAAGTTAGTGTGTCAGCCCTCTTGTACTTAAGTCGGCATTGTGCCTATTGTATTAAATTCGGATGTAATTTCTGTGTTTCTTCGTCAATAGTAAGGTCCGAGGTATACAGTAAACCTGAAGTGAAGCATCTGAATCCAAAACTGGACTCACAGGAGAGGATCAAATCATAGAAAGTTAGAGTGCCAGTCCTCTTGTACTTCAGTCGGCATTGTGACTTTTGTATTAAATTCGGATGCAATTTCTGTGTTTCATCGTCAATAAGAAGGTCCAAGGGATACAGTAAACCTGAAGTGAAGCTTCGGAATCTAAAACTGGACTCACAGGAGAGGTACAAATCATAGAAAGTTAGAGTGTCAGTCCTCTTGTACTTAATTCGGCATTGTGCCTTTTGTATTAAATTCAGATGCAATTTCTGTGTTTCATCGTCAATACGAATTTGCAAGGGATACAGTAAACCTGAAGTGAAGCATCGGAATCTAAAAGTGGACTCACAGGAGAGGTTCAAATCATAGAAAGTTAGAGTGTCAGTCCTCATGTACTTAAGTCGGCATTGTGCCTTTTGTATTAAATTCGGATGCAGTTTCTGTGTTTCATCGTCAATACGAAGATCCAAGCGATACAGGATACCTGAAGTGAAGCACCGGAATCTAAACCTGGACTCACAGGAGAGTTTCAAATCATAGAAAGTGAGAGTGTCAGTCCTCTTTTACTTAAGTCGGCATTGCGCCCTTTGTATTAAATTCGGATGCAATTTCTGTGTTTCATCGTCAATAAGAAGGTCCAAGGTATACAGTAAACCTGAAGTGAAGCATCGGAATCTAAAACTGGACTCACAGGAGAGGTTTAAATCACAGAAAGTTACGGTGTGAGTTCTCTTGTACTTAAGTCGGCATTGTGCAATTTGTATTAAATTCGGATGCAATTTCTGTGTTTCATCGTCAATAAAAGGGTTCAAGGTATACACTAACCTGAAGTGAAGCATCGGAATCTAAAACTGGTCTCACAGTAGAGGATCTAATCATAGAGAGTTGGAGTATCACTCCTCTTGTACTTAAGTCGGTATTGTGCCTTTTGTATTAAATTCGGATGCAATTTCTGTGTTTCTTCGTCAATAAGAAGGTCCGAGGTATACAGCAAACCTGAAGTGAAGCATCTGAATTTAAAACTGGACTCACAGGAGAGGATCAAACCATTGAAGGAATGGCTCTGAGCACTATGGGACTGAACAGCTATGGTCATCGGTCCCCTAGAACTTAGAACTACTTAAACCTAACTAACCTAAGGAAAGCACACAACACCCAGCCATCACGAGGCAGAGAAAATCCCTGACACCGCCGGGAATCGAACCCAAGAACCCGGGCGTGGGAAGCGAGAACACTACCGCACGACCACGAGATGCGGGCTCAAATCATAGAAAGTTAGGGTGTCAGTCCTCTTGTACTTCAGTCTTCATTGTGACCTTTGTATTAAATTCGGATGCAATTTCTGTGTTTCATCGTCAATAAGGAGGTCCAAGGGATACAGTAAACCTGAAGTGAAGCTTCGGAATCTAAAACTGGTCTCACAGGAGAGGATCTAATCATAGAGAGTTGGAGTATCACTCCTCTTGTACTTTAGTCGGTATTGTGCCTTTTGTGGTAAATTCGAATGCAATTTCTGTGTTTCATCGTCAATAAGAAGATCCAAGGGATACAGTAAACCTGAAGTGAAGCATCGTAATCTAAAACTAGACTCACAGGAGATTTTCAAATCATAGAAAGTGAGAGTGTCAGTCCTCTTTTACTTAACTCGGCATTGTGTCTTTTGTATTAAATTTGGAGGCAATTTCTGTGTTTCATCGTTAATAAGAAGGTCCAAGGGATACAGTAAACCTGAAGTGAAGCATCGGAATCTAAAGCTGGACTCACACGAGAGGTTCAAATCATAGAAAGTGAGAGTGTCAGTCCTCATGTACTTAAGTCGGCATTGTGCCTTCTGCATTAAATTCGGATGCAATTTCTGTGTTTCATCGTTAATACGAAGGTCCATGGGATACAGTAAACCTGAAGTGAAGCATCGGAATATAAAAGTGGACTCACAGGAGAGGTTCAAATCATAGAAAGTTAGAGTGTCAGTCCTCTTGTACTTAAGTCGGCATTGTGCCTTTTGTATTAAATTCGGATGCAATTTCTGTGTTTCATCGTCAATAAGAAGATCCAATTGATACAGTAAACCTGAAGTGAAGCATCGGAATCTAAAACTGGACTCACAGGAGCGGTTCAAGTCATAGAAAGTGAAAGTGTCAGTCCTCTTGTACTAAAGTCGGCATTGTGCCTTTTGTATTAAATTCAGATGGGATTTCTGTGTTTCATCGCCAATAAGACGGTCCAAAGGATACAGTAAACCTGAAGTGAAACATCGGAATCTAAAACTGTACTCACAGGAGAGGTTCAAATCATAGAAAGTGAGAGTGTCAGTCGTCTTTTACTTAAGTCGGCATTTTGAATTTTGTATTAAATTCTGATGCTATTTCTGTGTTTCATCGTCAATAAGATGGCCCAAGGTATACAGTAAACCTGAAGTGAAGCATCGGAATCCAAAACTGGACTCACAGGAGGGGTTTAAATCATAGAAAGTTACGGTGTGAGTCCTCTTTTACTTAAGTCGGCATTGTGCCTTTTGTATTAAATTCGGAAGCAATTTCTGTGTTTCATCGTCAATAAAAGGGTTCAAGGTATACACTAACCTGAAGTGAAGCATCGGAATTTAAAACTGGTCTCACAGTAGAGGATCTAATCATAGAGAGTTGGAGTATCACTCCTCTTGTAGTTAAGTCGGTATTGTGCCTTTTGTATTAAATTCGGATGCAATTTCTGTGTTTCTTCGTCAATAAGAAGGTCCGAGGTATACAGCAAACCTGAAGTGAAGCATCTGAATTTAAAACTGGACTCACAGGAGAGGATGAAACCATAGAAGGAATGGCTCTGAGCACTATGGGACTGAACAGCTATGGTCATCGGTCCCCTAGAACTTAGAACTACTTAAACCTAACTAACCTAAGGACAGCACACAACACCCAGCCATCACGAGGCAGAGAAAATCCCTGACACCACCGGGAATCGAACCCAAGAAGCCGGGCGTGGGATGCGAGAACACTACCGCACGACCACGAGATGCGGGCTCAGATCATAGAAAGTTAGGGTGTCAGTCCTCTTGTACTTCAGTCGGCATTGTGACTTTTGTATTAAATTCGGATGCAATTTCTGTGTTTCATCGTCAATAAGGAGGTCCAAGGGATACAGTAAACCTGAAGTGAAGCTTCGTAATCTAAAACTGGTCTCACAGGAGAGGATCTAATCATAGAGAGTTGGAGTATCACTCCTCTTGTACTTTAGTCGGTATTGTGCCTTTTGTGTTAAATTCGAATGCAATTTCTGTGTTTCATCGTCAATAAGATGATCCAAGGGATACAGTAAACCTGAAGTGAAGCATCGTAATCTAAAACTGGACTCACAGGAGAGGTTCAAATCATAGAAAATGAGAGTGTCAGTCCTCTTTTACTTAACTCTGCATTGTGTCTTTTGTATTAAATTTGGAGGCAATTTCTGTGTTTCATCGTTAATAAGAAGGTCCAAAGGATACAGTAAACCTGAAGTGAAGCATCGGAATCTAAAACTGGACTCACAGGAGAGGTTCAAATCATAGAAAGTGAGAGTGTCAGTCCTCATGTACTTAAGTCGGCATTGTGCCTTTTGCATTAAATTCGGATGCAATTTCTGTGTTTCATCGTTAATACGAAGGTCCATGGGATACAGTAAACCTGAAGTGAAGCATCGGAATATAAAAGTGGACTCACAGGAGAGGTTCAAATCATAGAAAGTTAGAGTGTCAGTCCTCTTGTACTTAAGTCGGCATTGTGCCTTTTGTATTAAATTCGGATGCAATTTCTGTGTTTCATCGTCAATAAGAAGATCCAATTGATACAGTAAACCTGAAGTGAAGCATCGGAATCTAAAACTGGACTCACAGGAGCGGTTCAAGTCATAGAAAGTGAAAGTGTCAGTCCTCTTGTACTAAAGTCGGCATTGTGCCTTTTGTATTAAATTCAGATGGGATTTCTGTGTTTCATCGCCAATAAGACGGTCCAAAGGATACAGTTAACCTGAAGTGAAACATGGGAATCTAAAACTGTACTCACAGGAGAGGTTCAAATCATAGAAAGTGAGAGAGTCAGTCGTCTTTTACTTAAGTCGGCATTTTGCCTCTTGTATTAAATTCGGATGCAATTTCTGTGTTTCATCGTCAATAAGATGGCCCAAGGTATACAGTAAACCTGAAGTGAAGCATCGGAATCTAAAACTGGACTCACAGGATGGGTTTAAATCATAGAAAGTTACGGTGTGAGTACTCTTTTACTTAAGTCGGCATTGTGCCTTTTGTATTAAATTCGGATGCAATTTCTGTGTTTCATCGTCAATAAGAAGGTTCAAGGTATAAGGTAAACGTGAAGTGAAGCATCAGAATCTAAAACAGGACTCACATAAAAGGTTGAAATCATGGAAAGTTAGAGTGTCAGTCCTCTTGTACTTAAGTCGGCATTGTGCCCTTTGTATTAAATTCGGATGCAGTTTCTGTGTTTCGTCGTCAATACGAAGGTCCAAGGGATACAGTAAACCTGAAGTGAACCATCGGAATTTATAAGTGGACTCACAGGAGAGGTTACTATCATAGAAAGTTAGAGTGTCAGTCCTCATGTACTTAAGTCGGCATTGTGCCCTTTGTATTAAATTCGGATGCAGTTTCTGTGTTTCATCGCCAATACGAAGGTCCAAGGGATACAGGAAACCTGAAGTGCAGCATCGGAATCTAAAACTGGACTCACAGGAGCGGTCCAAATCATAGAAAGTGAGAGTGTCTGTCCTCTTGTACTTAAGTCGGCATTGTGCCTTTTGTATTAAATTCAGATGCAATTTCTGTGTTTCATCGTCAACAAGAAAGTCCAAAGGATACAGTAAACCAGAAGTGAAGCATCGGAATCTAAAACTGGACTCACAGGAGAGTTTCAAATCGTAGAAAGTGAGAGTGTCAGTCTTGTTTTACTTAAGTCGGCATTGCGCCTTTTGTATTAAATTCGGATGCAATTTCTGTGTTTCAACGTCAATAAGAAGGTCCAAGGTATACAGTAAACCTGAAGTGAAGCATCGGAATCTAAAACTGGACTCACAGGACAGGTTCTAATCATAGAAAGTTAGAGTGTCTGTCCTCCTGTACTTAAGTCGGCATTGTGCCTTTTGTATTAAATTCGGATGCAATTTCTGTGTTTCATCGTCAATACGAAGGTCCAAGGGATACAGTAAACCTGAAGTGAAGCATCGGAATATAAAAGTGGACTCACAGGAGAGGTTCAAATCATAGAAAGTTAGAGTGTCAGTCCTCTTGTACTTAAGTCGGCATTGTGCTATTTGTATTAAATTCTGATGCAATTTCTGTGTTTCATCGTCAATCACAAAGTCCAATTGATACAGTAAACCTGAAGTGAAGCATCGGAATCTAAAACTGGACTCACAGGAGGGGTTTAAATCATAGAAAGTTACGGTGTGAGTCATCTTGTACTTAAATCGGCATTGTGCCTTTTGTATTAAATTCGGATGCAATTTCTGTGTTTCATCGTCATTAAGAAGGTTCAAGGTATACAGTAAACGCGAAGTGAAGCATCAGAATCTAAAACTGGACTCACATAAAAGGTTGAAATCGTGGAAAGTTAGAGTGTAAGTTCGATTGTACTTAAGTCGGCATTGTGCCTTTTGTATGAAATTCAGACGAAAACTCTGTGTTTCATCGTCAATAAGAAGGTCCAAGTTATACAGTAAACCTGAAGTGAAGCATCTGAATCTTAAACTGGACTCACAGGAGCGGTTCAAATCATAGAAAGTTAGTGTGTCAGCCCTCTTGTACTTAAGTCTTCATTGTGAATTTTGTATTAAATTCGGATGCAATTTCTGTGTTTCTTCGTCAATAAGAAGGTCCGAGGAATACAGTAAACCTGAAGTGAAGCATCTGAATCTCAAAGTGGACTCACAGCAGCGGATCAAACCATAGAAAGTTAGAGTGTCAGTCCTCTTGTACTTCAGTCGGCATTGTGACTTTTGTATTAATTTCGGATGCAATATCTGTGTTTCATCGTCAATAAGATCGTCCAAGGGATACAGTAAACCTGAAGTGAAGCTTCGGAATCTAAAACTAGACTCACAGGAGAGGTTCAAATCATAGAAAGTTAGAGTGTCAGTCCTCTTCTACTTAAGTCGGCATTGTGCCATTTGTATTAAATTCGGATGCAATTTCTGTGTTTCGTCGTCAATACTAAGGTCCAAGGGATACAGTAAACCTGAGGTGAAGCATCGGAATTTAAAAGTGGACTCACAGGAGAGGTTAATATCATAGAAAGTTAGAGTGTCAGTCCTCATGTACTTAAGTCGGCATTGTGCCCTTTGTATTAAAGTCGGATGCAGTTTCTGTGTTTCATCGCCAATACGAAGGTCCAAGGGATACAGGAAACCTGAAGCGCAGCATCGGAATCTAAAACTGGACTCACAGGAGCGGTTCAAATCATAGAAAGTGAGAGTGTCAGTCCTCTTGTACTTAAGTCGGCATTGTGCCTTTTGTATTAAATTCAGATGCAATTTCTGTGTTTCATCGTCAACAAGAAGGTCCAAAGGATACAGTAAACCTGAAGTGAAGCATCGCAATCTAAAACTGGACTCACAGGAGAGGTTCAAATCGTAGAAAGTGAGAGTGTCAGTCCTCTTTTACTTAAGTCGGCATTGCGCCTTTTGTATTAAATTCGGATGCAATTTCTGTGTTTCAACGTCAATAAGAAGGTCCAAGGTATACAGTAAACCTGAAGTGAAGGATCGCAATCTAAAACTGGACTCACAGGAGAGGTTGAAATCATAGAAAGTTAGAGTGTCAGTCCTCTTGTACTTAAGTCGGCATTGTGCCCTTTGTATCAAATTCTGATGCAATTTCTGTGTTTCATCGTCAATCAGAAGGTCCAATTGATACAGTAAACCTGAAGTGAAGCATCGGAATCTAAAACTGGACTCACAGGAGGGGTTTAAATCATAGAAAGTTACGGTGTGAGTCATCTTGTACTTAAATCGGCATTGTGCCTTTTGTATTAAATTCGGATGCAATTTCTGTGTTTCATCGTCAATAAGAAGGTTCAAGGTATACAGTAAACGCGAAGTGAAGAATCAGAATCTAAAACTGGACTCACATAAAACGTTGAAATCATGGAAAGTTAGAGTGTAAGTCCGATTGTACTTAAGTCGGCATTGTGCCTTTTGTATTAAATTCAGACGCAAACTCTGTGTTTCATCGTCAATAAGAAGGTCCAAGTTATACATTAAACCTGAAGTGAAGCATAGGAATCTAAAACTGGACTCACAGGAGAGGTTCAAATCATAGAAAGTTAGAGTGTCGGCCCTCTTGTACTTAAGTCGGCATTGTGCCATTTGTATTAAATTCGGATGCAATTTCTGTGTTTAATCGTCAATAAGAATGTCCGAGGTATACAGTAGACCTGAAGTGAAGCATCTGAATCTTAAACTGGACTCACAGGAGAGGTTCAAATCATAGAAAGTTAGTGTGTCAGCCCTCTTGTACATAAGTCGGCAAATTGAATTTTGTATTAAATTCAGATGCAATTTCTGTGTTTCTTCGTCAATAAGAAGGTCCAAGGAATACAGTAAACCTGAAGTGAAGCATCTGAATCACAAAGTGGACTCACAGGAACGGATCAAATCATAGAAAGTTAGAGTGTCAGTCCTCTTGTACTTCAGTCGGCATTGTGACTTTTGTATTAATTTCGGATGCAATATCTGTGTTTCATCGTCAATAAGATCGTCCAAGGGATACAGTAAACCTGAAGTGAAGCTTCGGAATCTAAAACTGGACTCACAGGAGAGGTTCAAATCATAGAAAGTTAGAGTGTCAGTCCTCTTCTACTTAAGTCGAAATTGTGCCTTTTGTATTAAATTCGGATGCAATTTCTGTGTTTCATCGTCAATACGAAGGTCCAAGGGATACAGTAAACCTAAAGTGAAGCATCGGAATTTAAAAGTGGACTCACAGGAGAGGTTAATATCATAGAAAGTTAGAGTGTCAGTCCTCATGTACTTAAGTCGGCATTGTGCCCCTTGTATTAAATTCGGATGCAGTTTCTGTGTTTCATCGTCAATACGAAGGTCCAAGGGATACAGGAAACCTGAAGTGCAGCATCGGAATCTAAAACTGGACTCACAGGAGCGGTTCAAATCATAGAAATTGAGAGTGTCTGTCCTCTTGTACTTAAGTCGGCATTGTGCATTTTGTATTAAATTCAGATGCAATTTCTGTGTTTCATCGTCAACAAGAAGGTCCAAAGGATACAGTAAACCTGAAGTGAAGCATCGGAATCTAAAACTGGACCCACGGGAGAGGTTGAAATCATAGAAAGTTAGAATGTCAGTCCTCTTGTACTTAAGTCGGCATTGAGCCTTTTGTATTAAATTCGGATGCAAACTCTGTGTTTCATCGTCAATAAGATTGTACAAGTTATACAGTAAACCTGAAGTGAAGCATCGGAATCTAAAACTGGACTCACAGGACAGGTTCTAATCATAGAAAGTTAGAGTGTCTGTCCTCTTGTACTTAAGTCGGCATTGTGCCTTTTGTATTAAATTCGGATGCAATTTCTGTGTTTGATCGTCAATACGAAGGTCCAAGGGATACAGTAAACCTGAAGTGAAGCATCGGAATATAAAAGTGGACTCACAGGAGAGGTTCAAATCATAGAAAGTTAGAGTGTCAGTCCTCTTGTACTTAAGTCGGCATTGTGCCTTTTGTATTAAATTCTGATGCAATTTCTGTGTTTCATCGTCAATCAGAAGGTCCAATTGATACAGTAAACCTAAAGTGAAGCATCGGAATCTAAAACTGGATTCACAGGAGGGGTTTAAATCATAGAAATTTACGGTGTGAGTCCTCTTGTACTTAAATCGGCATTGTGCCTTTTGTATTAAATTCGGATGCAATTTCTGTGTTTCATCGTCAATAGGAAGGTTCAAGGTATACAGTAAACTCGAAGTGAAGCATCAGAATCTAAAACTGGACTCACTTAAAGGTTGAAATCATGGAAAGTTAGAGTGTAAGTCCGATTGTACTTAAGTCGGCATTGTGCCTTTTGTATAAAATTCAGACGCAAACTCTGTGTTTCATCGTCAATAAGAAGGGCCAAGTTATACAGTAAACCTGAAGTGAAGCATAGGAATCTAAAACTGGACTCACAGGAGAGGTTCAAATCCTAGAAATTGAGACTGTCAGTCCTCTTGTACTTAAGTCGGCATTGCGCCTTTTTATTAAATTCGGATGCAATTTCTGTGTTTCTTCGTCAATAAGAAGGTCCGAGGAATACAGTAAACCTGAAGTGAAGCATCTGAATCTAAAACTGGACTCACAGAAGAGGATCAAATCATAGAAAGTTAGAGTGTCAGTCCACTTGTACTTCAGTCGGCATTGTGACTTTTGTATTAATTTCGGATGCAATATCTGTGTTTCATCGTCAATAAGATGGTCCAAGGGATACAGTAAACCTGAAGTGAAGCTTCGGAATCTAAAACCGGACTCGCAGGAGAGGTTCAAATTATAGAAGGTTTGAGTGTCAGTCCTCTTGTACTTAAGTCGGCATTGTGCCTTTTGTACTAAATTCGGATGCAATTTCTGTGTTTCATCGTCAATACGAAGGTCCAAGGGATACAGTAAACCTGAAGTGAAGCATCGGAATCTAAAAGTGGACTCACAGGAAAGGTTCATATCATAGAAAGTTAGAGTGTCAGTCCTCATGTACTTAAGTCGGCATTGTGCCTTTTATATTAAATTCGGATACAGTTTATGTGTTTCATCGTCAATACGAAGGTCCAAGGGATACAGGAAACCTGAAGTGAAGCATCGGAATCTATAACTGGACTCACAGGAGCGGTTCAAATCATAGAAATTGAGACTGTCAGTCCTATTGTACTTAAGTCGGCATTGCGCCTTTTGTATAAAATTCGGATGCAATTTCTGTGTTTCATCGTCAATAAGAAGGTCCAAGGTATACAGTAAACTTGAAGTGAAGCATCGGAATCTAAAACTGGACTCACAGGAGAGGTTTAAATCATAGAAATTTACGGTGTGAGTCCTCTTGTACTTAAGTCGGCATTGTGCCATTTGCATTAAATTCGTATGCAATTTCTGTGTTTCATCGTCATTAAAAGGGTTCAAGGTATACAGTAAACCTGAAGCCAAGCATCGGAATCTAAAACTGGTCTCACAGGAGAGGATCTAATCACAGAAAGTTGGAGTATCACTCCACTTGTACTTAAGTCGGTATTGTGCCTTTTCTATGAGATTCGGATGCAATTCCTGTATTTCATCGTCAATAAGAAGATCCAAGTGATACAGAAAAGCTGAAGTGAAGCATCGTAATCTAAAACTGGACTCACAGGATAGGTTCAAATCATAGAAAGTGAGAGTGTCAGTCCTCTTTTACTTAACTCGGCTTTGTGTCTTTTGTATTAAATTTGGAGGCAATTTCAGTGTTTCATCGTCAATAAAAGGGTTCAAGGTATACAGTAAACCTGAAGTCAAGCATCGGAATCTAAAACTGGTCTCACAGGAGAGGATCTAATCATAGATAGTTTGAGTATCACTCCACTTGTACTTAAGTTGGCATTGAGCCTTTTGTATTAAATTCGGATGCAATTTCTGTGTTTCATCGTCAATACGAAGGTCCAAGGGATACAGTAAACCTGAAGTGAAGCATCGGAATATAAAAGTGGACTCACAGGAGAGGTTCAAATCATAGAAAGTGAGAGTGTCAGTCCTCTTGTACTAAAGTCGGCATTGTGCCTTTTGTATTAAATTTAGATCGAATTTCTGTGTTTCATCGTCAATAAGACGGTCCAAAGGATATAGTTAACCTAAAGTGAAGCATCGGAATCTAAAACTGGACTCACAGGAGGGGTTCAAATCATAGGAAGTGAGAGTGTCAGTCCTCTTTTACTTAAGTCGGCATTGTGCCTTTTCTATTAAATTCGGATGCAATTTCTGTTTTTCATCGTCAATATGACGGCCAAAGGTATACAGTAAACCTGAAGTGTGGCATCGGAATCTAAAACTGGACTCACAGGAGGGGTTTAAATTATAGAAAGTTACCGTGTGAGTCCTCTTGTACTTAAGTCGGCATTGTGCCTTTTGTATTAAATTCGGATGCAATTTCTGTGTTTCATCGTCAATAAAAAGGTTCAAGGTATACAGTAAACGTGAAGTGAAGCATCGGAATCTAAAACTGGACTCACATAAAAGGTTGAAATCATGGAAAGTTAGAGTGTCAGTCCTCTTGTACTTAAGTCGGCCTTGTGCATTTTGTATTAAATTCGGACGCAAACTCTGTGTTTCATCGTCAATATGAACGTCTAAGTTATACAGTAAACCTGAAGTGGACCATCGGAATCTAAATCTGGACTCACAGGAGAGGTTCAAATCATAGAAAGTTAGAGTGTCAGCCCTCTTCTACTTAAGTCGGCATTGTGCCTTTTGTATTAAATTCGGATGCAATTTCTGTGTTTCATCGTCAATAAGAATGTTTGAGGTATACAGTAAACCTGAAGTGAAGCATCTGAATCTAAAACTGGACTCACAGAAGAGGTTCAAATCATAGACAGTTAGAGTGTCAGTCCTCTTGTATTTCAGTCGGCATTGTGACTTTTGTATTAAATTCTGATGCAATTTCTGTGTTTCATCGTCAATAAAAAGGTCCAAGGGATACAGTAAACCTGAAGTGAAGCTTCGGAATCTAAAACTGGACTCACTGGAGAGGTTCAAATCATAGTAAGTTAGAGTGTCAGTCCTCTTGTACTTAAGTCGGCATTGTGCCTTTTGTATTAAATTCGGATGCAATTTCTGTGTTTCATCGTCAATACGAAGGTCCAAGGTATACAGTAAACCTGAAGTGAAGCATCGGAATCTAAAAGTGGACTCACAGGAGAGGTTCAAATCGTAGAAAGTTAGCGTGTCAGTCCTCTTGTACTTAAGTCGGCATTGTGCCTTTTGTATTAAATTCGGATGCAATTTCTGTGTTTCATCGTCAATACGAAGATCCAAGGTATACAGTAAACCTGAAGTGAAGCATCGGAATCTAAAACTGGACTCACAGGAGAGGATCTAATCATAGACAGTTGGAGTATCACTCCTCCTGTACTTAAGTCGGTATTGTGCCTTTTCTATGATATTCGGAAGCAATTTCTGTGTTTCATCGTCAATAAGAAGATCCAAGGGATACAGTAAACCTGAAGTGAAGCATCGTAACCTAAAACTGGACTCACAGGAGAGGTTCAAATCATAGAAAGTGAGAGGGTCAGTCCTCTTTTACTAACTCGGCATTGTGTCTTTTGTATTAAATTTGGATGCAATTTCAGTGTTTCATCGTCAATACGAAGGTCCAAGGTATACAGTAAACCTGAAGTGAAGCATCGGAATCTAAAACTGGACTCACAGGAGAGGTTGAAATCATGGAAAGTTAGAATGTCAGTCCTCTTGTACTTAAGTCGACATTGAGCCTTTTGTATTAAATTCGGACGCAAACTCTGTGTTTCATCGTCAATAAGAACGTCCAAGTTATACAGTAAACCTGAAGTGAAGCATCGGAATCTAAAACTGGACTCACAGGAGAGGTTCAAATCATAGAAAGTTAGAGTGTCAGCCCTCTTGTACTTAAGTCGGCATTGTGCATTTTGTATTAAATTCGGATGCAATTTCTGTGTTTCATCGTCAATAAGAAGGTCCGCGGTGTACAGTAAACCAGAAGTGAAGCATCTGAATCTAAAACTGGACTCACAGGAGCGGTTCAAATCATAGAAAGTGAGAGTGTCAGTCCTCTTGTACTTCAGTCGGCTTTGTGACTTTTGTATTAAATTCGGATGCATTTTCTGTGTTTCATCGTCAATTTGAAGGTCCAAGGGATACAGTAAACCTGACGTGAAGCTTCGGAATCTAAATGTGGACTCACAGGAGAGGTTCAAATCGTAGAAAGTTAGAGTGTCAGTCCTCTTGTACTTAAGTCGGCATTGTGCCTTTTGTATTAAATTTTTAAGCAATTTCTGTGTTTCATCGTCAATACGAAGGTCCAAGGGATACAGTTAACTTGAAGTGATGCATCGGAATCTAAAACTGGACTCACAGGAGCGGTTCAAATCATAGAAAGTGAGAGTGGCAGTCCTCTATTACTTAAGTCGGCATTGTGCCTTTTGTGTTAAATTCGGATGCAATTTCTGTGTTTCATTGTCAATACGAAGGTCCAAGGTATACAGTAAACCTGAAATGGTGCATCGTAATCTAATACTGAACTCACAGGAGATGATCTAACCATAGAGCGTTGGAGTATCACTCCTCTTGTACTTAAGTAGGTATTGTGCCTTTTTTACGAAATTCGGAAGCTATTTCTGTGTTTCATCGTCAATAAGACGATCCAAGGGATACAGTAAACCTGAAGCGAAGCATCATAATCTAAAACTGGACTCACAGGAGAGGTTCAAATCATAGAAAGTGAGAAAGTCAGTCCTCTTTTACTAACTCGGCATTGTGTATTTTGTATTACATTTGGATGCAATTTCAGTGTTTCATCGTTAATAAGAAGGTCCATGGGATACAGTAAACATGAAGTGAAGCATCGGAATCTAAAACTGGACTCACAGGATAGGTTGAAATCATGGAAAATTAGAATGTCAGTCCTCATGTACTTAAGCCGGCATTGAGCCTTTTGTATTAAATACGGACCCAAAGTCTGTGTTTCATCGTCAATAACAACGTCAAAGTTATACAGTAAACCTGAAGTAAAGCATCGGAATCTAAAACTGGACTCACAGGAGAGGTTCAAATCATAGAAAGTTAGAGTGTCAGCCCTCTTGTACTTAAGTCGGCATTGTGCCTTTTGTATTAAATTCGGATGCAATTTCTGTGTTTCATCGTCAATACGTTGGTCCAAGGGATACAGTAAACCTGAAGTGAAGCTTCGGAATCTAAAACTGGACTCACAGGAGAGGTTCAAATCATAGAAAGTTGGAGTGTCAGTCCTCTTGTACTTAAGTCGGCATTGTGCCTTTTGTATTAAATTCGGATGCAATTTCTGTGTTTCATCGTCAATACGAAGGTCCAAGGGATACAGTATACCTGAAGTGAAGCATCGGAATCTAAATGTGGACTCACAGGAGAGGTTCAAATCGTAGAAAGTTAGAGTGTCAGTCCTCTTGTACTTAAGTCGGCATTGTGCCTTTTGTATTAAATTCTTATGCAATTTCTGTGTTTCATCGTCAATACGAAGGTCTAAGGGATACAGTTAACCTGAAAGGATTCATCGGAATCTAAAACTGGACTCGCAGGAGCGGTTCAAATTATAGAAAGTGAGAGTGTCAGTCCTCTATTACTTAAGACGGCATGTGCCTTTTGTATTAAATTCGGATGCAATTTCTGTGTTTCATCGTCAATACGGAGGTCCAAGGTATACTATAAACCTGAAGTGAAGCATCGGAATCTGAAACTGGACTCACAGGAGAGGTTCAAATCATAGAAAGTGAGAGTGTCAGTCCTCTTTTACTAACTCGGCATTGTGTCTTTTGTATTACATTTGGATGCAATTTCAGTGTTTCATCTTTAATAAGAAGGTCTGTGGGATACAGTAACATGAAGTGAAGCATCGGAATCTAAAACTGGACTCACAGGAGAGGTTCATATCATGGAAAGTTAGAGTGTCAGTCCTCTTGCAGTTCAGTCGGCTTTGTGACTTTTGTATTAAATTCGGATGCAATTTCTGTGTTTCATCGTCAATAAGAAGGTTCAAGGGATACAGTAAACCTGAAGCGAAGCTTCGGAATCTAAAACTGGACTCACAGGAGAGGTTCAAATCATAGATAGTTAGAGTGTCAGTCCTCTTGTAGTTAAGTCGGCATTGTGCCTTTTATATTAAATCCGGATGCAATTTCTGTGTTTCATCGTCAATAAGAAGGTTCAAGGTATACAGTAAACGTGAAGTGAAGCATCGGAATCTAAAACTGGACTCACATGAGAGGTTGAAATCATGGAAAGTTAGAGTGTCAGTCCTCTTGTACTTAAGTCGGCATTGTGCCTTTTGTATTAAATTCGGACGCAAACTTTGTGTTTCATCGTCAATAAGAAGGTCCAAGTTGTACAGTAAACCTGAAGTGAAGCATCTGAATCTAAAACTGGACTCAAAGGAGAGGTTCAAATCATAGAAAGTTAGAGAGTCAGTCCTCTTGTACTTCAGTCGGCATTGTGACTTTTGTATTAAATTCGGATGCAATTTCTGTGTTTCATCGTCAACAAGAATGTCCGAGGTATACAGTAAACCTGAAGTGAAGCATCTGAATCTAAAACTGGACTCACAGGAGAGGTTCAAATCATAGAAAGTTAGAGAGTCAGTCCTCTTGTACTTCAGTCGGCATTGTGACTTTTGTATTAAATTCGGATGCAATTTCTGTGTTTCATCGTCAATAAGAAGGTCCAAGGTATACAGTAAACCTGAAGAGAAGCTTCGGAATCAAAAACTGGACTCACAGGAGAGTTTCAAATCATACAAAGTTAGAGTGTCAGTCCTCTTGTACTTAAGTCGGCATTGTGCCTTTTGTATTAAATTCGAATGCAATTTCTGTGTTTCATCGTCAATACGAAGGTCCAAGGGATACAGTAAACCAGAAAGGAAGCATCGGAATCTAAAAGTGGACTCACAGGGGAGGTTGAAATCATAGAAAGTTAGAGTGTCAGTCCTCTTGTACTTAAGTCGGCATTGTGCCTTTTGTATTAAATTCGGATGCTATTTCTGTGTTTCATCGTCAATAAGATGGCCCAAGGGATACAGTAAACCTGAAGTGAAGCTTCGGAATCTAACACTGGACTCACAGGAGAGGTACAAATCATAGAAAGTTTGAGTGTCAGTCCTCTGGTACTTAAGTAGGCATTGTGCCTTTTGTATTAAATTCGGATGCAATTTCTGTGTTTCATCGACAATACGAAAGTCCAAGGGATACAGTAAACCTGAAGTGAAGCATCGGAATCTAAATGTGGACTCACAGGAGAGGTTCAAATCGCAGAAAGTTAGAGTGTCAGTCCTCTTGTACTTAAGTCGGCATTGTGCCTTTTGTATTAAATTCTTATGCAATTTCTGTGTTTCATTGTCAATACAAAGGTCCAAGGGATACAGTTAACCTGAAGTGATGCATCGGAATCTAAAACTGGACTCGCAGGAGCGGTTCAAATCATAGAAAGTGAGAGTGTCAGTCCTCTATTACTTAAGTCGGCATTGTGCCTTTTGTGTTAAATTCGGATGCAATTTCTGTGTTTCATCGTCAATACGAAGGTCCAAGGTATACAGTAAACCTGAAGTGAAGCATCGGAATCTAAAACTGGACTCACAGGAGAGGTTCAAATCATAGAAAGTGAGAGTGTCAGTCCTCTTTTACTAACTCGGCATTGTGTCTTTTGTATTACATTTGGATGCAAATTCGGTGTTTCATCGTTAATAAGAAGGTCCATGGGATACAGTACCATGAAGTGAAGCATCGGAATCTAAAACTGGACTCACAGGAGAGGTTCAAATCATACAAAGTTAGAGTGTCAGTCCTCTTGTACTTAAGTCGGCATTGTGCCTTTTGTATTAAATTCGAATGCAATTTCTGTGTTTCATCGTCAATACGAAGGTCCAAGGGATACAGTAAACCAGAAAGGAAGCATCGGAATCTAAAAGTGGACTCACAGGGGAGGTTGAAATCATAGAAAGTTAGAGTGTCAGTCCTCTTGTACTTAAGTCGGCATTGTGCCTTTTGTATTAAATTCGGATGCTATTTCTGTGTTTCATCGTCAATAAGATGGCCCAAGGGATACAGTAAACCTGAAGTGAAGCTTCGGAATCTAACACTGGACTCACAGGAGAGGTACAAATCATAGAAAGTTTGAGTGTCAGTCCTCTGGTACTTAAGTAGGCATTGTGCCTTTTGTATTAAATTCGGATGCAATTTCTGTGTTTCATCGACAATACGAAAGTCCAAGGGATACAGTAAACCTGAAGTGAAGCATCGGAATCTAAATGTGGACTCACAGGAGAGGTTCAAATCGTAGAAAGTTAGAGTGTCAGTCCTCTTGTACTTAAGTCGGCATTGTGCCTTTTGTATTAAATTCTTATGCAATTTCTGTGTTTCATTGTCAATACAAAGGTCCAAGGGATACAGTTAACCTGAAGTGATGCATCGGAATCTAAAACTGGACTCGCAGGAGCGGTTCAAATCATAGAAAGTGAGAGTGTCAGTCCTCTATTACTTAAGTCGGCATTGTGCCTTTTGTGTTAAATTCGGATGCAATTTCTGTGTTTCATCGTCAATACGAAGGTCCAAGGTATACAGTAAACCTGAAGTGAAGCATCGGAATCTAAAACTGGACTCACAGGAGAGGTTCAAATCATAGAAAGTGAGAGTGTCAGTCCTCTTTTACTAACTCGGCATTGTGTCTTTTGTATTACATTTGGATGCAAATTCGGTGTTTCATCGTTAATAAGAAGGTCCATGGGATACAGTACCATGAAGTGAAGCATCGGAATCTAAAACTGGACTCACAGGAGAGGTTCAAATCACAGAAAGTGAGAGTGTCAGTCCTCTTTTACTTAAGTCGGCATTGTGCCCTTTGTATTAAATTCGGATGCAATTTCTGTGTTTCATCGTCAATACGATGGTCCAAGGTATACAGTAAACCTGAAGTGAAGCATCGGAATCTAAAACTGGACTCACAGGAGAGGTTGAAATCATGGAAAGTTAGAATGTCAGT
This sequence comes from Schistocerca americana, assembly GCF_021461395.2. Taxonomy (NCBI): domain Eukaryota; kingdom Metazoa; phylum Arthropoda; class Insecta; order Orthoptera; family Acrididae; genus Schistocerca; species Schistocerca americana. The sequence goes on from NW_025725972.1 coordinate 236,746, forward strand.
CCTCTTGTACTTAAGTCGACATTGAGCCTTTTGTATTAAATTCGGACGCAAACTCTGTGTTTCATCGTCAATAAGAACGTCCAAGTTATACAGTAAACCTGAAGTGAAGCATCGGAATCTAAAACTGGACTCACAGGAGAGGTTCAAATCATAGAAAGTTAGAGAGTCAGTCCTCTTGTACTTCAGTCGGCATTGTGACTTTTGTATTAAATTCGGATGCAATTTCTGTGTTTCATCGTCAACAAGAATGTCCGAGGTATACAGTAAACCTGAAGTGAAGCATCTGAATCTAAAACTGGACTCACAGGAGAGGTTCAAATCATAGAAAGTTAGAGAGTCAGTCCTCTTGTACTTCAGTCGGCATTGTGACTTTTGTATTAAATTCGGATGCAATTTCTGTGTTTCATCGTCAATAAGAAGGTCCAAGGTATACAGTAAACCTGAAGTGAAGCTTCGGAATCAAAAACTGGACTCACAGGAGAGTTTCAAATCATACAAAGTTAGAGTGTCAGTCCTCTTGTACTTAAGTCGGCATTGTGCCTTTTGTATTAAATTCGAATGCAATTTCTGTGTTTCATCGTCAATACGAAGGTCCAAGGGATACAGTAAACCAGAAAGGAAGCATCGGAATCTAAAAGTGGACTCACAGGGGAGGTTGAAATCATAGAAAGTTAGAGTGTCAGTCCTCTTGTACTTAAGTCGGCATTGTGCCTTTTGTATTAAATTCGGATGCTATTTCTGTGTTTCATCGTCAATAAGATGGCCCAAGGGATACAGTAAACCTGAAGTGAAGCTTCGAAATCTAACACTGGACTCACAGGAGAGGTACAAATCATAGAAAGTTTGAGTGTCAGTCCTCTGGTACTTAAGTAGGCATTGTGCCTTTTGTATTAAATTCGGATGCAATTTCTGTGTTTCATCGACAATACGAAAGTCCAAGGGATACAGTAAACCTGAAGTGAAGCATCGGAATCTAAATGTGGACTCACAGGAGAGGTTCAAATCGTAGAAAGTTAGAGTGTCAGTCCTCTTGTACTTAAGTCGGCATTGTGCCTTTTGTATTAAATTCTTATGCAATTTCTGTGTTTCATTGTCAATACAAAGGTCCAAGGGATACAGTTAACCTGAAGTGATGCATCGGAATCTAAAACTGGACTCGCAGGAGCGGTTCAAATCATAGAAAGTGAGAGTGTCAGTCCTCTATTACTTAAGTCGGCATTGTGCCTTTTGTGTTAAATTCGGATGCAATTTCTGTGTTTCATCGTCAATACGAAGGTCCAAGGTATACAGTAAACCTGAAGTGAAGCATCGGAATCTAAAACTGGACTCACAGGAGAGGTTCAAATCATAGAAAGTGAGAGTGTCAGTCCTCTTTTACTAACTCGGCATTGTGTCTTTTGTATTACATTTGGATGCAAATTCGGTGTTTCATCGTTAATAAGAAGGTCCATGGGATACAGTACCATGAAGTGAAGCATCGGAATCTAAAACTGGACTCACAGGAGAGGTTCAAATCACAGAAAGTGAGAGTGTCAGTCCTCTTTTACTTAAGTCGGCATTGTGCCCTTTGTATTAAATTCGGATGCAATTTCTGTGTTTCATCGTCAATACGATGGTCCAAGGTATACAGTAAACCTGAAGTGAAGCATCGGAATCTAAAACTGGACTCACAGGAGAGGTTGAAATCATGGAAAGTTAGAATGTCAGTCCTCTTGTACTTAAGTCGCCATTGAGCCTTTTGTATTAAATTCGGACGCAAACTCTGTGATTCATCGTCAATAAGAACGTCCAAGTTATACAGTAAACCTGAAGTGAAGCATCGGAATCTAAAACTGGACTCACAGGAGAGGTTCAAATCATAGAAAGTTAGAGTGTCAGCCCTCTTGTACTTAAGTCGGCATTGTGCATTTTGTATTAAATTCGGATGCAATTTCTGTGTTTCATCGTCAATAAGAAGGTCCGCGGTGTACAGTAAACCAGAAGTGAAGCATCTGAATCTAAAACTGGACTCACAGGAGCGGTTCAAATCATAGAAAGTGAGAGTGTCAGTCCTCTTGTACTTCAGTCGGCTTTGTGACTTTTGTATTAAATTCGGATGCATTTTCTGTGTTTCATCGTCAATTTGAAGGTCCAAGGGATACAGTAAACCTGACGTGAAGCTTCGGAATCTAAATGTGGACTCACAGGAGAGGTTCAAATCGTAGAAAGTTAGAGTGTCAGTCCTCTTGTACTTAAGTCGGCATTGTGCCTTTTGTATTAAATTTTTAAGCAATTTCTGTGTTTCATCGTCAATACGAAGGTCCAAGGGATACAGTTAACTTGAAGTGATGCATCGGAATCTAAAACTGGACTCACAGGAGCGGTTCAAATCATAGAAAGTGAGAGTGGCAGTCCTCTATTACTTAAGTCGGCATTGTGCCTTTTGTGTTAAATTCGGATGCAATTTCTGTGTTTCATTGTCAATACGAAGGTCCAAGGTATACAGTAAACCTGAAATGGTGCATCGTAATCTAATACTGAACTCACAGGAGATGATCTAACCATAGAGCGTTGGAGTATCACTCCTCTTGTACTTAAGTAGGTATTGTGCCTTTTTTACGAAATTCGGAAGCTATTTCTGTGTTTCATCGTCAATAAGACGATCCAAGGGATACAGTAAACCTGAAGCGAAGCATCATAATCTAAAACTGGACTCACAGGAGAGGTTCAAATCATAGAAAGTGAGAAAGTCAGTCCTCTTTTACTAACTCGGCATTGTGTATTTTGTATTACATTTGGATGCAATTTCAGTGTTTCATCGTTAATAAGAAGGTCCATGGGATACAGTAAACATGAAGTGAAGCATCGGAATCTAAAACTGGACTCACAGGATAGGTTGAAATCATGGAAAATTAGAATGTCAGTCCTCATGTACTTAAGCCGGCATTGAGCCTTTTGTATTAAATACGGACCCAAAGTCTGTGTTTCATCGTCAATAACAACGTCAAAGTTATACAGTAAACCTGAAGTAAAGCATCGGAATCTAAAACTGGACTCACAGGAGAGGTTCAAATCATAGAAAGTTAGAGTGTCAGCCCTCTTGTACTTAAGTCGGCATTGTGCCTTTTGTATTAAATTCGGATGCAATTTCTGTGTTTCATCGTCAATACGTTGGTCCAAGGGATACAGTAAACCTGAAGTGAAGCTTCGGAATCTAAAACTGGACTCACAGGAGAGGTTCAAATCATAGAAAGTTAGAGTGTCAGTCCTCTTGTACTTAAGTCGGCATTGTGCCTTTTGTATTAAATTCGGATGCAATTTCTGTGTTTCATCGTCAATACGAAGGTCCAAGGGATACAGAATACCTGAAGTGAAGCATCGGAATCTAAATGTGGACTCACAGGAGAGGTTCAAATCGTAGAAAGTTAGAGTGTCAGTCCTCTTGTACTTAAGTCGGCATTGTGCCTTTTGTATTAAATTCTTATGCAATTTCTGTGTTTCATCGTCAATACGAAGGTCTAAGGGATACAGTTAACCTGAAAGGATTCATCGGAATCTAAAACTGGACTCGCAGGAGCGGTTCAAATTATAGAAAGTGAGAGTGTCAGTCCTCTATTACTTAAGACGGCATGTGCCTTTTGTATTAAATTCGGATGCAATTTCTGTGTTTCATCGTCAATACGGTGGTCCAAGGTATACTATAAACCTGAAGTGAAGCATCGGAATCTGAAACTGGACTCACAGGAGAGGTTCAAATCATAGAAAGTGAGAGTGTCAGTCCTCTTTTACTAACTCGGCATTGTGTCTTTTGTATTACATTTGGATGCAATTTCAGTGTTTCATCTTTAATAAGAAGGTCTGTGGGATACAGTAACATGAAGTGGAGCATCGGAATCTAAAACTGGACTCACAGGAGAGGTTCAAATCACAGAAAGTGAGAGTGTCAGTCCTCTTTTACTTAAGTCGGCATTGTGCCTTTTGTATTAAATTCGGATGCAATTTCTGTGTTTCATCGTCAATACGATGGTCCAAGGTATACAGTAAACCTGACGTGAAGCATCGGATTCTAAAACTGGACTCACAGGATAGGTTGAAATCATGGAAAGTTAGAATGTCAGTCCTCTTGTACTTAAGCCGGCATTGAGCCTTTTGTATTAAATACGGACGCAAACTCTGTGTTTCATCGTCAATAAGAACGACAAAGTTATACAGTACACCTGAAGTGAAGCATCGGAATCTAAAACTGGACTCATAGGAGAGGTTCAAATCATAGAAAGTTAGAGTGTCAGCCCTCTTGTACTTAAGTCGGCCTTGTGCATTTTGTATTAAATTCGGATGCAATTTCTGTGTTTCATCGTCAATAAGAAGGTCCGAGGTATACAGTAAACCAGAAGTGAAGCATCTGAATCTAAAACTGGACTCACAGGAGAGGTTCATATCATGGAAAGTTAGAGTGTCTGTCCTCTTGCAGTTCAGTCGGCTTTGTGACTTTTGTATTAAATTCGGATGCAATTTCTGTGTTTCATCGTCAATAAGAAGGTTCAAGGGATACAGTAAACCTGAAGCGAAGCTTCGGAATCTAAAACTGGACTCACAGGAGAGGTTCAAATCATAGATAGTTAGAGTGTCAGTCCTCTTGTAGTTAAGTCGGCATTGTGCCTTTTATATTAAATCCGGATGCAATTTCTGTGTTTCATCGTCAATAAGAAGGTTCAAGGTATACAGTAAACGTGAAGTGAAGCATCGGAATCTAAAACTGGACTCACATGAGAGGTTGAAATCATGGAAAGTTAGAGTGTCAGTCCTCTTGTACTTAAGTCGGCATTGTGCCTTTTGTATTAAATTCGGACGCAAACTTTGTGTTTCATCGTCAATAAGAAGGTCCAAGTTGTACAGTAAACCTGAAGTGAAGCATCTGAATCTAAAACTGGACTCAAAGGAGAGGTTCAAATCATAGAAAGTTAGAGAGTCAGTCCTCTTGTACTTCAGTCGGCATTGTGACTTTTGTATTAAATTCGGATGCAATTTCTGTGTTTCATCGTCAACAAGAATGTCCGAGGTATACAGTAAACCTGAAGTGAAGCATCTGAATCTAAAACTGGACTCACAGGAGAGGTTCAAATCATAGAAAGTTAGAGAGTCAGTCCTCTTGTACTTCAGTCGGCATTGTGACTTTTGTATTAAATTCGGATGCAATTTCTGTGTTTCATCGTCAATAAGAAGGTCCAAGGTATACAGTAAACCTGAAGTGAAGCTTCGGAATCAAAAACTGGACTCACAGGAGAGTTTCAAATCATACAAAGTTAGAGTGTCAGTCCTCTTGTACTTAAGTCGGCATTGTGCCTTTTGTATTAAATTCGAATGCAATTTCTGTGTTTCATCGTCAATACGAAGGTCCAAGGGATACAGTAAACCAGAAAGGAAGCATCGGAATCTAAAAGTGGACTCACAGGGGAGGTTGAAATCATAGAAAGTTAGAGTGTCAGTCCTCTTGTACTTAAGTCGGCATTGTGCCTTTTGTATTAAATTCGGATGCTATTTCTGTATTTCATCGTCAATAAGATGGCCCAAGGGATACAGTAAACCTGAAGTGAAGCTTCGGAATCTAAGACTGGACTCACAGGAGAGGTACAAATCATAGAAAGTTTGAGTGTCAGTCCTCTGGTACTTAAGTAGGCATTGTGCCTTTTGTATTAAATTCGGATGCAATTTCTGTGTTTCATCGACAATACGAAAGTCCAAGGGATACAGTAAACCTGAAGTGAAGCATCGGAATCTAAATGTGGACTCACAGGAGAGGTTCAAATCGTAGAAAGTTAGAGTGTCAGTCCTCTTGTACTTAAGTCGGCATTGTGCCTTTTGTATTAAATTCTTATGCAATTTCTGTGTTTCATTGTCAATACAAAGGTCCAAGAGATACAGTTAACCTGAAGTGATGCATCGGAATCTAAAACTGGACTCGCAGGAGCGGTTCAAATCATAGAAAGTGAGAGTGTCAGTCCTCTATTACTTAAGTCGGCATTGTGCCTTTTGTGTTAAATTCGGATGCAATTTCTGTGTTTCATCGTCAATACGAAGGTCCAAGGTATACAGTAAACCTGAAGTGAAGCATCGGAATCTAAAACTGGACTCACAGGAGAGGTTCAAATCATAGAAAGTGAGAGTGACAGTCCTCTTTTACTAACTCGGCATTGTGTCTTTTGTATTACATTTGGATGCAAATTCGGTGTTTCATCGTTAATAAGAAGGTCCATGGGATACAGTACCATGAAGTGAAGCATCGGAATCTAAAACTGGACTCACAGGAGAGGTTCAAATCACAGAAAGTGAGAGTGTCAGTCCTCTTTTACTTAAGTCGGCATTGTGCCCTTTGTATTAAATTCGGATGCAATTTCTGTGTTTCATCGTCAATACGATGGTCCAAGGTATACAGTAAACCTGAAGTGAAGCATCGGAATCTAAAACTGGACTCACAGGATAGGTTGAAATCATGGAAAGTTAGAATGTCAGTCCTCTTGTACATAAGCCGGCATTGAGCCTTTTGTATTAAATACGGACGCAAACTCTGTGTTTCATCATCAATAAGAACGACAAAGTTATACAGTAAACCTGAAGTGAAGCATCGGAATCTAAAACTGGACTCACAGGAGAGGTTCAAATCATACAAAGTTAGAGTGTCAGTCCTCTTGTACTTAAGTCGGCATAGTGCCTTTTGTATTAAATTCGAATGCAATTTCTGTGTTTCATCGTCAATAAGAAGCTCCAAGGGATACAGTAAACCTGAAGCGAAGCTTCGGAATCTAAAACTGGACTCACAGGAGAGGTTCAAATCATAGAAAGTTAGGGTGTCTGTCCTCTTTTAGTTAAGTCGGCATTGTGCCTTTTGTATTAAATTCGGATGCTATTTCTGTGTTTCATCGTCAATAAGATGGCCCAAGGTATACAGTAAACCTGAAGTGAAGCATCGGAATCGAAAGCTGGGCTCACAGGAGGGGTTTGGATCATAGAAAGTTACGGTGTGAGTCATCTTGTACTTAAGTCGGCATTGTGCCTTTTGTATTAAATTCGGATGCAATTTCTGTGTTTCATCGTCAATAAGAAGGTTCAAGGTATACAGTAAACGTGAAGTGAAGCATCGGAATCTAAAACTGGACTCACATGAGAGGTTGAAATCATGGAAAGTTAGAGTGTCAGTCCTCTTGTACTTAAGCGGCATTGTGCCTTTTGTATTAAATTCGGACGCAATCTCTGTGTTTCATCGTCAATAAGAAGGTCCAAGTTGTACAGTAAACCTGAAGTGAAGCATCGGAATTTAAAACTGGACTCACAGGTGAGTTTTAAATCATAGAATGTTAGAGTGTCAGCCGTCTTGTACTTAAGTCGGCATTGTGCCTTTTGTATTAAATTCGGATGCAATTTCTGTGTTTCATCGTCAATAAGAATGTCCAAGGTATACAGTAAACTTGAAGTGAAGCATCTGAATCTAAAACTGGACTCACAGGAGAGGTTCAAATAATAGAAAGTTAGAGAGTCAGTCCTCTTGTACTTCAGTCGGCATTGTGACTTTTGTATTGAATTCGGATGCAATTTCTGTGTTTCATCGTCAATAAGAAAGTCCAAGGGATACAGTAATCCTGGAGTGAAGCTTCGGAATCAAAAACTGGACTCACAGGAGAGGTTCAAATCATACAAAGTTAGAGTGTCAGTCCTCTTGTACTTAAGTCGGCATTGTGCCTTTTGTATTTAATTCGAATGCAATTTCTGTGTTACATCGTCAATACGAAGGTCCAAGGGATACAGTAAACCAGAAGTGAAGCATCGGAATCTAAAAGTGGACTCAGAGGAGAGGTTCAAATCATAGAAAGTTAGAGTGTCAGTCCTCTTGTACTTAAGTCGGCATTGTGCTTTTTGTATTAATTTCGGATGCAATTTCTTTGTTTCATCGTCAATACGAAGGTCCAAGGGATACAGTTAACCTGAAGTGAAGCATCGGAAAAAAAGTGGACTCACAGGTGAGGTTCAAATAATAGAAAGTGAGAGTGTCAGTCCTCTTTTACTTAAGTCGGCATTGTGCCCTTTGTATTAAATTCGGATGCAATTTCTGTGTTTCATCGTCAATACGATGGTCCAAGGTATACAGTAAACCTGAAGTGAAGCATCGGAATCTAAAACAGGACTCACAGGATAGGTTGAAATCATGGAAAGTTAGAATGTCAGTCCTCTTGTACATAAGCCGGCATTGAGCCTTTTGTATTAAATACGGACGCAAACTCTGTGTTTCATCATCAATAAGAACGACAAAGTTATACAGTAAACCTGAAGTGAAGCATCGGAATCTAAAACTGGACTCACAGGAGAGGTTCAAATCATACAAAGTTAGAGTGTCAGTCCTCTTGTACTTAAGTCGGCATAGTGCCTTTTGTATTAAATTCGAATGCAATTTCTGTGTTTCATCGTCAATAAGAAGCTCCAAGGGATACAGTAAACCTGAAGCGAAGCTTCGGAATCTAAAACTGGACTCACAGGAGAGGTTCAAATCATAGAAAGTTAGGGTGTCTGTCCTCTTTTAGTTAAGTCGGCATTGTGCCTTTTGTATTAAATTCGGATGCTATTTCTGTGTTTCATCGTCAATAAGATGGCCCAAGGTATACAGTAAACCTGAAGTGAAGCATCGGAATCGAAAGCTGGGCTCACAGGAGGGGTTTGGATCATAGAAAGTTACGGTGTGAGTCATCTTGTACTTAAGTCGGCATTGTGCCTTTTGTATTAAATTCGGATGCAATTTCTGTGTTTCATCGTCAATAAGAAGGTTCAAGGTATACAGTAAACGTGAAGTGAAGCATCGGAATCTAAAACTGGACTCACATGAGAGGTTGAAATCATGGAAAGTTAGAGTGTCAGTCCTCTTGTACTTAAGCGGCATTGTGCCTTTTGTATTAAATTCGGACGCAATCTCTGTGTTTCATCGTCAATAAGAAGGTCCAAGTTGTACAGTAAACCTGAAGTGAAGCATCGGAATTTAAAACTGGACTCACAGGTGAGTTTTAAATCATAGAATGTTAGAGTGTCAGCCGTCTTGTACTTAAGTCGGCATTGTGCCTTTTGTATTAAATTCGGATGCAATATCTGTGTTTCATCGTCAATAAGAATGTCCAAGGTATACAGTAAACTTGAAGTGAAGCATCTGAATCTAAAACTGGACTCACAGGAGAGGTTCAAATAATAGAAAGTTAGAGAGTCAGTCCTCTTGTACTTCAGTCGGCATTGTGACTTTTGTATTGAATTCGGATGCAATTTCTGTGTTTCATCGTCAATAAGAAAGTCCAAGGGATACAGTAATCCTGGAGTGAAGCTTCGGAATCAAAAACTGGACTCACAGGAGAGGTTCAAATCATACAAAGTTAGAGTGTCAGTCCTCTTGTACTTAAGTCGGCATTGTGCCTTTTGTATTTAATTCGAATGCAATTTCTGTGTTACATCGTCAATACGAAGGTCCAAGGGATACAGTAAACCAGAAGTGAAGCATCGGAATCTAAAAGTGGACTCACAGGAGAGGTTCAAATCATAGAAAGTTAGAGTGTCAGTCCTCTTGTACTTAAGTCGGCATTGTGCTTTTTGTATTAATTTCGGATGCAATTTCTTTGTTTCATCGTCAATACGAAGGTCCAAGGGATACAGTTAACCTGAAGTGAAGCATCGGAAAAAAAGTGGACTCACAGGTGAGGTTCAAATCATAGAAAGTGAGAGTGTCAGTCCTCTTTTACTTAAGTCGGCATTGTGCCCTTTGTATTAAATTCGGATGCAATTTCTGTGTTTCATCGTCAATACGATGGTCCAAGGTATACAGTAAACCTGAAGTGAAGCATCGGAATCTAAAACTGGACTCACAGGATAGGTTGAAATCATGGAAAGTTAGAATGTCAGTCCTCTTGTACATAAGCCGGCATTGAGCCTTTTGTATTAAATACGGACGCAAACTCTGTGTTTCATCATCAATAAGAACGACAAAGTTATACAGTAAACCTGAAGTGAAGCATCGGAATCTAAAACTGGACTCACAGGAGAGGTTCAAATCATACAAAGTTAGAGTGTCAGTCCTCTTGTACTTAAGTCGGCATAGTGCCTTTTGTATTAAATTCGAATGCAATTTCTGTGTTTCATCGTCAATAAGAAGCTCCAAGGGATACAGTAAACCTGAAGCGAAGCTTCGGAATCTAAAACTGGACTCACAGGAGAGGTTCAAATCATAGAAAGTTAGGGTGTCTGTCCTCTTTTAGTTAAGTCGGCATTGTGCCTTTTGTATTAAATTCGGATGCTATTTCTGTGTTTCATCGTCAATAAGATGGCCCAAGGTATACAGTAAACCTGAAGTGAAGCATCGGAATCGAAAGCTGGGCTCACAGGAGGGGTTTGGATCATAGAAAGTTACGGTGTGAGTCATCTTGTACTTAAGTCGGCATTGTGCCTTTTGTATTAAATTCGGATGCAATTTCTGTGTTTCATCGTCAATAACAAGGTTCAAGGTATACAGTAAACGTGAAGTGAAGCATCGGAATCTAAAACTGGACTCACATGAGAGGTTGAAATCATGGAAAGTTAGAGTGTCAGTCCTCTTGTACTTAAGCGGCATTGTGCCTTTTGTATTAAATTCGGACGCAATCTCTGTGTTTCATCGTCAATAAGAAGGTCCAAGTTGTACAGTAAACCTGAAGTGAAGCATCGGAATTTAAAACTGGACTCACAGGTGAGTTTTAAATCATAGAATGTTAGAGTGTCAGCCGTCTTGTACTTAAGTCGGCATTGTGCCTTTTGTATTAAATTCGGATGCAATTTCTGTGTTTCATCGTCAATAAGAATGTCCAAGGTATACAGTAAACTTGAAGTGAAGCATCTGAATCTAAAACTGGACTCACAGGAGAGGTTCAAATAATAGAAAGTTAGAGAGTCAGTCCTCTTGTACTTCAGTCGGCATTGTGACTTTTGTATTGAATTCGGATGCAATTTCTGTGTTTCATCGTCAATAAGAAAGTCCAAGGTATACAGTAATCCTGGAGTGAAGCTTCGGAATCAAAAACTGGACTCACAGGAGAGGTTCAAATCATACAAAGTTAGAGTGTCAGTCCTCTTGTACTTAAGTCGGCATTGTGCCTTTTGTATTTAATTCGAATGCAATTTCTGTGTTACATCGTCAATACGAAGGTCCAAGGGATACAGTAAACCAGAAGTGAAGCATCGGAATCTAAAAGTGGACTCACAGGAGAGGTTCAAATCATAGAAAGTTAGAGTGTCAGTCCTCTTGTACTTAAGTCGGCATTGTGCTTTTTGTATTAATTTCGGATGCAATTTCTTTGTTTCATCGTCAATACGAAGGTCCAAGGGATACAGTTAACCTGAAGTGAAGCATCGGAAAAAAAGTGGACTCACAGGTGAGGTTCAAATCATAGAAAGTTAGAGTGTCAGTCCTCTTGTACTTAAGTCGGCATTGTGCCTTTTGTATTAAATTCGGATGCTATTTCTGTGTTTCATCGTCAATAATATGGCCCAAGGGATACAGTAAACCTGAAGTGAAGCATCGGAATCTAAAACTGGACTCACAGGAGATGTTCAAATCATAGAAAGTTAGAGTGTCAGTCCTCTTGTACTTAAGTCGGCATTGTGCCTTTTGTATTAAATTCGGATGCAATTTCTGTGTTTCATCGTCAGTACGAAGGTCCAAGGGATACAGTAAACCTGAAGTGAAGCATCGGAATCTAAATGTGGACTCACAGGAGAGGTTCAAATCGTAGAAAGTTAGAGTGTCAGTCCTCTTGTACTTAAGTCGGCATTGTGCCTTTTGTATTAAATTCTTATGCAATTTCTGTGTTTCATCGTCAATACGAAGGTCCAAGGGATACAGTTAACCTGAAGTGATGCATCGGAATCTAAAACTGGACTTGCAGGAGCGGTTCAAATCATAGAAAGTGAGAGTGTCAGTCCTCTATTACTGAAGTCGGCATTGTGCCTTTTGTATTAAATTCGGATGCAATTTCTGTGTTTCATCGTCAATACGAAGGTCCAAGGTATGCAGTAAACCTGAAGTGAAGCATCGGAATCTAAAACTGGTCTCACAGGAGAGGTTCAAATCATAGAAAGTGAGAGTGTCAGTCTTCTTTTACTAACTCGGCATTGTGTCTTTTGTATTACATTTGGATGCAATTTCAGTGTTTCATCGTTAATAAGAAAGTCCATGGGATACAGTACCATGAAGTGAAGCATCGGAATCTAAAACTGGACTCACAGGAGAGGTTCAAATCACAGAAAGTGAGGGTGTCAGTCCTCTTTTACTTAAGTCGGCATTGTGCCTTTTGTATTAAATTCGGATGCAATTTCTGTGTTTCATCGTCAATACGATGGTCCAAGGTATACAGTAAACCAGTAGTGAAGCATCGGAATCTAAAACTGGACTCACAGGATAGGTTGAAATCATGGAAAGTTAGAATGTCAGTCCTCTTGTACTTACGCCGGCATTGAGCCTTTTGTATTAAATACGGATGCAAACTCTGTGTTTCATCGCCAATAAGAACGACAAAGTTATACAGTAAACCTGAAGTGAAGCATCGGAATCTAAAACTGGACTCCCAGGAGAGGTTCAAATCATAGAAAGTTAGAGTGTCAGCCCTCTTGTACTTAAGTCGGCCTTGTGTATTTTGTACTAAATTCGGATGCAATTTCTGTGTTTCATCGTCAATAAGAAGGTCCAAGGTATACAGTAAACCAGAAGTGAAGCATCTTAATCTAAAACTGGACTCACAGGAGAGGTTCATATCATGGAAAGTTAGGGTGTCAGTCCTCTTGTAGTTCAGTCGGCTTTGTGACTTTTGTATTAAATTCGGATGCAATTTCTGTGTTTCATCGTTAATAAGAAGGTCCAAGGGATACAGTAAACCTGAAGCGAAGCTTCGGAATCTAAAACTGGACTCACAGGAGAGGTTCAAATCATAGAAAGTTAGAGTGTCAGTCCTCTTGTAGTTAAGTCGGCATTGTGCATTTTGTATTAAATTTGGATGCAATTTCTGTGCTTCATCGTCAATACGAAGGTCCAAGGGATACAGTAAATCTGAAGTGAAGCATCGGAATCTAAAAGTGGACTCACAGGAGAGGTTCAAATCGTAGAAAGTTAGAGTGTCAGTCCTCTTGTACTTAAGTCGGCATTGTGCCTTTTGTATTAAATTCGGATCCAATTTCTTTGTTTCATCGTCAATACTAAGGTCCAAGGGATACAGTTAACCTGAAGTGAAGCATCGGAATATAAAAGTGGACTCACAGGAGAGGTTCAAATCGTAGAAATATAGAGTGTCAGTCCTCTTGTACTTCAGTCGGCATTGTGCCTTTTGTATTAAATTCGGATGCTATTTCTGTGTTTCATCGTCAATAAGATGGCCCAAGGAATACAGTAAACCTGAAGTGATGCATCGGAATCTAAAACTGGACTCACAGGAGGGGTTTGAATCATAGAAAGTTACGGTGTGAGTCATCTTGTACTTATGTCGGCATTGTGCCTTTTGTATTAAATTCGGATGCAATTTCTGTGTTTCATCGTCAATAAGAAGGTTCAAGGTATACAGTAAACGTGAAGTGAAGCATCGGAATCTAAAACTGGACTCACATGAGAGGTTGAAATCATGGAAAGTTAGAGTGTCAGTCCTCTTGTACATAAGTCGGCATTGTGCCTTTTGTATTAAATTCGGGCGCAAACTCTGTGTTTCATCGTCAATAACAAGGTCCAAGTTGTACAGTAAACCTGAAGTGAAGCATCGGAATCTAAAGCTGGACTCACAGGTGAGTTTTGAATCATAGAATGTTAGAGTGTCAGCCCTCTTGTACTTAAGTCGGCATTGTGCCTTTTGTATTACATTCGGATGCAATTTCTGTGTTTCATCGTCAATACGAAGGTCCAAGGGATACAGTAAACCAGAAGTGAAGCATCGGAATCTAAAAGTGGACTCACCGGAGATTTTCAAATCATAGAAAGTTAGAGTGTCAGTCCTCTTGTACTTAAGTCGGCATTGTGGATTGTGTATTAAATTCGGGTGCAATTTCTGTGTTTCATCGTCAATCAGAAGGTCCAAGGGATACAGTAAACCTGAAGTGAAGCATCGGAATCTAAAACTGGACTCACAGGAGAGGTTCATATCATAGGAAGTGAGTGTGTCAGTCATCTTTTACTGAAGTCGGCATTCTGCCTTTTGTATTAAATTCGGATGCAATTTCTGTGTTTCATCGTCAATAAGAAGGTCCAAAGGATACAGTAAACCGGAAGGGAAGCATCGGAATCTAAAACTGCACTCACAGGAGAGGTTCAAATCATAGAAAGTGAGAGTGTCAGTCCTCTTTTACTTAAGTCGGCATTGTGCCTTTTGTATTAAATTCGGATGCAATTTCTGTGTTTCATCGTCAATAAGATGGTCCAAAGGATACAGTAAATCTGAAGTGAAGCATCGGAATCTAAAACTGGACTCACAGGAGAGGTTCAAATCATAGAAAGTGAGAGTGTGAGTCCTCTTTTACTTAAGTCGGCATTGTGCCCTTTGTATTAAGTTCGGATGCAATTTCTGTGTTTCATCGTCAATACGAAGGTCCAAGGTATACAGTAAACGTGAAGTGAATCTTCGGAATCTAAAACTGGACTCACATGAGAGGTTCAAATCATAGAAAACTAGAGTGTCAGTCATCTTGTACTTAAGTCGGCATTGTTCCTTTTGTATTAAATTAGGAAGCAATTTCTGTGTTTCATCGTCAATACGAAGGTCCAAGGGATACAGTAAACCAGAAGTGAAGCATCGGATCCTAAAAGTGGACTCACAGGAGGGGTTCAAATCATAGAAAGTTAGGGTGTCAGTCCTCTTGTACTTTAGTCGGCAATGTGCCTCTTGCATTGAATTCGGATGCAATTTCTGTGTTTCATCGTCAATAAGAAGGTTCAAGGGATACAGTAAGCCTGAGGTGAAGCAACGGAATCTAAAACTGGACTCACGGGAGAGGTTCAAATCAAAGAAAGTGAGAGTGTCAGTCCTCTTGTACTTAAGTCGGCATTGTGGACTTTGTATTAAATTCGGATGCAATTTCTGTGTTTCATTGTCAATCAGAAGGTCCAAGGAATACAGTAAACCTGAAGTGAAGCCTCGGAATCTAAAACTGGACTCACAGGAGAGGTTCAAATCATAGAAAGTGAGAGTGTCAGTCCTCTTTTACTTATGTCGTCATTGTGCCTTTTGTATTAAATTCGGATGCAATTTCTATGTTTCATCGTCAATAAGAAGGTCCAAAGGATACAGAAAACCTGAAGTGAAGCATCGGAATCTAAGACTGGACTCACAGGAGAGGTTCAAATCATAGAAAGTGAGAGTGTCAGTCCTCTTTCACTTAAGTCGGCATTATGCCTTTTGTATTGAATTCGGATGCAATTTCTGTTTTTCATCGTCAATAAGAAGGTCCAAAGTATACAGTAAACCTGAAGTGAAGCATCGGAATCTAAAACTGGACTCACAGGAGAGGTTCAAATTATAGTAAGTGAGAGTGTCAGTCCTCTTTTACTTAAGTCGGCATTGTGCCTTTTGTATTATGTTCGGATGCAATTTCTGTGTTTAATCGTCAATACGAAAGTCCAAGGTATACTGTAAACGTGAAGTGAATCTTCGGAATCTAAAACTGGACTCACAGGAGAGGATCAAATCATAGAAAACTAGAGTGTCAGTCCTCTTGTACTTAAGTCGGCATTGTGCCTTTTGTATTAAATTCGGAAGCAATTTCTGT
This sequence comes from Schistocerca americana, assembly GCF_021461395.2. Classification (NCBI taxonomy): domain Eukaryota; kingdom Metazoa; phylum Arthropoda; class Insecta; order Orthoptera; family Acrididae; genus Schistocerca; species Schistocerca americana. The sequence continues at coordinate 252,517 of NW_025725972.1, forward strand.
GTTTCATCGTCAATACGAAGGTCCAAGGGATACAGTAAACCAGAAGTGAAGCATCGTAAGCTAAAAGTGGACTCACAGGAGAGGTTCAAATCATAGAAAGTTAGGGTGTCAGTCCTCTTGTACTTAAGTCGGCAATGTGCCTCTTGCATAGAATTCGGATGCAATTTCTGTGTTTCATCGTCAATAAGAAGGTCCAAAGGATACAGTAAACCTGAAGTGTAGCATCGGAATCTAAAACTGGACCCACAGGAGAGGTTCACATCATAGAAAGTGAGAGTGTCAGTCCCCTTTTACCTAAGTCGGCATTGTGCCTTTTCATTAAATTCCGATGCAATTTCTGTGTTTCATCGTCAATACGAAGGTCCAAGGGATACAGTAAACCAGAAGTGAAGCATCGTAAGCTAAAAGTGGACTCACAGGAGAGGTTCAAATCATAGAAAGTTTGGGTGTCAGTCCTCTTGTACTTAAGTCGGCATTGTGCCCTTTGTATTAAATTCAGATGCAATTTCTGTGTGTCATCGTCAATAAGAAGGTCCAAAGGATACAGTAAACCTGAAGTGAAACATCGGAATCTAAAACTGGACTCACAGGAGAGGTTCATATCATAGAAAGTGAGAGTGTCAGCCCTCTTGTACTTAAGTCGGCATTTTGCCTTTTGTATTAAATTCGGATGCAATTTCTGTGTTTCATCGTCAGTAAGAAGGTTCAAGGTATACAGTAAACGTGAAGTGAAGCATCGGAATCTAAAACTGGACTCACATGAGAGGTTGAAATCATGGAAAAATTAGAGTGTCAGTCCTCTTGTACTTAAGTCGGCATTGTGACTTTTGTATTAAATTCGGACGCAAACTCTGTGTTTCATCGTCAATAAGAAGGTCCAAGAGATACAGTAAACCTGAAGTGAAGCTTCGGAATCTAAAACTGGACTCACAGGAGAGGTTCAAATCATAGAAAGTGAGAGTGTCAGTCCTCTTTTACTTAAGTCGGCATTGTGCCTTTTGTATTAAATTCGGATGCAATTTCTGTGTTTCATCGTCAATAAGAAGGTCCAACTTATACAGTAAACCTGAAGTGAAGCATCGGAATCTATAACTGGACTCACAGGAGAGGTTTAAATCAAAGAAAGTTACGGTGTGAGTCCTCTTGTACTTAAGTCGGCATTGTGCCCTTTGTATTAAATTCAGATGCAATTTCTGTGTGTCATCGTCAATAAGAAGGTCCAAAGGATACAGTAAACCTGAAGTGAAGCATCGGAATCTAAAACTGGACTCACAGGAGAGGTTCAAATCATAGAAAGTGAGAGTGTCAGCCCTCTTGTACTTAAGTCGGCATTTTGCCTTTTGTATTAAATTCGGATGCAATTTCTGTGTTTCATCGTCAATACGAAGGTTCAAGGTATACAGTAAACGTGAAGTGAAGCATCGGAATCTAAAACTGGACTCACATGAGAGGTTAAAATCATGGAAAGTTAGAGTGTCAGTCCTCTTGTACTTAAGTCGGCATTGTGACTTTTGTATTAAATTCGGACGCAAACTCTGTGTTTCATCGTCAATAAGAAGGTCCAAGAGATACAGTAAACCTGAAGTGAAGCATCGGAATCCAAAACTGGACTTACAGGAGAGGTTAAAATCATAGAAAGTTACGGTGTGTGTCCTCTTGTACTTAAGTCGGCATTGTGCCTTTTGTATTAAAATCGGATGCAATTTCTGTGTTTCACCGTCAATAAGGAGGTTCAAGGTATACTGTAAACCTGAAGTGAAGCATCGGAATCTAAAACTGGACTCAGAGGAGAGGTTCAAATCATAGAAAGTGAGAGTGTCAGTCCCCTTGTACTTAAGTCGGCATTGTGGATTGTGTATTAAATTCGGGTGCAATTTCTGTGTTTCATCGTCAATAAGAAGGTCCAAGGGATACAATTAACCTGAAGGGAAGCATCGGAATCTAAAACTGGACTCACAGGAGCGGTTCAAATCATTGAAAGTGAGAGTGTGAGTCCTTTTGTACTTAAGTCGGCATTGTGACCTTTGTATTAAATTCAGATGCAATTTCTGTGTGTCATCGTCAATAAGAAGGTCCAAAGGATACAGTAAACCTGAAGTGAAGCATCGGAATCTAAAACTGGACTCACAGGAGAGGTTCAAATCATAGAAAGTGAGAGTGTCAGCCCTCTTGTACTTAAGTCGGCATTTTGCCTTTTGTATTAAATTCGGATGCAATTTCTGTGTTTCATCGTCAATAAGAAGGTTCAAGGTATACAGTAAACGTGAAGTGAAGCATCGGAATCTAAAACTGGACTCACATGAGAGGTTGAAATCATGGAAAGTTAGAGTGTCAGTCCTCTTGTACTTAAGTCGGCATTGTGACTTTTGTATTAAATTCGGACGCAAACTCTGTGTTTCATCGTCAATAAGAAGGTCCAAGAGATACAGTAAACCTGAAGTGAAGCTTCGGAATCTAAAACTGGACTCACAGGAGAGGTTCAAATCATAGAAAGTGAGAGTGTCAGTCCTCTTTTACTTAAGTCGGCATTGTGCCTTTTGTATTAAATTCGGATGCAATTTCTGTGTTTCATCGTCAATAAGAAGGTCCAACTTATACAATAAACCTGAAGTGAAGCATCGGAATCTAAAACTGGACTCACAGGAGAGGTTTAAATCATAGAAAGTTACGGTGTGAGTCCTCTTGTAGTTAAGTCGGCATTGTGCCTTTTGTATTAAAATCGGATGCAATTTCTGTGTTTCACCGTCAATAAGGAGGTTCAAGGTATACTGTAAACCTGAAGTGAAGCATCGGAATCTAAAACTGGACTCAGAGGAGAGGTTCAAATCATAGAAAGTGAGAGTGTCAGTCCTCTTGTACTTAAGTCGGCATTGTGGATTGTGTATTAAATTCGGGTGCAATTTCTGTGTTTCATCGTCAATCAGAAGGTCCAAGGGATACAGTAAACCTGAAGTGAAGCATCGGAATCTAAAACTGGACTCACAGGAGAGGTTCATATCATAGAAAGTGAGAGTGTTAGTCCTCTTTTACTTAAGTCGGCATTGTGCCTTTTGTATTAAATTCGGATGCAATTTCTGTGTTTCATCGTCAATAAGAAGGTCCAAAGGATACAGTAAACCGGAAGTGAAGCATCGGAATCTAAAACTGGACTCACAGGAGAGGTTCAAATCATAGAAAGTGAGAGTGTCAGACCTCTTTTACTTAAGTCGGCATTGTGCCTTTTGTATTAAATTCGGATGCAATTTCTGTGTTTCATCGTCAATAAGATGGTCCAAAGGATACAGTAAACCTGAAGTGAAGCATCGGAATCTAAAACTGGACTCACAGGAGAGGTTCAAATCATAGAAAGTGAGAGTGTCAGTCCTCTTTTACTTAAGTCGGCATTGTGCCTTTTGTATTAACTTAGGATGCAATTTCTGTGTTTCATCGTCAATACGAAGGTCCAAGGTATACAGTAAACGTGAAGTGAATCTTCGGAATCTAAAACTGGACTTAAATGAGAGGTTTAAATCATAGAAAGTTACGGTGTGAGTCCTCTTGTAGTTAAGTCGGCATTGTGCCTTTTGTATTAAAATCGGATGCAATTTCTGTGTTTCACCGTCAATAAGGAGGTTCAAGGTATACTGTAAACCTGAAGTGAAGCATCGGAATCTAAAACTGGACTCAGAGGAGAGGTTCAAATCATAGAAAGTGAGAGTGTCAGTCCTCTTGTACTTAAGTCGGCATTGTGGATTGTGTATTAAATTCGGGTGCAATTTCTGTGTTTCATCGTCAATCAGAAGGTCCAAGGGATACAGTAAACCTGAAGTGAAGCATCGGAATCTAAAACTGGACTCACAGGAGAGGTTCATATCATAGAAAGTGAGAGTGTTAGTCCTCTTTTACTTAAGTCGGCATTGTGCCTTTTGTATTAAATTCGGATGCAATTTCTGTGTTTCATCGTCAATAAGAAGGTCCAAAGGATACAGTAAACCGGAAGTGAAGCATCGGAATCTAAAACTGGACTCACAGGAGAGGTTCAAATCATAGAAAGTGAGAGTGTCAGTCCTCTTTTACTTAAGTCGGCATTGTGCCTTTTGTATTAAATTCGGATGCAATTTCTGTGTTTCATCGTCAATAAGATGGTCCAAAAGATACAGTAAACCTGAAGTGAAGCATCGGAATCTAAAACTGGACTCACAGGAGAGGTTCAAATCATAGAAAGTGAGAGTGTCAGTCCCCTTGTACTTAAGTCGGCATTGTGGATTGTGTATTAAATTCGGGTGCAATTTCTGTGTTTCATTGTCAATCAGAAGGTCCAAGGGATACAATTAACCTGAAGGGAAGCATCGGAATCTAAAACTGGACTCACAGGAGCGGTTCAAATCATTGAAAGTGAGAGTGTGAGTCCTTTTGTACTCAAGTCGGCATTGTGCCCTTTGTATTAAATTCAGATGCAATTTCTGTGTGTCATCGTCAATAAGAAGGTCCAAAGGATACAGTAAACCTGAAGTGAAGCATCGGAATCTAAAACTGGACTCACAGGAGAGGTTCAAATCTTAGAAAGTGAGAGTGTCAGCCCTCTTGTACTTAAGTCGGCATTTTGCCTTTTGTATTAAATTCGGATGCAATTTCTGTGCTTCATCGTCAATAAGAAGGTTCAAGGTATACAGTAAACGTGAAGTGAAGCATCGGAATCTAAAACTGGACTCACATGAGAGGTTGAAATCATGGAAAGTTAGAGTGTCAGTCCTCTTGTACTTAAGTCGGCATTGTGACTTTTGTATTAAATTCGGACGCAAACTCTGTGTTTCATCGTCAATAAGAAGGTCCAAGAGATACAGTAAACCTGAAGTGATGCTTCGGAATCTAAAACTGGACTCACAGGAGAGGTTCAAATCATAGAAAGTGAGAGTGTCAGTCCTCTTTTACTTAAGTCGGCATTGTGCCTTTTGTATTAAATTCGGATGCAATTTCTGTGTTTCATCGTCAATAAGAAGGTCCAACTTATACAGTAAACCTGAAGTGAAGCATCGGAATCTAAAACTGGACTCACAGGAGAGGTTTAAAACATAGAAAGTTACGGTGTGAGTCCACTTGTAGTTAAGTCGGCATTGTGCCTTTTGTATTAAAATCGGATGCAATTTCTGTGTTTCACCGTCAATAAGGAGGTTCAAGGTATACTGTAAACCCGAAGTGAAGCATCGGAATCTAAAACTGGACTCAGAGGAGAGGTTCAAATCATAGAAAGTGAGAGTGTCAGTCCTCTTGTACTTAAGTCGGCATTGTGGATTGTGTATTAAATTCGGGTGCAATTTCTGTGTTTCATCGTCAATCAGAAGGTCCAAGGGATACAGTAAACCTGAAGTGAAGCATCGGAATCTAAAACTGGACTCACAGGAGAGGTTCATATCATAGAAAGTGAGAGTGTTAGTCCTCTTTTACTTAAGTCGGCATTGTGCCTTTTGTATTAAATTCGGATGCAATTTCTGTGTTTCATCGTCAATAAGAAGGTCCAAAGGATACAGTAAACCGGAAGTGAAGCATCGGAATCTAAAACTGGACTCACAGGAGAGGTTCAAATCATAGAAAGTGAGAGTGTCAGTCCTCTTTTACTTAAGTCGGCATTGTGCCTTTTGTATTAAATTCGGATGCAATTTCTGTGTTTCATCGTCAATAAGATGGTCCAAAGGATACAGTAAACCTGAAGTGAAGCATCGGAATCTAAAACTGGACTCACAGGAGAGGTTCAAATCATAGAAAGTGAGAGTGTCAGTCCTCTTTTACTTAAGTCGGCATTGTGCCTTTTGTATTAACTTAGGATGCAATTTCTGTGTTTCATCGTCAATACGAAGGTCCAAGGTATACAGTAAACGTGAAGTGAATCTTCGGAATCTAAAACTGGACTCACATGAGAGGTTCAAATCATAGAAAACTAGAGTGTCAGTCATCTTGTACTTAAGTCGGCATTGTTCCTTTTGTATTAAATTCGGATGCAATTTCTGTGTTTCATCGTCAATACGAAGGTCCAAGGGATACAGAAAACCAGAAGTGAAGCATCGGAATCTAAAAGTGGACTCACAGGAGAGGTTCAAATCATAGAAAGTTAGGGTGTCAGTCCTCTTGTACTTTAGTCGGCAATGTGCCTCTTGCATTGAATTCGGATGCAATTTCTGTGTTTCATCGTCAATAAGAAGGTTCAAGGGATACAGTAAGCCTGAAGTGAAGCAACGGAATCTAAAACTGGACTCACGGGACAGGTTCAAATCAAAGAAAGTGATAGTGTCAGTCCTCTTGTACTTAAGTCGGCATTGTGGATTTTGTATTAAATTCGGATGCAATTTCTGTGTTTCATCGTCAGTCAGAAGGTCCAAGGAATACAGTAAACCTGAAGTGAAGCATCGGAATCTAAAACTGGACTCACAGGAGAGGTTCAAATCATAGAAAGTAAGAGTGTCAGTCCTCTTTTACTTATGTCGTCATTGTCCCTTTTGTATTAAATTCGGATGCAATTTCTATGTTTCATCGTCAATAAGAAGGTCCAAAGGATACAGAAAACCTGAAGTGAAGCATCGAAACCTAAAACTGGACTCACAGGAGAGGTTCAAATCATAGAACGTGAGAGTGTCAGTCCGCTTTCACTTAAGTCGGCATTGTGCCTTTTGTATTGAATTCGGATGCAATTTCTGTGTTTCATCGTCAATAAGAAGGTCCAAAGGATACAGTAAACCTGAAGTGAAGCATCGGAATCTAAAACTGGACTCACAGGAGAGGTTCAAATTATAGCAAGTGAGAGTGTCAGTCCTATTTTATTTAAGTCGGCAGTGTGCCTTTTGTATTATGTTCGGATGCAATTTCTGTGTTTCATCGTCAATACGAAAGTCCAACGTATACAGTAAACGTGAAGTGAATCTTCGGAATCTAAAACTGGACTCACAGGAGAGGATCAAATCATAGAAAACTAGAGTGTCAGTACTCTTGTACTTAAGTTGGCATTGTGCCTTTTGTATTAAATTCGGAAGCAATTTCTGTGTTTCATCGTCAATACGAAGGTCAAAGGGATACAGTAAACCAGAAGTGAAGCATCGTAATCTAAAAGTGGACTCACAGGAGAGGTTCAAATCATAGAAAGTTAGGGTGTCAGTCCTCTTGTACTTAAGTCGGCAATGTGCCTCTTGCATTGAATTCGGATGCAATTTCTGTGTTTCATCGTCAATAAGAAGGTTCAAGGTATACAGTAAACTTGAAGTGAAGCATCGGAATCTAAAACTGGACTCACAGGAGAGGTTCTAATCATAGAGAGTTAGAGTATCACTCCTCTTGTACTTAGGTCGGTATTGTGCCTTTTGTAATCAATTCGGATGCATTTTCTGTGTTTCATCGTCAATACGAAAGTCCAACGTATACAGTAAACGTGAAGTGAATCTTCGGAATCTAAAACTGGACTCACAGGAGAGGATCAAATCATAGAAAACTAGAGTGTCAGTACTCTTGTACTTAAGTCGGCATTGTGCCTTTTGTATTAAATTCGGAAGCAATTTCTGTGTTTCATCGTCAATACGAAGGTCCAAGGGATACAGTAAACCAGAAGTGAAGCACCGTAATCTAAAAGTGGACTCACAGGAGAGGTTCAAATCATAGAAAGTTAGGGTGTCAGTCCTCTTGTACTTAAGTCGGCAATGTGCCTCTTGCATTGAATTCGGATGCAATTTCTGTGTTTCATCGTCAATAAGAAGGTTCAAGGTATACAGTAAACTTGAAGTGAAGCATCGGAATCTAAAACTGGACTCACAGGAGAGGTTCAAATCATAGTAAGTTAGAGTGTCAGACCTCTTGTACTTAAGTCGGCATTGTGCCTTTTGTATTAAATTCGGATGCAATTTCTGTGTCTCATCGTCAATACGAAGGTCCAAGGGATACAATTAACCTGAAGTGAAGCATCGGAATCTAAAACTGGACTCACAGGAGCGGTTCAAATCATTGAAAGTGAGAGTGTGATTCCTTTTGTACTTAAGTCGGCATTGTGCCCTTTGTATTAAATTCAGATGCAATTTCTGTGTGTCATCGTCAATAAGAAGGTCCAAAGGATACAGTCAACCTGAAGTGAAGCATCGGAATCTAAAACTGGACTCACAGGAGAGGTTCAAATCATAGAAAGTGAGAGTGTCAGCCCTCTTGTACTTAAGTCGGCATTTTGCCTTTTGTATTAAATTCGGATGCAATTTCTGTGTTTCATCGTCAATAAGAAGGTTCAAGGTATACAGTAAATGTGAAGTGAAGCATCGGAATCTAAAACTGGACTCACATGAGAGGTTGAAATCATGGAAAGTTAGAGTGTCAGTCCTCTTGTACTTAAGTCGGCATTGTGACTTTTGTATTAAATTCGGACGCAAACTCTGTGTTTCATCGTCAATAAGAAGGTCCAAGAGTTACAGTAAACCTGAAGTGAAGCTTCGGAATCTAAAACTGGACTCACAGGAGAGGTTCAAATCATAGAAAGTGAGAGTGTCAGTCTTTTTTTACTTAAGTCGGCATTGTGCCTTTTGTATTAAATTCGGATGCAATTTCTGTGTTTCATCGTCAATAAGAAGGTCCAACTTATACAGTAAACCTGAAGTGAAGCATCGGAATCTAAAACTGGACTCACTGGAGAGGTTTAAATCATAGAAAGTTACGGTGTGAGTCCTCTTGTAGTTAAGTCTTCATTGTGCCTTTTGTATTAAAATCGGATGCAATTTCTGTGTTTCACCGTCAATAAGGAGGTTCAAGGTATACTGTAAACCTGAAGTGAAGCATCGGAATCTAAAACTGGACTCAGAGGAGAGGTTCAAATCATAGAAAGTGAGAGTGTCAGTCCTCTTGTACTTAAGTCGGCATTGTGGATTGTGTATTAAATTCGGGTGCAATTTCTGTGTTTCATCGTCAATCAGAAGGTCCAAGGGATACAGTAAACCTGAAGTGAAGCATCGGAATCTAAAACTGGACTCACAGGAGAGGTTCATATCATAGAAAGTGAGAGTGTTAGTCCTCTTTTACTTAAGTCGGCATTGTGCCTTTTGTATTAAATTCGGATGCAATTTCTGTGTTTCATCGTCAATAAGAAGGTCCAAAGGATACAATAAACCGGACGTGAAGCATCGGAATCTAAAACTGGACTCACAGGAGAGGTTCAAATCATAGAAAGTGAGAGTGTCAGTCCTCTTTTACTTAAGTCGGCATTGTGCCTTTTGTATTAAATTCGGATGCAATTTCTGTGTTTCATCGTCAATAAGATGGTCCAAAGGATACAGTAAACCTGAAGTGAAGCATCGGAATCTATAACTGGACTCACAGGAGAGGTTCAAATCATAGAAAGTGAGAGTGTCAGTCCTCTTTAACTTAAGTCGGCATTGTGCCTTTTGTATTAACTTAGGATGCAATTTCTGTGTTTCATCGTCAATACGAAGTTCCAAGGTATACAGTAAACGTGAAGTGAATCTTCGGAATCTAAAACTGGACTCACATGAGAGGTTCAAATCATAGAAAACTAGAGTGTCAGTCATCTTGTACTTAAGTCGGCATTGTTCCTTTTGTATTAAATTCGGATGCAATTTCTGTGTTTCATCGTCAATACGAAGGTCCAAGGGATACAGTAAACCAGAAGTGAAGCATCGGAATCTAAAAGTGGACTCACAGGAGAGGTTCAAATCATAGAAAGTTAGGGTGTCAGTCCTCTTGTACTTTAGTCGGCAATGTGCCTCTTGCATTGAATTCGGATGCAATTTCTGTGTTTCATCGTCAATAAGAAGGTTCAAGGGATACAGTAAGCCTGAAGTGAAGCAACGGAATCTAAAACTGGACTCACGGGACAGGTTCAAATCAAAGAAAGTGATAGTGTCAGTCCTCTTGTACTTAAGTCGGCATTGTGGATTTTGTATTAAATTCGGATGCAATTTCTGTGTTTCATCGTCAGTCAGAAGGTCCAAGGAATACAGTAAACCTGAAGTGAAGCATCGGAATCTAAAACTGGACTCACTGGAGAGGTTTAAATCATAGAAAGTTACGGTGTGAGTCCTCTTGTAGTTAAGTCGGCATTGTGCCTTTTGTATTAAAATCGGATGCAATTTCTGTGTTTCACCGTCAATAAGGAGGTCCAAGGTATACAGTAAACGTGAAGTGAATCTTCGGAATCTAAAACTAAACTCACATGAGAGGTTCAAATCATAGAAAACTGGAGTGTCAGTCATCTTGTACTTAAGTCGGCATTGTTCCTTTTGTATTAAATTCGGATGCAATTTCTGTGTTTCATCGTCAATACGAAGGTCCAAGGGATACAGTAAACCAGAAGTGAAGCATCGGAATCTAAAAGTGGACTCACAGGAGAGGTTCAAATCATAGAAAGTTAGGGTGTCAGTCCTCTTGTACTTTAGTCGGCAATGTGCCTCTTGCATTGAATTCGGATGCAATTTCTGTGTTTCATCGTCAATAAGAAGGTTCAAGGGATACAGTAAGCCTGAAGTGAAGCAACGGAACCTAAAACTGGACTCACAGGAGAGGTTCAAATCATAGAAAGTGAGAGTGTCAGTCCTCTTTTACTCATGTCGTCATTGTGCCTTTTGTATTAAATTCGGATTCAATTTCTATGTTTCATCGTCAATAAGAAGGTCCAAAGGATACAGAAAACCTGAAGTGAAGCATCGGAACCTAAAACTGGACTCACAGGAGAGGTTCAAATCATAGAAAGTGAGAGTGTCAGTCCTCTTTCACTTAAGTCGGCATTGTGCTTTTGTATTGAATTCGGATGCAATTTCTGTGTTTCATCGTCAATAAGAAGGTCCAAAGGATACAGTAAACCTGAAGTGAAGCATCTGAATCTAAAACTGGACTCACAGGAGAGGTTCAAATTATAGAAAGTGAGAGTGTCAGTCCTCTTTTATTTAAGTCGGCAGTGTGCCTTTTGTATTATGTTCGGATGCAATTTCTGTGTTTCATCGTCAATACGAAACTCCAACGTATACAGTAAACGTGAAGTGAATCTTCGGAATCTAAAACTGGACTCACAGGAGAGGATCAAATCATAGAAAACTAGAGAGTCAGTCCTCTTGTACTTAAGTCGGCATTGTGCCTTTTGTAATAAATTCGGATGCAATTTCTGTGTTTCATCGTCAATAAGAAGGTTCAAGGTATACAGTAAACTTGAAGTGAAGCATCGGAATCTAAAACTGGACTCACAGGAGAGGTTCTAATCATAGAGAGTTAGAGTATCACTCCTCTTATACTTAGGTCGGTATTGTGCCTTTTGTAATAAATTCGGATGCAATTTCTGTGTTTCATCGTCAATAAGAAGGTCCAAAGGATACAGTAAACCTGAAGTGTAGCATCGGAATCTAAAACTGGACTCACAGGAGAGGTTCAAATCATAGAAAGTGAGAGTGTCAGTCCCCTTTTACCTAAGTCGGCATTGTGCCTTTTTATTAAATTCCGATGCAATTTCTGTGTTTCATCGTCAATACGAAGGTCCAAGGGATACAGTAAACCAGAAGTGAAGCATCGTAATCTAAAAGTGGACTCACAGGAGAGGTTCAAATCATAGAAAGTTAGGGTGTCAGTCCTCTTGTACTTAAGTCGGCAATGTGCCTCTTGCATTGAATTCGGATGCAATTTCTGTGTTTCATCGTCAATAAGAAGGTTCAAGGTATACAGTAAACTTGAAGTGAAGCATCGGAATCAAAAACTGGACTCACAGGAGAGGTTCAAATCATAGTAAGTTAGAGTGTCAGACCTCTTGTACTTAAGTCGGCATTGTGCCTTTTGTATTAAATTCGGATGCAATTTCTGTGTCTCATCGTCAATACGAAGGTCCAAGGGATACAATTAACCTGAAGTGAAGCATCGGAATCTAAAACTGGACTCACAGGAGCGGTTCAAATCATTGAAAGTGAGAGTGTGATTCCTTTTGTACTTAAGTCGGCATTGTGCCCTTTGTATTAAATTCAGATGCAATTTCTGTGTGTCATCGTCAATAAGAAGGTCCAAAGGATACAGTCAACCTGAAGTGAAGCATCGGAATCTAAAACTGGACTCACAGGAGAGGTTCAAATCATAGAAAGTGAGAGTGTCAGCCCTCTTGTACTTAAGTCGGCATTTTGCCTTTTGTATTAAATTCGGTTGCAATTTCTGTGTTTCATCGTCAATAAGAAGGTTCAAGGTATACAGTAAACGTGAAGTGAAGCATCGGAATCTAAAACTGGACTCACATGAGAGGTTGAAATCACGGAAAGTTAGAGTGTCAGTCCTCTTGTACTTAAGTCGGCATTGTGACTTTTGTATTAAATTCGGACGCAAACTCTGTGTTTCATCGTCAATAAGAAGGTCCAAGAGATACAGTAAACCTGAAGTGAAGCTTCGGAATCTAAAACTGGACTCACAGGACTGGTTCAAATCATAGAAAGTGAGAGTGTCAGTCCTCTTTTACTTAAGTCGGCATTGTGCCTTTTGTATTAAATTCGGATGCAATTTCTGTGTTTCATCGTCAATAAGAAGGTCCAACTTATACAGTAAACCTGAAGTGAAGCATCGGAATCTAAAACTGGACTCACAGGAGAGGTTGAAATCATAGAAAGTTACGGTGTGAGTCCTCTTGTAGTTAAGTCGGCATTGTGCCTTTTGTAATAAATTCGGATGCAATTTCTGTGTTTCATCGTCAATAAGAAGGTTCAAGGTATACAGTAAACTTGAAGTGAAGCATCGGAATCTAAAACTGGACTCACAGGAGAGGTTCTAATCATAGAGAGTTAGAGTATCACTCCTCTTATACTTAGGTCGGTATTGTGCCTTTTGTAATAAATTCGGATGCAATTTCTGTGTTTCATCGTCAATAAGAAGGTCCAAAGGATACAGTAAACCTGAAGTGTAGCATCGGAATCTAAAACTGGACTCACAGGAGAGGTTCAAATCATAGAAAGTGAGAGTGTCAGTCCCCTTTTACCTAAGTCGGCATTGTGCCTTTTTATTAAATTCCGATGCAATTTCTGTGTTTCATCGTCAATACGAAGGTCCAAGGGATACAGTAAACCAGAAGTGAAGCATCGTAATCTAAAAGTGGACTCACAGGAGAGGTTCAAATCATAGAAAGTTAGGGTGTCAGTCCTCTTGTACTTAAGTCGGCAATGTGCCTCTTGCATTGAATTCGGATGCAATTTCTGTGTTTCATCGTCAATAAGAAGGTTCAAGGTATACAGTAAACTTGAAGTGAAGCATCGGAATCAAAAACTTGACTCACAGGAGACGTTCAAATCATAGTAAGTTAGAGTGTCAGACCTCTTGTACTTAAGTCGGCATTGTGCCTTTTGTATTAAATTCGGATGCAATTTCTGCGTCTCATCGTCAATACGAAAGTCCAAGGGATACAATTAACCTGAAGTGAAGCATCGGAATCTAAAACTGGACTCACAGGAGCGGTTCAAATCATTGAAAGTGAGAGTGTGATTCCTTTTGTACTTAAGTCGGCATTGTGCCCTTTGTATTAAATTCAGATGCAATTTCTGTGTGTCATCGTCAATAAGAAGGTCCAAAGGATACAGTCAACCTGAAGTGAAGCATCGGAATCTAAAACTGGACTCACAGGAGAGGTTCAAATCATAGAAAGTGAGAGTGTCAGCCCTCTTGTACTTAAGTCGGCATTTTGCCTTTTGTATTAAATTCGGATGCAATTTCTGTGTTTCATCGTCAATAAGAAGGTTCTAGGTATACAGTAAACGTGAAGTGAAGCATCGGAATCTTAAACTGGACTCACATGAGAGGTTGAAATCACGGAAAGTTAGAGTGTCAGTCCTCTTGTACTTAAGTCGGCATTGTGACTTTTGTATTAAATTCGGACGCAAACTCTGTGTTTCATCGTCAATAAGAAGGTCCAAGAGATACAGTAAACCTGAAGTGAAGCTTCGGAATCTAAAACTGGACTCACAGGACTGGTTCAAATCATAGAAAGTGAGAGTGTCAGTCCTCTTTTACTTAAGTCGGCATTGTGCCTTTTGTATTAAATTCGGATGCAATTTCTGTGTTTCATCGTCAATAAGAAGGTCCAACTTATACAGTAAACCTGAAGTGAAGCATCGGAATCTAAAACTGGACTCACAGGAGAGGTTTAAATCATAGAAAGTTACGGTGTGAGTCCTCTTGTAGTTAAGTCGGCATTGTGCCTTTTGTATTAAAATCGGATGCAATTTCTGTGTTTCACCGTCAATAAGGAGGTTCAAGGTATACTGTAAACCTGACGTGAAGCATCGGAATCTAAAATTGGACTCAGAGGAGAAGTTCAAATCATAGAAAGTGAGAGTGTCAGTCCTCTTGTACTTAAGTCGGCATTGTGGATTGTGTATTAAATTCGAATGCAATTTCTGTGTTTCATCGTCAATCAGAAGGTCCAAGGGATACAGTAAACCTGAAGTGAAGCATCCGAATCTAAAACTGGACTCACAGGAGAGGTTCATATCATAGAAAGTGAGAGTGTTAGTCCTCTTTTACTTAAGTCGGCATTGTGCCTTTTGTATTAAATTCGGATGCAATATCTGTGTTTCATCGTCAATAAGAAGGTCCAAAGGATACAGTAAACCGGAAGTGAAGCATCGGAATCTAAAACTGGACTCACAGGAGAGGTTCAAATCATAGAAAGTGAGAGTGTCAGTCCTCTTTTACTTAAGTCGGCATTGTGCCTTTTGTATTAAATTCGGATGCAATTTCTGTGTTTCATCGTCAATAAGATGGTCCAAAGGATACAGTAAACCTGAAGTGAAGCATCGGAATCTAAAACTGGACTCACAGGAGAGGTTCAAATCATAGAAAGTGAGAGTGTCAGTCCTCTTTTACTTAAGTCGGCATTGTGCCTTTTGTATTAACTTAGGATGCAATTTCTGTGTTTCATCGTCAATACGAAGGTCCAAGGTATACAGTAAACGTGAAGTGAATCTTCGGAATCTAAAACTGGACTCACATGAGAGGTTCAAATCGTAGAAAACTAGAGTGTCAGTCATCTTGTACTTAAGTCGGCATTGTTCCTTTTGTATTAAATTCGGAAGCAATTTCTGTGTTTCATCGTCAATACGAAGGTCCAAGGGATACAGTAAACCAGAAGTGAAGCATCGGAATCTAAAAGTGGACTCACAGGAGAGGTTCAAATCATAGAAAGTTAGGGTGTCAGTCCTCTTGTACTTTAGTCGGCAATGTGCCTCTTGCATTGAATTCGGATGCAATTTCTGTGTTTCATCGTCAATAAGAAGGTTCAAGGGATACAGTAAGCCTGAAGTGAAGCAACGGAATCTAAAACTGGACTCACGGGAGAGGTTCAAATCAAAGAAAGTGATAGTGTCAGTCCTCTTGTACTTAAGTCGGCATTGTGGATTTTGTATTAAATTCGGATGCAATTTCTGTGTTTCATCGTCAATCAGAAGGTCCAAGGAATACAGTAAACCTGAAGTGAAGCATCGGAATCTAAAACTGGACTCACAGGAGAGGTTCAAATCATAGAAAGTGAGAGTGTCAGTCCTCTTTTACTTATGTCGTCATTGTGCCTTTTGTATTAAATCCGGATGCAATTTCTATGTTTCATCGTCAATAAGAAAGTCCAAAGGATACAGAAAACCTGAAGTGAAGCATCGGAACCTAAAACTGGACTCACAGGAGAGGTTCAAATCATAGAAAGTGAGAGTGTCAGTCCTCTTTCACTTAAGTCGGCATTGTGCCTTTTGTATTGAATTCGGATGCTATTTCTGTGTTTCATCGTCAATAAGAAGGTCCAAAGGATACAGTAAACCTGAAGTGAAGCATCGGAATCTAAAACTGGGCTCACAGGAAAGGTTCAAATTATAGAAAGTGAGAGTGTCAGTCCTCTTTTACTTAAGTCGGCAGTGTGCCTTTTGTATTATGTTCGGATGCAATTTCTGTGTTTCATCGTCAATACGAAAGTCCAAGGTATACAGTAAACGTGAAGTGAATCTTCGGAATCTAAAACTGGACTCACAGGAGAGGATCAAGTCATAGAAAACTAGAGTGTCAGTCCTCTTGTACTTAAGTCGGCATTGTGCCTTTTGTATTAAATTCGGAAGCAATTTCTGTGTTTCATCGTCAATACGAAGGTCCAAGGGATACAGTAAACCAGAAGTGAAGCATCGTAATCTAAAAGTGGACTCACAGGAGAGGTTCAAATCATAGAAAGTTAGGGTGTCAGTCCTCTTGTACGTAAGTCGGCAATGTGCCTCTTGCATTGAATTCGGATGCAATTTCTGTGTTTCATTGTCAATAAGAAGGTTCAAGGTATACAGTAAACTTAAAGTGAAGCATCGGAATCTAAAACTGGACTCACAGGAGAGGTTCTAATCATAGAGAGTTAGAGTATCACTCCTCTTGTACTTAGGTCAGTATTGTGCCTTTTGTAATAAATTCGGATGCAATTTCTGTGTTTCATCGTCAATACGAAGGTCCAAAGGATACAGTAAACCCAAAGTGTAGCATCGGAATCTAAAACTGGACTCACAGGAGAGGTTCAAATCATAGAAAATGAGAGTGTCAGTCCCCTTTTACCTAAGTCGGCATTGTGCCTTTTTATTAAATTCCGATGCAATTTCTGTGTTTCATCGTCAATAACAAGGTCTAAAGGATACAGTAAACCTGAAGTGAAGCATGGGAATATGAAACTGGACTCACAGGAGAGGTTGATATCATAGAAAATTAGAGTCTCAGTACTCTTGTACTAAAGTCGGCATTGTGCCTTTTGATTTAATTCAGATGCAATTTCTGTGTTTCATCGTCAGTAAGACGGTCCAAAGGATACAGTAAACCAGAAGTGAAGCATCGGAATCTAAAACTGGACTCACAGGAAGTGTTCAAATCGTAGAATGATAGAGTGTCAGCCCTCTTGTACTTCAGTCGGCATTTTGCCTTTTGTATAAAATTCGGATGTAATTTCTGTGTCTCATCGTCAATAAGATGGCCCAAGGTATACAGTAAACCTGAAGTAAAGCATCGGAATCTAAAACTGGACTCACAGGAGGGGTTTAAATCATAGAAAGTTACGGTGTGAGTCCTCTTGTACTTAAGTCGGCATTGTGCCTTTTTTATTAAATTCGGATGCAATTTCTGTGTTTCATCGTCAATAAGAAGGTTCAAGGTACACAGTAAACATGAAGTGAAGCATCGGAATCTAAAACTGGACTCACATGAGAGGTTGAAATCATGGAAAGTTAGAGTGTCAGTCCTCTTGTACTTAAGTCGGCATTGTGACTTTTGTATTAAATTCGGACGCAAACTCTGTGTTTCATCGTCAATAAGAAGGTCCAAGTTGTACAGTAAACGTGAAGTGAAGAATCGGAATCTAAAACTAGACTCACAGGAGAGGTTCAAATCATAGAAAGTTAGAGTGTCAGCCCTCTTGTACTTAAGTCGGCATTGTGCCTTTTGTATTAAATTCGGATGCAATTTCTGTGTTTCATCGTCAATAAGAATGTCCGAGGTATACAGTAAACCTGAAGTGAAGCATCTGAATCTAAAACTGGACTCACAGGAGAGGTTCAAATCATAGAAAGTTAGAGAGTCAGTCCTCTTGTACTTCAGTGGCATTGTGATTTTTGTATTAAATTCGTATGCAATTTCTGTGTTTCATTGTCAATAAGAAGGTCCAAGAGATAAAGTAAACCTGAAGTGAAGCTTCGGAATCTAAAAGTGGACTCACAGGAGAGGTTCAAATCATAGAAAGTTAGAGTGTCAGTCTACTTGTACTTAAGTTGGCATTGTGCCTTTTGTATTAAATTCGGATGTAATTTCTGTGTGTCATCGTCAATACGAAGTGCAAGGGATACAGTTAACCTGAAGTGAAGCATCGGAGAGTAAAACTGGACTCACAGGAGAGGTTGATATCATAGAAATTTAGAGTCTCATTACTCTTGTACTTAAGTCGGCATTGTGCCTTTCTAATTTAATGCGGATGCAATTTCTGTGTTTCATCGTCAATAAGAAGGTCCAAGGTATACAGTAATCCTGAAATGAAGCATCGGAATCTAAAACAGGACTCACAGGAGAGGTTCAAATCATAGAAAGTAAGAGTGTCAGTCCTCTTGTACTTAAGTCGGCATTGTGCCTTTTGTATTAAATTCCAATGCAATGTCTTTGTTTCATCGTCAATAAGAAGGTGCAAGGTATACAGTAAACAAGAAGTGAAGCATCGGAATCTAAAACTGGAATCACAGGGGAGGTTCAAATCATTGAAAGAGAGAGTGTCAGTCCTCTTGTACTTAAGTCGGCATTGTGCCATTTGTATTAAATTCGGATGCAGTTTCTGTGTTTCATCGTCAATAAGAAGGTCCAAGGGATACAGTAAACCTGAAGTGAAGCATCGGAATCTAAAAGTGGACTCACAGGAGAGGTTCAAATCATAGAGTTTTACACTGTCACTCCTCCTGTACTTAAGTCGGCATTGTGCCTTTTGTATTAAATTTGGATACAATTTCTGTGTTTCATCGTCAATAAGACGGTCCAAGGGATACAGTAAACCTGAAGTGAAGCATCAGAATCTAAAAGTGGACTCACACGGGAGGTTCACATCATAGAGAGTGAGAGTGTCAGTCCTCTTGTACTTAAGTCGGCATTGTGCCTTTTGTATTAAATTCGGATGCAATTTCTGTGTTTCATCGTCAATAAGAAGGATCAAGGTATACAGTAAACGTGAAGTGAAGCATCGGAATCTAAAACTGGACTCACATGAGAGGTTGAAATCATGGAAAGTTAGAGTGTCAGTCCTCTTGTACTTAAGTCGGCATTGTGCCTTTTGTATTAAATTCGAATGCAATTTCTGTGTTTCATCGTCAATACGAAGGTCTAAGGGATACAGTAAACCAGAAGTGAAGCATCGGAATCTAAAAGTGGACTCACAGGAGAGGTTCAAATCATAGAAAGTTAGAGTGTCAGTCCTCTTGTACTTAGGTCGGCATTAAGCCTTTTGTATTGAATTCGGATGCAATTTCTTTGTTTCATCGTCAATACGAAGGTCCAAGGGATACAGTTAACCTGAAGTGAAGCATCGGAATATAAAAGTGGACTCACAGGAGAGTTTCAAATCATAGAAAGTTAGAGTGTCAGTCCTCTTGTACTTAAGTCGGCATTGTGCCTTTTGTATTAAATTCTTATGCAATTTCTGTGTTTCATCGTCAATACGAAGGTCCAAGGGATACAGTTAACCTGAAGTGATGCATCGGAATCTAAAACTGGACTCGCGGGAGCGGTTCCAATCATAGAAAGTGAGAGTGTCAGTCCTCTATTACTTAAGTCGGCATTGTGCCTTTTGTATTAAATTCGGATGCAATTTCTGTGTTTCATCGTCAATACGAAGGTACATGGTATACAGTAAACCTGAAGTAAAGCATCGGAATCTAAAACTGGACTCACAGGAGAGGTTCAAATCATAGAAAGTGAGGGTGTCAGTCCTCTTTTACCAACTCGGTATTGTGTCTTTTGTATTACATTTGGATGCAATTTCAGTGTTTCATCGTTAATTAGAAGGTCCATGGGATACAGTACCATGAAGTGAAGCATCGGAATCTAAAACTGGACTCACAGGAGAGGTTCAAATCACAGAAAGTGAGAGTGTCAGTCCTCTTTTACTTAAGTCGGCATTGTGCCTTTTGTATTAAATTCGGATGCAATTTCTGTGTTTCATCGTCAATACGGTGGTCCAAGATATACAGTAAACCTGAAGTGAAGCATCGGAATCTAAAACTGGACTCACAGAATAGGTTGAAATCATGGAAAGTTAGAATGTCAGTCCTCTTGTACTTAAGCCGGCATTGAGCCTTTTGTATTAAATACGGACGTAAACTCTGTGTTTCATCGTCAATAAGAACGACAAAGTTATACAGTAAACCTGAAGTGAAGCATCGGAATCTAAAACTAGACTCACAGGAGAGGTTCAAATCATAGAAAGTTAGAGTGTCAGCCCTCTTGTACTTAAGTGGCCTTGTGTATTTTGTATTAAATTCGGATGCAATTTCTGTGTTTCATCGTCAATAGAAAGGTCCGAGGTATACAGTAAACCAGAAGTGAAGCATCTGAATCTAAAACTGGACTCACAGGAGAGGTTCAAATCATAGAAAGTTAGAGTGTCAGTCCTCTTGTAGTTAAGTCGGCATTGTGCCTTTTGTATTAAATTCGGAAGCAATTTCTGTGTTTTATCGTCAATACGAAGGTCCAAGGGATACAGTAAACCTGAAGTGAAGCATCGGAGTCTAAAAGTGGACTCACAGGAGAGGTTCAAATCGTAGAATGTTAGAGTGTCAGTCCTCTTGTACTTATGTCGGCATTGTGCCTTTTGTATTAAATTCGGATGCAATTCCTTTGTTTCATCGTCAATACGAAGGGCCAAGGGATACAGTTAACCTGAAGTGAAGCATCGGAATATAAAAGTGGACTCACAGGAGAGGTTCAAATCATAGAAAGTTAAAGTGTCAGTCCTCATGTACTTAAGTCGGCATTGTGCCTTTTGTATTAAATTCGGATGCTATTTCTGTGTTTCATCGTCAATAAGATGGCCCAAAGTATCCAGTAAACCTGAAGTGAAGCATCGGAATCTAAAACTGGACTCACAGGAGGGGTTTGAATCATAGAAACTTACGGTGTAAGTCATCTTGTACTTAAGTCGGCATTGTGCCTTTTGTATTAAATTCGGATGCAATTTCTGTGTTTCATCGTCAATAAGAAGGTTCAAGGTATACAGTAAACGTGAAGTGAAGCATCGGAATCTTAAACTGGACTCACATGAGAGGTTGAAATCATGGAAAGTTAGAGTGTCAGTCCTCTTGTACTTAAGTCGGATTGTCCTTTTTGTATTAAATTCGGACGCAAACTCTGTGTTTCATCGTCAATAAGAAGGTCCAATGGATACAGTAAACCTGAAGTGAAGCATCGGAATCTAAAACTGGACTCACAGGTGAGTTTTAAATCATAGAATGTTAGAGTGTCAGCCCTCTTGTACTTAAGTCGGCATTGTGCCTTTTGTATTAAATTCGGATACAATGTCTGTGTTTCATCGTCAATAAGAATGTCCGAGGTATACAGTAAACCTGAAGTGAAGCATCTGAATCTAGAACTGGACTCACAGGAGAGGTTCAAATCATAGAAAGTTTGAGAGTCAGTCCTCTTGTACCTCAGTCGGCATTGTGACTTTTGTATTAAATTCGAATGCAATTTCTGTGTTTCATCGTCAATACGAAGGTCCAAGGGATACAGTAAACCAGAAGTGAAGCATCGGAATCTAAAAGTGGACTCACAGGAGAGGTTCAAATCATAGAAAGTTAGAGTGTCAGTCCTCTTGTACTTAAGTCGGCATTGTGCCTTTTGTATTAAAATCGGATGCAATTTCTGTGTTTCATCGTCAATACGAAGGTCCAAGGGATACAGTTAACCTGAAGTGAAGCATCGGAATCTAAAACTGGACTCACAGGAGCGGTTCAAATCATTGAATGTGAGAGTGTCAGTCCTCTTGTACTTAAGTCGGCATTGTGCCCTTTGTATGAAATTCAGATGCCATTACTGTGTGTCATCGTCAATAAGAAGGTCCAAAGGATACAGTAAACCTGAAGTGAAGCATCGGAATCTAAAACTGGACCCACAGGAGAGGTTCAAATCATAGAAAGTGAGCGTGTCAGCCCTCTTGTACTTAAGTCGGCATTTTGCCTTTTGTATTAAATTCGGATGCAATTTCTGTGTTTCATCGTCAATAAGAATGTCCGAGGTATACAGAAAACCGGAAGTGAAGCATCTGAATCTAAAACTGGACTCACAGGAGAGGTTCAAATCATAGAAAGTTAGAGAGTCAGTAATCTTGTACTTCAGTAGTATTGTGATTTTTGTATTAAATTCGGATGCAATTTCTGTGTTTCATCGTCAATAAGAAGGTCCAAGAGATACAGTATACCTGAAGTGAAGCTTCGGAATCTAAAACTGGACTCACAGGAGAGGTTCAAATCATAGAAAACTAGAGTGACAGTCATCTTGTACTTAAGTCGGCATTGTGCCTTTTGTAATAAATTCGGATGCAATTTCTGTGTTTCATCGTCAATAAGATAGTCCAAAGGATACAGTAAGCCTGAAGTGAAGCATCGGAATCTAAAACTGGACTCACAGGAGAGGTTCAAATCATAGAAATTGAGAGTGTCAGTCCTCTTTTACTTAAGTCGGCATTGTGCCTTTTGTATTAAATTCGGATGCAATTTCTGTGTTTCATCGTCAATAAGAAGGTTCAAGGGATACAGTAAACCTGAAGTGAAGCAACGGAATCTAAAACTGGACTCACGGGAGAGGTTCAAATCATAGAAAGTGAGAGTGTCAGTGCTCTTGTACTTAAGTCGGCATTGTGGATTTTGTATTAAATTCGGATGCAATTTCTGTGTTTCATCGTCAATCAGAAGGTCCAAGGAATACAGTAAACCTGAAGTGAAGCATCGGAATCTAAAACTGGACTCACAGGAGGGGTTCAAATCATAGAAAGTGAGAGTGTCAGTCCTCTTTTACTTAAGTCGGCATTGTGCATTCTGTATTAAATTCGGATGCAATTTCTGTGTTTCATCGTCAATAAGAAGGTCCAAAGGATACAGTAAACCTGAACTGAAGCATCGGAATCTAAAACTGGACTCACAGGAGAGGTTCAAATCATAAAAAGTGAAAGTGTCAGTCCTCTTTCACTTAAGTCGGCATTGTGCCTTTTGTATTCAATTCGGATGCAATTTCTGTGTTTCATCGTCAATACGAAAGTCCAAGGTATACAGTAAACGTGAAGTGAATCTTCGGAATCTAAAACTGGACTCACAGGAGAGGTTCAAATCATAGAAAACTAGAGTGTCAGTCCTCTTGTACTTAAGTCGGCATTGTGCTTTTTGTATTAAATTCGGAAGCAATTTCTGTGTTTCATCGTCAATACGAAGGTCCAAGGGATACAGTAAACCAGAAGTGAAGCATCGTAATCTAAAAGTGGACTCACAGGAGAGGTTCAAATCATAGACAGTTAGGGTGTCAGTCCTCTTGTACTTAAGTCGGCAATGTGCCTCTTGCATTGAATTCGGATGCAATTTCTGTGTTTCATCGTCAATAAGAAGGTTCAAGGTATACAGTAAACTTGAAGTGAAGCATTGGAATCTAAAACTGGACTGACAGGAGAGTTTCTAATCATAGAAAGATAGAGTATCACTCCTCTTGTACGTAGGTCGGTATTGTGCCTTTTGTAATAAACCCGGATGCAATTTCTGTGTTTCATCGTGAATAAGAAGGTCCAAAGGATACAGTAAACCTGAAGTGTAGCATCGGAATCTAAAACTGGACTCACAGGAGAGGTTCAAATCATAGAAAGTGAGAGTGTCAGTCCTCTTTTACCTAAGTCGGCATTGTGCCTTTCAAATTTAATGCGGATGCAATTTCTGTGTTTCATCGTCAATAAGAAGGTCCAAGGTATACAGTAATCCTGATATCAAGCATCGGAATCTAAAACAGGACTCACAGGAGAGGTTCAAATCATAGAAAGTGAGAGTGTCAGTCCTCTTGTACTTAAGTCGGCATTGTGCCTTTTGTATTAAATTCCAATGCAATGTCTGTGTTTCATCGTCAGTAAGAAGGTGCAAGGTATACAGTAAACAAGAAGTGAAGCATCGGAATCTAAAACTGGACTCACAGGGGAGGTTCAAATCATAGAAAGAGAGAGTGTCAGTCCTCTTGTACTTAAGTCGGCATTGTGCCATTTGTATTAAATTCGGATGCAATTTCTGTGTTTCATCGTCAATAAGAAGGTCCAAGGGATACAGTAAACTTGAAGTGAAGCATTGGAATCTAAAACTGGACTCACAGGAGAGGTTCAAATGATAGAGATTTACACTGTCACTCCTCTTGTACTTAAGTCGGCTTTGTGCCTTTTGTATTAAATTTGGGTACATTTTCTGTGTTTCATCGTCAATAAGACGGTCCAAGGGATACAGTAAACCTGAAGTGAAGCATCAGAATCTAAAAGTGGACTCACACGGGAGGCTCACATCATAGAGAATGAGAGTGTCAGTCCTCTTGTCCTTAAGTCGGCATAGTGCCTTTTGTATTAAATTCAGATGAAATTTCTGTTTTTCATCGTCAATATGAAGGTCCAAAGGATACAGTAAACCTGAAGTGAAGCATCGGAATCTAAAACTGGACTCACAGGAGAGGTTCAAATCATAGAAAGTGAGAGTGTCAGTCCTCTTTTACTTAAGTCGGCATTGTGCCTTTTGTATTAAATTCGAATGCAATTTTTGTGTTTCATCGTCAATAAGAAGGTCCAAAGGATACAGTAAACCTGAAGTGAAGCATCGGAATCTAAAACTGGACTGACATGAGAGGTTGAAATCATGAAATGTTAGAGTGTCAGTCCTCTTGTACTTAAGTCGGCATTGTGCCTTTTGTATTAAATTCGGACGCAAACTCTGTGTTTCATCGTCAATAAGAATGTGCAAGTTGTACAGTAAACCTGAAGTGAAGCATCGGAATCTAAAACTGGACTCACAGGAGAGGTTCAAATCATAGAAAGTTAGAGTGTCAGTCCTCTTGTACTTAACTCGGCATTGTGCCCTTTGTATTAAATTCAGATGCAATTTCTGTGTTTCATCGTCAATATGAAGGTCCAAAGGATACAGTAAACCTGAAGTGAAGCATCGGAGTCTAAAACTGGACTCACAATAGAGGTTCAAATCATAGAAAGTGAGAGTGTCAGTCCTCTTTTACTTAAGTCGGCATTGTGCCTTTTGTATTAAATTCGGATGCAATTTCTGTGTTTCATCGTCAATAAGAAGGTCCAAGGGATACAGTAAACCTGAAGTGAAGCATCGGAATCTTAAACTGGGCTCACAGGAGAGGTTCTAATCATAGAGAGTTATAGTGTCACTCCTCTTGTACTTAAGTCGGTATTGTGCCTTTTGTATTAAATTCGGATGCAATTTCTGTGTTTCATCGTCAATAAGAAGGTCCAAGGGATACAGTAAACCTGAAGTGAAGCATCGGAATCTAAACCTGGACTCACAGGAGAGGTTCAAATCATAGAAAGTGAGAGTGTCAGTCCTCTTATACTTAAGTCGGCATTGTGCCTTTTGTATTAAATTCGGATGCAATTTCTGTGTTTCATCGTCAATAAGAAGGTCCAAAGGATACAGTAAACCTGAAGTGAAACATCGGAATGTAAAACTGGACTCACAGGAGAGGTTGATATAATAGAAAATTAGAGTCTCAGTACTCTTGTACTTAAGTCGGCATTGTGCCTTTCAAATTTAATTCGGATGCAAATTCTGTGTTTCATCGTTAATAAGAAGGTCCAAGGTATACAGTAAACCTGAAATGAAGCATCGGAATCTGAAACTGGACTCACAGGAGAGGTTCAAATCATAGAAAGTGAGAGTGTCAGTCCTCTTCTACTTAAGTGGGCATTGTGCCTTTTGTATTAAATTCCAATGCAATGTCTGTGTTTCATCGTCAATAAGAAGGTGCAAGGTATGCAGTAAACCTGAAGTGAAGCATCGGAATCTAAAACTGGACTCACAGGAGAGGTTCAAATCATAGAAAGGGAGAGTGTCAGTCCTCTTGTACTTAAGTCGGCATTGTGCCTTTTGTATTAAATTCGCAAGCAATTTCTGTGTTTCATCGTCAATAAGAAGGTCCAAGGGATACAGTAAACCTGAAGTGAAGCATCGGAATCTAAAACTGGACTCGCAGGAGAGGTTCATATCATAGAGTTTTAGACTGTCACTCCTCTTGTACTTAAGTCGGCATTGTGCCTTTTGTATTAAATTCGGATGCAATTTCTGTGTTTCAACGTCAATAAGACGGTCCAAGGGATACAGTAAACCTGAAGTGAAGCATCGGAATCTAAAACTTGACTCACATGAGAGGTTGAAATCATGGAAAGTTAGAGTGTCTGTCCCCTTGTACTTATGTCGGCTTTGTGGCTTTTGTATTAAATTCGGACGCAAACTCTGCGTTTCATCGTCAATAAGAAGGTCCAAGGTATACAGTAAACCTGAAGTGAAGCATCGGAATCTAAAACTGGACTCACAGGAGAGGTTCAAATCATAGGAAGTGAGAGTGTCAGTTTTCTTGTACTTAAGTCGGCATTGTGCATTTTGTATTAAGTTCGGATGCAATTTCTGTGTTTCATCGTCAATAAGAAGGTTCAAGGTATACAGTAAACGTGAAGTGAAGCATCGGAATCTAAAACTGGACTCACATGAGAGGTTGAAATCATGGAAAGTTAGAGTGTCAGTCCTCTTGTACTTAAGTCGGCATTGTGACTTTGTATTAAATTCGGACGCAAACTCTGTGTTTCATCGTCAATAAGAAGGTCCAAGTTGTACAGTAAACCTGAAGTGAAGCATCGGAATCTAAAAGTGGACTCACAGGAGAGGTTCAAATCATAGGAAGTGAGAGTGTCAGTATTCTTGTACTTATGTCGGCATTGTGCATTTTGTATTAAGTTCGGATGCAATTTCTGTGTTTCATCGTCAATAAGAAGGTTCAAGGTATACAGTAAACGTGAAGTGAAGCATCGGAATCTGAAACTGGACTCACATGAGAGGTTCAAGTCATAGAAAGTGAGAGTGTCAGTCCTCTTTTACTTAAGTCGGCATTGTGCCTTTTTTATTAAATTGCGATGCAATTTCTGTGTTTCATCGTCAATAAGAAGGTCAAAAGGATACAGTAAACCTGAAGTGAAGCATCGGAATATAAAACTGGACTCACAGGAGAGGTTCATATCATAGCAAATTAGAGTCTCAGTACTCTTGTACTTAAGTCGGCATTGTACGTTTCGAATTTAATTCGGATGCAATTTCTGTGTTTCATCGTCAATAAGAAGGTCCAAGGTATACAGTAAACCTGAAATGAAGCATCGGAATCTAAAACTGGACTCAGAGGAGTGGTTCAAATCATAGAAAGTGAGAGTGTCAGTCCTCTTGTACTTAAGTCGGCATTGGGCCTTTTGTATTAAATTCCAATGCAATGTCTGTGTTTCATCGTCAATAAGAAGGTCCGAGGTATACAGTAAACCAGAAGTGAAGCATCTGAATCTAAAACTGGACTCACACAAGAGGTTCAAATCATAGAAAGTTAAGGTGCCAGACCTCTTGTACTTCAGTCGGCTTTGTGACTTTTGTATTAAATTCGGGTGCAATTTCTGTGTATCATCGTCAATAAGAAGGTCCAAGGGATACAGTAAACCTGAAGTGAAGCATCGGAATCTAAAACTGGACTCACAGGAGAGGTTCAAATCATAGAAAGTTAGAGTGTCAGTCCTCTTGTAATTAAGTCGGCATTGTGCCTTTTGTATTAAATTCGGATGCAATTTCTTAGTTTCATCGTGAATAAAAAGGTTCAAGGTATACAGTAAACCAGAAGTGAAGCATCGGAATCTAAAACTGGACTCACAGGAGAGGATCTTATCATAGAGAGTTGGAGTATCACTCCTCTTGTACTTAAGCCGGTATTGTGCCTTTTCTATGAAATTAGGATGCAATTTCTGTGTTTCATCGTCAATAAGAAGATCCAAGGGATACAGTAAACCTGAAGTGAAGCATCGTAATCTAAAACTGGACTCACAGGAGAGGTTCAAATCATAGAAAGTGAGAGTGTCAGTCCTCTTTTACTTAACTCGGCATTGTGTCTTTTGTATTAAATTTGGATGCAATTTCAGTGTTTCATCGTTAATAAGAAGGTCCATAGAATACAGTAAACCTGAAGTGAACCATCGGAATCTAAAACTGGACTCACAGGAGAGGTTCAAATCATAGGAAGTGAGAGTGTCAGTCATCTTTTACTTAAGTCGGCATTGTGCCTTTTGTATTACATTCGGATGCAATTTCTGTGTTTCATCGTCAATACGAAGGTCCAAGGTATACAGTAAACGTGAAGTAAAGCATCGGAATCTAAAACTGGACTCACAGGAGAGGTTGAAATCATGGAAAGTTAGAATGTCAGTCCTCTTGTACTTAAGTCGGCATTGAGCCTTTTGCATTGAATTCGGACGCAAACTCTGTGTTTCATCGTGAATCAGAAGGTGCAAGGAATACAGTAAACCTGAAGTGAAGCATCGGAATCTAAAATTGGACACACTGGAGAGGTTCAAATAATAGTAAGTGAGAGTATCAGTCCTCTTTTACTGAAGTCGGCATTGTGCCTATTGTATTAAGTTCGGATGCAATTCCTGTGTTTCATCGTCAATAGGAAGGTCCAAGGTATACAGTAAACCTGAAGTGAATCTTCGGAATCTAATACTGGACTCACAGGAGAGGTTCAAATCAAAGAAAGTTAGAGTGTCAGTCCTCTTGTACTTAAGTCGGCATTGTGCATTTTGTATTAAATTCGAATGCAATTTCTGTGTTTCATCGTCAATACGAAGGTCCAAGGGATACAGTAAACCTGAAGTGAAGCATCGGAATCTAAAAGTGGACTCACAGGAGAGGTTCAAATCATAGAAAGTTAGAGTGTCAGTCCTCTTGTAATTAAGTCGGCATTGTGCCTTTTGTATTAAATTCGGATGCAATTTCTTTGTTTCATCGTCAATAAAAAGGTTCAAGGTATACAGTAAACCTGAAGTGATGCATCTGAATCTAAAACTGTACTCACAGGAGGGGTTTAAATCATAGAAAATTACGGAGTGAGTCCTCTTGTACTTAAGTCGGCATAGTGCCTTTTGTATTAAATTCGGATGCAATTTCTGTGTTTCATCGTCAATATGAAGGCTCAAGGTATACAGTAAACGTGAAGTGAAGCATCGGAATCTAAAACTGGCCTCACATGAAAGTTTGAAATAATGGAAAGTTAGAGTGTCAGTCCTCTTGTACTTTAGTCGGCATTGTGGCTTTGTATTAAATACGGACGCAAACTCTGTGTTTCATCGTCAATAAGAAGGTCCAAGTTGTACAACAAACCTAAAGTGATGCATCGGAATCAAAAACTGGACTCACAGGAGGGGTTCAAATCATAGAAAGTTAGAGTGTCAGCCCTCTTGTACTTAAGTCGGCATTGTGTCTTTTGTGTTAAATTCGGATGCAATTTCTGTGTTTCATCGTCAATAAGAATGTCCGAGGTATACAGTAAACCTTAAGTGAAGCATCTGAATCTAAAACTGGACTCACAGGAGAGGTACAAATCATAGACAGTGAGAGTGTCAGTCCTCTTTTACTTAAGTAGGCATTGTGCCTTTTGTATTAAATTAGGATGCAGTTTCTGTGTTTCATCGTCAATAAGAAGGTCCAAGGTATACAATAAACCTGAAGTGAAGCATCGGAATCTAAAACTGGACTCACAGGAGAGGTTTAAATCATCGAAAGTTACGGTGTGAGTCCTCTTGTACTTATGTCGGCATTGTGCCTTTTGTATTAAAATTGGATGCAATATCTGTGTTTCATCGTCAATAAGAAGGTTCAAGGTGTACAGTAAACCTTAAGTGAAGCATCGGAATCTAAAACTTGACTCACAGGAGAGGTTCAAATCATAGAGAGTTAGAGTATCACTCCTCTTGTACTTAAGTCGGTATTGTGCCTTTTGTATCAAATTCGGATGCAATTTCTGTGTTTCATCGTCAATAAGAATGTCCGAGGTGTACAGTAAACCTTAAGTGAAGCATCTGAATCTAAAACTGGACTCACAGGAGAGGTACAAATCATAGACAGTGAGAGTGTCAGTCCTCTTTTACTTAAGTCGGCATTGTGCCTTTTGTATTAAATTAGGATGCAGTTTCTGTGTTTCATCGTCAATAAGAAGGTCCAAGGTATACAATAAACCTGAAGTGAAGGATGGGAATCTAAAACTGGACTCACAGGAGAGGTTCAAATCATAGAAATTGAGAGTGTCAGTCCTCTTATACTTAAGTCGGCATTGTGCCTTTTGTATTAAATTCGGATGCAATTTCTGTGTTTCATCGTCAATAAAAAGGTCCAAAGGATACAGTAACCCTGAAGTGAAGCATCGGAGTGTAAAACTGCTCACAGGAGAAGTTGATATCATAGAAAATTAGTGTCTCAGTACTCTTGTACTTAAGTCGGCATTGTGCCTTTCGAATTTAATTCGGGTGAACTTTCTGTGTTTCATCGTCAATAAGAAGGTCCAAGGTATACAGTAAACCTGAAATGAAGCATCGGAATCTAAAACTGGACTCACAGGGGAGGTTAAAATCATAGAAAGTGAGAGTGTCAGTCCTCTTGTACTTAAGTCAGCATTGTGCTTTTGTATTAAATTCCAATGCAATGTCTGTGTTTCATCGTCAATAAGAAGGTGCAAGGTATACAGTAAACCTGAAGTGAAGCACCGGAATCTAAAACTGGACTCACAGGAGAGGTTCAAATCATAGAAAGTGAGAGTGTCACTCCTCTTGTACTTAAGTCGGTATTGTGCCTTTTGTATTAAATTCGGATGCAATTTCTGTGTTTCATCGTCAATCAGAAGGTCCAAGGGATACAGTAAACCTGAAGTGAAGCATCGGAATCTAAAACTGGACTCACAGGAGAGGTTCAAATCATAGAAAGTGAGAGTGTCAGTCCTCTTGTCCTTAAGTCGGCATTGTACCTTTTGTATTAAATTCAGATGCAATTTCTGTGTTTCATCGTAATAAGAAGGTCCAAGGGATACAGTAAACCTGAAGTGAAGCATCGGAATCTAAAACTGGACTCACAGGAGAGGTTCAAATCATAGAAAGTGAGAGTGTCAGTCCTCTTTTAGTTAAGTCGGCATTGTGCCTTTTGTATTAAGTTCGGATGCAATTTCTGTGTCTCATCGTCAATACGAAGGTCCAAGGTATACAGTAAACCTGAAGTGAATCTTCGGAATCTAAAACTGGACTCACAGGAGAGGTTGATATCATAGAAAATTAGAGTCTCAGTACTCTTGTACTTAAGTCGGCGTTGTGCCTTTCGAATTTAATTCGGATGGAATTTCTGTGTTTCATCGTCAATAAGAAGGTCCAAAGGATACAGTAAACCTGAAATGAAGTATCGGATTCTAAAACTGGACTCACAGGAGAGGTTCAAATCATAGAAAGTGAGAGTGTCAGTCCTCTTGTACTTAAGTCGGCATTGTGCCTTTTGTATTAAATTCCAATGCAATGTCTGTGATTCATCGTCATTAAGAAGGTGCAAGGTATACGGTAAACCTGAAGTGAAGCATTGGAATCTAAAACTGGACTCGCAGGAGAGGTTCAAATCATAGAAAGTGAGAGTGTCAGTACTCTTGTCCTTAAGTCGGCATTGTGCGATTTGTATTAAATTCAGATGCAATTTCTGTGTTTCATCGTCAATAAGAAGGTCCAAAGGATACAGTAAACCTGAAGTGAAGCATCAGAATCTAAAACTGGACTCACAGGAGAGGTTGATATAATAGAAAATTAGAGTCTCAGTACTCTTGTACATAAGTCGGCATTGTGCCTTTTGTATTAAATTCCAATGCGATTTCTGTGTTTCATCGTCAATAAGAAAGTGCAAGGTATACAGTAAACCTGAAGTGAAGCATCGGAATCTAAAACTGGAAACACAGTAGAGGTTTAAATCATAGAAAGTGAGAGTGTCAGTCCTCTTGTACTTAAGTCGGCATTGTGCCTTTTGTATTAAATGAGCATGCAATTTCTGTGTTTCATCGTCATTAAGAAGGTCCAAGGGATACAGTAAACTTGAAGTGAAGCATCGGAATCTAAAACTGGACTCACAGGAGAGGTTCAAATCATAGAAAGTTAGAGTGACAGTCCTCTTGTCCTTAAGTCGGCATTGTGCCTTTTGTATTAAATTAAGATGCAATTTCTGTGTTTCATCGTCAATAAGAAGGTCCAAAGGATACAGTAAACCTGAAGTGAAACATCGGAATCTAAAACTGGACTCACTGGAGAGGTTCAAATCATAGAAAATTAGAGTGTCAGTCCTCTTGTAGTTAAGTCGTCACTGTGCATTTTGTATTAAATTCGGATGCAATTTCTGTGTTTCATCGTCAATCAGAAGGTCCAAGGGATACAGTAAACCTGAAGTGAAGCATCGGAATCTCAAACTGGACTCACAGGAGAGGTTCAAATCATAGAAAGTGAGAGTGTCAGTCCTCTTTTACTTAAGTTGGCATTGTGCCTTTTGTATTAAATTCGGATGCAATTTCTGTGTTTCATCGTCAATAAGAAGATCCAAAGGATACAGTAAACCTGAAGTGAAGCATCGGAATCTAAAACTGGACTCACAGGAGAGGTTCAAATCATAGAAAGTGAGAGTGTCAGTCCCCTTTTACTTAAGTCGGCATTGTGCCTTTTGTATTAAGTTCGGATGCAATTTCTGTGTTTCATCGTCAATACGAAGGTCCAAGGTATACAGTAAACCTGAAGTGAATTTTCGGAATCTAAAACTGGACTCACAGGAGAGGTTCAAATCATAGAAGTTAGTGTCAGTCCTCTTGTACTTAAGTCGGCATTGTGGTTTTTGTATTAAATTCGGATGCAATTTCTGTGTTTCATCGTCAATACGAAGGTCCAAGGGATACGGTAAACCTGAAGCGAAGCATCGGAATCCAAAAGTAGACTCACAGGAGAGGTTCGAATCATAGAAAGTTAGAGTGTCAGTCCTCTTGTACTTAAGTCGGCATTGTGCCTTTTGTATTGAATTCGGATGCAATTTCTGTGTTTCATCGTCAATAAGAAGGTGCAAGGTATACAGTAAACCTAAAGAGAAGCATCGGAATCTAAAACTGGATCCACAGTAGAGGTTTAAATCATAGAAAGTGAGAGTGTCAGTCCTCTTGTACTTAAGTCGGCATTGTGCCTTTTGTATTAAATTCGGATGCAATTTCTGTGTTTCATCGTCAATAAGAAGGTCCAAGGGATACAGTAGACCTGAAGTGATGCATCGGAATCTAAAACTGGACTCACAGGAGAGGTTCAAATCATAGAAAGTGAGAGTGTCAGTCCTCTTGTTCTTAAGTCGGCATTGTACCTTTTGTATTAAATTCAGATGCAATTTCTGTGTTTCATCGTCAATAAGAAGGTCCAAAGGATACAGTAAACCAGAAATGAAACATCGGAATCTAAAACTGGACTCACAGGAGAGGTTCAAATCATAGAAAACTAGAGTGTCAGTCCTCTTGTAGTTAAGTCGGCATTGTGCATTTTGTATAAAATTCGGATGCCACTTCTGTGTTTCATCGTCAATCAGAAGGTCCTAGGGATACAGTAAACCTAAAGTGAAACATCGGAATCTAAAACTGGACTCACAGGAGAGGTTCAAATCATAGAAAGTTAGAGTGTCAGTCCTCTTGTACTTAAGTCGGCATTGTGCCTTTTGTATTAAATTCGGACGCAAACTCTGTGTTTCATCGTCAATAACAAGGTCCAAGGTATACAGTAAACCTGAAGTGAAGCATCGGAATCTAAAACTGGACTCACAGGCGAGGTTCAAATCATAGAAAGTGAGAGTGTCAGTCATCTTGTACTGAAGTCGGCATTGTGCCTTTTGTATTAAATTTGGATGCAATTTC
This sequence comes from Schistocerca americana, assembly GCF_021461395.2. Taxonomy (NCBI): domain Eukaryota; kingdom Metazoa; phylum Arthropoda; class Insecta; order Orthoptera; family Acrididae; genus Schistocerca; species Schistocerca americana. The sequence goes on from NW_025725972.1 coordinate 286,009, forward strand.
TGTGTTTCATCGTCAATACGAAGGTCCAAAGGATACAGTAAACCTGAAGTGAAGCATCGGAATCTAAAACTGGACTCGCAGAAGCGGTTCAAATCATAGAAAGTGAGAGTGTTAGTCCTCTTTTACTTAAGTCGGCATTGTGCCTGTTGTATTAAGTTCGGATGCAATTTTTGTGTTTCATCGTTAATAAGATGGTTCGAGGTATACAGTAAACCTGAAGTGAAGCATCGGAATCTAAAACTGGACTCACTGATAAGGTTCTAATCATAGAGAGTTAGAGTATCACTCCTCTTGTACTTTAGTCGGTATTGTGCCTTTTGTAATAAATTCGGATGCTATTTCTGTGTTTCATCGTCAATAAGAAGGTCCAAGGCATACAGTAAACCTGAAGTGAAGCATCGGAATCTAAAACTGGACTCACAGGAGAGGTTCAAATCATAGAAAGTGAGAGTGTCAGTCCTCTTTTACTTAAGTCGGCATTGTGCCTTTTGTATTAAAATCGGATGCAATTTCGGTGTTTCATCGTCAATAAGAAGGCTCAAGGTATACAGTAAACGTGAAGTGAAGCATCGGAATCTAAAACTGGACTCACAGGAGAGATTTAAATCATAGAAAGTTACGGTGTGAGTCCTCTTGTATTTAAGTCGAAATTGTGCCTTTTGTATTACAATCGGATGCTATATCTGTGTTTCATCGTCAATAAAAAGGTTCAAGGTATACAGTAAACCTGAAGTGAAGCATCGGAATCTATAACTTGACTCACAGGAGAGGTTCTAAACATAGAGAGTTAGAGTATCACTCCTCTTGTACTTAAGTCGGTATTGTGCCTTTGTATCAAATTCGGATGCAATTTCTGTGTTTCATCGTCAATAAGAAGGTCCAAGGGATACAGTAAACCTGAAATGAAGCATCGGAATCTAAGACTGGACTCACAGGAGAGGTTAAAATCATATAAAGTGAGAGTGTCAGTCCTCTTGTACTTAAGTCAGCATTGTACCTTTTGTATTAAATTCCAATGCAATGTCTGTGTTTCATCGTGAATAAGAAGGTGCGAGGTATACAGTAAACCTGAAGTGAAGCACCGGAATCTAAAACTGGACTCACAGGAGAGGTTTAAATAATAGAAAGTGAGAGTGTCAGTCCTCTTGTACTTAAGTCGGCATTGCGCCTTTTGTTTAAAATTCGGATGCAATTTCTGTGTTTCATCTTCAATAAGAAGGTCCAAGGGATACAGTAAACGTGAAGTGAAGCATCGGAATCTAAAACTGGACTCACAGGAGAGGTTCAAATCATAGAAAGTGAGATTGTCAGTCCTCTTGTCCTTAAGTCGGCATTGTGCCTTTTCAATTAAATTCAGATGCAATTTCTGTGTTTCATCGTCAATAAGATGGTCCAAGTTATACAGTAAACCTGAAGAAAAGCATCGGAATCTAAAACTGGACTCACAGGAGAGGTTCAAATCATAGAAAGTGAGAGTGTCAGTCCTCTTTTACTTAAAACGGCATTGTGCCTTTTGTATTAAGTTCGGATGCAATTTCTGTGTTTCATCGTCAATACGAAGGTCCAAGGTATACAGTAAACCTGAAGTGAATCTTTGGAATCTAAAACTGGACTCACAGGAGAGGTTCAAATCATAGAAAGTTAGAGTTTTAGTCCTCTTGTACTTAAGTCCCCATTGTGGCTTTTGATTTAAATTCGGATGCAATTTCTGTGTTTCATCGTCAATACGAAGGTCCAACGGATACAGAAAACCTGAAGCGAAGCATCGGAATCCAATTGTGGATTCACAGGAGAGGTTCAAATCATAGAAAGTGAGAGTGTCAGTCCTCTTGTACTTAAGTTGGCATTGTGCCTTTTGTATTGAATTCGGATGCAATTTCTGTGTTTCATCGTCAATAAGAAGGTTCAAGGTATACAGTAAACCTGAAGTGAAGCATCGGAATCTAAAACTGGACTCACAGGAGAGGTTCTAATCATAGAGAGTTAGAGTATAACTCCTCTTCTACTTAAGTCGGTATTGTGCCTTTTGTAATAAATTCGGATGCAATTTCTGTGTTTCATCGTCAATAAGAAGGTCCAAAGCATACAGTAAACCTGAAGTGAAGCATCGGAATATAAAACTGGACGCACAGGAGGGGTTGATATCATAGAAAATTAGAGTCTCAGTACTCTTGTACTTAAGTCCGCATTGTGCCTTTCGAATTTAATTCGGATGCAGTTTCTGTGTTTCATCGTCAATAAGAAGGTCCAAGGTATACAGTAAACCTGAAATGAAGTGTCGGATTCTAAAATTGGACTCACAGGAAAAGGTTCACATCATAGAAAGTGAGAGTGTCAGTCCTCTTTTACCTAAGTCGGCATTGTGCCTTATGTATTAAATTCGGATGCAATTTCTGTGTTTCATCGTCAATAACATGGTCCACGTCATACAGTAAACCTGAAGTGAAGCATCGGAATCCAAAAGTGGACTCACAGGAGAGGTTCAAATCATAGAATGTGAGAGTGTCAGTCCTCTTGCACTTAAGTCGGCATTGTGCCTTTTGTATTAAATTCGGATGCAATTTCTGTGTTTCATCGTCAATAAGACGGTCCAAGGGATACAGTAAACCTGAAGTGAAGGATCGGAATCTAAAGTGGACTCACACGAGAGGTTCAAATCATAGAAAGTGAGAGTGTCAGTCCTCTTTTACTTAAGTCGGCATTGTGCCTTTTGTATTAAATTCGGAAGCAATTTCTGTGTTTCATCGTCGATAAGAAGGTCCAAAGGATACAATAAACCTGAAGTGAAGCATCGGAATATAAAACTGGACTCACAGGAGAGGTTGATATCATAGAAAATTAGATTCTCAGTACTCTTGTACTAATGTCGGCATTGTGCCTTTTGTATTAAATTCAGATGCAATTTCTGTGTTTCATCGTCAATAAGACGGTCCAAAGGATACAGTAAACCTGAAGTGAAGCATCGGAATCTGAAACTGGACTCACAGGAGAGGTTCAATTCATAGAATGTTAGAGTGTCAGCCCTCTTGTACTTAAGTGGGCATTTTGCCTTTTGTATTAAATTCGGATGCAATTTCTGTGTTTCATCGTCAATAAGAAGGCTCAAGGTATACAGTAAACCTGAAGTGAAGCATCGGAATCTAAAACTGGACTCACAGGAGAGGTTCTAATCATAGAGAGTTAGAGTATAACTCCTCTTCTACTTAAGTCGGTATTGTGCCTTTTGTAATAAATTCGGATGCAATTTCTGTGTTTCATCGTCAATAAAAAGGACCAAAGGATACAGTAAACCTGAAGTGTAGCATCGGAGTGTAAAACTGGATTCACAGGAGAAGTTGATATCATAGAAAATTAGAGTCTCAGTACTCTTGTACTTAAGTCGGCATTGTGCCTTTCAAATTTAATTCGGATGCAATTTCTGTGTTTCATCGTCAATAAGAAGGTCCAAGGTATACAGTAAACCTGAAATGAAGCATCGGAATCTAAAACTGGACTCACAGGAGAGGTTAAAATCATAGAAAGTGAGAGTGTCAGTCCTCTTGTACTTAACTCAGCATTGTACCTTTTGTATTAAATTCCAATGCAATGTCTGTGTTTCATCGTCAATAAGAAGGTGCAAGGTATACAGTAAACCTGAAGTGAAGCACCGGAATCTAAAACTGGACTCACAGGAGAGGTTTAAGTAATAGAGAGTGAGAGTGTCGGTCCTCTTGTACTTAAGTCGGCATTGTGCCTTTTGTATTAAATTCGGATGCAATTTCTGTGTTTCATCGTCAATAAGAAGGTTCAAGGTATACAGTAAACCTGAAGTGAAGCATCGGAATCTAAAACTGGACTCACAGGAGAGGTTCTAATCATAGAGAGTTAGAGTATAACTCCTCTTCTACTTAAGTCGGTATTGTGCCTTTTGTAATAAATTCGGATGCAATTTCTGTGTTTCATCGTCAATAAAAAGGACCAAAGGATACAGTAAACCTGAAGTGTAGCATCGGAGTGTAAAACTGGACTCACAGGAGAAGTTGATATCATAGAAAATTAGAGTCTCAGTACTCTTGTACTTAAGTCGGCATTGTGCCTTTCAAATTTAATTCGGATGCAATTTCTGTGTTTCATCGTCAATAAGAAGGTCCAAGGTATACAGTAAACCTGAAATGAAGCATCGGAATCTAAAACTGGACTCACAGGAGAGGTTAAAATCATAGAAGGTGAGAGTGTCAGTCCTCTTGTACTTAACTCAGCATTGTACCTTTTGTAATAAATTCCAATGCAATGTCTGTGTTTCATCGTCAATAAGAAGGTGCAAGGTATACAGTAAACCTGAAGTGAAGCACCGGAATCTAAAACTGGACTCACAGGAGAGGTTTAAGTAATAGAGAGTGAGAGTGTCGGTCCTCTTGTACTTAAGCCGGCATTGTGCCTTTTGTATTAAATTCGGATGCAATTTCTGTGTTTCATCGTCAATAACAAGGTCCAAGGGATACAGTAAACCTGAAGTGAAGCATCGGAATCTAAAACTGGACTCACAGGAGTGGTTCAAATCATAGAAAGTGAGAGTGTCAGTCCTCTTGTCCTTAAGTTGGCATTGTGCCTTTTCAATTAAATTCAGATGCAATTTCTGTGTTTCATCGTCAACAAGAAGGTCCAAAGGATACAGTAAACCGGAAGTGAAACATCGGAATCTAAAACTGGACTCACAGGAGAGGTTCAAATCATAGAAAGTGAGAGTGTCAGTCCTCTTTTACTTAAGTCGGCATTGTGCCTTTTGTATTAAATTCCGTTGCAATTTCTGTGTTTCATCGTCAATAAGATGGTCCAAGTTATACAGTAAACCTGAAGAAAAGCATCGGAATCTAAAACTGGACTCACAGGAGAGGTTCAAATCATAGAAAGTGAGAGTGTCAGTCCTCTTTTACTTAAGTCGGCATTGTGCCTTTTGTATTAAGTTCGGATGCAATTTCTGTGTTTCATCGTCAATACGAAGGTCCAAGGTATACAGTAAACCTGAAGTGAATCTTCGGAATCTAAAACTGGACTCACAGGAGAGGTTCAAATCATAGAAAGTTAGAGTGTCAGTCCTCTTGTACTTAAGTCGGCATTGTGGCTTTTGATTTAAATTCGGATGCAATTTCTGTGTTTCATCGTCAATACGAAGGTCCAACGGATACAGTAAACCTGAAGCGAAGCATCGGAATCCAAAAGTGGATTCACAGGAGAGGTTCAAATCATAGAAAGTGAGAGTGTCAGTCCTCTTGTACTTAAGTCGGCATTGTGCCTTTTGTATTGAATTCGGATGCAATTTCTGTGTTTCATCGTCAATAAGAAGGTTCAAGGTATACAGTAAACCTGAAGTGAAGCATCGGAATCTAAAACTGGACTCACGGGAGTGGTTCTAATCATAGAGAGTCAGAGTATCACTCCTCTTCTACTTAAGTCGGTATTGTGCCTTTTGTAATAAATTCGGATGCAATTTCTGTGTTTCATCGTCAATAAGAAGGTCCAAAGCATACAGTAAACCTGAAGTGAAGCATCGGAATATAAAACTGGACGCACAGGAGGGGTTGATATCATAGAAAATTAGAGTCTCAGTACTCTTGTACTTAAGTCCGCATTGTGCCTTTCGAATTTAATTCGGATGCAATTTCTGTGTTTCATCGTCAATATGAAGGTCCAAGGTATACAGTAAACCTGAAATGAAGTGTCGGATTCGAAAATTGGACTCACAGGAGAGGTTCACATCATAGAAAGTGAGAGTGTCAGTCCTCTTGTACTTAAGTCGGCATTGTGCCTTTTGTATTAAATTCCAATGCAATGTCTGTGATTCATCGTCAATCAGAAGGTGCAAGGTATACGGTAAATGTGAAGTGAAGCATCAGAATTAAAAACTGGACTCATGGGAGAGGTTCAAATCATAGAAAGTTAGAGTGTCAGTCATCTTGTACTTAAGTCGGCATTGTGCCTTTTGTATTAAATTTGGATGCAATTTCTATGTTTCATCGTCAATAAGAAGGTCCAAAGGATACAGTAAACCTGAAGTGAAGCATCGGAATCTAAAACTGGACTCACAGGAGAGGTTCAAATCATAGAAAGTGAGAGTGTCAGTCCTCTTTTACTTAAGTCGGCATTGTGCCTTTTGTATTAAGTTCGGATGCAATTTTTGTGTTTCATCGTCAATACGAAGGTCCAAGGTATACAGTAAACCTGAAGTGAATCATCGGAATCTAAAACTGGACTCACAATAGAGGTTCAAATCATAGAAAGTTAGAGTGTCAGTCCTCTTGTACTTAAGTCGGCATTGTGCCTTTTGTATTAAATTCGGATGCAATTTCTGTGTTTCATCGTCAATACGAAGATCCAAGGGATACAGTAAACCTGACGTGAAGCTTCGGAATCCAAAAGTGGACTCACAGGAGAGGTTCAAATCATACAAAGTGAGAGTGTGAGTCCTCTTGTACTTAAGTCGGCTTTGTGCCTTTTGTATTGAATTCGGATGCTATTTCTGTGTTTCACCGTCAATAAGAGGGTTCAAGGTATACAGTACACCAGAAGTGAAGCATCGGAATCTAAAACTGGACTCACAGGAGAGGTTCTAATCATAGAGAGTTAGAGTATCACTCCTCTTGTACTTAAGTCGTTATTGTGCCTTTTGTAATAATTCGGATGCTATTTCTGTGTTTCATCGTCAATAAGAAGGTCCAAGGGATACAGTAAACCTGAAGTGAAGCATCGGAATATAAAGTGGACTCACACGAGAGGTTCAAATCATAGAAAGTGAGAGTGTCAGTCCTCTTTTACTTAAGTCGGCATTGTGCCTTTTGAATTACATTCGAAAGCAATTTCTGTGTTTCATCGCCAATACGAAGGTCCAAGGTATACAGTAAACCTGAAGTGAAGCATCGGTATCAAAAACTTGACTCACAGGAGAGGTTCAAATCATAGAAAGTTAGAGTGTCAGTCCTCTTTTACTTAAGTCGGCATTGTTCCTTTTGTATTAAATTCGGATCCAATTTCTGTGTTTCATCGTGAATTAGAAGGTTCAAGGTATACAGTAAACCTGAAGTGAAGCATCGGAATCTAAAACTGGACTCACAGGAGAGGTTCTAATCATAGAGAGTTAGAGTATCACTCCTCTTGTACTTAACTCGTCATTGTGCCTTTTGTATTAAATTCGGATGCAATTTCTGTGTTTCTTCGTCAATAAGAAGGTCCGAGGGATACAGTAAACCTGAAGTGAAGCATCGGAATCTAAAACTGGACTCACAGGAGAGGTTCTAATCATAGAGAGTTAGAGTTTCACTCCTCTTGTACTTAACTCGTCCTTGTGCCTTTTGTATTAAATTCGGATGCAATTTCTGTGTTTCATCGTCAATAAGATGGTCCACGTCATACAGTAAACCTGAAGTGAAGCATCGGAATCCAAAAGTGGACTCACAGGAGAGGTTCAAATCATAGAATGTGAGAGTGTCAGTCCTCTTGCTCTTAAGTCGGCATTGTGCCTTTTGTATTAAATTCGGAAGCAATTTCTGTGTTTCATCGTCGATAAGAAGGTCCAAAGGATACAGTAAACCTGAAGTGAAGCATCGGAATATAAAACTGGACTCACAGGAGAGGTTGATATCATAGAAAATTAGATTCTCAGTACTCTTGTACTAATGTCGGCATTGTGCCTTTTGTATTAAATTCAGATGCAATTTCTGTGTTTCATCGTCAATAAGACGGTCCAAGGGATACAGTAAACCTGAAGTGAAGCATCGGAATCTAAAGTGGACTCACACGAGAGGTTCAAATCATAGAAAGTGAGAGTGTCAGTCCTCTTTTACTTAAGTCGGCATTGTGCCTTTTGTATTAAATTCGGAAGCAATTTCTGTGTTTCATCGTCGATAAGAAGGTCCAAAGGATACAGTAAACCTGAAGTGAAGCATCGGAATATAAAACTGGACTCACAGGAGAGGTTGATATCATAGAAAATTAGATTCTCAGTACTCTTGTACTAATGTCGGCATTGTGCCTTTTGTATTAAATTCAGATGCAATTTCTGTGTTTCATCGTCAATAAGACGGTCCAAAGGATACAGTAAACCTGAAGTGAAGCATCGTAATCTGAAACTGGACTCACAGGAGAGGTTCAATTCATAGAAAGTTAGAGTGTCAGCCCTCTTGTACTTAAGTGGGCATTTAGCCTTTTGTATTAAATTCGGATGCAATTTCTGTGTTTCATCGTCAATAACAAGGTCCAAGGGATACAGTAAACCTGAAGTGAAGCATCGGAATCTAAAACTGGACTCACAGGAGTGGTTCAAATCGTAGAAAGTAAGAGTGTCAGTCCTCTTGTCCTTAAGTCGGCATTGTGCCTTTTCAATTAAATTCAGATGCAATTTCTGTGTTTCATCGTCAACAAGAAGGTCCAAAGGATACAGTAAACCTGAAGTGAAACATCGGAATCTAAAACTGGACTCACAGGAGAGGTTCAAATAATAGAAAATTAGAGTGTCAGTCCTCTTGTACTTAAGTCGGCATTGTGCATTTTGTATTAAATTCGGATGCAATTACTGTGTTTCATCGTCAATCAGAAGGTCCAAGGGATACAGTAAACCTGAAGTGAAGCATCGGAATCTAAAACTGGACTCACAGGAGAGGTTCAAATCATAGAAAGTGACGGTGTCAGTCCTCTTTTAGTTAAGTCGGCATTGTACCTTTTGTATTAAGTTCGGATGCAATATCTGTGTTTCATCGTCAATACGAAGGTCCAAGGTATACAGTAAACCTGAAGCGAAGCATCGGAATCCAAAAGTGGATTCACAGGACAGGTTCAAATCATAGAAAAGGAGAGTGTCAGTCCTCTTGTACTTACGTCGGCATTGTGCCTTTTGTATTGAATTCGGATGCAATTTCTGTGTATCATCGTCGATAAGAAGGTTCAAGGTATACAGTAAACCTGAAGTGAAGCATCGGAATCTAAAACTGGACTCACGGGAGTGGTTCTAATCATAGAGAGTTAGAGTATCACTCCTCTTCTACTTAAGTCGGTATTGTGCCTTTTGTAATAAATTCGGATGCAATTTCTGTGTTTCATCGTCAATAAGAAGGTCCAAAGCATACAGTAAACCTGAAGTGAAGCATCGGAATCTAAAACTGGACTCACAGGAGAGGTTCAAATCATAGAAAGTGAGAGTGTCAGTCCTCTTTTACTTAAGTGGGCATTGTGCCTTTTGTATTAAGTTCGGATGCAATTTTTGTGTTTCATCGTCAATACGAAGGTCCAAGGTATACAGTAAACCTGAAGTGAATCATCGGAATCTAAAACTGGACTCACAGGAGAGGTTCAAATCATAGAAAGTTAGAGTGTCAGTCCTCTTGTACTTAAGTCGGCATTGTGCCTTTTGTATTAAATTCGGATGCAATTTCTGTGTTTCATCGTCAATACGAAGATCCAAGGGTTACAGTAAACCTGACGTGAAGCTTCGGAATCCAAAAGTGGACTCACAGGAGAGGTTCAAATCATACAAAGTGAGAGTGTCAGTCCTCTTGTACTTAAGTCGGCATTGTGCCTTTTGTATTGAATTCGGATGCTATTTCTGTGTTTCACCGTCAATTAGAGGGTTCAAGGTATACAGTACACCAGAAGTGAAGCATCGGAATCTAAAACTGGACTCACAGGAGAGGTTCTAATTATAGAGAGTTAGAGTATCACTCCTCTTGTACTTAAGTCGGTATTGTGCCTTTTGTAATAATTCGGATGCTATTTCTGTGTTTCATCGTCAATAAGAAGGTCCAAGGGATACAGTAAACCTGAAATGAAGCATCGAAATATAAAGTGGACTCACACGAGAGGTTCAAATCATAGAAAGTGAGAGTGTCAGTGCTCTTTTACTTAAGTCGGCATTGTGCCTTTTGTATTAAATTCGAAAGCAATTTCTGTGTTTCATCGCCAATACGAAGGTCCAAGGTATACAGTAAACCTGAAGTGAAGCATCGGTATCAAAAACTGGACTCACAGGAGAGGTTCAAATCATAGAAAGTTAGAGTGTCAGTCCTCTTTTACTTAAGTCGGCATTGTTCCTTTTGTATTAAATTCGGATGCAATTTCTGTGTTTCATCGTGAATTAGAAGGTACAAGGTATACAGTAAACCTGAAGTGAAGCATCGGAATCTAAAACTGGACTCACAGGAGAGGTTCTAATCATAGAGAGTTAGAGTATCACACCTCTTGTACTTAACTCGTCATTGTGCCTTTTGTATTAAATTCGGATGCAATTTCTGTGTTTCATCGTCAATAAGAAGGTCCGAGGTATACAGTAAACCTGATGTGAAGCATCGGAATCTAAAACTGGACTCACAGGAGAGGTTCAAATCATAGAAAGTGAGAGTGTCAGTCCTCTTTTACTTAAGTCGGCATTGTGCCTTTTGCATTAAATTCGGATGCAATTTCTGTGTTTCATCGTCAATAAGAAGGTCCAAGTGATACAGTTAACCTGAAGTGAAGCATCGGAATCTAAAATTGGACTCACAGGAGAGGTTGAAATCATGGAAAGTTAGAGTGTGAGTCCTCTTGTACTTAAGTCGTCATTGTGCCTTTTGTATTAAATTCGGATGCAATTTCTGTCTTTCATCGTCAATAAGAAGGTCCGAGGTATACAGTAAACCTGAAGTGAAGCATATGAAACTAAAACTGGACTCACAGGAGATGTTCAAATCATAGAAAGTTATAGTGTCAGTCCCCTTGTACTTCAGACGGAATTGTGACTTTGGCATTACATTCGGATGCAATTTCTGTGTTTCATCGTCAATAAGAAGGTCCAAGGGAAACAGTAAACCTGAAGTGAATCTTCGGAATCCAAAAGTGGACTCACAGGAGAGGTTCAAATCATAGAAAGTTAGAGTGTCAGACCGCTTGTACTTAAGTAGGCATTGTGCCGTTTGTATTAAATTGGGATGCAATTTCTGTGTTTCAACGTCAATACAAAAGTCCAAGGGATACAGTAAACCTGAAGTGAAGCATCGGAATCTAAAACTGGACTCCCAGGAGCGGTTCAAATAATAGAAAGTGAGAGTGTCAGTCCTCTTGTACTTAACTCGGCATTGTGCCTCCTGTATTAAATTCCAATGCAAACTCTGTGTTTCATCGTCAATATGAAGTTCCAAGGGATACAGTAAACCTCAAGTGAAGCATCGGAATCTAAAATTGGTCTCACAGGAGAGGTTCAATCATAGAAAGTGAGAGTGTCAGTCCTCTTGTACTTAAGTCGGCATTGTGCCTTTTGTATTAAATTCGGATGCAATTTCTCTGTTTCATCGTCAATAAGAAGGTCCAAGGGATACAGTAAACCTGTAGTGAAGCATCGGAATCTAAAACTGGACTCACAGGAGAGGTTCAAATCATAGAAAGTGAGAGTGTCAGTCCACTTTTACTTAAGACGGCAATGTGCCTTTTGTATTAAATTCGGATGCAATTTCTGTGTTACATCGTCAATAAGAAGGTCCAAGGTATACAGTAAACCTGAAGTGAAGCATCAGAATCTAAAACTGGGCTCACAGGTGAGGTTCAAATCATAGAGAGTTAGAGTGTCAGTCCTCTTGCACTTAAGTCGGCATTGTGCCTTTTGTATTAAATTCGGATGCAAACTCTGTGTTTCATCGTCAATACGAGGGGGCAAGGTCTACTGTAAACCTGAAGTGAAGCATCGGATTATAAAACTGGACTCACAGGAGAGGTTCAAATCATAGAAAGTAAGAGTGTCAGTCCTCTTGTACTTAAGTCGGCATTGTGTCTTTTGTATTATATTGAGATGCAACTTCTGTGTTTCATTGTCAATAAGAAGGTGCAAGGTATACTGTAAACCTGAAGTTAAGCATTGGAATATAAAACTGGACTCACAGCAGAGGTTCAAATCATAGAAAGTGATAGTGTCAGACATCTTTTACATATGTCGGCATTGTGCCCTTTGTATTACATTCAGATGCAATTTCTGTGTTTCCTCGTCAATAAGAAGGTCCAAGGTATACAGTGAACCTGAAGTGAAGCATCGGAATCTAAAACTGGACTCACAGGAGAGGTTGAAATCATAGAAAGTTAGAGTGTCAGTACTCTTGTACTTAAGTCGGTATTGTGCCTCTTGTATTAAATTCGGATGCAAACTGTGTGTTTCATCGTCAATACGAAGGTCCAAGGTATACATTAAACCTGTAGTGAAGCATCGGAATCTAAAACTGGACTCACAGGAGAGGTTCAAATCGTAGAAAGTTAGAGTGTCAGCCCTCTTGTACTTAAGTCGGCATTGTGCCTTTTGAATTATATTCGGATGATATTTCTGTGTTTCATCGTCAATAAGAAGGTCCGAGTTATACAGTAAACCTGAAGTGAAGCATCGGAATCTAAAACAGGACGCACAGGAGAGGTTCAAATCATGGAAAGTTAGAGTGTCAGTCCTCTTGTACGTAAGTCGGAATTGTGAATATTGTATTAAATTCGGATGCAATTTCTGTGTTTCATCGTCAATAAGAAGGTCCATGGGATACAGTAAACCTGAAGTGAAGTATCGGAATCCAAAACTGGACTCACTGGAGAGGGTCAAATCATAGAAAGTTAGACTGTCAGTCCTCTTGTACTTAACTCGGCATTGTGCCTTATGTATTAAATTCAGATGCAATTTCTGTGATTAATCGTCAATAAGTAGGTCCAAAGGATACAGTAAACCTGAAGTGAAGCATCGGAATATAAAACTGGACTCACAGGAGAGGTTCAAATCATAGAAAGTTAGACTGTCAGTCCTCTTGTACTTAACTCGGCATTGTACATTTAGTATAAAATTCGGATGCAATTTCTGTGTTTCATCGTCAATTAGAAAGACCAAAGGATACAGTAAACCTGAAGTGAAGCATCGGAATCTACAACTGGGCTCACAGGAGAGGTTCAAATCATAGAAAGTTAGAGTGTCAGTCCTCTTTTACTTAAGTCGGCATTGTGCCTTTTGTATTAAATTCGGATGCCATTTCTGTGTTTCGTCGTCAATAAGAATGTCCAAGGTATACAGTAAACCTGAAGTGAAGCATCGGAATCTAAAACTGGACTCACACTAGAGGTTGAAATCATAGAAAGTTAGAGTGTCAGTACTCTTGTACTTAACTCGGCATTGTGCCTGTTGTATTAAATTCGGATGCAATTTCTGTGTTTCATCGTCAATAAGAAGGTCCAAAGGATACAGTAAACCTGAAGTGAAGCATCGGAATCTAGAACTGGACTCACAGGAGAGGTGCAAATCATAGAAAGTTAGACTCTCAGTCCTCTTGTACTTAACTCGGCACTGTGCCTGTAGTATTAAATTCGGATGCAATTTCTGTGTTTCATCGTCAATAAGAACGTTAAAAGGATACAGTAAACGTGAAGTGAAGCATCTGAATCTAAAACTGGACTCACAGGAGAGGTTCAAATCATAGAAAGGTAGAGTGTCAGTCCTCTTGTACTTGACTCGGCATTGTGCCTTTTGTGTTAAATTCGGATGCAATTTCTGTGTTTCATCGTCAATAAGAAGGTTCAAAGGATACAGTAAACCTGAAGTGAAGCATCGGAATCTAAAACTGGACTCACAGGAGAGGTTCAAATCATAGAAAGTTAGAGTGTCAGTCCTCTTTTACTTAAGTCGGCATTAGGCCTTTTGTATTAAATTCGGATGCTATTTCTGTGTTTCATCGTCAATAAGAAGGTCCAAGGTATACAGTAAACCTGAAATGAAGCATCGGAATCTAAATCTGGACTCACAGGAGAGATTCAAATCATATAAAGTTAGACTGTCAGTCCTCTTGTACTTATCTCGGCATTGTGCCTTTTGGATTAAATTCGGATGCAATTTCTGCCTTTCATCGTCAATAAGAAGGTCCAGAGGATACAGTAAACCTGAAGTGAAGCATCGGAATCTAAAACTGGACTCACAGGAGAGGTTCAAATCATAGAAAGTTAGAGTGTCAGTCCTCTTTTACTTAAGTCGGCATTGTGCCTCTTGTATTAAATTCGGATGCAATTTCTGTGTTTCATCGTCAATAAGAAAGTTCAAGGTATACAGTAAACCTGAAGTGAAGCATCGGATTCTAAAACTGGACTCACAGGAGAGATTGAACTCATAGAAAGTTAGAGTGTCAGTCCTCTTGTACTTAAGTCAGCATTGTGCATTTTTTTTTAAATTCGGATGCAATTTCTGTGTTTCATTGTCAATAACAAGGTCTTAGGTATACAGTAAACCTGAAGTGAAACATCGAAATCTAAAACTAGACTCACAGGAGAGGTTGAAATCATAGAAAGTTAGTGCCAGTACTCTTGTACTTAAGTCGGTATTGTGCCTTTTGTATTAAATTCGGATGCAAACTCTGTCTTTCATCGTCAATAAGAAGGTCCAATTTATACAGTAAACCTGAAGTGAAGCATCGGAATCTAAAACTGGTCTCATAGGAGATGTTCAAATCATAGAAAGTTAGTGTGTCAGTCCTCTTGTACTTAAGTCGGCATCGTGCCTTTCGAATTTAATTCCGATGCAATTTCTGTGTTCCATCGTCGATAAGAAGGTCCAAGGTATACAGTAAACCTGAAGTGAAGCATCGGAATCTAAAACTGGACTCACAGGAGAGGTTCAAATCATAGAAAGTTAAAGTGTTGTACTTAAGTCGGCATTGTGCCTTTTGTATTAAATTCGGTTGTAATTTCTGTGTTTCATCGTCAATAAGAACGTTAAAAGGATACATTAAACGTGAAGTGAAGCATCGGAATCTAAAACTGGACTCACAGGAGAGGTTCAAATCATAGAAAGGTAGAGTGTCAGTCCTCTTGTACTTGACTCGGCATTGTGCCTTTTGTGTTAAATTCGGATGCAATTTCTGTGTTTCATCGTCAATAAGAAGGTTCAAAGGATACAGTAAACCTGAAGTGAAGCATCGGAATCTAAAACTGGACTCACAGGAGAGGTTCAAATCATAGAAAGTTAGAGTGTCAGTCCTCTTTTACTTAAGTCGGCATTGTGCTTTTTGTATTAAATTCGGATGCAATTTCTGTGTTTCATCGTCAAAAAGAAGGTCCAAGGTATACAGTAAACGTGAAGTGAAGCATCGGAATCTAAAACTGGACTTACAGGAAAGGTTCAAATCATAGAAAGTTTGAGTGTCAGCCATCTTGTACTTAAGTCGGCATTGTGCCTTTTGAAATAAATTCGGATGCAATTTCTGTGTTTCATCGTCAATAAGAAGGTCCGAGGTATACAGTAAACCTGAAGTGCAGCAACGGAATCTAAAACTGGACTCACAGGAGAGGTTCAAATCATGGAAAGTTAGAGTCTCGGTCCTCTTGTACTTAAGTCGGCATTGTGAAATTTGTATTAAATTCGGATACAATCTCTGTGTTTGATCGTCAATAAGATGGTCCAAGGGATACAGTAAACCTGTAGTGAAGCATCGGAATCTAAAACTGGACTCACAGGAGAGATTCAAATCATAGAAAGTTAGACTGTCAGTCCTCTTGAACTTAACTCGGCATTGTGCCTTTTGGATTAAATTCGGATGCAATTTCTGCCTTTCATCGTCAATAAGAAGTTCCAGAGGATACAGTAAACCTGAAGTGAAGCATCGGGATCTAAAACTGGACTTACAGGAGAGGTTCAAATCATAGAATGTTAGAGTGTCAGTCCTCTTTCACTTAAGTCGGCATTGTGCCTTTTGTATTAAATTCGGATGCAATTTCTGTGTTTCATCGTCAATAACAATTTCCAAGGTATACAGTAAACCTGAGGTGAAGCATCGGATTCTAAAACTGGACTCACAGGAGAGGTTCAAATCATAGAAAGTTAAAGTGTCAGTCCTCTTTTACTTAAGTCGGCATTGTGCTTTTTGTATTAAATTCGGATGCAATTTCTGAGTTTCATCGTCAATAAGAAGGTCCAAGGTATACAGTAAACCTGAAGTGAAGCATCGGAATCTATAACTGGACTCACAGGAGAGGTTCAAATCATAGAAAGTTAAATTGTTGTACTTAAGTCGGCATTGTGCCTTTTGTATTAAATTCGGATGCAATTTCTGTGTTTCATCGTCAACAAGAAGGTCCAAGGTATACAGTAAACCTGAAGTGAAGCATCGGATTCTAAAACTGGACTCACAGGAGAGGTTGAAATCATAGAAAGTTAGAGTGTCGGTACTCTTGTATTTAAGTCAGTATTGTGCCTTTTGTATTAAATTCGGATGCAAACTCTGTATTTCATCGTCAATAAGAAGGTCGAATTTATACAGTAACCCTGAAGTGAGGCATCGGAATCTAAAACTGGACTCACAGGAGAGGTTCAAATCTTAGAAAATTAGAATTCCAGCCCTCTTGTACTTAAGTCGGCATTGTGCCTTTTGTATTAAATTCGGTTGCAACATCTGTGTTTCATCGTCAATATGAAGGTCCGAGGTATACAGTAAACCTGAAGTGAAGCATCGGAATCTAAAACTGGACTTACAGGAGAGGTTCAAATCATAGAATGTTAGAGTGTCAGTCCTCTAATACCTAAGTCGGCATTGTGAATTTTGTATTAAATTCGGATGCATATTCTGTGTATCATCGTCAATAAGAAGGTCCAAGGGTTACAGTAAACCTAAAGTGATGCATCGGAATCTAAAACTGGACTCACAGGAGAGGTTTCTAATCATAGAAAGTTAGACTGTCAGTCCTCTTGTACTTAACTCGGCATTGTGCCTTCGGAATTTAATTCGGATGCAATTTCTGTGTTTCATCGTCAATAAGAAGGTCCAAGGTACACAGTGAACCTGAAGAGAAGCGTCGGAATCTAAAACTATACTCACAGGAGAGGTTCAAATCATAGATTATTAGAGTGTCAGTCTTCGTGTACTTAAGTCGGCTTCGTGCCTCTTGAATTTATTTCCGATGCAATATCTGTGTTCCATCGTCAATAAGAAGGTCCAAGGTATACAGTAAACCTGAAGTGAAGCATCGGAATCTAAAACTGGACCCACAGGAGTGGTTCAAATCATAGAAAGTTAAAGTGTCAGTCCTCTTGTACTTAAGTCGGCTTTGTGCCTTTTGTATTAAATTCGGATGCAATTTCTGTGTTTCATCGTCAATAAGAAGGTCCAAGGGATACAGTAACCCTGAAGTGAAGCATCGGAATCTAAATATGGACTCACAGGGTAGGTTCAAATCATAGAAAGTTAGAGTGTCAATCCTCTTGTACTTAGGTCAGCATTCTGCCTTTTGTATTAAATTTGGATGCAATTTCTGTGTTTCATCGTCAATAAGAAGGTCCAAGGTATACAGTAAACCTGAAATAAGGCATCGGAATCTAGAACTGGACTCACAGGAGAGGTTTAAATCATAGAAAGTTAGAGTGTCATTACTCTTGTACTGAAGTCGGTATTGAGCCTATTGTATTAAATTCGGATGCAAACTCTGTATTTCATCGTCAATAAGAAGGTCGAATTTATACAGTAACCCTGAAGTGAGGCATCGGAATCTAAAACTGGACTCACAGGAGAGGTTCAAATCTTAGAAAATTAGAGTTTCAGCCCTCTTGTACTTAAGCCGGCATTGTACTTTTTGTATTAAATTCGGTTGCAACTTCTGTGTTTCATCGTCAATATGAAGGTCCAAGGGATACAGTAAACCTGAAGTGAAGCATCGGAATCTAAAACTGGACTCACGGGAGAGGTTCATATTATAGAAAGTTAGAGTGTCAGTCCTCCTGTACTTAAGTCAGCATTGTGCCTCTTGTATTAAAATCGGATGCAATTTCTGTGCTTCATCGTCAATAAGAAGGTCCAAGGTATACAGGAAACCTGAAGTGAGGCATCTTAATCTAAAACTGGACTCACAGGAGAGGTGTAAATCATAGGAAGTTAGGGTGTGAGTCCTCTTGTACATAAGTCGGCATTGTGCCTTTTGTATTAAATTCGGATGCAATTTCTGTGTTTCATTGTCAATAAGAAGGTCCATGGTATACAGTAAACCTGTAGTGAAACATCGGAAACAAAAACTGGACTCACAGGAGAGGTTCAAACCATTGAAAGTTAGAGTGTCATACCTCTTGTACTTAAGTCGTCATTGTGTCTTTCTACTAAATTCGGTTGCAATTTCTGTGTTTCATCGATAATAAGATGTACCAAGGGATACAGTAAACATGAAGTGAACCATGGGAATCTAAAACTGGACTCACAAGAGAGATTCATATCATTGAAAGTTAGAGTGTCAGTCCACTTGTACTTAAGTCGGCATTGTGACTTTTGCATTAAATTCGGATGCAATATCTGTGTTTCATCGTCAATAAGAAGGTACAAGGTATACAGTAAACCTGAAGTGAAACATCGGAAACAAAAACTGGACTCACAGGAGAGGTTCAAACCATTGAAAAATAGAGTGTCATTCCTCTTGTACTTAAGTCGTCATTGTGTCTTCCTACTAAATTCGGTTGCAATTTCTGTGTTTCATCGTTAATAAGATGTTCCAAGGGATACAGTAAACCTGAAGTCAAGCATCGGAAACTAAAACTGGACTCAAACGAGAGGTTCAAATCATAGAAAGTTAGAGAGTCAGTCCTCTTGTACTTATGTCGGCATTGTGCCTTTTGTATTAAATTCAGATGTAATTTCTGTGTTTCATCGTCAATAAGATGGTCCAAGGTATACAGTAAACATGAAGTGAAGCATCGGAATCTAAAACTGGACTAACAGGAGGGGTTCAAATCATAGAAAGTTAGAGTGTCAGTCCACCTGTACTTAAGACGGCATTGTGAATTTTGTATTAAATTCGGATGCAATTTCTGTGTTTCATCGCCAATAAGAAGGCCCAGGGATACAGTAAACCTGAAGTGAAGCATCGGAAACTAAAACTGGACTCACAGGCGAGGTTCAAATCATAGAAAGTTACAGTGTCAGTCCTCTAGTACTTAAGTCGGCATTGTGCATTTTGTATTAAATTCGGATTCAATTTCTGTGTTTTATCGTCAATAAGAAGGTCCAAGGAATACAGTAAACCTGAAGTGAAGCATCGGAAACTAAAACTGGACTCACAGGAGAGGTACAAATCATAGAAAGTTAGAGTGTCAGTCCTCTTGTACTTATGTCGGCATTCTGCCTTTTGTATTAATTTCGGATGCTATTTCTGTGTTTCATCGTCAATAAGAAGGTCCAAGATATACAGTAAACCTGAAGTGATGCATCGGAATCTAAAATTGGACTCACAGGAAGGGTTCAAATCATAGAAAGTTAGAGTGTCAGTCCTCTTGTACTTAAGTCGGCATTGTGCCTTTTGCATTAAATTCAGATGGAATTTCTGTGTTTCATCGTCAATAAGATGGTCCAAGGGATACAGTAAACCTGAAGTGAAGCATCGGAATCGAAAACTGGACTCACAGGAGAGGTTCAAATCATAGAAACTTTGAGTGTCAGTCCTCTTGTACTTATGTCGGCATTGTGCCTCTTGTATTAAAATCGGATGCAATTTCTGTGCTTCATCGTCAATAATAAGGTCCAAGGTATACAGTAAACCTGAAGTGAAGAATCAGAATCTAAAACTGGACTCACAGGAGAGGTTTAAATCATAGCAAGTTAGGGTGTGAGTCCTCTTGTACTTAAGTCGACCTTGTGCCTTTTGTATTAAATTCGGATGAAATTTCTGTGTTTCATCGTCAATAAGAAGGTCCAAGGTATACAGTAAACATGAAGTGAAGCATCGGAATCTAAAACTGGACTCACAGGAGAGGTTCAAATCATAGAATGTTAGAGTGTCTGTCCTCTTGTACATAAGTCGGCATTGTGCCTTTTGTATTACATTCGGATGCAATTTCTGCGCCACATCGTCATTAAGAAGGTCCAAGGTATAAATTAAACCTGAAGTGAAACATCGGAATCTAAAACTGGACTCACAGGAGAGGTCTAAATCATAGAGTGTTAGAGTGTGAGTCATCTTGTACATTAGTCGGCATTGTGCCTTTTGTATTAAGTATGGATGCAATTTCTGCGTTTCATCGTCAATAAGAAGGTCTAAGGTATACAGTAAACTTGAAGTGAAGCATCGGAATCTAAAACTGGACTCACAGGAGAGGTTCAAATCATATAAAGTTAGAGTGTCAGTCCCCTTGTACGTAAATCGGCATTGTGACTTTTGTATTAAATTTGGATGCAATTCCTGTGCTTCATCGTCAGTAAGACGGTCCAAGGTATACAGTAAACCTGAAGTGAAGCATCAGAATCTAAAACTTGACTCATAGGAGATTTTCAAATCATAGAAAGTTAGAGTGTCAGTCCTCTTGTACTTAAGTCGGCATTGTGACTTTTGTATTAAATTCGGATGCAATTTCTGTGTTTCATCGTCAATAAGAATGTCCAAGTTATACAGTAAACCTGAAGTGAAGCATCGGAATCTAAAACTGGACTCACGGGAGAGGTTCATATTATAGAAAGTTAGAGTGTCAGTCCTCCTGTACTTAAGTCAGCATTGTGCCCTTTGTATTACATTCGGATGCAATTTCTGAGCTACATCTTCATTAAGAAGGTCCAAGGTATAAAGTAAACCTGAAGTGAAGTATCGGAATCTAAAACTGGACTCACAGGAGAGGTTCAAATCATAGAAAGTTAGAGTGTCTGTCCTCTTGTACTTAAGTCGGCATTTTGCCTTTTGTATTAAATTCGGATGCAATTTCTGTGTTTCATCGTCAATAAGAAGGACCAAGGTATACAGTAAACCTCAAGTGAAACATCGGAATCTAAAACTGGACTCACAGGAGAGGTTCAAATCATAGAAAGTTAGAGTGTCAGTCCCCTTGTACTTAAGTCGGCATTGTGCCTTTTGTATAAAATTCGGATGCAATTTCTGTGTTTCATCGTCACTAAGAATGTACAAGGGATACAGTAAACCTGAAGTGAAGCATCGGAAACTAAAACTGGTCTCACAGGAGAGGATCATATCATAGAAAGTTAGAGTGTCAGTCCTCTTGTACTTATGTCGGCATTGTGCCTCTTGTATTAAAATCGGATGCAATTTCTGTGCTTCATCGTCAATAAGAAGGTCCAAGGTATTCAGGAAACCTGAAGTGAGGCATCTTAATCTAAAACTGGACTCACAGGAGAGGTGTAAATCATAGAAAGTTAGGGTGTGAGTCCTCTTGTACATAAGTCGGCATTGTGCATTTTGTATTAAATTCGGATGAAATTTCTGTGTTTCATCGTCAATAAGAGGGTTCAAGGTATATAGTAAACCTGAAGTGAAGCATCGGAATCTAGAACTGGACTCACAGGAGAGGTTCAAATCATACATATTTAGAGTGTTAGTCCTCTTGTACTTAAGTCGGCATTGTCACCTTTGTATTAAATTTGGATACAAGTTCTGTGTTTCATCGTCAATAAGAAGGTCCAAGGTATACAGTAAACCTGAAGTGAAGCATCGTAATCTAAAACTGGACTCACAGGAGAGGTTCAAATCATAGAAAGTTAGAGTGTCTGTCCTCTAGTACTTAAGTCGGCATTTTGCCTTTTGTATTAAATTCGGATGCAATTTCTGTGTTTCATCGTCAATAAGAAGGTCCAAGGTATACAGAAAACCTCAAGTGAAGCATCGGAAACTAAATCTGGACTCACGGGAGAGGTTCAAATCATAGAAAGATTGCGTGTCTGTCCTCTTGTACTTAAGTCGGCATTGTGCCTTTTGTATTAAATTCGGATGCAATTTCTGTGTTTCATTGTCAATAAGAAGGTCCAAGTGATGCAGTGAACATGAAGTGAACCATGGGAATCTAAAACTGGACTCACAAGAGAGATTCAAATCATTGAAAGTTAGAGTGTCAGTCCACTTGTACTTAAGTCGGCATTGTGACTTTTGCATTAAATTCGGATGCAATATCTGTGTTTCATCGTCAATAAGAAGGTACAAGGTATACAGTAAACCTGAAGTGAAACATCGGAAACAAAAACTGGACTCACAGGAGAGGTTCAAGCCATTGAAAGTTAGAGTGTCATTCCTCTTGTACTTAAGTCGTCATTGTGTCTTTCTACTAAATTCGGTTGCAATTTCTGTGTTTCATCGTTAATAAGATGTTCCAAGGGATACAGTAAACCTGAAGTGAAGCATCGGAAACTAAAACTGGAATCACAGGCGAGGTTCAAATCATAGAAAGTTACAGTGTCAGTCCTCTAGTACTTAAGTCGGCATTGTGCCTTTTGTATTAAATTCGGATGCAATTTCTGTGTTTCATCGTCAATAAGAAGGTCCAAGGGATACAGTAAACCTGAAGTGAAGCATCGGAAACTAAAACTGGACTCACAGAAGAGGTTCAAATCATAGAAAGTTAGAGTTTCAGTCCTCTTGTACTTAAGTCGGCATTGTGCCTTTTGTATTAAATTCGGATGCAATATCTGTGTTTTATCGTCAATAAGAAGGTCCAAGGTATACACTAAACCTAGAGTGAAAGATCGGAAACAAAAACTGGACTCACAGGAGAAGTTCAAATCATTGAAAGTTAGAGTGTCAGACCTCTTGTACTTAAGTTGGCATTGTGCCTTTTATATTAAACTCGGATGCAATTTCTGTGTTTCATTGTCAAAAAGAAGGTCCAAGGGATACAGTAAACCTGAAGTGAAGCATCGGAAAAGAAAACTGGACTCACAGGACAGGTTCAAATCATAGAAAGTTAGAGTGTCAGTCCTCTTGTACTTATGTCGGTATTCTGCTTTTTGTGTTAAATTCGGATGCTATTTCTGTGTTTCATCGTCAATAAGAAGGTCCAAGATATACAGTAAACCTGAAGTGATGCATCGGAATCTAAAATTGGACTCACAGGAAGTGTTCAAATCATGGAAAGTTAGAGTGTCAGTCCTCTTGTACTTAAGTCGGCATTGTGCCTTTTGCATTAAATTCAGATGGAATTTCTGTGTTTCATCGTCAATAAGATGGTCCAAGGGATACAGTAAACCTGAAGTGAAGCATCGGAATCGAAAACTGGACTCACAGGAGAGGTTCAAATCATAGAAAGTTTGAGTGTCAGTCCTCTTGTACTTATGTCGGCATTGTGCCTCTTGTATTAAAATCGGATGCAATTTCGGTGCTTCATCGTCAATGATAAGGTCCAAGGTATACAGTAAACCTGAAGTGAAGAATCAGAATCTAAAACTGGACTCACAGGAGAGGTTTAAATCATAGAAAGTTAGGGTGTGAGTCCTCTTGTACTTAAGTCGACCTTGTGCCTTTTGTATTAAATTCGGATGAAATCTCTGTGTTTCATCGTCAATAAGAAGGTCCAAGGTATACAGTAAACATGAAGTGAAGCATCGGAATCTAAAACTGGACTCACAGGAGAGGTTCAGATCATAGAATGTTAGAGTGTCTGTCCTCTTGTACATAAGTCGGCATTGTGCCTTTTGTATTACATTCGGATGCAATTTCTGCGCCACATCGTCATTAAGAAGGTCCAAGGTATAAATTAAACCTGAAGTGAAGCATCGGAATCTAAAACTGGACTCACAGGAGAGGTCTAAATCATAGAGAGTTAGAGTGTGAGTCATCTTGTACATTAGTCGGCATTGTGCGTTTTGTATTAAGTACGGATGCAATTTCTGTGCTTCATCGTCAATGATAAGGTCCAAGGTATACAGTAAACCTGAAGTGAAGAATCAGAATCTAAAACTGGACTCACAGGAGAGGTTTAAATCATAGAAAGTTAGGGTGTGAGTCCTCTTGTACTTAAGTCGACCTTGTGCCTTTTGTATTAAATTCGGATGAAATCTCTGTGTTTCATCGTCAATAAGAAGGTCCAAGGTATACAGTAAACATGAAGTGAAGCATCGGAATCTAAAACTGGACTCACAGGAGAGGTTCAAATCATAGAAAGTTAGAGTGTCAGTCCCCTTGTACTTAAGTCGGCATTGTGACTTTTGTATTAAATTTGGATGCTATTTCTGTGATTCATCGTCAATAAGAAGGTCCAAGGTATACAGTAAACCTGAAGTGAAACATCGGAAACTAAAACTGGACTCACAGGAGAAGTTCAAATCATAGAAAGTTAGAGTTTCAGTCCTCTTGTACTTAAGTCGGCATTGTGCCTTTTGTATTAAATTCGGATGCCATTTCTGTGTTTCATCGTCAATAAGAAGGTCCAAGGTATACAGTAAACCTGAAGTGAAACATCGGAAACAAAAACTGGACTCACAGGAGAGGTTCAAACCATTGAAAGTTACAGTGTCAGTCCTCTTGTACTTATGTTGGCATTGTGCCTTTTGTATTAAATTCGGATGCAATTTCTATGTATCATTGTCAATAAGAAGGTCCAAGGGATACAGAAAACCTGAAGTGAAGCATCGGAAAATGAAACTGGACTCACAGGAGAGGTTCAAATCATAGAAATTTATAGTGTCAGCCTTCTTCCACTAAAGTCGGCATTGTGCCTTTTGTATTAAATTCAGATGCAATTTCAGTGTTTAATCGTCAATACGATGGTCCAAAGGATACAGTAAACCTGAAGTGAAGCATCGGAATCTAAAACTGGACTCACAGGTGAGGTTCAAATCATAGATAGTGAGAGTGTCAGTCCTCTTTTACTTAAGTCGGCATTGTGCCTTTTGTATTAAATTCATATGCAATTTCTGTGTTTCTTCGTCAATAAGAAGTTCCAAAGTATACAGTAAACCTGAAGTGAAGCATTGGAATCTAAAACTGGACTCACAGGAGAGGTTGAAATCATAGAAAGTTAGAGTGACAGTACTCTTGTACTTAGGTCGGTATTGTGCCTTTTGTATGAAATTCGGATACAATTTCTGTGTTTCATCGTCAATAAGAAGGTCCGAGGTATACAGTAAACCTGAGGTGAAGCATCGGAATCTAAAACCCGACTCACAGGAGAGGTTCAAATCATAGAATGTTTGAGTGTCAGTCCACTTATACCTAAGTCGGCATTGGGAATTTTGTATTAAATTCGGATGCAATATCTGTGTATCATCGTCAATAGGAGGGTCCAAGGGTTACAGTAAACCTGAAGTGAAGCAACGGAATCTAAAACTGTACTCACAGGAGATGTTCAATGCATAGAAAGTTAGACTGTCAGTCCTCTGTACTTAACTCGGCATTGTGCCTTTTGAAGTTAATTCGGATGCAATTTCTGTGTTTCATCATCAATAAGAGGGTCCAAAGTACACAGTAAACCTGAAGAGAAGCGTCGGAATCTAAAACTGGACTCACAGGAGAGGTTCAATTCTTATATTATTATAGTGTCAGTCCTCTTGTACTTAAGTCGGCTTCGTGCCTTTTGAATTTAATTCCGATGCAATTTCTGTGTTCCATCGTCAATAAGAAGGTCCAAGGGCTACAGTAAATCTGAAGTGAAGCATCAGAATTTAAAACTGGACTCATAGGAGATTTTCAATTCATAGAAAGTTAGAGTGTCAGTCCTCTTGTACTTAAGTCGGCATTGTGACTTTTGCATTAAATTCGGATGCAATTTCTGTGTTTCATCGTCAATAAGAAGGTCCAAGGTATACAATAAACCTAAGGTGAAGCATCGCAATCTAAAACTGGACTAACAGGAGAGGTTCATATTATAGAAAGTTAGAGTGTCTGTCCTCCTGTACCTAAGTCGGCATTGTGCCCTTTGTATTACATTCGGATGCAATTTCTGTGCTACATCGTCAATAAGAAGGTCCAAGGTATAAAGTAAACCCTTAAGTGAAGCATCGGAATCTAAAACTGGACTCACAGGAGAGGTTTAAATCATAGGATGTTAGGATGTGAGTCATCTTGTACTTAAGTCGGCATTGTGCCTTTTGTATTAAATTCGGATCTAATTTCTACGTTTCATGGTCAATAAGAAGGTCCAAGGTATACAGTAAACCTGAAGTGAAGCATCAGAATCTAAAACTATACTCACAGGAGTGGTTCAAATCATAGAAAGTTAGAGTGTCAGTCCACTTGTACTTAAGTCGGCATTGCGCCTTTTGTATTAAATTCGGATGCAATTTCCGTGTTACATCGTCAATAAGATGGTCCAAGTGATGCAGTAAACCTGAAGTGAAGCATCGGAAACTAAAACTGGACTCACAGGAGAGGTTCAAATCATAGAAAGTTAGAGTTTCAGTCGTCTTGTACTTAAGTCGGCATTTTGCCTTTTGTTTTAAATTCGGATGCAATTTCTGTGTTTCATTGTCAATAAGAAGGTCCAAGGGATACAGTAAACCTGAAGAGAAGCAATGGAATCTAAAACTGGACTCACAGGAAGAGTTAATATCATTGAAAGTTAGAGTGTCAGTCCTCTTGTACTTAAGTCGACATTGTGCCTTTTGTATTAAATTCGGATGCAATTTCTGTTTTTCATCGTCAATAAGAAGGACCAAGGGATACAGTTAACCAGAAGTGAACCATCGGAATCTAAAACTGGTCTCACGGGTGAGGTTCAGATCATAGAAAGTTAGACTGTCAGTCCTCTTGTACTTAACTCGGCATTGTGCATTTTGAATTGAATTCGGATGCTATTTCTGTGTTTCATCGTCAATAAGAAGGTCCACGGTACACAGTAAACCTGAAGAGAAGCTTCGGAATCTAAAACGGGACTCACAGGAGAGGTTCAAATCATAGAATGTTAGAGTGTCAGTCCTCTTGTACTTAAGTCGGCATCGTGCCTTTTGGATTTAATTCGGATGCAATTTCTGTGATTCATCGTCAATAAGAAGGTCCAAGGGATACAGTAAACCTGAAGTGAAGCATCGGAATCTAAATATGGACTCACAGGAAAGGTTCAAATCATAGAAAGTTAGATCGTCAGTCCTCCTGTACTTAGGTCGGCATTCTGCCTTTTCTATTAAATTCAGATGCAATTTCTGTGTTTCATCGTCAATAAGAAGGTACAAGGTATAAAGTAAACCTGAAGTGAAGCATTGGAATCTAAAACTAAACTCACAGGAGATGTTGAAATCATAGAAAGTTAGAGTGTCAGTACTCTTGTACTTAAGTCGGTATTGTGCTTTTTGTATTAAATTCGGATGCAAACTCTGGCTTGCATCGTCATTAAGAAGGTCCAATTTATACAGTAACCCTGAAGTGAAGCATCGGAATCTAAAACTGGACTCACAGGAGAGGTTCAAATCATAGAAAGTTAGAGTGTCAGCCCTCTTGTACTTAAGTCGGCATTGTGCCTTTTGTATTAAATTCGGATGCAATTTCTGTGCTTCATCGTCAATAAGAAGGTCTAAGGTATACAGTAAACCTGAGGTGAAGCATCGGAATCTACAACTGGACTCACAGTAGGGGTTTAAATCATAGGAAGTTAGGGTGTCAGTCCTGTTGTACTTAAGTCAACATTGTGCCTTTTGTATTAAATTTGGATGCAATTTCTGTGTTTCATCGTCAATAAGAGGGTCCAAGGAGAACAGTAAACCTAAAGTGAAGCATCAGAACCTAAAACTGGACTCATAGGAGATTTTCAAATCATAGAAAGTTAGAGTGTCATTCCTCTTGTACTTAAGTCGGCATTGTGACTTTTGTATTAAATTCGGATGCAATTTCTGTGTTTCATCGTCAATAAGAAGGTCCAAGGTATACAGTTAACCTTAAGTGAAGCATCGGAATCTAACACTGGACTCACAGGAGAGGTTCATATTTTAGAAAGTTAGAGTGTCAGTCCTCCAGTACTTAAGTCGTCACTGTGCCCTTTGTGTTACATTCGGATGCAATTTCTGTGCTACATCGTCAATAAGAAGGTCCAAGGTATAAAGTAAACCTGAAGTGAAGCATCGGAATCTAAAACTGGACTCACAGGAGAGGTTTAAATCATAGAAAGTTAGAGTGTGAGTCATCTTGTACTTAAGTCGCCATTGTGCCTTTTGTATTAAATTCGGATGCAAGCTCTGTGTTTCATCGTCAATACGAATGTCCAAGGTATACAGTAAACCTGAAGTGAAGCATCGGAATCTAAAACTTGACTCACAGGAGAGGTTCAAATCATAGAAAGTTATACTGTCAGTCCTCTTGTACTTAAGTCGGCATTGTGACTTTTGTATTAAATTCGGATGCAATTTCTGTGTTTCATCGTCAATAAGAAGGTCCAAGGTATACAGATAACCTGAAGTGAAGCATCGGAATCTAGCACCGGACTCACAGGAGTGGTTCATATTTTAGAAAGTTAGAGTGTCAGTCCTCCAGTACTTAAGTCGTCATTGTGCCCTTTGTGTTACATTCGGATGCAATTTCTGTGCTACATTGTCAATAAGAAGGTCCAAGGTATAAAGTAAACCTGAAGTGAAGCATCGGAATCTAAAACTGGACTCACAGGAGTGGTTTAAATCATAGAATGTTAGAGTGTGAGTCATCTTGTACTTAAGTCTGCATTGTGCCTTTTGTATTAAATTCGGATGAAATTTCTGTGTTTCACCGTCATTAAGAAGGTCCAAGGTATACAGTACACCTGAAGTGAAGCATCGGAATCTAAAACTGGATTCACAGGAGAGGTTCAAATCATAGAAAGTTAGAGTTTCAGTCCCCTTGTACTTAAGTCGGCATTGTGACTTTAGTATTATATTCGGATGCAATTTCTGTGTTTCATCGTCAATAAGAAGATCCAAGGTATACAGTAAACCTGAAGTGGAGCATCGGAATCTAAAACTGGACTCACAGAAGTGGTTCAAATCATAGAAAGATAGCGTGTCTGTCCTCTTGTACTTAAGTCGGCATTGTGCCTGTTGTATTAAATTCGGATGCAATTTCTGTGTTTTATCGTCAAATAGAAGGTCCAAGAGATACAGTAAACCTGAAGTGAAGCATCGGAATCTAAAACTTGACTCACAGGAGAGGTTCAAATCATAGAAAGTTAGAGTGTCAGTCCTCTTGTACATAAGTCGGCATTGTGGCTTTTGTATAAAATTCGGATGCAATTTCTGAGTTTCATCGTCACTAAGAAGGTCCAAGGGATACAGTAAACCTGACGTGAAGCATCGCACTCTAAAACTGGTCTCACAGGAGAGGTTCAAATCATAGAAATTTAGAGTGTCAGTCCTCTTGTACTAAAGTCAGCATTGTGCCTTTTGTATTAAAATCGGATGCAATTTCTGTGCTTCATCGTCAATGAGAAGGTTCAAGGTATACAGTAATCCTGAAGTGAAGCATCGGAATCTAAAACTGGAATCACAGGAGAGGTTTAAATCATAGAAAGTTAGGGTGTGAATGCTCTTCTACTTAAGTCGGCATTGTGCCTTTTGTATTAAATTCGAATGCAAACTCTGTCTTTCATCGTCAATAAGAAGGTCCAATTTATACAGTAAACCTGAAATGAAGCATCGGAACCTAAACTAGGCTCACAGGAGAGGTTCAAATCATAGAAAGTATGAGAGTCAATCCTCTTGTACTTAACTCGGCATTGTGAAATTTGTATTAAATTCGGATGCAATTTCTGTGTTTCATCGTCAATAAGAAGGTCCAAGGTATACAGTGAACCTGAGGTGAAGCATCGGAATCTAAAACTGGACTCACAGTAGGGGTTTAAATCATAGGAAGTTAGGGTGTGAGTCCTCTTGTACTTAAGCCAACATTGTGCCTTTTGTATTAAATTTGGATGCAATATCTGTGTTTCATCGTCAATAAGAGGGTCCAAGGTAGACAGTAAACCTGAAGTGAAGCATCAGAATCTAAAACTGGGCTCATAGGAGATTTTCAAATCATAGAAAGTTAGAGTGTCAGTCGTCTTGTACTTAAGTCGGCATTGTGACTTTTGTATTAAATTTGGACGCAATTTCTGTGTTTCATCGTCAATAAGAAGGTCCACGGTATACAGATAACCTGAAGTGAAGCATGGGAATCTAGCACTGGACTCACAGGAGAGGTTCATATTTTAGAAAGTTAGAGTGTCAGTCCTCCAGTACTTAAGTCGTCGTTGTGCCCTTTGTGTTACATTCGGATGCAATTTCTGTGCTACATCGTCAATAAGAAGGTCCAAGGTATAAAGTAAACCTGAAGTGAAGCATCGGAATCTAAAACTGGACTCACAGGAGTGGTTTAAATCATAGAATGTTAGAGTGTGAGTCATCTTGTACTTAAGTCTGCATTGTGCCTTTTGTATTAAATTCGGATGAAATTTCTGTGTTTCATCGTCATTAAGAAGGTCCAAGGTATACAGTACACCTGAAGTGAAGCATCGGAATCTAAAACTGGATTCACAGGAGAGGTTCAAATCATAGAAAGTTAGAGTTTCAGTCCCCTTGTACTTAAGTCGGCATTGTGACTTTTGTATTATATGCGGATGCAATTTCTGCGTTTCATCGACAATAAGAAGGTCCAAGTGATACAGTAAACCTGAAGTGAACCATCGCAATCTAAAACTGGTCTCACAGGAGAGGTTCAAATCATAGAAAGTTAGAGTGTCAGTACTCTTGTACTTAAGTCGGCATTGTGCCTTTTGTATTAAATTCAGATGGAATTTCTGTGTTTCATCGTCAATAAGAAGGTCCATGGTATACTGTAAACCTGAAGTGAAGCATCGGAATCTAAAACTGGACTCACAGGAAGGGTTCAAATCATAGAAAGTTAGAGCGTCAGTCCTCTTGTACTTAAGTCGGCATTGTGCCTTTTGTATTAAATTCAGATGGAATTTCTGTGTTTCATCGCCAATAAGAAGGTCCACGGGATACAGTAAACCTGAAGTGAAGCATCGGAATAGAAAACTGGACTCACAGGAGAGGTTCAAATCATAGAAAGTTAGAGTGTCAGTCCTCTTGTACTTAAGACGGCCTTGTGCCTTTTGTATTAAATTCGGAAGAAATTTCTGTCTTTCATCGTCAATAAGAAGGTCCAAGGGATACAGTAAACCAGAAGTGAAGCATCGAGGTCTAAAACTGGACTCACAGGAGAGGTTCACATCATAGGAAGTTAGAGTGTGTGTTCTCTTGTACTTAAGTCGGCATTGTGCCGTTTGTATTATATTCGGAAGCAATTTCTGTGCTACATTGTCAATAAGAACGTCCAAGGTATACAGTACACCTGAAGTGAAGCATCGGAATCTAAAACTGGACTCACAGGAGGGGTTCAAATCATACAAAGTTAGAGTGTCAGTCCCCTTGTACTTATGTCGGCATTATGCCTTTTGTATTAAAATCGGATGCAATTTCTGTGCTTCATCGTCAATGAGAAGGTTCAAGGTATACAATAATCCTGAAGTGAAGCATCGGAATCTAAAACTGGACTCACAGGAGATGTTTAAATCATAGAAAGTTAGGGTGTGAATGCTCTTCTACTTAAGTCGGCATTGTGCCTTTTGTATTAAATTCGAATGCAAACTCTGTCTTTCATCGTCAATAAGAAGGTCCAATTTATACAGTAAACCTGAAATGAAGCATCGGAACCTAAACTAGGCTCACAGGAGAGGTTCAAATCATAGAAAGTATGAGAGTCAATCCTCTTGTACTTAACTCGGCATTGTGCCATTTGTATTAAATTCGGATGCAATTTCTGTGTTTCATCGTCAATAAGAAGGTCCAAGGTATACAGGGAACCTGAGGTGAAGCATCGGAATCTAAAACTGGACTCACAGTAGGGGTTTAATTCATAGGAATTTAGGGTGTGAGTCCTCTTGTACTTAAGTCAACATTGTGCCTTTTGTATTAAATTTGGATGCAATTTCTGTGTTTCATCGTCAATAAGAGTTTCCAAGGTAGACAGTAAACCTGAAGTGAAGCATCGGAATCTAAAACTGGACTCACAGGAGTGGATTAAATCATAGAATGTTAGAGTGTGAGTCATCTTGTACTTAAGTCTGCATTGTGCCTTTTGTATTAAATTCGGATGAAATTTCTGTGTTTCATCGTCATTAAGAAGGTCCAAGGTATACAGTACACCTGAAGTGAAGCATCGGAATCTAAAACTCGATTCACAGGAGAGGTTCAAATCATAGAAAGTTAGAGTTTCAGTCCCCTTGTACTTAAGTCGGCATTGTGACTTTAGTATTATATTCGGATGCAATTTCTGTTTTTCATCGTCAATAAGAAGATCCAAGGTATACAGTAAAAATGAAGTGGAGCATCGGAATCTAAAACTGGACTCTCAGGAGTGGTTCAAATCATAGAAAGATAGCGTGTCTGTCCTCTTGTACTTAAGTCGGCATTGTGCCTGTTGTATTAAATTCGGATGCAATTTCTGTGTTTTATCGTCAAATAGAAGGTCCAAGGGATACAGCAAACCTGAAGTGAAGCATCGGAATCTAAAACTGGACTCACAGGAGAGGTTCAAATCATAGAAAGTTAGAGTGTCAGTACTCTTGTACATAAGTCGGCATTGTGGCTTTTGTATAAAATTCGGATTCAATTTCTGAGTTTCATCGTCACTAAGAAGGTCCAAGAGATACAGTAAACCTGAAGTGAAGCATCGGAAACTAAAACTGGTCTCACAGAAGAGGTTCAAATCATAGAAATTTAGAGTGTCAGTCCTCTTGTACTAAAGTCGGCATTGTGCCTTTTGTATTAAAATCGGATGCAATTTCTGTGCTTCATCGTCAATGAGAAGGTTCAAGGTATACAGTAATCCTGAAGTGAAGCATCGGAATCTAAAACTGGACTCACAGGAGAGGTTTAAATCATAGAAAGTTAGGGTGTGAATGCCCTTCTACCCAAGTCGGCATTGTGCCTTTTGTATTAAATTCGGATGCAATTTCTGTGTTTCATCGTCAATAAGAAGGTCCATGGTATACTGTAAACCTGAAGTGAAGCATCGGCATCTAAAACTGGACTCACAGGAAGGGTTCAAATCATAGAAAGTTAGAGCGTCAGTCCCCTTGTACTTAAGTCGGCATTGTGCCTTTTGTATTAAATTCAGATGGAATTTCTGTGTTTCATCGCCAATAAGAAGGTCCACGGGATACAGTAAACCTGAAGTGAAGCATCGGAATAGAAAACTGGACTCACAGGAGAGGTTCAAATCATAGAAAGTTAGAGTGTCAGTCCTCTTGTACTTAAGTCGGCATTGTGCCTTTTGTATTAAATTCGGAAGAAATTTCTGTTTTTCATCGTCAATAAGAAGGTCCAAGGGATACAGTAAACCAGAAGTGAAGCATCGAGGTCTAAAACTGGACTCACAGGAGAGGTTCACATCATAGGAAGTTAGAGTGTCCGTTCTCTTGTACTTAAGTCGGCATTGTGCCATTTGTATTATATTCGGAAGCAATTTCTGTGCTACATTGTCAATAAGAACGTCCAAGGTATACAGTACACCTGAAGTGAAGCATCGGAATCTGAAACTGGACTCACAGGAGGGGTTCAAATCACACAAAGTTAGAGTGTCAGTCCCCTTGTACTTATGTCGGCATTATGACTTTTGTAGTAAATTCGGATGCAATTTCTGTGTTTCATCGTCAATTAGAGGGTCCAAGATATACAGTAAACCTGAAGTGAAGCATCGGAATCTAAAACTGGACTCACATAAGAAGTTCAAATCATAGAAAGATAGCGTGTCTGTCCTCTTGTATTTAAGTCGGCATTGTGCCTTTTGTATTAAATTCAGATGGAATTTCTGTTTTTCATCGTGAATAAGAAGGTCCAAGATATACAGTAAACCTAAAGTGAAGCATCGGAATCTAAAACTGGACTCACAGGAGGGGATCTAATCAAGGAAAATTAGAGTGTCAGTCCTCTTGTACTTAAGTCGGCATTGTGCCTTTTGAATTAAATTCGGATACAATTTCTGTGTTTCATCGCCAATAAGAAGATCCAAGGGATACAGTAAACCTGAAGTGAAGCATCGGAAACTAAAACTGGACTCACAGGAGAGGTTCAAATCATAGAAAGTTAGAGTGTCAGGCCTCTTGTCCTTAAGTCGGCATTGTGCCTTTTGTATTAAATTCAGATGGAATATCTGTCTTTCATCGTCAATAAGAGAGTCCAAGGGATACAGTAAACCTGAAGTGAAGCATCGGAATCGCAAACTCGACTCACAGGAGAGGTTCAAATCATAGAGAGTTAGAGTGTCAGTCCTAATGTACTTAAGTCGGCATTGTGCATTTTGTATTAAATTCCGATGCAATTTCTATGTTTCATCGTCAATAAGAAGGTCCAAGGTATACAGTAAACCCTAAGTGAAGCATCGGAATATAAAACTGGACTCACAGGAGAGGTTCAAATCATAGAAAGTTAGAGTGTCTGTCCTCTTGTACTTAAGTCGACATTGTGCATTTTGTATTTAATTCGGATGCAATTTCTGTGTTTCATCGTCACTAAGAAGGTCCAAGGGATACGGTAAACCTGATGTGAAGCATCGGAACCTAAAACTGGACTCAAAGGAGATGTTCAAATTATAGAAAGTTAGAGTGTCAGTCCTCCTGTACTTAAGTCGGCATTGTGCCTTTTGTATTAAATTCAAATGCATTTTCTGTGTTTCATCGTCAATAAGAAGGTCCACGGTATACAGTTAACCTGAAGTGAAGCATCTTAATCTTAAAGTGGACTCACAGGAGGGGTTCACATCATTGAAAGTTAGAGTGTCAGTCCTCATGTACATAATTCGGCATTGCGCATTTTGTTACAAATTCCGATGCAATTTCTGTGTTTCATCGTCAATAAGAAGTTCCAAGGTATACAGTAAACCCTAAGTGAAGCATCGGAATCAAAACTGGACTCACAGGAGAGGTTCAAATCATAGAAAGTTAGAGTGTCAGTCCTCTTGTACTTATGTCGAGATTGTGCCTTTTGTATTAAATTCGAATGCAATTTCTGTGTTTCATCGTCACTAAGGAGGTGCAAGGTATACAGCAAACCTGAAGTGAAGCATCGGAAACTAAGACTGGGCTCACCGGAGAGGTTCAATTCACAGAAAATTAGAGTGTCAGTCCTCTCGTACTTAAGTCGTCATTGTGCCTTTTGTATTTACTTCGGATGCAATTTCTATGTTTCATCGTCAATAAGAAGGTCAGAGGGATACAGCAAACCTGAAGTGAAGCATCGGAATCTCAAACTGGACTCACAGGAGTGGTTCAAATCATAGAAAGTTAGAGTGTCAGGCCTCTTGTCCTTAAGTCGGCATTGTGCCTTTTGTATTAAATTCAGATGGAATATCTGTCTTTCATCGTCAATAAGAAGGTCCAAGGATTACAGTAAACCTGAAGTGAAGCATCGGAATTGCAAACTGGACTCACAGGAGAGGGTCAAATCATAGAAAGTTAGTGTGTCAGTCCTCTTGTATTTAAGTCGGCATTGTGCCTTTTGTACTAAATTCGGTTGCAATTTCTTTGTTTCATCGTCAATAAGAAGTTCCAAGGGATACAGTAAACTTGAAGTGAAACATCGGAACCTAAAACTGGTCTCAAAGTAGAAGTTCAAATTATAGAAAGTTAGAGTGTCAGTCCTCTTGTACTTAAGTCGGCATTGTGCCTTTTGTATTAAATTCAGATGGAATATCTGTGTTTCATCGTCAATAAGAACGTCCAAGGGATACAGTAAACCTGAAGTTAAGCATCGGAATCGCAAACTCGACTCACAGGAGGGGTTCAAATCATAGAGAGTTAGAGTGTCAGTCCTCATGTACTTAAGTCGGCATTGCGCATTTTGTATTGAATTCCGATGCAATTTCTGTGTTTCATCATCAATAAGAAGGTCCAAGGTATACAGTAAACACTAAGTGAAGCATCGGAATCTAAAACTGGACTCACAGGAGAGGTTCAAATCACAGAAAGTTAGAGTGTCAGTCCTCTTGTACTTATGTCGACATTGTGCCTTTTGTATTAAATTCGGATGCTATTTCTGTGTTTCATCGTCAATAAGAAGGTCCAAGGTATACAGTAAACCTGAAGTGATGCATCGGAAACTAAAACTGGACTCTCAGGTGTGGTTCATATCATAGAAAGTTAGGGTGTCAGTCCTCTTGTACTTATGTCGGCATTGTGCCTTTTGTATTAAATTCGGATGCAATTTCTGTGCTTCATCGTCAATAAGAAGATCCAAGAGATAAAGTAAACCTGAAGCGAAGCATCGGAAACTAAAACTGGACACACAGGAAAATTTCAAATCATAGAAAGTTAGAGTTTCAGTCCTCTTCTACTTATGTTGGCATTGTGCATTTTGTATTAAATTCGGATGCAATTTCTGTGTTTCATCATGAATAAGAAGGTCCAAGGTATACAGTAAACCTGAAGTGAAGCATCGGAATCTAAAACTGGACTCACAGGAAGGGTTCAAATCATAGAAAGTTAGCGTGTCAGTCCTCTTGTACTTAAGTCGGCATTGTGCCTTTTGTATAAATTTCAGATGGAATTTCTGTGTTTCATCGTCAATAAGAAGGTCCAAGGGATACAGTAAATTTGAAGTGAAGTATCGGAATCGAAAACTGGACTCACAGGAGAGGTTCAAATCATAGAAAGTTAGAGTGTCAGTCCTCTTGTACTTAAGTCGGCATTGTGCCTTTTGTATTAAGTTCGGATGCAATTTCTGTGCTATATCGTCATTAAAAAGGTCCAAGGTATAAAGTAAACCTAAAGTGAAGCATCGGAATTTAAAACTGGACTCGCTGGAGAGGTTTAAATCATAGAAAGTTAGAGTGTGAGTCATCTTGTACTTAAGTCGGCATTGTGCCTTTTGTATTATATTCAGATGAAATTTCTGTGTTTCATCGTCAATAAGCAGGTCCAAGGTATACAGTACACCTGAAGTGAAGCATCGGAACCTAAAACTGGACTCACAGGAGAGGTTCAAATCATAGAAAGTTAGAGTGTCAGTCCCCTTGTACTTAAGTTGGCAATGTGAATTTTGCATTCAATTCGGATGCAATTTCTGTGTATCATCCTCAATAAGAAGGTCCAAGGTATACAGTGAACCCTAAGTGAAGAATCGGAATCTAAAACTGGACTCACATTAGAGGTTCATATCATAGAAATTTAGGGTGTCAGTCCTCTTGTACTTAAGTCGGCATTGTGCCTTTTGTATTAAATTCAGATGCCATTTGTGTGTGTTTCATCGTCAATATGATGGTCCAAGGAATACAGTAAACCTGAAGTGAAGCATCGGAAACTAAAACTGGACCCACAGGAGGGATTCAAATCATAGAAAGTTAGAGTTTCAGTCCTCTTGTACTTAAGTAGGCATTGTGCCTTTTGTATTAAATTCGGATGCAATTTCTGTGATTCATCGTCAATAAGAAAGTCCAAGGTATACAGTAAACTGGATGTGATGCATCGGAAACTAAAACTGGACTCACAGGAGAGGTTCAAATCATAGAAAGTTAGAGTGTCAGTCATCTTGTACTTAAGTCGGCATTGTGCCTTTTGTATTAAATTCGGATGCAATTTCTGTGTTTCATCGTCAATAAGAAGGTTCAACGGATAAAGTAAACCTGAAGTGAAGCATCGGAAACTAAAATTGGACTCACTGGAGAGGTTCTCATAATAGAAAGTTAGAGTGTCAGACCTCTTGTACTTCAGTCGGCATTGGGCAATTTGTATTAAATTCGGACGCAGTTTCTGTGTTTCATTGTCAATAAGAAGGTCAAAGGTATACAGGAAACCTGAAGTGAAGCATCGGAATCTAAAACTGGACTCACAGGAAGGGTTCAAATCATAGAAAGTGAGAGTACCAGTTCTCTTGTACTTACGTCGGCATTGTGCCTTTTGTATTAAATTCAGATGGAATTTCTGTGTTTCATCGTCAATAAGAAGGTCCAAGGGATACAGTAAACCTGAAGTGAAGCATCGGAATCGAAAACTGGACTCGCAGGAGAGGTTCAAATCATAGAAAGTTAGAGTGTCAGTCCTCATGTACTTAAGTCGGCATTGTGCCTTTTGTATTAATTCGGATGCAATTTCTGTTTTTCATCGTCAATAAGAAGGTTCAAGGGATACAGTAAACCAGAAGTGAAGCAGCGGAATCTAAGACTGGACTCACAGGAGAGGCTCAAATCATAGAAAGTTAGAGTGTCAGTCCCCTTGTACTTAAATCGGCATTGTGACATTTGTATTAAATTCGGATGCAATTTCTGTGTTTCATCGTCAATAAGAAGGTCCAAGATATAAAGTAAACCTGAAGTGAAGCATCGGAATTCAAAACTGGACTCACATGAGAGGTTCAAATCATAGAAAGGTAGCGTGTCTGTCCTCTTGTACTTAAGTCGGCATTGTGCCTTTTGTATTAAATTCAGATGGAATATCTGTCTTTCATCGTCAATAAGAAGGGCCAAGGGATACAGTAAACCTGAAGTGAAGCATCGGAATCGCAAACTGGACTCACAGGAGAGGTTCAAATCATAGAAATTAGAGTGCCAGTCCTCTTGTACTTAAGTCGGCATTGTGGCTTTTGTATTAAATTCGGATGCAATTTCTGTGGTTCATTGTCAATAAGAAGGTCAAGGGATACAGTAAACCCGAAGTGAATCATCAGAATCTATAACTGGACTCACAGGAGAGGTTCAAATCATGGAAAGTTAGAGTGTCAGTCCCCATTTACTTAAGTCGGCATTGTGCTTTTTGTATTAAATTCGGATGCAATTTCTGTGCTTCATCGTCAATAACAAGTTCCAAGTTACACAGTAAACCCTAAGTGAAGCATCGGAAACTAAAACTGGACTCACAGGTGAGGTTCAAATCATAGAAAGTTAGAGTGCCAGTCCTCTTGTACTTAAGTCGGCATTGTGCCTTTTGTATTAAATTCGGATGCAATTTCTGTGTTTCATCGTCACTGAGAAGGACCAAGGGATAAAGTAAACCTCAAGTGAAGCATCGGAAACTAAAACTGTTCTCTCCGGAGAGGTTCAAATCATAGAAAATTAGAGTGTCTGTCCTCTTGTACTTAAGTCCGCATTGTGCCTTTTGTATGTAATTCAGATGCAATATCTGTCTTTCATCGTCAATACGAAGGTCCAAGGGATACAGTAAACCTGAAGTGGAGCATCGGAATCGCAAACTGAACTCACAGGAGAGGTTCAAATCAAAGAAAGTTAGACTGTCAGTCCTCTAGTACCTAAGTCGGCATTGTGCCTTTTGTATTAAATTCGGATGCAATGTCTGTGTTTCATCGTCAATAAGAGGGTCCAAGGGATACAGTAAACCTGAAGTGAAGCATCGGAAACTAAAACTGGACTCACAGGAAAATTTCAAATCTTAGAAAGTTAGAGTGTCAGTCCTCTTGTACTTAAGTTGGCATTGTACCTTTTGTATTAAATTCGGATGCAATTTCTGTGTTTCATCGTCAATAAGAAGGTCCAAGGTATACAGTAAACCTGAAGTGAAGCATCCGAATCTAAAACTGGACCCACAGGAAGGGTTCAAATCATAGAAAGTTAGAGTGTCAGTCCTCTTGTACTTAAGACGGCATTGTGCCTTTTGTATTAATTTCAGATGGAATTTCTGAGTTTCTTCGTCAATAAGAAGGTCCAAGGGATACAGTAAACCTGAAGTGAAGCATCGGAATCTAAAACTGGACTCACAGGAGAGGTTCAAATCATAGAAGGTTAGAGTGTCAGTCGACTTGTACTTAAGTCGGCATTGTGCCTTTTGTATTAAATTCGGATGCAATTTCTGTTTTTCATCGTCAATAAGAAGGTCCAAGGTATACAGTAAACCTGAAGTGAAGAATCGGAATCTAAAACTGTACTCACAGGAGAGGTTCAAATCATAGAAAGTTACAGTGTCAGTCCTCTTGTACTTAAGTCCGTATTGTGCGTTTTGTATTACATTCGGATGCAATTTCTGTGCTACATCGTCAATAAGAAAGTCCAAGGTATAAAGTACACCTAAAGTGAAGCATCGGAATCTAAAACTGGACTCGCGTGAGAGGTTTAAATCATAGAAAGTTAGAGTGTGAGTCCTCTTGTACTTAAGATGGCATTGTGCCTTTTGTATTACATTCGGATGAAATTTCTGTGTTTCTTCGTCAATAAGAAGGTCCAAGGTATACAGTAAACCTGAAGTGAAGCATCGGAATCTAAAACTGGACTCACAGGTGAGGCTCAAATCATAGAGAGATAGCGTGTCTGTCCTCATGTACTTAAGTCGGCATTGTGCCTTTTGTATTAAATTCGGATGCAATTTCTGTGTTTCATCGTCAATAAGAAGGTCCAAAGGATAGAGTAAACCTGAAGTGAAGCATCGGAATCTCAAACTGGACTCACAGGAAGGGTTCAAATCATAGAAAGTTAGAGTGTCAGTCTTCTTGTACTTACGTCCGCATTCTGCCTTTTGTATTAATTTCAGATGGAATTTCTGTGTTTCTTCGTCAATTAGAAGGTCCATGGGATTCAGTAATTCTGAAGTGAAGCATCGGAAACTAATACTGGACTCACAGGAGAGGTTCAAATCAAAGAAAGTTAGACTGTCAGTCCTCTAGTACTTAAGTCGGCATTGTGCCTTTTGTATTAAATTCGGATGCAATGTCTGTGTTTCATCGTCAATAAGAGGGTCCAAGGGATACAGTAAACCTGAAGTGAAGCATCGGAAACTAAAACTGGACTCACAGGAAAATTTCAAATCTTAGAAAGTTAGAGTGTCAGTCCTCTTGTACTTAAGTTGGCATTGTACCTTTTGTATTAAATTCGGATGCAATTTCTGTGTTTCATCATGAATAAGAAGGTCCAAGGTATACAGTAAACCTGAAGTGAAGCATCGGAATCTAAAACTGGACTCACAGGAAGGGTTCAAATCATAGAAAGTTAGTGTGTCAGTCCTCTTGTACTTAAGTCGGCATTGTGCCTTTTGTATAAATTTCAGATGGAATTTCTGTGTTTCATCGTCAATAAGAAGGTCCAAGGGATACAGTGAACCTGAAGTGAAGCATCGGAATCT
The DNA here is from genome assembly GCF_021461395.2 of Schistocerca americana. Classification (NCBI taxonomy): domain Eukaryota; kingdom Metazoa; phylum Arthropoda; class Insecta; order Orthoptera; family Acrididae; genus Schistocerca; species Schistocerca americana. The sequence goes on from NW_025725972.1 coordinate 326,738, forward strand.
AAAACTGGACTCACAGGAAGGGTTCAAATCATAGAAATTTAGTGTGTCAGTCCTCTTGTACTTAAGTCGGCATTGTGCCTTTTGTATAAATTTCAGATGAAATTTCTGTGTTTCATCGTCAATAAGCAGGTCCAAGGTATACAGTACACCTGAAGTGAAGCATCGGAACCTAAAACTGGACTCACAGGAGAGGTTCAAATCATAGAAAGTTAGAGTGTCAGTCCCCTTGTACTTAAGTTGGCATTGTGAATTTTGCATTCAATTCGGATGCAATTTCTGTGTATCATCCTCAATAAGAAGGTCAAAGGTATACAGTGAACCCTAAGTGAAGAATCGGAATCTAAAACTGGACTCACATTAGAGGTTCATATCATAGAAATTTAGGGTGTCAGTCCTCTTGTACTTAAGTCGGCATTGTGCCTTTTGTATTAAATTCAGATGCAATTTGTGTGTGTTTCATCGTCAATATGATGGTCCAAGGAATACAGTAAACCTGAAGTGAAGCATCGGAAACTAAAACTGGACCCACAGGAGGGATTCAAATCATAGAAAGTTAGAATTTCAGTCCTCTTGTACTTAAGTCGGCATTGTGCCTTTTGTATTAAATTCGGATGCAATTTCTGTGATTCATCGTCAATTAGAAAGTCTAAGGTATACAGTAAACTGGAAGTGATGCATCGGAAACTAAAACTGGACTCACAGGGGAGGTTCAAATCATAGAAAGTTAGAGTGTCAGTCATCTTGTACATAAGTCGGCATTGTGCCGTTTGTATTCAATTCGGATGCAATTTCTGTGTTTCATCGTCAATAAGAAGGTTCAACGGATAAAGTAAACCTGAAGTGAAGCATCGGAAACTAAAATTGGACTCACTGGAGCGGTTCTCATAATAGAAAGTTAGAGTGTCAGACCTCTTGTACTTCAGTCGGCATTGGGCAATTTGTATTAAATTCGGACGCAGTTTCTGTGTTTCATTGTCAATAAGAAGGTCCAAGGTATACAGGAAACCTGAAGTGAAGCATCGGAATCTAAAACTGGACTCACAGGAAGGGTTCAAATCATAGAAAGTGAGAGTACCAGTCCTCTTGTACTTACGTCGGCATTGTGCCTTTTGTATTAAATTCAGATGGAATTTCTGTGTTTCAACGTCAATAAGAAGGTCCAAGGGATACAGTAAACCTGAAGTGAATCATCGGAATCGAAAACTGGACTCACATAAGAAGTTCAAATCATAGAAAGATAGCGTGTCTGTCCTCTTGTATTTAAGTCGGCATTGTGCCTTTTGTATTAAATTCAGATGGAATTTCTGTGTTTCATCGTGAATAAGAAGGTCCAAGATATACAGTAAACCTAAAGTGAAGCATCGGAATCTAAAACTGGACTCACAGGAGGGGATCTAATCAAGGAAAATTAGAGTGTCAGTCCTCTTGTACATAAGTCGGCATTGTGCCTTTTGAATTAAATTCGGATACAATTTCTGTGTTTCATCGCCAATAAGAAGATCCAAGGGATACAGTAAACCTGAAGTGAAGTATCGGAATCTAAAACTGGACTCACAGGAGAGGTTCAAATCATAGAAAGTTAGAGTGTCAGGCCTCTTGTCCTAAAGTCGGCATTGTGCCTTTTGTATTAAATTCAGATGGAATATCTGTCTTTCATCGTCAATAAGAAAGTCCAAGGGATACAGTAAACCTGAAGTGAAGCATCGGAATCGCAAACTCGACTCACAGGAGAGGTTCAAATCATAGAGAGTTAGAGTGTCAGTCCTCATGTACTTAAGTCGGCATTGTGCATTTTGTATTAAATTCCGATGCAATTTCTGTGTTTCATCGTCAATAAGAAGGGCCAAGGTATACAGTAAACCCTAAGTGAAGCATCGGAATATAAAACTGGACTCACAGGAGAGGTTCAAATCATAGAAAGTTAGAGTGTATGTCCTCTTGTACTTAAGTCGACATTGTGCATTTTGTATTTAATTCGGATGCAATTTCTGTGTTTCATCGTCACTAAGAAGGTCCAAGGGATACGGTAAACCTGAAGTGAAGCATCGGAATCTCAAACTGGACTCACAAGAGGGGTTCAAATCATAGAAATTTAGAGTGTCAGGGCTCTTGTCCTTAAGTCGGCATTGTGCCTTTTGTATTAAATTCAGATGGAATATCTGTCTTTCATCGTGAATAAGAAGGTCCAAGGGATACAGTAAACCTGAAGTGAAGCATCGGAACCTAAAACTGGACTCAAAGGAGATGTTCAAATTATAGAAAGTTAGAGTGTCAGTCCTCCTGTACTTAAGTCGGCATTGTGCCTTTTGTATTAAATTCAAATGCATGTTCTGTGTTTCATCGTCAATAAGAAGGTCCACGGTATACAGTTAACCTGAAGTGAAGCATCTTAATCTTAAAGTGGACTCACAGGAGGGGTTCAATTCATAGAAAGTTAGAGTGTCAGTCCTCTTGTACTTAAGTCGGCATTGTGCCTTTTGTATTAAATTCGGATGCAATTTCTGTTTTTCATCGTCAATAAGAAGGTCCAAGGGATACAGTAAACGCGAAGTGAAGCATCGGAAACTAAAACTGGACTCACAGGAGAGGTTCAAATCAAAGAAAGTTGGAGTCTCAGTCCCCTAATACTTAAGTCGGCGTTGTGCCTTTTGTATTAAATTCGGAAGAAATTTCTGTTTTTCATCGTCAATAAGAAGGTCCAAGGGATACAGTAAACCAGAAGTGAAGCATCGGGATCTAAAACTGGACTCACTGGAGGGGTTCACATCATTGAAAGTTAGAGTGTCAGTCCTCATGTACATAATTCGGCATTGCGCATTTTGTATTAAATTCCGATGCAATTTCTGTGTTTCATCGTCAATAAGAAGGTCCAAGGTATACAGTAAACCCTAAGTGAAGCATCGGAATCAAAAACTGGACTCACAGGAGAGGTTAAAATCATAGAAAGTTAGAGTGTCAGTCCTCTTGTACTTATGTCGACATTGTGCCTTTTGTATTAAATTCGAATGCAATTTCTGTGTTTCATCGTCACTAAGGAGGTGCAAGGGATACAGTGAACCTGAAGTGCAGCATCGGAAACTAAGACTGGGCTCACCGGAGAGGTTCAATTCATAGAAAATTAGAGTGACAGTCCTCTCGTACTTAAGTCGTCATTGTGCCTTTTGTATTTACTTCGGATGCAATTTCTATGTTTCATCGTCAATAAGAAGGTCAGAGGGATACAGCAAACCTGAAGTGAAGCATCGGAATCTCAAACTGGACTCACAGGAGGGGTTCAAATCATAGAAAGTTAGAGTGTCAGGCCTCTTGTCCTTAAGTCGGCATTGTGCCTTTTGTATTAAATTCAGATGGAATATCTGTCTTTCATCGTCAATAAGAAGGTCCAAGGATTACAGTAAACCTGAAGTGAAGCATCGGAATCGCAAACTGGACTGACAGGAGGGGTTCAAATCATAGAGAGTTAGAGTGTCAGTCCTCATGTACTTAAGTCGGCATTGCGCATTTTGTATTAAATTCCGATGCAATTTCTGTGTTTCATCGTCAATAAGAAGGTCCAAGGTATACAGTAAACACTAAGTGAAGCATCGGAATCTAAAACTGGACTCACAGGAGAGGTTCAAATCATAGAAAGTTAGAGTGTCAGTCCTCTTGTACTTATGTCGACATTGTGCCTTTTGTATTAAATTCGGATGCTATTTCTGTGTTTCATCGTCAATAAGAAGGTCCAAGGTATACAGTAAACCTGAAGTGATGCATCGGAAACTAAAACTGGACTCTCAGGTGTGGTTCATATCATAGAAAGTTAGGGTGTCAGTCCTCTTGCACTTATGTCGGCATTGTGCCTTTTGTATTAAATTCGGATGCAATTTCTGTGCTTCATCGTCAATAAGAAGATCCAAGAGATAAAGTAAACCTGAAGCGAAGCATCGGAAACTAAAACTGGACTCACAGGAAAATTTCAAATCATAGAAAGTTAGTGTGTCAGTCCTCTTCTACTTATGTTGGCATTGTGCATTTTGTATTAAATTCGGATGCAATTTCTGTGTTTCATCATGAAAAAGAAGGTCCAAGGTATACAGTAAACCTGAAGTGAAGCATCGGAATCTAAAACTGGACTCACAGGAAGGGTTCAAATCATAGAAAGTTAGTGTGTCAGTCCTCTTGTACTTAAGTCGGCATTGTGCATTTTGTATAAATTTCAGATGGAATTTCTGTGTTTCATAGTCAATAAGAAGGTCCAAGGGATACAGTAAACCTGAAGTGAAGTATCGGAATCGAAAACTGGACTCACAGGAGAGGTTCAAATCATAGAAAGTTAGAGTGTCAGTCCTCTTGTACCTAAGTCGGCATTGTGCCTTTTGTATTTAGTTCGGATGCAATTTCTGTGCTATATCGTCAATAAGAAGGTACAAGGTATAAAGTAAACCTAAAGTGAAGCATCGGAATTTAAAACTGGACTCACTGGAGAGGTTTAAATCATAGAAAGTTAGAGTGTGAGTCATCTTGTACTTATGTCGGCATTGTGCCTTTTGTATTATATTCAGATGAAATTTCTGTGTTTCATCGTCAATAAGCAGGTCCAAGGTATACAGTACACCTGAAGTGAAGCATCGGAACCTAAAACTGGACTCACAGGAGAGATTCAAATCATAGAAAGTTAGAGTGTCAGTCCCCTTGTACTTAAGTTGGCAATGTAAATTTTGCATTCAATTCGGATGCAATTTCTGTGTATCATCCTCAATAAGAAGGTCCAAGGTATACAGTGAACCCTAAGTGAAGAATCGGAATCTAAAACGGGACTCACATTAGAGGTTCATATCATAGAAATTTAGGGTGTCAGTCCTCTTGTACTTAAGTCGGCATTGTGCCTTTTGTATTAAATTCAGATGCAATTTGTGTGTGTTTCATCGTCAATATGATGGTCCAAGGAATACAGTAAACCTGAAGTGAAGCATCGGAATCTAAAACTGGACTCACAGGAGAGGTTCAAATCATAGAAGGTTAGAGTGTCAGTCGACTTGTACTTAAGTCGGCATTGTGCCTTTTGTATTAAATTCGGATGCAATTTCTGTTTTTCATCGTCAATAAGAAGGTCCAAGGTATACAGTAAACCTGAAGTGAAGAATCGGAATCTAAAACTGTACTCACAGGAGAGGTTCAAATCATAGAAAGTTACAGTGTCAGTCCTCTTGTACTTAAGTCCGTATTGTGCGTTTTGTATTACATTCGGATGCAATTTCTGTGCTACATCGTCAATAAGAAAGTCCAAGGTATAAAGTACACCTAAAGTGAAGCATCGGAATCTAAAACTGGACTCGCGTGAGAGGTTTAAATCATAGAAAGTTAGAGTGTGAGTCCTCTTGTACTTAAGATGGCATTGTGCCTTTTGTATTACATTCGGATGAAATTTCTGTGTTTCTTCGTCAATAAGAAGGTCCAAGGTATACAGTAAACCTGAAGTGAAGCATCGGAATCTAAAACTGGACTCACAGGTGAGGCTCAAATCATAGAGAGATAGCGTGTCTGTCCTCATGTACTTAAGTCGGCATTGTGCCTTTTGTATTAAATTCGGATGCAATTTCTGTGTTTCATCGTCAATAAGAAGGTCCAAAGGATAGAGTAAACCTGAAGTGAAGCATCGGAATCTCAAACTGGACTCACAGGAAGGGTTCAAATCATAGAAAGTTAGAGTGTCAGTCTTCTTGTACTTACGTCCGCATTCTGCCTTTTGTATTAATTTCAGATGGAATTTCTGTGTTTCTTCGTCAATTAGAAGGTCCATGGGATTCAGTAATTCTGAAGTGAAGCATCGGAAACTAATACTGGACTCACAGGAGAGGTTCAAATCAAAGAAAGTTAGACTGTCAGTCCTCTAGTACTTAAGTCGGCATTGTGCCTTTTGTATTAAATTCGGATGCAATGTCTGTGTTTCATCGTCAATAAGAGGGTCCAAGGGATACAGTAAACCTGAAGTGAAGCATCGGAAACTAAAACTGGACTCACAGGAAAATTTCAAATCTTAGAAAGTTAGAGTGTCAGTCCTCTTGTACTTAAGTTGGCATTGTACCTTTTGTATTAAATTCGGATGCAATTTCTGTGTTTCATCATGAATAAGAAGGTCCAAGGTATACAGTAAACCTGAAGTGAAGCATCGGAATCTAAAACTGGACTCACAGGAAGGGTTCAAATCATAGAAAGTTAGTGTGTCAGTCCTCTTGTACTTAAGTCGGCATTGTGCCTTTTGTATAAATTTCAGATGGAATTTCTGTGTTTCATCGTCAATAAGAAGGTCCAAGGGATACAGTGAACCTGAAGTGAAGCATCGGAATCTAAAACTGGACTCACAGGAAGGGTTCAAATCATAGAAATTTAGTGTGTCAGTCCTCTTGTACTTAAGTCGGCATTGTGCCTTTTGTATAAATTTCAGATGAAATTTCTGTGTTTCATCGTCAATAAGCAGGTCCAAGGTATACAGTACACCTGAAGTGAAGCATCGGAACCTAAAACTGGACTCACAGGAGAGGTTCAAATCATAGAAAGTTAGAGTGTCAGTCCCCTTGTACTTAAGTTGGCATTGTGAATTTTGCATTCAATTCGGATGCAATTTCTGTGTATCATCCTCAATAAGAAGGTCAAAGGTATACAGTGAACCCTAAGTGAAGAATCGGAATCTAAAACTGGACTCACATTAGAGGTTCATATCATAGAAATTTAGGGTGTCAGTCCTCTTGTACTTAAGTCGGCATTGTGCCTTTTGTATTAAATTCAGATGCAATTTGTGTGTGTTTCATCGTCAATATGATGGTCCAAGGAATACAGTAAACCTGAAGTGAAGCATCGGAAACTAAAACTGGACCCACAGGAGGGATTCAAATCATAGAAAGTTAGAATTTCAGTCCTCTTGTACTTAAGTCGGCATTGTGCCTTTTGTATTAAATTCGGATGCAATTTCTGTGATTCATCGTCAATTAGAAAGTCTAAGGTATACAGTAAACTGGAAGTGATGCATCGGAAACTAAAACTGGACTCACAGGGGAGGTTCAAATCATAGAAAGTTAGAGTGTCAGTCATCTTGTACATAAGTCGGCATTGTGCCGTTTGTATTCAATTCGGATGCAATTTCTGTGTTTCATCGTCAATAAGAAGGTTCAACGGATAAAGTAAACCTGAAGTGAAGCATCGGAAACTAAAATTGGACTCACTGGAGCGGTTCTCATAATAGAAAGTTAGAGTGTCAGACCTCTTGTACTTCAGTCGGCATTGGGCAATTTGTATTAAATTCGGACGCAGTTTCTGTGTTTCATTGTCAATAAGAAGGTCCAAGGTATACAGGAAACCTGAAGTGAAGCATCGGAATCTAAAACTGGACTCACAGGAAGGGTTCAAATCATAGAAAGTGAGAGTACCAGTCCTCTTGTACTTACGTCGGCATTGTGCCTTTTGTATTAAATTCAGATGGAATTTCTGTGTTTCAACGTCAATAAGAAGGTCCAAGGGATACAGTAAACCTGAAGTGAATCATCGGAATCGAAAACTGGACTCACATAAGAAGTTCAAATCATAGAAAGATAGCGTGTCTGTCCTCTTGTATTTAAGTCGGCATTGTGCCTTTTGTATTAAATTCAGATGGAATTTCTGTGTTTCATCGTGAATAAGAAGGTCCAAGATATACAGTAAACCTAAAGTGAAGCATCGGAATCTAAAACTGGACTCACAGGAGGGGATCTAATCAAGGAAAATTAGAGTGTCAGTCCTCTTGTACATAAGTCGGCATTGTGCCTTTTGAATTAAATTCGGATACAATTTCTGTGTTTCATCGCCAATAAGAAGATCCAAGGGATACAGTAAACCTGAAGTGAAGTATCGGAATCTAAAACTGGACTCACAGGAGAGGTTCAAATCATAGAAAGTTAGAGTGTCAGGCCTCTTGTCCTAAAGTCGGCATTGTGCCTTTTGTATTAAATTCAGATGGAATATCTGTCTTTCATCGTCAATAAGAAAGTCCAAGGGATACAGTAAACCTGAAGTGAAGCATCGGAATCGCAAACTCGACTCACAGGAGAGGTTCAAATCATAGAGAGTTAGAGTGTCAGTCCTCATGTACTTAAGTCGGCATTGTGCATTTTGTATTAAATTCCGATGCAATTTCTGTGTTTCATCGTCAATAAGAAGGGCCAAGGTATACAGTAAACCCTAAGTGAAGCATCGGAATATAAAACTGGACTCACAGGAGAGGTTCAAATCATAGAAAGTTAGAGTGTATGTCCTCTTGTACTTAAGTCGACATTGTGCATTTTGTATTTAATTCGGATGCAATTTCTGTGTTTCATCGTCACTAAGAAGGTCCAAGGGATACGGTAAACCTGAAGTGAAGCATCGGAATCTCAAACTGGACTCACAAGAGGGGTTCAAATCATAGAAATTTAGAGTGTCAGGGCTCTTGTCCTTAAGTCGGCATTGTGCCTTTTGTATTAAATTCAGATGGAATATCTGTCTTTCATCGTGAATAAGAAGGTCCAAGGGATACAGTAAACCTGAAGTGAAGCATCGGAACCTAAAACTGGACTCAAAGGAGATGTTCAAATTATAGAAAGTTAGAGTGTCAGTCCTCCTGTACTTAAGTCGGCATTGTGCCTTTTGTATTAAATTCAAATGCATGTTCTGTGTTTCATCGTCAATAAGAAGGTCCACGGTATACAGTTAACCTGAAGTGAAGCATCTTAATCTTAAAGTGGACTCACAGGAGGGGTTCAATTCATAGAAAGTTAGAGTGTCAGTCCTCTTGTACTTAAGTCGGCATTGTGCCTTTTGTATTAAATTCGGATGCAATTTCTGTTTTTCATCGTCAATAAGAAGGTCCAAGGGATACAGTAAACGCGAAGTGAAGCATCGGAAACTAAAACTGGACTCACAGGAGAGGTTCAAATCAAAGAAAGTTGGAGTCTCAGTCCCCTAATACTTAAGTCGGCGTTGTGCCTTTTGTATTAAATTCGGAAGAAATTTCTGTTTTTCATCGTCAATAAGAAGGTCCAAGGGATACAGTAAACCAGAAGTGAAGCATCGGGATCTAAAACTGGACTCACTGGAGGGGTTCACATCATTGAAAGTTAGAGTGTCAGTCCTCATGTACATAATTCGGCATTGCGCATTTTGTATTAAATTCCGATGCAATTTCTGTGTTTCATCGTCAATAAGAAGGTCCAAGGTATACAGTAAACCCTAAGTGAAGCATCGGAATCAAAAACTGGACTCACAGGAGAGGTTAAAATCATAGAAAGTTAGAGTGTCAGTCCTCTTGTACTTATGTCGACATTGTGCCTTTTGTATTAAATTCGAATGCAATTTCTGTGTTTCATCGTCACTAAGGAGGTGCAAGGGATACAGTGAACCTGAAGTGCAGCATCGGAAACTAAGACTGGGCTCACCGGAGAGGTTCAATTCATAGAAAATTAGAGTGACAGTCCTCTCGTACTTAAGTCGTCATTGTGCCTTTTGTATTTACTTCGGATGCAATTTCTATGTTTCATCGTCAATAAGAAGGTCAGAGGGATACAGCAAACCTGAAGTGAAGCATCGGAATCTCAAACTGGACTCACAGGAGGGGTTCAAATCATAGAAAGTTAGAGTGTCAGGCCTCTTGTCCTTAAGTCGGCATTGTGCCTTTTGTATTAAATTCAGATGGAATATCTGTCTTTCATCGTCAATAAGAAGGTCCAAGGATTACAGTAAACCTGAAGTGAAGCATCGGAATCGCAAACTGGACTGACAGGAGGGGTTCAAATCATAGAGAGTTAGAGTGTCAGTCCTCATGTACTTAAGTCGGCATTGCGCATTTTGTATTAAATTCCGATGCAATTTCTGTGTTTCATCGTCAATAAGAAGGTCCAAGGTATACAGTAAACACTAAGTGAAGCATCGGAATCTAAAACTGGACTCACAGGAGAGGTTCAAATCATAGAAAGTTAGAGTGTCAGTCCTCTTGTACTTATGTCGACATTGTGCCTTTTGTATTAAATTCGGATGCTATTTCTGTGTTTCATCGTCAATAAGAAGGTCCAAGGTATACAGTAAACCTGAAGTGATGCATCGGAAACTAAAACTGGACTCTCAGGTGTGGTTCATATCATAGAAAGTTAGGGTGTCAGTCCTCTTGCACTTATGTCGGCATTGTGCCTTTTGTATTAAATTCGGATGCAATTTCTGTGCTTCATCGTCAATAAGAAGATCCAAGAGATAAAGTAAACCTGAAGCGAAGCATCGGAAACTAAAACTGGACTCACAGGAAAATTTCAAATCATAGAAAGTTAGTGTGTCAGTCCTCTTCTACTTATGTTGGCATTGTGCATTTTGTATTAAATTCGGATGCAATTTCTGTGTTTCATCATGAAAAAGAAGGTCCAAGGTATACAGTAAACCTGAAGTGAAGCATCGGAATCTAAAACTGGACTCACAGGAAGGGTTCAAATCATAGAAAGTTAGTGTGTCAGTCCTCTTGTACTTAAGTCGGCATTGTGCATTTTGTATAAATTTCAGATGGAATTTCTGTGTTTCATAGTCAATAAGAAGGTCCAAGGGATACAGTAAACCTGAAGTGAAGTATCGGAATCGAAAACTGGACTCACAGGAGAGGTTCAAATCATAGAAAGTTAGAGTGTCAGTCCTCTTGTACCTAAGTCGGCATTGTGCCTTTTGTATTTAGTTCGGATGCAATTTCTGTGCTATATCGTCAATAAGAAGGTACAAGGTATAAAGTAAACCTAAAGTGAAGCATCGGAATTTAAAACTGGACTCACTGGAGAGGTTTAAATCATAGAAAGTTAGAGTGTGAGTCATCTTGTACTTATGTCGGCATTGTGCCTTTTGTATTATATTCAGATGAAATTTCTGTGTTTCATCGTCAATAAGCAGGTCCAAGGTATACAGTACACCTGAAGTGAAGCATCGGAACCTAAAACTGGACTCACAGGAGAGATTCAAATCATAGAAAGTTAGAGTGTCAGTCCCCTTGTACTTAAGTTGGCAATGTAAATTTTGCATTCAATTCGGATGCAATTTCTGTGTATCATCCTCAATAAGAAGGTCCAAGGTATACAGTGAACCCTAAGTGAAGAATCGGAATCTAAAACGGGACTCACATTAGAGGTTCATATCATAGAAATTTAGGGTGTCAGTCCTCTTGTACTTAAGTCGGCATTGTGCCTTTTGTATTAAATTCAGATGCAATTTGTGTGTGTTTCATCGTCAATATGATGGTCCAAGGAATACAGTAAACCTGAAGTGAAGCATCGGAAACTAAAACTGGACCCACAGGAGGGATTCAAATCATAGAAAGTTAGAGTTTCAGTCCTCTTGTACTTAAGTCGGCATTGTGCCTTTTGTATTAAATTCGGATGCAATTTCTGTGATTCATCGTCAATAAGAAAGTCCAAGGTATACAGTAAACTGGAAGTGATGCATCGGAAACTAAAACTGGACTCACAGGAGAGGTTCAAATCACAGAAAGTTAGAGTGTCAGTCATCTTGTACTTAAGTCGGCATTGTGCCTTTTGTATTAAATTCGGATGCAATTTCTGTGTTTCATCGTCAATAAGAAGGTTCAACGGATAAAGTAAACCTGAAGTGAAGCATCGGAAACTAAAATTGGACTCACTGGAGAGGTTCTCATAATAGAAAGTTAGAGTGTCAGACCTCTTGTACTTCAGTCGGCATTGGGCAATTTGTATTAAATTCGGACGCAGTTTCTGTGTTTCATTGTCAATAAGAAGGTCCAAGGTATACGGGAAACCTGAAGTGAAGCATCGGAATCTAAAACTGGACTCACAGGAAGGGTTCAAATCATAGAAAGTGAGAGTACCAGTCCTCTTGTACTTACGTCGGCATTGTGCCTTTTGTATTAAATTCAGATGGAATTTCTGTGTTTCATCGTCAATAAGAAGGTCCAAGGGATACAGTAAACCTGAAGTGAAGCATCGGAATCGAAAACTGGACTCGCAGGAGAGGTTCAAATCATAGAAAGTTAGAGTGTCAGTCCTCATGTACTTAAGTCGGCATTGTGCCTTTTGTATTAATTCGGATGCAATTTCTGTTTTCCATCGTCAATAAGAAGGTTCAAGGGATACAGTAAACCAGAAGTGAAGCAGCGGAATCTAAGACTGGACTCACAGGAGAGGCTCAAATCATAGAAAGTTAGAGTGTCAGTCCCCTTGTACTTAAATCGGCATTGTGACATTTGTATTAAATTCGGATGCAATTTCTGTGTTTCATCGTCAATAAGAAGGTCCAAGATATAAAGTAAACCTGAAGTGAAGCATCGGAATCCAAAACTGGACTCACATGAGAGGTTCAAATCATAGAAAGGTAGCGTGTCTGTCCTCTTGTACTTAAGTCGGCATTGTGCCTTTTGTATTAAATTCAGATGGAATATCTGTCTTTCATCGTCAATAAGAAGGGCCAAGGGATACAGTAAACCTGAAGTGAAGCATCGGATCGCAAACTGGACTCACAGGAGAGGTTCAAATCATAGAAATTAGAGTGCCAGTCCTCTTGTACTTAAGTCGGCATTGTGGCTTTTGTATTAAATTCGGATGCAATTTCTGTGGTTCATTGTCAATAAGAAGGTCAAGGGATACAGTAAACCCGAAGTGAATCATCAGAATCTATAACTGGACTCACAGGAGAGGTTCAAATCATGGAAAGTTAGAGTGTCAGTCCTCATTTACTTAAGTCGGCATTGTGCTTTTTGTATTAAATTCGGATGCAATTTCTGTGCTTCATCGTCAATAACAAGGTCCAAGTTACACAGTAAACCCTAAGTGAAGCATCGGAAACTAAAACTGGACTCACAGGTGAGGTTCAAATCATAGAAAGTTAGAGTGCCAGTCCTCTTGTACTTAGGTCGGCATTGTGCCTTTTGTATTAAATTCGGATGCAATTTCTGTGTTTCATCGTCACTAAGAAGGACCAAGGGATAAAGTAAACCTCAAGTGAAGCATCGGAAACTAAAACTGTTCTCACCGGAGAGGTTCAAATCATAGAAAATTAGAGTGTCTGTCCTCTTGTACTTAAGTCCGCATTGTGCCTTTTGTATGTAGTTCAGATGCAATATCTGTCTTTCATCGTCAATACGAAGGTCCAAGGGATACAGTAAACCTGAAGTGGAGCATCGGAATCGCAAACTGAACTCACAGGAGAGGTTCAAATCAAAGAAAGTTAGACTGTCAGTCCTCTAGTACCTATGTCGGCATTGTGCCTTTTGTATTAAATTCGGATGCAATGTCTGTGTTTCATCGTCAATAAGAGGGTCCAAGGGATACAGTAAACCTGAAGTGAAGCATCGGAAACTAAAACTGGACTCACAGGAAAATTTCAAATCTTAGAAAGTTAGAGTGTCAGTCCTCTTGTACTTAAGTTGGCATTGCACCTTTTGTATTAAATTCGGATGCAATTTCTGTGTTTCATCGTCAATAAGAAGGTCCAAGGTATACAGTAAACCTGAAGTGAAGCATCGGAATCTAAAACTGGACCCACAGGAAGGGTTCAAATCATAGAAAGTTAGAGTGTCAGTCCTCTTGTACTTAAGTCGGCATTGTGCCTTTTGTATTAATTTCAGATGGAATTTCTGAGTTTCTTCGTCAATAAGAAGGTTCAAGGGATACAGTAAACCTGAAGTGAAGCATCGGAATCTAAAACTGGACTCACAGGAGAGGTTCAAATCATAGAATGTTAGAGTGTCAGTCGACTTGTACTTAAGTCGGCATTGTGCCTTTTGTATTAAATTCGGATGCAATTTCTGTTTTTCATCGTCAATAAGAAGGTCCAAGGTATACAAGGAACCCTAAGTGAAGAATCGGAATCTAAAACTGGACTCACATTAGAGGTTCATATCATAGAAATTTAGGGAGTCAGTCCTCTTGTACTTAAGTCGGCATTGTGCCTTTTGTATTAAATTCAGATGCAGTTTGTGTGTGTTTCATCGTCAATATGATGGTCCAAGGAATACAGTAAACCTGAAGTGAAGCATCGGAAACTAAAACTGGACCCACAGGAGGGATTCAAATCATAGAAAGTTAGAGTTTCAGTCCTCTTGTACTTAAGTCGGCATTGTGCCTTTTGTATTAAATTCGGATGCAATTTCTGTGATTCATCGTCAATAAGAAAGTCCAAGGTATACAGTAAACTGGAAGTGATGCATCGGAAACTAAAACTGGACTCACAGGAGAGGTTCAAATCATAGAAAGTTAGAGTGTCAGTCATCTTGTACTTAAGTCGGCATTGTGCCTTTTGTATTAAATTCGGATGCAATTTCTGTGTTTCATCGTCAATAAGAAGGTTCAACGGATAAAGTAAACCTGAAGTGAAGCATCGGAAACTAAAATTGGACTCACTGGAGCGGTTCTCATAATAGAAAGTTAGAGTGTCAGACCTCTTGTACTTCAGTCGGCATTGGGCAATTTGTATTAAATTCGGACGCAGTTTCTGTGTTTCATTGTCAATAAGAAGGTCCAAGGTATACAGAAAACCTGAAGTGAAGCATCGGAATCTAAAACTGGACTCACAGGAAGGGTTCAAATCATAGAAAGTGAGAGTACCAGTCCTCTTGTACTTACGTCGGCATTGTGCCTTTTGTATTAAATTCAGATGGAATTTCTGTGTTTCATCGTCAATAAGAAGGTCCAAGGGATACAGTAAACCGGAAGTGAAGCATCGGAATCGAAAACTGGACTCGCAGGAGAGGTTCAAATCATAGAAAGTTAGAGTGTCAGTCCTCATGTACTTAAGTCGGCATTGTGCCTTTTGTATTAATTCGGATGCAATTTCTGTTTTTCATCGTCAATAAGAAGGTTCAAGGGATACAGTAAACCAGAAGTGAAGCAGCGGAATCTAAGACTGGACTCACAGGAGAGGCTCAAATCATAGAAAGTTAGAGTACCAGTCCCCTTGTACTTAAATCGGCATTGTGACATTTGTATTAAATTCGGATGCAATTTCTGTGTTTCATCGTCAATAAGAAGGTCCAAGATATAAAGTAAACCTGAAGTGAAGCATCGGAATCCAAAACTGGACTCACATGAGAGGTTCAAATCATAGAAAGGTAGCGTGTCTGTCCTCTTGTACTTAAGTCGGCATTGTGCCTTTTGTATTAAATTCAGATGGAATATCTGTCTTTCATCGTCAATAAGAAGGGCCAAGGGATACAGTAAACCTGAAGTGAAGCATCGGAATCGCAAACTGGACTCACAGGAGAGGTTCAAATCATAGAAATTAGAGTGCCAGTCCTCTTGTACTTAAGTCGGCATTGTGGCTTTTGTATTAAATTCGGATGCAATTTCTGTGGTTCATTGTCAATAAGAAGGTCAAGGGATACAGTAAACCGGAAGTGAATCATCAGAACCTATAACTGGACTCACAGGAGAGGTTCAAATCATGGAAAGTTAGAGTGTCAGTCCTCATTTACTTAAGTCGGCATTGTGCTTTTTGTATTAAATTCGGATGCAATTTCTGTGCTTCATCGTCAATAACAAGGTCCAAGTTACACAGTAAACCCTAAGTGAAGAATCGGAAACTAAAACTGGACTCACAGGTGAGGTTCAAATCATAGAAAGTTAGAGTGCCAGTCCTCTTGTACTTAAGTCGGCATTGTGCCTTTTGTATTAAATTTGGATGCAATTTCTGTGTTTCATCGTCACTAAGAAGGACCAAGGGATAAAGTAAAACTCAAGTGAAGCATCGGAAACTAAAACTGTTCTCACCGGAGAGGTTCAAATCATAGAAAATTAGAGTGTCTGTCCTCTTGTACTTAAGTCCGCATTGTGCCTTTTGTATGAAATTCAGATGGAATATCTGTCTTTCATCGTCAATACGAAGGTCCAAGGGATACAGTAAACCTGAAGTGGAGCATCGGAATCGCAAACTGAACTCACAGGCGAGGTTCAAATCAAAGAAAGTTAGACTGTCAGTCCTCTAGTACCTAAGTCGGCATTGTGCCTTTTTTATTAAATTCGGATGCAATGTCTGTGTTTCATCGTCAATAAGAGGGTCCAAGGGATACAGTAAACCTGAAGTGAAGCATCGGAAACTAAAACTGGACTCACAGGAAAATTTCAAATCTTAGAAAGTTAGAGTGTCAGTCCTCTAGTACTTAAGTTGGCATTGTACCTTTTGTATTAAATTCGGATGCAATTTCTGTGTTTCATCGTCAATAAGAAGGTCCAAGGTATACAGTAAACCTGAAGTGAAGCATCGGAATCTAAAACTGGACCCACAGGAAGGTTTCAAATCATAGAAAGTTAGAGTGTCAGTCCTCTTGTACTTAAGTCGGCATTGTGCCTTTTGTATTAATTTCAGATGGAATTTCTGTGTTTCTTCGTCAATAAGAAGGTCCAAGGGATACAGTAAACCTGAAGTGAAGCATCGGAATCTAAAACTGGACTCACAGGAGAGGTTCAAATCATAGAAGGTTAGAGTGTCAGTCGACTTGTACTTAAGTCGGCATTGTGCCTTTTGTATTAAATTCGGATGCAATTTCTGTTTTTCATCGTCAATAAGAAGGTCCAAGGTATACAGTAAACCTGAAGTGAAGAATCGGAATCTAAAACTGTACTCACAGGAGAGGTTCAAATCATAGAAAGTTACAGTGTCAGTCCTCTTGTACTTAAGTCCGCATTGTGCGTTTTGTATTACATTCGGATGCAACTTCTGTGCTACATCGTCAATAAGAAAGTCCAAGGTATAAAGTAAACCTAAAGTGAAGCATCGGAATCTAAAACTGGACTCACATGAGAGTTTTAAATCATAGAAAGTTAGAGTGTGAGTCCTCTTGTACTTAAGTTGGCCTTGTGCCTTTTGTATTACATTCGGATGAAATTTCTCTGTTTCTTCGTCAATAAGAAGGTCCAAGGTATACAGTAAACCTGAAGTGAAGCATCGGAATCTAAAACTGGACTCACAGGTGAGGCTCAAATCATAGAGAGATAGCGTGTCTGTCCTCATGTACTTAAGTCGGCATTGTGCCTTTTGGTTTAAATTCGGATGCAATTTCTGTGTTTCATCGTCAATAAGAAGGTCCAAGGTATACAGTAAACCTGAAGTGAAGAATCGGAATCTAAGACTGTACTCACAGGAGAGGTTCAAATCATAGAAAGTTGGAGTGTCAGTCTTCTTGTACTTAAGTCGGCATTCTGCCTTTTGTATTAATTTCAGATGGAATTTCTGTGTTTCTTCGTCAATTAGAAGGTCCATGGGATTCAGTAATCCTGAAGTGAAGCATCGGAAACTAAAACTGGACTCACAGGAGAGGTTCAAATCAAAGAAAGTTAGACTGTCAGTCCTCTAGTACTTAAGTCGGCATTGTGCCTTTTGTATTAAATTCGGATGCAATGTCTTTGTTTCATCGTCAATAAGAGGGTCCAAGGGATACAGTAAACCTGAAGTGAAGCATCGGAAACTAAAACTGGACTCACAGGAAAATTTCAAATCTTAGAAAGTTAGAGTGTCAGTCCTCTTGTACTTAAGTTGGCATTGTACCTTTTGTATTAAATTCGGATGCAATTTCTGTGTTTCATCGTCAATAAGAAGGTCCAAGGTATACAGTAAACCTGAAGTGAAGCATCGGAATCTAAAACTGGACCCACAGGAAGGGTTCAAATCATAGAAAGTTAGAGTGTCAGTCCTCTTGTACTTAAGTCGGCATTGTGCCTTTTGTATTAATTTCAGATGGAATTTCTGTGTTTCTTCGTCAATAAGAAGGTCCAAGGGATACAGTAAACCTTAAGTGAAGCATCGGAATCTAAAACTGGACTCACAGGAGAGGTTCAAATCATAGAAAGTTAGAGTGTCAGTCGACTTGTACTTAAGTCGGCATTGTGCCTTTTGTATTAAATTCGGATGCAATTTCTGTTTTTCATCGTCAATAAGAAGGTCCAAGGTATACAGTAAACCTGAAGTGAAGAATCGGAATCTAAGACTGTACTCACAGGAGAGGTCAAATCATAGAAAGTTACAGTGTCAGTCCTCTTGTACTTAAGTCCGCATTGTGCGTTTTGTATTACATTCGGATGCAATTTCTGTGCTACACCGTCAATAAGAAAGTCCAAGGTATAACGTAAACCTGAAGTGAAGCATCGTAATCTAAACTGGACTCACAGGAAGGGTTCAAATCATAGAAAGTAAGAGTGTCAGTCCTCTTGTACTTAAGTCGGCACTGTGCCTTTTGTATTAATTTCAGATGGAGTTTCTGTGTTTCTTCGTCAATAAGTAGGTCCAAGGGATACAGTAAACCTGAAGTGAAGCATCGGAATCTAAAACTGGACTCACAGGAGAGGCTCAAACCATAGAGAGATAGCGTGTCTGTCCTCTTGTACTTAGGTCGGCATTGTGCCTTTTGTATTAAATTCGGATGCAATTTCTGTGTTTCATCGTCAATAAGAAGGTCCAAGGGATAGAGTAAACCTGAAGTGAAGCATCGGAATCTCAAACTGGACTCACAGGAAGGGTTCAAATCATAGAAAGTTAGAGTGCCAGTCCTCTTGTACTTAAGTCGGCATTGTGCCTTTTGTATTAATTTCAGATGGAATTTCTGTGTTCCTTCGTCAATAAGAAGGTCCAAGGGATACAGTAAACCTGAAGTGAAGCATCGGAATCTCAAACTGGACTCACAGGAGAGGTTCAAATCATAGGAAGTTAGAGTGTCAGTCCTCTTGTATTTAAGTCGGCATTGTGCCTTTTGTACTAAATTCGGTTGCAATTTCTGTGTTTCATCGTCAATAAGAAGTTCCAAGGGATACAGTAAATCTGAAGTAAAGCATCGGAACCTAAAACTGGACTCAAAGGAGAGGTTCAAATCATAGAAAGTTAGAGTGTCAGTATTCTTGTACTTAAGTCGGCATTGTGCCTTTTGCAATAAATGCAGATGCAATTTCTGTGTTTCATCGTCAATAAGAAGGTCCATGGTATACAGTAAACCTGAAGTTGAGCATCTTAATCTGAAACTGGACTCACAGGAGGGGTTCAAAACATAGAAAGTTACAGTGTCAGTCCTCTTGTACTGAAGTCGGCATTGTGCCTTTTGTATTAAATTCGGATGCAATTTCTGTGTTTCATCGTCAATAAGAAGGTCCAAGGGATACAGTAAACCTGAAGTGAGGCATCGGAAACTAAAAGTGGACTCACAGGAGAGGTTCAAATCAAAGAAAGTTAGAGTGTCAGTCCTCTAGTACTTAAGTCGGTATTGTGCCTTTTGTATGAAATTCAGATGGAATATCTGTCTTTCATCGTCAATAAGAAGGTCCAAGGGATACAGTAAACCTGAAGTGGAGCATCGGAATCGCAAACTGAACTCACAGGAGAGGTTCAAATCAAAGAATGTTAGACTGTCAGTCCTCTAGTACTTAAGTCGGCATTGTGCCTTTTGTATTAAATTAGGATGCAATTTCTGTGTTTCATCGTCAATAAGAGGGTCCAAGGGATACAGTAAACCTGAAGTGAAGCATCGGAAACTAAAACTGGACTCACAGGAAAATTTCAAATCATAGAAAGTTAGAGTGTCAGTCCTCTTGTACTTAAATTGGCATTGTACCTTTTGTATTAAATTCGGATGCAATTTCTGTGTTTCATCATCAATAAGAAGGTCCAAGGTATACAGTAAGCCTGAAGTGAAGCATCGGAATCTAAAACTGGACTCACAGGAGAGGCTCAAATCATAGAGAGATAGCGTGTCTGTCCTCATGTACTTAAGTCGGCATTGTGCCTTTTGTATTAAATTCGGATGCAATTTCTGTGTTTCATCGTCAATAAGAAGGTCCAAGGGATAGAGTAAACCTGAAGTGAAGCATCGGAATCTCACACTGGACTCACAGGAAGGGTTCAAATCATAGAAAGTTAGAGTGTCAGTCTTCTTGTACTTAAGTCGGCATTGTGCCTTTTGTATTAATTTCAGATGGAATTTCTGTGTTTCTTCGTCAATAAGAAGGTCCAAGGGATACAGTAAACCTGAAGTGAAGCATCGGAATCTAAAACTGGACTCACAGGAGAGGTTCAAATCATAGAAAGTTAGAGTGTCAGTTGACTTGTACTTAAGTCGGCATTGTGCCTTTTGTATTAAATTCGGATGCAATTTCTGTTTTTCATCGTCAATAAGAAGGTCCAAGGTATACAGTAAACCTGAAGTGAAGAATCGGAATCTAAAACTGTACTCACAGGAGAGGTTCAAATCATAGAAAGTTACAGTGTCAGTCCTCTTGTACTTAAGTCCGCATTGTGCGTTTTGTATTACATTCGGATGCAATTTCTGTGCTACATCCTCAATAAGAGAGTCCAAGGTATAAAGTAAACCTAAAGTGAAGCATCGGAATCTAAAACTGGACTCGCATGAGAGGTTTAAATCATAGAAAGTTAGACTGTGAGTCCTCTTGTACTTAAGTTGGCATTGTGCCTTTTGTATTACATTCGGATGAAATTTCTGTTTTTCATCGTCAATAAGAAGGTCCAAGTGATACAGTAAACCTGAAGAGAAGCATCGGAAACTAAAACTGGACTCACAGGAAAATTTCAAATCATGGAAAGTTAGAGTGTCAGTCCTCTTGTACTTAAGTTGGCATTGTACCTTTTGTATTAAATTCGAATGCAATTTCTGTGTTTCATCGTCAATAAGAAGGTCCAAGGTATACAGTAAACCTGAAGTGAAGCATCGTAATCTAAAACTGGACTCACAGGAAGGGTTCAAATCATAGAAAGTAAGAGTGTCAGTCCTCTTGTACTTAAGTCGGCACTGTGCCTTTTGTATTAATTTCAGATGGAATTTCTGTGTTTCTTCGTCAATAAGAAGGTCCAAGGGATACAGTAAACCTGAAGTGAAGCATCGGAATCTAAAACTGGACTCACAGAAGAGGCTCAAACCATAGAGAGATAGCGTGTCTCTCCTCTTGTACTTAGGTCGGCATTGTGCCTTTTGTATTAAATTCGGATGCAATTTCTGTGTTTCATCGTCAATAACAAGGTCCAAGGGATAGAGTAAACCTGAAGTGAAGCATCGGAATCTCAAACTGGACTCACAGGAAGGGTTCAAATCGTAGAAAGTTAGAGTGCCAGTCCTCTTGTACTTAAGTCGGCATTGTGCCTTTTGTATTGATTACAGATGGAATTTCTGTGTTTCTTCGTCAATAAGAAGGTCCAAGGGATACAGTAAACCTGAAGTGAAGCATCGGAATCTCAAACTGGACTCACAGGAGAGGTTCAAATCATAGGAAGTTAGAGTGTCAGTCCTCTTGTATTTAAGTCGGCATTGTGCCTTTTGTACTAAATTCGGTTGCAATTTCTGTGTTTCATCGTCAATAAGAAGTTCCAAGGGATACAGTAAATCTGAAGTAAAGCATCGGAACCTAAAACTGGACTCAAAGGAGAGGTTCAAATCATAGAAAGTTAGAGTGTCAGTATTCTTGTACTTAAGTCGGCATTGTGCCTTTTGCAATAAATTCGGATGCAATTTCTGTGTCTCATCGTCAATAAGAAGGTCCAAGGGATACAGTAAACCTGAAGTGAAGCATCGGAAACTAAAAGTGGACTCACAGGAGAGGTTCAAATCAAAGAAAGTTAGAGTGTCAGTCCTCTAGTACTTAAGTCGGTATTGTGCCTTTTGTATGAAATTCAGATGGAATATCTGTCTTTCATCGTCAATAAGAAGGTCCAAAGGATACAGTAAACCTGAAGTGGAGCATCGGAATCGCAAACTGAAATCACAGGAGAGGTTCAAATCAAAGAAAGTTAGACTGTCAGTCCTCTAGTACTTAAGTCGGCATTGTGCCTTTTGTATTAAATTCGGATGCAATTTCTGTGTTTCATCGTCAATAAGAGGGTCCAAGGGATACAGTAAACCTGAAGTGAAGCATCGGAAACTAAAACTGGACTCACAGGAAAATTTCAAATCATAGAAAGTTAGAGTGTCAGTCCTCTTGTACTTAAGTTGGCATTGTACCTTTTGTATTAAATTCGAATGCAATTTCTGTGTTTCATCGTCAATAAGAAGGTCCTAGGTATACAGTAAGCCTGAAGTGAAGCATCGGAATCTAAAACTGGACTCACAGGAGAGGCTCAAATCATAGAGAGATAGCGAGTCTGTCCTCATGTACTTAAGTCGGCATTGTGCCTTTTGTATTAAATTCGGATGCAATTTCTGTGTTTCATCGTCAATAAGAAGATCCAAGGGATAGAGTAAACCTGAAGTGAAGCATCGGAATCTCACACTGGACTCACAGGAAGGGTTCAAATCATAGAAAGTTAGAGTGTCAGTCTTCTTGTACTTAAGTCGGCATTGTGCCTTTTGTATTAATTTCAGATGGAATTTCTGTGTTTCTTCGTCAATAAGAAGGTCCAAGGGATGCAGTAATCCTGAAGTGAAGCATCGGAATCTCAAACTGGACTCACAGGAGAGGTTCAAATCATAGGAAGTTAGAGTGTCAGTCCTCTTGTATTTAAGTCGGCATTGTGCCTTTTGTACTAAATTCGGTTGCAATTTCTGTGTTTCATCGTCAATAAGATGTTCCAAGGGATACAGTAAATCTGAAGTGAAGCATCGGAACCTGAAACTGGACTCAAAGGAGAGGTTCAAATCATAGAAAGTTAGAGTGTCAGTATTCTTGTACTTTAGTCGGCATTATGCATTTGTATTAAATGCACATGCAATTTCTGTGTTTCATCGTCAATAAGAAGGTCCACGGTATACAGCAAACCTGAAGTTGAGCATCTTAATCTAAAACTGGACTCACAGGAGGGGTTCAAATCATAGAAAGTTGGAGTGTCAGTCCTCTTGTACTGAAGTCGGCATTGTGCCTTTTGTATTAAATTCGGATGCAATTTCTGTGTTTCATCGTCAACAAGAAGGTCCAAGGGATACAGTAAACCTGAAGTGAAGCATCGGAAACTAAAAGTGGACTCACAGGAGAGGTTCAAATCAAAGAAAGTTAGAGAGTCAGTCCTCTAGTGCTTAAGTCGGCATTGTGCCTTTTGTATGAAATTCAGATGGAATATCTGTCTTTCATCGTCAATAAGAAGGTCCAAGGGATACAGTAAACCTGAAGTGGAGCATCGGAATCGCAAACTGAACTCACAGGAGAGGTTCAAATCAAAGAAAGTTAGACTGTCAGTCCTCTAGTACTTAAGTCGGCATTGTGCCTTTTGTATTAAATTCGGATGCATATTTCTGTGTTTCATCGTCAATAAGAGGGTCCAAGGGATACAGTAAACCTGAAGTGAAGCATCGGAAACTAAAACTGGACTCACAGGAAAATTTCAAATCATAGAAAGTTAGAGTGTCAGTCCTCTTGTACTTAAGTTGGCATTGTACCTTTTGTATTAAATTCGGATGCAATTTCTGTGTTTCATCGTCAATAAGAAGGTCCAAGGTATACAGTAAACCAGAAGTGAAGCATCGGAATCTAAAACTGGACTCACAGGAAGGGTTCAAATCATAGAAAGTTATAGTGTCAGTCCTCTTGTACTTAAGTCGGCATTGTGCCTTTTGTATTCATTTCAGATGGAATTTCTGTGTTTCTTCGTCAATAAGAAGGTCCAAGGGATACAGTAAACCTGAAGTGAAGCATCGGAATCTAAAACTGGAATCACAGGAGAGGTTCAAATCATAGAAAGTTAGAGTGTCAGTCGACTTGTACTTAAGTCGGCATTGTGCCTTTTGTATTAAATTCGGATGCAATTTCTGTTTTTCATCGTCAATAAGAAGGTCCAAGGGATACAGTAAACCTGAAGTGAAGAATCGGAATCTAAAACTGGAGTCACAGGAGAGGTTCAAATCATAGGAAGTTACAGTGTCAGTCCTCTTGTACTTAAGTCCGCATTGTGCGTTTTGTATTACATTCGGATGCAATTTCTGTGCTACATCGTCAATAAGAAGGTCCAAGGTATAAAGTAAACCTAAAGTGAAGCATCGGAATCTAAAACTGGACTCGCATGAGAGGTTTAAATCATAGAAAGTTAGAGTGTGAGTCCTCTTGTATTTAAGTCGGCATTGTGCCTTTTGTATTACATTTGGATGAAATTTCTGTGTTTCATCGTCAATAAGAAGGTCCAAGGTACACAGTAAACCTGAAGTGAAGCATCGGAATCTAAAACTGGACTCACAGGAGAGGCTCAAATCATAGAGAGATAGCGTGTCTGTCCTCATGTACTTAAGTCGGCATTGTGCCTTCTGTATTAAATTCGGATGCAATTTCTGTGTTTCATCGTCAATAAGAATCTCAAGGGATAGAGTAAACCTGAAGTGAAGCATCGGAATCTCAAACTGGACTCACAGGAAGGGTTCAAATCATAGAAAGTTAGAGTGTCAGTCCTCTTGTACTTAAGTCGGCATTGTGCCTTTTGTATTAATTTCAGATGGAATTTCCGTGTTTCTTCGTCAATAAGAAGGTCCAAGGGATGCAGTAAACCTGAAGTGAAGCATCGGAATCTTAAACTGGACTCACAGGAGAGGTTCAAATCATAGGAAGTTAGAGTGTCAGTCCTCTTGTATTTAAGTCGGCATTGTGGCTTTTGAACTAAATTCGGTTGCAAATTCTGTGTTTCATCGTCAATAAGAAGTTCCAAGGGATACAGTAAATCTGAAGTGAAGCATCGGAACCTAAAACTGGACTCAAAGGAGAGGTTCAAATCATAGAAAGTTAGAGTGTCAGTATTCTTGTACTTAAGTCGGCATTATGCGTTTTGTATTAAATGCAGATGCAATTTCTGTGTTTCATCGTCAATAAGAAGGTCCACGGTATACAGCAAACCTGAAGGTGAGCATCTTAATCTAATACTGGACTCACAGGAGGGGTTGAAATAATAGAAAGTTAGAGTGTCAGTCCTCTTGTACTTTAGTCGGCATTGTGCCTTTTGTATTAAATTCGGATGCAATTTCTGTGTTTCATCGTCAATAAGAAGGTCCAAGGGATACAGTAAACCTGAAGTGGAGCATCGGAATCGCAAACTGAACTCACAGGAGAGGTTCAAATCAAAGAAAATTAGGATGTCAGTCCTCTAGTACTTAAGCCGGCATTGTGCCTTTTGTATTAAATTCGGATGCAATTTCTGTGTTTCATCGTCAATATGAGGGTCCAAGGGATACAGTAAACATGAAGTGAAGCATCGGAAACTAAAACTGGACTCACAGAAAAATTTCAAATCATAGAAAGTTAGAGTGTCAGTCCTCTTGTACTTAAGTTGGCATTGTACCTTTTGTATTAAATTCGGATGCAATTTCTGTGCATCATCGTCAATAAGAAGGTCCAAGGTATACAGTAAACCTGAAGTGAAGCATCGGAATCTAAAAGTGGACTCAAAGGAGTGGTTCAAATCAAACAAGTTATAGTATCAGTCCTTTAGTACTTAAGTTAGCATTGTGCCTTTTGTATGAAATTCAGATGGAATATCGGTCTTTCATCGTCAATAAGAAGGTCCAAGGGATACAGTAAACCTGAAGTGGAGCATCGGAATCGCAAACTGAACTTACAGGAGTGGTTCAAATAAAAGAAAGTTAGACTGTCAGTCCTCTAGTACTTAAGCCGGCATTGTGCCTTTTGTATTAAATTCGGATGCAATTTCTGTGTTTCATCGTCAATATGAGGGTCCAAGGGATACAGTAAACCTGAAGTGAAGCATCGGAAACTAAAACTGGACTCACAGGAAAATTTCAAATCATAGAAAGTTAGAGTGTCAGTCCTCTTGTACTTAAGTTGGCATTGTACCTTTTGTATTAAATTCGGATGCAATTTCTTTGTTTCAACGTCAATAAGAGGGTCCAAGGGATACAGTAAACCTGAAGTGAAGCATCGGAATCTAAAACTGGACTCACAGGTGAGGCTCAAATCATAGAGAGATAGCGTGTCTTTCCTCATGTACTTAAGTCGGCATTGTGCCTTTTGTATTAAATTCGGATGCAATTTCTGTGTTTCATCATTAATAAGAAGGTCCAAGGGATAGAGTAAACCTGAAGTGAAGCATCGGAATCTCAAACTGGACTCACAGGAAGGGTTCAAATCATAGAAAGTTGGAGTGTCAGTCCTCTTGTACTTAAGTCGGCATTGTGCCTTTTGTATTAATTTCAGATGGAATTTCTGTGTTTCTTCGTCAATAAGAAGGTCCAAGGGATGCAGTAAACCTGAAGTGAAGCATCGGAATCTCAAACTGGACTCACAGGAGAGGTTCAAATCATAGGAAGTTAGAGTGTTAGTCCTCTTGTATTTAAGTCGGCATTGTGCCTTTTGTACTAAATTCGGTTGCAATTTCTGTGTTTCATCGTCAATAAGAAGTTCCAAGGGATACAGTAAATCTGAAGTGAAGCATCGGAACCTAAAACTGGACTCAAAGGACAGGTTCAAATCATAGAAAGTTAGAGTGTCAGTATTCTTGTACTTAAGTCGGCATTATGCCTTTTGTATTAAATGCAGATGCAATTTCTGTGTTTCATCGTCAATAAGAAGGTCCACGGTATTCAGCAAACCTGAAGTTGAGCATCTTAATCTAAAACTGGACTCACAGGAGGGGTTCAAATCATAGAAAGTTAGAGTGTCAGTCCTCTTGTACTTAAATCGGCATTGTGCCTTTTGTATTAATTTCAGTTGGAATTTCTGTGTTTCTTCGTCAATAAGAAGGTCCAAGGGATACATTAAACCTGAAGTGAAGCATCGGAATCTAAAACTGGACTCACAGGAGAGGTTCAAATCATAGAAAGTTAGAGTGTCAGTCGACTTGTACTTAAGTAGGCATTGTGCCTTTTGTATTAAATTCGGATGCAATTTCTGTTTTTCATCGTCAATAAGAAGTTCCAAGGGATACAGTAAACCTGAAGTGAAGAATCGGAATCTAAAACTGGACTCACAGGAGAGGTTCAAATCATAGAAAGTTACAGTGTCAGTCCTCTTGTACTTAAGTCCGCATTGTGCGTTTTGTATTACATTCGGATGCAATTTCTGTGCTACATCGTCAATAAGAATGTCCAAGGTATAAAGTAAACCTAAAGTGAAACATCGGAATCTAAAACTGGACTCGCATGAGAGGTTTAAATCATAGAAAGTTAGAGTGTGAGTCATCTTGTATTTAAGTCGGCATTGTGCCTTTTGTATTACATTCGGATGAAATTTCTGTGTTTCATCGTCATAAGAAGGTCCAAGGTACACAGTAAACCTGAAGTGAAGCATCGGAATCTAAAACTGGACTCACAGGAGAGGCTCAAATCATAGAGAGATAGCGAGTCTGTCCTCATGTACTTAAGTCGGCATTGTGCCTTTTGTATTAAATTCGGATACAATTTCTGTGTTTCATCGTCAATAAGAATCTCCAAGGGATAGAGTATACCTGAAGTGAAGCATCGTAATCTCAAACTGCACTCACAGGAAGGGTTCAAATCATAGAAAGTTAGAGTGTCAGTCCTCTTGTACTTAAGTCGGCATTGTGCCTTTTGTATTAAATTCGGATGCAATTTCTGTGTTTCATCGTCAATATGAAGGTCCAAGGGATACAGTAAACCTGAAGTGAAGCATCGGAAATTAAAAGTGGACTCACAGGAGAGGTTCAAATCAAAGAAAGTTAGAGTGTCAGTCCTCTTGTACTTAAGTTGGCATTGTACCTTTTGTATAAAATTCGGATGCAATTTCTGTATTTCATCGTCAATAAGAGGGTCCAAGGGATACAGTAAACCTGAAGTGAAGCAACGGAATCTAAAACTGGACTCACAGGTGAGGCTCAAATCATAGAGAGATAGCGTGTCTGTCCTCATGTACTTAAGTCGGCATTGTGCCTTTTGTATTAAATTCGGTTGCAACTTCTGTGTTTCATCGTCAATAAGAAGGTCCAAGGGATAGAGTAAGCCTGAAGTGAAGCATCGGAATCTCAAACTGGACTCACAGGAAGGGTTCAAATCATAGAAAGTTAGAGTGTCAGTCCTCTTGTACTTAAGTCGGCATTGTGCCTTTTGTATTAATTTCAGATGGAATTTCCGTGTTTCTTCGTCAATAAGAAGGTCCAAGGGATGCAGTAAACCTGAAGTGAAGCATCGGAATCTTAAACTAGACTCACAGGAGAGGTTAAAATCATAGGAAATTAGAGTGTCAGTCCTCTTGTATTTAGGTCGGCATTGTGGCTTTTGAACTAAATTCGGTTGCAATTTCTGTGTTTCATCGTCAATAAGAAGTTCCAAGGGATACAGTAAATCTGAAGTGAAGCATCGGAACCTAAAACTGGACTCAAAGGAGAGGTTCAAATCATAGAAAGTTAGAGTGTCAGTATTCTTGTACTTAAGTCGGCATTATGCCTTTTGTATTAAATGCAGATGCAATTTCTGTGTTTCATCGTCAATAAGAAGGTCCACGGTATACAGCAAACCTGAAGTTGAGCATCTTAATCTAAAACTGGACACACAGGAGGGGTTGAAATAATAGAAAGTTAGAGTGTCAGTCCTCTTGTACTTTAGTCGGCATTGTGCCTTTTGTATTAAATTCGGATGCAATTTCTGTGTTTCATCGTCAATAAGAAGGTCCAATGGATACAGTAAACCTGAAGTGGAGCATCGGAATCGCAAACTGAACTCACAGGAGAGGTTCAAATCAAAGAAAATTAGACTGTCAGTCCTCTAGTACTTAAGCCGTCATTGTGCCTTTTGTATTAAATTCGGATGCAATTTCTGTGTTTCATCGTCAATATGAGGGTCCAAGGGATACAGTAAACATGAAGTGAAGCATCGGAAACTAAAACTGGACTCACAGGAAAATTTCAAATCATAGAAAGTTAGAGTGTCAGTCCTCTTGTACTTAAGTTGGCATTGTACCTTTTGTATTAAATTCGGATGCAATTTCTGTGCATCATCGTCAATAAGAAGGTCCAAGGGATGCAGTAAACCTGAAGTGAAGCATCGGAAACTAAAAGTGGACTCAAAGGAGTGGTTCAAATCAAAGAAAGTTAGAGTGTCAGTCCTTTAGTACTTAAGTCGGCATTGTGCCTTTTGTATGAAATTCAGATGGAATATCTGTCTTTCATCGTCAATAAGAAGGTCCAAGGGATACAGTAAACCTGAAGTGGAGCATCGGAATCGCAAACTGAACTCACAGGAGTGGTTCAAATAAAAGAAAATTTGACTGTCAGCCCTCTAGTACTTAAGCCGGCATTGTGCCTTTTGTATTAAATTCGGATGCAATTTCTGTGTTTCATCGTCAATATGAGGGTCCAAGGGATACAGTAAACCTGAAGTGAAGCATCGGAAACTAAAACTGGACTCACAGGAAAATTTCAAATCATAGAAAGTTAGAGTGTCAGTCCTCTTGTACTTAAGTTGGCATTGTACCTTTTGTATTAAATTCGGATGCAATTTCTGTGTTTCATCGTCAATAAGAGTGTCCAAGGGATACAGTAAACCTAAAGTGAAGCATCGGAATCTAAAACTGGACTCACAGGTGAGGCTCAAATCATAGAGAGATAGCGTGTCTGTCCTCATGTACTTAAGTCGGCATTGTGCCTTTTGTATTAAATTCGGATGCAATTTCTGTGTTTCATCGTCAATAAGAAGGTCCAAGGGATAGAGTAAACCTGAAGTGAAGCATCGGAATCTCAAACTGGACTCTCAGGAAGGGTTCAAATCATAGAAAGTTGGAGTGTCAGTCCTCTTGTACTTAAGTCGGCATTGTGCCTTTTGTATTAATTTCAGATGGAATTTCTGTGTTTCTTCGTCAATAAGAAGGTCCAAGGGATGAAGTAAACCTGAAGTGAAGCATCGGAATCTCAAACTGGACTCACAGGAGAGGTTCAAATCATAGGAAGTTAGAGTGTTAGTCCTCTTGTATTTAAGTCGATATTGTGCCTTTTGTACTAAATTCGATTGCAATTTCTGTGTTTCATCGTCAATAAGAAGTTCCAAGGGATACAGAAAATCTGAAGTGAAGCATCGGAACCTAAAACTGGACTCAAAGGACAGGTTCAATTCATAGAAAGTTAGAGTGTCAGTATTCTTGTACTTAAGTCGGCATTATGCCTTTTGTATTAAATGCAGATGCAATTTCTATGTTTCATCGTCAATAAGAAGGTCCACGGTATTCAGCAAACCTGAAGTTGAGCATCTTAATCTAAAACTGGACTCACAGGAGGGGTTCAAATCATAGAAAGTTAGACTGTCAGTCCTCTTGTACTTAAGTCGGCATTGTGCCTTTTGTATTAAATTCGGATGCAATATCTGTGTTTCATCGTCAACAAGAAGGTCCAAGGGATACAGTAAACCTGAAGTGAAGCATCGGAAACTAAAAGTGGACTCACAGGAGAGGTTCAAATCAAAGAAAGTTAGAGAGTCAGTCCTCTAGTACTTAAGTCGGCATTGTGCCTTTTGTATGAAATTCAGATGGAATATCTGTCTTTCATCGTCAATAAGAAGGTCCAAGGGATACAGTAAACCTGAAGTGGAGCATCGGAATCGCAAACTGAACTCACAGGAGAGGTTCAAATCAAAGAAAGTTAGACTGTCAGTCCTCTAGTACTTAAGTTGGCATTGTACCTTTTGTATTAATTTCAGTTGGAATTTCTGTGTTTCTTCGTCAATAAGAAGGTCCAAGGAATACAGTAAACCTGAAGTGAAGCATCGGAATCTAAAACTGGACTCACAGGAGAGGTTCAAATCATAGAAAGTTAGAGTGTCAGTCGACTTGTACTTAAGTAGGCATTGTGCCTTTTGTATTAAATTCGGATGCAATTTCTGTTTTTCATCGTCAATAAGAAGTTCCAAGGGATACAGTAAACCTGAAGTGAAGAATCGGAATCTAAAACTGTACTCACAGGAGAGGTTCAAATCATAGAATGTTACAGTGTCAGTCCTCTTGTACTTAAGTCCGCTTTGTGCGTTTTGTATTACATTCGGATGCAATTTCTGTGCTACATCGTCAATAAGAATGTCCAAGGTATAAAGTAAACCTAAAGTGAAGCATCGGAATCTAAAACTGGACTCGCATGAGATGTTTAAATCATAGAAAGTTAGAGTGTGAGTCCTCTTGTATTTAAGTCGGCATTGTGCCTTTTGTATTACATTCGGATGAAATTTCTGTGTTTCATCGTCATAAGAAGGTCCAAGGTACACAGTAAACCTGAAGTGAAGCATCGGAATCTAAAACTGGACTCACAGGAGAGGCTCAAACCATAGAGAGATAGCGAGTCTGTCCTCATGTACTTAAGTCGGCATTGTGCCTTTTGTATTAAATTCGGATGCAATTTCTGTGTTTCATCGTCAATAAGAATCTCCAAGGGATAGAGTAAACCTGAAGTGAAGCATCGTAATCTCAAACTGCACTCACAGGAAGGGTTCAAATCATAGAAAGTTAGAGTGTCAGTCCTCTTGTACTTAAGTCGGCATTGTGCCTTTTGTATTAAATTCGGATGCAATTTCTGTGTTTCATCGTCAATATGAAGGTCTAAGGGATACAGTAAACCTGAAGTGAAGCATCGGAATTTAAAAGTGGACTCACAGGAGAGGTTCAAATCAAAGAAAGTTAGAGTGTCAGTCCTCTTGTACTTAAGTTGGCATTGTATCTTTTGTATAAAATTCGGATGCAATTTCTGTATTTCATCGTCAAGAAGAGGGTCCAAGGGATATTGTAAACCTGAAGTGAAGCATCGGAATCTAAAACTGGACTCACAGGTGTGCCTCAAATCATAGAGAGATAGCGTGTCTGTCCTCATGTACTTAAGTCGGCATTGTGCCTTTTGTATTAAATTCGGATGCAACTTCTGTGTTTCATCGTCAATAAGAAGGTCCAAGGGATAGAGTAAGCCTGAAGTGAAGCATCGGAATCTGAAACTGGACTCACAGGAAGGGTTCAAATCATAGAAAGTTAGAGTGTCAGTCCTCTTGTACTTAAGTTGGCATTGTGCCTTTTGTATTAATTTCAGATGGAATTTCTGTGTTTCTTCGTCAATAAGAAGGTCCAAGGGATGCAGTAAACCTGAAGTGAAGCATCGGAATCTCAAACTGGACTCACAGGAGAGGTTCAAATCTCAGGAAGTTAGAGTGTCAGTCCTCTTGTATTTATGTCGGCATTGTGCCTTTTGTACTAAATTCGGTTGCAATTTCTGTGTTTCATCGTCAATAAGAAGTTCCAAGGGATACAGTAAACCTGAAGTGAAGCATCGGAAACTAAAAGTGGACTCACAGGAGAGGTTCAAATCAAAAATAGTTAGAGTGACAGTCCTCTAGTACTTAAGTCGGAATTGTGATTTTTGTACGAAATTCAGATGGAATATCTGTCTTTCATCGTCAATAAGAAGGTCCAAGGGATACAGTAAACCTGAAGTGAAGAATCGGAAACTAAAAGTGGACTCACAGGAGAGGTTCAAATCAAAGAAAGTTAGAGTGTCAGTCCCCTAGTACTTAAGCCGGCATTGTGCCTTTTGTATTAAATTCGGATGCAATTTCTGTGTTTCATCGTCAATAAGAAGGTCCAAGGGATACAGTAAACCTGAAGTGAAGCATCGGAAACTAAAACTGGAATCACAGGAAAATTTCAAATCATAGAAAGTTAGAGTGTCAGTCCTCTTGTACTTAAGTTGGCATTGTCCCTTTTGTATTAAATTCGGATGCAATTTCTGTGTTTCATCGTCAATAAGAAGGTCCAAGGTATACAGTAAACCTGAAGTGAAGCATCGGAATCTAAAACTGGACTCACAGGAAAGGTTCAAATCTTAGAAAGTTAGAGTGTCAGTCCTCTTGTACTTAAGTCCGCATTGTGCGTTTTGTATTATATTCGGATGCAATTTGTGTGCTACATCATCAATAAGAATGTCCAAGGTATACAGTAAACCTGAAGTGAAGCATCGGAATCTAAAACTGGACTCGCATGAGAGGTTTAAATCATAGAAAGTTAGAGTGTCAGTCCTCTTGTACTTAAGTCGGCATTGTGCCTTTTGTATTAATTTCAGATGGAATTTCTGTGTTTCTTCGTCAATAAGAAGGTCCAAGGAATGCAGTAAACCTGAAGTGAAGCATCGGAATCTCAAACTGGACTCACAGGAGAGGTTCAAATCTCAGGAAGTTAGAGTGTGAGTCCTCTTGTATTTAAGTCGGCATTGTGCCTTTTGTACTAAATTCGGTTGCAATTTCTGTGTTTCATCGTCAATAAGAAGTTCCAAGGGATACAGTAAACCTGAAGTGAAGCATCGGAAACTAAAAGTGGACTCACAGGAGAGGTTCAAATCAAGAATAGTTAGAGTGACAGTCCTCCAGTACTTAAGTCGGAATTGTGCCTTTTGTATGAAATTCAGATGGAATATCTGTCTTTCATCGTCAATAAGGAGGTCCAAGGGATACAGTAAACCTGAAGTGAAGAATCGGAAACTAAAAGTGGACTCACAGGAGAGGTTCAAATCAAAGAAAGTTAGAGTGTCAGTCCTCTAGTACTTAAGCCGGCATTGTGCCTTTTGTATTAAATTCGGATGCAATTTCTGTGTTTCATCGGCAATAAGAAGGTCCAAGGGATACAGTAAACCTGAAGTGAATCATCGGAAACTAAAACTGGACTCACAGGAAAATTTCAAATCATAGAAAGTTAGAGTGTCAGTCCTCTTGTACTTAAGTTGGCATTGTACCTTTTGTATTAAATTCGGATGCAATTTCTGTGTTTCATCGTCAATAAGAAGGTCCAAGGTATACAGTAAACCTGAAGTGAAGCATCGGAATCTAAAACTGGACTCACAGGAAGGGTTCAAATCTTAGAAAGTTAGAGTGTCAGTCCTCTTGTACTTAAGTCGGCATTGTGCCTTTTGTATTAATTTCAGATGGAATTTGTGTGTTTCTTCGTCAATAAGAAGGTCCAAGGGATACAGTAAACCTGAAGTAAAGCATCGGAATCTAAAACTGGACTCACAGGAGAGGTTCAAATCATAGAAAGTTAGAGTGTCAGTCGACTTGTACTTAAGTCCGCATTGTGCGTTTTGTATTATATTCGGATGCAATTTGTGTGCTACATCGTCAATAAGAAGGTCCAAGGTATACAGTAAACCTGAAGTGAAGCATCGGAATCTAAAACTGGACTCGCATGAGAGGTTTAAATCATAGAAAGTTAGAGTGTCAGTCCTCTTGTACTTAAGTCGGCATTGTGCCTTTTGTATTAATTTCAGATGGAATTTCTGTGTTTCTTCGTCAATAAGAAGGTCCAAGGGATGCAGTAAACCTGAAGTGAAGCATCGGAATCTCAAATTGGACTCACAGGAGAGGTTCAAATCAAAGAGAGTTAGAGTGTCAGTCCTCTAGTACTTAAGTCGGCATTGTGGCTGTTGTATTAAATTCGGATGCAATTTCTGTGTTTCATCGTCAATAAGAAGGTCCAAGGGATAGAGTAAACCTGAAGTGAAGCATCGGAAACTAAAACTGGACTCACAGGAAAATTTCAAATCATAGAAAGTTGGAGTGTCAGTACTCTTGTGCTTAAGTTGGCATTGTGCCTTTTGTATTATTCGGTTGCAATTTCTGTGTTTCATCGTCAATAAGAAAGTCCAAGGTATACAGTAAACCTGAAGTGAAGCATCGGAATCTAAAACTGGACTCACATCAAGGGTTCTAATCATAGAAAGTTAGAGTGTCAGTCCGCTTGTACTTAAGTCGGCATTGTGCCTTTTGTATTACATTCGGATGCAATTTCTGTGCTACATCTTCAATAAGAAGGTCCAAGGTATAACGTAAACCTGAAGTGAAGCATCGGAATCGAAAACTGGACTCACAGGAGGGGTTCAAATCATAGAAAGTTAGAGTGTCAGTCCTCTTGTACTTAAGTCGGCATTGTGCCTTTTGTATAAAATTCGGATGCAATGTCTGTGCTTCATCGTCAATAAGAAGGTCAAGGGATACAGTAAAGCTGAAGTTAAGCATCGGAAACTAAAACTGGACCCACAGGAGAGGTTCAAATCATAGAAAGTTAGAGTTTCAGTCCTCTTGTACTTAAGTCGGCATTGTGACTTTTGTATTAAATCCGGATGCAATTTCTGTGTTTCATCGTCAATAAGAAAGTCCAAGGTATACAGTAAGCCTGGAGTGATGCATCGGAAACTAAAACTAGACTCACAGGAGAGGTTCAAATCATAGAAAGTTAGAGTGTCAGTCATCTTGTACTTAAGTCGGCATTGTGACTTTTGTATTAAATTCGGATGCAATTTCTGTGTTTCATCGTCAATAAGAAAGTCCAAGGTATACAGTAAACCTGAAGTGATGCATCGGAAACTAAAACTAGACTCACAGGAGTGGTTCAAATCATAGAAAGTTAGAGTGTCAGTCATCTTGTACTTAAGTCGGCATTGTGCCTTTTGTATTAAATTCGGATGCAATTTCTGTGTTTCATCGTCAATAAGAAGGTCCACGGTATACAGCAAACCTGAAGTTGAGCATCTTAATCTAAAACTGGACACACAGGAGGGGTTGAAATAATAGAAAGTTAGAGTGTCAGTCCTCTTGTACTTTAGTCAGCATTGTGCCTTTTGTATTAAATTCGGATGCAATTTCTGTGTTTCATCGTCAATAAGAAGGTCCAATGGATACAGTAAACCTGAAGTGGAGCATCGGAATCGCAAACTGAACTCACAGGAGAGGTTCAAATCAAAGAAAATTAGACTGTCAGTCCTCTAGTACTTAAGCCGTCATTGTGCCTTTTGTATTAAATTCGGATGCAATTTCTGTGTTTCATCGTCAATATGAGGGTCCAAGGGATACAGTAAACATGAAGTGAAGCATCGGAAACTAAAACTGGACTCACAGGAAAATTTCAAATCATAGAAAGTTAGTGTGTCAGTCCTCTTGTACTTAAGTTGGCATTGTACCTTTTGTATTAAATTCGGATGCAATTTCTGTGCATCATCGTCAATAAGAAGGTCCAAGGGATGCAGTAAACCTGAAGTGAAGCATCGGAAACTAAAAGTGGACTCAAAGGAGTGGTTCAAATCAAAGAAAGTTAGAGTGTCAGTCCTTTAGTACTTAAGTCGGCATTGTGCCTTTTGTATGAAATTCAGATGGAATATCTGTCTTTCATCGTCAATAAGAAGGTCCAAGGGATACAGTAAACCTGAAGTGGAGCATCGGAATCGCAAACTGAACTCACAGGAGTGGTTCAAATAAAAGAAAATTTGACTGTCAGCCCTCTAGTACTTAAGCCGGCATTGTGCATTTTGTATTAAATTCGGATGCAATTTCTGTGTTTCATCGTCAATATGAGGGTCCAAGGGATACAGTAAACCTGAAGTGAAGCATCGGAAACTAAAACTGGACTCACAGGAAAATTTCAAATCATAGAAAGTTAGAGTGTCAGTCCTCTTGTACTTAAGTTGGCATTGTACCTTTTGTATTAAATTCGGATGCAATTTCTGTGTTTCATCGTCAATAAGAGTGTCCAAATGATACAGTAAACCTAAAGTGAAGCATCGGAATCTGAAACTGGACTCACAGGTGAGGCTCAAATCATAGAGAGATAGCGTGTCTGTCCTCATGTACTTAAGTCGGCATTGTGCCTTTTGTGTTAAATTCGGATGCAATTTCTGTGTTTCATCGTCAATAAGAAGGTCCAAGGGATAGAGTAAACCTGAAGTGAAGCATCGGAATCTCAAACTGGACTCTCAGGAAGGGTTCAAATCATAGAAAGTTGGAGTGTCAGTCCTCTTGTACTTAAGTCGGCATTGTGCCTTTTGTATTAATTTCAGATGGAATTTCTGTGTTTCTTCGTCAATAAGAAGGTCCAAGGGATGAAGTAAACCTGAAGTGAAGCATCGGAATCTCAAACTGGACTCACAGGAGAGGTTCAAATCATAGGAAGTTAGAGTGTTAGTCCTCTTGTATTTAAGTCGATATTGTGCCTTTTGTACTAAATTCGATTGCAATTTCTGTGTTTCATCGTCAATAAGAAGTTCCAAGGGATACAGTAAATCTGAAGTGAAGCATCGGAACCTAAAACTGGACTCAAAGGACAGGTTCAATTCATAGAAAGTTAGAGTGTCAGTATTCTTGTACTTAAGTCGGCATTATGCCTTTTGTATTAAATGCAGATGCAATTTCTATGTTTCATCGTCAATAAGAAGGTCCACGGTATTCAGCAAACCTGAAGTTGAGCATCTTAATCTAAAACTGGACTCACAGGAGGGGTTCAAATCATAGAAAGTTAGACTGTCAGTCCTCTTGTACTTAAGTCGGCATTGTGCCTTTTGTATTAAATTCGGATGCAATATCTGTGTTTCATCGTCAACAAGAAGGTCCAAGGGATACAGTAAACCTGAAGTGAAGCATCGGAAACTAAAAGTGGACTCACAGGAGAGGTTCAAATCAAAGAAAGTTAGAGAGTCAGTCCTCTAGTACTTAAGTCGGCATTGTGCCTTTTGTATGAAATTCAGATGGAATATCTGTCTTTCATCGTCAATAAGAAGGTCCAAGGGATACAGTAAACCTGAAGTGGAGCATCGGAATCGCAAACTGAACTCACAGGAGAGGTTCAAATCAAAGAATGTTAGACTGTCAGTCCTCTAGTACTTAAGTTGGCATTGTACCTTTTGTATTAATTTCAGTTGGAATTTCTGTGTTTCTTCGTCAATAAGAAGGTCCAAGGAATACAGTAAACCTGAAGTGAAGCATCGGAATCTAAAACTGTACTCACAGGAGAGGTTCAAATCATAGAATGTTACAGTGTCAGTCCTCTTGTACTTAAGTCCGCTTTGTGCGTTTTGTATTACATTCGGATGCAATTTCTGTGCTACATCGTCAATAAGAATGTCCAAGGTATAAAGTAAACCTAAAGTGAAGCATCGGAATCTAAAACTGGACTCGCATGAGAGGTTTAAATCATAGAAAGTTAGAGTGTGAGTCCTCTTGTATTTAAGTCGGCATTGTGCCTTTTGTATTACATTCGGATGAAATTTCTGTGTTTCATCGTCATAAGAAGGTCCAAGGTACACAGTAAACCTGAAGTGAAGCATCGGAATCTAAAACTGGACTCACAGGAGAGGCTCAAACCATAGAGAGATAGCGAGTCTGTCCTCATGTACTTAAGTCGGCATTGTGCCTTTTGTATTAAATTCGGATGCAATTTCTGTGTTTCATCGTCAATAAGAATCTCCAAGGGATAGAGTAAACCTGAAGTGAAGCATCGTAATCTCAAACTGCACTCACAGGAAGGGTTCAAATCATAGAAAGTTAGAGTGTCAGTCCTCTTGTACTTAAGTCGGCATTGTGCCTTTTGTATTAAATTCGGATGCAATTTCTGTGTTTCATCGTCAATATGAAGGTCTAAGGGATACAGTAAACCTGAAGTGAAGCATCGGAATTTAAAAGTGGACTCACAGGAGAGGTTCAAATCAAAGAAAGTTAGAGTGTCAGTCCTCTTGTACTTAAGTTGGCATTGTACCTTTTGTATAAAATTCGGATGCAATTTCTGTATTTCATCGTCAAGAAGAGGGTCCAAGGGATATTGTAAACCTGAAGTGAAGCATCGGAATCTAAAACTGGACTCACAGGTGTGCCTCAAATCATAGAGAGATAGCGTGTCTGTCCTCATGTACTTAAGTCGGCATTGTGCCTTTTGTATTAAATTCGGATGCAACTTCTGTGTTTCATCGTCAATAAGAAGGTCCAAGGGATAGAGTAAGCCTGAAGTGAAGCATCGGAATCTGAAACTGGACTCACAGGAAGGGTTCAAATCATAGAAAGTTAGAGTGTCAGTCCTCTTGTACTTAAGTCGGCATTGTGCCTTTTGTATTAATTTCAGATGGAATTTCTGTGTTTCTTCGTCAATAAGAAGGTCCAAGGGATGCAGTAAACCTGAAGTGAAGCATCGGAATCTCAAACTGGACTCACAGGAGAGGTTCAAATCTCAGGAAGTTAGAGTGTCAGTCCTCTTGTATTTAAGTCGGCATTGTGCCTTTTGTACTAAATTCGGTTGCAATTTCTGTGTTTCATCGTCAATAAGAAGTTCCAAGGGATACAGTAAACCTGAAGTGAAGCATCGGAAACTAAAAGTGGACTCACAGGAGAGGTTCAAATCAAAAATAGTTAGAGTGACAGTCCTCTAGTACTTAAGTCGGAATTGTGATTTTTGTACGAAATTCAGATGGAATATCTGTCTTTCATCGTCAATAAGAAGGTCCAAGGGATACAGTAAACCTGAAGTGAAGAATCGGAAACTAAAAGTGGACTCACAGGAGAGGTTCAAATCAAAGAAAGTTAGAGTGTCAGTCCCCTAGTACTTAAGCCGGCATTGTGCCTTTTGTATTAAATTCGGATGCAATTTCTGTGTTTCATCGTCAATAAGAAGGTCCAAGGGATACAGTAAACCTGAAGTGAAGCATCGGAAACTAAAACTGGAATCACAGGAAAATTTCAAATCATAGAAAGTTAGAGTGTCAGTCCTCTTGTACTCAAGTTGGCATTGTCCCTTTTGTATTAAATTCGGATGCAATTTCTGTGTTTCATCGTCAATAAGAAGGTCCAAGGTATACAGTAAACCTGAAGTGAAGCATCGGAATCTAAAACTGGACTCACAGGAAGGGTTCAAATCTTAGAAAGTTAGAGTGTCAGTCCTCTTGAACTTAAGTCCGCATTGTGCGTTTTGTATTATATTCGGATGCAATTTGTGTGCTACATCGTCAATAAGAATGTCCAAGGTATACAGTAAACCTGAAGTGAAGCATCGGAATCTAAAACTGGACTCGCATGAGAGGTTTAAATCATAGAAAGTTAGAGTGTCAGTCCTCTTGTACTTAAGTCGGCATTGTGCCTTTTGTATTAATTTCAGATGGAATTTCTGTGTTTCTTCGTCAATAAGAAGGTCCAAGGAATGCAGTAAACCTGAAGTGAAGCATCGGAATCTCAAACTGGACTCACAGGAGAGGTTCAAATCTCAGGAAGTTAGAGTGTGAGTCCTCTTGTATTTAAGTCGGCATTGTGCCTTTTGTACTAAATTCGGTTGCAATTTCTGTGTTTCATCGTCAATAAGAAGTTCCAAGGGATACAGTAAACCTGAAGTGAAGCATCGGAAACTAAAAGTGGACTCACAGGAGAGGTTCAAATCAAGAATAGTTAGAGTGACAGTCCTCCAGTACTTAAGTCGGAATTGTGCCTTTTGTATGAAATTCAGATGGAATATCTGTCTTTCATCGTCAATAAGGAGGTCCAAGGGATACAGTAAACCTGAAGTGAAGAATCGGAAACTAAAAGTGGACTCACAGGAGAGGTTCAAATCAAAGAAAGTTAGAGTGTCAGTCCTCTAGTACTTAAGCCGGCATTGTGCCTTTTGTATTAAATTCGGATGCAATTTCTGTGTTTCATCGGCAATAAGAAGGTCCAAGGGATACAGTAAACCTGAAGTGAATCATCGGAAACTAAAACTGGACTCACAGGAAAATTTCAAATCATAGAAAGTTAGAGTGTCAGTCCTCTTGTACTTAAGTTGGCATTGTACCTTTTGTATTAAATTCGGATGCAATTTCTGTGTTTCATCGTCAATAAGAAGGTCCAAGGTATACAGTAAACCTGAAGTGAAGCATCGGAATCTAAAACTGGACTCACAGGAAGGGTTCAAATCTTAGAAAGTTAGAGTGTCAGTCCTCTTGTACTTAAGTCGGCATTGTGCCTTTTGTATTAATTTCAGATGGAATTTGTGTGTTTCTTCGTCAATAAGAAGGTCCAAGGGATACAGTAAACCTGAAGTAAAGCATCGGAATCTAAAACTGGACTCACAGGAGAGGTTCAAATCATAGAAAGTTAGAGTGTCAGTCGACTTGTACTTAAGTACGCATTGTGCGTTTTGTATTATATTCGGATGCAATTTGTGTGCTACATCGTCAATAAGAAGGTCCAAGGTATACAGTAAACCTGAAGTGAAGCATCGGAATCTAAAACTGGACTCGCATGAGAGGTTTAAATCATAGAAAGTTAGAGTGTCAGTCCTCTTGTACTTAAGTCGGCATTGTGCCTTTTGTATTAATTTCAGATGGAATTTCTGTGTTTCTTCGTCAATAAGAAGGTCCAAGGGATGCAGTAAACCTGAAGTGAAGCATCGGAATCTCAAATTGGACTCACAGGAGAGGTTCAAATCAAAGAGAGTTAGAGTGTCAGTCCTCTAGTACTTAAGTCGGCATTGTGGCTGTTGTATTAAATTCGGATGCAATTTCTGTGTTTCATCGTCAATAAGAAGGTCCAAGGGATAGAGTAAACCTGAAGTGAAGCATCGGAAACAAAACTGGACTCACAGGAAAATTTCAAATCATAGAAAGTTGGAGTGTCAGTACTCTTGTGCTTAAGTTGGCATTGTGCCTTTTGTATTAATTCGGTTGCAATTTCTGTGTTTCATCGTCAATAAGAAAGTCCAAGGTATACAGTAAACCTGAAGTGAAGCATCGGAATCTAAAACTGGACTCACATCAAGGGTTCTAATCATAGAAAGTTAGAGTGTCAGTCCGCTTGTACTTAAGTCGGCATTGTGCCTTTTGTATTACTTTCGGATGCAATTTGTGTGCTACATCGTCAATAAGAAAGTCCAAGGTATACAGTAAGCCTGGAGTGATGCATCGGAAACTAAAACTAGACTCACAGGAGAGGTTCAAATCATAGAAAGTTAGAGTGTCAGTCATCTTGTACTTAAGTCGGCATTGTGACTTTTGTATTAAATTCGGATGCAATTTCTGTGTTTCATCGTCAATAAGAAAGTCCAAGGTATACAGTAAACCTGAAGTGATGCATCGGAAACTAAAACTAGACTCACAGGAGTGGTTCAAATCATAGAAAGTTAGAGTGTCAGTCATCTTGTACTTAAGTCGGCATTGTGCCTTTTGTATTAAATTCGGATGCAATTTCTGTGTTTCATCGTCAATAAGAAAGTGCAAGGTATAAAGTAAACCTGAAGTGAAGCATCGGAATCTAAAAATGGACTCACAGGAGAAGTTTAAATCATAGAAAGTTAGAGTGTCTGTCCTGTTGTACTTAAGTCGGCATTGTGCCTTTTGTATTACATTCGGATGAAATTTCTGTGTTTCATCGTCAATAAGAGAGTGCAAGGTATAAAGTAACCCTGAAGTGAAGCATCGGAATCTAAAACTGGACACACAGGAGGGGTTCAAATCACAGAAAGTTAGAGTGTCAGTCCCCTTGTACCTAAGTCGGCATTGTGCCTTTTGTATTAAATTCGGATGCGATTTCTGTGTATCATCGTCAGTAAGAAGGTCCAAGGCATACAGTAAACCTGAAGTTTAGAATCGGAAACTAAAACTGGACTCACAGGAAAATTTCAAATCATAGAAAGTTAGAGTATCAGTCCTCTTGTACTTAAGTCGGCATTGTGCCCCTTGTATTAAATGCAGATGCAATTTCTGTGTTTCATCGTCAACGAGAAGGTCCAAGGTATACAGTAAAGCAGAAGTGAAGCATGGGAATCTAAAACTGGACTCACATCAAGGGTTCTAATCATAGAAAGTTAGAGTGTCAGTCCTCTTGTACTTAAGTCGGCATTGTGCTATTGTGTTACATTCGGATGCAATTTCTGTGCAACATCGTCAATACCACGGTCCAAGGTATAAAGTAAACCTGAAGTGAAGCATCGGAATTTAAAACTGGACTCACAGGAGAGGTTTAAATCATAGAAAGTTAGAGTGTGAGTCATCTTGTACTTAAGTCGGCATTGTGCCTTTTGTATTATATTCGGATGAAATTTCTGTGTTTCATCGTCAATTAGAAGGTCCAAGGTATACAGTACACCTGAAGTGAAGCATCGGAATCCAAAACTGGACTCACAGGAGAGGTTCAAATCATAGAAAGATAGCGTGTCTGTCCTCTTGTACTTAAGTGGGCATTGTGCTTTTGTATTAAATTCAGATGGAATTCCTGTGTTTCATCGTCAATATGAAGGTCCAAGGTATACAGTAAACCTGAAGTGAAGCATCGGAATCTAAAACTGGACTCACAGGAGGGGTTGAAACCATAGAAAGTTAGAGTGTCTGTCCTCTTGTACTTAAGTCGGCATTGTGCCTTTTGTATTAAATTCGGATACAAAGTCTGTGCTTCGTCGTCAATAAGAAGGCCAAGGGATACAGTAAAGCTGAAGTTAAGCATCGGAAACTAAAACTGGACCCACAGGAGAGGTTTAAATCATAGAAAGTTAGAGTTTCAGTCCTCTTGTACTTAAGTCGGCATTGTGACTTTTGTATTAAATTCGGATGCAATTTCTGTGTTTCATCGTCAATAAGAAAGTGCAAGGTATAAAGTAAACCTGAAGTGAAGCATCAGAATCTAAAACTGGACTTACAGGAGACGTTTTTAATCATAGAAAGTTAGAGTGTCAGTCCATTGGTACTTAAGTCGGCATTGTGCCTTTTGTATTAAATTCGGATGCAATTTCTGTGTTTCATCGTCAATAAGAAGGTCCAAGGGATACAGTGAACCTGAAGTGAAGCATCGGAAACTAAAAGTGGACTCACAGGACACGTTCAAATCAAAAAAAGTTAGAGTGTCAGTCCTCTAGTACTTAAGTCGGCATTGTGCCTTTTGTATTAAATTCGGATGCAATTTCTGTGTTTCATCGTCAATAAGAAGGTCCAAGGGATACAGTAAACCTGAAGTGAAGCATCGGAAACTAAAACTGGACTCACAGGAAAATTTCAAATCATAGAATGTTGGAGTGTCAGTCCTCTTGTACTTAAGTTGGCATTTTGCCTTTTGTATTAAATTCGGATGCAATTTCTGTGTTTCATCGTCAATAAGAAGGTCCAAGGTATGCAGTAAACCTGAAGTGAAGCATCGGAATCTAAAACTGGACTCTCATCAAGGGTTCTAATCATAGAAAGTTAGAGTGTCAGTCCTCTTGTACTTAAGTCGGCATTGTGCCTTTTGTATTACATTCGGATGCAATTTCTGTGCTATATCGTCAATACGAAGGTCCAAGGTATAAAGTAAACCTGAAGTGATGCATCGGAACCTAAAACTGGACTCACAGGAGAGGTTCAAATAATTGAAAGATAGCGTGTCTGTCCTCTTGTACTTAAGTCGGCATAGTGCATTTGTATTAAATGCAGATGGAATTTCTGTGTTTCATCGTCAATAGGAAGGTCCAAGGTATACAGTAAACCTGAAGTGAAGCATCGGAATCTAAAACTGGACTCACAGGAGGGGTTCAAATCATAGGACGTTAGAGTGTCAGTCCTCTTGTACTTAAGTCGGTATTGTGCCTTTTGTATTAAATTCGAATGCAATGTCTGTGCTTCATCGTCAATAAGAAGGTCAAGGGATACAGTAAAGCTGAAGTGAAGTATCGGAAACTAAAACTGGACTCACAGGAGAGGTTCAAATCATAGAAAGTTAGAGTTTCAGTCCTCTTGTACTTAAGTCGGCATTGTGACTTTTGTATTAAATTCAGATGCAATTTCTGTGTTTCATCGTCAATAAGAAAGTCCAAGGTATACAGTAAACCTGAAGTGATGCATCGGAAACTAAAACTGTACTCACAGGAGAGGTTCAAATCATAGAAAGTTAGAGTGTCAGTCATCTTGTACTTAAGTCGGCATTGTGCCTTTTGTATTAAATTCGGATGCAATTTCCGTGTTTCATCGTCAACAAGAAAGTGCAAGGCATAAAGTAAACCTGAAATGAAGCATCGGAATCTGAAACTGGACTCACAGGAGAGGTTCAAATCATAGAAAGTTAGAGTGTCAGTCCTCTTGTACTTAAGTCGGCATTGTGCCTTTGGTATTAAATTCGGATGCAATTTCTGTGTTTCATCGTCAATAAGAATATCCAAGGTATACAGTAAACCTAAAGTGAAGCATCGGAAACTAAAACTGGACCCACAGGAGA
The DNA here is from genome assembly GCF_021461395.2 of Schistocerca americana. Taxonomy (NCBI): domain Eukaryota; kingdom Metazoa; phylum Arthropoda; class Insecta; order Orthoptera; family Acrididae; genus Schistocerca; species Schistocerca americana. Next base: position 371,547 of record NW_025725972.1, read on the forward strand.
GGTTCAAATCATAGAAAGTTAAGGTTTCAGTCCTCTTGTACTTATGTGGGCATTGTGACTTTTGTACTAAATTCGGATGCAATTTCTGTGTTTCATCGTCAATAACAAAGTCCAAGGTATACAGTAAACCTGAAGTGATGCATCGGAAACTAAAACTAGACTCACAGGAGAGGTTCAAATCATAGAAAATTAGAGTGTCAGTCATCTTGTACTTAAGTCGGCATTGTGCCTTTTGTATTAAATTCGGATGCAATTTCTGTGTTTCATCGTCAATAAGAAAGTGCAAGGTATAAAGTAAACCTGAAGTGAAGCATCGGAACCTAAAACTGGACTCACAGGAGGGGTTCAAATCACAGAAAGCAAGAGTGTCAGTCCTCTTGTACTTAAGTCGGCATTGTGCCATTTGTATAAAATTCGGATGCGATTCCTGTGTATCATCGTCAGTAAGAAGGTCCAAGGGATACAGTCAAACTGAAGTGAAGCATCGCAAACTAAAACTGGACTCACAGGAAAATTTCAAATCATAGAAAGTTAGAGTGTCAGTCCTCTTGGACTTAAGTTGGCATTGTGCCTTTGGTATTAAATTCGGATGCAATTTCTGTGTTTCGTCGTCAATAAGAAGGTCCAAGGTGTACAGTAAACCTGAAGTGAAGCATCGGAATCGAAAACTGGACTCACAGGAGAGGTTCAAATCATAGAATGTTAGAGTGTCGGTCCTCTTGTACTTACGTCGGCATTGTGCCTTTTGTATTAATTTCGGATGCAATTTCAGATTTTCATCGTCAATAAGATGGTCCAAGGGATACAGTAAACCTGAAGTGAAGCAACGGAAACTAAAACTGGACTCACAGGAGAGGTTGTAATTAAAGAAAATTAGAGTGTCAGTCCTCTAGTACTTAAGTCGGCATTGTGCCTTTTGTATTAAATTCGGATGCAATTTCTGTGTTTCATCGTCAATAAGAAGGTCCAAGGGATACCGTAAACCTGAAGTGAAGCATCGGAAACTGACAGTGGACTCACAGGAAAACTTCAAATCATAGAAAGTTGGAGTGTCAGTCCTCTTGTACTAAAGTTGGCATTGTGCCTTTTGTATTAAATTCGGATGCAATTTCTGTGTTTCATCGTCGATAAGAAGGTCCAAGGTATACACTAAACCTGAAGTGAAGCATCGGAATCTAAAACTGGACTCACATCAAGGGTTCTAATCATAGAAAGTTAGAGTGTCTGTCCTCTTGTACTTAAGTCGGCATTGTGCCTTTTGTATTAAATTCAGATGGAATTTCTGTGTTTCATCGTCAATAAGGAGGTCCAAGGTATACAGTAAACCTGAAGTGAAGCATCGGAATCGAAAACTGGACTCACAGGAGAGGTTCAAATCATAGAAAGTCAGAGTGTCATTCCTCTTGTACTTAAGTCGGCATTGTGCCTTTTGTATTAAATTCGGATGCAACGTCTGTGCTTCATCGTCATTAAGAAGGTCAAGGGATACAGTAAAGCTGAAGTGAAGCATCGGAAACTAAAACTGGACCCACAGGAGAGGTTCAAATCATAGAAAGTTAGAGTTTCAGTCCTCTTGTACTTAAGTCGGCATTGTGACTTTTGTATTAAATTCGGATGCAATTTCTGTGTTTCATCGTCAATAAGAAAGTCCAAGGTATACAGTAACCTGAAGTGATGCATCGGAAACTAAAACTGGACTCACAGGAGAGGTTCAAATCATAGAAAGTTAGAGTGTCAGTCATCTTGTACTTAAGTCGGCATTGTGCCTTTTGTATTAAATTCGGATGCAATTTCTGTGTTTCATCGTCAATAAGAAAGTGCTAGGTATAAAGTAAACCTGAGGTGAAGCATCGGAATATAAAACTGGACTCACAGGTGAGGTTTAAATCATAGAAAGTTAGAGTGTCAATCCTCTTGTGCTTAAGTCGGCATTGTGCCTTTTGTATTCAATTCGGATGAAATTTCTGTGTTTCATCGTCAATAAGAAGGTTCAAGGTATAAAGTAAACCTGAAGTGAAGCATCGAAATCTAAAACTGGACTCACAGGAGAGGTTCAAATCATAGAAAGTTAGAGTGTCAGTCATCTTGTACTTAAGCTGGCATTGTGCCTTTTGAATTAAATTCGGATGTAATTTCTGTGTTTCATCGTCAATAAGAAAGTGCAAGGTATAAAGTAAACCTGAAGTGAAGCATCGGAATCTAAAACTGGACTCACAGGAGAGGTTTAAATCATAGAAAGTTAAAGTGTCAGTCCTCTTGTACTTAAGTCGGCATTGTGCATTTTGTATTAAATTCGTATTCGATTTCTGTGTATCATCGTCAGTAAGAAGGTCCAAGGGATACAGTAAACCTGAAGTGAAGCATCGGAAACTAAAACTGGACTCACAGGAAAATTTCAAAACATAGAAAGATAGAGTGTCAGTCCTCTTGTACTTAAGTTGGCATTGTGCCTTTGGTATTAAATTCGGATGCAATTTCTGTGTTTCATCGTCAATACGAAGGTCCAAGGTGTACAGTAAACCTGAAGTGAAGCATCGGAATCGAAAACTGGACTCACAGGAGAGGTTCAAATCATAGAAAGTTAGAGTGTCAGTCCTGTTGTACTTAAGTCGGCATTGTGCCTTTTGTATTACATTCGATGCATTTTCTGTGCTACATCGTCAATAAGAAGGTCCAAGGTATAAAGTAAACCTGAAGTGAAGCATCGGAATTTAAAGCTGTACTCACAGGAGAGGTTTAAATCACAGTAGGTTAGAGTGTGCGTCATCTTGTACTTAAGTCGGCATTGTGCCTTTTGTGTTATATTCGGATGAAATTTCTGTCTTTCATCGTCAATAAGAAGGTCCAAGGAATACAGTACACCTGAAGTGAAGCATCGGAAACTAAAACTGGACTCACAGGAGAGGTTCAAATCATAGAAAGATAGTGTGTCTGTCCTGTTGTACTTAAGTCGGCATTGTGCCTTTTGTATTAAATTCAGATGGAATTTCTGTGTTTCATCGTCAATAAGAAGGTCCAAGGTATACAGTAAACCTGAAGTGAAGCATCGGAATCTAAAACTCGACTCACAGGACAGGTTCAAATCATAGAAAATTAGAGTGTCAGTCCACTTCTACTTAAGTCGGAATTGTGCCTTTTGTATTAAATTCATATGCAATTTCTGTGTTTCATCGTCAATAAGAAGGTCCAAGGGATACAGCAAACCTGAAGTGAAGCATCGGAAACTAAAACTGGACCCACAGGAGAGGTTCAAATCATAGAAAGTTAGAGTTTCAGTCCTCTTGTACTTAAGTCGGCATTGTGCCTTTTGTATTAAATTCGGATGCAATTTCTGTGTTTCATCGTCAAAAAGAAATTCCAAGGTATACAGTAAACCTGAAGTGATGCATCGGAAACTATAACTGGACTCACAGGAGAGGTTCAAATCATAGAATGTTAGAGTGTCAGTCATCTTGTACTTAAGTCGGCATTGTGCCTTTTGTATTAAATTCGAATGCAATATCTGTGTTTCATCGTCAATAAGAAGGTTCAAGGGATACAGTAAACCTGAAGTGAAGCTTCGGAACCTAAAACTGGACTCAAAGGAGAGGTTCAAATCATAGAAAGTTAGAGTGTCAGTCCTCTTGTACTAGAGTCGGCATTGTGGCTTTTGTATTAAATTCAGATGCAATTTCTGCGTTTCATCGTCAATAAGAAGGTCCACAGTATACAGTAAACCTGAAGTTAAGCATCTTAATCTGAAACTGGACACACAGGAGGGGTTCAAATCATAGAAAGTTAGAGTGTCAGTCCTCTTGTACTTAAGTCGGTATTGTGCCTTTTGTAAGAAATTCGGATGAAATTTCTGTGTTTCATCGTCCAAAAGAAGGTCCAAGGGATACAGTAAACCTGAAGTGAAGCATCGGAAACTAAAACTGGACTCACAGGTGAGGTTCAAATCAAAGAAAGTTAGAGTGTCAGTCCTCTAGTACTTAAGTCGGCACTGTGCGTTTTGTATTAAGTTCAGATGCAATTTCCGTGTTTCATCGTGAGTAAGAAGGTCCAAGGTATACAGTAAACCTGAAGTGAAGCATCGGAATCGAAAACTGGACACGCAGGAGAGGTTCAAATCATAGAAAGTTAGGGTGTCAGTCCTCTTGTACTTAAGTCGGCATTGTGCCTTTTATATTAAATTCGGATGCAATTTCTGTGTTTCATCGTCAATAAGAAGGTCCAAGGGATACAGTAAACCAGAATTGAAGCATCGGAATCTAAAACTGGTTTCACAGGAGACGTTCAAATCATAGAAAGTTAGAGTGTCAGTCCTCTTGTACTTAAGTCGGCATTGTGCCCTTTGTATTACATTCGGATGCACTTTCTGTGCTACATCGTCAATAAGAAGGTCCAAGGTATAAAGTAAACCTGAAGTGAAGCATCGGATTTTAAAACTGGACTCACAGGAGAGGTTTAAATCATAGAAAGATAGAGTGTGAGTCGTCTTGTACTTAAGTCGGCACTGTGCCTTTTGTATAATATTCGGATGAAATATCTGTGTTTCATCGTCAATAAGAAGGTCCAAGGTATACAGTACACCTGAAGTGAAGCATCGGAACCTAAAACTGGACTCACAGGAGAGGTTCCATTCATAGAAATTTAGCGGGTCTGTCCTCTTGTACATAATTCGGCATTGTGCCTTTTGTATTAAATTCAGATGGAATTTCTGTGTTTCAGCGACAATAAGAAGGTCCAAGGTATACAGTGAACCTGAAGTGAAGCATCGGAATCTAATACTGGACTCACAGGAGTGGTTCAAATCATGGAAAATTTGAGTGTCAGTCCTCTTGTACTTAAGTCAGCATTGTGCATTTTGTATAGAATTCGGATACAATTTCTGTGTTTCATCGTCAATAAGAAGGTCCAAGGTATACTGTAAACCCTAAGTGAAGCATCGGAAACTAAAACTGGACTCACAGGAGAGGTTCAAAACATAGAAACTTAGAGTGTCAGTCCACTTGTACTTAAGTCGGCATTGTGCCTTTTGTATTAATTTCGGATGCAATTTCAGTTTTTCATCGTCAATAAGAAGGTCCAAGGGTTTCAGTAAACCAGAAGTGAAGCATCGGAATCTAAAACTGGACTCACAGGAGTCGTTCAAATCATAGAGATTTTGAGTGTCAGTCCTCTTGGACTTAAGTCAGCATTGTGCCTTTTGTATTACATTCGATGCAATTTCTGTGCTACATCGTCAATAAGTTGGTCCAAGGTATAAAGTAAACCTGAAGTGAAGCATCGGAATTTAAAGCTGTACTCACAGGAGAGGTTTAAATCATAGTAAGTTAGAGTGTGAGTCATCTTGTACTTAAGTCGGCATTTTGCCTTTTGTACTATATTCGGATGAAATTTCTGTGTTTCATCGTCAATAAGAAGGTCCAAGGAATACAGTACACCTGAAGTGAAGCATCGGAACCTAAAACTGAATTCAAAGGAGAGGTTCAATTCATAGAAATATAGCGTGTCTGTCCTCTTGTACATAAGTCGGCATTGTGCCTTTTGTATTAAATTCGGATGCAATTTCTGTGTTTCATCGTCAAAAAAAAGTCCAAGGTATACAGTAAACCTGAAGTGATGCATCGGAAACTATAACTGGACTCACAGGAGAGGTTCAAATCATAGAAACTTAGTGTGTCACTCCTCTTGTATTTAAGTCGGCATTGTGCCTTTTGTACTAAATTCGGTTGCAATTTCTGTGTTTCATCGTCAATAAGAAGGTCCAAGGGATACAGTAAACCTGAAGTGAAGCATCGGAACCTAAAACTGAATTCAAAGGAGAGGTTCAAATCATAGAAAGTTAGTGTGTCAGTCCTCTTGTACTTAAGGAGGCATTGTGACACTTGTATTAAATTCGGATGCAATTTCTGTGTTTCATCGTCAATAAGAAGGTCCAAGTCATACAGCCAACCTGTAGTGAAGCAACGGAAACTATAACTAGACTCACAGGAGAGGTTCAAATCATAGAAAGTTAGAGATTCAGTCCTCAAGTACTTAAGTCGGAATTGTGCAGTTTGTATTAAATTCGGATGCAATTTCTGTGTTTCATCGTTAATAAGAAGGTCCAAGGGATACAGTAAACCTGAAGTGAAGCATCGGAAACTAAAACTGGACTCACAGGAGAGGTTCAAATCATAGAAAGTTAGAGTGTCAGTCCTCTCTTACTTAAGTTGGCATTGTGCCTCTGGAATTAAATTCGGATGCAATTTCTGTGTTTCACCGTCAATAAAAAGGTCCAACGGATACAGTAAACATGAAGTGAAGCATCGGTAACTAAAACTGGACTCACAGGAGAGGTTCAAATCATAGAAAATTGAAGTGTCAGTCCTCTTGTACATAAGTCGACATTGTGCTTTTTGTATTAAATTCAGATGGAATTTCTGTGTTTCATCGTCATTAAGAAGGTCCAAGCTATACAGTAAACCTGAAGTGAAGCATCGGAATCTAAAACTGGACTCACAGGAAGGGTTCAAATCATAGAAAATTGAAGTGTCAGTCCTCTTGTACATAAGTCGACATTGTGCTTTTTGTATTAAATTCAGATGGAATTTCTGTGTTTCATCGTCAATAAGAACTTCCAAGGGATACAGTAAAACAGAAGTGAACCATCGGAATCGAAAACTGGACTCACAGGAGTGGTTAAAATCATAGAAAGTTAGAGTGTCAGGCCTCGTGTTCTTAAGTCGGCATTGTGCCTTTTGTATTAAATTCTGATGGAATTTCTGTCTTTCATCGTCAATAAGAAGTCCAAGGTATAAAGTAAACTTGAAGTGAAGCATCGGAATCTAAAACTGGACTCACAGGGGAGGTTTAAATCATAGAGAGTTATAGTGTGAGTCATCTTGTACTTATGTCGGCATTGTGCCTTTTGTATTAAATTCGGATGAAATTTCTGTGTTTCATCGTCAATAAGAAGGTCCAAGGTATACAGTACATCTGATGTGAAGCATTGGAAACTAAAACTGGACTCACAGGAGTGGTTAAAATCATAGAAAGTTAGAGTTTCAGTCCTCTTGTACTTAAGTCGGCATTGTGCCTTTTGTATTAATTTCGGATGCAATTTCTGTTTTTCATCGTCAAGAAGAAGGTCCAAAGTATACAGTAAACCTGAAGTGAAGCATTGGAAACTAAAACTGGACTCACAGGAGAGGTTCAAATCATAGAAAGTTAGAGTGTCAGTTCTCTTGTACTTAAGTCGGCATTGTGCCTTTTGTATTAAATTCGGATGCACTTTCTGTGTTTCATCGTCAATAAGAAGGTCCAAGGGATACCGTAAACCTGAAGTGAAGCATCAGAACCTAAAACCGGACTCACAGGAGAGGTTCAAATCATAGAAAGTTAGAGTTCCAGTCCTCTTGTACTTAAGTCGGCATTGTGCCTTTTGTATTAAATTCGGATGCAATTTCTGCGTTTCATCGTCAATAAGAAAGTCCAAGGTATACAGTACACCTGAAGTGAAGCATCGTAATCTGAATCTGGACTCACAGGGGAGGTTCAAATCATAGAAAGTTAGAGTGTCAGTCCTCTTGTACTTAAGTCGGCATTCTGCCTTTTGTATTAAATTCGGATGCACTTTCTGTGTTTCATCGTCAATAAGAAGGTCCAAGGGATACAGTAAACCTGAAGTGAAGCATCGGAAACTAAAACTTGACTCACAGGAGAGGTTCAAATCAAAGAAAGTTCGAGTGTCAGTCCTCTAGTACTTAAGTCAGCATTGTGCTTTTTGTATTACATTCGGATGCAATTTCTGTGTTTCATCGTCAATAAGAAGGTCCAAGGGATACAGTAAACCTGTAGTGAAGCATCGGAACCTAAAACTGGACTCACAGGAGAGGTTCAAATCATAGAAAGTTAGAGTGTCAGTCCTGTTGTACTTAAGTCGGCATTGTGCCTTTTGTATTAAATCCGGATGAAATTTCTGTGTTTCATCGTCAATAAGAAGGTCCAAGGTATACAGTACACCTGAAGTGAAGCGTCGGAATCTTAAACTGGACTCACAGGAGGGGTTCAAATCATAGAAAGTTAGAGTAACAGTCCTCTTGTACTTAAGTCGGCATTGTGCCTTTTGTATCAAATTCGGATGCAATTTCTGTGTTTCATCGTCAATAAGGAGGTCCAAGGGATACAGTAAACCTGAAGTGAACCATCGGAAACTAAAACTGGACTCACAGGAGAGGTTCAAATCATAGAAAGTTAGAGTGTCAGTCCTCTTGTACTTAAGTCGGCATTGTGCCTTTGGTATTAAATTCGGATGCAATTTCTGTGTTTCATCGTCAATACGAAGGACCAAGGGATACAGTAAACCTGAAGTGAAGCATTGGAAACTAAAACTGGCCTCACAGGAGAGATTCAAATCATAGAAAGTTAGAGTGTCAGTCCTCTTGTACTTAAGTCGGCATTGTGCCTTTTGTATTAAATTCAGATGGATTTTCTATGTTTCATCGTCAATAAGAACTTCCAAGGGATACAGTAAAACTGAAGTGAAGCATCGGAATCGAATACTGGACTCACAGGAGAGGTTCATATCATAGAAAGTTAGAGTGTCATTCCTGTTGTATTTAAGTCGGCATTGTGCCTTTTGTATCAAATTCGGATGAAATTTCTGTGTTTCATCGTCAATAAGAAGGTCCAAGGGATACAGTAAACCTGAAGTGAAGCATCGGAGACTAAAACTGGACTCACAGGAGAGGTTCAAATCATAGAAATTAGAGAGTCAGTCCTCTAGTACTTAAATCGGCATTGTGCCTTTTGTATTAAATTCGGATGCAATTTTTGTGTTTCATCGTCATTAAGAAGGTCCAAGGGATACGGCAAACCTGAAGTGAAGCATCGGAATCTAAAACTGGGCTCACAGGAGTGGTTCAAATCATAGAAAGTTAGAGTGTCAGTCCTCTTGTACTAGAGTCGGCATTGTGCCTTTTGTATTAAATTCAGATGCAATTTCGGTGTTTCATCGTCAATAAGAAGGTCCACAGTATACAGTAAACCTGAAGTTAAGCATCTTAATCTGAAACTTGACTCACAAGAGGGGTTCAAATCATAAAAAGTTAGAGTGTCAGTCCTCTTGTACTTAAGTCGGCATTGTGCCTTTTGTATTAAATTCGGATGCAATTTCTGTGTTTCATCGTCAATAAGAAGGTCCAAGAGATACAGTAAACCAGAAGTGAAGCATCGGAATCTAATACTGGACTCACAGGAGTGGTTCAAATCATGGAAAATTAGAGTGTCAGTCCTCTTGTACTTAAGTCGGCATTGTGCATTTTTTATAGAATTCGGATACAATTTCTGTGTTTCATCGTCAATAAGAAGGTCCAAGGTATACTGTAAACCCTAAGTGAAGCATCGGAATCGCAAACTGGACTCACAGGAGAGGTTCAAATCATAGAAACTTAGTGTGTCACTCCTCTTGTATTTAAGCCGGCATTGTGCCATTTGTACTAAATACGGTTGCAATTTCTGTGTTTCATCGTCAATAAGAAGGTCCAAGGGATACAGTAAACCTGAAGTGAAGCATCGGAACCTAAAACTGAATTCAAAGGAGAGGTTCAAATCATAGAAAGTTAGAGTGTCAGTCCTCTTGTACTTAAGGAGGCATTGTGCCACTTGTATTAAATTCGGATGCAATTTCTGTGTTTCATCGTCAATAAGAAGGTCCAAGTCATACAGTAAACCTGTAGTGAAGCATCGGAAACTATAACTAGACTCACAGGAGAGGTTCAAATCATAGAAAGTTAGAGATTCAGTCCTCAAGTACTTAAGTCGGAATTGTGCAGTTTGTATTGAATTCGGATGCAATTTCTGTGTTTCATCGTTAATAAGAAGGTCCAAGGGATGCAGTAAACCTGAAGTGAAGCATCGGAAACTAAAACTGGACTCACAGGAGAGGTTCAAATCATAGAAAGTTAGAGTGTCAGTCCTCTCTTACTTAAGTTGGCATTGTGCCTCTGGTATTAAAATCGGATTCAATTTCTGTGTTTCACCGTCAATAAAAAGGTCCAACGGATACAGTAAACATGAAGTGAAGCATCGGTAACTAAAACTGGACTCACAGGAGAGGTTCAAATCATAGAAAGTTAGCGTGTCAGTCCTCTTGTACTTAAGTCGGCATTATGCCATTTGTATTAAATTCGGATGCAATTTCTGTGCTTCAACGTCATTAACAAGGTCCAAGCTATACAGTAAACCTGAAGTGAAGCATCGGAATCTAAAACTGGACTCACAGGAAGGGTTCAAATCATAGAAATTTGAAGTGTCAGTCCTCTTGTACATAAGTCGACATTGTGCTTTTTGTATTAAATTCAGATGGAATTTCTGTGTTTCATCGTCAATAAGAACTTCCAAGGGATACAGTAAAACAGAAGTGAACCATCGGAATCGAAAACTGGACTCACAGGAGTGGTTAAAATCATAGAACGTTAGAGTGTCAGGCCTTGTGTTCTTAAGTCGGCTTTGTGCCTTTTGTATTAAATTCTGATGGAATTTCTCTCTTTCATCGTCAATAAGAAGTCCAAGGTATAAAGTAAACCTGAAGTGAAGCATCGGAATCTAAAACTGGACTCACAGGGGAGGTTTAAATCATAGAGAGTTAGAGTGTGAGTCATATTGTACTTATGTCGGCATTGTGCCTTTTGTATTAAATTCGGATGAAATTTCTGTGTTTCATCGTCAATAAGAAGGTCCAAGGTATACAGTACATCTGATGTGAAGCATTGGAAACTAAAACTGGACTCACAGGAGTGGTTAAAATCATAGAAAATTAGAGTTTCAGTCCTCTTGTACTGAAGTCGGCATTGTGCCTTTTGTATTAATTTCGGATGCAATTTCTGTTTTTCATCGTCAAGAAGAAGGTCCAAAGTATACAGTAAACCTGAAGTGAAGCATTGGAAACTAAAACTGGACTCACAGGAGAGGTTCAAATCATAGAAAGTTAGAGTGTCAGTCCTCTTGTACTTAAGTCGGCATTGTGCCTTTTGTATTAAATTCGGATGCACTTTCTGTGTTTCATCGTCAATAAGAAGGTCCAAGGGATACCGTAAACCTGAAGTGAAGCATCAGAACCTAAAACCGGACTCACAGGAGAGGTTCAAATCATAGAAACTTAGAGTTTCAGTCCTCTTGTACTTAAGGCGGCATTGTGCCTTTTGTATTAAATTCGGACGCAATTTCTGTGTTTCATCGTCAATAAGAAAGTCCAAGGTATACAGTACACCTGAAGTGAAGCATCGTAATCTGAATCGGGACTCACAGGGGAGGTTCAAATCATAGAAAGTTAGAGTGTCAGTCCTGTTGTACTTAAGTCGGCATTGTGCCTTTTGTATTAAATTCGGATGCAATTTCTGTGCTTCATCGTCAATAAGAAGTTCCAAGGTATACAGTAAAACTCAAGTGATGCATCGGAAACTAAAACTAGACTCACAGGAGAGGTTCAAACCATAGAAAGTTAGAGTATCAGTCCTCTAGTACGTAAGTCGGCATTGTTCCTTTTGTATTAAATTCGGAAGCAATTTCTGTGTTTCATCGTCAATAAGAAGGTCCAAGGCATACAGTAAACCTGAAGTGAAGCATCGGAAACTAAAACTAATCTCACAGCAGAGGTTCAAATCATAGAAAGTTAGAGTGTCAGTCCTGTTGTATTTAAGTCGGCATTGTGTCTTTTGTATCAAATTCGGATGAAATTTCCGTGTTTCATCGTCAATAAGAAGGTCCAAGGTGTACAGTACACCTGAAGTGAAGCATCGGAATGTAAAACTGGACTCACAGGTGGGGTTCAAATCATAGAAAGTAAGAGTTTCAGTCCTCTTGTACTTAAGTCGGCACTGTGCCTTTTGTATTAAATTCGGATGCAGTTTCTGTGTTTCATCGTCAATAAGAAGGTCCAAGGTAGACAGTAAACCTGAAGTGAAGCACCGGAAACTAAAACTGGACTCACAGCAGAGGTTCAAATCATAGAAAGTTAGAGTGAGTGTTCTCTTGTACTTAAGTCGGCATTGTGCCTTTTGTATTAAATTCGGATGCAATTTCTGGGTTTTATCGTCAATCTGAAGGTCCAAGGGATTCAGTAAACCTGAAGTGAAGAATCGGAATCTATAACTGGACTCACAGGAGTGGTTCAAATCATAGAAAGTTAGTGTCAGTCCTCTTGTACTTAAGTCGGCATTGTACCTTTTGTATTAAATTCGGATGCAATTTCTGTCTTTCATCGACAATAAGAAGGACCAAGGGATACAGTAAACCTGAAGTGAAGCATCGGAATCGAAAACTGGACTCACAGCAGAGGTTCAAATCAAAGAAAGTTAGTGTGTCAGTCCTCTTGTATATAAGTCGACATTAAGCCTTTTGTATTAAATTCGGATGCCATTTCCGTGTTTCAACATCAATGAGAAGGTCCATGGGATACAGTAAACCTGAAGTGAACCATCGGAATCTAAAACTAGACTCACAGGAGAGGTTGAAAACATAGCAAGAAAGAGTGTCAGTCCTCTTGTACTTATGTCGGCATTGTGCTTTTTGTATTAAATTCGGATGCAATTTCTGTGTTTCATCGTCAATAAGAAGGTCCAAGGGATACAATAAACCTGAAGTGAAGCATCGGAATCCAAAACTGGACTCACAGGAGAGGTTCAAATCATAGATAATTAGAGTGTCAGGCCTCTTGTCCTTAACTCGGCATTGTGCATTTTGTATTAAATTCTGATGGAATTTCTGTCTTATATCGTCAATAAGAAGGTCCACGTTATACAGTAAACCTGAAGTGAAGCATCGGAATCTAAAACTGGACTCACAGGAGGGGTTCAAACCATAGAAAGTGAGAGTGTCAGTCCTCTTGTACTTAAATCGGATTTATGCCTTTTGTATTAAATTCAGATGCAATTTCTGTGTTTCAGCGTCTATTCGAAGGCCCAAGGGATAAAGTTAACCTGAAGTGAAGCATCGGTAGCTAAAACTGGACCCACAGGAGAGCTACAAATCATAGAAAGTTTGAATGTCAGTAATCTAGTACTTAAGTCGGCATTGTGCCGTTTGTATTAAATTCGGATGGAATTTCTGTGTTTCATCGTCAATAACAAGGTCCAAATGATACAGTAAACCTGAAGTGAAGCATCGGAAACTAAAACTGGACTCACAGGAGAGGTTCAAATCATAGAAAGTTAGTGTGTCAGTCCTCTCGTACTTAAGTCGGCATTGTGCCTTTTGTATTAAATTCGGATGCAATTTCTGTGTTTCATCGTCAATGAGAAGGTCCAAGGGATACAGTAAACCTGAAGTGAAGCATCGGAGACTAAAACTGGACTCACAGGAGAGGTTCAAATCATAGAAAGTTAGAGTGTCAGTCCTCTAGTACTTAAGTCGGCATTGTGCCTTTTGTATTAATTTCGGATGCAATTTCTGTGTTTCATCGTCAATAAGAAGGTCCAAGGGATACAGTAAACCTGAAGTGAAGCATCGCAAACTAAAACTGGACTCGCAGGACAGGTTCGAATCATAGAAAGTTAGAGTGTCAGTCCTCTAGTACTTAAGTCAGCATTGTGGCTTTTGTATTAAATTCGGATGCAATTTCTGTGTTTCATCGTCAATAAGAAGGTCCAAGGGATACAGTAAACCTGAAGTGAAGCATCGGAAACAATTAAACATGGACTCACAGGAGAGGTTCAAATCATAGAAAGTTAGAGTTTCAGGCCTCTTGCCTTTAAGTCGGCATTGTGCCTTTTGGATTAAATTCGCATTCAATTTCTGTGCTTCATCGTCAATAAGAAGGTCCAAGGGATACAGTAAACCTGAAGTGAAGCATCGGAATCTAAAACTGGACTCACAAGAGAGCTTCAAATCATAGAAAGTTAGAATGTCAGTCCTCTAGTACTTAAGTCGGCATTGTGACGTTTGTATTAAATTCGGATGGAATTTCTGTGCTTCATCGTCAATAAGAAGGTCCAAGGGATACAGTAAACCTGATGTGAAGCATCGGAAACTAAAACTGGACTCACAGGAGAGGTTCAAATCACAGAAAGTTAGAATGTCAGTCCTTTAGTACTTAAATCGGCATTGTGACGTTTGTATTAAATTCGGATGGAATTTCTGTGCTTCATCGTCAATAAGAAGGTCCAAGGGATACAGTAAACCTGAAGTGAAGCATCGGAAACTAAAACTGGACTCACAGGAGAGGTTCATATCATAGAAAGTTAGAGTTTCAGTCCTCTTGTACTTAAGTCGGCATTGTGCCTTTTGTATTAAATTCGGATGCAGTTTCTGTGTTTCATCGTCAATAAGAATGTCCAAGGTATACAGTAAACCTGAAGTGAAGCACCGGAAACTAAAACTGGACTCACAGCAGAGGTGCAAATCATAGAAAGTTAGAATGTCAGTCCTCTAGTACTTAAGTCGGCATTGTTACGTTTGTATTAAATTCGGATGGAATTTCTGTGCTTCATCGTCAATAAGAAGGTCCAAGGGATACAGTAAACCTGAAGTGAAGCATCGGAAACTAAAGCGGGACTCACAGGAGAAGTTCAAATCATAGAAAGTTAGAGTTTCAGTCATCTTGTACTTAAGTCGGCATTGTGCCATTTATATTAAATTCGAATGCAGTTTCTGTGTTTCATCGTCAATAAGAAGGTCCAAGGTATACAGTAAACCTGAAGTGAAGCACCGGAAACTAAAACTGGACTCACAGCAGAGTTTTAAATCATAGAAACTTAGAGTGTGAGTCCTCTTGTACTTAAGTCGGCATTGCGCCTTTTGTATTAAATTCGGATGCAATTTCTGGGTTTTATCGTCAATAGGAAGGTCCAAGGGATACAGTAAACCTGAAGTGAAGCATCGGAATTTAAAACTGGACTCACAGGAGAGGTTCAAATCATAGAAAGTTAGTGTCAGTCCTCATGTACTTAAGTCGGCATTGTGACTTTTGTATTAAATTCGGATGCAATTTCTGGTTTTCATCGACAATAAGAAGGACCAAGGGATACACTAAACCTGAAGTGAAGCATCGGAATCTAAAACTAGACTCACAGGAGAGGTTCAAAACATGTAAAGAAAGAGTGTCAGTCCTCTTGTACTTATGTCGGCATTGTGCCTTTTGTATTAAATTCGGATGCAATTTCTGTGTTTCATCGTCAATAAGAAGGTCTAAGGGATACAGTAAACCTGAAGTGAAGCATCGGAATCTAAAACTGGCCTCACAGGAGAGGTTCAAATCATAGAAAATTGTAGTGTCAGGCCTCTTGTCCTTATCTCGGCATTGTGCCTTTTGTATTAAATTCGGATGCAATTTCTGTGTTTCATCGTCAATAAGAAGGTCCAAGGTATACAGTAAACCTGAAGTGAAGCATCGGAAACTAAACCTAGATTCACAGGAGAGTTTCAAATCATAGAAAGTTCGAGTGTCAGTCCTCTAGTACTTAAATCGGCATTGTGCCTTTTGTATTAAATTCGGATGCAATTTTTGTGTTTCATCGTCATTAAGAAGGTCCAAGGGATACGGCAAACCTGAAGTGAAGCATCGGAATCTAAAACTGGGCTCACAGGAGTGGTTCAAATCATAGAAAGTTAGAGTATCAGTCCTCTTGTACTTAGGTCGGCATTGTGCCTTTTGTATTAAATTCCGATGCAATTTCTGTGTTTCATCGCCAATAAGAAGGTCCAAGGGAGACAGTAAAGCTGAAGTGAAGCATCGGAAACTAAAACTGGACTCACAGGAGGGGTTCAAATCATAGAAATTTAGAGTATCAGTCCTGTAGTACTTAAGTCGGCATTGTGCCTTTTGTATTAAATTCGGATGCAATTTCTTTGTTTCATCGTCCATAAGAGGGTCCAAGGGATAAAGTAAACCTGAAGTGATGCATCGGAAAGTAAAACTGGACTCACGGGAAAAGTTCAAATCATAGAAAATTAGAGTGTCAGTCCTCTAGTACTTAAGTCGGGATTGTGCCTTTTGTATTAAATTCGGATGCAATTTCTGTGCTTCATCGTCAATAAGAAGTTCCAAGGTATACAGTAAAACTCAAGCGATGCATCGGAAACTAAAACTAGACTCACAGGAGAGGTTCAAACCATAGAAAGTTAGAGTATCAGTCCTCTAGTACGTAAGTCGGCATTGTTCCTTTTGTATTAAATTCGGAAGCAATTTCTGTGTTTCATCGTCAATAAGAAGGTCCAAGGCATACAGTAAACCTGAAGTGAAGCATCGGAAACTAAAACTAATCTCACAGCAGAGGTTCAAATCATAGAAAGTTAGAGTGTCAGTCCTGTTGTATTTAAGGCGGCATTGTGTCTTTTGTATCAAATTCGGATGAAATTTCTGTGTTTCATCGTCAATAAGAAGGTCCAAGGTGTACAGTACACCTGAAGTGAAGCATCGGAATGTAAAACTGGACTCACAGGTTTGGTTCAAATCATAGAAAGTAAGAGTTTCAGTCCTCTTGTACTTAAGTCGGCACTGTGCCTTTTGTATTAAATTCGGATGCAGTTTCTGTGTTTCATCGTCAATAAGAAGGTCCAAGGTAGACAGTAAACCTGAAGTGAAGCACCGGAAACTAAAACTGGACTCACAGCAGAGGTTCAAATCATAGAAAGTTAGAGTGTGTGTTCTCTTGTACTTAAGTCGGCATTGTGCCTTTTGTATTAAATTCGGATGCAATTTCTGGGTTTTATCGTCAATCTGAAGGTCCAAGGGATACAGTAAACCTGAAGTGAAGAATCGGAATCTATAACTGGACTCACAGGAGTGGTTCAAATCATAGAAAGTTAGTGTCAGTCCTCTTGTACTTAAGTCGGCATTGTACCTTTTGTATTAAATTCGGATGCAATTTCTGTCGTTCATCGACAATAAGAAGGACCAAGGGATACAGTAAACCTGAAGTGAAGCATCGGAATCGAAAACTGGACTCACAGCAGAGGTTCAAATCAAAGAAAGTTAGTGTGTCAGTCCTCTTGTATATAAGTCGACATTAAGCCTTTTGTATTAAATTCGGATGCCATTTCCGTGTTTCAACATCAATGAGAAGGTCCAAGGGATACAGTAAACCTGAAGTGAACCATCGGAATCTAAAACTAGACTCACAGGAGAGGTTCAAAACATAGCAAGAAAGAGTGTCAGTCCTCTTGTACTTATGTCGGCATTGTGCTTTTTGTATTAAATTCGGATGCAATTTCTGTGTTTCATCGTCAATAAGAAGGTCCAAGGGATACAATAATCCTGAAATGAAGCATCGGAATAAAAAACTGGACTCACAGGAGAGGTTCAAATCATAGATAATTAGAGTGTCAGGCCTCTTGTCCTTAACTCGGCATTGTGCATTTTATATTAAATTCTGATGGAATTTCTGTCTTATATCGTCAATAAGAAGGTCCACGTTATACAGTAAACCTGAAGTGAAGCATCGGAATCTAAAACTGGACTCACAGGAGGAGTTCAAACCATAGAAAGTGAGAGTGTCAGTCCTCTTGTACTTAAATCGGATTTATGCCTTTTGTATTAAATTCAGATGCAATTTCTGTGTTTCATCGTCTATTCGAAGGCCCAAGGGATAAAGTTAACCTGAAGTGAAGCATCGGTAGCTAAAACTGGACTCACAGGAGAGCTTCAAATCATAGAAAGTTTGAATGTCAGTAATCTAGTACTTAAGTCGGCATTGTGCCGTTTGTATTAAATTCGGATGGAATTTCTGTGTTTCATCGTCAATAACAAGGTCCAAATGATACAGTAAACCTGAAGTGAAGCATCGGAAACTAAAACTGGACTCACAGGAGAGGTTCAAATCATAGAAAGTTAGTGTGTCAGTCCTCTCGTACTTAAGTCGGCATTGTGCCTTTTGTATTAAATTCGGATGCAATTTCTGTGCTTCATCGTCAATAAGAAGGTCCAAGGGATACAGTAAACCTGAAGTGAAGCATCGGAAACTAAAACTGGACTCACAGGAGAGGTTCAAATCATAGAAAGTTAGAGAGTCAGTCCTCTAGTACTTAAATCGGCATTGTGCCTTTTGTATTAAATTCGGATGCAATTTTTGTGTTTCATCGTCATTAAGAAGGTCCAAGGGATACGGCAAACCTGAAGTGAAGCATCGGAATCTAAAACTGGGCTCACAGGAGTGGTTCAAATCATAGAAAGTTAGAGTATCAGTCCTCTTGTACTTAGGTCGGCAATGTGCCTTTTGTATTAAATTCCGATGCAATTTCTGTGTTTCATCGTCAATAAGAAGGTCCAAGGGATACAGTAAACCTGATGTGAAGCATCGGAGACTAAAACTGGACTCACAGGAGGTGTTCAAATCATAGAAAGTTAGAGTGTCAGTCCTCTAGTACTTAAGTCGGCATTGTGCCTTTTGTATTAATTTCGTATGCAATTTCTGTGTTTCATCGTCAATAAGAAGGTCCAAGGGATACAGTAAACCTGAAGTGAAGCATCGCAAACTAAAACTGGACTCGCAGGACAGGTTCGAATCATAGAAAGTTAGAGTGTCAGTCCTCTAGTACTTAAGTCAGCATTGTGGCTTTTGTATTAAATTCGGATGCAATTTCTGTGTTTCATCGTCAATAAGAAGGTCCAAGGGATACAGTAAACCTGAAGTGAAGCATCGGAATCTAAAACTGGACTCACAGGAGGGGTTCAAATCATAGAAACTTAGAGTATCAGTCCTCTCGTACTTAAGTCGGCATTGTGCCTTTTGTATTAAATTCAGATGCAAATTCTGTGTTTCATCGTCAATAAGAAAGTCCAAGGGATACAGTAAACCTGAAGTGAAGCATCGGAAACAATTAAACATGGACTCACAGGAGAGGTTCAAATCATAGAAAGTTAGAGTTTCAGTCCTCTTGCCTTTAAGTCGGCATTGTGCCTTTTGGATTAAATTCGCATTCAATTTCTGTGCTTCATCGTCAATAAGAAGGTCCAAGGGATACAGTAAACCTGAAGTGAAGCATCGGAATCTAAAACTGGACTCACAAGAGAGCTTCAAATCATAGAAAGTTAGAATGTCAGTCCTCTAGTACTTAAGTCGGCATTGTGACGTTTGTATTAAATTCGGATGGAATTTCTGTGCTTCATCGTCAATAAGAAGGTCCAAGGGATACAGTAAACCTGATGTGAAGCATCGGAAACTAAAACTGGACTCACAGGAGAGGTTCAAATCACAGAAAGTTAGAATGTCAGTCCTTTAGTACTTAAATCGGCATTGTGACGTTTGTATTAAATTCGGATGGAATTTCTGTGCTTCATCGTCAATAAGAAGGTCCAAGGGATACAGTAAACCTGAAGTGAAGCATCGGAAACTAAAACTGGACTCACAGGAGAGGTTCATATCATAGAAAGTTAGAGTTTCAGTCCTCTTGTACTTAAGTCGGCATTGTGCCTTTTGTATTAAATTCGGATGCAGTTTCTGTGTTTCATCGTCAATAAGAATGTCCAAGGTATACAGTAAACCTGAAGTGAAGCACCGGAAACTAAAACTGGACTCACAGCAGAGGTGCAAATCATAGAAAGTTAGAATGTCAGTCCTCTAGTACTTAAGTCGGCATTGTTACGTTTGTATTAAATTCGGATGGAATTTCTGTGCTTCATCGTCAATAAGAAGGTCCAAGGGATACAGTAAACCTGAAGTGAAGCATCGGAAACTAAAACGGGACTCACAGGAGAAGTTCAAATCATAGAAAGTTAGAGTTTCAGTCATCTTGTACTTAAGTCGGCATTGTGCCATTTATATTAAATTCGAATGCAGTTTCTGTGTTTCATCGTCAATAAGAAGGTCCAAGGTATACAGTAAACCTGAAGTGAAGCACCGGAAACTAAAACTGGACTCACAGCAGAGTTTTAAATCATAGAAACTTAGAGTGTGAGTCCTCTTGTACTTAAGTCGGCATTGTGCCATTTATATTAAATTCGAATGCAGTTTCTGTGTTTCATCGTCAATAAGAAGGTCCAAGGTATACAGTAAACCTGAAGTGAAGCACCGGAAACTAAAACTGGACTCACAGCAGAGTTTTAAATCATAGAAACTTAGAGTGTGAGTCCTCTTGTACTTAAGTCGGCATTGTGCCTTTTGTATTAAATTCGGATGCAATTTCTGGGTTTTATCGTCAATAGGAAGGTCCAAGGGATACAGTAAACCTGAAGTGAAGCATCGGAATTTAAAACTGGACTCACAGGAGAGGTTCAAATCATAGAAAGTTAGTGTCAGTCCTCTTGTACTTAAGTCGGCATTGTGACTTTTGTATTAAATTCGGATGCAATTTCTGGTTTTCATCGGCAATAAGAAGGACCAAGGGATACAGTAAACCTGAAGTGAAGCATCGGAATCGAAAACTGGACTCACAGCGGAGATTCAAATCATAGAAAGTTAAAGTGTCAGTCCTCTTGTATATAAGTCGACATTGAGCCTTTTGTATTATATTCGGATGCCTTTTCTGTGTTTCATCATCAATGAGAAGGTCCAAGGGATACACTAAACCTGAAGTGAAGCATCGGAATCTAAAACTAGACTCACAGGAGAGGTTCAAAACATGTAAAGAAAGAGTGTCAGTCCTCTTGTACTTATGTCGGCATTGTGCCTTTTGTATTAAATTCGGATGCAATTTCTGTGTTTCATCGTCAATAAGAAGGTCTAAGGGATACAGTAAACCTAAAGTGAAGCATCGGAATCTAAAACTGGCCTCACAGGAGAGGTTCAAATCATAGAAAATTATAGTGTAGGCCTCTTGTCCGTATCTCGGCATTGTGCCTTTTGTATTAAATTCGGATGCAATTTCTGTGTTTCATCGTCAATAAGAAGGTCCAACGTATACAGTAAACCTGAAGCGAAGCATCGGAAACTAAACCTAGATTCACAGGAGAGTTTCAAATCATAGAAAGTTAGAGTGTCAGTCCTCTCGTATTTAAGTCTGCTTTGTGCCTCTGTATTAAATTCGGATGAAATTTCTGTGTATCATCGTTAATAAGGAGGTCCAAGGTATACAGTACACCTGAAGTGAAGCATCGGAATCTAAAACTGGACTCACAGGAGAGGTTCAAATCATAGAGAGTTAGAGTGCCAGTCCTCTTGTACTTTTGTCGGCATTGTGCCTTTTGTATTAATTTCGGATGAAACCTCTGTCTTTCATCGTCAATAAGAAGGTCCAAGGGATACAGTAAACCTGAAGTGAAGCATCGGAAACTAAAACTGGACTCACAGGAGAGGCTCAAAACATAGAAAGTTAGAGTTTCAGTCGTCTTGTACTTAAGTCGGCATTGTGCCTTTTGTATTAAATTCGGATGCAATTTCTGTGCTTCATCGTCAATAAGAAGGTCCAAGGGATACAGTAAACCTGAAGTGAAGCATCGGAAACTAAAACTGGACTCACAGAAGAGTTTCAAATCATAGAAAGTTAGTGTGTCAGTCCTCTAGTACTTAAGCCGGCATTGTGCCTTTTGTATTAAATTCGGATGCAATTTCTGTGTTTCTTCGTCAGTAAGAAGGTCCAAGGGATACAGTTAACCTGAAGTGAAGCATCGGAAACTAAAACTGGACTCGCAGGAGAGGTTCAAAACATAGAAAGTTAGAGTGTCAGTCCTCTAGTACTTAAATCGGCATTGTGCCATTTGTATTAAATTCGGATGCAATTTCTGTGTTTCATCGTCAATAAGAAGGTCCAAGGGATACGGCAAACCTGAAGTGAAGCATCGGA
The DNA here is from genome assembly GCF_021461395.2 of Schistocerca americana. Classification (NCBI taxonomy): domain Eukaryota; kingdom Metazoa; phylum Arthropoda; class Insecta; order Orthoptera; family Acrididae; genus Schistocerca; species Schistocerca americana. The sequence goes on from NW_025725972.1 coordinate 393,228, forward strand.
ATCTAAAACTGGGCTCACAGGAGTGGTTCAAATCATAGAAAGTTAGAGCATCAGTCCTCTTGTACTTAGGTCGGCATTGTGCCTTTTTTATTAAATTCCGATGCAATTTCTGTGTTTCATCGTCAATAAGAAAGTCCAAGGGATACAGTAAACCTGAAGTGAAGCATCAGAATCTAAAACTGGACTCACAGGAGGGGTTCAAATCATAGAAAATTAGAGTATCAGTCCTCTAGTGCATAAGTCGGCATTGTGCCTTTTGTATTAAATTCGGATGCAATTTCTTTGTTTCATCGTCAATTAGAGGTTCCAAGGGATACAGTAAACCTGAAGTAATGCATCGGGAACTAAAACTGGACTTACAGGTGAGGTTCAAATCATTGAAAGTTAGAGTGTCAGTCCTCTGGTACTTAAGTCGGCATTGTGCCTTTTGTATTAAATTCGGATGCAATTTCTGTGTTTCATCGTCAACAAGAGGGTCCAAGGGATACAGTAAACCTGAAGTGAAGCATCGAAATCTCAAATTGGACTCACAGGAGAGGTTCTAATCAAAGAAAATTAGAGTGTCAGTCCTCTAGTACTTAAATCGGCATTGTGCCTTTTGTATTAATTTCAGATGGAATTTCTGTGTTTCTTCGTCAATAAGAAGGTCCAAGGGATGCAGTAAACCTGAAGTGAAGCATCGAAATCTCAAATTGGACTCACAGGAGAGGTTCTAATCAAAGAAAATTAGAGTGTCAGTCCTCTAGTACTTAAGTCGGCATTGTGGCTGTTGTATTAAATTCGGATGCAATTTCTGTGTTTCATCGTCAATAAGAAGGTCCAAGGGATACAGTAAACCTGAAGTGAAGCATCGGAAACTAAAACTGGACTCACAGGAAAATTTCAAATCATAGAAAGTTGGAGTGTCAGTACTCTTGTGCTTAAGTTGGCATTGTGCCTTTTGTATTAATTCGGTTGCAATTTCTGTGTTTCATCGTCAATAAGAAAGTCCAAGGTATACAGTAAACCTGAAGTGAAGCATCGGAATCTAAAACTGGACTCACATCAAGGGTTCTAATCATAGAAAGTTAGAGTGTCAGTCCGCTTGTACTTAAGTCGGCATTGTGCCTTTTGTATTACATTCGGATGCAATTTCTGTGCTACATCGTCAATAAGAAGGTCCAAGGTATAAAGTAAACCTGAAGTGAAGCATCGGAATCTAAAACTGGACTCACAGGAGGGGTTCAAATCATAGAAAGTTAGAGTGTCAGTCCTCTTGTACTTAAGTCGGCATTGTGCCTTTTGTATAAAATTCGGATGCAATGTCTGTGCTTCATCGTCAATAAGAAGGTCAAGGGATACAGTAAAGCTGAAGTTAAGCATCGGAAACTAAAACTGGACCCACAGGAGAGGTTCAAATCATAGAAAGTTAGAGTTTCAGTCCTCTTGTACTTAAGTCGGCATTGTGACTTTTGTATTAAATTCGGATGCAATTTCTGTGTTTCATCGTCAATAAGAAAGTCCAAGGTATACAGTAAACCTGGAGTGATGCATCGGAAACTAAAACTAGACTCACAGGAGAGGTTCAAATCATAGAAAGTTAGAGTGTCAGTCATCTTGTACTTAAGTCGGCATTGTGCTTTTTGTATTAATTTCAGATGGAATTTCTGTGTTTCTTCGTCAATAAGAAGGTCCAAGGGATGCAGTAAACCTGAAGTGAAGCATCGGAATCTCAAATTGGACTCACAGGAGAGGTTCAAATCAAAGAAAATTAGAGTGTCAGTCCTCTAGTACTTAAGTCGGCATTGTGGCTGTTGTATTAAATTCGGATACAATTTCTGTGTTTCATCGTCAATAAGAAGGTCCAAGGTATGCAGTAAACCTGAAGTGAAGCATCGGAATCTAAAACTGGACTCTCATCAAGGGTTCTAATCATAGAAAGTTAGAGTGTCAGTCCTCTTGTACTTAAGTCGGCATTGTGCCTTTAGTATTACATTCGGATGCAATTTCTGTGCTACATCGTCAATACGAAGGTCCAAGGTATAAAGTAAACCTGAAGTGATGCATCGGAATCTAAAACTGAACTCACAGGAGAGGTTTAAATCATAGAAAGTTAGAGTGTGAGTCGTCCTGTACTTAAGTCGGCATTGTGCCTTTGTATTATATTCTGATGAAATTTCTGTGTTTCAGCGTCAATTAGAAGGTCCATGGTATACAGTACACCTGAAGTGAAGCATCGGAATCCAAAACTGGACTCACAGGAGAGGTTCAAATCATAGAGAGGTAGCGTGTCTGTCCTCTTGTACTTAAGTCGGCATTGTGCCTTTTGTATTAAATGCAGATGGAATTTCTGTGTTTCATCGTCAATAGGAAGGTCCAAGGTATACAGTAAACCTGAAGTGAAGCATCGGAATCTAAAACTGGACTCACAGAAGAGTTTCAAATCATAGAAAGTTAGAGTGTCAGTCCTCTAGTACTTAAGCCGGCATTGTGCCTTTTGTATTAAATTCGGATGCAATTTCTGTGTTTCTTCGTCAATAAGAAGGTCCAAGGGATACAGTTAACCTGAAGTGAAGCATCGGAAACTCAAACTGGACTCGCAGGAGAGGTTCAAAACATAGAAAGTTAGAGTGTCAGTCCTCTAGTACTTAAATCGGCATTGTGCCATTTGTATTAAATTCGGATGCAATTTCTGTGTTTCATCGTCAATAAGAAGGTCCAAGGGATACGGCAAACCTGAAGTGAAGCATCGGAATCTAAAACTGGGCTCACAGGAGTGGTTCAAATCATAGAAAGTTAGAGCATCAGTCCTCTTGTACTTAGGTCGGCATTGTGCCTTTTTTATTAAATTCCGATGCAATTTCTGTGTTTCATCGTCAATAAGAAAGTCCAAGGGATACAGTAAACCTGAAGTGAAGCATCAGAATCTAAAACTGGACTCACAGGAGGGGTTCAAATCATAGAAAATTAGAGTATCAGTCCTCTAGTGCATAAGTCGGCATTGTGCCTTTTGTATTAAATTCGGATGCAATTTCTTTGTTTTATCGTCAATTAGAGGTTCCAAGGGATACAGTAAACCTGAAGTAATGCATCGGGAACTAAAACTGGACTTACGGGTGAGGTTCAAATCATTGAAAGTTAGAGTGTCAGTCCTCTGGTACTTAAGTCGGCATTGTGCCTTTTGTAATAAATTCGGATGCAATTTCTGTGTTTCATCGTCAACAAGAGGGTCCAAGGGATACAGTAAACCTGAAGTGAAGCATCGAAATCTCAAATTGGACTCACAGGAGAGGTTCTAATCAAAGAAAATTAGAGTGTCAGTCCTCTAGTACTTCAGTCGGCATTGTGCCTTTTGTATTAATTTCAGATGGAATTTCTGTGTTTCTTCGTCAATAAGAAGGTCCAAGGGATGCAGTAAACCTGAAGTGAAGCATCGAAATCTCAAATTGGACTCACAGGAGAGGTTCTAATCAAAGAAAATTAGAGTGTCAGTCCTCTAGTACTTAAGTCGGCATTGTGGCTGTTGTATTAAATTCGGATGCAATTTCTGTGTTTCATCGTCAATAAGAAGGTCCAAGGGATACAGTAAACCTGAAGTGAAGCATCGGAAACTAAAACTGGACTCACAGGAAAATTTCAAATCATAGAAAGTTGGAGTGTCAGTACTCTTGTACTTAAGTCGGCATTGTGCCTTTTGTATTACATTCGGATGCAATTTCTGTGCTACATCGTCAATAAGAAGGTCCAAGGTATAAAGTAAACCTGAAGTGAAGCATCGGAATCTAAAACTGGACTCACAGGAGGGGTTCAAATCATAGAAAGTTAGAGTGTCAGTCCTCTTGTACTTAAGTCGGCATTGTGCCTTTTGTATAAAATTCGGATGCAATGTCTGTGCTTCATCGTCAATAAGAAGGTCAAGGGATACAGTAAAGCTGAAGTTAAGCATCGGAAACTAAAACTGGACCCACAGGAGAGGTTCAAATCATAGAAAGTTAGAGTTTCAGTCCTCTTGTACTTAAGTCGGCATTGTGACTTTTGTATTAAATTCGGATGCAATTTCTGTGTTTCATCGTCAATAAGAAAGTCCAAGGTATACAGTAAACCTGGAGTGATGCATCGGAAACTAAAACTAGACTCACAGGAGAGGTTCAAATCATAGAAAGTTAGAGTGTCAGTCATCTTGTACTTAAGTCGGCATTGTGCCTTTTGTATTAATTTCAGATGGAATTTCTGTGTTTCTTCGTCAATAAGAAGGTCCAAGGGATGCAGTAAACCTGAAGTGAAGCATCGGAATCTCAAATTGGACTCACAGGAGAGGTTCAAATCAAAGAAAATTAGAGTGTCAGTCCTCTAGTACTTAAGTCGGCATTGTGGCTGTTGTATTAAATTCGGATACAATTTCTGTGTTTCATCGTCAATAAGAAGGTCCAAGGTATGCAGTAAACCTGAAGTGAAGCATCGGAATCTAAAACTGGACTCTCATCAAGGGTTCTAATCATAGAAAGTTAGAGTGTCAGTCCTCTTGTACTTAAGTCGGCATTGTGCCTTTAGTATTACATTCGGATGCAATTTCTGTGCTACATCGTCAATACGAAGGTCCAAGGTATAAAGTAAACCTGAAGTGATGCATCGGAATCTAAAACTGAACTCACAGGAGAGGTTTAAATCATAGAAAGTTAGAGTGTGAGTCGTCCTGTACTTAAGTCGGCATTGTGCCTTTGTATTATATTCCGATGAAATTTCTGTGTTTCATCTTCAATTAGAAGGTCCATGGTATACAGTACACCTGAAGTGAAGCATCGGAATCTAAAACTGGACTCTCATCAAGGGTTCTAATCATAGAAAGTTAGAGTGTCAGTCCTCTTGTACTTAAGTCGGCATTGTGCCTTTGGTATTAAATTCGGATGCAATTTCTGTGTTTCATCGTCAATAAGAAGGTCCAAGGTATACAGTAAACCTGAAGTGAAGCATCGGAAACTAAAACTGGACCCACAGGAGAGGTTCAAATCATAGAAAGTTAAGGTTTCAGTCCACTTGTACTTATGTCGGCATTGTGACTTTTGTACTAAATTCGGATGCAATTTCTGTGTTTCATCGTCAATAACAAAGTCCAAGGTATACAGTAAACCTGAAGTGATGCATCGGAAACTAAAACTAGACTCACAGGAGAGGTTCAAATCATAGAAAGTTACAGTGTCAGTCATCTTGTACTTAAGTCGGCATTGTGCCTTTTGTATTAAATTCGGATGCAATTTCTGTGTTTCATCGTCAATATGAAAGTGCAAGGTATAAAGTAAACCTGAAGTGAAGCATCGGAATCTAAAACTGGACTCACAGGAGAGGTTTAAATCATAGAAAGTTAGAGTGTCAGTCCTCATGTACTTAAGTCGGCATTGTGCCTTTTGTATTATATTCGGATGAAATTTCTGTGTTTCATCGTCAATAAGAAAGTGCAAGGTATAAAGTAAACCTGAAGTGAAGCATCAGAATCTAAAACTGGACTCACAGGAGGGGTTCAAATCACAGAAAGTTAGAGTGTCAGTCCTCTTGTACTTAAGTCGGCATTGTGCCATTTGTATAAAATTCGGATGCGATTCCTGTGTATCATCGTCAGTAAGAAGGTCCAAGGGATACAGTAAACCTGAAGTGAAGCATCGCAAACTAAAACTGGACTCACAGGAAAATTCCAAATCATAGAAAGTTAGAGTGTCAGTCCTCTTGGACTTAAGTTGGCATTGTGCCTTTGGTATTAAATTCGGATGCAATTTCTGTGTTTCATCGTCAATAAGAAGGTCCAAGGTGTACAGTAAACCTGAAGTGAAGCATCGGAATCGAAAACTGGACTCACAGGAGAGGTTCAAATCACAGAATGTTAGAGTGTCAGTCCTCTTGTACTTACGTCGGCATTGTGCCTTTTGTATCAATTTCGGATGCAATTTCAGTTTTTCATCGTCAATAAGATGGTCCAAGGGATACAGTAAACCTGAAGTGAAGCAACGGAAACTAAAACTGGACTCACAGGAGAGGTTCAAATTAAAGAAAGTTAGAGTGTCAGTCCTCTAGTACTTAAGTCGGCATTGTGCCTTTTGTATTAAATTCGGATGCAATTTCTGTGTCTCATCGTCAATAAGAAGGTCCAAGGGATACCGTAAACCTGAAGTGAAGCATCGGAAACTGACAGTGGACTCACAGGAAAACTTCAAATCATAGGAAGTTTGGAGTGTCAGTCCTCTTGTACTAAAGTTGGCATTGTGCCTTTTGTATTAAATTCGGATGCAATTTCTGTGTTTCATCGTCGATAAGAAGGTCCAAGGTATACAGTAAACCTGAAGTGAAGCATCGGAATCTAAAACTGGACTCACATCAAGGGTTCTAATCATAGAAAGTTAGAGTGTCTGTCCTCTTGTACTTAAGTCGGCATTGTGCCTTTTGTATTAAATTCAGATGGAATTTCTGTGTTTCATCATCAATAAGGAGGTCCAAGGTATACAGTAAACCTGAAGTGAAGCATCGGAATCGAAAACTGGACTCACAGGAGAGGTTCAAATCATAGAAAGTTAGAGTGTCATTCCTCTTGTACTTAAGTCGGCATTGTGCCTTTTGTATTAAATTCGGATGCAATGTCTGTGCTTCATCGTCATTAAGAAGGTCAAGGGATACAGTAAAGCTGAAGTGAAGCATCGGAAACTAAAACTGGACCCACAGGAGAGGTTCAAATCATAGAAAGTTAGAGTTTCAGTCCTCTTGTACTTAAGTCGGCATTGTGACTTTTGTATTAAATTCGGATGCAATTTCTGTGTTTCATCGTCAATAAGAAAGTCCAAGGTATACAGTAAACCTGAAGTGATGCATCGGAAACTAAAACTGGACTCACAGGAGAGGTTCAAATCATAGAAAGTTTGAGTGTCAGTCATCTTGTACTTAAGTCGGCATTGTGCCTTTTGTATTAAATTCGGATGCAATTTCTGTGTTTCATCGTCAATAAGAAAGTGCTAGATATAAAGTAAACCTGAGGTGAAGCATCGGAATCTAAAACTGGACTCAGAGGAGAGGTTTAAATCATAGAAAGTTAGAGTGTCAATCCTCTTGTACTTAAGTCGGCATTGTGCCTATTGTATTCAATTCGGATGAAATTTCTGTGTTTCATCGTCAATAAGAAGGTTCAAGGTATAAAGTAAACCTGAAGTGAAGCATCGGAATCTAAAACTGGACTCACAGGAGAGGTTTCAATCATATAAAGTTAGAGTGTCAGTCCTCTTGTACTTAAGTCGGCATTGTGCCTTTTGTATTAAATTCGTATTCGATTTCTGTGTATCATCGTCAGTAAGAAGGTCCAAGGGATACAGTAAACCTGAAGTGAAGCATCGGAAACTAAAACTGGACTCACAGGAAAATTTCAAATCAGAGAAAGATAGAGTGTCAGTCCTCTTGTACTTAAGTTGGCATTGTGCCTTTGGTATTAAATTCGGATGCAATTTCTGTGTTTCATCGTCAATAAGAAGGTCCAAGGTGTACAGTAAACCTGAAGTGAAGCATCGGAATCGAAAACTGGACTCACAGGAGAGGTTCAAATCATAGAAAGTTAGAGTGTCAGTCCTGTTGTACTTAAGTCGGCATTGTGCCTTTTGTGTTACATTCGATGCATTTTCTGTGCTACATCGTCAATAAGAAGGTCCAAGGTATAAAGTAAACCTGAAGTGAAGCATCGGAATCTAAAACTGGACCCACAGGAGAGGTTCAAATCATAGAATGTTAGAGTGTCAGTCATCTTGTACTTAAATCGGCATTGTGCCTTTTGTATTAAATTCGAATGCAATATCTGTGTTTCATCGTCAATAAGAAGGTTCAAGGGATACAGTAAACCTGATGTGAAGCATCGGAACCTAAAACTGGACTCAAAGGAGAGGTTCAAATCATAGAAAGTTAGAGTGTCAGTCCTCTTGTACTACAGTCGGCATTGTGCCTTTTGTATTAAATTCAGATGCAATTTCTGCGTTTCATCGTCAATAAGAAGGTCCACAGTATACAGTAAACCTGAAGTTAAGCATCTTAATCCGAAACTGGACTCACAGGAGGGGTTCAAATCATAGAAAGTTAGAGTGTCAGTCCTCTTGTACTTAAGTCGGCATTGTGCTTTTTGTATGAAATTCGGATGAAATTTCTGTGTTTCATCGTCAAAAAGAAGGTCCAAGGGATACAGTAAACCTGAAGTGAAGCATCGGAAACTAAAACTGGACTCACAGGAGAGGTTCAAATCAAAGAAAGTTAGAGTGTCAGTCCTCTAGTACTTAAGTCGGCATTGTGCGTTTTGTATTAAGTTCTGATGCAATTTCCGTGTTTCATCGTGAGTAAGAAGGTCCAAGGTATACAGTACACGTGAGGTGAAGCATCGGAACCTAAAACTGGACTCACAGGAGAGGTTCAATTCATAGAAATATAGCGTGTCTGTCCTCTTGTACTTAAGTCGGCATTGTGCCTTTTGTATTAAATTCAGATGGAATTTCTGTGTTTCATCGACAATAAGAAGGTCCAAGGTATACTGTAAACCCTAAGTGAAGCATCGGAAACTAAAACTGGACTCACAGGAGAGGTTCAAAACATAGAAACTTAGAGTGTCAGTCCACTTGTACTTAAGTCGGCATTGTGCCTTTTGTATTAATTTCGGATGCAATTTCAGTTTTTCATCGTCAATAAGAAGGTCCAAGGGTTTCAGTAAACCAGAAGTGAAGCATCGGAATCTAAAACTGGACTCACAGGAGACGTTCAAATCATAGAGATTTTGAGTGTCAGTCCTCTTGGACTTAAGTCGGCATTGTGCCTTTTGTATTACATTCGATGCAATTTCTGTGCTACATCGTCAATAAGATGGTCCAAGGTATAAAGTAAACCTGAAGTGAAGCACCGGAATTTAAAGCTGTACTCACAGGAGAGGTTTAAATCATAGTAAGTTAGAGTGTGAGTCGTCTTGTACTTAAGTCGGCATTGTGCCTTTTGTACTATATTCGGATGAAATTTCTGTGTTTCATCGTCAATAAGAAGGTCCAAGGAATACAGTACACCTGAAGTGAAGCATTGGAAACTAAAACTGGACTCACAGGAGAGGTTGAAATCATAGAAAGATAGTGTGTCTGTCCTCTTGTACTTAAGTCGGCGTTGTGCCTTTTGTATTAAATTCAGATGGAATTTCTGTGTTTCATCGTCAATAAGAAGGTCCAAGGTATACAGTAAACCTGAAATGTAGCATCGGAATCTAAAACTGGACTCACAGGAGAGGTTCAAATCATAGAAAGTTAGAGTGTCAGTCCACTTCTACTTAAGTCGGCATTGTGCCTATTGTATTAAATTCGGATGCAATTTCTGTGTTTCATCGTCAATAAGAATGTCCAAGGGATACAGTAAACCTGAAGTGAAGCATCGGAAACTAAAACTGGACATACAGGAGAGGTTCAAATTATAGAAAGTTAGAGTTTCAGTAATCTTGTACTTAAGTCGGCATTGTGCCTTTTGTATTAAATTCGGATGCAATTTCTGTGTTTCATCGTCAAAAAAGAGTCCAAGGTATACAGTAAACCTGAAGTGATGCATCGGAAACTATAACTGGACTCACAGGAGAAGTTCAAATCATAGAATGTTAGAGTGTCAGTCATCTTGTACTTAAGTCGGCATTGTGCCTTTTGTATTAAATTCGAGTGCAATTTCTGTGTTTCATCGTTAATAAGAAGGTCCAAGGGATACTGTAAACCTGAAGTGAAGCATCGGAAACTAAAACTGGACTCACAGGAGAGGTTCAAATCATAGAAAGTTAGAGTGTCAGTCCTCTCTTACTTAAGTTGGCATTGTGCCTCTGGTATTAAATTCGGATGCAATTTCTGTGTTTCACCGTCAATAAAAAGGTCCAACGGATACAGTAAACATGAAGTGAAGCATCGGAATCTAATACTGGACTCACAGGAAGGGTTCAAATCACAGAAAATTAAAGTGTCAGTCCTCTTGTACATAAGTCGACATTGTGCTTTTTGTATTAAATTCAGACGGAATTTCTGTGTTTCATCGTCAATAAGAACTTCCAAGGGATACAGTAAAACAGAAGTGAACCATCGGAATCGAAAACTGGACTCACAGGAGTGGTTAAAATCATAGAAAGTTAGAGTGTCAGGCCTCGTGTTCTTAAGTCGGCATTGTGCCTTTTGTATTAAATTCTGATGGAATTTCTGTCTTTCATCGTCAATAAGAAGTCCAAGGTATAAAGTAAACCTGAAGTGAAGCATCGGAATCTAAAACTGGACTCACAGGAGTGGTTGAAATCATAGAAAGTTAGAGTTTCAGTCCTCTTGTACTTAAGTCGGCATTGTGCCTTTTGTATTAATTTCGGATGCAATTTCTGTTTTTCATCGTCAAGAAGAAGGTCCAAGGTATACAGTAAACCTGAAGTGAAGCATTGGAAACTAAAACTGGACTCACAGGAGAGGTTCAAATCATAGAAAGTTAGAGTGTCAGTCCTCTTGTACTTAAGTCGGCATTGTGCCTTTTGTATTAAATTCGGATGCACTTTCTGTGTTTCATCGTCAATAAGAAGGTCCAAGGGATACCGTAAACCTGAAGTGAAGCATCAGAACCTAATACCGGACTCACAGGAGAGGTTCAAATCATAGAAAGTAAGAGTTTCAGTCCTCTTGTACTTAAGTCGGCATTCTGCCTTTTGTATTAAATTCGGATGCAATTTCTGTGTTTCATCGACAATAAGAAGGACCAAGGGATACAGTAAACCTGAAGTGAAGCATCGGAAACTAAAACTAATCTCACAGCAGAGGTTCAAATCATAGAAAGTTAGAGTGTCAGTCCTGTTGTATTTAAGTCGGCATTGTGCCTTTTGTATCAAATTCGGATGAAATTTCTGTGTTTCATCGTCAATAAGAGGGTCCAAGGTGTACAGTACACCTGAAGTGAAGCATCGGAATGTAAAACTGGACTCACAGGAGGGGTTCAAATCATAGAAAGTAAGAGTTTCAGTCCTCTTGTACTTAAGTCGGCACTGTGCCTTTTGTATTAAATTCGGATGCAGTTTCTGTGTTTCATCGTCAATAAGAAGGTCCAAGGTAGACAGTAAACCTGAAGTGAAGCACCGGAAACTAAAACTGGACTCACAGCAGAGGTTCAAATCATAGAAAGTTAGAGTGTGTGTCCTCTTGTACTTAAGTCGGCATTGTGCTTTTTGTATTAAATTCGGATGCAATTTCTGGGTTTTATCGTCAATCTGAAGGTCCAAGGGATACAGTAAACCTGAAGTGAAGAATCGGATTCTATAACTGGACTCACAGGAGTGGTTCAAATCATAGAAAGTTAGTGTCAGTCCTCTTGTACTTAGGTCGGCATTGTGCCTTTTGTATTAAATTCGGATACAATTTCTGTCTTTCATCGACAATAAGAAGGACCAAGGGATACAGTAAACCTGAAGTGAAGCATCGGAATCGAAAACTGGACTCACAGCAGAGGTTCAAATCAAAGAAAGTTAGTGTGTCAGTCCTCTTGTATATAAGTCGACATTAAGCCTTTTGTATTATATTCGGATGCCATTTCCGTGTTTCAACATCAATGAGAAGGTCCAAGGGATACAGTAAACCTGAAGTGAAGCATCGGAATCTAAAACTAGACTCACAGGAGAGGTTCAAAACATAGCAAGAAAGAGTGTCAGTCCTCTTGTACTTATGTCGGCATTGTGCTTTTTGTATTAAATTCGGATGCAATTTCTGTGTTTCATCGTCAATAAGAAGGTCCAAGGGATACAATAAACCTGAAGTGAAGCATAGGAATCCAAAACTGGACTCACAATAGAGGTTCAAATCATAGATAATTAGAGTGTCAGGCCTCTTGTCCTTAACTCGGCATTGTGCATTTTGTATTAAATTCTGATGGAATTTCTGTCTTATATCGTCAATAAGAAGGTCCACGTTATACAGTAAACCTGAAGTGAAGCATCGGAATGTAAAACTGGACTCACAGGAGGGGTTCAAACCATAGAAAGGGAGAGTGTCAGTGCTCTTGTACTTAAATCGGATTTATGCCTTTTGTATTAAATTCAGATGCAATTTCTGTGTTTCCACGTCAATTCGAAGGCCCAAGGGATAAAGTAAACCTGAAGTGAAGCATCGGTAGCTAAAACTGGACTCACAGGAGAGCTTCAAATCATAGACAGTTTGAATGTCAGTAATCTAGAACTTAAGTCGGCATTGTGCCGTTTGTATTAAATTCGGATGGAATTTCTGTGTTTCATCGTCAATAAGAAGGTCCAAATGATACAGTAAACCTGAAGTGAAGCATCGGAATCTAAAACTGGGCTCGCAGGAGTGGTTCAAATCATAGAAAGTTAGAGTATCAGTCCTCTTGTACTTAGGTCGGCATTGTGCCTTTTGTATTAAATTCCGATGCAATTTCTGTGTTTCATCGCCAATAAGAAGGTCCAAGGGATACAGTAAAGCTGAAGTGAAGCATCGGAAACTAAATCTGGACTCACAGGAGGGGTTCAAATCATAGAAAGTTAGAGTATCAGTCCTCTAGTACTTAAGTCGGCATTGTGCCTTTTGTATTAAATTCGGATGCAATTTCTTTGTTTCATCGTCCATAAGAGGGTCCAAGGGATACAGTAAACCTGAAGTGATGCATCGGAAAGTAAAACTGGACTCACGGGAAAAGTTCAAATCATAGAAAATTAGAGTGTCAGTCCTCTAGTACTTAAGAAGGGATTGTGCCTTTTGTATTAAATTCGGATGCAATTTCTGTGCTTCATCGTCAATAAGAAGTTCCAAGGTATACAGTAAAACTCAAGTGATGCATCGGAAACTAAAACTAGACTCACAGGAGAGGTTCAAACCATAGAAAGTTAGAGTATCAGGCCTCTAGTACGTAAGTCGGCATTGTTCCTTTTGTATTAAATTCGGATGCAATTTCTGTGTTTCATCGTCAATAAGAAGGTCCAAGGGATACAGTAAACCTGAAGTGAAGCATCGGAAACTAAAACTGGACTCACAGGAGAGGTTCAAATCATAGAAAGTTAGAGTGTCAGTCCTCTAGTACTTAAGTCGGCATTGTGCCTTTTGTATTGAATTCGGATGCAATTTCTGTGTTTCATCGACAATACGAAGGACCAAGGGATACAGTATACCTGAAGTGAAGCATCGGAATTGAAAACTGGCCTCACAGCAGAGGTTCAAATCATAGAAAGTTAGAGTGTCAGTCCTCTTGTATTAAAGTCGACATTGAGCCCTTTGTATTAAATTCGGATGCAATTTCTGTGTTTCATCGTCAATAAGAAGGTCCAAGGGATACAGTAAACCTGATGTGAAGCATCGGAAACTAAAACTGGACTCACAGGAGAGGTTCAAATCACAGAAAGTTAGAATGTCAGTCCTTTAGTACTTAAATCGGCTTTGTGACGTTTGTATTAAATTCGGATGGAATTTCTGTGCTTCATCGTCAATAAGAAGGTCCAAGGGATACAGTAAACCTGAAGTGAAGCATCGGAACCTAAAACTGGACTCACAGGAGAGGTTCATATCATAGAAAGTTAGAGTTTCAGTCCTCTTGTACTTAAGTCGGCATTGTGCCTTTTGTATTAAATTCGGATGCAGTTTCTGTGTTTCATCATCAATAAGAATGTCCAAGGTATACAGTAAACCTGAAGTGAAGCACCAGAAACTAAAACTGGACTCACAGCAGAGGTGCAAATCATAGGAAGTTAGAATGTCAGTCCTCTAGTACTTAAGTCGGCATTGTTACGTTTGTATCAAATTCGGTTGGAATTTCTGTGCTTCATCGTCAATAAGAAGGTCCAAGGGATACAGTAAACCTGAAGTGAAGCATCGGAAACTAAAACGGGACTCACAGGAGAAGTTCAAATCATAGAAAGTTAGAGTTTCAGTCCTCTCGTACTTAAGTCGGCATTGTGCCATTTATATTAAATTCGAATGCAGTTTCTGTGTTTCATCGTCAATAAGAAGGTCCAAGGTATACAGTAAACCTGAAGTGAAGCACCGGAAACTAAAACTGGACTCACAGCAGAGTTTTAAATCATAGAAACTTAGAGTGTGAGTCCTCTTGTACTTAAGTCGGCATTGTGCCTTTTGTATTAAATTCGGATGCAATTTCTGGGTTTTATCGTCAATAGGAAGGTCCAAGGGATACAGTAAACCTGAAGTAAAGCATCGGAATTTAAAACTGGACTCACGGGAGAGGTTCAAATCATAGAAAGTTAGTGTCAGTCCTCTTGTACTTAAGTCGGCATTGTGACTTTTGTATAAAATTCGGATGCAATTTCTGTGTTTCATCGACAATAAGAAGGACCAAGGGATACAGTAAACCTGAAGTGAAGCATCGGAATCGAAAACTGGACTCACAGCGGAGATTCAAATCATAGAAAGTTAAAGTGTCAGTCCTCTTGTATATAAGTCGACATTGAGCCTTTTGTATTATATTCGGATGCCTTTTCTGTGTTTCATCATCAATGAGAAGGTCCAAGGGATACACTAAACCTGAAGTGAAGCATCGGAATCTAAAACTAGACTGACAGGAGAGGTTCAAAACATGGAAAGAAAGAGTGTCAGTCCTCTTGTACTTATGTCGGCATTGTGCCTTTTGTATTAAATTCGGATGCAATTTCTGTGTTTCATCGTCAATTAGAAGGTCTAAGGGATACAGTAAACCTGAAGTGAAGCATCGGAATCTAAAACTGGACTCACAGGAGAGGTTCAAATCATAGAAAATTAGAGTGTCAGGCCTCTTGTCCTTAACTCGGCATTGTGCCTTTTGTATTAAATTCGGATGCAATTTCTGTGTTTCATCGACAATAAGAAGGTCCAAGGTATACAGTAAACCTGAAGTGAAGCATCGGAAACTAAACCTAGATTCACAGGAGAGTTTCAAATCATAGAAAGTTAGAGTGTCAGTACTCTTGTATTTAAGTCTGCATTGTGCCTTTTGTATTAAATTCGGATGTAATTTCTGTGCTTCATCGTCAATAAGAAGGTCCAAGGGATACAGTAAACCTGAAGGGAAGCATCGGAAACTAAAACTGGACTCACAGAAGAGTTTCAAATCATAGAAAGTTAGAGTGTCAGTCCTCTAGTACTTAAGTCGGCATTGTGCCTTTTGTATTAAATTCGGATGCAATTTCTGTGTTTCATCGTCAATAAGAAGGTCCAAGGTATACAGTACACCTGAAGTGAAGCATCGGAATCTAAAACTGGACTCACAGGAGAGGTTCAAATCATAGAGAGTTAGAGTGTCAGTCCTCTTGTACTTTGGTCGGCATTGTGCCTTTTGTATTAATTTCGGATGAATCCTCTGTGTTTCATCGTCAATAAGAAGGTCCAAGGGATACAGTAAACCTGAAGTGAAGCATCGGAAACTAAAACTGGACTCACAGGAGAGGCTCAAATCATAGAAAGTTAGAGTTTCAGTCGTCTTGTACTTAAGTCGGCATTGTGCCTTTTGTATTAAATTCGGATGTAATTTCTGTGCTTCATCGTCAATAAGAAGGTCCAAGGGATACAGATAACCTGAAGTGAAGCATCGGAAACTAAAACTGGACTCACAGAAGAGTTTCAAATCATAGAAAGTTAGAGTGTCAGTCCTCTAGTACTTAAATCGGCATTGTGCCATTTGTATTAAATTCGGATGCAATTTCTGTGTTTCATCGTCAATAAGAAGGTCCAAGGGATACGGCA
This sequence comes from Schistocerca americana, assembly GCF_021461395.2. Lineage (NCBI taxonomy): Eukaryota > Metazoa > Arthropoda > Insecta > Orthoptera > Acrididae > Schistocerca > Schistocerca americana. The sequence continues at coordinate 408,926 of NW_025725972.1, forward strand.
AACCTGAAGTGAAGCATCGGAATCTAAAACTGGGCTCACAGGAGTGGTTCAAATCATAGAAAGTTAGAGCATCAGTCCTCTTGTACTTAGGTCGGCATTGTGCCTTTTGTATTAAATTCGGATGCAATTTCTGTGTTTCATCGTCAATAAGAAGGTCCAAGGGATACAGTAAACCTGAAGTAATGCATCGGAAACTAAAACTGGACTTACGGGTGAGGTTCAAATCATTGAAAGTTAGAGTGTCAGTCCTCTGGTACTTAAGTCGGCATTGTGCCTTTTGAATTAAATTCGGATGCAATTTCTGTGTTTCATCGTCAACAAGAGGGTCCAAGGGATACAGTAAACCTGAAGTGAAGCATCGGAAACTAAAACTGGACTCACAGGAGAGGTTCAAATCATAGAAAGTTAGAGTGTCAGTCCTCTAGTACTTAAGTCGGCATTGTGGCTTTTGTATTAAATTTGGATGCAATTTCTGTGTTTCATTGTCAATAAGAAGGTCCAAGGGATACAGTAAACCTGAAATGAAGCATCGGAAACTGAAACTGGACTCTCAGGAGAGGTTCAAATCATAGAAAGTTAGAGAATCAGTCCTCTTGTACTTAAGTCGGCAATGTGCCTTTTGTATTAAATTCGGATCTAATTTCTGTGTTTCATCGTCAATAAGAAGGTCCAAGGGATACAGTAAACCTGAAGTGAAGCATCGGAAACTAAAACTGGACTCACAGGAGAGGTTCAAATCATAGAAAGTTAGAGTGTGAGTCCTCTTGTACTTAAGTCGGCATTGTGCCTTTTGTATAAAATTCGGATGCAATTTCCGGGTTTTATCGTCAATAAGAAGGTCCAACGGATACAGTAAACCTGAAGTTCAGCATCGGAATCTAAAACTGTACTCACAGGTGAGGTTCAAATCATAGAAAAATAGTGTCAGTCCTCTTGTACTTAAGTCGGCATTGTGCCTTTTGTATTGAATTCGGATGCAATTTCTGTGTTTCATCGACAATACGAAGGACCAAGGGATACAGTATACCTGTAGTGAAGCATCGGAATCGAAAACTGGACTCACAGCAGAGGTTCAAATCATAGAAAGTTAGAGTGTCAGTCCTCTTGTATATAAGTCGACATTGAGCCCCTTGTATTAAATTCGGATGCCATTTCTGTGTTTCATCATCAGTGAGAAGGTCCAAGGGATACAGTAAACCTGAAGTGAAGCATCGGAATCTAAAACTGGACTCACAGGAGAGGTTCAAGTCATAGAAAGTTAGAGTGTCAGGCCCCTTGTCCTTAAGTCGGCATTGTGCCTTTTGTATTAAATTCTGATGGAATTTCTGTCTTTTATCGTCAATAAGAAGGTCCAAGTTATACAGTAAACCTGAAGTGAAGCATCGGAATCTAAAACTGGACTCACAGGAGGGGTTCAAATCATAGAAAGTGAGAGTGTCAGTCCTCTTGTACTTAAGTCGGCATTATGCCTTTTGTATTAAATTCGGATGCAATTTCTGTGTTTCATCGTCAATTCGAAGGTCCAAGGGATACAGTAGACCTGAAGTGAAGCATCGGAAACTAAAACTGGACTCACAGGACAGGTTCAAATCATAGAAAGTTAGAGTGACAGTCCTCTAGTACTTAAATCGGCATTGTGCCTTTTGTATTAAATTCGGATGCAATTTCTGTGTTTCATTGTCAATAAGAATTTCCCAGGGTTACGGCAAACCTGAAGTGAAGCATCGGAATCTAAAACTGGGCACACAGGAGTGGTTCAAATTATAAAAAGTTAGAGTATCAGTCCTCTTGTTCTTAGGTTGGCATTGTGCCTTTTGTATTAAATTCCGATGCAATTTCTGCGTTTCATTGTCAATAAGAAGGTCTAAGGGATACAGTAAACCTGAAGTGAATCATCGGAATCTAAAACTGGACTCACAGGAGGGGTTCAAATCATAGAAAGTTAGAGTATCAGTCCTCTAGTATTTAAGTCGGCATTGTGCCTTTTGTATTAAATTCGGATGCAATTTCTGTGTTTCATCGTCAATAAGAAGGTCCAAGGGATACAGTAAACCTGAAGTGAAGCATCGGAAGCTAAAACTGGACTCACAGGACAGGTTCAAATCACAGAAAGTTAGAATGTCAGTCCTTTAGTACTTAAATCGGCATTGTGACGTTTGTATTAAATTCGGATGGAATTTCTGTGCTTCATCGTCAATAAGATGGTCCAAGTGATACAGTAAACCTGAAGTGAAGCATCGGAAACTAAAACTGGACTCACAGGAGAGGTTCATATCATAGAAAGTTAGAGTTTCAGTCCTCTTGTACTTAAGTCGGCATTGTGCCTTTTGTATTAAATTCGGATGCAGTTTCTGTGTTTCATCGTTAATAAGAATGTCCAAGGTATACAGTAAACCTGAAGTGAAGCACCGGAAACTAAAACTGGACTCACAGCAGAGGTGCAAATCATAGAAAGTTAGAATGTCAGTACTCTAGTACTTAAGTCGGCATTGTTACGTTTGTATTAAATTCCGATGGAATTTCTGTGCTTCATCGTCAATAAGAAGGTCCAAGGGATACAGTAAACCTGAAGTGAAGCATCGGAAACTAAAACGGGACCCACAGGAGAAGTTCAAATCATAGAAAGTTAGAGTTTCAGTCCTCTCGTACTCAAGTCGGCATTGTGCCATTTATATTAAATTCGAATGCAGTTTCTGTGTTTCATCGTCAATAAGAAGGTCCAAGGTATACAGTAAACCTGAAGTGAAGCACCGGAAACTAAAACTGGACTCACAGCAGAGTTTCAAATCATAGAATCCTAGGGTGTGAGTCCTCTTGTACTTAAGTCGGCATTGTGCCTTTTGTATTAAATTCGGATGCAATTTCTGGGTTTTATCGTCAATAAGAAGGTCCAAGGGATACAGTAAACCTGAAGTGAAGCATCGGAATTTAAAACTGGACTCACAGGAGAGGTTCAAATCATAGAAAGTTAGTGTCAGTCCTCTTGTACTTAAGTCGGCATTGTGACTTTTGTATTAAATTCGGAAGCAATTTCTGTGTTTCATCGACAATACGAAGGACCAAGGGATACAGTAAACCTGAACTGAAGCATCGGAATCGAAAACTGGACTCACAGCAGAGATTCAAATCATAGAAAGTTAAAGTGTCAGTCCTCTTGTATATAAGTCGACATTGAGCCTTTTGTATTAAATTCGGATGCCTTTTCTGTGTTTCATCATCAATGAGAAGGTCCAAGGGATACACTAAACCTGAAGTGAAGCATCGGAATCTAAAACTAGACTCACAGGAGAGGTTCAAAACATGGAAAGAAAGAGTGTCAGTCCTCTTGTACTTATGTCGGCATTGTGCCTTTTGTATTAAATTCGGATGCAATTTCTGTGTTTCATCGTCAATAAGGAGGTCCAAGGTATACAGTACACCTGAAGTGAAGCATCGGAATCTAACACTGGACTCACAGGAGAGGTTCAAATCATAGAGAGTTAGAGTGTCAGTCCTCTTGTACTTTGGTCGGCATTGTGCCTTTTGTATTAAATTCGGATGCAATTTCTGTGTTTCATCGTCAATAAGAAGGTCCAAGGGATACAGTACACCTGAAGTGAAGCATCGGAATCTAAAACTGGACTCACAGGAGAGGTTCAAATCATAGAGAGTTAGAGTGTCAGTCCTCTTGTACTTTGGTCGGCATTGTGCCTTTTGTATTAATTTCGGATGAATCCTCTGTGTTTCATCGTCAATAAGAAGGTCCAAGGGATACAGTAAACCTGAAGTGAAGCATCGGAAACTAAAACTGGACTCACAGGAGAGGCTCAAATCATAGAAAGTTAGAGTTTCAGTCGTCTTGTACTTAAGTCGGCATTGTGCCTTTTGTATTAAATTCGGATGTAATTTCTGTGCTTCATCGTCAATAAGAAGGTCCAAGGGATACAGTAAACCTGAAGTGAAGCATCGGAAACTAAAACTGGACTCACAGAAGAGTTTCAAATCATAGAAAGTTAGAGTGTCAGTCCTCTAGTACTTAAGTCGGCATTGTGCCTTTTGTATTAAATTCGGATGCAATTTCTGTGTTTCATCGTCAATAAGAAGGTCCAAGGGATACAGTTAACCTGAAGTGAAGCATCGGAATCTAAAACTGTACTCACAGGTGAGGTTCAAATCATAGAAAGTTAGTGTCAGTCCTCTTGTACTTAAGTCGGCATTGTGCCTTTTGTATTGAATTCGGATGCAATTTCTGTGTTTCATCGACAATACGAAGGACCAAGGGATACAGTAAACCTGAAGTGAAGCATCGGAATCGAAAACTGGACTCACAGCAGAGGTTCAAATCATAGAAAGTTAGAGTGACAGTCCTCTAGTACTTAAATCGGCATTGTGCCTTTTGTATTAAGTTCGGATGCAATTTCTGTGTTTCATTATCAATAAGAATTTCCAAGGGTTACGGCAAACCTGAAGTGAAGCATCGGAATCTAAAACTGGGCACACAGGAGAGGTTCAAATTATAAAAAGTTAGAGTATCAGTCCTCTTGTTCTTAGGTTGGCATTGTGCCTTTTGTATTAAATTCCGATGCAATTTCTGCGTTTCATTGTCAATAAGAAGGTCTAAGGGATACAGTAAACCTGAAGTGAATCATCGGAATCTAAAACTGGACTCACAGGAGGGGTTCAAATCATAGAAAGTTAGAGTATCAGTCCTCTAGTACTTAAGTCGGCATTGTGCCTTTTGTATTAAATTCGGATGCAATTTCTGTGTTTCATCGTCAATAAGAAGGTCCAAGGGATACAGTAAACCTGAAGTGAAGCATCGGAAACTAAAACTGGACTCACAGGAGAGGTTCAAATAATAAAAAGTTAGAGTGTCAGTCCTCTAGTACCTAAGTCGGCATTGTGCCTTTTGTATTAAATTCGGATGCAATTTCTGTGTTTCATCGTCAATAAGAAGGTCCAAGGGATACAGTAAACCTGAAGTGAAGCATCGGAAGCTAAAACTGGACTCACAGGAGAGGTTCATATCATAGAAAGTTAGAGTTTCAGTCCTCTTGTACTTAAGTCGGCATTGTGCCTTTTGTATTAAATTCGGATGCAGTTTCTGTGTTTCATCGTTAATAAGAATGTCCAAGGTATACAGTAAACCTGAAGTGAAGCACCGGAAACTGAAACTGGACTCACAGCAGAGGTGCAAATCATAGAAAGTTAGAATGTCAGTACTCTAGTACTTAAGTCGGCATTGTTACGTTTGTATTAAATTCCGATGGAATTTCTGTGCTTCATCGTCAATAAGAAGGTCCAAGGGATACAGTAAACCTGAAGTGAAGCATCGGAAACTAAAACGGGACTCACAGGAGAAGTTCAAATCATAGAAAGTTGGAGTTTCAGTCCTCTCGTACTTAAGTCGGCATTGTGCCATTTATATTAAATTCGAATGCAGTTTCTGTGTTTCATCGTCAATAAGAAGGTCCAAGTTATACAGTAAACCTGAAGTGAAGCACCGGAAACTAAAACTGGACTCACAGCAGAGTTTCAAATCATAGAATCCTAGAGTGTGAGTCCTCTTGTACTTAAGTCGGCATTGTGCCTTTTGTATTAAATTCGGATGCAATTTATGGGTTTTATCGTCAATAAGAAGGTCCAAGGGATACAGTAAACCTGAAGTGAAGCATCGGAATTTAAAACTGGACTCACACGAGAGGTTCAAATCATAGAAAGTTAGTGTCAGTCCTCTTGTACTTAAGTCGGTATTGTGACTTTTGTATTAAATTCGGATGCAATTTCTGTGTTTCATCGACAATAAGAAGGACCAAGGGATACAGTAAACCTGAAGTGAAGCATCGGAATCGAAAACTGGACTCACAGCAGAGATTCAAATCATAGAAAGTTAAAGTGTCAGTCCTCTTGTATATAAGTCGACATTGAGCCTTTTGTATTAAATTCGGATGCCTTTTCTGTGTTTCATCATCAATGAGAAGGTCCAAGGGATACACTAAACCTGAAGTGAAGCATCGGAATCTAAAACTAGACTCACAGGAGAGGTTCAAAACATGGAAAGAAAGAGTGTCAGTCCTCTTGTACTTATGTCGGCATTGTGCCTTTTGTATTAAATTCGGATGCAATTTCTGTGTTTCATCGTCAATAAGGAGGTCCAAGGTATACAGTACACCTGAAGTGAAGCATCGGAATCTAACACTGGACTCACAGGAGAGGTTCAAATCATAGAGAGTTAGAGTGTCAGTCCTCTTGTACTTTGGTCGGCATTGTGCCTTTTGTATTAAATTCGGATGCAATTTCTGTGTTTCATCGTCAATAAGAAGGTCCAAGGGATACAGTACACCTAAAGTGAAGCATCGCAATCTAAAACTGGACTCACAGGAGAGGTTCAAATCATAGAGAGTTAGAGTGTCAGTCCTCTTGTACTTTGGTCGGCATTGTGCCTTTTGTATTAATTTCGGATGAATCCTCTGTGTTTCATCGTCAATAAGAAGGTCCAAGGGATACAGTAAACCTGAAGTGAAGCATCGGAAACTAAAACTGGACTCACAGGAGAGGCTCAAATAATAGAAAGTTAGAGTTTCAGTCGTCTTGTAGTTAAGTCGGCATTGTGCCTTTTGTATTAAATTCGGATGTAATTTCTGTGCTTCATCGTCAATAAGAAGGTCCAAGGGATACAGTAAACCTGAAGTGAAGCATCGGAAACTAAAACTGGACTCACAGAAGAGTTTCAAATCATAGAAAGTTAGAGTGTCAGTCCTCTAGTACTTAAGTCGGCATTGTGCCTTTTGTATTAAATTCGGATGCAATTTCTGTGTTTCATCGTCAATAAGAAGGTCCAAGGGATACAGTTAACCTGAAGTGAAGCATCGGAAACTAATACTGGACTCACAGGATAGGTTCAAAACATAGAAAGTTAGAGTGTCAGTCCTCTAGTACTTAAATCGGCATTGTGCCATTTGTATTAAATTCGGATGCAATTTCTGTGTTTCATCGTCAATAAGAAGGTCCAAGGGATACGGCAAACCTGAAGTGAAGCATCGGAATCTAAAACTGGGCTCACAGGAGTGGTTCAAATCATAGAAAGTTAGAGCATCAGTCCTCTTGTACTTAGTTCGGCATTGTGCCTTTTGTATTAAATTCGGATGCAATTTCTGTGTTTCATCGTCAATAAGAAGGTCCAAGGGATACAGTAAACCTGAAGTAATGCATCGGAAACTAAAACTGGACTTACGGGTGAGGTTCAAATCATTGAAAGTTAGAGTGTCAGTCCTCTGGTACTTAAGTCGGCATTGTGCCTTTTGTATTAAATTCGGATGCAATTTCTGTGTTTCATCATCAACAAGAGGGTCCAAGGGATACAGTAAACCTGAAGTGAAGCATCGGAAACTGAAACTGGACTCACAGGAGAGGTTCTAATCATAGAAAGTTAGAGTGTCAGTCCTCTAGTACCTAAGTCGGCATTGTGCCTTTTGTATTAAATTCGGATGCAATTTCTGTGTTTCATCGTCAATAAGAAGGTCCAAGGGATACAGTAAACCTGAAGTGAAGCATCGGAAGCTAAAACTGGACTCACAGGACAGGTTCAAATCACAGAAAGTTAGAATGTCAGTCCTTTAGTACTTAAATCGGCATTGTGACGTTTGTATTAAATTCGGATGGAATTTCTGTGCTTCATCGTCAATAAGATGGTCCAAGTGATACAGTAAACCTGAAGTGAAGCATCGGAAACTAAAACTGGACTCACAGGAGAGGTTCATATCATAGAAAGTTAGAGTTTCAGTCCTCTTGTACTTAAGTCGGCATTGTGCCTTTTGTATTAAATTCGGATGCAGTTTCTGTGTTTCATCGTTAATAAGAATGTCCAAGGTATACAGTAAACCTGAAGTGAAGCACCGGAAACTAAAACTGGACTCACAGCAGAGGTGCAAATCATAGAAAGTTAGAATGTCAGTACTCTAGTACTTAAGTCGGCATTGTTACGTTTGTATTAAATTCCGATGGAATTTCTGTGCTTCATCGTCAATAAGAAGGTCCAAGGGATACAGTAAACCTGAAGTGAAGCATCGGAAACTAAAACGGGACTCACAGGAGAAGTTCAAATCATAGAAAGTTAGAGTTTCAGTCCTCTCGTACTTAAGTCGGCATTGTGCCATTTATATTAAATTCGAATGCAGTTTCTGTGTTTCATCGTCAATAAGAAGGTCCAAGGTATACAGTAAACCTGAAGTGAAGCACCGGAAACTAAAACTGGACTCACAGCAGAGTTTCAAATCATAGAATCCTAGAGTGTGAGTCCTCTTGTACTTAAGTCGGCATTGTGCCTTTTGTATTAAATTCGGATGCAATTTCTGGGTTTTATCGTCAATAAGAAGGTCCAAGGGATACAGTAAACCTGAAGTGAAGCATCGGAATTTAAAACTGGACTCACAGGAGAGGTTCAAATCATAGAAAGTTAGTGTCAGTCCTCTTGTACTTAAGTCGGCATTGTGACTTTTGTATTAAATTCGGATGCAATTTCTGTGTTTCATCGACAATAAGAAGGACCAAGGGATACAGTAAACCTGAAGTGAAGCATCGGAATCGAAAACTGGACTCACAGCAGAGATTCAAATCATAGAAAGTTAAAGTGTCAGTCCTCTTGTATATAAGTCGACATTGAGCCTTATGTATTAAATTCGGATGCCTTTTCTGTGTTTCATCATCAATGAGAAGGTCCAAGGGAGACACTAAACCTGAAGTGAAGCATCGGAATCTAAAACTAGACTCACAGGAGAGGTTCAAAACATGGAGAGAAAGAGTGTCAGTCCTCTTGTACTTATGTCGGCATTGTGCCTTTTGTATTAAATTCGGATGCAATTTCAGTGTTTCATCGTCAATAAGGAGGTCCAAGGTATACAGTACACCTGAAGTGAAGCATCGGAATCTAACACTGGACTCACAGGAGAGGTTCAAATCATAGAGAGTTAGAGTGTCAGTCCTCTTGTACTTTGGTCGGCATTGTGCCTTTTGTATTAAATTCGGATGAAACCTCTGTGTTTCATCGTCAATAAGAAGGTCCAAGGGAAACAGTAAACCTGAAGTGAAGCATCGGAAACTAAAACTGGACTCACAGGAGAGGCTCAAATCATAGAAAGTTAGAGTGTCAGGCCTCTTGTCCTTATCTCGGCATTGTGCCTTTTGTATTAAATTCGGATGCAATTTCTGTGTTTCATCGTCAATAACAAGGTCCAAGGTATACAGTAAACCTGAAGTGAAGCATCGGAAACTAAACCTAGATTCACAGGAGAGTTTCAAATCATAGAAAGTTAGAGTGTCAGTCCTCTTTTATTTAAGTCTGCATTGTGCATTTGTATTAAATTCGGATGAAATTTCTGTGTTTCATCGTCAATAAGGAGGTCCAAGGTATACAGTACACCTGAAGTGAAGCATCGGAATCTACAACTGGACTCACAGGAGAGGTTCAAATCATAGAGAGTTAGAGTGTGAGTCCTCCTGTACTTTGGTCGGCATTGTGCCTTTTGTATTAAATTCGGATGAAACCTCTGTGTTTCATCGTCAATAAGAAGGTCCAAGGGATACAGTAAACCTGAAGTGAAGCATCGGAAACTAAAACTGGACTCACAGGAGAGGTTCTAAACATAGAAAGTTAGAGTGTCAGTCCTCTAGTACTTAAATCGGCATTGTGCCATTTGTATTAAATTCGGATGCAATTTCTGTGTTTCATCGTCAACAAGAGGGTCCAAGGGATACAGTAAACCTGAAGTGAAGCATCGGAAACTAAAACTGGACTCACAGGAGAGGTTCAAATCATAGAAAGTTAGAGTGTCAGTCCTCTAGTACTTAAGTCGGCATTGTGCCTTTTGTATTAAATTCGGATCTAATTTCTGTGTTTCATCGTCAATAAGAACGTCCAAGGGATACAGTAAACCTGAAGTGAAGCATCGGAAACTAAAACTGGACTCACAGGAGAGGTTCAAATCATAGAAAGTTAGAGTGTGAGTCCTCTTGTACTTAAGTCGGCATTGTGCCTTTTGTATAAAATTCGGATGCAATTTCTGGGTTTTATCGTCAATAAGAAGGTCCAACGGATACAGTAAACCTGAAGTTCAGCATCGGAATCTAAAACTGTACTCACAGGTGAGGTTCAAATCATAGAAACTTAGTGTCAGTCCTCTGGTACTTAAGTCGGCATTGTGCCTTTTGTATTGAATTCGGATGCAATTTCTGTGTATCATCGACAATACGAAGGACCAAGGGATACAGTATACCTGAAGTGAAGCATCGTAATCGAAAACTGGCCTCACAGCAGAGGTTCAAATCATAGAAAGTTAGAGTGTCAGTCCTCTTGTATTAAAGTCGACATTGAGCCCTTTGTATTAAATTCGGATGCCATTTCTGTGTTTGATCATCAATGAGAAGGTCCAAGGGATACAGTAAACCTGAAGTGAAGCATCGGAATCTAAAACTGGACTCACAGGAGAGGTTCAAGTCATAGAAAGTTAGAGTGTCAGGCCTCTTGTCCTTAAGTCGGCATTGTGCCTTTTGTATTAAATTCTGATGGAATTTCTGTCTTTTATCGTCAATAAGAAGGTCCAAGTTATACAGTAAACCTGAAGTGAGGCATCGGAATCTAAAACTGGACTCACAGGAGGGGTTCAAATCATAGAAAGTGAGAGTGTCAGTCCTCTTGTACTTAAGTCGGCATTATGCCTTTTGTATTAAATTCGGATGCAATTTCTGTGTTTCATCGTCAATTCGAAGGTCCAAGGGATACAGTAGACCTGAAGTGAAGCTTCGGAAACTAAAACTGGACTCACAGGAGAGGTTCAAATCATAGAAAGTTAGAGTGACAGTCCTCTAGCACTTAAATCGGCATTGTGCCTTTTGTATTAAATTCGGATGCGATTTCTGTGTTTCATTGTCAATAAGAATTTCCAAGGGATACGGCAAACCTGAAGTGAAGCATCGGAATCTAAAACTGGGCTCACAGGAGTGGTTCAAATTATAAAAAGTTAGAGTATCAGTCCTCTTGTACTTAGGTTGGCATTGTGCCTTTTGTATTAAATTCCTATGCAATTTCTGTGTTTCATCGTCAATAAGAAGGTCCAAGTGATACAGTAAACCTGAAGTGAAGCATCGGAAACTAAAACTGGACTCACAGGAGAGGTTCATATCATAGAAAGTTAGAGTTTCAGTCCTCTTGTACTTAAGTCGGCATTGTGCCTTTTGTATCAAATTCGGATGCAGTTTCTGTGTTTCATCGTTAATAAGAATGTCCAAGGTATACAGTAAACCTGAAGTGAAGCACCGGAAACTAAAACTGGACTCACAGCAGAGGTGCAAATCATAGAAAGTTAGAATGTCAGTCCTCTAGTACTTAAGTCGGCATTGTTACGTTTGTATTAAATTCCGATGGAATTTCTGTGCTTCATCGTCAATAAGAAGGTCCAAGGGATACAGTAAACCTGAAGTGAAGCATCGGAAACTAAAACGGGACTCACAGGAGAAGTTCAAATCATAGAAAGTTAGAGTTCCAGTCCTCTCGTACTTAAGTCGGCATTGTGCCATTTATATTAAATTCGAATGCCGTTTCTGTGTTTCATCGTCAATAAGAAGGTCCAAGGTATACAGTAAACCTGAAGTGAAGCACCGGAAACTAAAACTGGACTCACAGCAGAGTTTCAAATCATAGAAACCTAGAGTGTGAGTCCTCTAGTACTTAAGTCGGCATTGTGCTTTTGTATTAAATTCGGATGCAATTTCTGGGTTTTATCGTCAATAAGAAGGTCCAAGGGATACAGTAAACCTGAAGTGAAGCATCGGAATTTAAACTGGACTCACAGGAGAGGTTCAAATCATAGAAAGTTAGTGTCAGTCCTCTTGTACTTAAGTCGGCATTGTGACTTTTGTATTAAATTCGGATGCAATTTCTGTGTTTCATCGACAATAAGAAGGACCAAGGGATACAGTAAACCTGAAGTGAAGCATCGGAATCGAAAACTGGACTCACAGCAGAGATTCAAATCATAGAAAGTTAAAGTGTCAGTCCTCTTGTATATAAGTCGACATTGAGCCTTTTGTATCAAATTCGGATGCCTTTTCTGTGTTTCATCATCAATGAGAAGGTCCAAGGGATACACTAAACCTGAAGTGAAGCATCGGAATCTAAAACTAGACTCACAGGAGAGGTTCAAAACATGGAAAGAAAGAGTGTCAGTCCTCTTGTACTTATGTCGGCATTGTGCGTTTTGTATTAAATTCGGATGCAATTTCTGTGTTTCATCGTCATTTAAGGAGGTCCAAGGGATACAGTAAACCTGAAGTGAAGCATCGGAAACTAAAACTGGACTCACAGGAGAGGCTCAAATCATAGAAAGTTAGAGTGTCAGGCCTCTTGTCCTTATCTCGGCATTGTGCCTTTTGTATTAAATTCGGATGCAATTTCTGTGTTTCATCGTCAATAACAAGGTCCAAGGTATACAGTAAACCTGAAGTGAAGCATCGGAAACGAAACCTAGATTCACAGGAGAGTTTCAAATCATAGAAAGTTAGAGTGTCAGTCCTCTTGTATTTAAGTCTGCATTGTGCATTTGTATTAAATTCGGATGAAATTTCTGTGTTTCATCGTCAGTAAGGAGGTCCAAGGTATACAGTACACCTGAAGTGCAGCATCGGAATCTAAAACTGGACTCACAGGAGAGGTTCAAATCATAGAGAGTTAGTGTGTCAGTCCTCTTGTACTTTGGTCGGCATTGTGCCTTTTGTATTAAATTCGGATGAAACCTCTGTGTTTCATCGTCAATAAGAAGGTCCAAGGGATACAGTAAACCTGAAGTGAAGCATCGGAAACTAAAACTGGACTCACAGGAGAGGCTCAAATCATAGAAAGTTAGAGTGTCAGGCCTCTTGTCCTTATCTCGGCATTGTGCCTTTTGTATTAAATTCGGATGCAATTTCTGTGTTTCATCGTCAATAACAAGGTCCAAGGTATACAGTAAACCTGAAGTGAAGCATCGGAAACTAAACCTAGATTCACAGGAGAGTTTCAAATCATAGAAAGTTAGAGTGTCAGTCCTCTTGTATTTAAGTCTGCATTGTGCATTTGTATTAAATTCGGATGAAATTTCTGTGTTTCATCGTCAATAAGGAGGTCCAAGGTATACAGTACACCTGAAGTGAAGCATCGGAATCTAAAACTGGACTCACAGGAGAGGTTCAAATCATAGAGAGTTAGAGTGTCAGTCCTTTTGCACTTTGGTCGGCATTGTGCCTTTTGTATTAAATTCGGATGAAACCTCTGTGTTTCATCGTCATTAAGAAGGTCCAAGGGATACAGTAAACCTGAAGTGAAGCATCGGAAACTAAAACTGGACTCACAGGAGAGGCTCAAATCATAGAAATTTAGAGTTTCAGTCGTCTTGTACTTAAGTCGGCATTGTGCCTTTTGTATTAAATTCGGATGCAATTTCTGTGCTTCATCGTCAATAAGAAGGTCCAAGGGATACAGTAAACCTGAAGTGAATAATCGGAAACTAAAACTGGACTCACAGAAGAGTTTCAAATCATAGAAAGTTAGAGTGTCAGTCCTCTAGTACTTAAGTCGGCATTGTGCCTTTTGTATCAAATTCGGATGCAATTTCTGTGTTTCATCGTCAATAAGAAGGTCCAAGGGATACAGTTAACCTGAAGTGTAGCATCGGAAACTAAAACTGGACTCACAGGAGAGGTTCAAAACATAGAAAGTTAGAGTGTCAGTCCTCTAGTACTTAAATCGGCATTGTGCCATTTGTATTAAATTCGGATGCAATTTCTGTGTTTCATCGTCAATAAGAAGGTCCAAGGGATACGGCAAACCTGAAGTGAAGCATCGGAATCTAAAACTGGGCTCACAGGAGTGGTTCAAATCATAGAAAGTTAGAGCATCAGTCCTCTTTTACTTAGGTCGGCATTGTGCCTTTTTTATTAAATTCCGATGCAATTTCTGTGTTTCATCGTCAATAAGAAAGTCCAAGGGATACAGTAAACCTGAAGTGAAGCATCAGAATCTAAAACTGGACTCACAGGATGGGTTCAAATCATTGAAAATTAGAGTGTCAGTCCTCTAGTACTTAAATCGGCATTGTGCCATTTGTATTAAATTCGGATGCAATTTCTGTGTTTCATCGTCAACAAGAGGGTCCAAGGGATACAGTAAACCTGAAGTGAAGCATCGGAAACTAAAACTGGACTCACAGGAGAGGTTCAAATCATAGAAAGTTACAGTGTCAGTCCTCTAGTACTTAAGTCGGCATTGTGCCTTTTGTATTAAATTCGGATCTAATTTCTGTGTTTCATCGTCAATAAGAACGTCCAAGGGATACAGTAAACCTGAAGTGAAGCATCGGAAACTAAAACTGGACTCACAGGAGAGGTTCAAATCATAGAAAGTTAGAGTGTGAGTCCTCTTGTACTTAAGTCGGCATTGTGCCTTTTTTATAAAATTCGGATGCAATTTCTGGGTTTTATCGTCAATAAGAAGGTCCAACGGATACAGTAAACCTGAAGTTCAGCATCGGAATCTAAAACTGTACTCACAGGTGAGGTTCAAAACATAGAAAGTTAGTGTCAGTCCTCTTGTACTTAAGTCGGCATTGTGCCTTTTGTATTGAATTCGGATGCAATTTCTGTGTTTCATCGACAATACGAAGGACCAAGGGATACAGTATACCTGAAGTGAAGCATCGGAATCGAAAACTGGCCTCACAGCAGAGGTTCAAATCATAGAAAGTTAGAGTGTCAGTCCTCTTGTATTAAAGTCGACATTAAGCCCTTTGTATTAAATTCGGATGCCATTTCTGTGTTTCATCATCAATGAGAAGGTCCAAGGGATACAGTAAACCTGAAGTGAAGCACCGGAATCTAAAACTGGACTCACAGGAGAGGTTCAAGTCATAGAAAGTTAGAGTGTCAGGCCTCTTGTCCTTAAGTCGGCATTGTGCCTTTTGTATTAAATTCTGATGGAATTTCTGACTTTTATCGTCAATAAGAAGGTCCAAGTTATACAGTAAACCTGATGTGAAGCATCGGAATCTAAAACTGGACTCACAGGAGGGGTTCAAATCATAGAAAGTGAGAGTGTCAGTCCTCTTGTACTTAAGTCGGCATTATGCCTTTTGTATTAAATTCGGATGCAATTTCTGTGTTTCATCGTCAATTCGAAGGTCCAAGGGATACAGTAGACCTGAAGTGAAGCATCGGAAACTAAAACTGGACTCACAGGAGAGGTTCAAATCATAGAAAGTTAGAGTGACAGTCCTCTAGCACTTAAATCGGCCTTGTGCCTTTTGTATTAAATTCGGATGCAATTTCTGTGTTTCATTGTCAATAAGAATTTCCAAGGGATACGGCAAACCTGATGTGAAGCATCGGAATCTAAAACTGGGCTCACAGGAGTGGTTCAAATTATAAAAAGTTAGAGTATCAGTCCTCTTGTACTTAGGTTGGCATTGTGCCTTTTGTATTAAATTCCTATGCAATTTCTGTGTTTCATCGTCAATAAGAAGGTCCAAGTGATACAGTAAACCTGAAGTGAAGCATCGGAAACTAAAACTGGACTCACAGGAGAGGTTCATATCATAGAAAGTTAGAGTTTCAGTCCTCTTGTACTTAAGTCGGCATTGTGCCTTTTGTATCAAATTCGGATGCAGTTTCTGTGTTTCATCGTTAATAAGAATGTCCAAGGTATACAGTAAACCTGAAGTGAAGCACCGGAAACTAAAACTGGACTCACAGCAGAGGTGCAAATCATAGAAAGTTAGAAAGTCAGTCCTCTAGTACTTAAGTCGGCATTGTTACGTTTGTATTAAATTCCGATGGAATTTCTGTGCTTCATCGTCAATAAGAAGGTCCAAGGGATACAGTAAACCTGAAGTGAAGCATCGGAAACTAAAACCTGACTCACAGGAGAAGTTCAAATCATAGAAAGTTAGAGTTCCAGTCCTCTCGTACTTAAGTCGGCATTGTGCCATTTATATTAAATTCGAATGCAGTTTCTGTGTTTCATCGTCAATAAGAAGGTCCAAGGTATACAGTAAACCTGAAGTGAAGCACCGGAAACTAAAACTGGACTCACAGCAGAGTTTCAAATCATAGAAACCTAGAGTGTGAGTCCTCTTGTACTTAAGTCGGCATTCTGCTTTTGTATTAAATTCGGATGCAATTTCTGGGTTTTATCGTCAATAAGAAGGTCCAAGGGATACAGTAAACCTGAAGTGAAGCATCGGAATTTAAAACTGGACTCACAGGAGAGGTTCAAATCATAGAAAGTTAGTGTCAGTCCTCTTGTACTTAAGTCGGCATTGTGACTTTTGTATTAAATTCGGATGCAATTTCTGTGTTTCATCGAAAATAAGAAGGACCATGGGATACAGTAAACCTGAAGTGAAGCATCGGAATCGAAAACTGGACTCACAGCAGAGATTCAAATCATAGAAAGTTAAAGTGTCAGTCCTCTTGTATATAAGTCGACATTGAGCCTTTTGTATCAAATTCAGATGCCTTTTCTGTGTTTCATCATCAATGAGAAGGTCCAAGGGATACACTAAACCTGAAGTGAAGCATCGGAATCTAAAACTAGACTCACAGGAGAGGTTCAAAACATGGAAAGAAAGAGTGTCAGTCCTCTTGTACTTATGTCGGCATTGTGCCTTTTGTATTAAAATCGGATGCAATTTCTGTGTTTCATCGTCAATAAGGAGGTCCAAGGGATACAGTAAACCTGAAGTGAAGCATCGGAAACTAAAACTGGACTCACAGGAGAGGCTCAAATCATAGAAAGTTAGAGTGTCAGGCCTCTTGTCCTTATCTCGGCATTGTGATTTTTTGTATTAAATTCGGATGCAATTTCTGTGTTTCATCGTCAATAACAAGGTCCAAGGTATACAGTAAACCTGAAGTGAAGCATCGGAAACTAAACCTAGATTCACAGGAGAGTTTCAAATCATAGAAAGTTAGAGTGTCAGTCCTCTTGTATTTAAGTCGGCATTGTGCATTTGTATTAAATTCGGATGAAATTTCTGTGTTTCATCGTCAATAAGGAGGTCCAAGGTATACAGTACACCTGAAGTGAAGCATCGGAATCTAAAACTGGACTCACAGGAGAGGTTCAAATCATAGAGAGTTAGAGTGTCAGTCCTCTTGTACTTTGGTCGGCATTGTGCCTTTTGTATTAAATTCGGATGAAACCTCTGTGTTTCATCGTCAATAAGAAGTTCCAAGGGATACAGTATACCTGAAGTGAAGCATCGGAAACTAAAACTGGACTCACAGGAGAGGCTCAAATCATAGAAATTTAGAGTTTCAGTCGTCTTGTACTTAAGTCGGCATTGTGCCTTTTGTATTAAATTCGGATGCAATTTCTGTGCTTCATCGTCAATAAGAAGGTCCAAGGGATACAGTAAACCTGAAGTGAATAATCGGAAACTAAAACTGGACTCACAGAAGAGTTTCAAATCATAGAAAGTTAGAGTGTCAGTCCTCTAGTACTTAAGTCGGCATTGTGCCTTTTGTATCAAATTCGGATGCAATTTCTGTGTTTCATCGTCAATAAGAAGGTCCAAGGGATACAGTTAACCTGAAGTGTAGCATCGGAAACTAAAACTGGACTCACAGGAGAGGTTCAAAACATAGAAAGTTAGAGTGTCAGTCCTCTAGTACTTAAATCGGCATTGTGCCATTTGTATTAAATTCGGATGCAATTTCTGTGTTTCATCGTCAATAAGAAGGTCCAAGGGATACAGTAAACCTGAAGTGAAGCATCAGAATCTAAAACTGGACTCACAGGATGGGTTCAAATCATTGAAAATTAGAGTGTCAGTCCTCTAGTACTTAAATCGGCATTGTGCCATTTGTATTAAATTCGGATGCAATTTCTGTGTTTCATCGTCAACAAGAGGGTCCAAGGGATACAGTAAACCTGAAGTGAAGCATCGGAAACTAAAACTGGACTCACAGGAGAGGTTCAAATCATAGAAAGTTAGAGTGTCAGTCCTCTAGTACTTAAGTCGGCATTGTGCCTTTTGTATTAAATTCGGATCTAATTTCTGTGTTTCATCGTCAATAAGAACGTCCAAGGGATACAGTAAACCTGAAGTGAAGCATCGGAAACTAAAACTGGACTCACAGGAGAGGTTCAAATCATAGAAAGTTAGAGTGTGAGTCCTCTTGTACTTAAGTCGGCATTGTGCCTTTTTTATAAAATTCGGATGCAATTTCTGGGTTTTATCGTCAATAAGAAGGTCCAACGGATACAGTAAACCTGAAGTTCAGCATCGGAATCTAAAACTGTACTCACAGGTGAGGTTCAAAACATAGAAAGTTAGTGTCAGTCCTCTTGTACTTAAGTCGGCATTGTGCCTTTTGTATTGAATTCGGATGCAATTTCTGTGTTTCATCGACAATACGAAGGACCAAGGGATACAGTATACCTGAAGTGAAGCATCGGAATCGAAAACTGGCCTCACAGCAGAGGTTCAAATCATAGAAAGTTAGAGTGTCAGTCCTCTTGTATTAAAGTCGACATTAAGCCCTTTGTATTAAATTCGGATGCCATTTCTGTGTTTCATCATCAATGAGAAGGTCCAAGGGATACAGTAAACCTGAAGTGAAGCATCGGAATCTAAAACTGGACTCACAGGAGAGGTTCAAGTCATAGAAAGTTAGAGTGTCAGGCCTCTTGTCCTTAAGTCGGCATTGTGCCTTTTGTATTAAATTCTGATGGAATTTCTGACTTTTATCGTCAATAAGAAGGTCCAAGTTATACAGTAAACCTGATGTGAAGCATCGGAATCTAAAACTGGACTCACAGGAGGGGTTCAAATCATAGAAAGTGAGAGTGTCAGTCCTCTTGTACTTAAGTCGGCATTATGCCTTTTGTATTAAATTCGGATGCAATTTCTGTGTTTCATCGTCAATTCGAAGGTCCAAGGGATACAGTAGACCTGAAGTGAAGCATCGGAAACTAAAACTGGACTCACAGGAGAGGTTCAAATCATAGAAAGTTAGAGTGACAGTCCTCTAGCACTTAAATCGGCCTTGTGCCTTTTGTATTAAATTCGGATGCAATTTCTGTGTTTCATTGTCAATAAGAATTTCCAAGGGATACGGCAAACCTGATGTGAAGCATCGGAATCTAAAACTGGGCTCACAGGAGTGGTTCAAATTATAAAAAGTTAGAGTATCAGTCCTCTTGTACTTAGGTTGGCATTGTGCCTTTTGTATTAAATTCCTATGCAATTTCTGTGTTTCATCGTCAATAAGAAGGTCCAAGTGATACAGTAAACCTGAAGTGAAGCATCGGAAACTAAAACTGGACTCACAGGAGAGGTTCATATCATAGAAAGTTAGAGTTTCAGTCCTCTTGTACTTAAGTCGGCATTGTGCCTTTTGTATCAAATTCGGATGCAGTTTCTGTGTTTCATCGTTAATAAGAATGTCCAAGGTATACAGTAAACCTGAAGTGAAGCACCGGAAACTAAAACTGGACTCACAGCAGAGGTGCAAATCATAGAAAGTTAGAAAGTCAGTCCTCTAGTACTTAAGTCGGCATTGTTACGTTTGTATTAAATTCCGATGGAATTTCTGTGCTTCATCGTCAATAAGAAGGTCCAAGGGATGCAGTAAACCTGAAGTGAAGCATCGGAAACTAAAACCTGACTCACAGGAGAAGTTCAAATCATAGAAAGTTAGAGTTCCAGTCCTCTCGTACTTAAGTCGGCATTGTGCCATTTATATTAAATTCGAATGCAGTTTCTGTGTTTCATCGTCAATAAGAAGGTCCAAGGTATACAGTAAACCTGAAGTGAAGCACCGGAAACTAAAACTGGACTCACAGCAGAGTTTCAAATCATAGAAACCTAGAGTGTGAGTCCTCTTGTACTTAAGTCGGCATTCTGCTTTTGTATTAAATTCGGATGCAATTTCTGGGTTTTATCGTCAATAAGAAGGTCCAAGGGATACAGTAAACCTGAAGTGAAGCATCGGAATTTAAAACTGGACTCACAGGAGAGGTTCAAATCATAGAAAGTTAGTGTCAGTCCTCTTGTACTTAAGTCGGCATTGTGACTTTTGTATTAAATTCGGATGCAATTTCTGTGTTTCATCGAAAATAAGAAGGACCATGGGATACAGTAAACCTGAAGTGAAGCATCGGAATCGAAAACTGGACTCACAGCAGAGATTCAAATCATAGAAAGTTAAAGTGTCAGTCCTCTTGTATATAAGTCGACATTGAGCCTTTTGTATCAAATTCAGATGCCTTTTCTGTGTTTCATCATCAATGAGAAGGTCCAAGGGATACACTAAACCTGAAGTGAAGCATCGGAATCTAAAACTAGACTCACAGGAGAGGTTCAAAACATGGAAAGAAAGAGTGTCAGTCCTCTTGTACTTATGTCGGCATTGTGCCTTTTGTATTAAAATCGGATGCAATTTCTGTGTTTCATCGTCAATAAGGAGGTCCAAGGGATACAGTAAACCTGAAGTGAAGCATCGGAAACTAAAACTGGACTCACAGGAGAGGCTCAAATCATAGAAAGTTAGAGTGTCAGGCCTCTTGTCCTTATCTCGGCATTGTGATTTTTTGTATTAAATTCGGATGCAATTTCTGTGTTTCATCGTCAATAACAAGGTCCAAGGTATACAGTAAACCTGAAGTGAAGCATCGGAAACTAAACCTAGATTCACAGGAGAGTTTCAAATCATAGAAAGTTAGAGTGTCAGTCCTCTTGTATTTAAGTCGGCATTGTGCATTTGTATTAAATTCGGATGAAATTTCTGTGTTTCATCGTCAATAAGGAGGTCCAAGGTATACAGTACACCTGAAGTGAAGCATCGGAATCTAAAACTGGACTCACAGGAGAGGTTCAAATCATAGAGAGTTAGAGTGTCAGTCCTCTTGTACTTTGGTCGGCATTGTGCCTTTTGTATTAAATTCGGATGAAACCTCTGTGTTTCATCGTCAATAAGAAGTTCCAAGGGATACAGTATACCTGAAGTGAGGCATCGGAAACTAAAACTGGACTCACAGGAGAGGCTCAAATCATAGAAATTTAGAGTTTCAGTCGTCTTGTACTTAAGTCGGCATTGTGCCTTTTGTATTAAATTCGGATGCAATTTCTGTGCTTCATCGTCAATAAGAAGGTCCAAGGGATACAGTAAACCTGAAGTGAATAATCGGAAACTAAAACTGGACTCACAGAAGAGTTTCAAATCATAGAAAGTTAGAGTGTCAGTCCTCTAGTACTTAAGTCGGCATTGTGCCTTTTGTATCAAATTCGGATGCAATTTCTGTGTTTCATCGTCAATAAGAAGGTCCAAGGGATACAGTTAACCTGAAGTGTAGCATCGGAAACTAAAACTGGACTCACAGGAGAGGTTCAAAACATAGAAAGTTAGAGTGTCAGTCCTCTAGTACTTAAATCGGCATTGTGCCATTTGTATTAAATTCGGATGCAATTTCTGTGTTTCATCGTCAATAAGAAGGTCCAAGGGATACAGTAAACCTGAAGTGAAGCATCAGAATCTAAAACTGGACTCACAGGATGGGTTCAAATCATTGAAAATTAGAGTGTCAGTCCTCTAGTACTTAAATCGGCATTGTGCCATTTGTATTAAATTCGGATGCAATTTCTGTGTTTCATCGTCAACAAGAGGGTCCAAGGGATACAGTAAACCTGAAGTGAAGCATCGGAAACTAAAACTGGACTCACAGGAGAGGTTCAAATCATAGAAAGTTAGAGTGTCAGTCCTCTAGTACTTAAGTCGGCATTGTGCCTTTTGTATTAAATTCGGATCTAATTTCTGTGTTTCATCGTCAATAAGAACGTCCAAGGGATACAGTAAACCTGAAGTGAAGCATCGGAAACTAAAACTGGACTCACAGGAGAGGTTCAAATCATAGAAAGTTAGAGTGTGAGTCCTCTTGTACTTAAGTCGGCATTGTGCCTTTTTTATAAAATTCGGATGCAATTTCTGGGTTTTATCGTCAATAAGAAGGTCCAACGGATACAGTAAACCTGAAGTTCAGCATCGGAATCTAAAACTGTACTCACAGGTGAGGTTCAAAACATAGAAAGTTAGTGTCAGTCCTCTTGTACTTAAGTCGGCATTGTGCCTTTTGTATTGAATTCGGATGCAATTTCTGTGTTTCATCGACAATACGAAGGACCAAGGGATACAGTATACCTGAAGTGAAGCATCGGAATCGAAAACTGGCCTCACAGCAGAGGTTCAAATCATAGAAAGTTAGAGTGTCAGTCCTCTTGTATTAAAGTCGACATTAAGCCCTTTGTATTAAATTCGGATGCCATTTCTGTGTTTCATCATCAATGAGAAGGTCCAAGGGATACAGTAAACCTGAAGTGAAGCATCGGAATCTAAAACTGGACTCACAGGAGAGGTTCAAGTCATAGAAAGTTAGAGTGTCAGGCCTCTTGTCCTTAAGTCGGCATTGTGCCTTTTGTATTAAATTCTGATGGAATTTCTGACTTTTATCGTCAATAAGAAGGTCCAAGTTATACAGTAAACCTGATGTGAAGCATCGGAATCTAAAACTGGACTCACAGGAGGGGTTCAAATCATAGAAAGTGAGAGTGTCAGTCCTCTTGTACTTAAGTCGGCATTATGCCTTTTGTATTAAATTCGGATGCAATTTCTGTGTTTCATCGTCAATTCGAAGGTCCAAGGGATACAGTAGACCTGAAGTGAAGCATCGGAAACTAAAACTGGACTCACAGGAGAGGTTCAAATCATAGAAAGTTAGAGTGACAGTCCTCTAGCACTTAAATCGGCCTTGTGCCTTTTGTATTAAATTCGGATGCAATTTCTGTGTTTCATTGTCAATAAGAATTTCCAAGGGATACGGCAAACCTGATGTGAAGCATCGGAATCTAAAACTGGGCTCACAGGAGTGGTTCAAATTATAAAAAGTTAGAGTATCAGTCCTCTTGTACTTAGGTTGGCATTGTGCCTTTTGTATTAAATTCCTATGCAATTTCTGTGTTTCATCGTCAATAAGAAGGTCCAAGTGATACAGTAAACCTGAAGTGAAGCATCGGAAACTAAAACTGGACTCACAGGAGAGGTTCATATCATAGAAAGTTAGAGTTTCAGTCCTCTTGTACTTAAGTCGGCATTGTGCCTTTTGTATCAAATTCGGATGCAGTTTCTGTGTTTCATCGTTAATAAGAATGTCCAAGGTATACAGTAAACCTGAAGTGAAGCACCGGAAACTAAAACTGGACTCACAGCAGAGGTGCAAATCATAGAAAGTTAGAAAGTCAGTCCTCTAGTACTTAAGTCGGCATTGTTACGTTTGTATTAAATTCCGATGGAATTTCTGTGCTTCATCGTCAATAAGAAGGTCCAAGGGATACAGTAAACCTGAAGTGAAGCATCGGAAACTAAAACCTGACTCACAGGAGAAGTTCAAATCATAGAAAGTTAGAGTTCCAGTCCTCTCGTACTTAAGTCGGCATTGTGCCATTTATATTAAATTCGAATGCAGTTTCTGTGTTTCATCGTCAATAAGAAGGTCCAAGGTATACAGTAAACCTGAAGTGAAGCACCGGAAACTAAACTGGACTCACAGCAGAGTTTCAAATCATAGAAACCTAGAGTGTGAGTCCTCTTGTACTTAAGTCGGCATTCTGCTTTTGTATTAAATTCGGATGCAATTTCTGGGTTTTATCGTCAATAAGAAGGTCCAAGGGATACAGTAAACCTGAAGTGAAGCATCGGAATTTAAAACTGGACTCACAGGAGAGGTTCAAATCATAGAAAGTTAGTGTCAGTCCTCTTGTACTTAAGTCGGCATTGTGACTTTTGTATTAAATTCGGATGCAATTTCTGTGTTTCATCGAAAATAAGAAGGACCATGGGATACAGTAAACCTGAAGTGAAGCATCGGAATCGAAAACTGGACTCACAGCAGAGATTCAAATCATAGAAAGTTAAAGTGTCAGTCCTCTTGTATATAAGTCGACATTGAGCCTTTTGTATCAAATTCAGATGCCTTTTCTGTGTTTCATCATCAATGAGAAGGTCCAAGGGATACACTAAACCTGAAGTGAAGCATCGGAATCTAAAACTAGACTCACAGGAGAGGTTCAAAACATGGAAAGAAAGAGTGTCAGTCCTCTTGTACTTATGTCGGCATTGTGCCTTTTGTATTAAAATCGGATGCAATTTCTGTGTTTCATCGTCAATAAGGAGGTCCAAGGGATACAGTAAACCTGAAGTGAAGCATCGGAAACTAAAACTGGACTCACAGGAGAGGCTCAAATCATAGAAAGTTAGAGTGTCAGGCCTCTTGTCCTTATCTCGGCATTGTGCCTTTTGTATTAAATTCGGATGCAATTTCTGTGTTTCATCGTCAATAACAAGGTCCAAGGTATACAGTAAACCTGAAGTGAAGCATCGGAAACTAAACCTAGATTCACAGGAGAGTTTCAAATCATAGAAAGTTAGAGTGTCAGTCCTCTTGTATTTAAGTCGGCATTGTGCATTTGTATTAAATTCGGATGAAATTTCTGTGTTTCATCGTCAATAAGGAGGTCCAAGGTATACAGTACACCTGAAGTGAAGCATCGGAATCTAAAACTGGACTCACAGGAGAGGTTCAAATCATAGAGAGTTAGAGTGTCAGTCCTCTTGTACTTTGGTCGGCATTGTGCCTTTTGTATTAAATTCGGATGAAACCTCTGTGTTTCATCGTCAATAAGAAGTTCCAAGGGATACAGTATACCTGAAGTGAAGCATCGGAAACTAAAACTGGACTCACAGGAGAGGCTCAAATCATAGAAATTTAGAGTTTCAGTCGTCTTGTACTTAAGTCGGCATTGTGCCTTTTGTATTAAATTCGGATGCAATTTCTGTGCTTCATCGTCAATAAGAAGGTCCAAGGGATACAGTAAACCTGAAGTGAATAATCGGAAACTAAAACTGGACTCACAGAAGAGTTTCAAATCATAGAAAGTTAGAGTGTCAGTCCTCTAGTACTTAAGTCGGCATTGTGCCTTTTGTATCAAATTCGGATGCAATTTCTGTGTTTCATCGTCAATAAGAAGGTCCAAGGGATACAGTTAACCTGAAGTGTAGCATCGGAAACTAAAACTGGACTCACAGGAGAGGTTCAAAACATAGAAAGTTAGAGTGTCAGTCCTCTAGTACTTAAATCGGCATTGTGCCATTTGTATTAAATTCGGATGCAATTTCTGTGTTTCATCGTCAATAAGAAGGTCCAAGGGATACGGCAAACCTGAAGTGAAGCATCGGAATCTAAAACTGGGCTCACAGGAGTGGTTCAAATCATAGAAAGTTAGAGCATCAGTCCTCTTGTACTTAGGTCGGCATTGTGCCTTTTTTATTAAATTCCGATGCAATTTCTGTGTTTCATCGTCAATAAGAAAGTCCAAGGGATACAGTAAACCTGAAGTGAAGCATCAGAATCTAAAACTGGACTCACAGGATGGGTTCAAATCATTGAAAATTAGAGTATCAGTCCTCTAGTGCTTAAGTCGGCATTGTGCCTTTTGTATTAAATTCGGATGCAATTTCTTTGTTTCATCGTCAATTAGAGGGACCAAGGGATACAGTAAACCTGAAGTAATGCATCGGAAACTAAAACTGGACTTACGGGTGAGGTTCAAATCATTGAAAGTTAGAGTGTCAGTCCTCTAGTGCTTAAGTCGGCATTGTGCCTTTTGTATTAAATTCGGATGCAATTTCTGTGTTCATCGTCAACAAGAGGGTCCAAGGGATACAGTAAACCTGAAGTGAAGCATCGGAAACTAAAACTGGACTCACAGGAGAGGTTCAAATCATAGAAAGTTAGAGTGTCAGTCCTCGAGTACTTAAGTCGGCATTGTGCCTTTTGTATTAAATTCGGATGCAATTTCTGTGTTCATCGTCAACAAGAGGGTCCAAGGGATACAGTAAACCTGAAGTGAAGCATCGGAAACTAAAACTGGACTCACAGGAGAGGTTCAAATCATAGAAAGTTAGAGTGTCAGTCCTCGAGTACTTAAGTCGGCATTGTGCCTTTTGTATTAAATTCGGATCTAATTTCTGTGTTTCATCGTCAATAAGAACGTCCAAGGGATACAGTAAACCTGAAGTGAAGCATCGGAAACTAAAACTGGACTCACAGGAGAGGTTCAAATCATAGAAAGTTAGAGTGTGAGTCCTCTTGTACTTAAGTCGGCATTGTGCCTTTTGTATAAAATTCGGATGCAATTTCTAGGTTTTATCGTCAATAAGAAGGTCCAACGGATACAATAAACCTGAAGTTCAGCATCGGAATCTAAAACTGTACTCACAGGTGAGGTTCAAATCATAGAAAGTTAGTGTCAGTCCTCTTGTACTTAAGTCGGCATTGTGCCTTTTGTATTGAATTCGGATGCAATTTCTGTGTTTCATCGACAATACGAAGGACCAAGGGATACAGTATACCTGAAGTGAAGCATCGGAATCGAAAACTGGACTCACAGCAGAGGTTCAAATCATAGAAAGTTAGAGTGTCAGTCCTCTTGTATTAAAGTCGACATTGAGCCCTTTGTATTAAATTCGGATGCCATTTCTGTGTTTCATCATCAATGAGAAGGTCCAAGGGATACAGTAAACCTGAAGTGAAGCATCGGAATCTAAAACTGGACTCACAGGAGAGCTTCAAGTCATAGAAAGTTAGAGTGTCAGGCCTCTCGTCCTTAAGTCGGCATTGTGCCTTTTGTATTAAATTCTGATGAAATTTCTGTCTTTTATCGTCAATAAGAAGGTCCAAGTTATACAGTAAACCTGAAGTGAAGCATCGGAATCTAAAACTGGACTCACAGGAGGGGTTCAAATCATAGAAAGTGAGAGTGTCAGTCCTCTTGTACTTAAGTCGGCATTATGCCTTTTGTATTAAATTCGGATGCAATTTCTGTGTTTCATTGTCAATAAGAATTTCCAAGGGATACGGCAAACCTGAAGTGAAGCATCGGAATCTTAAACTGGGCTCACAGGAGTGGTTCAAATTATAAAAAGTTAGAGTATCAGTCCTCTTGTACTTAGGTTGGCATTGTGCCTTTTGTATTAAATTCCTATGCAATTTCTGTGTTTCATCGTCCATAAGAAGGTCCAAGTGATACAGTAAACCTGAAGTGAAGCATTGGAAACTAAAACTGGACTCACAGGAGAGGTTCATATCATAGAAAGTTAGAGTTTCAGTCCTCTTGTACTTAAGCCGGCATTGTGCCTTTTGTATTAAATTCGGATGCAGTTTCTGTGTTTCATCGTTAATAAGAATGTCCAAGGTATACAGTAAACCTGAAGTGAAGCACCGGAAACTAAAACTGGACTCACAGCAGAGGTGCAAATCATAGAAAGTTAGAATGTTAGTCCTCTAGTACTTAAGTCGGCATTGTTACGTTTGTATTAAATTCCGATGGAATTTCTGTGCTTCATCGTCAATAAGAAGGTCCAAGGGATACAGTAAACCTGAAGTGAAGCATCGGAAACTAAAACGGGACTCACAGGAGAAGTTCAAATCATAGAAAGTTAGAGTTTCAGTCCTCTCGTACTTAAGTCGGCATTGTGCCATTTATATTAAATTCGAATGCAGTTTCTGTGTTTCATCGTCAATAAGAAGGTCCAAGGTATACAGTAAACCTGAAGTGAAGCACCGGAAACTAAAACTGGACTCACAGCAGAGTTTCAAATCATAGAAACCTAGAGTGTGAGTCCTCTTGTACTTAAGTCGGCATTGTGCCTTTTGTATTAAATTCGGATGCAATTTCTGGGTTTTATCGTCAATAAGAAGGTCCAAGGGATACAGTAAACCTGAAGTGAAGCATCGGAATTTAAAACTGGACTTACAGGAGAGGTTCAAATCATAGAAAGTTAGTGTCAGTCCTCTTGTACTTAAGTCGGCATTGTGACTTTTGTATTAAATTCGGATGCAATTTCTGTGTTTCATCGACAATAAGAAGGACCAAGGGATACAGTAAACCTGAAGTGAAGCATCGGAATCGAAAACTGGACTCACAGCAGAGATTCAAATCATAGAAAGTTAAAGTGTCAGTCCTCTTGTATATAAGTCGACATTGAGCCTTTTGTATTAAATTCGGATGCCTTTTCTGTGTTTCATCATCAATGAGAAGGTCCAAGGGATACACTAAACCTGAAGTGAAGCATCGGAATCTAAAACTAGACTCACAGGAGAGGTTCAAATCATGGAAAGAAAGAGTGTCAGTCCTCTTGTACTTATGTCGGCATTGTGCCTTTTGTATTAAATTCGGATGCAATTTCTGTGTTTCATCGTCAATAAGGAGGTCCAAGGGATACAGTAAACCTGAAGTGAAGCATCGGAAACTAAAACTGGACTCACAGGAGAGGCTCAAATCATAGAAAGTTAGAGTGTCAGGCCTCTTGTCCTTATCTCGGCATTTTGCCTTTTGTATTAAATTCGGATGCAATTTCTGTGTTTCATCGTCAATAACAAGGTCCAAGGTATACAGTCAACCTGAAGTGAAGCATCGGAAACTAAACCTAGATTCACAGGAGAGTTTCAAATCATAGAAAGTTAGAGTGTCAGTCCTCTTGTGTTTAAGTCTGCATTGTGCATTTGTATTAAATTCGGATGAAATTTCTGTGTTTCATCGTCAATAAGGAGGTCCAAGGTATACAGTACACCTGAAGTGAAGCATCGGAATCTAAAACTGGACTCACAGGAGAGGTTCAAATCATAGAGAGTTAGAGTGTCAGTCCTCTTGTACTTTGGTCGGCATTGTGCCTTTTGTATTAAATTCGGATGAAACCTCTGTGTTTCATCGTCAATAAGAAGGTCCAAGGGATACAGTAAACCTGAAGTGAAGCATCGGAAACTAAAACTGGACTCACAGGAGAGGCTCAAATCATAGAAAGTTAGAGTTTCAGTCGTCTTGTACTTAAGTCGGCATTGTGCCTTTTGTATTAAATTCGGATGCAATTTCTGTGCTTCATCGTCAATAAGAAGGTCCAAGGGATACAGTAAACCTGAAGTGAATAATCGGAAACTAAAACTGGACTCACAGAAGAGTTTCAAATCATAGAAAGTTAGAGTGTCAGTCCTCTAGTACTTAAGTCGGCATTGTGCCTTTTGTACTAAATTCGGATGCAATTTGTGGGTTTTATCGTCAATAAGAAGGTCCAAGGGATACAGTAAACCTGAAGTGAAGCATCGGAATTTAAAACTGGACTCACAGGAGAGGTTCAAATCATAGAAAGTTAGTGTCAGTCCTCTTGTACTTATGTCGGCATTGTGCCTTTTGTATTAAATTCGGATGCAATTTCTGTGTTTCATCGACAATAAGAAGGACCAAGGGATACAGTAAACCTGAAGTGAAGCATCGGAAACTAAAACTGGACTCACAGGAGAGGCTCAAATCATAGAAAGTTAGAGTGTCAGGCCTCTTGTCCTTATCTCGGCATTGTGCCTTTTGTATTAAATTCGGATGCAATTTCTGTGTTTCATCGTCAATAACAAGGTCCAAGGTATACAGTAAACCTGAAGTGAAGCATCGGAAACTAAACCTAGATTCACAGGAGAGTTTCAAATCATAGAAAGTTAGAGTGTCAGTCCTCTTGTATTTAAGTCGGCATTGTGCATTTGTATTAAATTCGGATGAAATTTCTGTGTTTCATCGTCAATAAGGAGGTCCAAGGTATACAGTACACCTGAAGTGAAGCATCGGAATCTAAAACTGGACTCACAGGAGAGGTTCAAATCATAGAGAGTTAGAGTGTCAGTCCTCTTGTACTTTGGTCGGCATTGTGCCTTTTGTATTAAATTCGGATGAAACCTCTGTGTTTCATCGTCAATAAGAAGGTCCAAGGGATACAGTAAACCTGAAGTGAAGCATCGGAAACTAAAACTGGACTCACAGGAGAGGCTCAAATCATAGAAAGTTAGAGTGTCAGGCCTCTTGTCCTTATCTCGGCATTGTGCCTTTTGTATTAAATTCGGATGCAATTTCTGTGTTTCATCGTCAATACCAAGGTCCAAGGTATACAGTAAACCTGAAGTGAAGCATCGGAAACTAAACCTAGATTCACAGGACAGTTTCAAATCATAGAAAGATAGAGTGTCAGTCCTCTTGTATTTAAGTCTGCATTGTGCATTTGTATTAAATTCGGATGAAATTTCTGTGTTTCATCGTCAATAAGGAGGTCCAAGGTATACAGTACACCTGAAGTGAAGCATCGGAATCTAAAACTGGACTCACAGGAGAGGTTCAAATCATAGAGAGTTAGAGTGTCAGTCCTCTTGTACTTTGGTCGGCATTGTGCCTTTTGTATTAAATTCGGATGAAACCTATGTGTTTCATCGTCAATAAGAAGGTCCAAGGGATACAGTAAACCTGAAGTGAAGCATCGGAAACTAAAACTGGACTCACAGGAGAGGCTCAAATCATAGAAATTTAGAGTTTCAGTCGTCTTGTACTTAAGTCGGCATTGTGCCTTTTGTATTAAATTCGGATGCAATTTCTGTGCTTCATCGTCAATAAGAATGTCCAAGGGATACAGTAAACCTGAAGTGAATAATCGGAAACTAAAACTGGACTCACAGAAGAGTTTCAAATCATAGAAAGTTAGAGTGTCAGTCCTCTAGTACTTAAGTCGGCATGGTGCCTTTTGTATCAAATTCGGATGCAATTTCTGTGTTTCATCGTCAATAAGAAGGTCCAAGGGATACAGTTAACCTGAAGTGTAGCATCGGAAACTAAAACTGGACTCACAGGAGAGGTTCAAAACATAGAAAGTTAGAGTGTCAGTCCTCTAGTACTTAAATCGGCATTGTGCCATTTGTATTAAATTCGAATGCAATTTCTGTGTTTCATCGTCAATAGGAAGGTCCAAGGGATACGGCAAACCTGAAGTGAAGCATCGGAATCTAAAACTGGGCTCACAGGAGTGTTTCAAATCATAGAAAGTTAGAGCATCAGTCCTCTTGTACTTAGGTCGGCATTGTGCCTTTTTTATTAAATTCCGATGCAATTTCTGTGTGTCATCGTCAATAAGAAAGTCCAAGGGATACAGTAAACCTGAAGTGAAGCATCAGAATCTAAAACTGGACTCACAGGATGGGTTCAAATCATTGAAAATTAGAGTATCAGTCCTCTAGTGCTTAAGTCGGCATTGTGCCTTTTGTATTAAATTCGGATGCAATTTCTTTGTTTCATCGTCAATTAGAGGGACCAAGCGATACAGTAAACCTGAAGTAATGCATCGGAAACTAAAACTGGACTTACGGGTGAGGTTCAAATCATTGAAAGTTAGAGTGTCAGTCCTCTGGTACTTAAGTCGGCATTGTGCCTTTTGTATTAAATTCGGATGCAATTTCTGTGTTTCATCGTCAACAAGAGGGTCCAAGGGATACAGTAAACCTGAAGTGAAGCATCGGAAACTAAAACTTGACTCACAGGAGAGGTTCAAATCATAGAAAGTTAGAGTGTCAGTCCTCGAGTACTTAAGTCGGCATTGTGCCTTTTGTATTAAATTCGGATCTAATTTCTGTGTTTCATCGTCAATAAGAACGTCCAAGGGATACAGTAAACCTGAAGTGAAGCATCGGAAACTAAAACTGGACTCACAGGAGAGGTTCAAATCATAGAAAGTTAGAGTGTGAGTCCTCTTGTACTTAAGTCGGCATTGTGCCTTTTGTATAAAATTCGGATGCAATTTCTAGGTTTTATCGTCAATAAGAAGGTCCAACGGATACAATAAACCTGAAGTTCAGCATCGGAATCTAAAACTGTACTCACAGGTGAGGTTCAAATCATAGAAAGTTAGTGTCAGTCCTCTTGTACTTAAGTCGGCATTGTGCCTTTTGTATTGAATTCGGATGCAATTTCTGTGTTTCATCGACAAAACGAAGGACCAAGGGATACAGTATACCTGAAGTGAAGCATCGGAATCGAAAACTGGACTCACAGCAGAGGTTCAAATCATAGAAAGTTAGAGTGTCAGTCCTCTTGTATTAAAGTCGACATTGAGCCCTTTGTATTAAATTCGGATGCCATTTCTGTGTTTCATCATCAATGAGAAGGTCCAAGGGATACAGTAAACCTGAAGTGAAGCATCGGAATCTAAAACTGGACTCACAGGAGAGCTTCAAGTCATAGAAAGTTAGAGTGTCAGGCCTCTTGTCCTTAAGTCGGCATTGTGCCTTTTGTATTAAATTCTGATGGAATTTCTGTCTTTTATCGTCAATAAGAAGGTCCAAGTTATACAGTAAACCTGAAGTGAAGCATCGGAATCTAAAACTGGACTCACAGGAGGGGTTCAAATCATAGAAAGTGAGAGTGTCAGTCCTCTTGTACTTAAGTCGGCATTATGCCTTTTGTATTAAATTCGGATGCAATTTTTGTGTTTCATTGTCAATAAGAATTTCCAAGGGATACGGCAAACCTGAAGTGAAGCATCGGAATCTTAAACTGGGCTCACAGGAGTGGTTCAAATTATAAAAAGTTAGAGTATCAGTCCTCTTGTACTTAGGTTGGCATTGTGCCTTTTGTATTAAATTCCTATGCAATTTCTGTGTTTCATCGTCAATAAGAAGGTCCAAGTGATACAGTAAACCTGAAGTGAAGCATCGGAAACTAAAACTGGACTCACAGGAGAGGTTCATATCATAGAAAGTTAGAGTTTCAGTCCTCTTGTACTTAAGACGGCATTGTGCCTTTTGTATTAAATTCGGATGCAGTTTCCTTGTTTTATCGTTAATAAGAATGTCCAAGGTATACAGTAAACCTGAAGTGAAGCACCGGAAACTAAAACTGGACTCACAGCAGAGGTGCAAATCATAGAAAGTTAGAATGTTAGTCCTCTAGTACTTAAGTCGGCATTGTTACGTTTGTATTAAATTCCGATGGAATTTCTGTGCTTCATCGTCAATAAGAAGGTCCAAGGGATACAGTAAACCTGAAGTGAAGCATCGGAAACTAAAACGGGACTCACAGGAGAAGTTCAAATCATAGAAAGTTAGAGTTTCAGTCCTCTCGTACTTAAGTCGGCATTGTGCCATTTATATTAAATTCGAATGCAGTTTCTGTGTTTCATCGTCAATAAGAAGGTCCAAGGTATACAGTAAACCTGAAGTGAAGCACCGGAAACTAAAACTGGACTCACAGCAGAGTTTCAAATCATAGAAACCTAGAGTGTGAGTCCTCTTGTACTTAAGTCGGCATTGTGCCTTTTGTATTAAATTCGGATGCAATTTCTGGGTTTTATCGTCAATAAGAAGGTCCAAGGGATACAGCAAACCTGAAGTGAAGCATCGGAATTTAAAACTGGACTTACAGGAGAGGTTCAAATCATAGAAAGTTAGTGTCAGTCCTCTTGTACTTAAGTCGGCATTGTGACTTTTGTATTAAATTCGGATGCAATTTCTGTGTTTCATCGACAATAAGAAGGACCTAGGGATACAGTAAACCTGAAGTGAAGCATCGGAATCGAAAACTGGACTCACAGCAGAGATTCAAATCATAGAAAGTTAAAGTGTCAGTCCTCTTGTATATAAGTCGACATTGAGCCTTTTGTATTAAATTCGGATGCCTTTTCTGTGTTTCATCATCAATGAGAAGGTCCAAGGGATACACTAAACCTGAAGTGAAGCATCGGAATCTAAAACTAGACTCACAGGAGAGGTTCAAATCATGGAAAGAAAGAGTGTCAGTCCTCTTGTACTTATGTCGGCATTGTGCCTTTTGTATTAAATTCGGATGCAATTTCTGTGTTTCATCGTCAATAAGGAGGTCCAAGGGATACAGTAAACCTGAAGTGAAGCATCGGAAACTAAAACTGGACTCACAGGAGAGGCTCAAATCATAGAAAGTTAGAGTGTCAGGCCTCTTGTCCTTATCTCGGCATTTTGCCTTTTGTATTAAATTCGGATGCAATTTCTGTGTTTCATCGTCAATAACAAGGTCCAAGGTATACAGTCAACCTGAAGTGAAGCATCGGAAACTAAACCTAGATTCACAGGAGAGTTTCAAATCATAGAAAGTTAGAGTGTCAGTCCTCTTGTGTTTAAGTCTGCATTGTGCATTTGTATTAAATTCGGATGAAATTTCTGTGTTTCATCGTCAATAAGGAGGTCCAAGGTATACAGTACACCTGAAGTGAAGCATCGGAATCTAAAACCGGACTCACAGGAGAGGTTCAAATCATAGAGAGTTAGAGTGTCAGTCCTCTTGTACTTTGGTCGGCATTGTGCCTTTTGTATTAAATTCGGATGAAACCTCTGTGTTTCATCGTCAATAAGAAGGTCCAAGGGATACAGTAAACCTGAAGTGAAGCATCGGAAACTAAAACTGGACTCACAGGAGAGGCTCAAATCATAGAAAGTTAGAGTTTCAGTCGTCTTGTACTTAAGTCGGCATTTTGCCTTTTGTATTAAATTCGAATGCAATTTCTGTGCTTCATCGTCAATAAGAAGGTCCAAGGGATACAGTAAACCTGAAGTGAATAATCGGAAAACTGAAACTGGACTCACAGAAGAGTTTCAAATCATAGACAGTTAGAGTGTCAGTCCTCTAGTACTTAAGTCGGCATTGTGCCTTTTGTATTAAATTCGGATGCAATTTCTGGGTTTTATCGTCAATAAGAAGGTCCAAGGGATACAGTAAACCTGAAGTGAAGCATCGGAATTTAAAACTGGACTCACAGGAGAAGTTCAAATCATAGAAAGTTAGTGTCAGTCCTCTTGTACTTAAGTCGGCATTGTGACTTTTGTATTAAATTCGGATGCAATTTCTGTGTTTCATCGCCAATAAGAAGGACCAAGGGATACAGTAAACCTGAAGTGAAGCATCGGAAACTAAAACTGGACTCACAGGAGAGGCTCAAATCATAGAAAGTTAGAGTGTCAGGCCTCTTGTCCTTATCTCGGCATTGTGCCTTTTGTATTAAATTCGGATGCAATTTCTGTGTTTCATCGTCAATAACAAGGTCCAAGGTATACAGTAAACCTGAAGTAAAGCATCGGAAACTAAACCTAGATTCACAGGAGAGTTTCAAATCATAGAAAGTTAGAGTGTCAGTCCTCTTGTATTTAAGTCGGCATTGTGCATTTGTATTAAATTCGGATGAAATTTCTGTGTTTCATCGTCAATAAGGAGGTCCAAGGTATACAGTACACCTGAAGTGAAGCATCGGAATCTAAAACTGGACTCACAGGAGAGGTTCAAATCATAGAGAGTTAGAGTGTCAGTCCTCTTGTACTTTGGTCGGCATTGTGCCTTTTGTATTAAATTCGGATGAAACCTCTGTGTTTCATCGTCAATAAGAAGGTCCAAGGGCTACAGTAAACCTGAAGTGAAGCATCGGAAACTAAAACTGGACTCACAGGAGAGGCTCAAATCATAGAAAGTTAGAGTGTCAGGCCTCTTGTCCTTATCTCGGCATTGTGCCTTTTGTATTAAATTCGGATGCAATTTCTGTGTTTCATCGTCAATAACAAGGTCCAAGGTATACAGTAAACCTGAAGTGAAGCATCGGAAACTAAACCTAGATTCACAGGAGAGTTTCAAATCATAGAAAGTTAGAGGGTCAGTCCTCTTGTATTTAAGTCTGCATTGTGCATTTGTATTAAATTCGGATGAAATTTCTGTGTTTCATCGTCAATAAGGAGGTCCAAGGTATACAGTACACCTGAAGTGAAGCATCGGAATCTAAAACTGGACTCACAGGAGAGGTTCAAATCATAGAGAGTTAGAGTGTCAGTCCTCTTGTACTTTGGTCGGCATTGTGCCTTTTGTATTAAATTCGGATGAAACCTATGTGTTTCATCGTCAATAAGAAGGTCCAAGGGATACAGTAAACCTGAAGTGAATAATCGGAAACTAAAACTGGACTCACAGAAGAGTTTCAAATCATAGAAAGTTAGAGTGTCAGTCCTCTAGTACTTAAGTCGGCATGGTGCCTTTTGTATCAAATTCGGATGCAATTTCTGTGTTTCATCGTCAATAAGAAGGTCCAAGGGATACAGTTAACCTGAAGTGTAGCATCGGAAACTAAAACTGGACTCACAGGAGAGGTTCAAAACATAGAAAGTTAGAGTGTCAGTCCTTCAGTACTTAAATCGGCATTGTGCCATTTGTATTAAATTCGGATGCAATTTCTGTGTTTCATCGTCAATAAGAAGGTCCAAGGGATACGGCAAACCTGAAGTGAAGCATCGGAATCTAAAACTGGGCTCACAGGAGTGGTTCAAATCATAGAAAGTTAGAGCATCAGTCCTCTTGTACTTAGGTCGGCATTGTGCCTTTTTTATTAAATTCCGATGCAATTTCTGTGTTTCATCGTCAATAAGAAAGTCCAAGGGATACAGTAAAACTTAAGTGAAGCATCAGAATCTAAAACTGGACTCACAGGATGGGTTCAAATCATTGAAAATTAGAGTATCAGTCCTCTAGTGCTTACGTCGGCATTGTGCCTTTTGTATTAAATTCGGATGCAATTTCTTCGTTTCATCGTCAATTAGAGGGACCAAGGGATACAGTAAACCTGAAGTAATGCATCGGAAACTAAAACTGGCCTTACGGGTGAGGTTCAAATCATTGAAAGTTAGAGTGTCAGTCCTCTGGTACTTAAGTCGGCATTGTGCCTTTTGTATTAAATTCGGATGCAATTTCTGTGTTTTATCGTCAACAAGAGGGTCCAAGGGATACAGTAAACCTGAAGTGAAGCATCGGAAACTAAAACTGGACTCACAGGAGTGGTTCAAATCATAGAAAGTTAGAGTGTCAGTCCTCGAGTACTTAAGTCGGCATTGTGCCTTTTGTATTAAATTCGGATCTAATTTCTGTGTTTCATCGTCAATAAGAACGTCCAAGGGATACAGTAAACCTGAAGTGAAGCATCGGAAACTAAAACTGGACTCACAGGAGAGGTTCAAATCATAGAAAGTTAGAGTGTGAGTCCTCTTGTACTTAAGTCGGCATTGTGCCTTTTGTATAAAATTCGGATGCAATTTCTGGGTTTTATCGTCAATAAGAAGGCCCAACGGATACAATAAACCTGAAGTTCAGCATCGGAATCTAAAACTGTACTCACAGGTGAGGTTCAAATCATAGAAAGTTAGTGTCAGTCCTCTTGTACTTAAGTCGGCATTGTGCCTTTTGTATTGAATTCGGATGCAATTTCTGTGTTTCATCGACAATACGAAGGACCAAGGGATACAGTATACCTGAAGTGAAGCATCGGAATCGAAAACTGGACTCACAGCAGAGGTTCAAATCATAGAAAGTTAGAGTGTCAGTCCTCTTGTATTAAAGTCGACATTGAGCCCTTTGTATTAAATTCGGATGCCATTTCTGTGTTTCATCATCAATGAAAAGGTCCAAGGGATACAGTAAACCTGAAGTGAAGCATCGGAATCTAAAACTGGACTCACAGGAGAGGTTCAAGTCATAGAAAGTTAGAGTGTCAGGCCTCTTGTCCTTAAGTCGGCATTGTGCCTTTTGTATTAAATTCTGATGGAATTTCTGTCTTTTATCGTCAATAAGAAGGTCCAAGTTATACAGTAAACCTGAAGTGAAGCATCGGAATCTAAAACTGGACTCACAGGAGGGGTTCAAATCATAGAAAGTGAGAGTGTCAGTCCTCTTGTACTTAAGTCGGCATTATGCCTTTTGTATTAAATTCGGATGCAATTTCTGTGTTTCATTGTCAATAAGAATTTCCAAGGGATACGGCAAACGTGAAGTGAAGCATCGGAATCTTAAACTGGGCTCACAGGAGTGGTTCAAATTATAAAAAGTTAGAGTATCAGTCCTCTTGTACTTAGGTTGGCATTGTGCCTTTTGTATTAAATTCCTATGCAATTTCTGTGTTTCATCGTCAATAAGAAGGTCCAAGTGATACAGTAAACCTGAAGTGAAGCATCGGAAACTAAAACTGGACTCACAGGAGAGGTTCATATCATAGAAAGTTAGGGTTTCAGTCCTCTTGTACTTAAGACGGCATTGTGCCTTTTGTATTAAATTCGGATGCAGTTTCTGTGTTTCATCGTTAATAAGAATGTCCAAGGTATACAGTAAACCTGAAGTGAAGCACCGGAAACTAAAACTGGACTCACAGCAGAGGTGCATATCATAGAAAGTTAGAATGTTAGTCCTCTAGTACTTAAGTCGGCATTGTTACGTTTGTATTAAATTCCGATGGAATTTCTGTGCTTCATCGTCAATAAGAAGGTCCAAGGGATACAGTAAACCTGAAGTGAAGCATCGGAAACTAAAACGGGACTCACAGGAGAAGTTCAAATCATAGAAAGTTAGAGTTTCAGTCCTCTCGTACTTAAGTCGGCATTGTGCCATTTATATTAAATTCGAATGCAGTTTCTGTGTTTCATCGTCAATAAGAAGGGCCAAGGTATACAGTAAACCTGAAGTGAAGCACCGGAACCTGAAACTGGACTCACAGCAGAGTTTCAAATCATAGAAACCTAGAGTGTGAGTCCTCTTGTACTTAAGTCGACATTGTGCCTTTTGTATTAAATTCGGATGCAATTTCCTGGTTTTATCGTCAATAAGAAGGTCCAAGGGATACAGTAAACCTGAAGTGAAGCATCGGAATTTAAAACTGGACTTACAGGAGAGGTTCAAATCATGGAAAGAAAGAGTGTCAGTCCTCTTGTACTTATGTCGGCATTGTGCCTTTTGTATTAAATTCGGATGCAATTTCTGTGTTTCATCGTCAATAAGGAGGTCCAAGGGATACAGTAAACCTGAAGTGAAGCATCGGAAACTAAAACTGGACTCACAGGAGAGGTTCAAATCATAGAAAGTTAGAGTGTCAGTCCTCTTGTGTTTAAGTCTGCATTGTGCATTTGTATGAAATTCGGATGAAATTTCTGTGTTTCATCGTCAATAAGGAGGTCCAAGGTATACAGTACACCTGAAGTGAAGCATCGGAATCTAAAACTGGACTCACAGGAGAGGTTCAAATCATAGAGAGTTAGAGTGTCAGTCCTCTTGTACTTTGGTCGGCATTGTGCCTTTTGTATTAAATTCGGATGAAACCTCTGTGTTTCATCGTCAATAAGAAGGTCCAAGGGATACAGTAAACCTGAAGTGAAGCATCGGAAACTAAAACTGGACTCACAGGGGAGGCTCAAATCATAGAAAGTTAGAGTTTCAGTCGTCTTGTACTTAAGTCGGCATTGTGCCTTTTGTATTAAATTCGGATGCAATTTCTGTGCTTCATCGTCAGTAAGAAGGTCCAAGGGATACAGTAAACCTGAAGTGAATAATCGGAAACTAAAACTGGACTCACAGAAGAGTTTCAAATCATAGAAAGTTAGAGTGTCAGTCCACTAGTACTTAAGTCGGCATTGTGCCTTGTATTAAATTCGGATGCAATTTCTGGGTTTTATCGTCAATAAGAAGGTCCAAGGGATACAGTAAACCTGAAGTGAAGCATCGGAATTTAAAACTGGACTCACAGGAGAGGTTCAAATCATAGAAAGTTAGTGTCAGTCCTCTTGTACTTAAGTCGGCATTGTGACTTTTGTATTAAATTCGGATGCAATTTCTGTGTTTCATCGACAATAAGAAGGACCAAGGGATACAGTAAACCTGAAGTGAAGCATCGGAATCGAAAACTGGACTCACAGCAGAGATTGAAATCATAGAAAGTTAAAGTGTCAGTCCTCTTGTATATAAGTCGACATTGAGCCTTTTGTATTAAATT
Source organism: Schistocerca americana (assembly GCF_021461395.2). Lineage (NCBI taxonomy): Eukaryota > Metazoa > Arthropoda > Insecta > Orthoptera > Acrididae > Schistocerca > Schistocerca americana. Next base: position 448,655 of record NW_025725972.1, read on the forward strand.
CGGATGCCTTTTCTGTGTTTCATCATCAATGAGAAGGTCCAAGGGATACACTAAACCTGAAGTGAAGCATCGGAATCTAAAACTAGACTCACAGGAGAGGTTCAAAACATGGAAAGAAAGAGTGTCAGTCCTCTTGTACTTATGTCGGCATTGTGCCTTTTGTATTAAATTCGGATGCAATTTCTGTGTTTCATCGTCAATAAGGAGGTCCAAGGTATACAGTACACCTGAAGTGAAGCATCGGAATCTAACACTGGACTCACAGGAGAGGTTCAAATCATAGAGAGTTAGAGTGTCAGTCCTCTTGTACTTTGGTCGGCATTGTGCCTTTTGTATTAAATTCGGATGAAACCTCTGTGTTTCATCGTCAATAAGAAGGTTCAAGGGATACAGTAAACCTGAAGTGAAGCATCGAAAACTAAAACTGGACTCACAGGAGAGGCTCAAATCATAGAAAGTTAGAGTGTCAGGCCTCTTGTCCTTATCTCGGCATTGTGCCTTTTGTATTAAATTCGGATGCAATTTCTGTGTTTCATCGTCAATAACAAGGTCCAAGGTATACAGTAAACCTGAAGTGAAGCATCGGAAACTAAATCTAGATTCACAGGAGAGTTTCAAATCATAGAAAGTTAGAGTGTCAGTCCTCTTGTATTTAAGTCTGCATTGTGCATTTGTATTAAATTCGGATGAAATTTCTGTGTTTCATCGTCAATAAGGAGGTCCAAGGTATACAGTACACCTGAAGTGAAGCATCGGAATCTAAAACTGGACTCACAGGAGAGGTTCAAATCATAGAGAGTTAGAGTGTGAGTCCTCTTGTACTTTGGTCGGCATTGTGCCTTTTGTATTAAATTCGGATGAAACCTCTGTGTTTCATCGTCAATAAGAAGGTCCAAGGGATACAGTAAACCTGAAGTGAAGCATCGGAAACTAAAACTGGACTCACAGGAGAGGCTCAAATCATAGAAAGTTAGAGTTTCAGTCGTCTTGTACTTAAGTCGGCATTGTGCCTTTTGTATTAAATTCGGATGCAATTTCTGTGCTTCATCGTCAATAAGAAGGTCCAAGGGATACAGTAAACCTGAAGTGAATAATCGGAAACTAAAACTGGACTCACAGAAGAGTTTCAAATCATAGAAAGTTAGAGTGTCAGTCCTCTAGTACTTAAGTCAGCATTGTGCCTTTTGTATTAAATTCGGATGCAATTTCTGTGTTTCATCGTCAATAAGAAGGTCCAAGGGATACAGTTAACCTGAAGTGTAGCATCGGAAACTAAAACTGGACTCACAGGAGAGGTTCAAAACATAGAAAGTTAGAGTGTCAGTCCTCTAGTACTTAAATCGGCATTGTGCCATTTGTATTAAATTCGGATGCAATTTCTGTGTTTCATCGTCAACAAGAGGGTCCAAGGGATACAGTAAACCTGAAGTGAAGCATCGGAAACTAAAACTGGACTCACAGGAGAGGTTCAAATCATAGAAAGTTAGAGTGTCAGTCCTCTAGTACTTAAGTCGGCATTGTGCCTTTTGTGTTAAATTTGGATCTAATTTCTGTGTTTCATCGTCAATAAGAACGTCCAAGGGATACAGTAAACCTGAAGTGAAGCATCGGAAACTAAAACTGGACTCACAGGAGAGGTTCAAATCATAGAAAGTTAGAGTGTGAGTCCTCTTGTACTTAACTCGGCATTGTGCCTTTTGTATAAAATTCGGATGCAATTTCTGGGTTTTATCGTCAATAAGAAGGTCCAACGGATACAGTAAACCTGAAGTTCAGCATCAGAATCTAAAACTGTACTCACAGGTGAGGTTTAAATCATAGAAAGTTAGTGTCAGTCCTCTTGTACTTAAGTCGGCATTGTGCCTTTTGTATTGAATTCGGATGCAATTTCTGTGTTTCATCGACAATACGAAGGACCAAGGGATACAGTATACCTGAAGTGAAGCATCGGAATCGAAAACTGGACTCACAGCAGAGGTTCAAATCATAGAAAGTTAGAGTGTCAGTCCTCTTGTATTAAAGTCGACATTGAGCCCTTTGTATTAAATTCGGATGCCATTTCTGTGTTTCATCATCAATGAAAAGGTCCAAGGGATACAGTAAACCTGAAGTGAAGCATCGGAATCTAAAACTGGACTCACAGGAGAGGTTCAAGTCATAGAAAGTTAGAGTGTCAGGCCTCTTGTCCTTAAGTCGGCATTGTGCCTTTTGTATTAAATTCTGATGGAATTTCTGTCTTTTATCGTCAATAAGAAGGTCCAAGTTATACAGTAAACCTGAAGTGAAGCATCGGAATCTAAAACTGGACTCACAGGAGGGGTTCAAATCATAGAAAGTGAGAGTGTCAGTCCTCTTGTACTTAAGTCGGCATTATGCCTTTTGTATTAAATTCGGATGCAATTTCTGTGTTTCATTGTCAATAAGAATTTCCAAGGGATACGGCAAACGTGAAGTGAAGCATCGGAATCTTAAACTGGGCTCACAGGAGTGGTTCAAATTATAAAAAGTTAGAGTATCAGTCCTCTTGTACTTAGGTTGGCATTGTGCCTTTTGTATTAAATTCCTATGCAATTTCTGTGTTTCATCGTCAATAAGAAGGTCCAAGTGATACAGTAAACCTGAAGTGAAGCATCGGAAACTAAAACTGGACTCACAGGAGAGGTTCATATCATAGAAAGTTAGAGTTTCAGTCCTCTTGTACTTAAGACGGCATTGTGCCTTTTGTATTAAATTCGGATGCAGTTTCTGTGTTTCATCGTTAATAAGAATGTCCAAGGTATACAGTAAACCTGAAGTGAAGCACCGGAAACTAAAACTGGACTCACAGCAGAGGTGCATATCATAGAAAGTTAGAATGTTAGTCCTCTAGTACTTAAGTCGGCATTGTTACGTTTGTATTAAATTCCGATGGAATTTCTGTGCTTCATCGTCAATAAGAAGGTCCAAGGGATACAGTAAACCTGAAGTGAAGCATCGGAAACTAAAACGGGACTCACAGGAGAAGTTCAAATCATAGAAAGTTAGAGTTTCAGTCCTCTCGTACTTAAGTCGGCATTGTGCCATTTATATTAAATTCGAATGCAGTTTCTGTGTTTCATCGTCAATAAGAAGGGCCAAGGTATACAGTAAACCTGAAGTGAAGCACCGGAACCTGAAACTGGACTCACAGCAGAGTTTCAAATCATAGAAACCTAGAGTGTGAGTCCTCTTGTACTTAAGTCGACATTGTGCCTTTTGTATTAAATTCGGATGCAATTTCCTGGTTTTATCGTCAATAAGAAGGTCCAAGGGATACAGTAAACCTGAAGTGAAGCATCGGAATTTAAAACTGGACTTACAGGAGAGGTTCAAATCATGGAAAGAAAGAGTGTCAGTCCTCTTGTACTTATGTCGGCATTGTGCCTTTTGTATTAAATTCGGATGCAATTTCTGTGTTTCATCGTCAATAAGGAGGTCCAAGGGATACAGTAAACCTGAAGTGAAGCATCGGAAACTAAAACTGGACTCACAGGAGAGGTTCAAATCATAGAAAGTTAGAGTGTCAGTCCTCTTGTGTTTAAGTCTGCATTGTGCATTTGTATGAAATTCGGATGAAATTTCTGTGTTTCATCGTCAATAAGGAGGTCCAAGGTATACAGTACACCTGAAGTGAAGCATCGGAATCTAAAACTGGACTCACAGGAGAGGTTCAAATCATAGAGAGTTAGAGTGTCAGTCCTCTTGTACTTTGGTCGGCATTGTGCCTTTTGTATTAAATTCGGATGAAACCTCTGTGTTTCATCGTCAATAAGAAGGTCCAAGGGATACAGTAAACCTGAAGTGAAGCATCGGAAACTAAAACTGGACTCACAGGGGAGGCTCAAATCATAGAAAGTTAGAGTTTCAGTCGTCTTGTACTTAAGTCGGCATTGTGCCTTTTGTATTAAATTCGGATGCAATTTCTGTGCTTCATCGTCAGTAAGAAGGTCCAAGGGATACAGTAAACCTGAAGTGAATAATCGGAAACTAAAACTGGACTCACAGAAGAGTTTCAAATCATAGAAAGTTAGAGTGTCAGTCCACTAGTACTTAAGTCGGCATTGTGCCTTTTGTATTAAATTCGGATGCAATTTCTGGGTTTTATCGTCAATAAGAAGGTCCAAGGGATACAGTAAACCTGAAGTGAAGCATCGGAATTTAAAACTGGACTCACAGGAGAGGTTCAAATCATAGAAAGTTAGTGTCAGTCCTCTTGTACTTAAGTCGGCATTGTGACTTTTGTATTAAATTCGGATGCAATTTCTGTGTTTCATCGACAATAAGAAGGACCAAGGGATACAGTAAACCTGAAGTGAAGCATCGGAATCGAAAACTGGACTCACAGCAGAGATTGAAATCATAGAAAGTTAAAGTGTCAGTCCTCTTGTATATAAGTCGACATTGAGCCTTTTGTATTAAATTCGGATGCCTTTTCTGTGTTTCATCATCAATGAGAAGGTCCAAGGGATACACTAAACCTGAAGTGAAGCATCGGAATCTAAAACTAGACTCACAGGAGAGGTTCAAAACATGGAAAGAAAGAGTGTCAGTCCTCTTGTACTTATGTCGGCATTGTGCCTTTTGTATTAAATTCGGATGCAATTTCTGTGTTTCATCGTCAATAAGGAGGTCCAAGGTATACAGTACACCTGAAGTGAAGCATCGGAATCTAACACTGGACTCACAGGAGAGGTTCAAATCATAGAGAGTTAGAGTGTCAGTCCTCTTGTACTTTGGTCGGCATTGTGCCTTTTGTATTAAATTCGGATGAAACCTCTGTGTTTCATCGTCAATAAGAAGGTTCAAGGGATACAGTAAACCTGAAGTGAAGCATCGAAAACTAAAACTGGACTCACAGGAGAGGCTCAAATCATAGAAAGTTAGAGTGTCAGGCCTCTTGTCCTTATCTCGGCATTGTGCCTTTTGTATTAAATTCGGATGCAATTTCTGTGTTTCATCGTCAATAACAAGGTCCAAGGTATACAGTAAACCTGAAGTGAAGCATCGGAAACTAAATCTAGATTCACAGGAGAGTTTCAAATCATAGAAAGTTAGAGTGTCAGTCCTCTTGTATTTAAGTCTGCATTGTGCATTTGTATTAAATTCGGATGAAATTTCTGTGTTTCATCGTCAATAAGGAGGTCCAAGGTATACAGTACACCTGAAGTGAAGCATCGGAATCTAAAACTGGACTCACAGGAGAGGTTCAAATCATAGAGAGTTAGAGTGTGAGTCCTCTTGTACTTTGGTCGGCATTGTGCCTTTTGTATTAAATTCGGATGAAACCTCTGTGTTTCATCGTCAATAAGAAGGTCCAAGGGATACAGTAAACCTGAAGTGAAGCATCGGAAACTAAAACTGGACTCACAGGAGAGGCTCAAATCATAGAAAGTTAGAGTTTCAGTCGTCTTGTACTTAAGTCGGCATTGTGCCTTTTGTATTAAATTCGGATGCAATTTCTGTGCTTCATCGTCAATAAGAAGGTCCAAGGGATACAGTAAACCTGAAGTGAATAATCGGAAACTAAAACTGGACTCACAGAAGAGTTTCAAATCATAGAAAGTTAGAGTGTCAGTCCTCTAGTACTTAAGTCAGCATTGTGCCTTTTGTATTAAATTCGGATGCAATTTCTGTGTTTCATCGTCAATAAGAAGGTCCAAGGGACACAGTTAACCTGAAGTGTAGCATCGGAAACTAAAACTGGACTCACAGGAGAGGTTCAAAACATAGAAAGTTAGAGTGTCAGTCCTCTAGTACTTAAATCGGCATTGTGCCATTTGTATTAAATTCGGATGCAATTTCTGTGTTTCATCGTCAACAAGAGGGTCCAAGGGATACAGTAAACCTGAAGTGAAGCATCGGAAACTAAAACTGGACTCACAGGAGAGGTTCAAATCATAGAAAGTTAGAGTGTCAGTCCTCTAGTACTTAAGTCGGCATTGTGCCTTTTGTGTTAAATTTGGATCTAATTTCTGTGTTTCATCGTCAATAAGAACGTCCAAGGGATACAGTAAACCTGAAGTGAAGCATCGGAAACTAAAACTGGACTCACAGGAGAGGTTCAAATCATAGAAAGTTAGAGTGTGAGTCCTCTTGTACTTAACTCGGCATTGTGCCTTTTGTATAAAATTCGGATGCAATTTCTGGGTTTTATCGTCAATAAGAAGGTCCAACGGATACAGTAAACCTGAAGTTCAGCATCAGAATCTAAAACTGTACTCACAGGTGAGGTTTAAATCATAGAAAGTTAGTGTCAGTCCTCTTGTACTTAAGTCGGCATTGTGCCTTTTGTATTGAATTCGGATGCAATTTCTGTGTTTCATCGACAATACGAAGGACCAAGGGATACAGTATACCTGAAATGAAGCATCGGAATCGAAAACTGGCCTCACAGCAGAGGTTCAAATCATAGAAAGTTAGAGTGTCAGTCCTCTTGTATTAAAGTCGACATTGAGCCCTTTGTATTAAATTCGGATGCCATTTCTGTGTTTCATCATCAATGAGAAGGTCCAAGGGATACAGTAAACCTGAAGTGAAGCTTCGGAATCTAAAACTGGACTCACAGGAGAGGTTCAAGTCATAGAAAGTTAGAGTGTCAGGCCTCTTGTCCTTAAGTCGGCATTGTGCCTTTTGTATTAAATTCTGATGGAATTTCTGTCTTTTATCGTCAATAAGAAGGTCCAAGTTATACAGTAAACCTGAAGTGAAGCATCGGAATCTAAAACTGGACTCACAGGAGGGGTTCAAATCATAGAAAGTGAGAGTGTCAGTCCTCTTGTACTTAAGTCGGCATTATGCCTTTTGTATTAAATTCGGATGCAATTTCTGTGTTTCATCGTCAATTCGAAGGTCCAAGGGATACAGTAGACCTGAAGTGAAGCATCGGAAACTAAAACTGGACTCACAGGAGAGGTTCAAATCATAGAAAGTTAGAGTGACAGTCCTCTAGCACTTAAATCAGCATTGTGCCTTTTGTATTAAATTCGGATGCAATTTCTGTGTTTCATTGTCAATAAGAATTTCCAAGGGATACGGCAAACCTGAAGTGAAGCATCAGAATCTAAAACTGGGCTCACAGGAGTGGTTCAAATTATAAAAAGTTAGAGTATCAGTCCTCTTGTACTTAGGTTGGCATTGTGCCTTTTGTATTAAATTCCTATGCAATTTCTGTGTTTCATCGTCAATAAGAAGGTCCAAGTGATACAGTAAACCTGAAGTGAAGCATCGGAAACTAAAACTGGACTCACAGGAGAGGTTCATATCATAGAAAGTTAGAGTTTCAGTCCTCTTGTACTTAACTCGGCATTGTGCCTTTTGTATCAAATTCGGATGCAGTTTCTGTGTTTCATCGTTAATAAGAATGTCCAAGGTATACAGTAAACCTGAAGTGAAGCACCGGAAACTAAAACTGGACTCACAGCAGAGGTGAGAATCATAGAAAGTTAGAATGTCAGTCCTCTAGTACTTAAGTCGGCATTGTTACGTTTGTATTAAATTCCGATGGAATTTCTGTGCTTCATCGTCAATAAGAAGGTCCAAGGGATACAGTAAACCTGAAGTGAAGCATCGGAAACTAAAACGGGACTCACAGGAGAAGTTCAAATCATAGAAAGTTAGAGTTCCAGTCCTCTCGTACTTAAGTCGGCATTGTGCCATTTATATTAAATTCGAATGCAGTTTCTGTGTTTCATCGTCAATAAGAAGGTCCAAGGTATACAGTAAACCTGAAGTGAAGCACCGTAAACTAAAACTGGACTCACAGCAGAGTTTCAAATCATAGAAACCTAGAGTGTGAGTCCTCTTGTACCTAAGTCGGCATTGTGCTTTTGTATTAAATTCGGATGCAATTTCTGGGTTTTATCGTCAATAAGAAGGTCCAAGGGATACAGTAAACCTGAAGTGAAGCATCGGAATTTAAAACTGGACTCACAGGAGAGGTTCAAATCATAGAAAGTTAGTGTCAGTCCTCTTGTACTTAAGTCGGCATTGTGACTTTTGTATTAAATTCGGATGCAATTTCTGTGTTTCATCGACAATAAGAAGGACCAAGGGATACAGTAAACCTGAAGTGAAGCATCGGAATCGAAAACTGGACTCACAGCAGAGATTCAAATCATAGAAAGTTAAAGTGTCAGTCCTCTTGTATATAAGTCGACATTGAGCCTTTTGTATTAAATTCGGATGCCTTTTCTGTGTTTCATCATCAATGAGGAGGTCCAAGGGATACACTAAACCTGAAGTGAAGCATCGGAATCTAAAACTAGACTCACAGGAGAGGTTCAAAACATGGAAAGAAAGAGTGTCAGTCCTCTTGTACTTATGTCGGCATTGTGCCTTTTGTATTAAATTCGGATGCAATTTCTGTGTTTCATCGTCAGTAAGGAGGTCCAAGGGATACAGTAAACCTGAAGTGAAGCATCGGAAACTAAAACTGGACTCACAGGAGAGGCTCAAATCATAGAAAGTTAGAGTGTCAGGCCTCTTGTCCTTATCTCGGCATTGTGCCTTTTGTATTAAATTCGGATGCAATTTCTGTGTTTCATCGTCAATAACAAGGTCCAAGGTATACAGTAAACCTGAAGTGAAGCATCGGAAACAAAACCTAGATTCACAGGAGAGTTTCAAATCATAGAAAGTTAGAGTGTCAGTCCTCTTGTATTTAAGTCTGCATTGTGCATTTGTATTAAATTCGGATGAAATTTCTGTGTTTCATCGTCAATAAGGAGGTCCAAGGTATACAGTACACTTGAAGTGAAGCATCGGGATCTAAAACTGGACTCACAGGAGAGGTTCAAATCATAGAGAGTTGGAGTGTCAGTCCTCTTGTACTTTGGTCGGCATTGTGCCTTTTGTATTAAATTCGGATGAAACCTCTGTGTTTCATCGTCAATAAGAAGGTCCAAGGGATACAGTAAACCTGAAGTGAAGCATCGGAAACTAAAACTGGACTCACAGGAGAGGCTCAAATCATAGAAAGTTAGAGTGTCAGGCCTCTTGTCCTTATCTCGGCATTGTGCCTTTTGTATTAAATTCGGATGCAATTTCTGTGTTTCATCGTCAATAAGAAAGTCCAAGGGATACAGTAAACCTGAAGTGAAGCATCAGAATCTAAAACTGGACTCACAGGATGGGTTCAAATCATAGAAAATTAGAGTTCCAGTCCTCTCGTACTTAAGTCGGCATTGTGCCATTTATATTAAATTCGAATGCAGTTTCTGTGTTTCATCGTCAATAAGAAGGTCCAAGGTATACAGTAAACCTGAAGTGAAGCACCGTAAACTAAAACTGGACTCACAGCAGAGTTTCAAATCATAGAAACCTAGAGTGTGAGTCCTCTTGTACTTAAGTCGGCATTGTGCTTTTGTATTAAATTCGGATGCAATTTCTGGGTTTTATCGCCAATAAGAAGGTCCAAGGGATACAGTAAACCTGAAGTGAAGCATCGGAATTTAAAACTGGACTCACAGGAGAGGTTCAAATCATAGAAAGTTAGTGTCAGTCCTCTTGTACTTAAGTCGGCATTGTGACTTTTGTATTAAATTCGGATGCAATTTCTGTGTTTCATCGACAATAAGAAGGACCAAGGGATACAGTAAACCTGAAGTAAAGCATCGGAATCGAAAACTGGACTCACAGCAGAGATTCAAATCATAGAAAGTTAAAGTGTCAGTCCTCTTGTATATAAGTCGACATTGAGCCTTTTGTATTAAATTCGGATGCCTTTTCTGTGTTTCATCATCAATGAGGAGGTCCAAGGGGTACACTAAACCTGAAGTGAAGCATCGGAATCTAAAACTAGACTCACAGGAGAGGTTCAAAACATGGAAAGAAAGAGTGTCAGTCCTCTTGTACTTATGACGGCATTGTGCCTTTTGTATTAAATTCGGATGCAATTTCTGTGTTTCATCGTCAATAAGGAGGTCCAAGGGATACAGTAAACCTGAAGTCAAGCATCGGAAACTAAAACTGGACTCACAGGAGAGCCTCAAATCATAGAAAGTTAGAGTGTCAGGCCTCTTGTCCTTATCTCGGCATTGTGCCTTTTGTATTAAATTCGGATGCAATTTCTGTGTTTCATCGTCAATAACAAGGTCCAAGGTATACAGTAAACCTGAAGTGAAGCATCGGAAACTAAACCTAGATTCACAGGAGAGTTTCAAATCATAGAAAGTTAGAGTGTCAGTCCTCTTGTATTTAAGTCTGCATTGTGCATTTGTATTAAATTCGGATGAAATTTCTGTGTTTCATCGTCAATAAGGAGGTCCAAGGTATACAGTACACCTGAAGTGAAGCATCGGAATCTAAAACTGGACTCACAGGAGAGGTTCAAATCATAGAGAGTTAGAGTGTCAGTCCTCTTGTACTTTGGTCGGCATTGTGCCTTTTGTATTAAATTCGGATGGAACCTCTGTGTTTCATCGTCAATAAGAAGGTCCAAGGGATACAGTAAACCTGAAGTGAAGCATCGGAAACTAAAACTGGATTCACAGGAGAGGCTCAAATCATAGAAAGTTAGAGTGTCAGGCCTCTTGTCCTTATCTCGGCATTGTGCCTTTTGTATTAAATTCGGATGCAATTTCTGTGTTTCATCGTCAATAACAAGGTCCAAGGTATACAGTATACCTGAAGTGAAGCATCGGAAACTAAACCTAGATTCACAGGAGAGTTTCAAATCATAGAAAGTTAGAGTGTCAGTCCTCTTGTATTTAAGTCTGCATTGTGCATTTGTATTAAAATCGGATGAAATTTCTGTGTTTCATCGTCAATAAGGAGGTCCAAGGTATACAGTACACCTGAAGTGAAGCATCGGAATCTAAAACTGGACTCACAGGAGAGGTTCAAATCATAGAGAGTTAGAGTGTCAGTCCGCTTGTACTTTGGTCGGCATTGTGCCTTTTGTATTAAATTCGGATGAAACCTCTGAGTTTCATCGTCAATAAGAAGGTCCAAGGGATACAGTAAACCTGAAGTGAAGCATCGGAAACTAAAACTGGACTCACAGGAGAGGCTCAAATCATAGAAATTTAGAGTTTCAGTCGTCTTGTACTTAAGTCGGCATTGTGCCTTTTGTATTAAATTCGGATGCAATTTCTGTGCTTCATCGTCAATACGAAGGTCCAAGGGATACAGTAAACCTGAAGTGAATAATCGGAAACTAAAACTGGACTCACAGAAGAGTTTCAAATCATAGAAAGTTAGAGTGTCAGTCCTCTAGTACTTAAGTCGGCATTGTGCCTTATGTATTAAATTCGGATGCAATTTCTGTGTTTCATCGTCAATAAGAAGGTCCAAGGGATACAGTTAACCTGAAGTGTAGCATCGGAAACTAAAACTGGACTCACAGGAGAGGTTCAAAACATAGAAAGTTAGAGTGTCAGTCCTCTAGTACTTAAATCGGCATTGTGCCATTTGTATTAAATTCGGATGCAATTTCTGTGTTTCATCGTCAATAAGAAGGTCCAAGGGATACGGCAAACCTGAAGTGAAGCATCGGAATCTCAAACTGGGCTCACAGGAGTGGTTCAAATCATAGAAAGTTAGAGCATCAGTCCTCTTGTACTTAGGTCGGCATTGTGCCTTTTTTATTAAATTCCGATGCAATTTCTGTGTTTCATCGTCAATAAGAAAGTCCAAGGGATACAGTAAACCTGAAGTGAAGCATCAGAATCTAAAACTGGACTCACGGGATGGGTTCAAATCATAGAAAATTAGAGTATCAGTCCTCTAGTGCTTAAGTCGGCATTGTGCCTTTTGTATTAAATTCGGATGCAATTTCTTTGTTTCATTGTCAATTAGAGGGACCAAGGGATACAGTAAACCTGAAGTAATGCATCGGAAACTAAAATTGGACTTACGGGTGAGGTTCAAATCATTGAAAGTTAGAGTGTCAGTCCTCTGGTACTTAAGTCGGCATTGTGCCTTTTGTATTAAATTCGGATGCAATTTCTGTGTTTCATCGTCAACAAGAGGGTCCAAGGGATACAGTAAACCTGAAGTGAAGCATCGGAAACTAAAACTGGACTCACAGCAGAGGTTCAAATCATAGAAAGTTAGAGTGTCGGTCCTCTTGTATTAAAGTCGACATTGAGCTCTTTCTATTAAATTCGGATGCCATTTCTGTGTTTCATCATCAATGAGAAGGTCCAAGGGATACAGTAAACCTGAAGTGAAGCATCGGAATCTAAAACTGGACTCACAGGAGAGGTTCAAGTCATAGAAAGTTAGAGTGTCAGGCCTCTTGTCCTTAAGTCGGCATTGTGCCTTTTGTATTATATTCTGATGGAATTTCTGTCTTTTATCGTCAATAAGAAGGTCCAAGTTATACAGTAAACCTGAAGTGAAGCATCGGAATCTAAAACTGGACTCACAGGAGGGATTCAAATCATAGAAAGTGAGAGTGTCAGTCCTCTTGTACTTAAGTCGGCATTATGCCTTTTGTATTAAATTCGGATGCAATTTCTGTGTTTCATCGTCAATTCGAAGGTCCAAGGGATACAGTAGACCTGAAGTGAAGCATCGGAAACTAAAACTAGACTCACAGGAGAGGTTCAAATCATAGAAAGTTAGAGTGACAGTCCTCTAGTACTTAAATCGGCATTTTGCCTTTTGTATTAAATTCGGATGCAATTTCTGTGTTTCATTGTCAATAAGAATTTCCAAGGCAAACCTGAAGTGAAGCATCGGAATCTAAAACTGGGCTCACAGGAATGGTTCAAATTATAAAAAGTTAGAGTATCAGCCCTCTTGTACTTAGGTTGGCATTGTGCCTTTTGTATTAAATTCCTATGCAATTTCTGTGTTTCATCGTCAATAAGAAGGTCCAAGTGATACAGTAAACCTGAAGTGAAGCATCGGAAACTAAAACTGGACTCACAGGAGAGGTTCATATCATAGAAAGTTAGAGTTTCAGTCCTCTTGTACTTAAGACGGCTTTGTGCCTTTTGTATTAAATTCGGATGCAGTTTCTGTGTTTCATCGTTAATAAGAATGTCCAAGGTATACAGTAAACCTGAAGTGAAGCACCGGAAACTAAAACTGGACTCACAGCAGAGGTGCAAATCATAGAAAGTTAGAATGTCAGTCCTCTAGTACTTAAGTCGGCATTGTTACGATTGTATTAAATTCCGATGGAATTTCTGTGCTTCATCGTCAATAAGAAGGTCCAAGGGATACAGTAAACCTGAAGTGAAGCACCGGAAACTAAAACTGGACTCACAGCAGAGTTTCAAATCATAGAAACCTAGAGTGTGAGTCCTCTTGTACTTAAGTCGGCATTGTGCCTTTTGTATTAAATTCGGATGCAATTTCTGGGTTTTATCGTCAATAAGAAGGTCCAAGGGATACAGTAAACCTGAAGTGAAGCATCGGAATTTAAAACTGGACTTACAGGAGAGGTTCAAATCATAGAAAGTTAGTGTCAGTCCTCTTGTACTTAAGTCGGCATTGTGACTTTTGTATTAAATTCGGATGCAATTTCTGTGTTTCATCGACAATAAGAAGGACCAAGGGATACAGTAAACCTGAAGTGAAGCATCGGAATCGAAAACTGGACTCACAGCAGAGATTCAAATCATAGAAAGTTAAAGTGTCAGTCCTCTTGTATATAAGTCGACATTGAGCCTTTTGTATTAAATTCGGATGCCTTTTCTGTGTTTCATCATCAATGAGAAGGTCCAAGGGATACACTAAACCAGAAGTGAAGCATCGGAATCTAAAACTAGACTCACAGGAGAGGTTCAAAACATGGAAAGAAAGAGTGTCAGTCCTCTTGTACTTATGTCGGCATTGTGCCTCTTGTATTAAATTCGGATGCAATTTCTGTGTTTCATCGTCAATAAGGAGGTCCAAGGGATACAGTAAACCTGAAGTGAAGCATCGGAAACTAAAACTGGACTCACAGGAGAGTTTCAAATCATAGAAAGTTAGAGTGTCAGTCCTCTTGTGTTTAAGTCTGCATTGTGCATTTGTATTAAATTCGGATGAAATTTCTGTGTTTCATCGTCAATAAGGAGGTCCAAGGTATACAGTACACCTGAAGTGAAGCATCGGAATCTAAAACTGGACTCACAGGAGAGGTTCAAATCATAGAGAGTTAGAGTGTCAGTCCTCTTGTACTTTGGTCGGCATTGTGCCTTTTGTATTAAATTCGCATCCAATTTCTGTGCTTCATCGTCAGTAAGAAGGTCCAAGGGATACAGTAAACCTGAAGTGAAGCATCGGAATCTAAAACTGGACTCACAGGAGGGGTTCAAATCATAGAAAGTTAGAGTGTCAGTCCTCTAGTACTTAAGTCGGCATTGTGCCTTTTGTATTAAATTCGGATGCAATTTCTGTGTTTCATCGTCAATAAGAAGGTAGAAAGGGATAGAGTAAACCTGAAGTGAAGCATCGGAATCTAAAACTGGACTCACAGGAGGGGTTCAAATCATATAAAGTTAGAGTGTCAGTCCTCTAGTACTTAAGTCGGCATTGTGCTTTTTGTATTAAATTCGGATGCAAATTCTTTGTTTCATCGTCAATAAGAAGGTCTAAGAGATACAGTAAACCTGAAGTGAAGCATCGGAATCTAAAACTGGACTCACAGGAGAGGTTCAAATCATAGAAAGTTAGAGTGTCAGGCCTCTTGTCCTTAAGTCGGCATTGTGCCTTTTGTATTAAATTCGGATGCAATTTCTGTGTTTCATCGTCAACAAGAAGGTCCAAGGGATACAGTACACCCGATTTGAAGCATCGGAAACTAAAACTGCACTCACAGGAGAGGTTCAAATCATTGAATGTTAGAGTGTCAGTCCTCTAGTACTTAAGTCGGCATTGTGCTTTTTGTATTAAATTCGGATGCAAATTCTGTGTTTCATCGTCAATAAGAATGTTCAAGAGATACAGTAAACCTGAAGTGAAGCATTGGAATCTAAAACTGGACTCACAGGAGAGGTTCAAATCATAGAAAGTTAGAGTGTCAGGCCTCTTGTCCTTAAGTCGGCATTGTGCCTTTTGTTTAAATTCGGATGGAATTTCTGTGCTTCATCGTCAATAAGAAGGTCCAAGGGATACAGTAAACCTGAAGTGAAGCATCGGAAACTAAAACTGGACTCACAGGAGAGGTTCCAGTCATAGAAAGTTAGAGTGTCAGTCCTCTTGTACTTAAGTCGGCATTGTGCCTTTTGTATTAAATTCGGATGCAATTTCTGTGTTTCGTCGTCAATAAGAAGGTCCAAGGCATACAGTAAACCTGAGGTGAAGCATCGGAAACTAAACCTGGACTCACAGGAGAGTTTCATATCATAGAAAGTTAGAGTGTCAGTCCTCTTGTATTTAAGTCGGCATTGTGCATTTGTATTAAATTCGGATAAAATTTCTGTGTTCATCGTCAATAAGAAGATCCAAGGTATACAGTACACCTGAAGTGAAGCATCGGAATCTAAAACTGGACTCACAGGAGAGGTTCAAATCATAGTACGTTAGAGTGTCAGTCCTCTTGTACTTAAGTCGGCATTGTGCCTTTTGTATTAAATTCGGATGCAATTTCTGTGTTTCATCGTCAATAAGAAGGTCCAAGGGATACAGTAAACCTGATGTGAAGCATCGGAAACTAAAACTGAACTCACAGGAGAGGTTCAAATCATAGAAAGTTAGAGTGTCAGTCCTCCAGTACTTAAGTCGGCATTGTGCCTTTTGTATTAAATTCGGAAGCAATCTCTGTGTTTCATCGTCATTAAGAAGGTCCAAGGGATACAGTAAACCTGAAGTGAAGCATCGGAAACTAAAACTGGACTCAAAGGAGAGGTACAAATCATAGAAAGTTAGAGTATCAGTCCTCTTGTACTTAAGTCGGCATTGTGCCTTTTGTATTAAATTCGGATGCAATTTCTGTGTTTCATCGTCAATAAGAAGGTCCAAGGGATACAGTAAACCTGAAGTGAAGCATCGGAAACTAAAACTGGACTCACAGGAGAGGTTCAAATCATAGAAAGTTAGAGTGTCAGTCCTCTAGTACTTAAGTCGGCATTGTGCCTTTTGTATTAAATTCGGATGCAATTTCTGTGTTTCATCGTCAATAAGAAGGTCCAAGGGATACAGTAAACCTAAAGTGAAGCATCGGAATCAAAAACTGGACTCACAGGAGGGGTTAAAATCATAGAAAGTTAGAGCATCAGTCCTCTTGTACTTAAGTCGGCATTGTGCATTTTGTATTAAATTCGGATGCAATTTCTGAGTTTCATCGTCAATAAGAAGGTCCAAGGGATACAGTAAACCTCAAGTGAAGTATCGGAATCTAAAACTGGACTCACGGGAGGGGTTCAAATCGTAGAAAGTTAGAGTATCAGTCCTCTTGTACTTAAGTCGGCATTGTGCCTTTTGTATTGAATTCGGATCCAATTTCTGTGTTTCATCGTCAATAAGAAGGACCAAGGGATACAGTAAACATGAAGTGAAGCATCGGAAACTAAAACTGGATATACAGGAGAGGCTCAAATCATAGAAAGTTAGAGTGTCAGTCCTCTAGTACTTAAGTCGGCATTGTGCCTTTTGTATTAAATTCGGATGCAATTTCTGTGTTTCATCGTCAATAAGAAGGTCCAAGGGATACAGTAAACCTGAAGTGAAGCATCGGAAACTGAAACTGGACTCACAGGAGAGGTTCCAATCATAGAAAGTTAGAGTGTCAGTCCTCTAGTACTTAAGTCGGCCTTGTGCCTTTGTATTAAATTCGGATGCAATTTCTGTGTTTCATCGTCAATAAGAAGGTCCAAGGGATACAGTAAACCTGAAGTGAAGCATCGGAAACTAAAACTAGACTCACAGGAGGGGTTCAAATCACAGAAAGTTAGAGCTTCAGTCCTCTTGCCTTTAAGTCGGCATTGTGCCTTTTGTATTAAATTCGCATGCAATTTCTGTGCTTCATCGTCAATAAGAAGGTCCAAGGGATACAGTAAACCTGAAGTGAAGCATCGGAATCTAAGACTTGACTCACAGGAGGGGTTCAAATCATAGAAAGTTAGAGTGTCAGTCCTCTAGTACTTAAGTCGGCATTGTGCCTTTTGTAGTAAATTCGGATGCAATTTCTGTGTTTCATCGTCAATAAGAAGGTCCAAGGGATACAGTAAATCTGAAGTGTACCATCGGAAACTAAAACTGGACTCACAGGAGAGGTTCAAAACAAAGAAAATTAGAGTGTCAGTTCTCTAGTACTAAAGTCGGCTTTTTGCCTTTTGTATTAAACTCGGATGCAATTTCTGTGTTTCATCGTCAATAAGAAGGTCCAAGAGATACAGTAAACCTGAAGTGAAGCATCGGAAACTGAAACTGGACTCACAGGAGAGGTTCAAATCATAGAAAGTTAAAGTGTCAGTCGAGTAGTACTTAAGTCGGCATTGTGCCTTTTGTATTATATTCGGATGCAATTTCTGTGCTTCATCGACAATAAGAAGGTCCAAGGGATACAGTAAACCTCAAGTGAAGCATCGGAATCTGAAACTAGACTCACAGGAGGGGTTCAAATTATAGAAAGTTAGAGTATCTGTCCTCTTGTACTTAAGTCGGCATTGTGCCTTTTGTATTAAATTTAGATGCAATTTCTGTGTTTCATCGTCAATAAGAAGGTCCAAGGTATACGGTAAACCTGAAGTGAAGCATCGGAAACTAAAACTGGATTCACAGGAGAGGTTCAAATCATAGAAAGTTCGAGTGTCAGTCCTCTAGTACTTAAGTCGGCATTGTGCCTTTTGTATTAAATTCGGATGCAATTTCTGTGTTTCATCGTCAATAAGTAGGTCCAAGGGATACAGTAAACCTGAAGTGAAGCATCGGAAACTAAAACTGGACTCACAGGAGAGGTTCAAATCATAGAAAGTTAGAGTGTCAGCCCTCTAGTACTTAAGTCGGCCTTGTGCCATTTGTATTAAATTCGGATGCGATTTCTGTGTTTCATCGTCAATAAGAAGGTCCAAGGGATACAGTAAACCTGAAGTGAAGCATCGGATTCAAAATCTAGACTCACAGGAGAGGTTCAAAGCATAAAAAGAAAGAGTGTCAGTCAACTTGTACTTAAGTCGGCATTGTGCCTGTTGTATTAAATTCAGATGCAATTTCTGTGTTTCATCGTCGATAAGAAGGTCCAAGAGATATAGTAAACCTGAAGTGAAGCATCGAAATCTAAAACTGGACTCACAGGAGAGGTTCAAATCATAGAAAGTTAGTGTGTCAGGCCTCTTGTCCTTAAGTCGGCATTGTACCTTTTGTATTAATTTCTGATGGAATTTCTGTCTTTTATCGTCAATAAGAAGGTCCAAGTTATACAGTAAACCTGAAGTGAAACATCGGAATCTAAAACTGGACTCACAGGAGGGGTTCATATCATAGAAAGTGAGAGTGTCAGTCCTCTTGTACTTAAGTCGGCATTATGAATTCTGTATTAAATTCGGATGCAATTTCTGTGTTTCATCGTCAATTCGAAGGTCCAAGGGATACAGTAAACCTGAAGTGAAGCATCGGAATCTAAAACTGGACTCACATTAGAGGTTCAAATCATAGAAAGTTAGAGTGTCAGTCCTCTAGTACTTAAGTCGGCATTGTGCCTTTTGTATTAAATTCGGATGCAATTTCTGTGTTACATCGTCAATATGAAGGTCCAAGGGATACAGTAAACCTGACGTGTAGCATCGGAAACTAAAACTGTACTCACAGGAGAAGTTCAAATCAAAGAAAGTTAAAGTGTCAGTCCTCTAGTACTTAAGTCGGCATTGTGCCTTTTGTATTAAATTCAGATGCAATTTCTGTGGTTCATCGTCAATAAGAAGGTCCAAGGGATACAGTAAACCTGAAGTGAAGCATCGTAATCTAAAACTGGACTCACAAGAGGGGTTCAAATCATAGAAAGTTAGAGTATCAGTCCTCTTGTACTTAAGTCATCATTGTGCCATTTATATTAAATTCGGATGCAATTTCTGTGTTTCATCGTCAATAAGAAGGTCCAAGGGATACAATAAACCTGAAGTGAGGCATCGGAATCTAAAACTGGACTCACAGGAGGGGTTCAAATCATAGAAAGTTAGAGTGTCAGTCCTCTTCTACTTAAGTCTTCATTGTGCTTTTTGTATTAAATTCGGATGCAATTTCTGTGTTTCATCGACAATAAGAAGGACCAAGGGATACAGTAAACCTGAAGTGAAACATCGTAATCGAAAACTGGGCTCACAGCAGAGGTTCAAATCATAGAAAGTTAGAGGGTCAGTCCTCTAGTACACAAGTCGACATTGAGCCTCTTGTATTAAATTCGGATGCAATTTCTGTGTTTCATCATCAATGACAAAGCCCAATGGATACAGTAAACCTAAAGTGAAGAATCGGAATCTAAAACTAGACTCACAGGAGAGGTTCAAAACATAGAAAGAAAGAGTGTCAGTCCTCTTGTACATAAGTCGGCATTGTGCGTCTTGTATTACATTCGGTTGCAATTTCTGTGTTTCATCGTCAATAAGAAGGTCCAAGGATACAGTAAACCTGAAGTGAAGCATCGGAATCTAAAACTGGACTCACAGGAGAGGTTCAAAAATCATAGAAAGTTAGAGTGTCAGGCCTCTTGTCCTTAGGTCGGCATTGTGCCTTTTGTATTAAATTCTGATGGAAATTCTGTCTTTTATCGTCAATAAGAAGGTCCAAGTTATACAGTTAACCTGAAGTGAAACATCGGAATCTAAAACTGGACTCACAGGAGGGGTTCAAATCATAGAAAGTGAGAGTGTCAGTCCTCTTGTACTTAAGTCGGCATTATGCCTTTTGTATTAAATTCGGATGCAATTTCTGTGTTTCATCGTCAATTCGAAGGTTCAAGGGATTCAGTAAACTTGAAGTGAAGCATCGGAAACTAAAACTGGACTCACAGGAGAGGTTCAAATCATAGAAAGTTAGAGTGTCAGTCCTCTTGTACTTAAGTCGGCATTTTGCCTTTTGTATTAAACTCGGATGCAATTTCTTTGTTTCATCGTCAATAAGAAGGTCCAAGGTATACAGTAAACCTGAAGTGAAGCATCGGAAACTAAACCTGGACTCACAGGAGAGTTTCAAATCATAGAAAGTTAGAGTTTCAGTCCTCTAGTACTTAAGTCGGCATTGTGCCTTTTGTATTAAATTTGGATGCAATTTCTGTGTTTCATCGTCAATAAGAAGGTCCAAGGGATACAGTAAACCTGAAGTGAAGCATCGGAATCTAAAACTGGACTCACAGGAGGGGTTCAAATCATAGAAAGTTAGAGTATCAGTCCTCTTGTACTTAAGTCGGCATTGTGCCTTTTGTATTAAATTCGGATGCAATTTCTGTGTTTCATCGACAATAAGAAGGGCCAAGGAATACAATAAACCTGAATTGAAGCATCGGAATCTAAAACTGGACTCACAGGAGGGGTTCAAATCATAGAAAGTTAGAGTATCTGTCCTCTTGTACTTAAGTAGGCATTGTGCCTTTTGTATTAAATTCTGATGGAATTTCTGTCTTTTATCGTCAATAAGAAGGTCCAAGTTATACAGTAAACCTGAAATGAAACATCGGAATCTAAAACTGGACTCACAAGAGGGGTTCAAATCATAGAAAGTTAGAGTATCAGTCCTCTTGTACTTAAGTCATCATTGTGCCATTTATATTAAATTCGGATGCAATTTCTGTGTTTCATCGTCAATAAGAAGGTCCAAGGGATACAATAAACCTGAAGTGAGGCATCGGAATCTAAAACTGGACTCACAGGAGGGGTTCAAATCATAGAAAGTTAGTGTGTCAGTCCTCTTCTACTTAAGTCTTCATTGTGCTTTTTGTATTAAATTCGGATGCAATTTCTGTGTTTCATCGACAATAAGAAGGACCAAGGGATACAGTAAACCTGAAGTGAAACATCGTAATCGAAAACTGGGCTCACAGCAGAGGTTCAAATCATAGAAAGTTAGAGGGTCAGTCCTCTAGTACATAAGTCGACATTGAGCCTCTTGTATTAAATTCGGATGCAATTTCTGTGTTTCATCATCAATGACAAAGCCCAATGGATACAGTAAACCTAAAGTGAAGAATCGGAATCTAAAACTAGACTCACAGGAGAGGTTCAAAACATAGAAAGAAAGAGTGTCAGTCCTCTTGTACATAAGTCGGCATTGTGCGTCTTGTATTACATTCGGTTGCAATTTCTGTGTTTCATCGTCAATAAGAAGGTCCAAGGATACAGTAAACCTGAAGTGAAGCATCGGAATCTAAAACTGGACTCACAGGAGAGGTTCAAAAATCATAGAAAGTTAGAGTGTCAGGCCTCTTGTCCTTAGGTCGGCATTGTGCCTTTTGTATTAAATTCTGATGGAAATTCTGTCTTTTATCGTCAATAAGAAGGTCCAAGTTATACAGTTAACCTGAAGTGAAACATCGGAATCTAAAACTGGACTCACAGGAGGGGTTCAAATCATAGAAAGTGAGAGTGTCAGTCCTCTTGTACTTAAGTCGGCATTATGCCTTTTGTATTAAATTCGGATGCAATTTCTGTGTTTCATCGTCAATTCGAAGGTTCAAGGGATTCAGTAAACTTGAAGTGAAGCATCGGAAACTAAAACTGGACTCACAGGAGAGGTTCAAATCATAGAAAGTTAGAGTGTCAGTCCTCTTGTACTTAAGTCGGCATTTTGCCTTTTGTATTAAACTCGGATGCAATTTCTTTGTTTCATCGTCAATAAGAAGGTCCAAGGTATACAGTAAACCTGAAGTGAAGCATCGGAAACTAAACCTGGACTCACAGGAGAGTTTCAAATCATAGAAAGTTAGAGTTTCAGTCCTCTAGTACTTAAGTCGGCATTGTGCCTTTTGTATTAAATTCGGATGCAATTTCTGTGTTTCATCGTCAATAAGAAGGTCCAAGGGATACAGTAAACCTGAAGTGAAGCATCGGAATCTAAAACTGGACTCACAGGAGGGGTTCAAATCATAGAAAGTTAGAGTATCAGTCCTCTTGTACTTAAGTCGGCATTGTGCCTTTTGTATTAAATTCGGATGCAATTTCTGTGTTTCATCGACAATAAGAAGGGCCAAGGAATACAATAAACCTGAATTGAAGCATCGGAATCTAAAACTGGACTCACAGGAGGGGTTCAAATCATAGAAAGTTAGAGTATCTGTCCTCTTGTACTTAAGTAGGCATTGTGCCTTTTGTATTAAATTCTGATGGAATTTCTGTCTTTTATCGTCAATAAGAAGGTCCAAGTTATACAGTAAACCTGAAATGAAACATCGGAATCTAAAACTGGACTCACAGGAGGGGTTCAAATCATAGAAAGTGAGAGTGTCAGTCCTCTTGTACTTAAGTCGGCATTATGAATTCTGTACTAAATTCGGATGCAATTTCTGTGTTTCATCGTCAATTCGAAGGTCCAAGGGATACAGTAAACCTGAAGTGAAGCATCGGATACTAAAACTGGACTCACAGGAGGGGTTCAAATCATAGAATGTTAGAGTGTCAGTCCTCTTGTACTTAAGTCCGCATTGTGCCTTTTGTATTAAACTCGGAAGCAATTTCTGTGTTTCATCGTCAATAAGAAGGTCCAAGGGATACAGTAAACCTGAAGTGAAGCATCAGAATCTAAAACTGGACTCACATTAGAGGTTCAAATCATAGAAAGTTAGAGTGTCAGTCCTCTAGTACTTAAGTCGGCATTGTGACTTTTCTATTAAATTGGGATGCAATTTCTGTGATTCATCGTCAATATGAAGGTCCAAGGGATACAGTAAACCTGAAGTGTAGCATCGGAAACTAAAACTGGACTCACAGGATTGGTTCAAATCATAGAAAGTTAGAGTGTCAGTACTCTAGTACTTAAGTCGGCATTGTGCCTTTTGTATTAAATTCGGATGCAATTTCTGTGTTTCATCGTCAATAAGAAGGTCCAAGGGATACAGTAAACCTGAAGTGAAGCGTCGGAAACTAAAACTGGACTCACAGGAGAGGTTCAAATCAAAGATAGTTAAAGTGTCAGTCCTCTAGTACTTAAGTCGGCATTGTGCCTTTTGTATTAAATTCGGATGACATTTCTGTGTTTCATCGTCAATAAGAAAGTCCAAGGGATACAGTAAACCTGAAGTGAAGCATCGTAATCGAAAACTGGAATCACAAGAGGGGTTCAAATCATAGAATGTTAGAGTATCAGTCCTCTTGTACTTAAGTCATCATTGTGCCATTTATATTAAATTCGGATGCAATTTCTGCGTTTCATCGTCAATAAGAAGGTCCAAGGGATACAATAAACCTGAAGTGAGGCATCGGAATCTAAAACTGGACTCACAGGAGGGGTTCAAATCATAGAAAGTTAGAGTGTCAGTCCTCTTGTACTTAAGTCGGCATTGTGCCTTTTGTATTAAATTCGGATGCAATATCTGGGTTTTATCGTCAATAAGAAGGTCCAAGGGATACAGTAAACCTGAAGTGAAGCATCGGAATCTAAAACTGGACTCACAGGAGAGGTTCAAATCATAGAAAGTTAGAGTGTCAGTCCTCTTGTACTTAAGTCTTCATTGTGCTTTTTGTATTAAATTCGGATGCAATTTCTGTGTTTCATCGACAATAAGAAAGACCAAGGGATACAGTAAACCTGAAGTGAAACATCGTAATCGAAAACTGGACTCACAGCAGAGGTTCAAATCATAGAAAGTTAGAGGGTCAGTCCTCTAGTACATAAGTCGATATTGAGCCTCTTGTATTAAATTCGGATGCAATCTCTGTGTTTCATCATCAATGACAAAGCCCAAGGGATACAGTAAACCTAAAGTGAAGAATCGGAATCTAAAACTAGACTCACAGGAGAGGTTCAAAACATAGAAAGAAAGAGTGTCAGTCCTCTTGTACTTAAGTCGGCATTGTGCCTTTTGTTTTAAATTCGGTGGCAATTTCTGTGTTTCATCGTCAATAAGAAGGTCCATGGGATACAGTAAACCTGAAGTGAAGCATCGGAATCTAAAACTGGACTCACAGGAGAGGTTCAAATCATAGAAAGTTAGAGTGTCGGCCTCTTGTCCTTAAGTCGGCATTGTGCCTTTTGTATTAAATTCTGATGGAAATTCTGTCTTTTATCGTCAATAAGAAGGTCCAAGTTATACAGTTAACCTGAAGTGAAACATCGGAATCTAAAACTGGACTCCCAGGAGGGGTTCAAATCATAGAATGTGAGAGTGTCAGTCCTCTTGTACTTAAGTCGGCATTATGCCTTTTCTATTAAATTCGGATGCAATTTCTGTGTTTCATCGTCAATTCGAAGGTTCAAGGGATTCAGTAAACCTGAAGTGAAGCATCGGAAACTAAAACTGGACTCACAGGAGAGGTTCAAATCATAGGAAGTTAGAGTGTCAGTCCTCTTGTACTTAAGTCGGCATTTTGCCTTTTGTATTAAACTCGGATGAAATATCTGTGTTTCTTCGTCAATAAGAAGGTCCAAGGTATACAGTACACCTGAAGTGAAGCATCGGAATCTAAAACTGGACTCAGAGGAGCGTTTCAAATCATAGGAAGTTGGAGTATCAGTCCTCTTGTACTTAAGTCGGCATTGTGGCTTTTGTATTAAATTCGGATGCCATTTCTGTGTTTCATCGTCAATAAGAAGGTCCAAGGGATACAGTAAACCTGAAGTAAAGCATCGGAAACTAAAACTTTACTCACAGGAGAGGTTCAAATCATAGAAAGTTAGAGTGTAAGTCCTCTAGTACTTAAGTCGGCATTGTGCCTTTTGTATTACATTCGGATACAATTTCTATGTCTCATCGTCAATAACAAGGTCCAAGGGATACAGTAAACCTGAAGTGAAGTATCAGAAACTAAAACTGGACTCACAGGAGAGGTTCAAATCATAGAAAGTTAGAGTTTCAGTCCTCTAGTACTTAAGTCGGCATTGTGCCTTTTGTATTAAATTCAGATGCAATTTTTGTGGTTCATCGTCAATAAGAAGGTCCAAGGGATACAGTAAACCTGATGTGAAGCATCGGAATCTAAAACTGGACTCACAGGAGGGGTTCAAATCATAGAAAGTTAGAGTATCAGTCCTCTTGTACTTAAGTCGGCATTGTGCCTCTTGTATTAAATTCGGATGCAATTTCTGTGTTTCATCGTCAATAAGAAGGTCCACGGAATACAATAAACCTGAATTGAAGCATCGGAATCTAAAACTGGACTGACAGGAGGGGTTCAAATCATAGAAAGTTAAAGTGTCTTTCCTCTACTACTTAAGTCGGCATTGTGCCTTTTGTAATAAACTCGGATGCAATTTCTGTGTTTCATCGTCAATAAGAAGGTCCAAGGGATACAGTAAACCTGAAGTGAAGCATCGTAATCTAAAAGTGGACACACAGGAGGGGTTCAAATCATAGAAAGTTAGAGTATCAGTCCTCTTGTACTTAAGTCGGCATTGTGCCATTTGTATTAAATTCGGATGCAATTCCTGTGTTTCATCGACAATAAGAAGGACCAAGGGATACAGTAAACCTGAAGTGAAGCATCTGAATCGAAAACTGGACTCACAGCAGAGGTTCAAATCAAAGAAAGTTAGAGTGTCAGTCCTCTTGTACATAAGTCGACATTGAGCATTTTGTATTAAATTCGGATGCAATTTCTGTGTTTCATCATCAATGAGAAAGTCCAAGGGATACAGTAAACCTGAAGTGAAGCATCGGATTCAAAAACTAGACTCACAGGAGAGGTTCAAAGCATAGAAAGAAAGAGTGTCAGTCAACTTGTACTTAAGTCGGCATTGTGCCTGTTGTATTAAATTCAAATGCAATTTCTGTGTTTCATCGTCGATACGAAGGTCCAAGGGATATAGTAAACCTGAAGTGAAGCATCGAAATCTAAAACTGGACTCACAGGAGAGGTTCAAATCATAGAAATTTAGTGTGTCAGGCCTCTTGTCCTTAAGTCGGCATTGTACCTTTTGTATTAAATTCTGATGGAATTTCTGTCTTTTATCGTCAATAAGAAGGTCCAAGTTATACAGTAAACCTGAAGTGAAACATCTGAATCTAAAACTGGACTCACAGGAGGGGTTCATATCATAGAAAGTGAGAGTGTCAGTCCTCTTGTACTTAAGTCGGCATTATGAATTCCGTATTAAATTCGGATGCAATTTCTGTGTTTCATCGTCAATTCGAAGGTCCAAGGGATACAGTAAACCTGAGGTGAAGCACCGGAAACTAAAACTGGACTCACAGGAGAGGTTCAAATCACAAAAAGTGAGAGTGTCAGTCCTCTTGTACTTATGTCGGCATTGTGCCTTTTGTATTAAACTCGTATGCAATTTCTGTGTTTCATCGTCAAAAAGAAGGTCCAAGGGATACAGTAAACCTGAAGTGAAGCATCGGAATCTAAAACTGGACTCACATTAGAGGTTCAAATCATAGAAAGTTAGAGTGTCAGTCCTCTAGTACTTAAGTCGGCATTGTGCCTTTTGTATTAAATTCGGATGCAATTTCTGTGTTTCATCGTCAATATGAAGGTCCAAGGGATACAGTAAACCTGACGTGTAGCATCGGAAACTAAAACTGTACTCACAGGAGAAGTTCAAATCATAGAAAGTTAGAGTGTCAGTACTCTAGTACTTAAGTCGGCATTGTGCCTTTTGTATTTAATTCGGATGCAATTTCTGTGTTTCATCGTCAATAAGAAGGTCCAAGGGATACAGTAAACCTGAAGTAAAGCATCGGAAACTAAAACTGGACTCACAGGAGAGGTTCAAATCAAAGAAAGTTAAAGTGTCAGTCCTCTAGTACTTAAGTCGGCATTGTGCCTTTTGTATTAAATTCAGATGCAATTTCTGTGTTTCATCGTCAATAAGAAGGTCCAAGGGATACAGTAAACCTGAAGTGAAGCATAGTAATCTAAAACTGGACTCACAAGAGGGGTTCAAATCATAGAAAGTTAGAGTATCAGCCCTCTTGTACTTAAGTCATCATTGTGCCATTTATATTAAATTCGGATGCAATTTCTGTGTTTCATCGTCAATAAGAAGGTCCAAGGGATACAATAAACCTGAAGTGAGGCATCGGAATCTAAAACTGGACTCACAGGAGGGGTTCAAATCATAGAAAGTTAGAGTGTCAGTCCTCTTGTACTTAAGTCGGCATTGTGCCTTTTGTATTAAATTCGGATGCAAAATCTGGGTTTTATCGTCAATAAGAAGGTCCAAGGGATACAGTAAACCTGAAGTGAAGCATCAGAATCTAAAACTCGACTCACAGGAGAGGTTCAAATCATAGAAAGTTAGAGTGTCAGTCCTCTTGTACTTAAGTTTTCATTGTGCTTTTTGTATTAAATTCGGATGCAATATCTGTGTTTCATCGACAATAAGAAGGACCAAGGGATACAGTAAACCTGAAGTGAAACATCGTAATTGAAAACTATACTCACAGCAGAGGTTCAAATCATAGAAAGTTAGAGGGTCAGTCCGCTAGTACATAAGTCGACATTGAGCCTCTTGTATTAAATTCGGATGCAATTTCTGTGTTTCATCATCAATGACAAAGCCCTAGGGATACAGTAAACCTAAAGTGAAGAATCGGAATCTAAAACTAGACTCACAGGAGAGGTTCAAAACATAGAAAGAAAGAGTGTCAGTCCTCTTGTACATAAGTCGGCATTGTGCCTCTTGTATTAAATTCAGTTGCAATTTCTGTGTTTCATCGTCAATAAGAAGGTCCAAGGGATACAGTAAACCTGAAGTGAAGCATCGGAATCTAAAACTGGACTCACAGGAGAGGTTCAAAAATCATAGAAAGTTAGAGTGTCAGGCCTCTTGTCCTTAGGTCGGCATTGTGCCTTTTGTATTAAATTCTGATGGAAATTCTGCCTTTTATCGTCAATAAGAAGGTCCAAGTTATACAGTTAACCTGAAGTGAAACATCGGAATCTAAAACTGGACTCACAGGAGGGGTTCAAATCATAGAAAGTGAGACTGTCAGTCCTCTTGTACTTAAGTCGGCATTATGCCTTTTGTATTAAATTCGGATGCAATTTCTGTGTTTCATCGTCAATTCGAAGGTTCAAGGGATTCAGTAAACTTGAAGTGAAGCATCGGAAACTAAAACTGGACTCACAGGAGAGGTTCAAATCATAGAAAGTTAGAGTGTCAGTCCTCTTGTACTTAAGTCGGCATTTTGCCTTTTGTATTAAACTCGGATGCGATTTCTGTGTTTCATCGTCAATAAGAAGGTCCAAGGTATACAGTAAACCTGAAGTGAAGCATCCGGAACTAAACCTGCACTAACAGGAGAGTTTCAATTCATAGAAAGTTAGAGTGTCAGTCCTCTTGTATTTAAGTCGGCTTCGTGCATTTGTATTAAATTCGGATGCCATTTCTGTGTTTCATCGTCAATAAGAAGGTCCAAGGGATACAGTAAACCTGAAGTGAAGCATCGGAAACTAAAACTGGACTCACAGGAGAGGTTCAAATCATAGAAAGTTAGAGTGTAAGTCCTCTAGTACTTAAGTCGGCATTGTGCCTTTTGTATTACATTCGGATGCAATTTCTGTGTTTCATCGTCAATAACAAGATCCAAGGGATACAGTAAACCTGAAGTGAAGTATCAGAAACTAAAACTGGACTCACAGGTGAGGTTCAAATCATAGAAAGTTAGAGTTTCAGTCCTCTAGTACTTAAGTCGGCATTGTGCCTTTTGTATTAAATTCGGATGCAATTTCTGTGTTTCATCGTCAATAAGAAGGTCCAAGGGATACAGTAAACCTGAAGTTAAGCATCGGAATCTAAAACTGGACTCACAGGAGGGGTTCAAATCATAGAAAGTTAGAGTATCAGTCCTCTTGTACTTAAGTCGGCATTGTGCCTTTTGTATTAAATTCGGATGCAATTTCTGTGTTTCATCGTCAATAAGAAGGGCCAAGGGATACAGTAAACCTGAAGTGAAGCATCGGAAACTAAAACTGGACTCACAGGAGAGGTTCAAATCATAGAATGTTAGAGTTTCAGTCCTCTTGTACTTAAGTCGGCATTGTGCCTTTTGTATTAAATTCGGATGCAATTTCTGTGTTTCATCGTCAATATGAAGGTCCAAGGGATACAGTAAACCTGAAGTGTAGCATCGGAATCTAAAACTGGACTCACAGGAGAGGTTCAAATCATAGAAAGTTAGAGTGTCAGTCCTCTAGTACTTAAGTCGGCATTGTGCATTTTGTATATATTCGGATGCAATTTCTGTGTTTCATCGTCAATAAGAAGGTCCAAGGGATACAGTAAACCTGAAGTGAAGCATCGGAAACTAAAACTGGACTCACAGGAGAGGTTCAAATCAAAGAAAGTTAAAGTGTCAGTCCTCTAGTACTTAAGTCGGCATTGTGCCTTTTGTATTAAATTCGGATGACATTTCTGTGTTTCATCGTCAATAAGAAAGTCCAAGGGATACAGTAAACCTGAAGTGAAGCATCGTAATCTAAAACTGGAATCACAAGAGGGGTTCAAAACATAGAAAATTAGAGTGTCAGTCCTCTTGTACTTAAGTCGGCATTGTGCCTTTTGTATTAAATTCGGATGCAATATCTGGGTTTTATCGTCAATAAGAAGGTCCAAGGGATACAGTAAACCTGAAGTGAAGCATCGGAATCTAAAACTGGACTCACAGGAGAGGTTCAAATCATAGAAAGTTAGAGTGTCAGTCCTCTTGTACTTAAGTCTTCATTGTGCTTTTTGTATTAAATTCGGATGCAATTTCTGTGTTTCATCGACAATAAGAAGGACCAAGGGATACAGTAAACCTGAAGTGAAACATCGTAATCGAAACTGGACTCACAGCAGAGGTTCAAATCATAGAAAGTTAGAGGGTCAGTCCTCTAGTACATAAGTCGACATTGAGCCTCTTGTATTAAATTCGGATGCAATCTCTGTGTTTCATCATCAATGACAAAGCCCAAGGGATACAGTAAACCTAAAGTGAAGAATCGGAATCTAAAACTAGACTCACAGGAGAGGTTCAAAACATAGAAAGAAAGAGTGTCAGTCCTCTTGTACTTAAGTCGGCATTGTGCCTTTTGTATTAAATTCGGTAGCAATTTCTGTGTTTCATCGTCAATAAGAAGGTCCAAGGGATACAGTAAACCTGAAGTGAAGCATCGGAATCTAAAACTGGACTCACAGGAGAGGTTCAAATCATAGAAAGTTAGAGTGTCAGGCCTCTTGTCCTTAAGTCGGCATTGTGCCTTTTGTATTAAATTCTGATGGAAATTCTGTCTTTTATCGTCAATAAGAAGGTCCAAGTTATACAGTTAACCTGAAGTGAAACATCGGAATCTAAAACTGGACTCACTGGAGGGGTTCAAATCATAGAAAGTGAGAGTGTCAGTCCTCTTGTACTTAAGTCGGCATTATGCCTTTTGTATTAAATTCGGATGCAATTTCTGTGTTTCATCGTCAATTCGAAGGTTCAAGGGATTCAGTAAACCTGAAGTGAAGCATCGGAAACTAAAACTGGACTCACAGGAGAGGTTCAAATCATAGAAAGTTAGAGTGTCAGTCCTCTTGTACTTAAGTCGGCATTTTGCCTTTTGTATTAAACTCGGATGCAATTTCTGTGTTTCATCGTCAATAAGAAGGTCCAAGGTATACAGTAAACCTGAAGTGAAGCATCGGAAACTAAACCTAGACTCACAGGAGAGTTTCAAATCATAGAAAGTTAGAGTGTCAGTCCTCTTGTATTTAAGTCGGCATTGTGCATTTGTATTAAATTCGGATGAAATATCTGTGTTTCTTCGTCAATAAGAAGGTCCAAGGTATACAGTACACCTAAAGTGAAGCATCGGAATCTAAAACTGGACTCAGAGGAGCGTTTCAAATCATAGGAAGTTGGAGTATCAGTCCTCTTGTACTTAAGTCGGCATTGTGGCTTTTGTATTAAATTCGGATGCCATTTCTGTGTTTCATCGTCAATAAGAAGGTCCAAGGGATACAGTAAACCTGAAGTAAAGCATCGGAAACTAAAACTGGACTCACAGGAGAGGTTCAAATCATAGAAAGTTAGAGTGTAAGTCCTCTAGTACTTAAGTCGGCATTGTGCCTTTTGTATTACATTCGGATGCAATTTCTGTGTCTCATCGTCAATAACAAGGTCCCAGGGATACAGTAAACCTGAAGTGAAGTATCAGAAACTAAAACTGGACTCACAGGAGAGGTTCAAATCATAGAAAGTTAGAGTTTCAGTCCTCTAGTACTTACGTCGGCATTGTGCCTTTTGTATTAAATTCGGATGCAATTTCTGTGGTTCATCGTCAATAAGAAGGTCCAAGGGATACAGTAAACCTGAAGTGAAGCATCGGCATCTAAAACTGGACTCACAGGAGGGGTTCAAATCATAGAAAGTTAGAGTATCAGTCCTCTTGTACTTAAGTCGGCATTGTGCCTTTTGTATAAAATCGGATGCAATTTCTGTGTTTCATCGTCAATAAGAAGGTTCAAGGAATACAATAAACCTGAATTGAAGCATCGGAATCTAAAACTGGACTGACAGGAGGGGTTCAAATCATAGAAAGTTAGAGTATCAGTCCTCTAGTACTTAAGTCGGCATCGTGCCTTTTGTATTAAATTCGGATGCAATTTCATTGTTTCATCATAAATAAGAAGGTCCAAGGGATACAGTAAACCTGAAGTGATGCATTGGAAACTAAAACTGGACTCAAGGGAGTGGTTCAAATCATAGAAAGCCAGAGTGTCAGTACTCTAGTACTTAAGTCGGCATTGTGCCTGTTGTAATAAATTCGGATGCAATTACTGTGGTTCATCGTCAATAAGAAGGTCCCAGGGATACAGTAAACCTGAAGTGAAGCATCGGAATCTAAAACTGGACTCACAGGAAAGGGTTCAAATCATAGAAAGTGAGAGTGTAAGTCCTCTTGTACTTAAGTCGGCATTATGAATTCTGTATTAAATTCGGATGCAATTTCTGTGTTTCATCGTCAATTCGAAGGTCCAAGGGATACAGTAAACCTGAAGTGAAGCATCGGGAACTAAAACTGGACTCACAGGAGAGGTTCAAATCATAGAAAGTTAGAGTGTCAGTCCTCTTGTACTTAAGTCGGCATTGTGCATTTTGTATTAAACTCGGATGCAATTTCTGTGTTTCATCGTCAATAAGAAGGTCCAAGGGATACAGTAAACCTGAAGTGAAGCATCGGAGTCTAAAACTGGACTCACATTAGAGGTTCAAATCATAGAAAGTTAGAGAGTCAGTCCTCTAGTACTTAAGTCGGCATTGTGCCTTTTGTATTAAATTCGGATGCAATTTCTGTGTTTCATCGTCAATATGAAGGTCCAAGGGATACAGTAAACCTGAAGTGTAGCATCGGAAACTAAAACTGGACTCACAGGAGAGGTTCAAATCATAGAAAGTTAGAGTGTCAGTCCTCTACTACTTAAGTCGGCATTGTGCCTTTTGTATTAAATTCGGATGCAATTTCTGTGTTTCATCGTCAATAAGAAGGTCCAAGGGATACAGTAAACCTGAAGTGTAGCATCGGAAACTAAAACTGGACTCACAGGAGAGGTTCAAATCAAAGAAAGTTAAAGTGTCAGTCCTCTGGTACTTAAGTCGGCATTGTGCCTTTTGTATTAAATTCGGATGCAATTTCTGTGTTTCAGCGACAATAAGAAGGACCAAGGGATACAGTAAACCTGAAGTGAAACATCGTAATCGAAAACTGGACTCACAGCAGAGGTTCAAATCATAGGAAGTTAGAGGGTCAGTCCTCTTGTACATAAGTCGACATTGAGCCTCTTGTATTAAATTCGGATGCAATTTCTGTATTTCATCATCAATGACAAAGTATAAGGGATACAGTTAACCTAAAGTGAAGAATCGGAATCTAAAACTAGACTCGCAGGAGAGGTTCAAA
Organism: Schistocerca americana; assembly: GCF_021461395.2. Taxonomy (NCBI): domain Eukaryota; kingdom Metazoa; phylum Arthropoda; class Insecta; order Orthoptera; family Acrididae; genus Schistocerca; species Schistocerca americana. The sequence goes on from NW_025725972.1 coordinate 481,561, forward strand.
ACATAGAAAGAATGAATGTCAGTCCACTTGTACTTAAGTCGGCATTGTGCCTTTTGTATTAAATTCGGTTGCAATTTCTGTGTTTCATCGTCAATAAGAAGGTCCAAGGGATACAGTAAACCTGAAGTGAGGCATCGGAATCTAAAACTGGACTCACAGGAGAGGTTCAAATCATAGAAAGTTAGAGTGTCAGGCCTCTTGTCCTTAAGTCGGCATTGTGCCTTTTGAATTAAATTCTGATGGAAATTCTGTCTTTTATCGTCAATAAGAAGGTCCAAGTTATACAGTAAACCTGAAGTGAAGCATCGGAATTTAAAACTGGACTCACAGGAGGGGTTGAAGTCATAGAAAGTGAGAGTGTCAGTCCTCTTGTACTTAAGTCGGCATTATGCCTTTTGTATTAAATTCGGAAGCAATTTCTGTCTTTCATCGTCAATTCGAAGGTTCAAGGGATTCAGTAAACCTGAAGTGTAGCATCGGAAACTAAAACTGGATTCACAGGAGAGGTTCAAATCATAGAAAGTTAGAGTTTCAGTCCTCTTGTACATAAGTCGGCATTTTGCCTTTTGTATTAAACTCGGATGCAATTTCTGTGTTTCATCGTCAATAAGAAGGTCCAAGGTATACAGTAAACCTGAAGTGAAGCATCGGAAACTAAACCTAGTCTCACAGGAGGGTTTCAAATCATAGAAAGTTAGAGTGTCAGTCCTCTTGTATTTAAGTCGGCATTGTGCATTTGTATTAAATTCGGATGAAATATCTGTGTTTCTTCGTCAATAAGAAGGTCCAAGGTATACAGTACACCTGAAGTGAAGCATCGGAATCTAAAACTGGACTCAGAGGAGCGTTTCAAATCATAGGAAGTTGGAGTATCAGTCCTCTTGTACTTAGGTCGGCATTGTGGCTTTTGTATTAAATTCGGATGCCATTTCTGTGTTTCATCGTCAATAACAAGGTCCAAGGGATACAGTAAACCTGAAGTAAAGCATCGGAAACTAAAACTGGACTCACAGGAGAGGTTCAAATCATAGAAAGTTAGAGTGTAAGTCCTCTAGTACTTAAGTCGGCATTGTGCCTTTTGTATTACATTCGGATGCAATTTCTGTGTCTCATCGTCAATAACAAGGTCCAAGGGATACAGTAAACCTGAAGTGAAGTATCAGAAACTAAAACTGGACTCACAGGAGAGGTTCAAATCATAGAAATTTAGAGTTTCAGTCCTCTAGTACTTAAGTCGGCATTGTGCCTTTTGTATTAATTTCGGATGCAATTTCTGTGGTTCATCGTCAATAAGAAGGTCCAAGGGATACAGTAAACCTGAAGTGAAGCATCGGAATCTAAAACTGGACTCAAGGGAGGGGTTCAAATCATAGAAAGTTAGAGTATCAGTCCTCTTGTACTTAAGTCGGCATTGTGCCTTTTTTTATTAAATTCGGATGCAATTTCTGTGTTTCATCGTCAATAAGAAGGTCCAAGGAATACAATAAACCTGAATTGAAGCATCGGAATCTAAAGCTGGACTGACAGGAGGGGTTCAAATCAAAGAAAGTTAGAGTATCAGTCCTCTAGTACTTAAGTCGGCATCGTGCCTTTTGTATTAAATTCGGATGCAATGTCATTGTTTCATCGTAAATAAGAAGGTCCAAGGGATACAGTAAACCTGAAGTGATGCGTTGGAAACTAAAACTGGACTCACGGGAGAGGTTCAAATCATAGAAAGTTAGAGTATCAGTCCTCTTGTACTTAAGTCGGCATTGTGCCTTTTGTATTAAATTCTGATGGAATTTCTGTCTTTTATCGTCAATAAGAAGGTCCAAGTTATACAGTAAACCTGAAGTGAAACATCGGAATCTAAAACTGGACTCACAGGAGGGGTTGAAATCATAGAAAGTGGGAGTGTCAGTCCTCTTGTACTTAAGTCGGCATTATGAATTCTGTATTAAATTCGGATGCAATTTCTGTGTTTCATCGTCAATTCGAAGGTCCAAGGGATACAGTAAACCTGAAGGGAAGCATCGGGAACTAAAACTGGACTCACAGGAGAGGTTCAAATCATAGAAAGTTAGAGTGTCAGTCCTCTTGTACTTAAGTCGGCATTGTGCCTTTTGTACTAAACTCGGATGCAATTTCTGTGTTTCATCGTCAATAAGAAGGTCCAAGGGATACAGTAAACCTGAAGTGAAGCATCGGAGTCTAAAACTGGACTCACATTAGAGGTTCAAATCATAGAAAGTTAGAGTGGCAGTCCTCTAGTACTTAAGTCGGCATTGTGCCTTTTGTATTAAATTCGGATGCAATTTCTGTGTTTCATCGTCAATATGAAGGTCCAAGGGATACAGTAAACCTGAAGTGTAGCATCGGAAACTAAAACTGGACTCACAGGAGAGGTTCAAATCATAGAAAGTGAAAGTGTCAGTCCTCTTGTACTTAAGTCGGCATTATGCCTTTTGTATTAAATTAGGATGCAATTTCTGTGTTTCATCGTCAATTCGAAGGTCCAAGGGATACAGTAAACCTGAAGTGAAGGATCGGAATCTAAAACTGGACTCACAGGAGAGGTTCAAATCATAGACAGTTAGAGTGTCAGTCCTCTTGTACTTAAGTCGGCATTTTGCCTTTTGTATTAAACTCGGATGCAATTTCTGTGATTCATCGTCAATAAGAAGGTCCAAGGTATACAGTAAACCTGAAGTGAAGCATCGGAAACTAAACCTCGACTCACAGGAGAGTTTCAAATCATAGAAAGTTAGAGTGTCAGTCCTCTTGTATTTAAGTCGGCATTGTGCATTTGTATTAAATTCGGATGCAATTTCTGTGTTTCATCGTCAATAACAAGGTCCAAGGGATACAGTAAACCTGAAGTGAAGTATCAGAAACTAAAACTGAACTCACAGGAGAGGTCAAATCATAGAAAGTTAGAGTTTCAGTCCTCTAGTTCTTAAGTCGGCATTGTGCCTTTTGTATTAAATTCGGATGCAATTTCTGTGGTTCATCGTCAATAAGAAGGTCCAAGGGATACAGTAAACCTGAAGTGAAGCATCGGAATCTAAAACTGGACTCACAGGAGGGGTTCAAATCATAGAACGTTAGAGTATCAGTCCTCTTGTACTTAAGTCGGCATTGTGCCTTTTGTATTAAATTCGATGCAATTTCTGTGTTTCATCGTCAATAAGAAGGTCCAAGGAATACAATAAACCTGAATTGAACCATCGGAATCTAAAGCTGGACTGACAGAAGGGGTTCAAATCATAGAAAGTTAGAGTATCAGTCCTCTAGTACTTAAGTCGGCATCGTGCCTTTTGTATTAAATTCGGATGCAATTTCATTGTTTCATCGTAAATAAGAAGGTCCAAGGGATACAGTAAACCTGAAGTGATGCATTGGAAACTAAAACTGGACTCACGGGAGAGGTTCAAATCATAGAAAGTCAGAGTGTCAGTACTCTAGTACTTATGTCGGCATTGTGCCTTTTGTAATAAATTCAGATGCAATTTCTGTGCTTCATCGTCAATGAGAAGGTCCAAGGGATACAGTAAACCTCAAGTGAAGCATCGGAATCTAAAACTGGACTCACAGGTGGGGTTCAAATCATAGAAAGTTAGAGTATCAGTCCTCTTGTACTGAAGTCGGCATTGTGCCTTTTGTATTAAATTCTGATGTAATTTCTGTCTTTTATCGTCAATAAGAAGGTCCAAGTTATACAGTAAACCTGAAGTGAAACATCGGAATCTAAAACTGGACTCACAGGAGGGGTTCAAATCATAGAAAGTGAGAGTGTCGGTCCTCTTGTACTTAAGTCGGCATTATGAATTCTGTATTAAATTCGGATGCAATTTCTGTGTTTCATCGTCAATAAGAAGGTCCAAGGGATACAGTAAACCTGAAGTGAAGCATCGGGAACTTAAACTGGACTCACAGGAGAGGTTCAAATCATAGAAAGTTAGAGTGTCAGTCCTCTAGTACTTAAGTCGGCATTGTGCCTCTTGTATTAAATTCGGATGCAATTTCTGTGTTTCATCGTCAATAAGAAGGTCCAAGGGATACAGTAAACCTGAAGTGTAGCATCGGAAACTAAAACTGGACTCACAGGAGAGGTTCAAATCAAAGAAAGTTAAAGTGTCAGTCCTCTAGTACTTAAGTCGGCATTGTGCCTTTTGTATTAAATTCGGATGCAATTTCTGTCTTTCATCGTCAATAAGAAGGTCCAAGGGATACAGTAAACCTGAAGTGAAGCATCGGAATCTAAAACTGGACTCACAGTAGAGGTTCAAATCATAGAAAGTTAGAGTGTCAGTCCTCTTGTACTTAAGTCGGCATTGTGCTTTTTGTATTAAATTCGGATGCAATTTCTGTGTTTCATCGACAATAAGAAGGACCAAGGGATACAGTAAACCTGAAGTGAAACATCGTAATCGAAAACTGGACTCACAGCAGAGGTTCAAATCATAGAAAGTTAGAGGGTCAGTCCTCTTGTACATAAGTCGACATTGAGCCTCTTGTATTAAATTCGGATGCAATTTCTGTATTTCATCATCAATGACAAAGTCCAAGGGATACAGTTAACCTAAAGTGAAGAATCGGAATCTAAAACTAGACTCACAGGAGAGGTTCAAAACATAAAAAGAATAAGTGTCAGTCCTCTTGTACTTAAGTCTGCATTGTGATTTTTGTATTAAATTCGGTTGCAATTTCTGTGTTTCATCGCCAATAAGAAGGTCCAAGGGATACAGTAAACGTGAAGTGAGGCATCGGAATCTAAAACTGGACTCACAGGAGAGGTTCAAATCATAGAAAGTTAGAGTGTCAGGCCTCTTGTCCTTAAGTCGGCATTGTGCCTTTTGTATTAAATTCTGATGGAAATTCTGTCTTTTATCGTCAATAAGAAGGTCCAAGTTATACAGTAAACCTGAAGTGAAACATCGGAATCCAAAACTGGACTCACAGGAGGGGTTCAAATCATAGAAAGTCAGAGTGTCAGTACTCTAGTACTTAAGTCGGCATTGTGCCTTTTGTATTAAATTCGGATGCAATTTCTGTGTTTCAGCGTCAATAAGAAGGTCCAAGGTGTACAGTAAACCTAAAGCGAAGCATCGGAATCTAAAACTGGACTCACAGGAGAGGTTCAAATCAATGAAAGTTAGAGTGTCAGGCCTCTTGTCCTTAAGTCGGCATTGTGCCTTTTGTATTAAATTCTGATGGAAATTCTGTCTTTTATCGTCAATAAGAAGGTCCAAGGTATACAGTACACCTGAAGTGAAGCATCGGAATCTAAAACTGGACTCAGAGGAGCGGTTCAAATCATAGGAAGTTAGAGTATCAGTCCTCTTGTACTTAAGTCGGCATTGTGGCTTTTGTATTAAATTCGGATGCCATTTCTGTGTTTCATCGTCAATAAGAAGGTCCAAGGAATACAATAAACCTGAATTGAAGCATCGGAATCTAAAGCTGGACTGACAGGAGGGGTTCAAATCATAGAAAGTTAGAGTATCAGTCCTCTAGTACTTAAGTCGGCATCGTGCCTTTTGTATTAAATTCGGATGCAATGTCATTGTTTCATCGTAAATAAGAAGGTCCAAGGGATACAGTAAACCTGAAGTGATGCATTGGAAACTAAAACTGGACTCACGGGAGAGGTTCAAATCATAGAAAGTTAGAGTATCAGTCCTCTTGTACTTAAGTCGGCATTGTGCCTTTTGTATTAAATTCTGATGGAATTTCTGTCTTTTATCGTCAATAAGAAGGTCCAAGTTATACAGTAAACCTGAAGTGAAACATCGGAATCTAAAACTGGACTCACAGGAGGGGTTGAAATCATAGAAAGTGGGAGTGTCAGTCCTCTTGTACTTAAGTCGGCATTATGAATTCTGTATTAAATTCGGATGCAATTTCTGTGTTTCATCGTCAATTCGAAGGTCCAAGGGATACAGTAAACCTGAAGGGAAGCATCGGGAACTAAAACTGGACTCACAGGAGAGGTTCAAATCATAGAAAGTTAGAGTGTCAGTCCTCTTGTACTTAAGTCGGCATTGTGCCTTTTGTACTAAACTCGGATGCAATTTCTGTGTTTCATCGTCAATAAGAAGGTCCAAGGGATACAGTAAACCTGAAGTGAAGCATCGGAGTCTAAAACTGGACTCACATTAGAGGTTCAAATCATAGAAAGTTAGAGTGGCAGTCCTCTAGTACTTAAGTCGGCATTGTGCCTTTTGTATTAAATTCGGATGCAATTTCTGTGTTTCATCGTCAATATGAAGGTCCAAGGGATACAGTAAACCTGAAGTGTAGCATCGGAAACTAAAACTGGACTCACAGGAGAGGTTCAAATCATAGAAAGTGAAAGTGTCAGTCCTCTTGTACTTAAGTCGGCATTTTGCCTTTTGTATTAAACTCGGATGCAATTTCTGTGATTCATCGTCAATAAGAAGGTCCAAGGTATACAGTAAACCTGAAGTGAAGCATCGGAAACTAAACCTCGACTCACAGGAGAGTTTCAAATCATAGAAAGTTAGAGTGTCAGTCCTCTTGTATTTAAGTCGGCATTGTGCATTTGTATTAAATTCGGATGCAATTTCTGTGTTTCATCGTCAATAACAAGGTCCAAGGGATACAGTAAACCTGAAGTGAAGTATCAGAAACTAAAACTGAACTCACAGGAGAGGTCAAATCATAGAAAGTTAGAGTTTCAGTCCTCTAGTTCTTAAGTCGGCATTGTGCCTTTTGTATTAAATTCGGATGCAATTTCTGTGGTTCATCGTCAATAAGAAGGTCCAAGGGATACAGTAAACCTGAAGTGAAGCATCGGAATCTAAAACTGGACTCACAGGAGGGGTTCAAATCATAGAACGTTAGAGTATCAGTCCTCTTGTACTTAAGTCGGCATTGTGCCTTTTGTATTAAATTCGATGCAATTTCTGTGTTTCATCGTCAATAAGAAGGTCCAAGGAATACAATAAACCTGAATTGAACCATCGGAATCTAAAGCTGGACTGACAGAAGGGGTTCAAATCATAGAAAGTTAGAGTATCAGTCCTCTAGTACTTAAGTCGGCATCGTGCCTTTTGTATTAAATTCGGATGCAATTTCATTGTTTCATCGTAAATAAGAAGGTCCAAGGGATACAGTAAACCTGAAGTGATGCATTGGAAACTAAAACTGGACTCACGGGAGAGGTTCAAATCATAGAAAGTCAGAGTGTCAGTACTCTAGTACTTATGTCGGCATTGTGCCTTTTGTAATAAATTCAGATGCAATTTCTGTGCTTCATCGTCAATGAGAAGGTCCAAGGGATACAGTAAACCTCAAGTGAAGCATCGGAATCTAAAACTGGACTCACAGGTGGGGTTCAAATCATAGAAAGTTAGAGTATCAGTCCTCTTGTACTGAAGTCGGCATTGTGCCTTTTGTATTAAATTCTGATGTAATTTCTGTCTTTTATCGTCAATAAGAAGGTCCAAGTTATACAGTAAACCTGAAGTGAAACATCGGAATCTAAAACTGGACTCACAGGAGGGGTTCAAATCATAGAAAGTGAGAGTGTCGGTCCTCTTGTACTTAAGTCGGCATTATGAATTCTGTATTAAATTCGGATGCAATTTCTGTGTTTCATCGTCAATAAGAAGGTCCAAGGGATACAGTAAACCTGAAGTGAAGCATCGGGAACTTAAACTGGACTCACAGGAGAGGTTCAAATCATAGAAAGTTAGAGTGTCAGTCCTCTAGTACTTAAGTCGGCATTGTGCCTCTTGTATTAAATTCGGATGCAATTTCTGTGTTTCATCGTCAATAAGAAGGTCCAAGGGATACAGTAAACCTGAAGTGTAGCATCGAAAACTAAAACTGGACTCACAGGAGAGGTTCAAATCAAAGAAAGTTAAAGTGTCAGTCCTCTAGTACTTAAGTCGGCATTGTGCCTTTTGTATTAAATTCGGATGCAATTTCTGTCTTTCATCGTCAATAAGAAGGTCCAAGGGATACAGTAAACCTGAAGTGAAGCATCGGAATCTAAAACTGGACTCACAGTAGAGGTTCAAATCATAGAAAGTTAGAGTGTCAGTCCTCTTGTACTTAAGTCGGCATTGTGCTTTTTGTATTAAATTCGGATGCAATTTCTGTGTTTCATCGACAATAAGAAGGACCAAGGGATACAGTAAACCTGAAGTGAAACATCGTAATCGAAAACTGGACTCACAGCAGAGGTTCAAATCATAGAAAGTTAGAGGGTCAGTCCTCTTGTACATAAGTCGACATTGAGCCTCTTGTATTAAATTCGGATGCCATTTCTGTGTTTCATCATCAATGAGAAGGTCCAAGGGATACAGTAAACCTGAAGTGAAGCATCGGAATCTAAAACTGGACTCACAGGAGAGGTTCAAGTCATAGAAAGTTAGAGTGTCAGGCCTCTTGTCCTTAAGTCGGCATTGTGCTTTTTGTATTAAATTCGGATGCAATTTCTGTGTTTCATCGACAATAAGAAGGACCAAGGGATACAGTAAACCTGAAGTGAAACATCGTAATCGAAAACTGGACTCACAGCAGAGGTTCAAATCATAGAAAGTTAGAGGGTCAGTCCTCTTGTACATAAGTCGACATTGAGCCTCTTGTATTAAATTCGGATGCAATTTCTGTATTTCATCATCAATGACAAAGTCCAAGGGATACAGTTAACCTAAAGTGAAGAATCGGAATCTAAAACTAGACTCACAGGAGAGGTTCAAAACATAAAAAGAATAAGTGTCAGTCCTCTTGTACTTAAGTCTGCATTGTGATTTTTGTATTAAATTCGGTTGCAATTTCTGTGTTTCATCGTCAATAAGAAGGTCCAAGGGATACAGTAAACGTGAAGTGAGGCATCGGAATCTAAAACTGGACTCACAGGAGAGGTTCAAATCATAGAAAGTTAGAGTGTCAGGCCTCTTGTCCTTAAGTCGGCATTGTGCCTTTTGTATTAAATTCTGATGGAAATTCTGTCTTTTATCGTCAATAAGAAGGTCCAAGTTATACAGTAAACCTGAAGTGAAACATCGGAATCCAAAACTGGACTCACAGGAGGGGTTCAAATCATAGAAAGTCAGAGTGTCAGTACTCTAGTACTTAAGTCGGCATTGTGCCTTTTGTATTAAATTCGGATGCAATTTCTGTGTTTCAGCGTCAATAAGAAGGTCCAAGGTGTACAGTAAACCTAAAGCGAAGCATCGGAATCTAAAACTGGACTCACAGGAGAGGTTCAAATCAATGAAAGTTAGAGTGTCAGGCCTCTTGTCCTTAAGTCGGCATTGTGCCTTTTGTATTAAATTCTGACGGAAATTCTGTCTTTTATCGTCAATAAGAAGGTCCAAGGTATACAGTACACCTGAAGTGAAGCATCGGAATCTAAAACTGGACTCAGAGGAGCGGTTCAAATCATAGGAAGTTAGAGTATCAGTCCTCTTGTACTTAAGTCGGCATTGTGGCTTTTGTATTAAATTCGGATGCCATTTCTGTGTTTCATCGTCAATAAGAAGGTCCAAGGGATACAGTAAACCTGAAGTGAAGCATCGGAAACTAAAACTGGACTCAAAGGAGAGGTTCAAATCATAGAAAGTTAGAGTGTCAGTCATCTAGTACTTAAGTCGGCATTGTGCCTTTTGTATTAAATTCGGATGCAATTTCTGTGTTTCATCGTCAATAAGAAGGTCCAAGGGATACAGTAAACCTGAAGTGAAGCATCGGAATCTAAAACTGGACTCACAGGAGGGGTTCAAATCATAGAAAGTTAGAGTATCAGTCCACTAGTACTTAAGTCGGCATCGTGCCTTTTGTATTAAATTCGGATGCAATTTCATTGTTTCATCGTCAATAAGAAGGTCCAAGGGATACAGTAAACCTGAAGTGATGCATTGGAAACTAAAACTGGACTCACGGGAGAGGTTCAAATCATAGAAAGTCAGAGTGTCAGTACTCTAGTACTTAAGTCGGCATTGTGCCTTTTGTAATAAATTCGAATGCAATTTCTGTGCTTCATCGTCAATGAGAAGGTCCAAGGGATACAGTAAACCTCAAGTGACGCGTCGGAATCTAAAACTGGTCTCACAGGAGAGGTTCAAATCGTAGAAAGTTAGAGTGTCAGTCCTCTTGTACTTAAGTCTGCATTGTGCCTTTTGTATTAAATTCGGTTGCAATTTCGGTGTTTCATCGTCAATAAGATGGTCCAAGGGATACAGTAAACGTGAAGTGAGGCATCGGAATCTAAAACTGGACTCACAGGAGAGGTTCAAGTCATAGAAAGTTAGAGTGTCAGGCCTCTTGTCCTTAAGTCGGCATTGTGCCTTTTGTATTAAATTCTGATGGAAATTCTGTCTTTTATCGTCAATAAGAAGGTCCAAGTTATACAGTAAACCTGAAGTGAAGCATCGGAATCTAAAACTGGACTCACAGGAGGGGTTGAAGTCATAGAAAGTGAGAGTGTCAGTCCTCTTGTACTTAAGTCGGCATTATGCCTTTTGTATTAAATTCGGATGCAATTTCTGTGTTTCATCGTCAATTCGAAGGTCCAAGGGATACAGTAAACCTGAAGTGAAGCATCAGAAACTAAAACTGGACTCACAGGAGAGGTTCAAATCATAGAACGTTAGAGTGTCAGTCCTCTTGTACTTAAGTCGGCATTTTGCCTTTTGTATTAAACTAGGATGCAATTTCTGTGTTTCATCGTCAATAAGAAGGTCCAAGGTACACAGTAAACCTGAAGTGAAGCATCGGAAACTAAACCTCGACTCACAGGAGAGTTTCACATCATAGAAAGTTAGAGTGTCAGTCCTCTTGTATTTAAGTCGGCATTGTGCATTTGTATTAAATTCTAATGAAATATCTGTGTTTCATCGTCAATAAGAAGGTCCAAGGTATACAGTACACCTGAAGTGAAGCATCGGAATCTAAAACTGGACTCAGAGGAGCGGTTCAAATAATAGGAAGTTAGAGTATCAGTCCTCTTGTACTTAAGTCGGCATTGTGGCTTTTGTATTAAATTCGGATGCCATTTCTGTGTTTCATCGTCAATAAGAAGGTCCAAGGTGTACAGTAAACCTAAAGCGAAGCATCGGAATCTAAAACTGGACTCACAGGAGAGGTTCAAATCATAGAAAGTTAGAGTGTCAGGCCTCTTGTCCTTAAGTCGGCATTGTGCCTTTTGTATTAAATTCTGATGGAAATTCTGTCTTTTATCGTCAATAAGAAGGTCCAAGTTATACAGTAAACCTGAAGTGAAACATCGGAATCCAAAACTGGACTCACAGGAGGGGTTCAAATCATAGAAAGTGAGAGTGTCAGTCCTCTTGTACATAAGTCGGCATTATGCCTTTTGTATTAAATTCGGATGCAATTTCTGTGTTTCATCGCCAATAAGAAGGTCCAAGGGATACAGTAAACCTGAAGTGAAGCATAGGAAACTAAAACTGGACTCACAGGAGAGGTTCAAATCGTAGAAAGTTAGAGTGTCAGTCCTCTTGTACTTAAGTCTGCATTGTGCCTTTTGTATTAAATTCGGTTGCAATTTCGGTGTTTCATCGTCAATAAGATGGTCCAAGGGATACAGTAAACGTGAAGTGAGGCATCGGAATCTAAAACTGGACTCACAGGAGAGGTTCAAATCATAGAAAGTTAGAGTGTCAGGCCTCTTGTCCTTAAGTCGGCATTGTGCCTTTTGTATTAAATTCTGATGGAAATTCTGTCTTTTATCGTCAATAAGAAGGTCCAAGTTATACAGTAAACCTGAAGTGAAGCATCGGAATCTAAAACTGGACTCACAGGAGGGGTTGAAGTCATAGAAAGTGAGAGTGTCAGTCCTCTTGTACTTAAGTCGGCATTATGCCTTTTGTATTAAATTCGGATGCAATTTCTGTGTTTCATCGTCAATTCGAAGGTCCAAGGGATACAGTAAACCTGAAGTGAAGCATCGGAAACTAAAACTGGACTCACAGGAGAGGTTCAAATCATAGAACGTTAGAGTGTCAGTCCTCTTGTACTTAAGTCGGCATTTTGCCTTTTGTATTAAACTAGGATGCAATTTCTGTGTTTCATCGTCAATAAGAAGGTCCAAGGTATACAGTAAACCTGAAGTGAAGCATCGGAAACTAAACCTCGACTCACAGGAGAGTTTCACATCATAGAAAGTTAGAGTGTCAGTCCTCTTGTATTTAAGTCGGCATTGTGCATTTGTATTAAATTCTAATGAAATATCTGGTTTTCATCGTCAATAAGAAGGTCCAAGGTATACAGTACACCTGAAGTGAAGCATCGGAATCTAAAACTGGACTCAGAGGAGCGGTTCAAATAATAGGAAGTTAGAGTATCAGTCCTCTTGTACTTAAGTCGGCATTGTGGCTTTTGTATTAAATTCGGATGCCATTTCTGTGTTTCATCGTCAATAAGAAGGTCCAAGGTGTACAGTAAACCTAAAGCGAAGCATCGGAATCTAAAACTGGACTCACAGGAGAGGTTCAAATCATAGAAAGTTAGAGTGTCAGGCCTCTTGTCCTTAAGTCGGCATTGTGCCTTTTGTATTAAATTCTGATGGAAATTCTGTCTTTTATCGTCAATAAGAAGGTCCAAGTTATACATTAAACCTGAAGTGAAACATCGGAATCCAAAACTGGACTCACAGGAGTGGTTCAAATCATAGAAAGTCAGAGTGTCAGTACTCTAGTACTTAAGTCGGCATTGTGCCTTTTGTATTAAATTCGGATGCAATTTCTGTGTTTCAGCGTCAATAAGAAGGTCCAAGGTGTACAGTAAACCTAAAGCGAAGCATCGGAATCTAAAACTGGACTCACAGGAGAGGTTCAAATCATAGAAAGTTAGAGTGTCAGGCCTCTTGTCCTTAAGTCGGCATTGTGCCTTTTGTATTAAATTCTGATGGAAATTCTGTCTTTTATCGTCAATAAGAAGGTCCAAGGTATACAGTACACCTGAAGTGAAGCATCGGAATCTAAAACTGGACTCAGAGGAGCGGTTCAAATCATAGGAAGTTAGAGTATCAGTCCTCTTGTACTTAAGTCGGCATTGTGGCTTTTGTATTAAATTCGGATGCCATTTCTGTGTTTCATCGTCAATAAGAAGGTCCAAGGGATACAGTAAACCTGAAGTGAAGCATCGGAAACAAAAACTGGACTCACAGGAGAGGTTCAAATCATAGAAAGTTAGAGTGTAAGTCCTCTAGTACTTAAGTCGGCATTGTGCCTTTTGTATATATTCGGATGCAATTTCTGTGTTTCATCGTCAATAACAAGGTCCAAGGGATACAGTAAACCTGAAGTGAAGTATCAGAAACTAAAACTGGACTCATAGGAGAGGTTCAAATCATAGAAAGTTAGAGTGTCAGTCATCTAGTACTTAAGTCGGCATTGTGCCTTTTGTATTAAATTCGGATGCAATTTCTGTGTTTCATCGTCAATAAGAAGGTCCAAGGAATACAATAAACCTGAATTGAAGCATCGGAATCTGAAACTGGACTCACAGGAGGGCTTCAAATCATAGAAAGTTAGAGTATCAGTCCTCTAGTACTTAAGTCGGCATCGTGCCTTTTGTATTAAATTCGGATGCAATTTCATTGTTTCATCGTCAATAAGAAGGTCCAAGGGATACAGTGAACCTGAAGTGATGCATTGGAAACCAAAACTGGACTCACGGGAGAGGTTCAAATCATAGAAAGTCAGAGTGTCAGTACTCTAGTACTTAAGTCGGCATTGTGCCTTTTGTAAGAAATTCGAATGCAATTTCTGTGCTTCATCGTCAATGAGAAGGTCCAAGGGATACAGTAAACCTCAAGTGACGCGTCGGAATCTAAAACTGGACTCACAGGTGGGGTTCAAATCATAGAAAGTTAGAGTATCAGTCCTCCTGTACTTAAGTCGGCATAGTGCCTTTTGTATTAAATTCGGATGCAATTTGTGTGTTTCATCGTCTATAAGAAGGTCCAAGGAGTACAGTTAACCTGAAGTGAAGCATCGGAAACTAAAACTGGACTCACAGGAGAGGTTCAAATCATAGAAAGTTAGAGTGTCAGTCCTCTAGTACATAAGTCGGCATTGTGCCTTTTGTATTAAATACGGATGCAATTTCTGTGTTTCAGCGTCAATAAGAAGGTCCAAGGTGTACAGTAAACCTAAAGTGGAGCATCGGAATCTAAAACTGGACTCACAGGAGAGGTTCAAATCATAGAAAGTTAGAGTGTCAGGCCTCTTGTCCTTACGTCGGCATTGTGCCTTTTGTATTAAAATCTGATGGAAATTCTGTCTTTTATCGTCAATAAGAAGGTCCAAGTTATACAGTAAACCTGAAGTGAAACATCGGAATCCAAAACTGGACTCACAGGAGGGGTTCAAATCATAGAAAGTGAGAGTGTCAGTCCTCTTGTACATAAGTCGGCATTATGCCTTTTGTATTAAATTCGGATGCAATTTCTGTGTTTCATCGCCAATAAGAAGGTCCAAGGGATACAGTAAACCTGAAGTGAAGCATCGGAAACTAAAACTGGACTCACAGGAGAGGTTCAAATCGTAGAAAGTTAGAGTGTCAGTCCTCTTGTACTTAAGTCGGCATTTTGCCTTTTGTATTAAACTCGGATGCAATTTCTGTGTTTCATCGTCAATAACAAGGTCCAAGGTATACAGTAAACCTAAAGTGAAGCATCGGAAACTAAACCTGGACTCACAGGAGAGGTTCAAATCATAGAGAATCAGAGTGGCAGTCCTCTTGTATTTAAGTCGGCATTGTGCATTTGTAATAAATTCGGATGAAATATCTGTGTTTCATCGTCAATAAGAAGGTCCAAGGTATACAGTACACCTGAAGTGAAGCATCGGAATCTAAAACTGGACTCAGAGGAGCGGTTCAAATCATAGGAAGTTAGAGTATCAGTCCTCTTGTACCTTAGTCGGCATTGTTGCTTTTGTATTAATTTCGGATGCCAATTCTGTGTTTCATCGTCAATAAGAAGGTCCAAGGGATACAGTAAACCTGAAGTGAAGCATCGGAAACTAAAACTGGACTCACAGGAGAGGTTCAAATCATAGAAAGTTAGAGTGTAAGTCCTCTAGTACTTAAGTCGGCATTGTGCCTTTTGTATTAAATTCGAATGCAATTTCTGTGTTTCATCGTCAATAACAAGGTCCAAGGGATACAGTAAACCTGAAGTGAAGTATCATAAACTAAAACTGGACTCACAGGAGAGGTTCAAATCATAGAAAGTTAGAGTGTCAGTCCTCTAGTACTTAAGTCGGCATTGTGCCTTTTGTATAAAATTCGGATGCAATTTCTGTGTTTCATCGTCAATAAGAAGGTCCAAGGGATACAGTAAACCTGAAGTGAAGCATCGGAATCTAAAACTGGACTCACAGGCGGGGTTCAAATCATAGAAAGTTAGAGTATCAGTCCACCTGTACTTAAGTCGGCATTGTGCCTTATGTATTAAATTCGGATGCAATTTCTGTGTTTCATCGTCAATAACAAGGTCCAAGGAATACAATAAACCTGAAGTGAAGCATCGTAATCTAAAACTGGCATCACAGGAGGGGCTCAAATAATGGAAAGTTAGAGTATCAGTCCTCTAGTACTTAAGTCGGCATTGTGCCTTTTGTATTAAATTCGGATGCAATTTCATTGTTTCATCGTCAATAAGAAGGTCCAAGGGATACAGTAAACCTGAAGTGATGCATTGGAAACTAAAACTGGACTCACGGGAGAGGTTCAAATCATAGAAACTCAGAGTGTCAGTCCTCTAGTACTTAAGTCGGCATTGTGCCTTTTGTATTAAATTCGGATGCAATTTCTGTGTTTCATCGCCAATAAGAAGATCCAAGGGATACAGTAAACCTGATGTGAAGCATCGGAAACTAAAACTGGACTCACAGGAGAGGTTCAAATCATAGAAAGTTAGAGTGTCCGTCCTCTAGTACTTAAGTCGGCATTGTGCCTTTTGTATTAAATTCGGATGCAAATTCTGTGTTTCATCGTCAATAAGAAGGTCCAAGGAATACAATAAACCTGAATTGAAGCATCGGAATCTAAAACTGGACTCACAGGAGGGCTTCAAATCATAGAAAGTTAGAGTATCAGTCCTCTAGTACTTAAGTCGGCATCGTGCCTTTTGTATTAAATTCGGATGCAATTTCATTGTTTCATCGTCAATAAGAAGGTCCAAGGGATACAGTAAACCTGAAGTGATGCATTGGAAACTAAAACTGGACTCACGGGAGAGGTTCAAATCATAGAAAGTCAGAGTGTCAGTACTCTAGTACTTAAGTCGGCATTGTGCCTTTTGTAATAAATTCGAATGCAATTTCTGTGCTTCATCGTCAATGAGAAGGTCCAAGGGATACAGTAAACCTCAAGTGACGCGTCGGAATCTAAAACTGGACTCACAGGTGGGGTTCAAATCATCTAAAGTTAGAGTATCAGTCCTCTTGTACTTAAGTCGGCATTGTGCCATTTTGTATTAAATTCGGATGCAATTTGTGTGTTTCATCGTCTATAAGAAGGTCCAAGGAGTACAGTTAACCTGAAGTGAAGCATCGGAAACTAAAACTGGACTCACAGGAGAGGTTCAAATCATAGAGAATTAGAGTGGCAGTCCTCTTGTATTTAAGTCGGCATTGTGCATTTGTATTAAATTCGGATGAAATATCTGTGTTTCATCGTCAATAAGAAGGTCCAAGGTATACAGTAAACCTCAAGTGACGCGTCGGAATCTAAAACTGGACTCACAGGTGGGGTTCAAATCATAGAAAGTTAGAGTGTCAGGCCTCTTGTCCTTAAGTCGGCATTGTGCCTTTTGTATTAAATTCTGATGGAAATTCTGTCTTTTATCGTCAATAAGAAGGTCCAAGTTATACAGTAAACCTGAAGTGAAACATCGGAATCCAAAACTGGACTCACAGGAGGGGTTCAAATCATAGAAAGTGAGAGTGTCAGTCCTCTTGTACATAAGTCGGCATTTTGCCTTTTGTATTAAACTCGGATGCAATTTCTGTGTTTCATCGTCAATACGAAGGTCCAAGGTATACAGTAAACCTGAAGTGAAGCATCGGAAACTAAACCTGGACTCACAGGAGAGGTTCAAATCATAGAGAATTAGAGTGGCAGTCCTCTTGTATTTAAGTCGGCATTGTGCATTTGTATTAAATTCGGATGAAATATCTGTGTTTCATCGTCAATAAGAAGGTCCAGGGTATACAGTACACCTGAAGTGAAGCATCGGAATCTAAAACTGGACTCAGAGGAGCGGTTCAAATCATAGGAAGTTAGAGTATCAGTCCTCTTGTACCTTAGTCGGCATTGTTGCTTTTGTATTAATTTCGGATGCCAATTCTGTGTTTCATCGTCAATAAGAAGGTCCAAGGGATACAGTAAACCTGAAGTGAAGCATCGGAAACTAAAACTGGACTCACAGGAGAGGTTCAAATCATAGAAAGTTAGAGTGTAAGTCCTCTAGTACTTAAGTCGGCATTGTGCCTTTTGTATTAAATTTGAATGCAATTTCTGTGTTTCATCGTCAATAACAAGGTCCAAGGGATACAGTAAACCTGAAGTGAAGTATCATAAACTAAAACTGGACTCACAGGAGAGGTTCAAATCATAGAAAGTTAGAGTGTCAGTCCTCTAGTACTTAAGTCGGCATTGTGCCTTTTGTATAAAATTCGGATGCAATTTCTGTGTTTCATCGTCAATAAGAAGGTCCAAGGGATACAGTAAACCTGAAGTGATGCATTGGAAACTAAAACTGGACTCACGGGAGAGGTTCAAATCATAGAAACTCAGAGTGTCAGTCCTCTAGTACTTAAGTCGGCATTGTGCCTTTTGTATAAAATTCGGATGCAATTTCTGTGTTTCATCGTCAATAAGAAGGTCCAAGGGATACAGTAAACCTGAAGTGAAGCATCGGAATCTAAAACTGGACTCACAGGCGGGGTTCAAATCATAGAAAGTTAGAGTATCAGTCCACCTGTACTTAAGTCAGCATTGTGCCTTATGTATTAAATTCGGATGCAATTTCTGTGTTTCATCGTCAATAACAAGGTCCAAGGAATACAATAAACCTGAAGTGAAGCATCGTAATCTAAAACTGGCATCACAGGAGGGGCTCAAATAATGGAAAGTTAGAGTATCAGTCCTCTAGTACTTAAGTCGGCATTGTGCCTTTTGTATTAAATTCGGATGCAATTTCATTGTTTCATCGTCAATAAGAAGGTCCAAGGGATACAGTAAACCTGAAGTGATGCATTGGAAACTAAAACTGGACTCACGGGAGAGGTTCAAATCATAGAAACTCAGAGTGTCAGTCCTCTAGTACTTAAGTCGGCATTGTGCCTTTTGTATTAAATTCGGATGCAATTTCTGTGTTTCATCGCCAATAAGAAGATCCAAGGGATACAGTAAACCTGATGTGAAGCATCGGAAACTAAAACTGGACTCACAGGAGAGGTTCAAATCATAGAAAGTTAGAGTGTCCGTCCTCTAGTACTTAAGTCGGCATTGTGCCTTTTGTATTAAATTCGGATGCAAATTCTGTGTTTCATCGTCAATAAGAAGGTCCAAGGAATACAATAAACCGGAATTGAAGCATCGGAATCTAAAACTGGACTCACAGGAGGGCTTCAAATCATAGAAAGTTAGAGTATCAGTCCTCTAGTACTTAAGTCGGCATCGTGCCTTTTGTATTAAATTCGGATGCAATTTCATTGTTTCATCGTCAATAAGAAGGT
Source organism: Schistocerca americana (assembly GCF_021461395.2). Lineage (NCBI taxonomy): Eukaryota > Metazoa > Arthropoda > Insecta > Orthoptera > Acrididae > Schistocerca > Schistocerca americana. The sequence continues at coordinate 500,292 of NW_025725972.1, forward strand.
CCAAGGGATACAGTAAACCTGAAGTGATGCATTGGAAACTAAAACTGGACTCACGGGAGAGGTTCAAATCATAGAAAGTCAGAGTGTCAGTACTCTAGTACTTAAGTCGGCATTGTGCCTTTTGTAATAAATTCGAATGCAATTTCTGTGCTTCATCGTCAATGAGAAGGTCCAAGGGATACAGTAAACCTCAAGTGACGCGTCGGAATCTAAAACTGGACTCACAGGTGGGGTTCAAATCATCTAAAGTTAGAGTATCAGTCCTCTTGTACTTAAGTCGGCATTGTGCCATTTTGTATTAAATTCGGATGCAATTTGTGTGTTTCATCGTCTATAAGAAGGTCCAAGGAGTACAGTTAACCTGAAGTGAAGCATCGGAAACTAAAACTGGACTCACAGGAGAGGTTCAAATCATAGAGAATTAGAGTGGCAGTCCTCTTGTATTTAAGTCGGCATTGTGCATTTGTATTAAATTCGGATGAAATATCTGTGTTTCATCGTCAATAAGAAGGTCCAAGGTATACAGTAAACCTCAAGTGACGCGTCGGAATCTAAAACTGGACTCACAGGTGGGGTTCAAATCATAGAAAGTTAGAGTGTCAGGCCTCTTGTCCTTAAGTCGGCATTGTGCCTTTTGTATTAAATTCTGATGGAAATTCTGTCTTTTATCGTCAATAAGAAGGTACAAGTTATACAGTAAACCTGAAGTGAAACATCGGAATCCAAAACTGGACTCACAGGAGGGGTTCAAATCATAGAAAGTGAGAGTGTCAGTCCTCTTGTACATAAGTCGGCATTTTGCCTTTTGTATTAAACTCGGATGCAATTTCTGTGTTTCATCGTCAATAAGAAGGTCCAAGGTATACAGTAAACCTGAAGTGAAGCATCGGAAACTAAACCTGGACTCACAGGAGAGGTTCAAATCATAGAGAATTAGAGTGGCAGTCCTCTTGTATTTAAGTCGGCATTGTGCATTTGTATTAAATTCGGATGAAATATCTGTGTTTCATCGTCAATAAGAAGGTTCAAGCTATACAGTACACCTGAAGTGAAGCATCGGAATCTAAAACTGGACTCAGAGGAGCGGTTCAAATCATAGAAAGTTAGAGTGTAAGTCCTCTAGTACTTAAGTCGGCATTGTGCCTTTTGTATATATTCGGATGCAATTTCTGTGTTTCATCGTCAATAACAAGGTCCAAGGGATACAGTAAACCTGAAGTGAAGTATCAGAAACTAAAACTGGACTCACAGGAGAGGTTCAAATCATAGAAAGTTAGAGTGTCAGTCATCTAGTACTTAAGTCGGCATTGTGCCTTTTGTATTAAATTCGGATGCAATTTCTGTGTTTCATCGTCAATAAGAAGGTCCAAGGGATACAGTAAACCTGAAGTGAAGCATCGGAATCTAAAACTGGACTCAAAGGAGGGGTTCAAATCATAGAAAGTTAGAGTATCAGTCCTCTTGTACTTAAGTCGGCATTGTGCCTTTTGTATTACATTCGGATGCAATTTCTGTGTTTCATCGTCAATAAGAAGGTCCAAGGAATACAATAAACCTGAATTGAAGCATCGGAATCTAAAACTGGACTCACAGGAGGGCTTCAAATCATAGAAAGTTAGAGTATCAGTCCTCTAGTACTTAAGTCGGCATCGTGCCTTTTGTATTAAATTCGGATGCAATTTCATTGTTTCATCGTCAATAAGAAGGTCCAAGGGATACAGTAAACCTGAAGTGATGCATTGGAAACCAAAACTGGACTCACGGGAGAGGTTCAAATCATAGAAAGTCAGAGTGTCAGTACTCTAGTACTTAAGTCGGCATTGTGCCTTTTGTAATAAATTCGAATGCAATTTCTGTGCTTCATCGTCAATGAGAAGGTCCAAGGGATACAGTAAACCTCAAGTGACGCGTCGGAATCTAAAACTGGACTCACAGGTGGGGTTCAAATCATAGAAAGTTAGAGTATCAGTCCTCTTGTACTTAAGTCGGCATAGTGCCTTTTGTATTAAATTCGGATGCAATTTGTGTGTTTCATCGTCTATAAGAAGGTCCAAGGAGTACAGTTAACCTGAAGTGAAGCATCGGAAACTAAAACTGGACTCACAGGAGAGGTTCAAATCATAGAAAGTTAGAGTGTCAGTCCTCTAGTACATAAGTCGGCATTGTGCCTTTTGTATTAAATACGGATGCAATTTCTGTGTTTCAGCGTCAATAAGAAGGTCCAAGGTGTACAGTAAACCTAAAGTGGAGCATCGGAATCTAAAACTGGACTCACAGGAGAGGTTCAAATCATAGAAAGTTAGAGTGTCAGGCCTCTTGTCCTTAAGTCGGCATTGTGCCTTTTGTATTAAAATCTGATGGAAATTCTGTCTTTTATCGTCAATAAGAAGGTCCAAGTTATACAGTAAACCTGAAGTGAAACATCGGAATCCAAAACTGGACTCACAGGAGGGGTTCAAATCATAGAAAGTGAGAGTGTCAGTCCTCTTGTACATAAGTCGGCATTATGCCTTTTGTATTAAATTCGGATGCAATTTCTGTGTTTCATCGCCAATAAGAAGGTCCAAGGGATACAGTAAACCTGAAGTGAAGCATCGGAAACTAAAACTGGACTCACAGGAGAGGTTCAAATCGTAGAAAGTTAGAGTGTCAGTCCTCTTGTACTTAAGTCGGCATTTTGCCTTTTGTATTAAACTCGGATGCAATTTCTGTGTTTCATCGTCAATAAGAAGGTCCAAGGTATACAGTAAACCTGAAGTGAAGCATCGGAAACTAAACCTGGACTCACAGGAGAGGTTCAAATCATAGAGAATTAGAGTGGCAGTCCTCTTGTATTTAAGTCGGCATTGTGCATTTGTATTAAATTCGGATGGAATATCTGTGTTTCATCGTCAATAAGAAGGTCCAAGGTATACAGTACACCTGAAGTGAAGCATCGGAATCTAAAACTGGACTCAGAGGAGCGGTTCAAATCATAGGAAGTTAGAGTATCAGTCCTCTTGTACCTTAGTCGGCATTGTTGCTTTTGTATTAATTTCGGATGCCAATTCTGTGTTTCATCGTCAATAAGAAGGTCCAAGGGATACAGTAAACCTGAAGTGAAGCATCGGAAACTAAAACTGGACTCACAGGAGAGGTTCAAATCATAGAAAGTTAGAGTGTAAGTCCTCTAGTACTTAAGTCGGCATTGTGCCTTTTGTATTAAATTCGAATGCAATTTCTGTGTTTCATCGTCAATAACAAGGTCCAAGGGATACAGTAAACCTGAAGTGAAGTATCATAAACTAAAACTGGACTCACAGGAGAGGTTCAAATCATAGAAAGTTAGAGTGTCAGTCCTCTAGTACTTAAGTCGGCATTGTGCCTTTTGTATAAAATTCGGATGCAATTTCTGTGTTTCATCGTCAATAACAAGGTCCAAGGAATACAATAAACCTGAAGTGAAGCATCGTAATCTAAAACTGGCATCACAGGAGGGGCTCAAATAATGGAAAGTTAGAGTATCAGTCCTCTAGTACTTAAGTCGGCATTGTGCCTTTTGTATTAAATTCGGATGCAATTTCATTGTTTCATCGTCAATAAGAAGGTCCAAGGGATACAGTAAACCTGAAGTGATGCATTGGAAACTAAAACTGGACTCACGGGAGAGGTTCAAATCGTAGAAACTCAGAGTGTCAGTCCTCTAGTACTTAAGTCGGCATTGTGCCTTTTGTATTAAATTCGGATGCAATTTCTGTGTTTCATCGCCAATAAGAAGATCCAAGGGATACAGTAAACCTGATGTGAAGCATCGGAAACTAAAACTGGACTCACAGGAGAGGTTCAAATCATAGAAAGTTAGAGTGTCCGTCCTCTAGTACTTAAGTCGGCATTGTGCCTTTTGTATTAAATTCGGATGCAAATTCTGTGTTTCATCGTCAATAAGAAGGTCCAAGGAATACAATAAACCTGAATTGAAGCATCGGAATCTAAAACTGGACCCACAGGAGGGCTTCAAATCATAGAAAGTTAGAGTATCAGTCCTCTAGTACTTAAGTCGGCATCGTGCCTTTTGTATTAAATTCGGATGCAATTTCATTGTTTCATCGTCAATAAGAAGGTCCAAGGGATACAGTAAACCTGAAGTGATGCATTGGAAACTAAAACTGGACTCACGGGAGAGGTTCAAATCATAGAAAGTCAGAGTGTCAGTACTCTAGTACTTAAGTCGGCATTGTGCCTTTTGTAATAAATTCGAATGCAATTTCTGTGCTTCATCGTCAATGAGAAGGTCCAAGGGATACAGTAAACCTCAAGTGACGCGTCGGAATCTAAAACTGGACTCACAGGTGGGGTTCAAATCATCTAAAGTTAGAGTATCAGTCCTCTTGTACTTAAGTCGGCATTGTGCCATTTTGTATTAAATTCGGATGCAATTTGTGTGTTTCATCGTCTATAAGAAGGTCCAAGGAGTACAGTTAACCTGAAGTGAAGCATCGGAAACTAAAACTGGACTCACAGGAGAGGTTCAAAACATAGAGAATTAGAGTGGCAGTCCTCTTGTATTTAAGTCGGCATTGTGCATTTGTATTAAATTCGGATGAAATATCTGTGTTTCATCGTCAATAAGAAGGTCCAAGGTATACAGTAAACCTCAAGTGACGCGTCGGAATCTAAAACTGGACTCACAGGTGGGGTTCAAATCGTAGAAAGTTAGAGTGTCAGGCCTCTTGTCCTTAAGTCGGCATTGTGCCTTTTGTATTAAATTCTGATGGAAATTCTGTCTTTTATCGTCAATAAGAAGGTCCAAGTTATACAGTAAACCTGAAGTGAAACATCGGAATCCAAAACTGGACTCACAGGAGGGGTTCAAATCATAGAAAGTGAGAGTGTCAGTCCTCTTGCACATAAGTCGGCATTATGCCTTTTGTATTAAATTCGGATGCAATTTCTGTGTTTCATCGCCAATAAGAAGGTCCAAGGGATACAGTAAACCTGAAGTGAAGCATCGGAAACTAAAACTGGACTCACAGGAGAGGTTCAAATCGTAGAAAGTTAGAGTGTCAGTCCTCTTGTACTTAAGTCGGCATTTTGCCTTTTGTATTAAACTCGGATGCAATTTCTGTGTTTCATCGTCAATAAGAACGTCCAAGGTATACAGTAAACCTGAAGTGAAGCATCGGAAACTAAACCTGGACTCACAGGAGAGGTTCAAATCATAGAGAATTAGAGTGGCAGTCCTCTTGTATTTAAGTCGGCATTGTGCATTTGTATTAAATTCGGATGAAATATCTGTGTTTCATCGTCAATAAGAAGGTTCAAGCTATACAGTACACCTGAAGTGAAGCATCGGAATCTAAAACTGGACTCAGAGGAGCGGTTCAATTCATAGAAAGTTAGAGTGTAAGTCCTCTAGTACTTAAGTCGGCATTGTGCCTTTTGTATATATTCGGATGCAATTTCTGTGTTTCATCGTCAATAACAAGGTCCAAGGGATACAGTAAACCTGAAGTGAAGTATCAGAAACTAAAACTGGACTCACAGGAGAGGTTCAAATCATAGAAAGTTAGAGTGTCAGTCATCTAGTACTTAAGTCGGCATTGTGCCTTTTGTATTAAATTCGGATGCAATTTCTGTGTTTCATCGTCAATAAGAAGGTCCAAGGGATACAGTAAACCTGAAGTGAAGCATCGGAATCTAAAACTGGACTCAAAGGAGGGGTTCAAATCATAGAAAGTTAGAGTATCAGTCCTCTTGTACTTAAGTCGGCATTGTGCCTTTTGTATTACATTCGGATGCAATTTCTGTGTTTCATCGTCAATAAGAAGGTCCAAGGAATACAATAAACCTGAATTGAAGCATCGGAATCTAAAACTGGACTCACAGGAGGGCTTCAAATCATAGAAAGTTAGAGTATCAGTCCTCTAGTACTTAAGTCGGCATCGTGCCTTTTGTATTAAATTCGGATGCAATTTCATTGTTTCATCGTCAATAAGAAGGTCCAAGGGATACAGTAAACCTGAAGTGATGCATTGGAAACCAAAACTGGACTCACGGGAGAGGTTCAAATCATAGAAAGTCAGAGTGTCAGTACTCTAGTACTTAAGTCGGCATTGTGCCTTTTGTAATAAATTCGAATGCAATTTCTGTGCTTCATCGTCAATGAGAAGGTCCAAGGGATACAGTAAACCTCAAGTGACGCGTCGGAATCTAAAACTGGACTCACAGGTGGGGTTCAAATCATAGAAAGTTAGAGTATCAGTCCTCTTGTACTTAAGTCGGCATAGTGCCTTTTGTATTAAATTCGGATGCAATTTGTGTGTTTCATCGTCTATAAGAAGGTCCAAGGAGTACAGTTAACCTGAAGTGAAGCATCGGAAACTAAAACTGGACTCACAGGAGAGGTTCAAATCATAGAAAGTTAGAGTGTCAGTCCTCTAGTACATAAGTCGGCATTGTGCCTTTTGTATTAAATACGGATGCAATTTCTGTGTTTCAGCGTCAATAAGAAGGTCCAAGGTGTACAGTAAACCTAAAGTGGAGCATCGGAATCTAAAACTGGACTCACAGGAGAGGTTCAAATCATAGAAAGTTAGAGTGTCAGGCCTCTTGTCCTTAAGTCGGCATTGTGCCTTTTGTATTAAAATCTGATGGAAATTCTGTCTTTTATCGTCAATAAGAAGGTCCAAGTTATACAGTAAACCTGAAGTGAAACATCGGAATCCAAAACTGGACTCACAGGAGGGGTTCAAATCATAGAAAGTGAGAGTGTCAGTCCTCTTGTACATAAGTCGGCATTATGCCTTTTGTATTAAATTCGGATGCAATTTCTGTGTTTCATCGCCAATAAGAAGGTCCAAGGGATACAGTAAACCTGAAGTGAAGCATCGGAAACTAAAACTGGACTCACAGGAGAGGTTCAAATCGTAGAAAGTTAGAGTGTCAGTCCTCTTGTACTTAAGTCGGCATTTTGCCTTTTATATTAAACTCGGATGCAATTTCTGTGTTTCATCGTCAATAAGAAGGTCCAAGGTATACAGTAAACCTGAAGTGAAGCATCGGAAACTAAACCTGGACTCACAGGAGAGGTTCAAATCATAGAGAATTAGAGTGGCAGTCCTCTTGTATTTAAGTCGGCATTGTGCATTTGTATTAAATTCGGATGAAACATCTGTGTTTCATCGTCAATAAGAAGGTCCAAGGTATACAGTACACCTGAAGTGAAGCATCGGAATCTAAAACTGGCATCACAGGAGGGGCTCAAATAATGGAAAGTTAGAGTATCAGTCCTCTAGTACTTAAGTCGGCATTGTGCCTTTTGTATTAAATTCGGATGCAATTTCATTGTTTCATCGTCAATAAGAAGGTCCAAGGGATACAGTAAACCTGAAGTGATGCATTGGAAACTAAAACTGGACTCACGGGAGAGGTTCAAATCATAGAAACTCAGAGTGTCAGTCCTCTAGTACTTAAGTCGGCATTGTGCCTTTTGTATTAAATTCGGATGCAATTTCTGTGTTTCATCGCCAATAAGAAGATCCAAGGGATACAGTAAACCTGATGTGAAGCATCGGAAACTAAAACTGGACTCACAGGAGAGGTTCAAATCATAGAAAGTTAGAGTGTCCGTCCTCTAGTACTTAAGTCGGCATTGTGCCTTTTGTATTAAATTCGGATGCAAATTCTGTGTTTCATCGTCAATAAGAAGGTCCAAGGAATACAATAAACCTGAATTGAAGCATCGGAATCTAAAACTGGACTCACAGGAGGGCTTCAAATCATAGAAAGTTAGAGTATCAGTCCTCTAGTACTTAAGTCGGCATCGTGCCTTTTGTATTAAATTCGGATGCAATTTCATTGTTTCATCGTCAATAAGAAGGTCCAAGGGATACAGTAAACCTGAAGTGATGCATTGGAAACTAAAACTGGACTCACGGGAGAGGTTCAAATCATAGAAAGTCAGAGTGTCAGTACTCTAGTACTTAAGTCGGCATTGTGCCTTTTGTAATAAATTCGAATGCAATTTCTGTGCTTCATCGTCAATGAGAAGGTCCAAGGGATACAGTAAACCTCAAGTGACGCGTCGGAATCTAAAACTGGACTCACAGGTGGGGTTCAAATCATCTAAAGTTAGAGTATCAGTCCTCTTGTACTTAAGTCGGCATTGTGCCATTTTGTATTAAATTCGGATGCAATTTGTGTGTTTCATCGTCTATAAGAAGGTCCAAGGAGTACAGTTAACCTGAAGTGAAGCATCGGAAACTAAAACTGGACTCACAGGAGAGGTTCATATCATAGAGAATTAGAGTGGCAGTCCTCTTGTATTTAAGTCGGCATTGTGCATTTGTATTAAATTCGGATGAAATATCTGTGTTTCATCGTCAATAAGAAGGTCCAAGGTATACAGTAAACCTCAAGTGACGCGTCGGAATCTAAAACTGGACTCACAGGTGGGGTTCAAATCATAGAAAGTTAGAGTGTCAGGCCTCTTGTCCTTAAGTCGGCATTGTGCCTTTTGTATTAAATTCTGATGGAAATTCTGTCTTTTATCGTCAATAAGAAGGTCCAAGTTATACAGTAAACCTGAAGTGAAACATCGGAATCCAAAACTGGACTCACAGGAGGGGTTCAAATCATAGAAAGTGAGAGTGTCAGTCCTCTTGCACATAAGTCGGCATTTTGCCTTTTGTATTAAACTCGGATGCAATTTCTGTGTTTCATCGTCAATAAGAAGGTCCAAGGTATACAGTAAACCTGAAGTGAAGCATCGGAAACTAAACCTGGACTCACAGGAGAGGTTCAAATCATAGAGAATTAGAGTGGCAGTCCTCTTGTATTTAAGTCGGCATTGTGCATTTGTATTAAATTCGGATGAAATATCTGTGTTTCATCGTCAATAAGAATGTTCAAGCTATACAGTACACCTGAAGTGAAGCATCGGAATCTAAAACTGGACTCAGAGGAGCGGTTCAAATCATAGGAAGTTAGAGTATCAGTCCTCTTGTACCTAAGTCGGCATTGTTGCTTTTGTATTAATTTCGGATGCCAATTCTGTGTTTCATCGTCAATAAGAAGGTTCAAGGGATACAGTAAACGTGAAGTGAAGCATCGGAAACTAAAACTGGACTCACAGGAGAGGTTCAAATCATAGAAAGTTAGAGTGTAATTCCTCTAGTACTTAAGTCGGCATTGTGCCTTTTGTATTAAATTCGAATGCAATTTCTGTGCTTCATCGTCAATAACAAGGTCCAAGGGATACAGGAAACCTGAAGTGAAGTATCATAAACTAAAACTGGACTCACAGGAGAGGTTCAAATCATAGAAAGTTAGAGTGTCAGTCCTCTAGTACTTAAGTCGGCATTGTGCCTTTTGCATTAAATTCGGATGCAATTTCTGTGTTTCATCGTCAATAAGAAGGTCCAAGGGATACAGTAAACCTGAAGTGAAGCATCGGAATCTAAAACTGGACTCACAGGCGGGGTTCAAATCATAGAAAGTTAGAGTATCAGTCCACCTGTACTTAAGTCGGCATTGTGCCTTATGTATTAAATTCGGATGCAATTTCTGTGTTTCATCGTCAATAAGAAGGTCCAAGGAATACAGTAAACCTGAAGTGAAGCATCGTAATCTAAAACTGGCATCACAGGAGGGGCTCAAATAATGGAAAGTTAGAGTATCAGTCATCTAGTACTTAAGTCGGCATTGTGCCTTTTGCATTAAATTCGGATGCAATTTCATTGTTTCATCGTCAATAAGAAGGTCCAAGGGATACAGTAAACCTGAAGTGATGCATTGGAAACTAAAACTGGACTCACGGGAGAGGTTCAAATCATAGAAACTCAGAGTGTCAGTCCTCTAGTACTTAAGTCGGCATTGTGCCATTTGTATTAAACTCGGATGCAATTTCTGTGTTTCATCGCCAATAAGAAGATCCAAGGGATACAGTAAACCTGATGTGAAGCATCGGAAACTAAAACTGGACTCACAGGAGAGGTTCAAATCATAGGAAGTTAGAGTGTCCGTCCTCTAGTACTTTAGTCGGCATTGTGCCTTTTGTATTAAATTCGGATGCAACCTCTGTGTTTCATCGTCAATAAGATGGTCCAAGGGTCACAGTAAACCTGAAGTGAAGCATCGGAAACTAAAACTGGACTCACAGGAGAGGTTCAAATCATAAAAGTTAGAGTGTCTGTCCTCTAGTACTTAAGTCGGCATAGTGCCTTTTGTATTGAATTAGGATGCAATTTCTGTGTTTCATCGTCAATAAGAAGGTCCAAGGGATACAGTAAACCTTAAGTGAAGCATCGGAATCTAAAACTGGACTCACAGGAGGGGTTCAAATCAAAGAAAGTTAGAGTATCAGTATTCTTGTACTTAAGTCGGCATTGTGCCTTTTGTATTAAATTCGGATGCAATTTCTGTGTTTCATCGTCAAAAAGAAGGTGCAAGGGATACAGAAAACGTGAAGTGTAGCATCGGAAACTAAAACTAAACTCACAGGAGTGGTTCCAATCATAGAAAGTTAGAGTGTCAGTCCTCTAGTACTTAAGTCGGCATTGTGCCTTTTGTATTAAATTCGGTTGCAACCTCTGTGTTTCATCGTCAATAAGATGGTCCAAGGGTCACAGTAAACCTGAAGTGAAGCATCGGAAACTAAAACTGGACTCACAGGAGAGGTTCAAATCTTATAAAGTTAAAGTGTCAGTCCTCTAGTACTTAAGTCGGCATTGTGCCATTTGTATTAAATTCGGATGCAATTTCTGTGTTTCATCGTCAATAAGAAGGTCCAAGGGATACAGTAAACCTGAAGTGAAGCATCGGAATCTAAAACTGGACTCACAGGAGGGGTGCAAATCGTAGAAAGTAAGAGTATCAGTCCTCTTGTACTTAAGTCGGCATTGTGTCTTTTGTATTAAATTCGGATGCAATTTCTGTGTTTCATCGCCAATAAGAAGGTGTAAGGGATACAGTACACCTTAAGTGAAGCATCGGAATCTAAAACTGGACTCAAAGGAGGGGTTCTAATCATAGAAATTTAGAGTATCAGTCCTCTAGTACTTAAGACGGCATTGTGCCTTTTGTATTACATTCGGATGCAATCTCTGTGTTTCATCGTCAATAAAAAGGTCCAAGGGATACAGTAAACCTGAAGTGAAGCATCGGAAACTAAAACAGGACTCACAGGAGAGGTTCAAATCATAGAAAGTTAGAGTGTCAGTCCTCTAGTACTTAAGTCGGCACTGTGGATTTTGTATTAATTTCGGATGCAATTTCTGTGTTTCATCGTCAATAAGAAGGTCCAAGGGATACAGTAACCCTGAAGTGAAGCATCGGAAACTAAAACTGGACTCACAGGAGAGGTTCAAATCATAGATAGTTAGAGTGTCAGTCCTCTAGTACTTAAGTCGGCATTGTGCCTTTTGTATTAAATTCGGATGCATTTTCTGTGCTTCATCGTCAATAAGAAGGTCCAAGGGATACAGTAAACCTGAAGTGAAGCATCGGAATCTAAAACTGGCCCCACAGGAGGGGTTCAAATCATAGAAAGTTAGAGTATCAGTCCTCTTGTACTTACGTAGGCATTGTGCCTTTTGTATTAAATTCGGATGAAATTTCTGTGTTTCATCGTCAATAAGAAGGTCCAAGGGATACAGTAAACCTGAAGTGAAGCATCGGAAACTAAAACTGGACTCACAGGAGAGGTTCAAATCATTGAAAGTTAGAGTGTCTGTCCTCCAGTACATAAGGCGGCATTGTGCCTTTTGTATTAAATTCGGATGCAATTTCTGTGTTTCATCGTCAATAAGAAGGTCCAAGGGATACAGTAAACCTGAAGTGAAGCATCGGAAACTAAAACTGGACTCACAGGAGAGGTTCAAATCATAGAAAGTTAGAGTGTCTGTCCTCTTGGAGTTAAGTCGGCATTGTGCATTAGTATTAAATTCGGATGATATTTCTGTGTTTCATCGTCAATAAGAAGGTCCAAGGGATACAGTAAACCTGAAGTGAAGCATCGGAATCTAAAACTGGACTCACAGGATTGGTTCAAATCATAGAAAGTTAGAGTATCAGTCCTCTTGTACTTAAGTCGGCATTGTGCCTTTTGTATTAAATTCGGATGAAATTTCTGTATTTCATCGTCAATAAGAAGGTCCAAGGGATACAGTAAACCTGAAGTGAAGCATCGGAAACTAAAACTGGACTCACAGGAGAGGTTCAAATCATTGAAAGTTAGAGTGTCAGTCCTCCAGTATTTAAGTCGGCATTGTGTCTTTTGTATTAAATTCAAATGCAATTTCTGTGTTTCATCGACAATAAGAAGGTCCAAGGGATACAGTAAACCTGAAGTGATGCATCGGAAACTAAAACTGGACTCACAGGAGAGGTTCAAATCATAGAAAGATAGAGTGTCAGTCTTCTAGTACTTAAGTCGGCATTGTGCCTTTTGTATTAAATTCGGATGCCATTTCTGTGTTTCATCGTCAATAAGAAGGTCCAAGGGATACAGTAAACCTGAAGTGAAGCATCGGAAACTAAAACTACACTCACAGGAGAGGTTCAAATCATAGAAATTTAGAGTGTCTGTCCTCTAGTACATAAGTCAGCATTGTGCCTTTTGTATTAAATTCGGATGCAATTTCTGTGTTTCATCATCAATATGAAGGTCCAAGGGATACAGTAAACCTGAAGTGAAGCATCGGAATCTAAAACTGGACTCACAGGAGGGGTTCAAATCATACAAAGTTAGAGTATCAGTCCTCTTGTACTTAAGTAGGCATTGTGCCTTTTGTATTAAATTCGGATGCAATTTCTGTGTTTCATCGTCAATAAGAAGGTGCAAGGGATACAGAAAACGTGAAGTGTAGCATCGGAAACTAAAACTTGTCTCACAGGAGTGGTTCAAATCATAGAAAGTTAGAGTGTCACTCCTCTAGTACTTAAGTCGGCATTGTGCCTTTTGTATTAAATTCAGATGCAATTTATGTGTTGCATCGTCAATAAGAAGGTCCAAGGTATACAGTACACCTGAAGTGAAGCATCGTAATCTGAAACTGGACTCACAGGAGGAGTTCAAATCATAGAAAGTTAGAGTGTCAGTCCGCTTGTACGAAAGTCGGCATTGTGCCTTTTGTATTAAATTCGGATGCAATTTCTGTGTTTCATCGTCAATAAGAAGGTCCAAGGGATACAGTAAACCTGAAGTGAAGCATCGGAAACTAAAACTGGACTCACAGGAGAGGTTCATATCTTAGAAAGTTCGAGTGTCAGTCCTCTAGTACTTAAGTCGGCATAGTGCCTTTTGTATTAAATTCGGATGAAATTTCTTTGTTTCATCGTCAATAAGAAGGTCCAAGGGATACAGTAAACCTGAAGTGAAGCATCTGAAACTAAAACTAGACTCACAGGAGAGGTTCAAATCATAGAAAGTTAGAGTGTCAGTCCTCTAGTTCTTAAGTTGGCATTGTGCCTTTTGTATTAAATTCGGATGCAATTTCTTTGTTTCATCGTCAATAAGAAGGTCAAAGGGATACAGTAAACCTGAAGTGAAGCATCGGAACCTAAAACTGGGCTCACATGAGGGGTTCAAATCATAGAAAGTGAGAGTATCATTCCTATTGTACTTAAGTAGGCATTGTGCCTTTTGTATTAAATTCGGATGCAATTACTGTGTTTCATCGTCAATAAGAAGGTGCAAGGGATACAGAAAACCTGAAGTGTAGCATCGGAAGCTAAAACTGGACTCACAGGAGAGGTTCAAATCATAGAAAGTTAGAGAGTCAGTCCTCTAGTAATTAAGTCGGCATTGTGCCTTTTGTATTAAATTCGGATGCAATTTCTGTGTTTCATCGTCAATAAGAAGGTCCAAGGGATACAGTAAACCTGAATTGAAGCATCGGAAACTAAAACTGGACTCACAGGAGAGGTCAAATCATAGAAAGTTAGAGTGTCAGTCCTCTAGTACTTAAGTCGGCATTGTGCCTTTTGTATTAAATTCGGATGCAATTTCTTTGTTTCATCGTCAATATGGAGGTGCATGGGATACAGTAAACCTGAAGTGAAGCATCGGAATCTAAAACTGGACTCACTGGAGGGGTTCAAATCATAGAAAGTTAGAGTATCTGTCCTCTAGTACTTAAGTCGGCTTGTGCCTTTTGTATTAAATCGGATGCAATTTCTGTGTTTCATCGTCAATAAGAAGGTCCAAGGGATACAGTAAACCTGAAGTGAAGCATCGGAAACTAAAACTGGACTCACAGGAGAGGTTCAAATCATAGATAGTTTGAGTGTCAGTCCTCTAGTACTTAAGTTGGCATTGTGCCTTTTGTATTAAATTCGGATGCAATTTCTGTGTTTCATCGTCAATAAGGAGGTGCAAGAGATACAGTAAACCTGAAGTGAGGCATCGGAATCTAAAACTGGACACACAGGAGGGGGTCAAATCATAGAAATTTAGAGTATCAGTCCTCTAGTACTTAAGTCGGCATTGTGCCTTTTTTACTAAATCGGATGCAATCTCTGTGTTTCATCGTCAATAAGAAGGTCCAAAGGGTACAGTAAACCTGAAGTGAAGCATCGGAAACTAAAACGGGACTCACAGGAGAGGTTCAAATCATAGAAAGTTAGAGTGTCAGTCCTCTAGTACTTAAGTCGGCATTGTGCCTTTTGTATTAAATTCGGATGCAATTTCTGTGTTTGATCGTCAATAAGAAGGTCCAAGGGATACAGTAAACCTGAAGTGAAGCATCGGAATCTAAAACTGGACTCACAGGAAGGGTTCAAATCATAGAAAGTTAGTGTATCAGTCCTCTAGTACTTAATTCGTCATTGTGAATTTTTTTTTAAATTCGGATGCATTTTCTGTGTTTCATCGTCAATAAGAAGGTCCAAGGGATACAGCAAACCTGAAGTGAAGCATCGGAAACTAAAACTAGACTCACAGGAGAGGTTCAAATCATAGAAAGTTAGAGTGTCAGTCCTCTAGTTCTTAAGTCGGCATTGTGCCTTTTGTATTAAATTCGGATGCACTTTCTGTGTTTCATCGTCAATAAGAATGTCAAAGGGATACAGTAAACGTGAAGTGAAGCATCGGAATCTAAAACTGCACTCACAGGAGGGGTTCAAATCATAGAAAGTTAGAGTATCAGTCCTATTGTACTTAAGTCGGCATTGTGCCATTTGTATTAATTTCGGATGCAATTTCTGTGTTTCATCGTCAATAAGAAGGTGCAAGGGATACAGAAAACCTGAAGTGTAGCATCGGAAGCTAAAACTGGTCTCACAGGAGAGGTTCAAATCATAGAAATTTGGAGTGTCAGTCCTCTAGTAATTAAGTCGGCATTGTGCCTTTTGTATTAAATTCGGATGCAATTTCTGTGCTTGATCGTCAATAAGTAGGTCCAAGGGATACAGTAAACCTGAAGTGAAGCATCGGAATCTAAAACTGGACTCACAGGAAGGGTTCAAATAATAGAAAGTTAGAGTATCAGTCCTCTAGTACTTAATTCGGCATTGTGCCTATTGTATTAAATTCGGATGCAATTTCTGTCTTTCATCGTCAATAAGAAGGTCAAAGGGATACAGTAAACCTGAAGTGAAGCATCGGAATCTAAAACTGGGCTCACAGAAGGGGTTCAAATCATAGGAAGTTAGAGTATCAGTCCTATTGTACTTAAGTCGGCATTGTGCCTTTTGTATTAAATTCGGGTGCAATTCCTGTGTTTCATCGTCAATAAGAAGGTGGAAGGGATACAGAAAACCTGAAGTGTAGCATCGGAAGCTAAAACTGGACTCACAGGAGAGGTTCAAATCATAGAAATTTGGAGTGTCAGTCCTCTAGTAATCAAGTCGGCATTGTGCCTTTTGTATTAAATTCGGATGCAATTTCTGTGTATCATCGTCAATAAGAAGGTCCAAGGGATACAGTAAACCTGAAGTGAAGCATCGGAAACTAAAACTGGTCTCACAGGAGAGGTTCAAATCATAGAAAGTTAGAGTGTCAGTCCTCTAGTACTTAAGTCGGCATTGTGCCTTTTGTATTAAATTCGGATGCAATTTCTGTGTTTCATCGTCAATAAGAAGGTCCAAGGGATACAGTTAACCTGAAGTGAAGCATATGAAACTAAAACTGGACTCACAGGAGAGGTTCTAATCATAGAAAGTTAGAGTGTCAGTAATCTAGTACTTAAGTCGGCATTGTGCCTTTTGTATTAAATTCGGATGCAATTTCTGTGCTTGATCGTCAACAAGAAGGTCCAAGGGATACAGTAAACCTGAAGTGAAGCATCGGAATCTAAAACTGGACTCACAGGAAGGGTTCAAATCATAGAAAGTTAGAGTATCAATCCTCTTGTACTTAAGTCGGCATTGTGCCTTTTGTATTAATTGGGGCTGCTATTTCTGTGTTTCATCGTCAATAAGAAGGTCCAAGGGATACAGTAAACCTGAAGTGAAGCATCGGAAACTAAAACTGGACTCACAGGAGAGGTTCAAATCATTGAAAGTTAGAGTGTCAGTCCTCCAGTACTTAAGTCGGCATTGAGGCCTTTGTATTAAATTCGGATGCAATTTCTGTGTTTCATCGTCAATAAGAAGGTCCAAGGGATACAGTAAACCTGAAGTGAAGCATCGGAAACTAAAACTGGTCTCACAGGAGAGGTTCAAATCATAGAAAGTTAGAGTGTCAGTCCTCTAGTACTTAAGTCGGCATTGTGCCTTTTGTATTAAATTCGGATGCCATTTCTGTGCTTCATCGTCAATAAGAAGGTCCAAGGGATACAGTAAACCTGAAGTGAAGAATCGGAATCTAAAACTGGACTCACAGGAGGGGTTCAAATCATAGAAAGTTAGAGTATCAGTCCTCTTGTACTTACGTCGGCATTGTGCCATTTGTATTAAATTCGGATGAAATGTCTGTGTTTCATCGTCAATAAGAAGGTCCAAGGGATACAGTAAACCTGAAGTGAAGCATCGGAAACTAAAACTGGACTCACTGGAGAGGTTCACATCATAGAAAGTTAGAGTGTCTGTCCACTTGGAGTTAAGTCGGCATTGTGCATTTGTATTAAATTCGGATTAAATTTCTGTGTTTCATCGTCAATAAGAAGGTCCAAGGGATACAGTGCACCTGAAGTGAAGCATCGTAATCTGAAACTGGTCTCACAGGACGGGTTCAAATCATAGAAAGTTAGAGTGTCAGTCCGCTTGTACGTAAGTCGCCATTGTGCCTTTTGTATTAAATTCGGATGCAATTTCTGTGTTTCATCGTCAATAGGAAGGTCCAAGGGATACAGTAAATCTGAAGTGAAGCATCGGAAACTAAAACTGGCCTCACAGGAGAGGTTCAAATCATAGAAAGTTCGTGTGTCAGTCCTCTAGTACTTAAGTCGGCATTGTGCCTTTTGTATTAAATTCGGATGAAATTTCTTTGGTTCATCGTCAATAAGAAGGTCCACGGTATTCAGTACACCTGAAGTGAAG
This sequence comes from Schistocerca americana, assembly GCF_021461395.2. NCBI lineage: Eukaryota > Metazoa > Arthropoda > Insecta > Orthoptera > Acrididae > Schistocerca > Schistocerca americana. The sequence continues at coordinate 517,749 of NW_025725972.1, forward strand.
CATCGGAATCTTAAACTGGACTCACAGAGGGGTTCAAATCATAGAAAGTTAGAGTAACAGTCCTCTTGTATTTAAGTCGGCATTGTGCCTTTTGAATTAAATTCGGGTGTAATTTCTGTGTTTCATCGTCAATAAGAAGGTTTAAGGTATACAGTAAACCTGAAGTGAAGCATCGGAATCTAAGACTGGACTCACCGGAGAGGTTCAAATCATAGAAAGATAGCGTGTCTGTCCTCTTGTACTTAAGTCGGCATTGTGCCTTTTGTATTAAATTCGGATGCAATTTCTGTGTTTCATCGTCAATAAGAAGGTGCAAGGGATACAGAAAACCTGAAGTGTAGCATCGGAAGCTAAAACTGGACTCACAGGAGAGGTTCAAATCATAGTAAGTTAGAGTGTCAGTCCTCTAGTACTTACGTCGGCATTGTGCCTTTTGTTTTAAACTCGGATGCAATTTCTGTGTTTCATCGTCAATAAGAAGGTCCAAGGGATACAGTACACCTTAAGTGAAGCATCGGAGTCTAAAACTGGACTCACAGGAGGGGTTCAAATCATAGAAAGTTAGAGTATCAGTCCTGTAGTACTTAAGCCGGCATTGTGCCTTTTGTATTAAATTCGGATGCAATCTCTGTGTTTCATCGTCAATAAGAAGGTCCAAGGGATACAGTAAACCTGAAGTGAAGCATCGGAAACTAAAACAGGACTCACAGGAGAGGTTCAAATCATAGAAAGTTAGAGTGTCAGTCCTCTAGTACATAAGTCGGCATTGAGGCTTTTGTATTAAATTCGGATGCAATATCTGTGTTTCATCGTCAATAAGAAGGTCCTAGGGATACAGTAAACCTGAAGTGAAGCGTCGCAAACTAAAACTGGACTCACAGGAGAAGTTCAAATCATAGAAAGTTAGAGTGTCAGTCCTCTAGTACTTAAGTTTGCATTGTGCCTTTTGTATTAAATTCGGATGCCATTTCTGTGCTTCATCGTCAATAAGAAGGTACAAGGGATACAGGAAACCTGAAGTGAAGCATCGGAAACTAAAACAGGACTCACAGGAGAGGTTCAAATCATAGAAAGTTAGAGTGTCAGTCCTCTAGTACATAAGTCGGCATTGAGGCTTTTGTATTAAATTCGGATGCAATATCTGTGTTTCATCGTCAATAAGAAGGTCCAAGGGATACATTAAACCTGAAGTGAAGCGTCGGAAACTGAAACTGGACTCACAGGAGAGGTTTAAATCATAGAAAGTTAGAGTATCAGTCCTCTTGTACTTAAGTCGGCATTGTGCCTTTTGTATTAAATTCGGATGAAATTTCTGTATTTCATCGTCAATAAGAAGGTCCAAGGGATACAGTATAACTGAAGTGAAGCATCGGAAACTAAAACTGGACTCACGGGAGAGGTTCAAATCATTGAAAGTTAGAGTGTCAGTCCTCCAGTACTTAAGACTGCATTGTGCCTTTTGTATTAAATTCGGATGCAGTTTCTGTGTTTCAGCGTCAAGAAGAAGTTCCAAGGGATACAGTGAACCTGAAGTGAAGCATCGGAAACTAAAACTGGACTCACAGGAGAGGTTCAAATCATAGAAAGTTAGAGTGTCAGTCCTCTAACACTTAAGTCGGCATTTTGTCTTTTGTATTAAATTCGGATGCAATTTCTGCGTATCATCGTAAATAAGAAGGTCCAAGGGATACAGTAAACCTGAAGTGAAGCATCGGAAACTAAAACTGGACTCACATTTGTGGTTCAAATCATAGAAAGTTAGAGTGTCAGTCCTCGAGTACTTAAGTCGGCATTGTGAATTTTGTATTAAATTCGGATGCAATTTCTGTGTTTCATCGTCAATAAGAAGGTCCAAGGGATACAGTAAACCTGAAGTGAAGCATCGGAATCTAAAACTGTACTCACTGGAGGGGTTCAAATCATGGAAAGTTAGAGTTTCAGTACTCTAGCACTTAAGTCGGCATTGTGCCTTTTGTATTAAATTCGGATGCAATTTCTGTGTTTCATCGTGAATAAGCAGGTCCAAGGTATACAGTAAACCTGAAGTGAAGCATCGGAAACTAAAACTGGACTCACAGGAGAGGTTCAAATCATAGAAAGTTAGAGTGTCAGTCCTCTTGTACTTAAGTCGCCATTGTGCCTTTTGTATTAAATTCGGATGAAATTTCTGTGTTGCATCGTCAATAAGAAGGTCCAAGGTATACAGTACACCTGAAGTGAAGCATCGTAATCTGAAACTGGACTCACAGGAGAGGTTCAAATCATAGAAAGTTAGAGTGTCAGTCCGCTTGTATGTAAGTCGGCATTGTGCCTTTTGTATTAAATTCGGGTGCAATTTCTGTGTTTCATCGTCAATAAGAAGGTCCTAGGGATACAGTAAACCTGAAGTGAAGCATCGGAAACTAAAACTGGACTCACAGGAGAGGTTCAAATCATAGAAAGTTAGAGTGTCTGTCCTCTTGGAGTTAAGTCGGCATTGTGCATTTGTATTAAATTCGGATGAAATTTCTGTGTTTCATCGTCAATAAGAAGGTCCAAGGGATACAGTAAACCTGAAGTGAAGCATCGGAAACTAAAACTGGACTCACAGGAGAGGTTCAAATCATTGAAAGTTAGAGTGTCAGTCCTCCAGTACTTAAGTTGGCATTGTGTCTTTTGTATTACATTGGGATGCAGTTTCTGTGTTTCATCGTCAATAAGAAGGTCCTAGGGATACAGTAAACCTGAAGTGAAGCATCGGAAACTAAAACTGGACTCACAGGAGAGGCTCAAATCATAGAAAGTTAGAGTGTCAGTGCTCTAGTACTTAAGTCGGCATTGTGCATTTGTATTAAATTCGGATGAAATTTCTGTGTTTCATCGTCAATAAGAAGGTCCAAGGGATACAGTAAACCTGAAGTGAAGCATCGGAATCTAAAACTGGACTCACAGGAGGGGTTCAAATCATAGAAAGTTAGAGTATCAGTCCTCTTGTACTTAAGTCGGCATTGTGCCTTTTGTATTAAATTCGGATGAAATTTCTGCATTTCATCGTCAATAAGAAGGTCCAAGGGATACAGTAAACCTGAAGTGAAGCATCGGAAACTAAAACTGGACTCACAGGAGAGGTTCGAATCATTGAAAGTTAGAGTGTCAGTCTTCCAGTACTTAAGTCGGCATTGTGTCTTTTGTATTAAATTCGGATGCAGTTTCTGTGTTTCATCGTCAATAAGAAGGTCCAAGGGATACAGTAAACCTTAAGTGAAGCATCGGAAACTAAAACTGGACTCACAGGAGAGGTTCAAATCATAGAAAGTTAGAGTGTCAGTCCTCTAGTACTTAAGTCGGCAATGTGCCTTTTGTATTAAATTCGGATGCAATTTCTGTGTTTCATCGTAAATAAGAAGGTCCAAGGGATACAGTAAACCTGAAGTGAAGCATCGGAAACTAAAACTGGACTCACATTTGTGGCTTAATTCATAGAAAGTTAGAGTGTCAGTCCTCTAGTACTTAAGTCGGCATTGTGAATTTTGTATTAAATTCGAATGCAATTTCTGTGTTTCATCGTCAATAAGAAGGTCCAAGGGATACAGTAAACCTGAAGTGAAGCATCGGAATCTAAAACTGGACTCACTGGAGTGGTTCAAATCATAGAAAGTTAGAGTTTCAGTGCTCCAGCACTTAAGTCGGCATTGTGCCTTTTGTATTATATTCGGATGCAATTTCTGTGTTTCATCGTGAATAAGCAGGTCCAAGGTATACAGTAAACCTGAAGTGAAGCATCGGAAACTAAAACTGGACTCACAGGAGAGGTTCAAATCATAGAAAACTAGAGTGTCAGTCCTCTAGTACTTAAGTCGGGATTGTGCCTTTTGTATTAAATTCGGATTCAATTTCTGTGCTTCATCCTCAATAAGAAGTTCCAAGGTATACAGTAAAACTCAAGTGATGCATCGGAAACTAAAACTAGACTCACAGGAGAGGTTCAAACCATAGAAAGTTAGAGTATCAGTCCTCTAGTACGTAAGTCGGCATTGTTCCTTTTGTATTAAATTCGGATGCAATTTCTGTGTTTCATCGTCAATAAGAAGGTCCAAGGGATACAGTAAACCTGAAGTGAAGCATCGGAAACTAAAACTGGACTCACAGGAGAGGTTCAAATCATAGAAAGTTAGAGTGTCAGTCCTCTAGTACTTAAGTCGGCATTGTGCCTTTTGTATTAATTTCGGATGTAATTTCTGTGTTTCATCGTCAATATGAAGGTCCAAGGGATACAGTAAACCTGAAGTGAAGCATCGCAAACTAAAACTGGACTCACAGGACAGGTTCGAATCATAGAAAGTTAGAGTGTCAGTCCTCCAGTACTTAAGTCAGCATTGTGGCTTTTGTATTAAATTCGGATGCAATTTCTGTGTTTCATCGTCAATAAGAAGGTCCAAGTGATACAGTAAACCTGAAGTGAAGCATCGGAATCTAAAACTGGACTTACAGGAGGGGTTCAAATCATAGAAAGTTAGAGTATCAGTCCTCTCGTACTTAAGTCGGCATTGTGCCTTTTGTATTAAATTCGGATGCAAATTCTATGTTTCATCGTCAATAAGAAAGTCCAAGGGATACAGTAAACCTGAAGTGAAGCATCGGAAACTAAAACTGGACTCACAGGAGAGGTTCAAATCATAGCAAGTTAGAGTTTCAGTCCTCTTGCCTTTAAGTCGGCATTGTGCCTTTTGGGTTAAATTCGCATGCAATTTCTGTGCTTCATCGTCAATAAGAAGGTCCAAGGGATACAGTAAACCTGAAGTGAAGCATCGGAATCTAAAACTGGACTCACAAGAGAGCTTCAAATCATAGAAAGTTAGAATGTCAGTCCTCTAGTACTTAAGTCGGCATTGTGACGTTTGTATTAAATTCGGATGGAATTTCTGTGCTTCATCGTCAATAAGAAGGTCCAAGGGATACAGTAAACCTGATGTGAAGCATCGGAAACTAAAACTGGACTCACAGGAGAGGTTCAAATCACAGAAAGTTAGAATGTCAGTCCTTTAGTACTTAAATCGGCATTGTGACGTTTGTATTAAATTCGGATGGAATTTCTGTGCTTCATCGTCAATAAGATGGTCCAAGGGATACAGTAAACCTGAAGTGAAGCATCGGAAACTAAAACTGTACTCACAGGAGAGGTTCATATCATAGAAAGTTAGAGTTTCAGTCCTCTTGTACTTAAGTCGGCATTGTGCCTTTTGTATTAAATTCGGATGCAATTTCACTGTTTTATCGTCAATAGGAAGGTCCAAGGGATACAGTAAACCTGAAGTGAAGCATCGGAATTTAAAACTGGACTCACAGGAGAGGTTCAAATCATAGAAAGTTAGTGTCAGTCCTCTTGTACTTAAGTCGGCATTGTGACTTTTGTATTAAATTCGGATGCAATTTCTGTGTTTCATCGACAATAAGAAGGACCAAGGGATACAGTAAACCTGAAGTGAAGCATCGAAATCGAAAACTGGACTCACAGCGGAGATTCAAATCATAGAAAGTTAAAGTGTCAGTCCTCTTGTATATAAGTCGACATTGAGACTATTGTATTATATTCGGATGCCTTTTCTGTGTTTCATCATCAATGAGAAGGTCCAAGGGATACACTAAACCTGAAGTGAAGCATCGGAATCTAAAACTAGACTCACAGGAGAGGTTCAAAACATGGAAAGAAAGAGTGTCAGTCCTCTTGTACTTATGTCGGCATTGTGACTTTTGTATTAAATTCGGATGAAACCTCTGTGTTTCATCGTCAATAAGAAGGTCCAAGGGATACAGTAAACCTGAAGTGAAGCATCGGAAACTAAAACTGGACTCACAGGAGAGGCTCACATCATAGAAAGTTAGAGTTTCAGTCGTCTTGTACTTAAGTCGGCTTTGTGCCTTTTGTATTAAATTCGGATGCAATTTCTGTGTTTCATCGTCAATAAGAAGGTCTAAGGGATACAGTAAACCTGAAGTGAAGCATCGGAATCTAAAACTGGACTCACAGGAGAGGTTCAAATCATAGAAAATTAGAGTGTCAGGCCTTTTGTCCTCATCTCGGCATTGTGCCTTTTGTATTAAATTCGGATGCAATTTCTGTGTTTCATCGTCAATAAGAAGGTCCAAGGTATACAGTAAACCTGAAGTGAAGCATCGGAAACTAAACCTAGATTCACAGGAGAGTTTCAAATCATAGAAAGTTAGAGTGTCAGTCCTCTTGTATTTAAGTCTGCATTGTGCATTTGTATTAAATTCGGATGAAATTTCTGTGTTTCATCGTCAATAAGGAGGTCCAAGGTATACAGTACACCTGAAGTGAAGCATCGGAATCTAAAACTGGACTCACAGGAGAGGTTCAAATCATAGTGAGTTAGAGTGTCAGTCCTCTTGTACTTTGGTCGGCATTGTGCCCTTTGCATTAAATTCGGATGAAACCTCTGTGTTTCATCGTCAATAAGAAGGTCCAAGGGATACAGTAAACCTGAAGTGAAGCATCGGAAACTAAAACTGGACTCACAGGAGAGGCTCAAATCATAGAAAGTTAGAGTTTCAGTCGTCTTGTACTTAAGTCGGCATTGTGCCTTTTGTATTAAATTCGGATGCAATTTCTGTGCTTCATCGTCAATAAGAAGGTCCAAGGGATACAGTAAACCAGAAGTGAAGCATCGGAAACTAAAACTGGACTCACAGAAGAGTTTCAAATCATAGAAAGTTAGAGTGTCAGTCCTCTAGTACTTAAGTCGGCATTGTGCCTTTTGTATTAAATTCGGATGCAATTTCTGTGTTTCATCGTCAATAAGAAGGTCCAAGGGACACAGTTAACCTGAAGTGAAGCATCGGAAACTAAAACTGGACTCACAGGAGAGGTTCAAAACATAGAAAGTTAGAGTGTCAGTCCTCTAGTACTTAAATCGGCATTGTGCCATTTGTGTTAAATTCGGATGCAATTTCTGTGTTTCATCGTCAATAAGAAGGTCCAAGGGATACGGCAAACCTGAAGTGAAGCATCGGAATCTAAAACTGGGCTCACAGGAGTGGTTCAAATCATAGAAAGTTAGAACATCAGTCCTCTTGTACTTAGGTCGGCATTGTGCCTTTTTTATTAAATTCCGATGCAATTTCTGTGTTTCAGCGTCAATAAGAAAGTCCAAGGGATACAGTAAACCTGAAGTGAAGCATCAGAATCTAAAACTGGACTCACAGGAGGGGTTCAAATCATAGAAAATTAGAGTATCAGTCCTCTAGTGCATAAGTCGGCATTGTGCCTTTTGTATTAAATTCGGATGCAATTTCTTTGTTTCATCGTTAATTAGAGGTTCCAAGGGATACAGTAAACCTGAAGTAATGCATCGGAAACTAAAACTGGACTTACGGGTGAGGTTCAAATCATTGAATGTTAGAGTGTCAGTCCTCTGGTACTTAAGTCGGCATTGTGCCTTTTGTATTAAATTCGGATGCAATTTCTGTGTTTCATCGTCAACAAGAGGGTCCAAGGGATACAGTAAACCTGAAGTGAAGCATCGGAAACTAAAACTGGACTCACAGGAGAGGTTCAAATCATAGATAGTTAGAGTGTCAGTCCTCTAGTACTTAAGTCGGCATTGTGCCTTTTGTATTAAATTCGGATGCAATTTCTGTGTTTCATCGTCAATAAGAAGGTCCAAGGGATACAGTAAACCTGAAGTGAAGCATCGGAAACTAAAACTGGACTCACAGGAGAGGTTCAAATCATAGAAATTTAGAGTGTCAGTCCTCTAGTACTTAAGTCGGCATTGTGCTTTTTGTATTAAATTCGGATGCATATTCTGTGTTTCATCATCAATAAGAAGGTCCAAGAGATACAGTAAACTTGAAGTGAATCATCGGAATCTAAAACCGGACTCACAGGAGGGGTTCAAATCATAGAAAGTTAGAGAATCAGTCCTCTTGTACTTAAGTCGGCAATGTGCCTTTTGTATTAAATTCGGATCTAATTTCTGTGTTTCATCGTCAATAAGAAGGTCCAAGGGATACAGTAAACCTGAAGTGAAGCATCGGAAACTAAAACTGGACTCACAGGAGAGGTTCATATCATAGAAAGTTAGAGTTTCAGTCCTCTTGTACTTAAGTCGGCATGGTGCCTTTTGTATTAAATTCGGATGCAGTTTCTGTGTTTCATCGTTAGTAAGAATGTCCAAGGTATACAGTAAACCTGAAGTGAAGCACCGGAAACTAAAACTAGACTCACAGCAGAGGTGCAAATCATAGAAAGTTTAAATGTCAGTCCTCTAGTACTTAAGTTGGCATTGTTACGTTTGTATTAAATTCGGATGGAATTTCTGTGCTTCATCGTCAATAAGAAGGTCCAAGGGATACAGTAAACCTGAAGTGAAGCATCGGAAACTAAAAGGGGACTCACAGGAGAAGTTCAAATCATAGAAAGTTAGAGTTTCAGTCCTCTTGTACTTAAGTCGGCATTGTGCCATTTGTATTAAATTCGAATGCAGTTTCTGTGTTTCATCGTCAATAAGAAGGTCCAAGGTATACAGTAAACCTGAAGTGAAGCACCGGAAACTAAAACTGGACTCACATCAGAGTTTCAAATCATAGAAACTTAGAGTGTGAGTCCTCTTGTACTTAAGTCGGCATTGTGCCTTTTGTATTAAATTCGGATGCAATTTCTGGGTTTTATCGTCAATAAGAAGGTCCAAGGGATACAGTAAACCTGAAGTGAAGCATCGGAATTTAAAACTGGACTCACAGGAGAGGTTCAAATCATAGAAAGTTAGTGTCAGTCCTCTTGTACTTAAGTCGGCATTGTGACTTCTGTATTAAATTCGGATGCAATGTCTGTGTTTCATCGACAATAAGAAGGACCAAGGGATACAGTAAACCTGAAGTGAAGCATCGGAATCGAAAACTGGACTCACAGCAGAGATTCAAATCATAGAAAGTTAAAGTGTCAGTCCTCTTGTATATAAGTCGACATTGAGCCTTTTGTATTAAATTCGGATGCCTTTTCTGTGTTTCATCATCAATGAGAATGTCCAAGGGATACACTAAACCTGAAGTGAAGCATCGGAATCTCAAACTAGACTCACAGGAAAGGTTCAAAACATGGAAAGAAAGAGTGTCAGTCCTCTTGTACTTATGTCGGCATTGTGCCTTTTGTATTAAATTCGGATGCAATTTCTGTGTTTCATCGTCAATAAGGAAGTCCAAGGTATACAGTACACCTGAAGTGAAGCATCGGAATCTAAAACTGGACTCACAGGAGAGGTTCAAATCATAGAGAGTTAGAGTGTCAGTCCTCTTGTACTTTGGTCGGCATTGTGCCTTTTGTATAAAATTCGGATGCAATATCTGGGTTTTATCGTCAATAAGAAGGTCCAACGGATACAGTAAACCTGAAGTGAAGCATCGGAATCTAAAACTGGGCTCACAGGAGTGGTTCAAATTATAAAAAGTTAGGGTATCAGTCCTCTTGTACTTAGGTTGGCATTGTGCCTTTTGTATTAAATTCCGATGCAATTGCTGTGTTTCATCGTCAATAAGAAGGTCTAAGGGATACAGTAAACCTGAAGTGAAGCATCGGAATCTAAAACTGGACTCACAGGAGGGGTTCAAATCATAGAAAGTTAGAGTATCAGTCCTCTACTACTTAAGTCGGCATTGTGCCTTTTGTATTAAATTCGGATGCAGTTTCTTTGTTTCATCGTCAGTAAGATGGTCCAAGGGATACAGTAAACCTGAAGTGAAGCATCGGAAACTAAAACTGGTCTCACGGAAGAGGTTCAAATCATAGAAAGTTAGAGTGTCAGTCCTCTAGTACTTAAGTCGGGATTGTGAATTTTGTATTAAATTCGGATGCAATTTCTGTGTTTCATCGTCAATAAGAAGGTCCAAGGGATACAGTAAACCTGAAGTGAAGCTTCGGAAACTAAAACTGGACTCACAGGAGAGGTTCATATCATAGAAAGTTAGAGTTTCAGTCCTCTTGTACTTAAGTCGGCATTGTGCCTTTTGTATTAAATTCGGATGCAGTTTCTGTGTTTCATCGTTAATAAGAATGTCCAAGGTATACAGTAAACCTGAAGTGAAGCACCGGAAACTAAAACTGGACTCACATCAGAGTTTCAAATCATAGAAACTTAGAGTGTGAGTCCTCTTGTACTTAAGTCGGCATTGTGCCTTTTGTATTAAATTCGGATGCAATTTCTGGGTTTTATCGTCAATAAGAAGGTCCAAGGGATACAGTAAACCTGAAGTGAAGCATCGGAATTTAAAACTGGACTCACAGGAGAGGTTCAAATCATAGAAAGTTAGTGTCAGTCCTCTTGTACTTAAGTCGGCATTGTGACTTTTGTATTAAATGCGGATGCAATTTCTGTGTTTCATCGACAATAAGAAGGACCAAGGGATACAGTAAACCTGAAGTGAAGCATCGGAATCGAAAACTGGACTCACAGCAGAGATTCAAATCATAGAAAGTTAAAGTGTCAGTCCTCTTGTATATAGGTCGACATTGAGCCTTTTGTATTAAATTCGGATGCCTTTTCTGTGTTTCATCATCAATGAGAATGTCCAAGGGATACACTAAACCTGAAGTGAAGCATCGGAATCTAAAACTAGACTCACAGGAGAGGTTCAAAACACGGAAAGAAAGAGTGTCAGTCCTCTTGTACTTATGTCGGCATTGTGCCTTTTGTATTAAATTCGGATGCAATTTCTGTGTTTCATCGTCAATAAGAAGGTCCAAGGTATACAGTAAACCTGAAGTGAAGCATCGGAAACTAAACCTAGATTCACAGGAGAGTTTCAAATCATAGAAAGTTAGAGTGTCAGTCCTCTTGTATTAAGGTCTGCATTGTGCATTTGTATTAAATTCGGATGAAATTTCTGTGTTTCATCGTCAATAAGGAGGTCCAAGGTATACAGTACACCTGAAGTGAAGCATCGGAATCTAAAACTGGACTCACAGGAGAGGTTCAAATCATAGAGAGTTAGAGTGTCAGTCCTCTTGTACTTTGGTCGGCATTGTGCCTTTTGTATTAAATTCGGATGAAACCTCTGTGTTTCATCGTCAATAAGAAGGTCCAAGGGATACAGTAAACCTGAAGTGAAGCATCGGAAACTAAAACTGGACTCACCGGAGAGGCTCAAATCATAGAAAGTTAGAGTGTCAGGCCTCTTTTCCTTATCTCGGCATTGTACCTTTTGTATTAAATTCGGATGCAATTTCTGTGTTTCATCGTCAATAAGAAGGTCCAAGGTATACAGTAAACCTGAAGTGAAGCATTGGAAACTAAACCTAGATTCACAGGAGAGTTTCAAATCATAGAAAGTTAGAGTGTCAGTCCTCTTGTATTAAGGTCTGCATTGTGCATTTGTATTAAATTCGGATGAAATTTCTGTGTTTCATCGTCAATAAGGAGGTCCAAGGTATACAGTACACCTGAAGTGAAGCATCGGAATCTAAAACTGGACTCACAGGAGAGGTTCAAATCATAGAGAGTTAGATTGTCAGTCCTCTTGTACTTTGGTCGGCATTGTGACTTTTGTATTAAATTCGGATGAAACCTCTGTGTTTCATCGTCAATAAGAAGGTCCAAGGGATACAGTAAACCTGAAGTGAAGCATCGGAAACTAAAACTGGACTCACAGGAGAGGCTCAAATCATAGAAAGTTAGAGTTTCAGTCGTCTTGTACTTAACTCGGCATTGTGCCTTTTGTATTAAATTCGGATGCAATTTCTGTGCTACATCGTCAATAAGAAGGTCCAAGGGATACAGTAAACCTGAAGTTAATCATCGGAAACTAAAACTGGACTCACAGAAGAGTTTCAAATCATAGAAAGTTAGACTGTCAGTCCTCTAGTACTTAAGTCGGCATTGTGCCTTTTGTATTAAATTCGGATGCAATTTCTGTGTTTCATCGTCAATAAGAAGGTCCAAGGGATACGGCAAACCTGAAGTGAAGCATCGGAATCTAAAACTGGGCTCACAGGAGTGGTTCAAATCATAGAAAGTTAGAGCATCAGTCCTCTTGTACTTAGGTCGGCATTGTGCCTTTTTTATTAAATTCCGATGCAATTTCTGTGTTTCATCGTCAATAAGAAAGTCCAAGGGATACAGTAAACCTGAAGTGAAGCATCAGAATCTAAAACTGGACTCACAGGAGGGGTTCAAATCATAGAAAATTAGAGTATCAGTCCTCTAGTGCTTAAGTCGGCATTGTGCCTTTTGTATTAAATTCGGATGCAATTTCTTTGTTTCATCGTCAATTAGAGGGTCCAAGGGATACAGTAAACCTGAAGTAATGCATCGGAAACTAAAACTGGACTTACGGGTGAGGTTCAAATCATTGAAAGTTAGAGTGTCAGTCCTCTGGCACTTAAGTCGGCATTGTGCCTTTTGTATTAAATTCGGATGCAATTTCTGTGTTTCATCGTCAACAAGAGGGTCCAAGGGATACAGTAAACCTGAAGTGAAGCATCGGAAACTAAAACTGGACTCACAGGAGAGGTTCAAATCATAGAAAGTTAGAGTGTCAGTCCTCTAGTACTTAAGTCGGCATTGTGCCTATTGTATTAAATTCGGATCTAATTTCTGTGTTTCATCGTCAATAAGAAGGTCCAAGGGATACAGTAAACCTGAAGTGAAGCATCGGAAACTAAAACTGGACTCACAGGAGAGGTTCAAATCATAGAAAGTTAGAGTGTGAGTCCTCTTGTACTTAAGTCGGCATTGTGCCTTTTGTATAAAATTCGGATGCAATTTCTGGGTTTTATCGTCAATACGAAGGACCAAGGGATACAGTATACCTGAAGTGAGGCATCGGAATCGAAAACTGGACTCACAGCAGAGGTTCAAATCATAGAAAGTTAGAGTGTCAGTCCTCTTGTTTATAAGTCGACATTGAGCCCTTTGTATTAAATTCGGATGCCATTTCTGTGTTTCTCATCAATGAGAAGGTCCTAGGGATACAGTAAACCTGAGGTGAAGCATCGGAATCTAAAACTGGACTCACAGGAGAGGTTCAAGTCATAGAAAGTTAGAGTGTCAGGCCTCTTGTCCTTAAGTCGGCATTGTGCCTTTTGTATTAAATTCTGATCTAATTTCTGTCTTTTATCGTAAATAAGAAGGTCCAAGTTATACAGTAAACCTGAAGTGAAGCATCGGAATCTAAAACTGGACTCACAGGTGGGGTTCAAATCATAGAAAGTGAGAGTGTCAGTCCTCTTGTACTTAAGTCGGCATTATGCCTTTTGTATTAAATTCGGATGCAATTTCTGTGTTTCATCGTCAATTCGAAGGTCCAAGGGATACAGTAGACCTGAAGTGAAGCATCGGAAACTAAAACTGCACTCACAGGAGAGGTTCAAATCATAGAAAGTTAGAGTGACAGTCCTCTAGTACTTAAATCGGCATTGTGCCTTTTGTATTAAATTCAGATGCAATTTCTGTGTTTCATTGCCAATAAGAATTTCCAAGGGATACGGCAAACCTGAAGTGAAGCATCGGAATCTAAAACTGGGCTCACAGGAGTGGTTCAAATTATAAAAAGTTAGAGTATCAGTCCTCTTGTACTTAGGTTGGCATTGTGCCTTTTGTATTAAATTCCGATGCAATTTCTGTGTTTCATCGTCAATAAGCAGGTCTAAGGGAGACAGTAAACCTGAAGTGAAGCATCGGAATCTAAAACTGGACTCACAGGAGGGGTTCAAATCATAGAAAGTTAGAGTATCAGTCCTCTAGTACTTAAGTCGGCATTGTGCCTTTTGTATTAAATTCGGATGCAGTTTCTTTGTATCATCGTCAGTAAGATGGTCCAAGGGATACAGTAAACCTGAAGTGAAGCATCGGAAACTAAAACTGGTCTCACGGAAGAGGTTCAAATCATAGAAAGTTAGAGTGTCAGTCCTCTAGTACTTAAGTCGGGATTGTGCCTTTTGTATTAAATTCGGATGCAATTTCTGTGTTTCATCGTCAATAAGAAGGTCCAAGGGATAGAGTAAACCTGAAGTGAAGCATCGGAAACTAAAACTGGACTCACAGGAGAGGTTCAAATAATAAAAAGTTAGAGTGTCAGTCCTCTAGTACTTAAGTCGGCATTGTGCCTTTTGTATTAAATTCGGATGCAATTTCTGTGTTTCATCGTCAATAAGAAGGTCCAAGGGATACAGTAAACTTGAAGTGAAGCATCGGAAACTAAAACTGGACTCACAGGAGAGGTTCAAATCATAGAAAATTAGAGTGTCAGTCCTCTAGTACTTAAGTCGGCATTGTGCTTTTTGTATTAAATTCGCATCCAATTTCTGTGCTTCAGCGTCAATAAGAAGGTCCAAGGGATACAGTAAACCTGAAGTGAAGCATCAGAATCTAAAACTGGACTCACAGGAGGGGTTCAAATCATAGAAAGTTAGAGTGTCAGTCCTCTAGTACTTAAGTCGGCATTGTGCCTTTTGTATTAAATTCGGATGCAATTTCTGAGTTACATCGTCAATAAGAAAATCCAAGGAATACAGTAAACCTGAAGTGAAGCATCGGAATCTAAAACTGGACTCACAGGAGAGGTTCAAATCATAGAAAGTAAGAGTGTCAGTCCTCTTGTACTTAAGTCGGCATTGTGCCTTTTGTATTAAATTCGGATGCAATTTCTGTGTTTCATCGTCAATAAGAAGGTCCAAGGCATACAGTAAACCTGAGGTGAAGCATCGGAAACTAAACCTGGACTCACAGGAGAGTTTCATATCATAGAAAGTTAGAGTGTCAGTCCTCTTGTATTTAAGTCGGCATTGTGCATTTGTATTAAATTTGGATGAAATTTCTGTGTTCATCGTCAATAAGAAGATCCATGGTATACAGTACACCTGAAGGGAAGCATCGGAATCTAAAACTGGACTCACAGGAGAGGTTCAAATCATAGAAAGTTAGAGTGTCAGTCCTCTAGTACTTAAGTCGGCATTGTGCCTTTTGTATTAAATTCGGATGCAATTTCTGTGTTTCATCGTCAATAAGAAGGTCCAAGGGATACAGTAAACCTCAAGTGAAGCATCGGAATCTAAAACTGGACTCACGGGAGAGGTTCAAATCATAGAAAGTTAGAGTGTCAGTCCTCCAGTACTTATGTCGGCATTGTGCCTTTTGTATTAAATTCGGATGCAATCTCTGTGTTTCATCGTCATTAAGAAGGTCCAAGGGATACAGTAAACCTAAAGTGAAGCATCGGAAACTACAACTGGACTCAAAGGAGAGGTACAAATCATAGAAAGTTAGAGTATCAGTCCTCTTGTACTTAAGTCGGCATTGTGCCTTTTGTATTAAATTCGGATGCAATTTCTGTGTTTCATCGTCAATAAGAAAGTCCAAGGGATACAGTAAACCTGAAGTGAAGCATAGGAAACTAAAACTGGACTCACAGGAGAGGTTCAAATCATAGAAAGTTAGAGTGTCAGTCCTCTAGTACTTAAGTCGGCATTGTGCCTTTTGTATTAAATTCGGATCCAATTTCTGTGTTTCATCGTCAATAAGAAGGTCCAAGGGATACAGTAAACCTGAAGTGAAGCATCGGATAGTTAAACTGGACTCACAGGAGAGGTTCAAATCATAGAAAGTTAAAGTGTCAGTCGTCTAGTACTTAAGTCGGCATTGTGCCTTTTGTATTATATTCGGATGCAATTTCTGTGTTTCATCGTCAATAAGAAGGTCCAAGGGATACAGTAAATCTGAAGTGTACCATCGGAAACTAAAACTGGACTCACAGGAGAGGTTCAAAACAAAGAAAATTAGAGTGTCAGTTCTCTAGTACTTAAGTCAGCATTGTGCCTTTTGTATTAAACTCGGATGCAATTTCTGTGTTTCATCGTCAATAAGAAGGTCCAAGAGATACAGTAAACCTGAAGTGAAGCATCGGAAACTGAAACTGGACTCACAGGAGAGGTTCAAATCATAGAAAGTTAAAGTGTCAGTCGTCTAGTACTTACGTCGGCATTGTGCCTTTTGTATTATATTCGGATGCAATTTCTGTGCTTCATCGACAATAAGAAGGTCCAAGGGATACAGTAAACCTCAAGTGAAGCATCGGAATCTGAAACTAGACTCACAGGAGGGGTTCAAATTATAGAAAGTTAGAGTATCTGTCCTCTTGTACTTAAGTCGGCATTGTGCCTTTTGTATTAAATTTGGATGCAATTTCTGTGTTTCATCGTCAATAAGAAGGTCCAAGGTATACGGTAAACCTGAAGTGAAGCATCGGAAACTAAAACTGGATTCACAGGAGAGGTTCAAATCATAGAAAGTTCGAGTGTCAGTCCTCTAGTACTTAAGTCGGCATTGTGCCTTTTGTATTAAATTCGGATGCAATTTCTGTGTTTCATCGTCAATAAGTAGGTCCGAGGGATACAGTAAACCTGAAGTGAAGCATCGGAAACTAAAACTGGACTCACAGGAGAGGTTCAAATCATAGAAAGTTAGAGTGTCAGCCCTCTAGTACTTAAGTTGGCCTTGTGCTTTTTATTAAATTCGGATGCAATTTCTGTGTTTCTTCGTCAATAAGAGGGTCCAAGGGATACAGTAAACCTGAAGTGAAGCATCGGAAACTAAAACTAGACTCACAGGAGAGGTTCAAATCACAGAAAGTTAGAGTTTCAGTCCTCTTGCCTTTATGTCGGCATTGTGCCTTTTGTATTATATTCGCATGCAATTTCTGTGCTTCATCGTCAATAAGAAGGTCCGAGGGGTACAGTAAACCTGAAGTGGAGCATCGGAATCTAAAACTGGACTCACAGGAGGGGTTCAAATCATAGAAAATTAGAGTGTCAGTCCTCTAGTACTTAAGTCTGCATTGTGCCTTTTGTATTAAATTCGGATGCAATTTCTGTGTTTCATCGTCAATAAGAAGGTCCAAGGGATACAGTAAACCTGAAGTGTAGCATCGGAAACTAAAACTGGACTCACAGGAGAGGTTCAAATCACAGAACGTTAGAGTGTCAGTCCCACAGTACTTAAGTCGGCATTGTGCCTTTTGTATTAAATTCGGATGCAATTTCTGTGTTTCATCGTCAATAAGAAGGTCCAAGAGATTCAGTAAACCTGAAGTGAAGCATCGGAAACTAAAACTGGACTCACAGGGAGCTTCAAATCATAGAAAGTTAAAGTGTCAGTCCTCTAGTACTTAAGTCGGCATTGTGCCTTTTGTATTTAATTCGGATGCAATTTCTGTGTTTCATCGTCAATAAGAAGGTCCAAGGGATACAGTAAACCCGAAGTGTAGCATCGGAAACTAAAACTGGACTCACAGGAGAGGTTCAAATCATAGAACGTTAGAGTGTCAGTCCTACAGTACTTAAGTCGGCATTGTACCTTTTGTATTAAATTCGGATGCAATTTCTGTGTTTCATCGTCAATAAGAAGGTCCAAGAGATACAGTAAACCTGAAGTGAAGCATCGGAAACTAGAACTGGACTCACAGGAGAGCTTCAAATCATAGAAAGTTAGAGTGTCAGTCCTCTTGTACTTAAGTCGGCATTGTGCTTTCTGTATTAAATTCGGATGCAATTTCTGTGTTTCATCGACAATAAGAAGGACTAAGGGATACAGTAAACCTGAAGTGAAGCATCAGAGTCGAAAACTGGACTCATAGCAGAGGTTCAAATCATAGATTGTTAGAGTGTCAGTCCTCTAGCACATAAGTCGACATTGAGCCTTTTGAAATAAATTCGGATGCAATTTCTGTGTTTCATCGTCAATAAGAAGGTCCAAGGGATACAGTAAACCTGAAGTGAAGCATCGGAATCTAAAACTGGACTCACAGGAGAGGTTCAAATCATAGAAAGTTAAAGTGTCTTTCCTCTACTACTTAAGTCGGCATTGTGCCTTTTGTAATAAATTCGGATGCAATATCTGTGTTTCATCGTAGATAAGAAGGTCCAAGGGATACAGTAAACCTGAAGTGAAGCATCGGAATCTAAAAGTGGACACACAGGAGGGGTTCAAATCATAGAAAGTTAGAGTATCAGTCCTCTTGTACTTAAGTCGGCATTGTGCCATTTGTATTAAATTCGGATGCAATTTCTGTGTTTCATCGACAATAAGAAGGACCAAGGGATACAGTAAACCTGAAGTGAAGCATCTGAATCGAAAACTGGACTCACAGCAGAGGTTCAAATCATAGAAAGTTAGAGTGTCAGTCCTCTTGTACATAAGTCGACATTGAGCATTTTGTATTAAATTCGGATGCAATTTCTGTGTTTCATCATCAATGAGAAAGTCAAAGGGATACAGTAAACCTGAAGTGAAGCATCGGATTCAAAAACTAGACTCACAGGAGAGGTTAAAAACATAGAAAGAAAGAGTGTCAGTCAACTTGTACTTAAGTCGGCATTGTGCCTGTTGTGTTAAATTCAGATGCAATTTCTGTGTTTCAACGTCGATAAGAAGGTCCAAGGGATATAGTAAACCTGAAGTGAAGCATCGGAATCTAAAACTGGACTCACAGGAGAGGTTCAAATCATAGAAAGTTAGTGTGTTAGGCCTCTTGTCCTTAAGTCGGCATTGTACCTTTTGTATTAAATTCTGATGGAACTTCTGTCTTTTATCGTCAATAAGAAGGTCCAAGTTATACAGTAAACCTGAAGTGAAACATTGGAATCTAAAACTGGACTCACAGGAGGGGTTCATATCATAGAAAGTGGGAGTGTCAGTCCTCTTGTACTTAAGTCGGCATTATGAATTCTGTATTAAATTCGGATGCAATTTCTGTGTTTCATCGTCAATTCGAAGGTCCAAGGGATACAGTAAACCTGAAGTGAAGCACCGGAAACTAAAACTGGTCTCACAGGAGAGGTTCAAATCAAAGAAAGTTAAAGTGTCAGTCCTCTAGTACTTAAGTCGGCATTGTGCCTTTTGTATTAAATTCAGATGCAATTTCTGTGTTTCATCGTCAATAAGAAGGTCCAAGGGATACAGTAAACCTGAAGTGAAGCATCGTAATCTACAACTGGACTCACAAGAGGGGTTCAAATCATAGAAAGTTAGAGTATCAGACCCCTTGTACTTCAGTCATCATTGTGCCATTTATATTAAATTCGGATGCAATTTCTGTGTTTCATCGTCAATAAGAAGGTCCAAGGGATACAGTAAACCTGAAGTGAAGCATCGGAATCTAAAACTGGACTCACATTAGAGGTTCAAATCATAGAAAGTTAGAGTGTCAGTCCTCTAGTACTTAAGTCGGCATTGTGCCTTTTGTAATAAATTCGGATGCAATTTCTGTGTTTCATCGTCAATATGAAGGTCCAAAGGATACAGTAAACCTGACGTTTAGCATCGGAAACTAAAACTGGACTCACAGGAGAATTTCAATTCATAGAAAGTTAGAGTGTCAGTCCTCTAGTACTTAAGTCGGCATTGTGCCTTTTGTATTAAATTCGGATGCAATTTCTGTGTTTCATCGGCAATAAGAAGGTCCAAGGGATACAGTAAACCTGAAGTAAAGCATCGGAAACTAAAACTGGACTCACAGGAGAGGTTCAAATCAAAGAAAGTTAAAGTGTCAGTCCTCTAGTACTTAAGTCGGCATTGTGCCTTTTGTATTAAATTCAGATGCAATTTCTGTGTTTCATCGTCAGTAAGAAGGTCCAAGGGATACAGTAAACCTGAAGTGAAGCATCGTAATCTAAAACTGGACTCACAAGAGGGGTTCAAATCATAGAAAGTTAGAGTATCAGACTCCTTGTACTTAAGTCATCATTGTGCCATTTATATTAAATTCGGATGCAATTTCTGTGTTTCATCGTCAATAAGAAGGTCCAAGGGATACAAATAACCTGAAGTGAGGCATCGGAATCTAAAACTGGACTCACAGGAGGGGTTCAAATCATAGAAAGTTAGAGTGTCATTCCTCTTGTACTTAAGTCGGCATTGTGCCTTTTGTATTAAATTCGGATGCAAAATCTGGGTTTTATCGTCAATAAGAAGGTCCAAGGGATACAGTAAACCTGAAGTGAAGCATCGGAATTTAAAACTGGACTCACAGGAGAGGTTCAAATCATAGAAAGTTAGAGTGTCAGTCCTCTTGTACTTAAGTCTTCATTGTGCTTTTTGTATTAAATTCGGATGCAATTTCTGTGTTTCATCGACAATAAGAAGGACCAAGGGATACAGTAAACCTGAAGTGAAACATCGTAATCGGAAACTGGACTCACAGCAGAGGTTCAAATCATAGAAAGTTAGAGGGTCAGTCCTCTAGTACATAAGTCGACATTGAGCCTCTTGTATTAAATTCGGATGCAATTTCTGTGTTTCATCGTCAATAAGAAGGTCCAAGGGATACAGTAAACCTGAAGTGAAGCATCGGAATCTAAAACTGGACTCACAGGAAAGGTTCAAATCATAGAAAGTTAGAGTGTCAGGCCTCTTGTCCTTAGGTCGGCATTGTGCCTTTTGTATTAAATTCTGATGGAAATTCTGTCTTTTATCGTCAATAAGAAGGTCCAAGTTATACAGTTGACCTGAAGTGAAACATCGGAATCTAAAACTGGACTCACAGGAGGGGTTCAAATCATAGAAAGTGAGAGTGTCAGTCCTCTTGTACTTAAGTCGGCATTATGCCTTTTGTATTAAATTCGGATGCAATTTCTGTGTTTCATCGTCAATTCGAAGGTTCAAGGGATTCAGTAAACTTGAAGTGAAGCATCGGAAACTAAAACTGGACTCACAGGAGGGGTTCAAATCATAGAAAGTTAGAGTGTCAGTCCTCTTGTACTTAAGTCGGCATTTTGCCTTTTGTATTAAACTCGGATGCAATTTCTGTGTTTCATCGTCAATAAGAAGGTCCAAGGTATACAGTAAACCTGAAGTGAAGCATCGGAAACTAAACCTGGACTCACAGGAGAGTTTCAAATCATAGAAAGTTAGAGTGTCAGTCCTCTTGTATTTAAGCCGGCATTGTGAATTTGTATTACATTCGGATGCCATTTCTGTGTTTCATCGTCAATAAGAAGGTCCAAGGGATACAGTAAACCTGAAGTGAAACATCGGAAACTAAAACTGGACTCACAGGAGAGGTTCAAATCATAGAAAGTTAGAGTGTAAGTCCTCTAGTACTTAAGTCGGCATTGTGCCTTTTGTATTACATTCGGATGCAATTTCTGTGTTTCATCGTCAATAACAAGGTCCAAGGGATACATTAAACCTGAAGTGAAGTATCAGAAACTAAAACTGGACTCACAGGTGAGGTTCAAATCATAGAAAGTTAGAGTATCAGTCCTCTTGTACTTAAGTAGGCACTGTGCCTTTTGTTATAAATTCGGATGCAATTTCTGTGTTTCATCGTTAATAAGAAGGGCCAAGGAATACAATAAACCTGAATTGAAGCATCGGAATCTAAAACTGGACTCACAGGAGGGGTTCAAATCATAGAAAGTTAGAGTATCAGTCCTCTAGTACTTAAGTCGGCATCGTGCCTTTTGTATTAAAGTCGGATGCAATTTCATTGTTTCATCGTAAATAAGAAGGTCCAAGGGACACAGTAAACCTGATGTGATGCATTGGAAACTAAAACTGGACTCACGGGAGAGGTTCAAATCATAGAAAGTCAGAGTGTCAGTACTCTAGTACTTCAGTCGGCATTGCGCCTTTTGTAATAAATTCGGATGCAATTTTTGTGCTTCATCGTCAATGAGAAGGTCCAACGGATACAGTAAACCTCAAGTGAAGCATCGGAATCTAAAACTGGACTCACAGGTGGGATTCAAATCATAGAAAGTTAGAGTATCAGTCCTCTTGTACTTAAGTAGGCATTGTGCCTTTTGTATTAAATTCTGATGGAATTTCTGTCTTTTATCGTCAATAAGAAGGTCCAAGTTATACAGTAAACCTGAAGTGAAACATCGGAATCTAAAACTGGACTCACAGGAGGGGTTCAAATCATAGAAAGTGAGAGTGTCAGTCCTCTTGTACTTAAGTCGGCATTATGAATTCTGTATTAAATTCGGATGCAAATTCTGTGTTTCATCGTCAATTCGAAGGTTTAAGGGATACAGTAAACCTGAAGTGTAGCATCGGAAACTAAAACTGGACTCACAGGAGAGGTTCAAATCACAGAGAGTTAGAGTGTCAGTCCTCTAGTACTTAAGTCGGCATTGTGCCTTTTGTATTAAGTTCGGATGCAATTTCTGTGTTTCATCGTCAATAAGAAGGTCCAAGGGATACAGTAAACCTGAAGTGAAGCATCGGAAACTAAAACTGGACTCACAGGAGAGGTTCAAATCAAAGAAAGTTAAAGTGTCAGTCCCCTAGTACTTAAGTCGGCATTGTGCCTTTTGTATTAAATTCGGATGACATTTCTGTGTTTCATCGTCAATAAGAAAGTCCAAGGGATACAGTAAACCAGAAGTGAAGCATCGTAATCTAAAACTGGAATCACAAGAGGGGTTCAAATCATAGAATGTTAGAGTATCAGTCCTCTTGTACTTAAGTCATCATTGTGCCATTTATATTAAATTCGGATGCAATTTCTGCGTTTCATCGTCAATAAGAAGGTCCAATTGATACAATAAACCTGAGGTGAGGCATCGGAATCTAAAACTGGACCCACAGGAGGGGTTCAAATCATAGAAAGTTAGAGTGTCAGTCCTCTTGTACTTAAGTCGGCATTGTGCCTTTTGTATTAAATTCGGATGAAATATCTGGGTTTTATCGTCAATAAGAAGGTCCAAGGGATACAGTAAACCTGAAGTGAAGCATCGGAATCTAAAACTGGACTCACAGGAGAGGTCCAAATCATAGAAAGTTAGAGTGTCAGTCCTCTTGTACTTAAGTCTTCATTGTGCTTTTTGTATTAAATTCGGATGCAATTTCTGTGTTTCATCGACAATAAGAAGGACCAAGGGATACAGTAAACCTGAAGTGAAACATCGTAATCGAAAACTGGACTCACAGCAGAGGTTCAAATCATAGAAAGTTAGAGGGTCAGTCCTCTAGTACATAAGTCGACATTGAGCCTCTTGTATTAAATTCGGATGCAATTTCTGTGTTTCATCATCAATGACAAAGCCCAAGGGATACAGTAAACCTGAAGTGAAGAATCGGAATCTAAAACTAGACTCACAGGAGAGGTTCAAAACATAGAAAGAAAGAGTGTCAGTCCTCTTGTACTTAAGTCGGCATTGTGCCTTTTGTATTAAATTCGGTGGCAATTTCTGTGTTTCATCATCAATAAGTTGGTCCAAGGGATACAGTAAACCTGAAGTGAAGCATCGGAATCTAAAACTGGAGTCACAGGAGAGGTTCAAATCATAGAAAGTTAGAGTGTCAGGCCTCTTGTCCTTAAGTCGGCATTGTGCCTTTTGTATTAAATTCTGATGGAAATTCTGTCATTTATCGTCAATAAGAAGGTCCAAGTTATACAGTTAACCTGAAGTGAAACATCGGAATCTAAAACTGGACTCACAGGAGGGGTTCAAATCATAGAAAGTGAGAGTGTCAGTCCTCTTGTACTTAAGTCGGCATTGTGCCTGTTGTAATAAATTCGGATGCAATTTCTGTGGTTCGTCGTCAATAAGAAGGTCCAAGGGATACAGTAAACCTGAAGTGAAACATCGGAATCTAAAACTGGACTCACAGGAGGGGTTCAAATCATAGAAAGTGAGAGTGTCCGTCCTCTTGTACTTAAGTCGGCATTATGAATTCTGTATTAAATTCGGATGCAATTTCTGTGTTTCATCGTCAATTCGAAGGTCCAAGGGATACAGTAAACCTGAAGTGAAGCATCGGGAACTAAAACTGGACTCACAGGAGAGGTTCAAATCATAGAAAGTTAGAGTGTCTGTCCTCTTGTACTTAAGTCGGCATTGTGCCTTTTGTATTAAACACGGATGCAATTTCTGTGTTTCATCGTCAATAAGAAGGTCCAAGGGATACAGTAAACCTGAAGTGAAGCATCGGAGTCTAAAACTGGACTCACATTAGAGGTTCAAATCATAGAAAGTTAGAGAGTCAGTCCTCTTGTACTTAAGTCGGCATTGTGCCTTTTGTATTAAATTCGGATGCAATTTCTGTGTTTCATCGTCAATATGAAGGTCCAAGGGATACAGTAAACCTGAAGTGTAGCATCGGAAACTAAAACTGGACTCACAGGAGAGGTTCAAATCATAGAAAGTCAGAGTGTCAGTACTCTAGTACTTCAGTCGGCATTGCGCCTTTTGTAATAAATTCGGATGCAATTTCTGTGCTTCATCGTCAATGAGAAGGTCCAACGGATACAGTAAACCTCAAGTGAAGCATCGGAATCTAAAACTGGACTCACAGGTGGGGTTCAAATCATAGAAAGTTAGTGTATCAGTCCTCTTGTACTTAAGTAGGCATTGTGCCTTTTGTATTAAATTCTGATGGAATTTCTGTCTTTTATCGTCAATAAGAAGGTCCAAGTTATACAGTAAACCTGAAGTGAAACATCGGAATCTAAAACTGGACTCACAGGAGGGGTTCAAATCATAGAAAGTGAGAGTGTCAGTCCTCTTGTACTTAAGTCGGCATTATGAATTCTGTATTAAATTCGGATGCAAATTCTGTGTTTCATCGTCAATTCGAAGGTTTAAGGGATACAGTAAACCTGAAGTGAAGCATCGGAAACTAAAACTGGACTCACAGGCGAGGTTCAAATCATAGAATGTTAGAGTGTCAGTCCTCTTGTACTTAAGTCCGCATTGTGCCTTTTGTATTAAACTCGGAAGCAATTTCTGTGTTTCATCGTCAATAAGAAGGTCCAAGGGATACAGTAAACCTGAAGTGAAGCATCGGAATCTAAAACTGGACTCACATTAGAGGTTCAAATCATAGAAAGTTAGAGTGTCAGTCCTCTAGTACTTAAGTCAGCATTGTGCCTTTTGTATTAAATTCGGATGCAATTTCTGTGTTTCATCGTCAATATGAAGGTCCAAAGGATACAGTAAACCTGAAGTGTAGCATCGGAAACTAAAACTTGACTCACAGGAGAGGTTCAAATCATAGAAAGTTAGAGTGTCAGTCCTCTAGTACTTAAGTCGGCATTGTGCCTTTTGTATTAAATTCGGATGCAATTTCTGTGTTTCATCGTCAATAAGAAGGTCCAAGGGATACAGTAAACCTGAAGTGAAGCATCGGAAACTAAAACTGGACTCACAGGAGAGATTCAAATCAAAGAAAGTTAAAGTGTCAGTCCCCTAGTACTTAAGTCGGCATTGTGCCTTTTGTATTAAATTCGGATGACATTTCTGTGTTTCATCGTCAATAAGAAAGTCCAAGGGATACAGTAAACCAGAAGTGAAGCATCGTAATCTAAAACTGGAATCACAAGAGGGGTTCAAATCATAGAATGTTAGAGCATCAGTCCACTTGTACTTAAGTCATCATTGTGCCATTTATATTAAATTCGGATGCAATTTCTGCGTTTCATCGTCAATAAGAAGGTCCAATTGATACAATAAACCTGAAGTGAGGCGTCGGAATCTAAAACTGGACTCACAGGAGGGGTTCAAATCATAGAAAGTTAGAGTGTCAGTCCTCTTGTACTTAAGTCGGCATTGTGCCTTTTGTATTAAATTCGGATGCAATATCTGGGTTTTATCGTCAATAAGAAGGTCCAAGGGATACAGTAAACCTGAAGTGAAGCATCGGAATCTAAAACTGGACTCACAGGAGAGGTTCAAATCATAGAAAGTTAGAGTGTCAGTCCTCTTGTACTTAAGTCTTCACTGTGCTTTTTGTATTAAATTCGGATGCAATTTCTGTGTTTCATCGACAATAAGAAGGACCAAGGGATTCAGTAAACCTGAAGTGAAACATCGTAATCGAAAACTGGACTCACAGCAGAGGTTCAAATCATAGAAAGTTAGAGGGTCAGTCCTCTAGTACATAAGTCGACATTGAGCCTCTTGTATTAAATTCGGATGCAATTTCTGTGTTTCATCATCAATGACAAAGCCCAAGGGATACAGTAAACCTAAAGTGAAGAATCGGAATCTAAAACTAGACTCACAGGAGAGGTTCAAAACATAGAAAGAAAGAGTGTCAGTCCTCTTGTACTTAAGTCGGCATTATGCCTTTTGTATTAAATTCGGTGGCAATTTCTGTGTTTCATCATCAATAAGTTGGTCCAAGGGATACAGTAAACCTGAAGTGAAGCATCGGAATCTAAAACTGGACTCACAGGAGAGGTTCAAATCATAGAAAGTTAGAGTGTCAGGCCTCTTGTCCTTAAGTCGGCATTGTGCCTTTTGTATTAAATTCTGATGGAAATTCTGTCATTTATCGTCAATAAGAAGGTCCAAGTTATACAGTTAACCTGAAGTGAAACATCGGAATCTAAAACTGGACTCACAGGAGGGGTTCAAATCATAGAAAGTGAGAGTGTCAGTCCTCTTGTACTTAAGTCGGCATTGTGCCTGTTGTAATAAATTCGGATGCAATTTCTGTGGTTCATCGTCAATAAGAATGTGTAAGGGATACAGTAAACCTGAAGTGAAACATCGGAATCTAAAACTGGACTCACAGGAGGGGTTCAAATCATAGAAAGTGAGAGTGTCCGTCCTCTTGTACTTAAGTCGGCATTATGAATTCTGTATTAAATTCGGATGCAATTTCTGTGTTTCATCGTCAATTCGAAGGTCCAAGGGATACAGTAAACCTGAAGTGAAGCATCGGGAACTAAAACTGGACTCACAGGAGAGGTTCAAATCATAGAAAGTTAGAGTGTCAGTCCTCTTGTACTTAAGTCGGCATTGTGCCTTTTGTATTAAACTCGGATGCAATTTCTGTGTTTCATCGTCAATAAGAAGGTCCAAGGGATACAGTAAACCTGTTGAGAAGCATCGGAGTCTAAAACTGGACTCACATTAGAGGTTCAAATCATAGAAAGTTAGAGAGTGAGTCCTCTTGTACTTAAGTCGGCATTGTGCCTTTTGTATTAAATTCAGATGCAATTTCTGTGTTTCATCGTCAATATGAAGGTCCAAGGGATACAGTAAACCTGAAGTGTAGCATCGGAAACTAAAACTGGACTCACAGGAGAGGTTCAAATCATAGTAAGTTAGAGTGTCAGTCCTCTAGTACTTAAGTCGGCATTGTGCCTTTTGTATTAAATTCGGATGCTTTTTCTGTGTTTCATCGTCAATAAGAAGGTCCAAGGGATACAGTAAACCAGAAGTGAAGCATCGGAATCTAAAACTGGACTCACAGGAGAGGTTCAAATCATAGAAAGTTAGAGTGTCAGGCCTCTTGTCCTTAAGTCGGCATTGTGCCTTTTGTATTAAATTCTGATGGAAATTCTGTCATTTATCGTCAATAAGAAGGTCCAAGTTATACAGTTAACCTGAAGTGAAACATCGGAATCTAAAACTGGACTCACAGGAGGGGTTCAAATCATAGAAAGTGAGAGTGTCAGTCCTCTTGTACTTAAGTCGGCATTGTGCCTGTTGTAATAAATTCGGATGCAATTTCTGTGGTTCATCGTCAATAAGAAGGTCCAAGGGATACAGTAAACCTGAAGTGAAACATCGGAATCTAAAACTGGACTCACAGGAGGGGTTCAAATCATAGAAAGTTAGAGTGTCCGTCCTCTTGTACTTAAGTCGGCATTATGAATTCTGTATTAAATTCGGATGCAATTTCTGTGTTTCATCGTCAATTCGAAGGTCCAAGGGATACAGTAAACCTGAAGTGAAGCATCGGGAACTAAAACTGGACTCACAGGAGAGGTTCAAATCATAGAAAGTTAGAGTGTCAGTCCTCTTGTACTTAAGTCGGCATTGTGCCTTTTGTATTAAACTCGGATGCAATTTCTGTGTTTCATCGTCAATAAGAAGGTCCAAGGGATACAGTAAACCTGAAGTGAAGCATCGGAGTCTAAAACTGGACTCACATTAGAGGTTCAAATCATAGAAAGTTAGAGAGTCAGTCCTCTTGTACTTAAGTCGGCATTGTGCCTTTTGTATTAAATTCGGATGCAATTTCTGTGTTTCATCGTCAATATGAAGGTCCAAGGGATACAGTATACCTGAAGTGTAGCATCGGAAACTAAAACTGGACTCACAGGAGAGGTTCAAATCATAGAAAGTTAGAGTGTCAGTCCTCTAGTACTTAAGTCGGCATTGTGCCTTTTGTATTAAATTCGGATGCAATTTCTGTGTTTCATCGGCAATATGAAGGTCCAAGGGATACAGTAAACCTGAAGTGAAGCATCGGAATCTAAAACTGGACTCACAGGAGAGGTTCAAATCATTGAAAGTTAGAGTGTCAGGCCTCTTGTCCTTAAGTCGGCATTGTGCCTTTTGTATTAAATTCTGATGGAAATTCTGTCATTTATCGTCAATAAGAAGGTCCAAGATATACAGTTAACCTGAAGTGAAACATCGGAATCTAATACTGGACTCACAGGAGGGGTTCAAATCATAGAAAGTGAGAGTGTCCGTCCTCTTGTACTTAAGTCGGCATTGTGCCTGTTGTAATAAATTCGGATGCAATTTCTGTGGTTCATCGTCAATAAGAAGGTCCAAGGGATACAGTAAACCTGAAGTGAAACATCGGAATCTAAAACTGGACTCACAGGAGGGGTTCAAATCATAGAAAGTGAGAGTGTCCGTCCTCTTGTACTTAAGTCGGCATTATGAATTCTGTATTAAATTCGGATGCAATTTCTGTGTTTCATCGTCAATTCGAAGGTCCAAGGGATACAGTAAACCTGAAGTGAAGCATCGGGAACTAAAACTGGACTCACAGGAGAGGTTCAAATCATAGAAAGTTAGAGTGTCAGTCCTCTTGTACTTAAGTCGGCATTGTGCCTTTTGTATTAAACTCGGATGCAATTTCTGTGTTTCATCGTCAATAAGAAGGTCAAAGGGATACAGTAAACCTGAAGAGAAGCATCGGAGTCTAAAACTGGACTCACATTAGAGGTTCAAATCATAGAAAGTTAGAGAGTCAGTCCTCTTGTACGTAAGTCGGCATTGTGCCTTTTGTATTAAATTCGGATGCAATTTCTGTGTTTCATCGTCAATATGAAGGTCCAAGGGATACAGTAAACCTGAAGTGTAGCATCGGAAACTAAAACTGGACTCACAGGAGAGGTTCAAATCATAGTAAGTTAGAGTGTCAGTCCTCTAGTACTTAAGTCGGCATTGTGCCTTTTGTATTAAATTCGGATGCTTTTTCTGTGTTTCATCGTCAATAAGAAGGTCCAAGGGATACAGTAAACCAGAAGTGAAGCATCGGAATCTAAAACTGGACTCACAGGAGAGGTTCAAATCATAGAAAGTTAGAGTGTCAGGCCTCTTGTCCTTAAGTCGGCATTGTGCCTTTTGTATTTAATTCTGATGGAAATTCTGTCTTTTATCGTCAATAAGAAGGTCCAAGTTATACAGTTAACCTGAAGTGAAACATCGGAATCTAAAACTGGACTCACAGGAGGGGTTCAAATCATAGAAAGTGAGAGTGTCAGTCCTCTTGTACTTAAGTCGGCATTGTGCCTGTTGTAATAAATTCGGATGCAATTTCTGTGGTTCATCGTCAATAAGAAGGTCCAAGGGATACAGTAAACCTGAAGTGAAACATCGGAATCTAAAACTGGACTCACAGGAGGGGTTCAAATCATAGAAAGTGAGAGTGTCCGTCCTCTTGTACTTAAGTCGGCATTATGAATTCTGTATTAAATTCGGATGCAATTTCTGTGTTTCATCGTCAATTCGAAGGTCCAAGGGATACAGTAAACCTGAAGTGAAGCATCGGGAACTAAAACTGGACTCACAGGAGAGGTTCAAATCATAGAAAGTTAGAGTGTCAGTCCTCTTGTACTTAAGTCGGCATTGTGCCTTTTGTATTAAACTCGGATGCAATTTCTGTGTTTCATCGTCAATAAGAAGGTCCAAGGGATACAGTAAACCTGAAGTGAAGCATCGGAGTCTAAAACTGGACTCACATTAGAGGTTCAAATCATAGAAAGTTAGAGAGTCAGTCCTCTTGTACTTAAGTCGGCATTGTGCCCTTTGGTATTAAATTCGGATGCAATTTCTGTGTTTCATCGTCAATATGAAGGTCCAAGGGATACAGTAAACCTGAAGTGTAGCATCGGAAACTAAAACTGGACTCACAGGAGAGGTTCAAATCATAGAAAGTTAGAGTGCCAGTCCTCTAGTACTTAAGTCGGCATTGTGCCTTTTGTATTAAATTCGGATGCTTTTTCTGTGTTTCATCGTCAATAAGAAGGTCCAAGGGATACAGTAAACCTGAAGTGTAGCCTCGGAAACTAAAACTGGACTCACAGGGGAGGTTCAAATCAAAGAAAGTTAAAGTGTCAGTCCTCTAGTACTTAAGTCGGCATTGTGCCTTTTGTATTAAATTCGGATGCAATTTCTGTGTTTCATCGTCAATAAGAAGGTCCAAGTTATACAGTAAACCTGAAGTGAAGCATCGGAATCTAAAACTGGACTCACAGGAGGGGTTGAAGTCATAGAAAGTGAGAGTGTCAGTCCTCTTGTACTTAAGTCGGCATTATGCCTTTTGTATTAAATTCGGATGCAATTTCTGTGTTTCATCGTCAATTCGAAGGTTCAAGGGATTCAGTAAACCTGAAGTGAAGCATCGGAAACTAAAACTGGACTCACAGGAGAGGTTCAAATCATAGAAAGTTAGAGTGTCAGTCCTCTTGTACTTAAGTCGGCATTTTGCCTTTTGTATTAAACTCGGATGCAATTTCTGTGTTTCATCGTCAATAAGAAGGTCCAAAGTATACAGTAAACCTGAAGTGAAGCATCGGAAACTAAACCTAGACTCACAGGAGAGTTTCAAATCATAGAAAGTTAGAGTGTCAGTCCTCTTGTACTTAAGTCGGCATTGTGGCTTTTGTATTAAATTCGGATGCCATTTCTGTGTTTCATCGTCAATAAGAAGGTCCAAGGGATACAGTAAACCTGAAGTAAAGCATCGGAAACTAAAACTGGACTCACAGGTGAGGTTCAAATCATAGAAAGTTAGAGTGTAAGTCCTCTAGTACTTAATCGGCATTGTGGCTTTTGTATTACATTCGGATGCAATTTCTGTGTCTCATCGTCAATAACAAGGTCCAAGGGATACAGTAAACCTGAAGTGAAATATCAGAAACTAAAACTGGACTCACAGGAGAGGTTCAAATCATAGAAACTTAGAGTTTCAGTCCTCTAGTACTTAAGTCGGCATTGTGCCTTTTGTATTAAATTCGGATGCAATTTCTGAGGTTAATCGTCAATAAGAAGGTCCAAGGGATACAGTAAACCTGAAGTGAAGCATCGGAATCTAAAACTGGACTCACAGGAGGGGTTCAAATCATAGAAAGTTAGAGTATCAGTCCTCTTGTACTTAAGTCGGCATTGTGCCTTTTGTATTAAATTCGGATGCAATTTCTGTGTTTCATCGTCAATAAGAAGGTCCAAGGAATACAATAAACCTGAATTGAAGCATCGGAATCTAAAGCTGGACTGACAGGAGGGGTTCAAATCATAGAAAGTTAGAGTATCAGTCCTCTAGTACTTAAGTCGGCATCGTTCCTTTTGTATTAAATTGGGATGCAATTTCATTGTTTCATCGTAAATAAGAAGGTCCAAGGGATACAGTAAACCTGAAGTGATGCATTGGAAACTAAAACTGGACTCACGGGAGAGGTTCAAATCATAGAAAGTCAGAGTGTCAGTACTCTAGTACTTAAGTCGGCATTGTGCCTTTTGCAATAAATTCGGATGCAATTTCTGAGCTTCATCGTCAATGAGAAGGTCCAAGGGATACAGTAAACCTCAAGTGAAGCATCGTAATCTAAAACTAGACTCACAGGTGGGGTTCAAATCATAGAAAGTTAGAGTATCAGTCCTCTTGTACTTAAGTCGGCATTGTGCCTTTTGTATTAAATTCTGATGGAATTTCTGTCTTTTATCGTCAATAAGAAGGTCCAAGTTTTACAGTAAACATGAAGTGAAACATCGTAATCAAAACTGCACTCACAGCAGAGGTTCAAATCATAGAAAGTTAGAGGGTCAGTCCTCTTGTACATAAGTCGTCATTGAGCCTCTTGTATTAAATTCGGATGCAATTTCTGTATTTCATCATCATGACAAAGTCCAAGGGATACAGTTAACCTAAAGTGAAGAATCGGAATCTAAAACTAGACTCACAGGAGAGGTTCAAAACATAGAAAGAAAGAGTGTCAGTCCTCTTGTACTTAAGTCGGCATTGTGCCTTTTGTATTAAATTCGGTTGCAATTTCTGTGTTTCATCGTCAATAAGAAGGTCCAAGGGATACAGTAAACCTGAAGTGAGGCATCCGAATCTAAAACTGGACTCACAGGAGAGGTTCAAATCATAGAAAGTTGGAGTGTCAGGCCTCTTGTCCTTAAGTCGGCATTGTGCTTTTTGTATTAAATTCTGATGGAAATTCTGTCTTTTATCGTCAATAAGAAGGTCTAAGTAATACAGTAAACCTGAAGTGAAGCATCGGAATCTAAAACTGGACTCACAGGAGGGGTTGAAGTCATAGAAAGTGAGAGTGTCAGTCCTCTTTTACTTAAGTCGGCATTATGCCTTTTGTATTAAATTCGGATGCAATTTCTGTGTTTCATAGTCAATTCGAAGGTCCAAGGGATACAGTAAACCTGAAGTGAAGGATCGGAAACTAAAACTGGACTCACAGGAGAGGTTCAAATCATAGAAAGTTAGAGTCTCAGTCCTCTTGTACTTAAGTCGGCATTTTGACTTTTGTATTAAACTCGGATGCAATTTCTGTGTTTCATCGTCAATAAGAAGGTCCAAGGTATACAGTAAACCTGAAGTGAAGCATCGGGAACTAAACCTCGACCCACAGGAGAGTTTCAAATCATAGAAAGTTAGAGTGTCAGTCCTCTTGTATTTAAGTCGGCGTTGTGCATTTGTATTAAATTCGGATGAAATATCTGTGTTTCATCGTCAATAAGAAGGTCCGAGGTATACAGTACACCTGAAGTGAAGCATCGGAATCTAAAACTGGACTCAGAGGAGCGGTTCAAATAATAGGAAGTTAGAGTATCCGTCCTCTTGTACTTAAGTCGGCATTGTGGCTTTTGTATTAAATTCGGATGCCATTTCTGTGTTTCATCGTCAATAAGAAGGTCCAAGGGATACAGTAAACCTGAAGTGAAGTATCAGTAACTAAAACTGAACTCACAGGAGAGGTTCAAATCATAGAAAGTCAGAGTTTCAGTCCTCTAGTACTTAAGTCGGCATTGTGCCTTTTGTATTAAATTCGGATGCAATTTCTGTGGTTCATCGTCAATAAGAAGGTCCAAGGGATACAGTAAACCTGAAGTGAAGCATCGGAATCTAAAACTGGACTCACAGGAGGAGTTCAAATCAAAAAAAGTTAGAGTATCAGTCCTCTTGTACTTAAGTCGGCATTGTGCCTTTTGTATTAAATTCGATGCAATTTCTGTGTTTCATCGTCAATAAGAAGGTCCAAGGAATACAATAAACCTGAATTGAACCATCGGAATCTAAAGCTGGACTGACAGAAGGGGTTCAAATCATAGAAAGTTAGAGTATCAGTCCTCTAGTACTTAAGTCGGCATCGTGCCTTTTGTATTAAATTCGGATGCAATTTCATTGTTTCATCGTAAATAAGAAGGTCCAAGGGATACAGTAAACCTGAAGTGATGCATTGGAAACTAAAACTGGACTCACGGGAGAGGTTCAAATCATAGAAAGTCAGAGTGTCAGTACTCTAGTACTTAAGTCGGCATTGTGCCTTTTGTAATAAATTCGGATGCAATTTCTGTGCTTCATCGTCAATGAGAAGGTCCAAGGGGTACAGTAAACCTCAAGTGAAGCATCGGAATCTAAAACTGGACTCACAGGTGGGGTTCAAATCATAGACAGTTAGAGTATCAGTCCTCTTGTACTTAAGTCGGCATTGTGCCTTTTGTATTAAATTCTGATGGAAATTCTGTCTTTTATCGTCAATAAGAAGGTCCAAGTTATACAGTAAACCTGAAGTGATGCATCGGAATCTAAAACTGGACTCACAGGAGGGGTTGAAGTCATAGAAAGTGAGAGTGTCAGTCCTCTTGTACTTAAGTCGGCATTATGCCTTTTGTATTAAATTCGGATGCAATTTCTATGTTTCATCGTCAATTCGAAAGTTCAAGGGATTCAGTAAACCTGAAGTGAAGCATCGGAAACTAAAACTGGACTCACAGGAGAGGTTCAAATCATAGAAAGTTAGAGTGTCAGTCCTCTTGTACTTAAGTCGGCATTTTGCCTTTTGTATTAAACTCGGATGCAATTTCTGTGTTTCATCGTCAATAAGAAGGTCCAAGGTATACAGTAAACCTGAAGTGAAGCATTGGAAACTAAACCTAGACTCACAAGAGAGTTTCAAATCATAGAAAGTTAGAGTGTCAGTCCTCTTGTATTTAAGTCGGCATTGTGCATTTGTATTAAATTCGGATGAAATATCTGTGTTCCTTCGTCAATAAGAAGGTCCAAGGTATACAGTACACCTGAAGTGAAGCATCAGAATCTAAAACTGGACTCAGAGGAGCGTTTCAAATCATAGGAAGTTGGAGTATCAGTCCTCTTGTACTTAAGTCGGCATTGTGGCTTTTGTATTAAATTCGGATGCCATTTCTGTGTTTCATCGTCAATAAGAAGGTCCAAGGGATACAGTAAACCTGAAGTAAAGCATCGGAAACTAAAACTGGACTCACAGGTGAGGTTCAAATCATAGAAAGTTAGAGTGTAAGTCCTCTAGTACTTAATCGGCATTGTGCCTTTTGTATTACATTCGGATGCAATTTCTGTGTCTCATCGTCAATAACAAGGTCCAAGGGATACAGTAAACCTGAAGTGAAATATCAGAAACTAAAACTGGACTCACAGGTGAGGTCCAAATCATAGAAAGTTAGAGTTTCAGTCCTCTAGTACTTAAGTCGGCATTGTGCCCTTTGTATTAAATTCGGATGCAATTTCTGTGGTTCATCGTCAATAAGAAGGTCCAAGGGATACAGTAAACCTGAAGTGAAGCATCGGAATCTAAAACTGGACTCACAGGAGGGGTTCAAATCATAGAAAGTTAGAGTATCAGTCCTCTTGTACTTAAGTCGGCATTGTGCCTTTTGTATTAAATTCGGATGCAAATTCTGTGTTTCATCGTCAATAAGAAGGTCCAAGGAATACAATAAACCTGAATTGAAGCATCGGAATCTAAAGCTGGACTGACAGGAGGAGTTCAAATCATAGAAAGTTAGAGTATCAGTCCTCTAGTACTTAAGTCGGCATCGTGCCTTTTGTATTAAATTCGGATGCAATTTCATTGTTTCATCGTAAATAAGAAGGTCCAAGGGATACAGTAAACCTGAAGTGATCCATTGGAAACTAAAACTGGACTCACGGGAGAGGTTCAAATCATAGAAAGTCAGAGTGTCAGTACTCTAGTACTTAAGTCGGCATTGTGCTTTTTGCAATAAATTCGGATGCAATTTCTGTGCTTCATCGTCAATGAGAAGGTCCAAGGGATACAGTAAACCTCAAGTGAAGCATCGGAATCAAAAACTGGACTCACAGGTGGGGTTCAAATCATAGAAAGTTAGAGTATCAGTCCTCTTGTACTTAAGTCGGCATTGTGCCTTTTGTATTAAATTCTGATGGAATTTCTGTCTTTTATCGTCAATACGAAGGTCCAAGTTATACAGTAAACCTGAAGTGAAACATCGGAATCTAAACTGGACTCACAGGTGGGGTTCAAATCATAGAAAGTGAGAGTGTCAGTCCTCTTGTACTCAAGTCGGCATTATGAATTCTGTATTAAATTCGGATGCAATTTCTGTGTTTCATCGTCAATTCGAAGGTCCAAGGGATACAGTAAACCTGAGGTGAAGCATCGGGAACTAAAACTGGACTCACAGGAGAGGTTCAAATCATAGAAAGTTAGAGTGTCAGTCCTCTTGTACTTGAGTCGGCATTGTGCCTTTTGTATTAAACTCGGATGCAATTTCTGTGTTTCATCGTCAATAAGAAGGTCCAAGGGATACAGTAAACCTGAAGTGAAGCATCAGAAACTAAAACTGGACTCACAGGAGAGGTTCAAATCATAGAAAGTTAGAGTGTCAGTCCTCTAGTACTTAAGTCGGCATTGTGCCTTTTGTATTAAATTCGGATGCAATTTCTGTGTTTCATCGTCAATAAGAAGGTCCAAGGGATACAGTAAACCTGAAGTGTAGCATTGGAAACTAAAACTGGACTCACAGTAGAGGTTCAAATCAAAGAAAGTTAAAGTGTCAGTCCTCTAGTACTTAAGTCGGCATTGTGCCTTTTGTACTAAATTCGGATGCAATTTCTGTGTTTCATCGTCAATAAGAAGGTCCAAGGGATACAGTAAACCTGAAGTGAAGCATCGGAATCTAAAACTGGACTCACAGGAGAGGTTCAAATCATAGAAAGTTAGAGTGTCAGTCCTCTTGTACTTAAGTCGGCATTGTGCTTTTTGTATTAAATTCGGATGCAATTTCTGTGTTCCATCGACAATAACAAGGACCAAGGGATACAGTAAACCTGAAGTGAAACATCGTAATCGAAAACTGGACTCACAGCAGAGGTTCAAAACATAGAAAGTTAGAGGGTCAGTCCTCTTGTACATAAATCGACATTGAGCCTCTTGTAGTAAATTCGGATGCAATTTCTGTATTTCATCATCATGACAAAGTCCAAGGGATACAGTTAACCTAAAGTGAAGAATCGGAATCTAAAACTAGACTCACAGGAGAGGTTCAAAACATAGAAAGAAAGAGAGTCAGTCCTCTTGTACTTAAGTCGGCATTGTGCCTTTTGTATTAAATTCGGTTGCAATTTCTGTGTTTCATCGTCAATAAGAAGGTCCAAGGGATACAGTAAACCTGAAGTGAGGCATCGGAATCTAAAACTGGACTCACAGGAGAGGTTCAAATCATAGAAAGTTAGAGTGTCAGGCCTCTTGTCCTTAAGTCGGCATTGTGCCTTTTGTATTAAATTCTGATGGAAATTCTGTCTTTTATCGTCAATAAGAAGGTCCAAGTAATGCAGTAAACCTGAAGTGAAGCATCGGAATCTAAAACTGGACTCACAGGAGGGGTTGAAGTCATAGAAAGTGAGAGTGTCAGTCCTCTTGTACTTAAGTCGGCATTATGCCTTTTGTATTAAATTCGGATGCAATTTCTGTGTTTCATAGTCAATTCGAAGGTCCAAGGGGTACAGTAAACCTAAAGTGAAGGATCGGAAACTAAAACTGGACTCACAGGAGAGGTTCAAATCATAGAAAGTTAGAGTGTCAGTCCTCTTGTATTTAAGTCGGCATTGTGCATTTGTATTAAATTCGGATGAAATATCTGTGTTTCATCGTCAATAAGAAGGTCCAAGGTATACAGTACACCTGAAGTGAAGCATCGGAATCTAAAACTGGACTCAGAGGAGCGGTTCAAATAATAGGAAGTTAGAGTATCCGTCCTCTTGTACTTAAGTCGGCATTGTGGCTTTTGTATTAAATTCGGATGCCATTTCTGTGTTTCATCGTCAATAAGAAGGTCCAAGGGATACAGTAAACCTGAAGTGAAGCATCGGAAACTAAAACTGGACTCACAGGAGAGGTTCAAATCATAGAAAGTTAGAGTGTAAGTCCTCTAGTACTTAAGTCAGCATTGTGCCTTTTGTATTAAATTCGGATGCAATTTCTGCGTTTCATAGTCAATAACAAGGTCCAAGGGATACAGTAAACCTGAAGTGAAGTATCAGAAACTAAAACTGAACTCACAGGAGAGGTTCAAATCATAGAAAGTTAGAGTTTCAGTCCTCTAGTACTTAAGTCGGCATTGTGCCTTTTGTATTAAATTCGGATGCAATTTCATTGTTTCATCGTAAATAAGAAGGTCCAAGGGATACAGTAAACCTGAAGTGATGCATTGGAAACTAAAACTGGACTCACGGGAGAGGTTCAAATCATAGAAAGTCAGAGTGTCAGTATTTTAATACTTAAGTCGGCATTGTGCCTTCTGTAATAAATTCGGATGCAATTTCTGTGCTTCATCGTCAATGAGAAGGTCCAAGGGATACAGTAAACCTCAAGTGAAGCATCGGAATCTAAAACTGGACTCACAGGTGGGGTTCAAATCATAGAAAGTTAGAGTATCAGTCCTCTTGTACTTAAGTCGGCATTGTGCCTTTTGTATTAAATTCTGATGGAATTTCTGTCTTTTATCGTCAATAAGAAGGTCCAAGTTATACAGTAAACCTGAAGTGAAACATCGGAATCTAAAACTGGGCTCACAGGAGGGGTTCAAATCATAGAAAGTGACAGTGTCAGTCCTCTTGTACTTAAGTCGGCATTATGAATTCTGTATTAAATTCGGATGCAATTTCTGTGTTTCATCGTCAATTCGAAGGTCCAAGCGATACAGTAAACCTGAAGTGAAGCATCAGAATCTAAAACTGGACTCACAGGAGAGGTTCAAATCATAGAAAGTTAGAGTGTCAGTCCTCTAGTACTTAAATCGGCATTGTGCCTTTTGTATTAAATTCGGATGCAATTTCTGTGTCTCAACGCCAATATGAAGGTCCAAGGGATACAGTAAACCTGAAGTCTAGCATCGGAAACTAAAACTGGACTCACAGGAGAGGTTCAAATCATAGAAAGTTAGAGTGTCAGTCCTCTAGTACTTAAGTCGGCATTGTGCCTTTTGTATTAAATTCGGATGCAATTTCTGTGTTTCATCGTCAATATGAAGGTCCAAGGGATACAGTAAACCTGAAGTCTAGCATCGGAAACTAAAACTGGACTCACAGGAGAGGTTCAAATCATAGAAAGTTAGAGTGTCAGTCCTCTAGTACTTAAGTCGGCATTGTGCCTTTTGTATTAAATTCGGATGCAATTTCAGTGTTTCATCGTCAATAAGAAGGTCCAAGGGATACATTAAACCTGAAGTGTAGCATCGGAAACTAAAACTGGACTCACAGTAGAGGTTCAAATCAAAGAAAGTTAAAGTGTCAGTCCTCTAGTACTTAAGTCGGCATTGTGCCTTTTGTATTAAATTCGGATGCAATTTCTGTGTTTCATCGTCAATAAGAAGGTCCAAGGGATACAGTAAACCTGAAGTGAAGCATCAGAATCTAAAACTGGACTCACAGGAGAGGTTCAAATCATAGAAAGTTAGAGTGTCAGTCCTCTTGTACTTAAGTCGGCATTGTCCTTTTTGTATTAAATTCGGATGCAATTTCTGTGTTTCATCGACAATAACAAGGACCAAGGGATACAGTAAACCTGAAGTGAAACATCGTAATCGAAAACTGGACTCACAGCAGAGGTTCAAATCATAGAATGTTAGAGGGTCAGTCCTCTTGTACA
The DNA here is from genome assembly GCF_021461395.2 of Schistocerca americana. NCBI lineage: Eukaryota > Metazoa > Arthropoda > Insecta > Orthoptera > Acrididae > Schistocerca > Schistocerca americana. The sequence goes on from NW_025725972.1 coordinate 557,124, forward strand.
TAAATCGACATTGAGCCTCTTGTATTAAATTCGGATGCAATTTCTGTATTTCATCATCATGACAAAGTCCAAGGGATACAGTTAACCTAAAGTGAAGAATCGGAATCTAAAACTAGACTCACAGGAGAGGTTCAAAACATAGAAAGAAAGAGTGTCAGTCCTCTTGTACTTAAGTCGGCATTGTGCCTTTTGTATTAAATTCGGTTGCAATTTCTGTGTTTCATCGTCAATAAGAAGGTCCAAGGGATACAGTAAACCTGAAGTGAGGCATCGGAATCTAAAACTGGACTCACAGGAGAGGTTCAAATCATAGAAAGTTAGAGTGTCAGGCCTCTTGTCCTTAAGTCGGCATTGTGCCTTTTGTATTAAATTCTGATGGAAATTCTGTCTTTTATCGTCAATAAGAAGGTCCAAGTAATACAGTAAACCTGAAGTGAAGCATCGGAATCTAAAACTGGACTCACAGGAGGGGTTGAAGTCATAGAAAGTGAGAGTGTCAGTCCTCTTGTACTTAAGTCGGCATTATGCCTTTTGTATTAATTTCGGATGCAATTTCTGTGTTTCATAGTCAATTCGAAGGTCCAAGGGATACAGTAAACCTGAAGTGAAGGATCGGAAACTAAAACTGGACTCACAGGAGAGGTTCAAATCATAGAAAGTTAGAGTGTCAGTCCTCTTGTACTTAAGTCGGCATTTTGCCTTTTGTATTAAACTCGGATGCAATTTCTGTGTTTCATCGTCAATAAGAAGGTCCAAGGTATACAGTAAACCTGAAGTGAAGCATCGGAAACTAAACCTCGACTCACAGGAGAGTTTCAAATCATAGAAAGTTAGAGTGTCAGTCCTCTTGTATTTAAGTCGGCATTGTGCATTTGTATTAAATTCGGATGAAATATCTGTGTTTCATCGTCAATAAGAAGGTCCAAGGTATACAGTACACCTGAAGTGAAGCATCGGAATCTAAAACTGGACTCAGAGGAGCGGTTCAAATAATAGGAAGTTAGAGTATCCGTCCTCTTGTACTTAAGTCGGCATTGTGGCTTTTGTATTAAATTCGGATGCCATTTCTGTGTTTCATCGTCAATAAGAAGGTCCAAGGGATACAGTAAACCTGAAGTGAAGCATCTGAAACTAAAACTGGACTCACAGTAGAGGTTCAAATCAAAGAAAGTTAGAGTGTAAGTCCTCTAGTACTTAAGTCAGCATTGTGCCTTTTGTATTAAATTCGGATGCAATTTCTGTGTTTCATCGTCAATAACAAGGTCCAAGGGATACTGTAAACCTGAAGTGAAGTATCAGAAACTAAAACTGAACTCACAGGAGAGGTTCAAATCATAGAAAGTTAGAGTTTCAGTCCTCTAGTACTAAAGTCGGCATTGTGCCTTTTGTATTAAATTCGGATGCAATTTCTGTGGTTCATCGTCAATAAGAAGGTCCAAGGGATACAGTAAACCTGAAGTGAAGCATCGGAATCTAAAACTGGACTCACAGGAGGGGTTCAAATCATAAAAAGTTAGAGTATCAGTCCTCTTGTACTTAAGTCGGCATTGTGCCTTTTGTATTAAATTCGATGCAATTTCTGTGTTTCATCGTCAATAAGAAGGTCCAAGGAATACAATAAACCTGAATTGAACCATCGGAATCTAAAGCTGGACTGACAGAAGGGGTTCAAATCATAGAAAGTTAGAGTATCAGTCCTCTAGTACTTAAGTCGGCATCGTGCCTTTTGTATTAAATTCGGATGCAATTTCATTGTTTCATCGTAAATAAAGAGGGTCCAAGGGATACAGTAAACCTGAAGTGATGCATTGGAAACTAAAACTGGACTCACGGGAGAGGTTCAAATCATAGAAAGTCAGAGTGTCAGTACTCTAGTACTTAAGTCGGCATTGTGCCTTTTGTAATAAATTCGGATGCAATTTCTGTGCTTCATCGTCAATGAGAAGGTCCAAGGGATACAGTAAACCTCAAGTGAAGCATCGAAATCTAAAACTGGACTCACAGGTGGGGTTCAAATCATAGAAAGTTAGAGTATCAGTCCTCTTGTACTTAAGTCGGCATTGTGCCTTTTGTATTAAATTCTGATGGAATTTCTGTCTTTTATCGTCAATAAGAAGGTCCAAGTTATACAGTAAACCTGAAGTGAAACATCGGAATCTAAAACTGGGCTCACAGGAGGGGTTCAAATCATAGAAAGTGAGAGTGTCAGTCCTCTTGTACTTAAGTCGGCATTATGCCTTTTGTATTAAATTCGGATGCAATTTCTGTGTTTCATAGTCAATTCGAAGGTCCAAGGGATACAGTAAACCTGAAGTGAAGGATCGGAAACTAAAACTGGACTCACAGGAGAGGTTCAAATCATAGAAAGTTAGAGTGTCAGTCCTCTTGTACTTAAGTCGGCATTTTGCCTTTTGTATTAAACTCGGATGCAATTTCTGTGTTTCATCGTCAATAAGAAGGTCCAAGGTATACAGTAAACCTGAAGTGAAGCATCGGAAACTAAACCTCGACTCACAGGAGAGTTTCAAATCATAGAAAGTTAGAGTGTCAGTCCTCTTGTATTTAAGTCGGCATTGTGCATTTGTATTAAATTCGGATGAAATATCTGTGTTTCATCGTCAATAAGAAGGTCCAAGGTATACAGTACACCTGAAGTGAAGCATCGGAATCTAAAACTGGACTCAGAGGAGCGGTTCAAATAATAGGAAGTTAGAGTATCCGTCCTCTTGTACTTAAGTCGGAATTGTGGCTTTTGTATTAAATTCGGATGCCATTTCTGTGTTTCATCGTCAATAAGAATGTCCAAGGGATACAGTAAACCTGAAGTGAAGCATCGGAAACTAAAACTGGACTCACAGGAGAGGTTCAAATCATAGAAAGTTAGAGTGTAAGTCCTCTAGTACTTAAGTCGGCATTGTGCCTTATGTATTAAATTCGATGCTATTTCTGTGTTTCATCGTCAATAAGAAGGTCCAAGGAATACAATAAACCTGAATTGAACCATCGGAATCTAAAGCTGGACTGACAGAAGGGGTTCAAATCATAGAAAGTTAGAGTATCAGTCCTCTAGTACTTAAGTCGGCATTGTGCCTTTTGTAATAAATTCGGATGCAATTTCTGTGCTTCATCGTCAATGAGAAGGTCCAAGGGATACAGTAAACGTCAAGTGAAGCATCGGAATCTAAAACTGGACTCACAGGTGGGGTTCAAATCATAGAAAGTTAGAGTATCCGTCCTCTTGTACTTAAGTCGGCATTGTGCCTTTTGTATTAAATTCTGATGGAATTTCTGTCTTTTATCGTCAATAAGAAGGTCCAAGTTATACAGTAAACCTGAAGTGAAACATCGGAATCTAAAACTGGGCTCACAGGAGGGGTTCAAATCATAGAAAGTGAGAGTGTCAGTCCTCTTGTACTTAAGTCGGCATTATGAATTCTGTATTAGATTCGGATGCAATTTCTGTGTTTCATCGTCAATTCGAAGGTCCAAGGGATACAGTAAACCTGAAGTGAAGCATCGGGAACTTAAACTGGACTCACAGGAGAGGTTCAAATCATAGAAAGTTAGAGTGTCAGTCCTCCAGTACTTAAGTCGGCATTGTGCCTTTTGTATTAAATTCGGATGCAACTTCTGTGTTTCATCGTCAATATGAAGGTCCAAGGGATACAGTAAACCTGAAGTCTAGCATCGGAAACTAAAACTGGACTCACAGGAGAGGTTCAAATCATAGAAAGTTAGAGTGTCAGTCCTCTAGTACTTAAGTCGGCATTGTGCGTTTTGTATTAAATTCGGATGCAATTCCTGTGTTTCATCGTCAATAAGAAGGTCCAAGGGATACAGTAAACCTGAGTGTAGCATCGGAAACTAAAACTGGACTCACAGGAGAGGTTCAAATCAAAGAAAGTTAAAGTGTCAGTCCTCTAGTACTTAAGTCGGCATTGTGCCTTTTGTATTAAATTCGGATGCAATTTCTGTGTTTCATCGTCAATAAGAAGGTCCAAGGGATACAGTAAACCTGAAGTGAAGCATCGGAATCTAAAACTAAATTCACAGGAGAGGTTCAAATCATAGAAAGTTAGAGTGTCAGTCCTCTTGTATTTAAGTCGGCATTGTGCTTTTTGTATTAAATTCGGATGCAATTTCTGTGTTTCATCGACAATAAGAAGGACCAAGGGATACAGTAAACCTGAAGTGAAACATCGTAATCGAAAACTGGACTCACAGCAGAGGTTCAAATCATAGAAAGTTAGAGGGTCAGTCCTCTTGTACATAAGTCGACATTGAGCCTCTTGTATTAAATTCGGATGCAATTTCTGTATTTCATCATCAATGACAAAGTCCAAGGGATACAGTTAACCTAAAGTGAAGCATCGGAATCTAAAACTAGACTCACAGGAGAGGTTCAAAACATAGAAAGGAAGAGTGTCAGTCCTCTTGTACATAAGTCGGCATTTTGCCTTTTGTATTAAACTCGGATGCAATTTCTGTGTTTCATCGTCAATAAGAAGGTCCAAGGTATACAGTAAACCTGAAGTGAAGCATCGGAAACTAAACCTCGACTCACAGGAGAGTTTCACATCATAGAAAGTTAGAGTGTCAGTCCTCTTGTATATAAGTCGGCATTGTGCATTTGTATTAAATTCGGATGAAATATCTGTGTTTCATCGTCAATAAAAAGGTCCAAGGTATACAGTACACCTGAAGTGAAGCTTCGGAATCTAAAACTGGACTCAGAGGAGCGGTTCAAATAATAGGAAGTTAGAGTATCAGTCCTATTGTACTTAAGTCGGCATTGTGGCTTTTGTATTAAATTCGGATGCCATTTCTGTGTTTCATCGTCAATAAGAAGGTCCAAGGGATACAGTAAACCTGAAGTGAAGCATCGGAAACCAAAACTGGACTCACAGGAGAGGTTCAAATCATAGAAAGTTAGAGTGTAAGTCCTCTAGTACTTAAGTCGGCATTGTGCCTTTTGTATTAAATTCGGATGCAATTTCTGTGTTTCATCGTCAATAACAAGGTCCAAGGGATACAGTAAACCTGAAGTGAAGTATCAGAAACTAAAAGTGGACTCACAGGAGAGGTTCAAATCATAGAAAGTTAGAGTGTCAGTCATCTAGTACTTAAGTCGGCATTGTGCCTTTTGTATTAAATTCGGATGCAATTTCTGTGTTTCATCGTCAATAAGTAGGTCCAAGGGATACAGTAAACCTGAAGTGAAGCATCGGAATCTAAAACTGGACTCACAGGAGGGGTTCAAATCATAGAAAGTTAGAGTATCAGTCCTCTTGTACTTAAGTCGGCATTGTGCCTTTTGTATTAAATTCGGATGCAATTTCTGTGTTTCATCGTCAATAAGAAGGTCCAAGGAATACAATAAACCTGAATTGAAGCATCGGAATCTAAAACTGGACTCACAGGAGGGGTTCAAATCATAGAAAGTTAGAGTATCAGTCCTCTAGTACTTAAGTCGGCATCGTGCCTTTTGTATTAAATTCGGATGCAATTTCATTGTTTCATCGTCAATAAGAAGGTCCAAGGGATACAGTAAACCTGAAGTGATGCATTGGAAACTAAAACTGGACTCACGGGAGAGGTTCAAATCATAGAAAGTCAGAGTGTCAGTACTCTAGTACTTAAGTCGGCATTGTGCCTTTTGTAATAAATTCGAATGCAATTTCTGTGCTTCATCGTCAATGAGAAGGTCCAAGGGATACAGTAAACCTCAAGTGACGCGTCGGAATCTAAAACTGGACTCACAGGTGGGGTTCAAATCATAGAAAGTTAGAGTATCAGTCCTCTTGTACTTAAGTCGGCATTGTGTTTTTTGTATTAAATTCGGATGCAATTTCTGTGTTTCATCGTCTATAAGAAGGTCCAAGGGGTACAGTTAACCTGAAGTGAAGCATCGGAAACTAAAACTATACTCGCAGGAGAGGTTCAAATCATAGAAAATTAGAGTGTCAGTCCTCTAGTACATAAGTCGGCATTGTGCCTTTTGTATTAAATTCGGATGCAATTTCTGTGTTTCAGCGTCAATAAGAAGGTCCAAGGTATACAGTAAACCTGAAGTGAAGCATCGGAGACTAAAACTGGACTCACAGGAGAGGTTCAAATCATAGAAAGTCAGAGTGTCAGTACTCTAGTACTTAAGTCGGCATTGTGCCTTTTTTGTAATAAATTCGAATGCAATTTCTGTGCTTCATCGTCAATGAGAAGATCCAAGGGATACAGTAAACCTCAAGTGACGCGTCGGAATCTAAAACTGGACTCATAGGTGGGGTTCAAAGCATAGAAAGTTAGAGTATCAGTCCTCTTGTACTTAAGTCGGCATTGTGCCTTTTGTATTAAATTCGGATACAATTACTGTGTTTCATCGTCTATAAGAAGGTCCAAGGAGTACAGTTAACCTGAAGTGAAGCATCGGAAACTAAAACTGGACTCACAGGAGAGGTTCAAATCATAGAAAGTTAAAGTGTCAGTCCTCTAGTACATAAGTCGGCATTGTGCCTTTTGTATTAAATTCGGATGCAATTTCTGTGTTTCAGCGTCAATAAGAAGGTCCAAGGTGTACAGTAAACCTAAAGTGAAGCATCGGAATCTAAAACTGGACTCACAGGAGAGGTTCAAATCATAGAAAGTTAGAGTGTCAGGCCTCTTGTCCTTAAGTCGGCATTGTGCCTTTTGTATTAAATTCTGATGGAAATTCTGTCTTTTATCGTCAATAAGAAGGTCCAAGTTATACAGTAAACCTGAAGTGAAACATCGGAATCCAAAACAGGACTCACAGGAGGGGTTCAAATCATAGAAAGTGAGAGTGTCAGTCCTCTTGTACATAAGTCGGCATTATGCCCTTTCTATTAAATTCGGATGCAATTTCTGTGTTTCATCGCCAATAAGAAGGTCCAAGGGATACAGTAAACCTGAAGTGAAGCATCGGAAACTAAAACTGGACTCACAGGAGAGGTTCAAATCATAGAAAGTTAGAGTGTCAGTCTTCTTGTACTTAAGTCGGCATTTTGCCTTTTGTATTAAACTCGGATGCAATTTCTGTGTTTCATCGTCAATAAGAAGGTCCAAGGTATACAGTAAACCTGAAGTGAAGCATCGGAAACTAAACCTCGACTCACAGGAGAGGTTCTAATCATAGAAAATTAGAGTGGCAGTCCTCTTGTATTTAAGTCGCCATTGTGCATTTGTATTAAATTCGGATGAAATATCTGTGTTTCATCGTCAATAAGAAGGTCCAAGGTATACAATACACCTGAAGTGAAGCATCGGAATCTAAAACTGGACTCAGAGGAGCGGTTCAAATCATAGGAAGTTAGAGTATCAGTCCTCTTGTACCTAAGTCGGCTTTGTTGCTTTTGTATTAAATTCGGATGCCAATTCTGTGTTTCATCGTCTATAAGAAGGTCCAAGGGATACAGTAAACCTGAAGTGAAGCATCGGAAACTAAAGCTGGACTCACAGGAGAGGTTCAAATCATAGAAAGTTAGAGTGTAAGTCCTCTAGTACTTAAGTCGGCATTGTGCCTTTTGTATTAAATTCGAATGCAATTTCTGTGTTTCATCGTCAATAACAAGGTCCAAGGGATACAGTAAACCTGAAGTGAAGTATCAGAAACTAAAACTGGACTCACAGGAGAGGTTCAAATCATAGAAAGTTAGAGTGTCAGTCCTCTAGTACTTAAGTCGGCATTGTGCCTTTTGTATTAAATTCGGATGCAATTTCTGTGTTTCATCGTCAATAAGAAGGTCCAAGGGATACAGTAAACCTGAAGTGAAGCATCGGAATCTAAAACTGGACTCACAGGCGGGGTTCAAATCATAGAAAGTTAGAGTATCAGTCCACTTGTACTTAAGTCGGCATTGTGCCTTATGTATTAAATTCGGATGCAATTTCTGTGTTTCATCGTCAATAAGAAGGTCCAAGGAATACAATAAACCTGAAGTGAAGCATCGTAATCTAAAACTGGACTCACAGGAGGGGCTCAAATAATGGAAAGTTAGAGTATCAGTCCTCTAGTACTTAAGTCGGCATTGTGCCTTTTGTATTAAATTCGCATGCAATTTCATTGTTTCGTCGTCAATAAGAAGGTCCAAGGGATACAGTAAACCTGAAGTGATGCATTGGAAACTAAAACTGGACTCACGGGAGAGGTTCAAATCATAGAAACTCAGAGTGTTAGTCCTCTAGTACTTAAGTCGGCATTGTGCCTTTTGTATTAAATTCGGATGCAATTTCTGTGTTTCATCGTCAATAAGAAGATCCAAGGGATACAGTAAACCTGATGTGAAGCATCGGAAACTTAAACTGGACTCACAGGAGAGGTTCAAATCATAGAAAGTTAGAGTGTCCGTCCTCTAGTACTTAAGTCGGCATTGTGCCTTTTGTATTAAATTCGGATGCAAATTCTGTGATTCATCGTCAATAAGAAGGTCCAAGGGATACAGTAAACCTGAAGTGAAGCATCGGAAACTAAAACTGGACTCACAGCAGAGGTTCAAATCATAGAAAGTTAGAGTGTCTGTCCTCTAGTACTTAAGTCGGCATAGTGCCTTTTGTATTAAATTCGGATGCAATTTCTGTGTTTCATCGTCAATAAGAAGGTCCAAGGGATACAGTAAACCTTAAGTGAAGCATCGGAATCTAAAACTGGACTCACAGGAGGGGTTCAAATCAAAGAAAGTTAGAGTATCAGTATTCTTGTACTTAAGTCGGCATTGTGCCTTTTGTATTAAATTCGGATGCAATTTCTGTTTTTCATCGTCAAAAAGAAGGTGCAAGGGATACAGAAAACGTGAAGTGTAGCATCGGAAACTAAAACTGGACTCACAGGAGTGGTTCAAATCATAGAAAGTAAGAGTGTCAGTCCTCTAGTACTTAAGTCGGCATTGTGCCTTTTGTATTAAATTCGGTTGCAACTTCTGTGTTTCATCGTCAATAACATGGTCCAAGGGATACAGTAAACCTGAAGTGAAGCATCGGAAACTAAAACTGGACTCACAGGAGAGGTTCAAATCTTATAAAGTTAAAGTGTCAGTCATCTAGTACTTAAGTCGGCATTGTGCCATTTGTATTAAATTCGGATGCAATTTCTGTGTTTCATCGTCAATAAGAAGGTCCAAGGGATACAGTAAACCTAAAGTGAAGCATCGGAATCTAAAACTGGACTCACAGGAGAGGTGCAAATCGTAGAAAGTAAGAGTATCAGTCCTCTAGTACTTAAGACGGCATCGTGCCTTTTGTATTACATTCGGATGCAATCTCTGTGTTTCATCGTCAATAAGAAGGTCCAAGGGATACAGTAAACCTGAAGTGAAGCATCGGAAACTAAAACAGGGCTCACAGGAGACGTTCAAATCATAGAAAGTTAGAGTGTCAGTCCTCTAGTACTTAAGTCGGCACTGTGGATTTTGTATTAAATTCGGATGCAATTACTGTGTTTCATCGTCAATAAGAAGGTCCAAGGGATACAGTAACCCTGAAGTGAAGCATCGGAAACTAAAACTGGACTCACAGGAGAGGTTCAAATCATAGATAGTTAGAGTGTCAGTCCTCTAGTACTTAAGTCGGCATTGTGCCTTTTGTATTAAATTCGGATGCAATTTCTGTGCTTCATCGTCAAAAAGAAGGTCCAAGGGATACATTAATCCTGAAGTGAAGCATCGGAATCTAAAACTGGACTCACAGGAGGGGTTCAAATCATACAAAGTTAGAGTATCAGTCCTCTTGTACTTAAGTCGGCATTGTGCCTTTTGTATTAAATTCGGATGCAGTTTCCTTGTTTCATCGTCAATAAGAAGGTCCAAGGGATACAGTAAACCTGAACTGAAGCATCGGAAACTAAAACTGGACTCACAGGAGAGGTTCAAATCATAGAAAGTTAGAGTGTCAGTCCTCTAGTACTTAAGTCGGCATTGTGCATTTGTATTAAATTCGGAAGAAATTTCTGTGTTTCATCGTCAATAAGAAGGTCCAAGGGATACAGTAAACCTGAAGTGAAGCATCGGACTCTAAAACTAGACTCACAGGAGGGGTTCAAATCATAGAAAGTTAGAGTATCAGTCCTCTTGCACTTAAGTCGGCATTGTGCCTTTTGTATTAAATTCGGATTAAATTTCTGTATTTCATCGTCAATAAGAAGGTCCAAGGGATACAGTATACCTGAAGTGAAGCATCGGAAACTAAAACTGGACTCACAGGAGAGGTTCAAATCATTGAAAGTTAGAGTGTCAGTCCTCCAGTACTTAAGTCTGCATTGTGCCTTTTGTATTAAATTCGGATGCAGTTTCTGTGTTTCAGCGTCAAGAAGAAGGTCCAAGGGATACAGTAAACCTGAAGTGAAGCATCGGAAACTAAAACTGGCCTCACAGGAGAGGTTCAAATCATAGAAAGTTAGAGTGTCAGTCCTCTAGTACTTAAGTCGGCATTTTGTCTTTTGTATTAAATTCGGATGCAACTTCTGTGTTTCTTCGTAAATAAGAAGGTCCAAGGGATACAGTAAACCTGAAGTGAAGCATCGGAAACTAAAACTGGACTCACATTTGTGGTTCAAATCATAGAAAGTTAGAGTGTCAGTCCTCGAGTACTTAAGTCGGCATTGTGAATTTTGTATTAAATTCGGATGCAATTTCTGTGTTTCATCGTCAATAAGAAGGTCCAAGGGATACAGTAAACCTGAAGTGAAGCATCGGAAACTAAAACTGGACTCACAGGAGAGGTTCAAATCATAGAAAGTTAGAGTGTCAGTCCTCTTGTACTTAAGTCGCCATTGTGCCTTTTGTATTAAATTCGGATGAAATTTCTGTGTTGCATCGTCAATAAGAAGGTCCAAGGTATACAGTACACCTGAAGTGAAGCATGGTAATCTGAAACTGGACTCACAGGAGGGGTTCAAATCATAGAAAGTTAGAGTGTCAGTCCGCTTGTACGTAAGTCGGCATTGTGCCTTTTGTATTAAATTCGGATGCAATTTCTGTGTTTCATCGTCAATAAGAAGGTCCAAGGGATACAGTAAACCTGAAGTGAAGCATCGGAAACTAAAACTGGACTCACAGGAAAGGTTCAAATCATAGAAAGTTAGAGTGTCAGTCCTCTAGTACTTAAGTCGGCATTGTGCCTTTTGTATTAAATTCGGATGCAATTTCTGTGCTTGATCGTCAACAAGAAGGTCCAAGGGATACAGTAAACCTGAAGTGAAGCATCGTAATCTAAAACTGGACTCACAGGAAGGGTTCAAATCATAGAAAGTTAAAGTATCAGTCCTCTTGTACTTAAGTCGGAATTGTGCCTTTTGTATTAATTTGGGCTGCTATTTCTGTGTTTCATCGTCAATAAGAAGGTCCAAGGGATACAGTAAACCTGAAGTGAAGCATCGGAATCTCAAACTGGACTCACACGAGAGGTTCATATCATAGTGGGTTAGAGTGTCAGTCCTCTTTTACTTATGTCGCCATTGTGCCTTTTGTATTACATTCGGATGCAATTTCTGTGTTTCATCGTCAATAAGAAGGTCCAAGGGATACAGTAAACCTGAAGTGAAGCATCGGAAACTAAAACTGGACTCACAGGAGAGGTTCAAATCATTGAAAGTTAGAGTGTCAGTCCTCCAGTACTTAAGTCGGCATTGTGGCTTTGTATTAAATTCGGATGCAGTTTCTGTGTTTCATCGTCAATAAGAAGGTCCAAATGATACAGTAAACCTGAAGTGAAGCATCGGAAACTAAAACAGGGCTCACAGGAGAGGTTCAAATCATAGAAAGTTAGAGTGTCAGTCCTCTAGTACATAAGTCGGCATTGAGGCCTTTGTATTAAATTCGGATGCAATTTCTGTGTTTCATCGTCAATAAGAAGGTCCAAGGGATACAGTAAACCTGAAGTGAAGCATCGGAAACTAAAACTGGACTCACAGGAGAGCTTCAAATCATAGCAAGTTAGAGTGTCAGTCCTCTAGTACTTAAGTCGGCATTGTGCCTTTTGTATTAAATTCGGATGCCATTTCTGTGCTTCATCGTCAATAAGAAGGTCCAAGGGATACAGTAAACCTGAAGTGAAGAATCGGAATCTAAAACTGGACTCACAGGAGGGGTCCAAATCATAGAAAGTTAGAGTATCAGTCCTCTTGTACTTACGTCGGCATTGTGCCATTTGTATTAAATTCGGATGAAATTTCTGTGTTTAATCGTCAATAAGAGGGTCCAAGGGATACAGTAAACCTGAAGTAAAGCATCGGAAACTAAAACTGGACTCACAGGAGAGGTTCAAATCATAGAAAGTTCGTGTGTCAGTCCTCTAGTACTTAAGTCGGCATTGTGCCTTTTGTATTAAATTCGGATGCAATTTCTGTGTTTCATCGTCAATAAGAAGGTGCAAGAGATACAGAAAACCTGAAGTGTAGCATCGGAAGCTAAAACTGGTCTCACAGGAGAGGTTCAAATCATAGAAATTTGGAGTGTCAGTCCTCTAGTAATTAAGTCGGCATTGTGCCTTTTGTATTAAATTCGGATGCAATATCTGTGCTTGATCGTCAATAAGAAGGTCTAAAGGATACAGTAAACCTGAAGTGAAGCATCGGAATCTAAAACTGGACTCACAGGAAGGGTTCAAATCATTGAAAGTTAGAGTGTCAGTCCTCTAGTTCTTAAGTCGGCATTGTGCCTTTTGTATTAATTTGGGCTGCTATTTCTGTGTTTCATCGTCAATAAGAAGGTCCAAGGGATACAGTAAACCTGAAGTGAAGCATCGGAATCTCAAACTGGACTCACACGAGAGGTTCATATCATAGAGGGTTAGAGTGTCAGTCCTCTTTTACTTATGTCGCCATTGTGCCTTTTGTATTACATTCGGATGCAATTTCTGTGTTTCATCGTCAATAAGAAGGTCCAAGGGATACAGTAAACCTGAAGTGAAGCATCGGAAACTAAAACTGGACTCACAGGAGAGGTTCAAATCATTGAAAGTTAGAGTGTCAGTCCTCCAGTACTTAAGTCGGCATTGTGTCTTTTGTGTTAAATTCGGATGCAGTTTCTGTGTTTCATCGTCAATAAGAAGGTCCAAGTGATACAGTAAACCTGAAGTGAAGCATCGGAAACTAAAACAGGGCTCACAGGAGAGGTTCAAATCATAGACAGTTAGAGTGTCAGTCCTCTAGTACATAAGTCGGCATTGAGGCCTTTGTATTAAATTCGGATTCAATTTCTGTGTTTCATCGTCAATAAGAGGGTCCAAGGGATACAGTAAACCTGAAGTGAAGCATCGGAAACTAAAACTGGACTCACAGGAGAGGTTCAAATCATAGAAAGTTAGAGTGTCAGTCCTCTAGTACTTAAGTCGGCATTGTGCCTTTTGTATTAAATTCGGATGCCATTTCTGTGCTTCATCGTCAATAAGAAGGTCCAAGGGATACAGTAAACCTGAAGTGAAGAATCGGAATCTAAAACTGGACCCACAGGAGGGTTTCAAATCATAGAAAGTTAGAGTATCAGTCCTCTTGTACTTACGTCGGCATTGTGCCATTTGTATTAAATTCGGATGAAATTTCTGTGTTTCATCGTCAATAAGAGGGTCCAAGGGATACAGTAAACCTGAAGTGAAGCATCGGAAACTAAAACTGGACTCACAGGACAGGTTCAAATCATTGAAAGTTAGAGTGTCAGTCCTCCAGTACATAAGTCGGCATTGTGCCTTTTGTATTAAATTCGGATGCAATTTCTGTGTTTAATCGTCAATAAGAAGGTCCAAGGGATACAGTAAACCTAAAGTGAAGCATCGGAAACTAAAACTGGACTCACTGGAGAGGTTCACATCATAGAAAGTTAGAGTGTCTGTCCACTTGGAGTTAAGTCGGCATTGTGCATTTGTATTAAATTCGGATGAAATTTCTGTGTTTCATCGTCAATAAGAAGGTCCAAGGGATACAGTGCACCTGAAGTGAAGCATCGTAATCTGAAACTGGACTCACAGGAGGGGTTCAAATCATAGAATGTTAGAGTGTCAGTCCGCTTGTACGTAAGTCGCCATTGTGCCTTTTGTATTAAATTCGGATGCAATTTCTGTGTTTCATCGTCAATAAGAAGGTCCAAGGGATACAGTAAACCTGAAGTGAAGCATAGGAAACTAAAACTGGACTCACAGGAGAGGTTCAAATCATAGAAAGTTCGTGTGTCAGTCCTCTAGTACTTAAGTCGGCATTGTGCATTTTGTATTAAATTCGGATGAAATTTCTTTGGTTCATCGTCAATAAGAAGGTCCACGGTATTCAGTACACCTGAAGTGAAGCATCGGAATCTTAAACTGGACTCACAGAGGGGTTCAAATCATAGAAAGTTAGAGTAACAGTCCTCTTGTATTTAAGTCGGCATTGTGCCTTTTGTGTTAGATTCGGGTGTAATTTCTGTGTTTCATCGTCAATAAGGAAGTTTAAGGTATACAGTAAACCTGAAGTGAAGCATCGGAATCTAAGACTGGACTCACAGGAGAGGTTCAAATCATTGAAAGTTAGAGTGTCAGTCCTCCAGTACTTAAGTCGGCATTGTGTCTTTTGTATTAAATTCGGATGCAGTTTCCTTGTTTCATCGTCAATAAGAAGGTCCAAGGGATACAGTAAACCTGAACTGAAGCATCGGAAACTAAAACTGGACTCACTGGAGAGGTTCAAATCATAGAAAGTTAGAGTGTCAGTCCTCTAGTACTTAAGTCGGCATTGTGCATTTGTATTAAATTCGGAAGAAATTTCTGTGTTTCATCGTCAATAAGAAGGTCCAAGGGATACAGTAAACCTGAAGTGAAGCATCGGACTCTAAAACTAGACTCACAGGAGGGGTTCAAATCATAGAAAGTTAGAGTATCAGTCCTCTTGCACTTAAGTCGGCATTGTGCCTTTTGTATTAAATTCGGATGAAATTTCTGTATTTCATCGTCAATAAGAAGGTCCAAGGGATACAGTATACCTGAAGTGAAGCATCGGAAACTAAAACTGGACTCACAGGAGAGGTTCAAATCATTGAAAGTTAGAGTGTCAGTCCTCCAGTACTTAAGTCTGCATTGTGCCTTTTGTATTAAATTCGGATGCAGTTTCTGTGTTTCAGCGTCAAGAAGAAGGTCCAAGGGATACAGTAAACCTGAAGTGAAGCATCGGAAACTAAAACTGGCCTCACAGGAGAGGTTCAAATCATAGAAAGTTAGAGTGTCAGTCCTCTAGTACTTAAGTCGGCATTTTGTCTTTTGTATTAAATTCGGATGCAACTTCTGTGTTTCATCGTAAATAAGAAGGTCCAAGGGATACAGTAAACCTGAAGGTGAAGCATCGGAAACTAAAACTGGACTCACATTTGTGGTTCAAATCATAGAAAGTTAGAGTGTCAGTCCTCGAGTACTTAAGTCGGCATTGTGAATTTTGTATTAAATTCGGATGCAATTTCTGTGTTTCATCGTCAATAAGAAGGTCCAAGGGATACAGTAAACCTGAAGTGAAGCATCGGAAACTAAAACTGGACTCACAGGAGAGGTTCAAATCATAGAAAGTTAGAGTGTCAGTCCTCTTGTACTTAAGTCGCCATTGTGCCTTTTGTATTAAATTCGGATGAAATTTCTGTGTTGCATCGTCAATAAGAAGGTCCAAGGTATACAGTACACCTGAAGTGAAGCATGGTAATCTGAAACTGGACTCACAGGAGGGGTTCAAATCATAGAAAGTTAGAGTGTCAGTCCGCTTGTACGTAAGTCGGCATTGTGCCTTTTGTATTAAATTCGGATGCAATTTCTGTGTTTCATCGTCAATAAGAAGGTCCAAGGGATACAGTAAACCTGAAGTGAAGCATCGGAAACTAAAACTGGACTCACAGGAAAGGTTCAAATCATAGAAAGTTAGAGTGTCAGTCCTCTAGTACTTAAGTCGGCATTGTGCCTTTTGTATTAAATTCGGATGCAATTTCTGTGCTTGATCGTCAACAAGAAGGTCCAAGGGATACAGTAAACCTGAAGTGAAGCATCGGAATCTAAAACTGGACTCACAGGAAGGGTTCAAATCATAGAAAGTTAAAGTATCAGTCCTCTTGTACTTAAGTCGGAATTGTGCCTTTTGTATTAATTTGGGCTGCTATTTCTGTGTTTCATCGTCAATAAGAAGGTCCAAGGGATACAGTAAACCTGAAGTGAAGCATCGGAATCTCAAACTGGACTCACACGAGAGGTTCATATCATAGTGGGTTAGAGTGTCAGTCCTCTTTTACTTATGTCGCCATTGTGCCTTTTGTATTACATTCGGATGCAATTTCTGTGTTTCATCGTCAATAAGAAGGTCCAAGGGATACAGTAAACCTGAAGTGAAGCATCGGAAACTAAAACTGGACTCACAGGAGAGGTTCAAATCATTGAAAGTTAGAGTGTCAGTCCTCCAGTACTTAAGTCGGCATTGTGGCTTTGTATTAAATTCGGATGCAGTTTCTGTGTTTCATCGTCAATAAGAAGGTCCAAATGATACAGTAAACCTGAAGTGAAGCATCGGAAACTAAAACAGGGCTCACAGGAGAGGTTCAAATCATAGAAAGTTAGAGTGTCAGTCCTCTAGTACATAAGTCGGCATTGAGGCCTTTGTATTAAATTCGGATGCAATTTCTGTGTTTCATCGTCAATAAGAAGGTCCAAGGGATACAGTAAACCTGAAGTGAAGCATCGGAAACTAAAACTGGACTCACAGGAGAGCTTCAAATCATAGCAAGTTAGAGTGTCAGTCCTCTAGTACTTAAGTCGGCATTGTGCCTTTTGTATTAAATTCGGTTGCCATTTCTGTGCTTCATCGTCAATAAGAAGGTCCAAGGGATACAGTAAACCTGAAGTGAAGAATCGGAATCTAAAACTGGACTCACAGGAGGGGTTCAAATCATAGAAAGTTAGAGTATCAGTCCTCTTGTACTTACGTCGGCATTGTGCCATTTGTATTAAATTCGGATGAAATTTCTGTGTTTAATCGTCAATAAGAGGGTCCAAGGGATACAGTAAACCTGAAGTAAAGCATCGGAAACTAAAACTGGACTCACAGGAGAGGTTCAAATCATAGAAAGTTCGTGTGTCAGTCCTCTAGTACTTAAGTCGGCATTGTGCCTTTTGTATTAAATTCGGATGAAATTTCTTTTGTTCATCGTCAATAAGAAGGTCCACGGTATTCAGTACACCTGAAGTGAAGCATCGGAATCTTAAACTGGACTCACAGAGGGGTTCAAATCATAGAAAGTTAGAGTAACAGTCCTCTTGTATTTAAGTCGGCATTGTGCCTCTTGTATTAAATTCGGGTGTAATTTCTGTGTTTCATCGTCAATAAGAAGGTCCAAGGGATACAGTGCAATTGAAGTGAAGCATCGTAATCTGAAACTGGACTCACAGGAGGGGTTCAAATCATAGAAAGTTAGAGTGTCAGTCCGCTTGTACGTAAGTCGCCATTGAGCCTTTTGTATTAAATTCGGATGCAATTTCTGTGTTTCATCGTCAATAAGAAGGTCCAAGGGATACAGTAAACCTGAGGTGAAGCATCGGAAACTAAAACTGGACTCACAGGAGAGGTTCAAATCATAGAAAGTTCGTGTGTCAGTCCTCTAGTACTTAAGTCGGCATTGTGCCTTTTGTATTAAATTCAGATGAAATTTCTTTGGTTCATCGTCAATAAGAAGGTCCACGGTATTCAGTACACCTGAAGTGAAGCATCGGAATCTTAAACTGGACTCACAGAGGGGTTCAAATCATAGAAAGTTAGAGTAACAGTCCTCTTGTATTTAAGTCGGCATTGTGCCTTTTGTATTAAATTCGGGTGTAATTTCTGTGTTTCATCGTCAATAAGAAAGTTTAAGGTATACAGTAAACCTGAAGTGAAGCATCGGAATCTAAGACTGGACTCACCGGAGAGGTTCAAATCATAGAAAGATAGCGTGTCTGTCCTCTTGTACATAAGTCGGCATTGTGCCTTTTGTATTAAATTCGGATGCAATTTCTGTGTTTCATCGTCAATAAGAGGGTCCAAGGGATACAGTAAACCTGAAGTGAAGCATCGGAGTCTAAAACTGGACTCACAGGAGGGGTTCTAATCATAGAAACTTAGAGTATCAGTCCTGTAGTACTTAAGTTTCCATTGTGCCTTTTGTATTAAATTCGGATGCCATTTCTGTGCTTCATCGTCAATAAGAAGGTCCAAGGGATACAGTAAACCTGAAGTGAAGCATCGGAAACTAAAACTGGACTCACAGGAGAGGTTCAAATCATAGAAAGTTAGAGTGTCAGTCCTGTAGTACTTAAGTCGGCATTGTGCATTTGTATTAAATTCGGAAGAAATTTCTGTGTTTCATCGTCAATAAGAAGGTCCAAGGGATACAGTAAACCTGAAGTGAAGCATCGGACTCTAAAACTAGACTCACAGGAGGGGTTCAAATCATAGAAAGTTAGAGTATCAGTCCTCTTGCACTTAAGTCGGCATTGTGCCTTTTGTATTAAATTCGGAAGAATTTTCTGTATTTCATCGTCAATAAGAAGGTCCAAGGGATACAGTATACCTGAAGTGAAGCATCGGAAACTAAAACTGGACTCACAGGAGAGGTTCAAATCATTGAAAGTTAGAGTGTCAGTCCTCCAGTACTTAAGTCTGCATTGTGCCTTTTGTATTAAATTCGGATGCAGTTTCTGTGTTTCAGCGTCAAGAAGAAGGTCCAAGGGATACAGTAAACCTGAAGTGAAGCATCGGAAACTAAAACTGGACTCACAGGAGAGGTTCAAATCATAGAAAGTTAGAGTGTCAGTCCTCTAGTACTAAAGTCGGCATTTTGTCTTTTGTATTAAATTCGGATGCAATTTCTGTGTTTCATCGTAAATAAGAAGGTCCAAGGGATACAGTAAACCTGAAGTGAAGCATCGGAAACTAAAACTGGACTCACATTTGTGGTTCAAATCATAGAAAGTTAGAGTGTCAGTCCTCGAGTACTTAAGTCGGCATTGTGAATTTTGTATTAAATTCGGATGCAATTTCTGTGTTTCATCGTCAATAAGAAGGTCCAAGGGATACAGTAAACCTGAAGTGAAGCATCGGAATCTAAAACTGGACTCACTGGAGGGGTTCAAATCATAGAAAGTTAGAGTTTCAGTACTCTAGCACTTATGTCGGCATTGTGCCTTTTGTATTAAATTCGGATGCAATTTCTGTGTTTCATCGTGAATAAGCAGGTCCAAGGTATACAGTAAACCTGAAGTGAAGCATCGGAAACTAAAACTGGACTCACAGGAGAGGTTCAAATCATAGAAAGTTAGAGTGTCAGTCCTCTTGTACTTAAGTCGCCATTGTGCCTTTTGTATTAAATTCGGATGAAATTTCAGTGTTGCATCGTCAATAAGAAGGTCCAAGGTAAACAGTACACCTGAAGTGAAGCATCGTAATCTGAAACTGGACTCACAGGAGGGGTTCAAACCATAGAAAGTTAGAGTGTCAGTCCGCTTGTACGTAAGTCGGCATTGTGCCTTTTGTATTAAATTCGGATGCAATTTCTGTGTTTCATCGTCAATAAGAAGGTCCAAGGGATACAGTAAACCTGAAGTGAAGCATCGGAAACTACAACTGGACTCACAGGAGAGGTTCAAATCATAGAAAGTTAGAGTGTCTGTCCTCTTGGAGTTAAGTCGGCATTGTGCATTTGTATTAAATTCGGATGAAATTTCTGTGTTTCATCGTCAATAAGAAGGTCCAAGGGATACAGTAAACCTGAAGTGAAGCATCGGAAACTAAAACAGGGCTCACAGGAGAGGTTCAAATCATAGAAAGTTAGAGTGTCAGTCCTCTAGTACATAAGTCGGCATTGAGGCCTTTGTATTAAATTCGGATGCAATTTCTGTGTTTCATCGTCAATAAGAAGGTCCAAGGGATACAGTAAACCTGAAGTGAAGCATCGGAAACTAAAACTGGACTCACAGGAGAGGTTCAAATCATAGAAAGTTAGAGTGTCAGTCCTCTAGTACTTAAGTCGGCATTGTGCCTTTTGTATTAAAATCGGATGCCATTTCTGTGCTTCATCGTCAATAAGAAGGTCCAAGGGATACAGTAAACCTGAAGTGAAGAATCGGAATCTAAAACTGGACTCACAGGAGGGGTTCAAATCATAGAAAGTTAGAGTATCAGTCCTCTTGTACTTACGTCGGCATTGTGCCATTTGTATTAAATTCGGATGAAATATCTGTGTTTCATCGTCAATAAGAGGGTCCAAGGGATACAGTAAACCTGAAGTGAAGCATCGGAAACTAAAACTGGACTCACAGGAGAGGTTCAAATCATTGAAAGTTAGAGTGTCAGTCCTCCAGTACATAAGTCGGCATTGTGCCTTTTGTATTAAATTCGGATGCAATTTCTGTGTTTCATCGTCAATAAGAAGGTCCAAGGGATACAGTAAACCTGAAGTCAAGCATCGGAAACTGAAACTGGACTCACTTTAGAGGTTCACATCATAGAAAGTTAGAGTGTCTGTCCACTTGGAGTTAAGTCGGCATTGTGCATTTGTATTAAATTCGGATGAAATTTCTGTGTTTCATCGTCAATAAGAAGGTCCAAGGGATACAGTGCACATGAAGTGAAGCATCGTAATCTGAAACTGGACTCACAGGAGGGGTTCAGATCATAGAAAGTTAGAGTGTCAGTCCGCTTGTACGTAAGTCGCCATTGTGCATTTGTATTAAATTCGGAAGAAATTTCTGTGTTTCATCGTCAATAAGAAGGTCCAAGGGATACAGTAAACCTGAAGTGAAGCATCGGACGCTAAAACTAGACCCACAGGAGGGGTTCAAATCATAGAAAGTTAGAGTATCAGTCCTCATGCACTTAAGTCGGCTTTGTGCCTTTTGTATTAAATTCGGAAGAAATTTCTGTATTTCATCGTCAATAAGAAGGTCCAAGGGATACAGTATACCTGAAGTGAAGCAACGGAAACTAAAACTGGACTCACAGGAGAGGTTCAAATCATTGAAAGTTAGAGTGTCAGTCCTCCAGTACTTAAGTCTGCATTGTGCCTTTTGTATTAAATTCGGATGCAGTTTCTGTGTTTCAGCGTCAAGAAGAAGGTCCAAGGGATACAGTAAACCTGAAGTGAAGCATCGGAAACTAAAACTGGACTCACAGGAGAGGTTCAAATCATAGAAAGTTAGAGTGTCAGTCCTCTAGTACTTAAGTCGGCATTTTGTCTTTTGTATTAAATTCGGATGCAATTTCTGTGTTTCATCGTAAATAAGAAGGTCCAAGGGATACAGTAAACCTGAAGTGAAGCATCGGAAACTAAAACTGGACTCACATTTGTGGTTCAAATCATAGAAAGTTAGAGTGTCAGTCCTCGAGTACTTAAGTCGGCATTGTGAATTTTGTATTAAATTCGGATGCAATTTCTGTGTTTCATCGTCAATAAGAAGGTCCAAGGGATACAGTAAACCTGAAGTGAAGCATCGGAATCTAAAACTGGACTCACTGGAGGGGTTCAAATCATAGAAAGTTAGAGTTTCAGTACTCTAGCACTTATGTCGGCATTGTGCCTTTTGTATTAAATTCGGATGCAATTTCTGTGTTTCATCGTGAATAAGCAGGTCCAAGGTATACAGTAAACCTGAAGTGAAGCATCGGAAACTAAAACTGGACTCACAGGAGAGGTTCAAATCATAGAAAGTTAGAGTGTCAGTCCTCTTGTACTTAAGTCGCCATTGTGCCTTTTGTATTAAATTCGGATGAAATTTCAGTGTTGCATCGTCAATAAGAAGGTCCAAGGTAAACAGTACACCTGAAGTGAAGCATCGTAATCTGAAACTGGACTCACAGGAGGGGTTCAAACCATAGAAAGTTAGAGTGTCAGTCCGCTTGTACGTAAGTCGGCATTGTGCCTTTTGTATTAAATTCGGATGCAATTTCTGTGTTTCATCGTCAATAAGAAGGTCCAAGGGATACAGTAAACCTGAAGTGAAGCATCGGAAACTACAACTGGACTCACAGGAGAGGTTCAAATCATAGAAAGTTAGAGTGTCTGTCCTCTTGGAGTTAAGTCGGCATTGTGCATTTGTATTAAATTCGGATGAAATTTCTGTGTTTCATCGTCAATAAGAAGGTCCAAGGGATACAGTAAACCTGAAGTGAAGCATCGGAAACTAAAACAGGGCTCACAGGAGAGGTTCAAATCATAGAAAGTTAGAGTGTCAGTCCTCTAGTACATAAGTCGGCATTGAGGCCTTTGTATTAAATTCGGATGCAATTTCTGTGTTTCATCGTCAATAAGAAGGTCCAAGGGATACAGTAAACCTGAAGTGAAGCATCGGAAACTAAAACTGGACTCACAGGAGAGGTTCAAATCATAGAAAGTTAGAGTGTCAGTCCTCTAGTACTTAAGTCGGCATTGTGCCTTTTGTATTAAAATCGGATGCAATTTCTGTGTTTCATCGTCAATAAGAAGGTCCAAGGGATACAGTAAACCTGAAGTCAAGCATCGGAAACTAAAACTGGACTCACTGGAGAGGTTCACATCATAGAAAGTTAGAGTGTCTGTCCACTTGGAGTTAAGTCGGCATTGTGCATTTGTATTAAATTCGGATGAAATTTCTGTGTTTCATCGTCAATAAGAAGGTCCAAGGGATACAGTGCACATGAAGTGAAGCATCGTAATCTGAAACTGGCCTCACAGGAGGGGTTCAAATCATAGAAAGTTAGAGTGTCAGTCCGCTTGTACGTAAGTCGCCATTGTGCATTTGTATTAAATTCGGAAGAAATTTCTGTGTTTCATCGTCAATAAGAAGGTCCAAGGGATACAGTAAACCTGAAGTGAAGCATCGGACTCTAAAACTAGACTCACAGGAGGGGTTCAAATCATAGAAAGTTAGAGTATCAGTCCTCTTGCACTTAAGTCGGCATTGTGCCTTTTGTATTAAATTCGGAAGAAATTTCTGTATTTCATCGTCAATAAGAAGGTCCAAGGGATACAGTATACCTGAAGTGAAGCATCGGAAACTAAAACTGGACTCACAGGAGAGGTTCAAATCATTGAAAGTTAGAGTGTCAGTCCTCCAGTACTTAAGTCTGCATTGTGCCTTTTGTATTAAATTCGGATGCAGTTTCTGTGTTTCAGTGTCAAGAAGAAGGTCCAAGGGATACAGTAAACCTGAAGTGAAGCATCGGAAACTAAAACTGGACTCACAGGAGAGGTTCAAATCATAGAAAGTTAGAGTGTCAGTCCTCTAGTACTTAAGTCGGCATTTTGTCTTTTGTATTAAATTCGGATGCAATTTCTGTGTTTCATCGTAAATAAGAAGGTCCAAGGGATACAGTAAACCTGAAGTGAAGCATCGGAAACTAAAACTGGACTCACATTTGTGGTTCAAATCATAGAAAGTTAGAGTGTCAGTCCTCGAGTACTTAAGTCGGCATTGTGAATTTTGTATTAAATTCGGATGCAATTTCTGTGTTTCATCGTCAATAAGAAGGTCCAAGGGATACAGTAAACCTGAAGTGAAGCATCGGAATCTAAAACTGGACTCACTGGAGGGGTTCAAATCATAGAAAGTTAGAGTTTCAGTACTCTAGCACTTATGTCGGCATTGTGCCTTTTGTATTAAATTCGGATGCAATTTCTGTGTTTCATCGTGAATAAGCAGGTCCAAGGTATACAGTAAACCTGAAGTGAAGCATCGGAAACTAAAACTGGACTCACAGGAGAGGTTCAAATCATAGAAAGTTGGAGTGTCAGTCCGCTTGTACGTAAGTCGGCATTGTGCCTTTTGTATTAAATTCGGATGCAATTTCTGTGTTTCATCGTCAATAAGAAGGTCCAAGGGATACAGTAAACCCGAAGTGAAGCATCGGAAACTACAACTGGATTCACAGGAGAGGTTCAAATCATAGAAAGTTAGAGTGTCTGTCCTCTTGGAGTTAAGTTGGCATTGTGCATTTGTATTAAATTCGGATGAAATTTCTGTGTTTCATCGTCAACAAGAAGGTCCAAGGGATACAGTAAACCCGAAGTGAAGCATCGGAAACTACAACTGGATTCACAGGAGAGGTTCAAATCATAGAAAGTTAGAGTGTCTGTCCTCTTGGAGTTAAGTTGGCATTGTGCATTTGTATTAAATTCGGATGAAATTTCTGTGTTTCATCGTCAATAAGAAGGTCCAAGGGATACAGTAAACCTGAAGTGAAGCATCGGAAACTAAAACAGGGCTCACAGGAGAGGTTCAAATCATAGAAAGTTAGAGTGTCAGTCCTCTAGTACATAAGTCGGCATTGAGGCCTTTGTATTAAATTCGGATGCAATTTCTGTGTTTCATCGTCAATAAGAAGGTCCAATTGATTCAGTAAACCTGAAGTGAAGCATCGGAAACTAAAACTGGACTCACAGGAGAGGTTCAAATCATAGAAAGTTAGAGTGTCAGTCCTCTAGTACTTAAGTCGGCATTGTGCCTTTTGTATTAAAATCGGATGCCATTTCTGTGCTTCATCGTCAATAAGAAGGTCCAAGGGATACAGTAAACCTGAAGTGAAGAATCGGAATCTAAAACTGGACTCACAGGAGGGGTTCAAATCATAGAAAGTTAGAGTATCAGTCCTCTTGTACTTACGTCGGCATTGTGCCATTTGTATTAAATTCGGATGAAATTTCTGTGTTTCATCGTCAATAAGAGGGTCCAAGGGATACAGTAAACCTGAACTGAAGCATCGGAAACTAAAACTGGACTCACAGGAGAGGTTCAAATCATTGAAAGTTAGAGTGTCAGTCCTCCAGTACATATGTCGGCATTGTGCCTTTTGTATTATATTCGGATGCAATTTCTGTGTTTCATCGTCAATAAGAAGGTCCAAGGGATACAGTAAACCTGAAGTCAAGCATCGGAAACTAAAACTGGACTCACTGGAGAGGTTCACATCATAGAAAGTTAGAGTGTCTGTCCACTTGGAGTTAAGTCGGCATTGTGCATTTGTATTAAATTCGGATGAAATTTCTGTGTTTCATCGTCAATAAGAAGGTCCAAGGGATGCAGTGCACATGAAGTGAAGCATCGTAATCTGAAACCGGACTCACAGGAGGGGTTCAAATCATAGAAAGTTAGAGTGTCAGTCCGCTTGTACGTAAGTCGCCATTGTGCCTTTTGTATTAAATTCGGATGCAATTTCTGTGTTTCATCGTCAATAAGAAGGTCCAAGGGATACAGTAAACCTGAAGTGAAACATCGGAAACTAAAACTGGACTCACAGGAGAGGTTCAAATCATAGAAAGTTCGTGTGTCAGTCCTCTAGTACTTAAGTCGGCATTGTGCCTTTTGTATTAAAGTCGGATGAAATTTCTTTGGTTCATCGTCAATAAGAAGGTCCACGGTATTCAGTACACCTGAAGTGAAGCATCGGAATCTTAAACTGGACTCACAGAGGGGTTCAAATCATAGAAAGTTAGAGTAACAGTCCTCTTGTATTTAAGTCGGCATTGTGCCTTTTGTATTAAATTCGGGTGTAATTTCTGTGTTTCATCGTCAATAAGAAAGTTTAGGTATACAGTAAACCTGAAGTGAAGCATCGGAATCTAAGACTGGACTCACCGGAGAGGTTCAAATCATAGAAAGATAGCGTGTCTGTCCTCTTGTACTTAAGTCGGCATTGTGCCTTTTGTATTAAATTCGGATGCAATTTCTGTGTTTCATCGTCAATAAGAGGGTCCAAGGGATACAGTAAACATGAAGTGAAGCATCGGAGTCTAAAACTGGACTCACAGGAGGGGTTCTAATCATAGAAAGTTAGAGTATCAGTATTGTAGTACTTAAGACGGCATTGTGCCTTTTGTATTAAATTCGGATGCAATCTCTGTGTTTCATCGTCAATAAGAAGGTCCAAGGGATACAGTAAACCTGAAGTGAAGCATCGGAAACTAAAACAGGACTCACAGGAGAGGTTCAAATCATAGAAAGTTAGAGTGTCAGTCCTCTAGTACATAAGTCGGCATTGAGGCTTTTGTATTAAATTCGGATGCAATATCTGTGTTTCATCGTCAATAAGAAGGTCCAAGGGATACAGTAAACCTGAAGTGAAGCGTCGGAAACTAAAACTGGACTCACAGGAGAGGTTCAAATCATAGAAAGTTAGAGTGTCAGTCCTCTAGTACTTAAGTTTCCATTGTGCCTTTTGTATTAAATTCGGATGCCATTTCTGTGCTTCATCGTCAATAAGAAGGTCCAAGGGATACAGTAAACCTGAAGTGAAGCATCGGAATTTAAACTGGACTCACAGGAGGGGTTCAAATCATAGAAAGTTAGAGTATCAGTCCTCTTGTACTTACGTCGGCATTGTGCTATTGTAATAAATTCGGATGAAATTTCTGTGTTTCATCGTCAACAAGAAGGTCCAAGGGATACAGTAAACCTGAAGTGAAGCATCGGAAACTAAAACTGGACTCACAGGAGAGGTTCAAATCATTGAAAGTTAGAGTGTCAGTCCTCCAGTACTTAAGTCGGCATTGTGTCTTTTGTATTAAATTCGGATGCAGTTTCCTTGTTTCATCGTCAATAAGAAGGTCCAAGGGATACAGTAAACCTGAAGTGAAGCATCGGAAACTAAAACTGGACTCACAGGAGAGGTTCAAATCATAGAGAATTAGAGTGTCAGTCCTCTAGTACTTAAGTCGGCATTGTGCATTTGTATTAAATTCGGAAGAAATTTCTGTGTTTCATCGTCAATAAGAAGGTCCAAGGGATACAGTAAACCTGAAGTGAAGCATCGGACTCTAAAACTAGACTCACAGGAGGGGTTCAAATCATAGAAAGTTAGAGTATCAGTCCTCTAGCACTTAAGTCGGCATTGTGCCTTTTGTATTAAATTCGGATGAAATTTCTGTATTTCATCGTCAATAAGAAGGTCCAAGGGATACAGTATACCTGAAGTGAAGCATCGGAAACTAAAACTGGACTCACAGGAGAGGTTCAAATCATTGAAAGTTAGAGTGTCAGTCCTCCAGTACTTAAGTCTGCATTGTGCCTTTTGTATTAAATTCAGATGCAAGTTCTGTGTTTCATCGTCAATAAGAAGGTCCAAGGGATACAGTAAACCTGAAGTGAAGCATCGGAATCTAAAACTGGAGTCACTGGAGGGGTTCAAATCATAGAAAGTTAGAGTTTCAGTACTCTAGCACTTAAGTCGGCATTGTGTCTTTTGTATTAAATTCGGATGCAATTTCTGTGTTTCATCGTGAACAAGCAGGTCCAAGGTATACAGTAAACCTGAAGTGAAGCATCGGACTCTAAAACTAGACTCACAGGAGGGGTTCAAATCATAGAAAGTTAGAGTATCAGTCCTCTTGTACTTACGTCGGCATTGTGCCATTTGTATTAAATTCGGATGAAATATCTGTGTTTCATCGTCAATAAGAGGGTCCAAGGGATACAGTAAACCTGAAGTGAAGCATCGGAAACTAAAACTGGACTCACAGGAGAGGTTCAAATCATAGAGAATTAGAGTGTCAGTCCGCTTGTACGTAAGTCGGCATTGTGCCTTTTGTATTAAATTCGGATGCAGTTTCTGTGTTTCATCGTCAATAAGAAGGTCCAAGAGATACAGTAAACCTGAAGTGAAGCATCGGAAACTAAAACTGGACTCACAGGAGAGGTTCAAATCATAGAAAGTTAGAGTGTCTGTCCTCTTGGAGTTAAGTCGGCATTGTGCATTTGTATCAAATTCGGATGAAATTTCTGTGTTTCATCGTCAATAAGAAGGTCCAAGGGATACAGTAAACCTGAAGCGAAGCATCGGAATCTAAAACTGGACTCACAGAAGTGGTTCAAATCATAGAAAGTTAGAGTATCAGTCCTCTTGTACTTAAGTCGGCATTGTGCCTTTTGTATTAAATTCGGATGAAATTTCTGTATTTCATCGTCAATAAGAAGGTCCAAGGGATACAGTTAACCTGAAGTGAAGCATCGGAAACTAAAACTGGACTCACAGGAGAGGTTCAAATCATTGAAAGTTAGAGTGTCAGTCCTCCAGGACTTAAGTCGGCATTGTGTCTTTTGTATTAAATTCGGATGCAGTTTCTGTGTTTCATCGTCAATAAGAAGGTCCAAGGGATACAGTAAACCTGAAGTGAAGCATCGGAAACTAAAACTGGACTCACAGGAGAGGTTCAAATCATAGAAAGTTAGAGTGTCAGTGCTCTAGTACTTAAGTCGGCATTGTGCATTTGTATTAAATTCGGATGAAATTTCTGTGTTTCATCGTCAATAAGAAGGTCCAAGGGATACAGTAAACCTAAAGTGAAGCATCGGAATCTAAAACTGGACTCACAGGAGGGGTTCAAAACATTGAAAGTTAGAGTATCAGTCATCTTGTACTTAAGTCGGCATTGTGCCTTTTGTATTAAATTCCGATGAAATTTCTGTATTTCATCGTCAATAAGAAGGTCCAAGGGATACAGTAGACCTGAAGTGAAGCATCGGAAACTAAAACTGGACTCACAGGAGAGGTTCAAATCATTGAAAGTTAGAGTGTTAGTCTTCCAGTACTTAAGTCGGCATTGTGTCTTTCGTATTAAATTCGGATGCAGTTTCTGTGTTTCATCGTCAATAAGAAGGTCCAAGGGATACAGTAAACCTGAAGTGAAGCATCGGAAACTAAAACTGGACTCACAGGAGAGGTTCAAATCATAGAAAGTTTTAGTGTCAGTCCTCTAGTACTTAAGTCGGCATTGTGCCTTTTGTATTAAATTCGGATGCAATATCTGTGTTTCATCGTAAATAAGAAGGTCCAAGGGATACAGTAAACCTGAAGTGAAGCATCGGAAACTAAGACTGGACTCACATTTGTGGCTCAAATCATAGAAAGTTAGAGTGTCAGTCCTCTAGTACTTAAGTCGGCATTGTGAATTTTGTATTAAATTCGGATGCAATTTCTGTGTTTCATCGTCAATAAGAAGGTCCAAGGGATACAGTAAATCTGAAGTGAAGCATCGGAATCTAAAACTGGACTCACTGGAGTGGTTCAAATCATAGAAAGTTAGAGTTTCAGTGCTCTAGCACTTAAGTCGGCATTGTGCCTTTTGTATTAAATTCGGATGCAATTTCTGTGTTTCATCGTGAATAAGCAGGTCCAAGGTATACAGTAAACCTGAAGTGAAGCATCGGAAACTAAAACTGGACTCACAGGAGAGGTTCAAATCATTGAAAGTTAGAGTGTCAGTCCTCCAGTACTTAAGTCGGCATTGTGTCCTTTGTATTAAATTCGGATGCAGTTTCTGTGTTTCATCGTCAATAAGAAGGTCCAAGGGATACAGTAAACCTGAAGTGAAGCATCGGAAACTAAAACTGGACTCACAGGAGAGGTTCAAATCATAGAAAGTTAGAGTGTCAGTGCTCTAGTACTTAAGTCGGCATTGTGCATTTGTATTAAATTCGGATGAAATTTCTGTGTTTCATCGTCAATAAGAAGGTCCAAGGGATACAGTAAACCTGAAGTGAAGCATCGGAATCTAAAACTGGACTCACAGGAGGGGTTCAAATCATAGAAAGTTGGAGTATCAGTCCTCTTGTACTTAAGTCGGCATTGTGCCTTTTGTATTAAATTCGGATGAAATTTCTGTATTTCATCGTCAATAAGAAGGTCCAAGGGATACAGTAAACCTGAAGTGAAGCATCGGAAACTAAAACTGGACTCACAGGAGAGGTTCAAATCATTGAAAGTTAGAGTGTCAGTCTTCCAGTACGTAAGTCGGCATTGTGTCTTTCGTATTAAATTCGGTTGCAGTTTCTGTGTTTCATCGTCAATAAGAAGGTCCAAGGGATACAGTAAACCTGAAGTGAAGCATCGGAAACTAAAACTGGACTCACAGGAGAGGTTCAAATCATAGAAAATTAGAGTGTCAACCCTCTAGTACTTAAGTCGGCATTGTGCCTTTTGTATTAAATTCGGATGCAATTTCTGTGTTTCATCGTAAATAAGAAGGTCCAAGGGATACAGTAAACCTGAAGTGAAGCATCGGAAACTAGGACTGGACTCACATTTGTGGCTCAAATCATAGAAAGTTAGAGTGTCAGTCCTCTAGTACTTAAGTTGGCATTGTGAATTTTGTATTAAATTCGGATGCAATTTCTGTGTTTCATCGTCAATAAGAAGGTCCAAGGGATACAGTAAACCTGAAGTGAAGCATCGGAATCTAAAACTGGACTCACTGGAGTGGTTCAAATCATAGAAAGTTAGAGTTTCAGTGCTCTAGCACTTAAGTCGGCATTGTGCCTTTTGTATTAAATTCGGATGCAATTTCTGTGTTTCATCGTGAATAAGCAGGTCCAAGGTATACAGTAAACCTGAAGTGAAGCATCGGAAACTAAAACTGGACTCACAGGAGAGGTTCAAATCATAGAAAGTTAGAGTGTCAGTCCTCTTGTACTTAAGTCGCCATTGTGCCTTTTGTATTAAATTCGGATGAAATTTCTGTGTTGCATCGTCAATAAGAAGGTCCAAGGTATACAGTACACCTAAAGTGAAGCATCGTAATCGGAAACTGGACTCACAGGAGGGGTTCAAATCATAGAAAGTTACAGTGTCAGTCCGCTTGTACGTAAGTCGTCATTGTGCCTTTTGTATTAAATTCGGATGCAATTTCTGTGTTTCATCGTCAATAAGAAGATCCAAGGGATACAGGAAAACTGAAGTGAAGCATCGGAAACTAAAACTGGACTCACAGGAGAGGTTCAAATCATAGAAAGTTCGAGTGTCAGTCCTCTATTTCTTAAGTCGGCATTGTGCCTTTTGTATTACATTCGGATGAAATTTCTTTGTTTCATCGTCAATAAGAAGGTCCAAGGTATTCAGTACACCTGAAGTGAAGCATCGGAATCTTAAACTGGACTCACAGAGGGGTTCAAATCATAGAAAGTTAGAGTAACAGTGCCCTTGTATTAAAGACGGCATTGGGTCTTTTGTATTAAATTCGGGTGTAATTTCTGTGTTTCATCGTCAATAAGAAGCTCCAAGGGATACAGTAAACCTGAAGTGAAGCTTCGGAAACTAAAACAGGACGCACAGGAGAGGTTCAAATCATAGAAAGTTAGAGTGTCAGTCCTCTAGTACATAAGTCGGCATTGAGGCTTTTGTATTAAATTCGGATGCAATTTCTGTGTTTCATCGTCAATAAGAAGGTCCAAGGGATACAGTAAACCTGAAGTGAAGCATCGGAAACTAAAACTGGACTCACAGGAGAGGTTCAAATCATAGAAAGTTAGAGTGTCAGTCCTCTAGTACTTAAGTCGGCATTGTGCCTTTTGTATTAAATTCGGATGCCATTTCTGTGCTTCATCGTCAATAAGAAGGTCCAAGGGATACAGTGAACCTGAAGTGAAGCATCGGAATCTAACACTGGACTCACAGGAGGGGTTCAAATCATAGAAAATTAGAGTATCAGTCCTCTTGTACTTACGTCGGCATTTTGCTTTTGTAATAAATTCAGATGAAATTTCTGTGTTTCTTCGTCAATAAGAAGGTCCAAGGGATACAGTAAACCTGAAGTGAAGCATCGGAAACTAAAACTGGACTCACAGGAGAGGTTCAAATCATTGAAAGTTAGAGTGTCAGTCCTCCAGTACATAAGTCGGCATTGTGCCTTTTGTATTAAATTCGGATGCAATTTCTGTGTTTCATCGTCAATAAGAAGGTCCAAGGGATACAGTAAACCTGAAGTGAAGCATCGGAAACTAAAACTGGACTCACAGGAGAGGTTCAAATCATAGAAAGTTAGAGTGTCTGTGCTCTTGGAGTTAAGTCGGCATTGTGCATTTGTATTACATTCGGATGAAATTTCTTTGTTTCATCGTCAATAAGAAGGTCCAAGGTATTCGGTACACCTGAAGTGAAGCATCGGAATCTTAAACTGGACTCACAGAGGGGTTCAAATCATAGAAAGTTAGAGTAACAGTCCTCTTGTATTTAAGTCGGCATTGTGAATTTTGTATTAAATTCGGGTGTAATTTCTGTGTTTCATCGTCAATAAGAAGGTTTAGGGTGTACAGTAAACCTGAAGTGAAGCATCGGAATCTAAGACTGGACTCACCGGAGAGGTTCAAATCATAGAAAGATAGCGTGTCTGTCCTCTTGTCCTTAAGTCGGCATTGTGCCTTTTGTATTAAATTCGGATGCAATTTCTGTGTTTCATCGTCAATAAGAAGGTGCAAGGGATACAGAAAACCTAAAGTGTAGCATCGGAAGCTAAAACTGGACTCACAGGAGAGGTTCAAATCATAGAAAGTTAGAGTATCAGTCCTCTAGTACTTACGTCGGCATTGTGCCTTTTGTATTAAACTCAGATGCAATTTCTGTGTTTCATCGTCAATAAGAAGGTCCAAGGGATACAGTACACCTTAAGTGAAGCATCGGAATCTAAAACTGGACTCACAGGAGAGGTTCAAATCATAGAAAGTTAGAGTGTCAGTCCTCTTGTACTTAAGTCGCCATTGTGCCTTTTGTATTAAATTAGGATGAAATTTCTGTGTTGCATCGTCAATAAGAAGGTCCAAGGTATACAGTACACCTGAAGTGAAGCATCGTAATCTGAAACTGGACTCACAGGAGGGGTTCAAATCATAGAAAGTTAGAGTGTCAGTCCGCTTGTACGTAAGTCGGCATTGTGCCTTTTGTATTAAATTCTGATGCAATTTCTGTGTTTCATCGTCAATAAGAAGGTCCAAGGAATACAGTAAACCTGAAGTGAAGCATCGGAAACTAAAACTGGACTCACAGGAGAGGTTCAAATCATTGAAAGTTAGAGTGTCAGTCCTCCAGTACATAAGTCGGCATTGTGCCTTTTGTATTAAATTCTGATGTAATTTCTGTGTTTCATCGTCAATAAGAAGGTCCAAGGGATACAGTAAACCTGAAGTGAAGCATCGGAAACTAAAACTGGACTCACAGGAGAGGTTCAAATCATAGAAAGTTAGAGTGTTTGTCCTCTTGGAGTTAAGTCGGCATTATGCATTATTATTAAATTCAGATGAAATCTCTGTGTTTCATCGTCAATAAGAAGGTCCAAGGGATACAGTAAACCTGAAGTGAAGCATCGGAATCTAAAACTGGACTCACAGGAGGGGTTCAAATCATAGAAAGTTAGAGTACCAGTCTTCTTGTACTTAAGTCGGCATTGTGCCTTTTGTATTAAATTCGGATGAAATTTCTGTATTTCATCGTCAATAACAAATTCCAAGGGATACAGTAAACCTGAAGTGAAGCATCGGAAACTAAAACTGGACTCACAGGAGAGGTTCAAATCATTGAAAGTTAGAGTGTCAGTCCTCTAGTACTTAAGTCGGCATTGTGCCTTTTGTATTAAATTCGGATGCAATTTCTGTGTTTCATCGTAAATAAGAAGGTCCAAGGGATACAGTAAACCCGAAGTGAAGCATCGGAAACTAAAACTGGACTCACATTTGTGGTTCAAATCATAGAAAGTTAGTGTGTCAGTCCTCTAGTACTTAAGTCGGCATTGTGAATTTTGTATTAAATTCGGATGCAATTTCTGTGTTTCATCGGCAATACGAGGGTCCAAGGGATACAGTAAACCTGAAGTGAAGCATCGGAATCTAAAACTGGACTCACTGGAGGGGCTCAAATCATAGAAAGTTAGAGTTTCAGTACTCTAGCACTTAAGTCGGCATTGTGCCTTTTGTATTAAATTCGGATGTAATTTCTGTGTTTCATCGTGAATAAGCAGGTCCAAGGTATACAGTAAACCTGAAGTGAAACATCGGAAACTAAAACTGGACTCACAGGAGAGGTTGAAATCATAGAAAGTTAGAGTGTCAGTCCTCTTGTACTTAAGTCGCCATTGTGCCTCTTGTATTAAATTCGGATGAAATTTCTGTGTTGCATCGTCAATAAGAAGGTCCAAGGTATACAGTACACCTGAAGTGAAGCATCGTAATCTGAAACTGGACTCACAGGAGGGGTTCAAATCATAGAAAGTTAGAGTGTCAGTCCGCTTGTATGTAAGTCGGCATTGTGCCTTTTGTATTAAATTCGGATGCAATTTCTGTGTTTCATCGTCAATAAGAAGGTCCAAGGGATACAGTAAACCTGAAGTGAAACATCGGAAACTAAAACTGGACTCACAGGAGAGGTTCAAATCATTGAAAGTTAGAGTGTCAGTCCTCCAGTACATAAGTCGGCATTGTGCCTTTTGTATTAAATTCTGATGCAATTTCTGTGTTTCATCGTCAATAAGAAGGTCCAAGGGATACAGTAAACCTGATGTGAAGCATCGGAAACTAAAACTGGACTCACAGGAGAGGTTCAAATCATAGAAAGTTAGAGTGTCAGTCCTCCAGTACATAAGTCGGCATTGTGCCTTTTGTATTAAATTCTGATGCAATTTCTGTGTTTCATCGTCAATAAGAAGGTCCAAGGGATACAGTAAACCTGAAGTGAAGCATCGGAATCTAAAACTGGACTCACAGGAGGGGTTCAAATCATAGAAAGTTAGAGTATCAGTCCTCTTGTACTTAAGTCGGCATTGTGCCTTTTGTATTAAATTCGGATGAAATTTCTGTATTTCATCGTCAATAACAAATTCCAAGGGATACAGTAAACCTGAAGTGAAGCATCGGAAACTAAAACTGGACTCACAGGAGAGGTTCAAATCATTGAAAGTTAGAGTGTCAGTCCTCTAGTACTTAAGTCGGCATTGTGCCTTTTGTATTAAATGCGGATGCAATTTCTGTGTTTCATCGTAAATAAGAAGGTCCAAGGGATACAGTAAACCTGAAGTGAAGCATCGGAAACTAAAACTGGACTCACATTTGTGGTTCAAATCATAGAAAGTTAGAGTGTCAGTCCTCTAGTACTTAAGTCGGCATTGTGAATTTTGTATTAAATTCGGATGCAATTTCTGTGTTTCATCGTCAATACGAAGGTCCAAGGGATACAGTAAACCTGAAGTGAAGCATCGGAATCTAAAACTGGACTCACTGGAGGGGTTCAAATCATAGAAAGTTAGAGTCTCAGTACTCTAGCACTTAAGTCGGCATTGTGCCTTTTGTATTAAATTCGGATGCAATTTCTGTGTTTCATCGTGAATAAGCAGGTCCAAGGTATACAGTAAACCTGAAGTGAAGCATCGGAAACTAAAACTGGACTCACAGGAGAGGTTCAAATCATAGAAAGTTAGAGTGTCAGTCCTCTTGTACTTAAGTCGCCATTGTGCCTCTTGTATTAAATTAGGATGAAATTTCTGTGTTGCATCGTCAATAAGAAGGTCCAAGGTATACAGTACACCTGAAGTGAAGCATCGTAATCTGAAACTGGACTCACAGGAGGGGTTCAAATCATAGAAAGTTAGAGTGTCAGTCCGCTTGTACGTAAGTCGGCATTGTGCCTTTTGTATTAAATTCGGATGCAATTTCTGAGTTTCATCGTCAATAAGAAGGTCCAAGGGATACAGTAAACCTGAAGTGAAGCATCGGAAACTAAAACTGGACTCACAGGACAGGTTCAAATCATAGAAAGTTCGAGTGTCAGTCCTCTGGCACTTAAGTCGGCATTGTGCCTTTTGTATTAAATTCGGATGAAATTTCT
The DNA here is from genome assembly GCF_021461395.2 of Schistocerca americana. Taxonomy (NCBI): domain Eukaryota; kingdom Metazoa; phylum Arthropoda; class Insecta; order Orthoptera; family Acrididae; genus Schistocerca; species Schistocerca americana. Next base: position 592,702 of record NW_025725972.1, read on the forward strand.
TTCTTTCATCGTCAATAACAAGGTCCAAGGTATTCAGTACACCTGAAGTGAAGCATCGGAATCTTAAACTGGACTCACAGAGGGGTTCAAATCATAGAAAGTTAGAGTAACAGTCCTCTTGTATTTAAGTCGGCATTGTGCCTTTTGTATTAAATTCGGGTGTAATTCCTGTGTTTCATCGTCAATAAGAAGGTTTAAGGTATACAGTAAACCTGAAGTCAAGCATCGGAATCTAAGACTGGACTCACTGGAGAGGTTCAAATCATAGAAAGATAGCGTGTCTGTCCTCTTGTACTTAAGTCGGCAATGTGCCTTTAGTATTAAATTCGGATGCAATTTCTGTGTTTCATCGTCAATAACAAGGTGCAAGGGATACAGAAAACCTGAAGTGTAGCATCGGAAGCTAAAACTGGACTCACAGGAGAGGTTCAAATCATAGAAAGTTAGAGTGTCAGTCCTTTAGTACTTAAGACGGCATTGTGCCTTTTGTATTAAATTCGGATGCAATCTCTGTGTTTCATCGTCAATAAGAAGGTCCAAGGGATACAGTAAACCTGAAGTGAAGCATGGGAAACTAAAACAGGACTCACAGGAGAGGTCGAAATCATAGAAAGTTAGAATGTCTGTCCTCTAGTACTTAAGTCGGCATTGTGCCTTTTGTATTAAATTCGGATGCCATTTCTGTGCTTCATCGTCAATAAGAAGGTCCAAGGGATACAGTAAACCTGAAGTGAAGCATCGGAATCTAAAACTTGACTCACAGGAGGGGTTCAAATCATAGAAAGTTAGTGTATCAGTCCTCATGTACTTACGTCGGCATTGTGCCTTTTGTATTAAATTCGGATGAAATTTCTGTGTTTCATCGTCAATAAGAAGGTCCAAGGGATACAGTAAACCTGAAGTGAAGCATCGGAATCTAAAACTGGACTCACAGGAGGGGTTCAAATCATAGAAAGTTAGAGTATCAGTCCTCTTGTACTTAAGTCGGCATTGTGCCTTTTGTATTAAATTCGGATGAAATTTCTGTATTTCATCGTCAATAAGAAGGTCCAAGGGATACAGTAAACCTGAAATGAAACATCGGAAACTAAAACTGGACTCACAGGAGAGGTTCAAATCATTGAAAGTTAGAGTGTCAGTCCTCCAGTACTTAAGTCGGCATTGTGTCTTTTGTATTAAATTAGGATGCAGTTTCTGTGTTTCATCGTCAATAAGAAGGTCCAAGGGATACAGTAAACCTGAAGTGAAGCATCGGTAACTAAAACTGGAATCACAGGAGAGGTTCAAATCATAGAAAGTTAGAGTGTCAGTCCTCTAGTACTTAAGTCGGCATTGTGCCTTTTGTATTAAATTCGGATGCAATTTCTGTGTTTCATCGTAAATAAGAAGGCCCAAGGAATACAGTAAACCTGAAGTGAAGCATCGGAAACTAAAACTGGACTCACATTTGTGATTCAAATCATAGAAAGTTAGAGTGTCAGTCTTCTAGTACTTAAGTCGGCATTGTGAATTTTGTATTAAATTCGGATGCAATTTCTGTGTTTCATCGTCAATAAGAAGGTCCAAGGGATACAGTAAACCTGAAGTGAAGCATCGGAATCCAAAACTGGACTCACTGGAGGGGTTCAAATCATAGAAAGTTAGAGTTTCAGTACTCTAGCACTTAAGTCGGCATTGTGCCTTTTGTATTACATTCGGATGCAATTTCTGTGTTTCATCGTGAATAAGCAGGTCCAAGGTATACAGTAAACCTGAAGTGAAGCATCGGAAACAAAAACTGGACTCACAGGAGACGTTCAAATCATAGAAAGTTAGAGAGTCAGTCCTCTTGTACTTAAGTCGCCATAGTGCCTTTTGTATTAAATTCGGATGAAATTTCTGTGTTGCATCGTCAATAAGAAGGTCCAAGGTATACAGTACACCTGAAGTGAAGCATCGTAATCTGAAACTGGACTCACAGGAGGGGTTGAAATCACAGAAAGTTAGAGTGTCAGTCCGCTTGTACGTAAGTCGGCATTGTGCATTTTGTATTAAATTCGGATGCAATTTCTGTGTTTCATCGTCAATAAGAAGGTCCAAGGGATACAGTAAACCTGAAGTGAAGCATCGGAAACTAAAACTGGACTCACAGGAGAGGTTCAAATCATAGAAAGTTAGAGTGTCTGTCCTCTAGTACTTAAATCGGCATTGTGCCTTTTGTATTAAACTCGGATGCAATTTCTGTGTTTCATCGTCAATAAGAAGGTCCAAGGGATACAGTAAACCTTAAGTGAAGCATCGGAATATAAAACTAGACTCACAGGAAAGGTTCTAATCATAGAAAGTTAGAGAATCGGTCCTCTAGTACTTAAGACGGCATTGTGCCTTTTGTATTAAATTCGGTTGCAATCTATGTGTTTCATCGTCATTAAGAATGTCCAAGGGATACAGTAAACCTGAAGTGAAGCATCGGAAACTAAAACAGGAGTCACAGGAGAGGTTCAAATCATAGAAAGTTAGAGTGTCAGTCCTCTAGTACATAAGTCGGCATTGAGGCTTTTGTATTAAATTCGGATGCAATTTCTGTGTTTCATCGTCAATAAGAAGGTCCAAGGGATACAGTAAACCTGAAGTGAAGCATCGGAAACTAAAACTGGACTCACAGGAGAGGTTCAAATCATAGAAAGTTAGAGTGTCAGTCCTCTAGTACTTAAATCGGCATTGTGCCTTTTGTATTAAATTCGGATGCCATTTCTGTGCTTCATCGTCAATAAGAAGGTCCAAGGGATACAGTAAACCTGAAGTGAAGCATCGGAATCTAAAACTGGACTCACAGGAGGGGTTCAAATCATAGAAAGTTACAGTATCAGTCCTCTTGTACTTACGTCGGCACTGTGCCTTTTGTATAAAATTCGGATGAAATTACTGTGTTTCATCGTAAATAAGAAGGTCCAAGGGATACAGTAAACCTGAAGTGAAGCATAGGAAACTAAAACTGGACTCACAGGAGAGGTTCAAATCATTGAAAGTTAGAGTGTCAGTCCTCCAGTACTTAAGTCGGCATTGTGCCTTTTGTATTAAATTCGGATGAAATTTCTGTATATCATCGTCAATAAGAAGGTCCAAGGGATACAGTAAACCTGAAGTAAAGCATCGGAAACTAAAACTGGACTCACAGGAGAGGTTCAAATCATTGAAAGTTAGAGTGTCAGTCCTCCAGTACTTAAGTCGGCATTGTGTCTTTTGTATTAAATTCGGATGCAGTTTCTGTGTTTCATCGTCAATAAGAGGGTCCAAGGGATACAGTAAACCTGAAGTGAAGCATCGGAAACTAAAACTGGCCTCACAGGAGAGGTTCAAATCATTGAAAGTTAGAGTGTCAGTCCTCTAGTACATAAGTCGGCATTGTGCCTTTTGTATTAAATTCGGATGCAATTTCTGTGTTACATCGTAAATAAGAAGGTCCAAGGGATAGAGTAAACCTGAAGTGGAGCATCGGAAACTAAAACTGGACTCACATTTGTGGTTCAAATCATAGATAGTTAGAGTGTCAGTCCTCTAGTACTTAAGTCGGCATTGTGAATTTTGTATTAAATTCGGATGCAATTTCTGTGTTTCATCGTCAATAAGAAGGTCTAAGGGATACAGTAAACCTGAAGTGAAGCATCGGTAACTAAAACTGGAATCACAGGAGAGGTTCAAATCATAGAAAGTTAGAGTGTCAGTCCTCTAGTACTTAAGTCGGCATTGTGCCTTTTGTATTAAATTCGGATGCAATTTCTGTGTTACATCGTAAATAAGAAGGTCCAAGGGATAGAGTAAACCTGAAGTGGAGCATCGGAAACTAAAACTGGACTCACATTTGTGGTTCAAATCATAGATAGTTAGAGTGTCAGTCCTCTAGTACTTAAGTCGGCATTGTGAATTTTGTATTAAATTCGGATGCAATTTCTGTGTTTCATCGTCAATAAGAAGGTCTAAGGGATACAGTAAACCTGAAGTGAAGCATCGGTAACTAAAACTGGAATCACAGGAGAGGTTCAAATCATAGAAAGTTAGAGTGTCAGTCCTCTAGTACATAAGTCGGCATTGTGCCTTTTGTATTAAATTCGGATGCAATTTCTGTGTTACATCGTAAATAAGAAGGTCCAAGGGATAGAGTAAACCTGAAGTGGAGCATCGGAAACTAAAACTGGACTCACATTTGTGGTTCAAATCATAGATAGTTAGAGTGTCTGTCCTCTTGTACTTAAGTCGGCAATGTGCCTTTAGTATTAAATTCGGATGCAATTTCTGTGTTTCATCGTCAATAACAAGGTGCAAGGGATACAGAAAACCTGAAGTGTAGCATCGGAAGCTAAAACTGGACTCACAGGAGAGGTTCAAATCATAGAAAGTTAGAGTGTCAGTCCTTTAGTACTTAAGACGGCATTGTGCCTTTTGTATTAAATTCGGATGCAATCTCTGTGTTTCATCGTCAATAAGAAGGTCCAAGGGATACAGTAAACCTGAAGTGAAGCATGGGAAACTAAAACAGGACTCACAGGAGAGGTCGAAATCATAGAAAGTTAGAATGTCTGTCCTCTAGTACTTAAGTCGGCATTGTGCCTTTTGTATTAAATTCGGATGCCATTTCTGTGCTTCATCGTCAATAAGAAGGTCCAAGGGATACAGTAAACCTGAAGTGAAGCATCGGAATCTAAAACTTGACTCACAGGAGGGGTTCAAATCATAGAAAGTTAGTGTATCAGTCCTCATGTACTTACGTCGGCATTGTGCCTTTTGTATTAAATTCGGATGAAATTTCTGTGTTTCATCGTCAATAAGAAGGTCCAAGGGATACAGTAAACCTGAAGTGAAGCATCGGAATCTAAAACTGGACTCACAGGAGGGGTTCAAATCATAGAAAGTTAGAGTATCAGTCCTCTTGTACTTAAGTCGGCATTGTGCCTTTTGTATTAAATTCGGATGAAATTTCTGTATTTCATCGTCAATAAGAAGGTCCAAGGGATACAGTAAACCTGAAATGAAACATCGGAAACTAAAACTGGACTCACAGGAGAGGTTCAAATCATTGAAAGTTAGAGTGTCAGTCCTCCAGTACTTAAGTCGGCATTGTGTCTTTTGTATTAAATTCGGATGCAGTTTCTGTGTTTCATCGTCAATAAGAAGGTCCAAGGGATACAGTAAACCTGAAGTGAAGCATCGGTAACTAAAACTGGAATCACAGGAGAGGTTCAAATCATAGAAAGTTAGAGTGTCAGTCCTCTAGTACTTAAGTCGGCATTGTGCCTTTTGTATTAAATTCGGATGCAATTTCTGTGTTTCATCGTAAATAAGAAGGCCCAAGGAATACAGTAAACCTGAAGTGAAGCATCGGAAACTAAAACTGGACTCACATTTTTGATTCAAATCATAGAAAGTTAGAGTGTCAGTCTTCTAGTACTTAAGTCGGCATTGTGAATTTTGTATTAAATTCGGATGCAATTTCTGTGTTTCATCGTCAATAAGAAGGTCCAAGGGATACAGTAAACCTGAAGTGAAGCATCGGAAACAAAAACTGGACTCACAGGAGACGTTCAAATCATAGAAAGTTAGAGAGTCAGTCCTCTTGTACTTAAGTCGCCATAGTGCCTTTTGTATTAAATTCGGATGAAATTTCTGTGTTGCATCGTCAATAAGAAGGTCCAAGGTATACAGTACACCTGAAGTGAAGCATCGTAATCTGAAACTGGACTCACAGGAGGGGTTGAAATCACAGAAAGTTAGAGTGTCAGTCCGCTTGTACGTAAGTCGGCATTGTGCATTTTGTATTAAATTCGGATGCAATTTCTGTGTTTCATCGTCAATAAGAAGGTCCAAGGGATACAGTAAACCTGAAGTGAAGCATCGGAAACTAAAACTGGACTCACAGGAGAGGTTCAAATCATAGAAAGTTAGAGTGTCTGTCCTCTAGTACTTAAGTCGGCATTGTGCCTTTTGTATTAAACTCGGATGCAATTTCTGTGTTTCATCGTCAATAAGAAGGTCCAAGGGATACAGTAAACCTTAAGTGAAGCATCGGAATATAAAACTAGACTCACAGGAAAGGTTCTAATCATAGAAAGTTAGAGAATCGGTCCTCTAGTACTTAAGACGGCATTGTGCCTTTTGTATTAAATTCGGTTGCAATCTATGTGTTTCATCGTCATTAAGAATGTCCAAGGGATACAGTAAACCTGAAGTGAAGCATCGGAAACTAAAACAGGAGTCACAGGAGAGGTTCAAATCATAGAAAGTTAGAGTGTCAGTCCTCTAGTACATAAGTCGGCATTGAGGCTTTTGTATTAAATTCGGATGCAATTTCTGTGTTTCATCGTCAATAAGAAGGTCCAAGGGATACAGTAAACCTGAAGTGAAGCATCGGAAACTAAAACTGGACTCACAGGAGAGGTTCAAATCATAGAAAGTTAGAGTGTCAGTCCTCTAGTACTTAAATCGGCATTGTGCCTTTTGTATTAAATTCGGATGCCATTTCTGTGCTTCATCGTCAATAAGAAGGTCCAAGGGATACAGTAAACCTGAAGTGAAGCATCGGAATCTAAAACTGGACTCACAGGAGGGGTTCAAATCATAGAAAGTTACAGTATCAGTCCTCTTGTACTTACGTCGGCACTGTGCCTTTTGTATAAAATTCGGATGAAATTACTGTGTTTCATCGTAAATAAGAAGGTCCAAGGGATACAGTAAACCTGAAGTGAAGCATAGGAAACTAAAACTGGACTCACAGGAGAGGTTCAAATCATTGAAAGTTAGAGTGTCAGTCCTCCAGTACTTAAGTCGGCATTGTGCCTTTTGTATTAAATTCGGATGAAATTTCTGTATATCATCGTCAATAAGAAGGTCCAAGGGATACAGTAAACCTGAAGTAAAGCATCGGAAACTAAAACTGGACTCACAGGAGAGGTTCAAATCATTGAAAGTTAGAGTGTCAGTCCTCTAGTACTTAAGTCGGCATTGTGTCTTTTGTATTAAATTCGGATGCAGTTTCTGTGTTTCATCGTCAATAAGAGGGTCCAAGGGATACAGTAAACCTGAAGTGAAGCATCGGAAACTAAAACTGGCCTCACAGGAGAGGTTCAAATCATTGAAAGTTAGAGTGTCAGTCCTCTAGTACATAAGTCGGCATTGTGCCTTTTGTATTAAATTCGGATGCAATTTCTGTGTTACATCGTAAATAAGAAGGTCCAAGGGATAGAGTAAACCTGAAGTGGAGCATCGGAAACTAAAACTGGACTCACATTTGTGGTTCAAATCATAGATAGTTAGAGTGTCAGTCCTCTAGTACTTAAGTCGGCATTGTGAATTTTGTATTAAATTCGGATGCAATTTCTGTGTTTCATCGTCAATAAGAAGGTCTAAGGGATACAGTAAACCTGAAGAGAAGCATCGGAATCTAAAACTGGACTCACTGGAGGGGTTCAAATCATAGAAAGTTAGAGTTTCAGTACGCCAGCACTTAAGTCGGCATTGTGCCTTTTGTATTAAATTCGGATGCAATTTCTGTGTTTCATCGTGAATAAGCAGGTCCAAGGTATACAGTAAACCTGAAGTGAAGCATCGGAAACTAAAACTGGACTCACAGGAGAGGTTCAAATCATAGAAAGTTAGAGTGTCAGTCCTCTTGTACTTAAGTCGCCATTGTGCCTTTTGTATTAAATTCGGATGAAATTCCTGTGTTGCATCGTCAATAAGAAGGTCCAAGGTATACAGTACACCTGAAGTGAAGCATCGTAATCTGAAAGTGGACTCACAGGAGGTTTTGAAATCATAGAAAGGTAGAGTAACAGTCCTCTTGTATTTAAGTCGGCATTGTGCCTTTTGTATTAAATTCGGGTGTAATTTCTGTGTTTCATCATCAATAAGAAGGTTTAAGGTATACAGTAAACCTGAAGTGAAGCATCGGAATCTAAGACTGGACTCACTGGAGAGGTTCAAATCATAGAAAGACAGCGTGTCTGTCCTCTTGTACGTAAGTCGGCATTGTGCCTTTTGTATTAAATTCGGATGCAATTTCTGTGTTTTATCGTCAATAAGAAGGTGCAAGGGATACAGAAAACCTGAAGTGTTGCATCGGAAGCTAAAACTGGACTCACAGGAGAGGTTCAAATCATAGAAAGTTAGAGTGTCAGTCCTCTAGTACTTACGTCGGCATTGTGCCTTTTGTATTAAACTCGGATGCAATTTCTGTGTTTCATCGTCAATAAGAAGGTCCAAGGGATACAGTACACCTTAAGTGAAGCATCGGAATCTAAAACTGGACTCACAGGAGGGGTTCTAATCATAGAAAGTTAGAGTATCAGTCCTCTAGTACTTAAGACGGCATTGTGCCTTTTGTATTAAATTCGGATGCAATATCTGTGTTTCATCGTCAATAACAAGGTCCAAGGGATACAGTAAACCTGAAGTGAAGCATCGGAAACTATAACAGGACTCACAGGAGAGGTTCAAATCATTGAAAGTTAGAGTGTCAGTCCTCCAGTACTTAAGTCGGCATTGTGCCTTTTCTATTAAATTCGGATGCCATTTCTGTGCTTCATCGTCAATAAGAAGGTCCAAGGGATACAGTAAACCTGAAGTGAAGCATCGGAAACTAAAACTGTACTCACAGGAGAGGTTCAAATCATAGAAAGTTAGAGTGTCTGTCCTCTTGGAGTTAAGTCGGCATTGTGCATTTGTATTAAATTCGGATGATATTTCTGTGTTTCATCGTCAATAAGAAGGTCCAAGGGATACAGTAAACCTGAAGTGAAGCATCGGAAACTAAAACTGGACTCACGGGAGATGTTCAAATCATTGGAAGTTAGAGTGTCAGTCCTCCAGTACTTAAGTCGGCATTGTTTCTTTTGTATTAAATTCGGATGCAGTTTCTGTGTTTCATCGTCAATAAGAAGATCCAAGGGATACAGTAAACCTGAAGTGAAGCATCGGAAACTAAAACTGGACTCACAGGAGAGGTTCAAATCATAGAAAGTTAGAGTGTCTGTCCTCTTGGAGTTAAGTCGGCATTGTGCATTTGTATTAAATTCGGATGAAATTTCTGTGTTTCATCATCAATAAGAAGGTCCAAGGGATACAGTAAACCTGAAGTGAAGCATCGGAATCTAAAACTGGACTCACAGGAGGGGTTCAAATCATAGAAAGTTAGAGTATCAGTCCTCTTGTACTTACGTCGGCATTGTGCCTTTTGTATTAAATTCGGATGAAATTTCTGTGTTTCATCGTAAATAAGAAGGTCCAAGGGATACAGTAAACCTGAAGTGAAGCATAGGAAACTAAAACTGGACTCACAGGACAGGTTCAAATCATTGAAAGTTAGAGTGTCAGTCCTCCAGTACTTAAGTCGGCATTGTGCCTTTTGTATTAAATTCGGATGAAATTTCTGTATATCATCGTCAATAAGAAGGTCCAAGGGATACAGTAAACCTGAAGTAAAGCATCGGAAACTAAAACTGGACTCACAGGAGAGGTTCAAATCATTGAAAGTTAGAGTGTCAGTCCTCCAGTACTTAAGTCGGCATTGTGTCTTTTGTATTAAATTCGGATGCAGTTTCTGTGTTTCATCGTCAATAAGAAGGTCCAAGGGATACAGTAAACCTGAAGTGAAGCATCGGAAACTAAAACTGGCCTCACAGGAGAGGTTCAAATCATTGAAAGTTAGAGTGTCAGTCCTCTAGTACATAAGTCGGCATTGTGCCTTTTGTATTAAATTCGGATGCAATTTCTGTGTTTCATCGTAAATAAGAAGGTCCAAGGGATAGAGTAAACCTGAAGTGAAGCATCGGAAACTAAAACTGGACTCACATTTGTGGTTAAAATCATAGATAGTTAGAGTGTCAGTCCTCTAGTACTTAAGTCGGCATTGTGAATTTTGTATTAAATTCGGATGCAATTTCTGTGTTTCATCGTCAATAAGAAGGTCCAAGGGATACAGTAAACCTGAAGTGAAGCATCGGAATCTAAAACTGGACTCACTGGAGGGGTTCAAATCATAGAAAGTTAGAGTTTCAGTACGCCAGCACTTAAGTCGGCATTGTGCCTTTTGTATTAAATTCGGATGCAATTTCTGTGTTTCATCGTGAATAAGCAGGTCCAAGGTATACAGTAAACCTGAAGTGAAGCATCGGAAACTAAAACTGGACTCACAGGAGAGGTTCAAATCATAGAAAGTTAGAGTGTCAGTCCTCTTGTACTTAAGTCGCCATTGTGCCTTTTGTATTAAATTCGGATGAAATTCCTGTGTTGCATCGTCAATAAGAAGGTCCAAGGTATACAGTACACCTGAAGTGAAGCATCGTAACCTGAAACTGGACTCACAGGAGGGGTTCAAATCATAGAAAGGTAGAGTAACAGTCCTCTTGTATTTAAGTCGGCATTGTGCCTTTTGTATTAAATTCGGGTGTAATTTCTGTGTTTCATCATCAATAAGAAGGTTTAAGGTATACAGTAAACCTGAAGTGAAGCATCGGAATCTAAGACTGGACTCACTGGAGAGGTTCAAATCATAGAAAGACAGCGTGTCTGTCCTCTTGTACTTAAGTCGGCATTGTGCATTTTGTATTAAATTCGGATGCAATTTCTGTGTTTTATCGTCAATAAGAAGGTGCAAGGGATACAGAAAACCTGAAGTGTTGCATCGGAAGCTAAAACTGGACTCACAGGAGAGGTTCAAATCATAGAAAGTTAGAGTGTCAGTCCTCTAGTACTTACGTCGGCATTGTGCCTTTTGTATTAAACTCGGATGCAATTTCTGTGTTTCATCGTCAATAAGAAGGTCCAAGGGATACAGTACACCTTAAGTGAAGCATCGGAATCTAAAACTGGACTCACAGGAGGGGTTCTAATCATAGAAAGTTAGAGTATCAGTCCTCTAGTACTTAAGACGGCATTGTGCCTTTTGTATTAAATTCGGATGCAATATCTGTGTTTCATCGTCAATAACAAGGTCCAAGGGATACAGTAAACCTGAAGTGAAGCATCGGAAACTATAACAGGACTCACAGGAGAGGTTCAAATCATAGAAAGTTAGAATGTCAGTCCTCTAGTACTTAAGTCGGCATTGTGCCTTTTCTATTAAATTCGGATGCCATTTCTGTGCTTCATCGTCAATAAGAAGGTACAAGGGATACAGTAAACCTGAAGTGAAGCATCGGAATCTAAAACTGGACTTACAGGAGGGGTTCAAATCATAGAAAGTTAGAGTATCAGTCCTCTTGTACTTACGTCGGCATTGTGCCTTTTGTATTAAATTCGGATGAAATTTCTGTGTTTCATCGTCAAAAAGAAGGTCCAAGGGATACAGTAAACCTGAAGTGAAGCATCGGAAACTAAAACTGGACTCACAGGAGAGGTTCAAATCATTGAAAGTTAGAGTGTCAGTCCTCCAGTACTTAAGTCGGCATTGTGCCTTTTCTATTAAATTCGGATGCCATTTCTGTGCTTCATCGTCAATAAGAAGGTCCAAGGGATACAGTAAACCTGAAGTGAAGCATCGGAAACTAAAACTGTACTCACAGGAGAGGTTCAAATCATAGAAAGTTAGAGTGTCTGTCCTCTTGGAGTTAAGTCGGCATTGTGCATTTGTATTAAATTCGGATGAAATTTCTGTGTTTCATCGTCAATAAGAAGGTCCAAGGGATACAGTAAACCTGAAGTGAAGCATCGGAAACTAAAACTGGACTCACGGGAGATGTTCAAATCATTGGAAGTTAGAGTGTCAGTCCTCCAGTACTTAAGTCGGCATTGTTTCTTTTGTATTAAATTTGGATGCAGTTTCTGTGTTTCATCGTCAATAAGAAGATCCAAGGGATACAGTAAACCTGAAGTGAAGCATCGGAAACTAAAACTGGACTCACAGGAGAGGTTCAAATCATAGAAAGTTAGAGTGTCTGTCCTCTTGGAGTTAAGTCGGCATTGTGCATTTGTATTAAATTCGGATGAAATTTCTGTGTTTCATCGTCAATAAGAAGGTCCAAGGGATACAGTAAACCAGAAGTGAAGCATCGGAATCTAAAACTGGACTCACAGGAGGGGTTCAAATCATAGAAAGTTAGAATATCAGTCCTCTTGTACTTAAGTCGGCATTGTGCCTTTTGTATTAAATTCGGATGAAATTTCTGTATTTCATCGTCAATAAGAAGAACCAAGGGATACAGTAAACCTGAAGTGAAGCATCGGAAACTAAAACTGGACTCACACGAGAGGTTCAAATCATTGAAAGTTAGAGTGTCAGTCCTCCAGTACTTAAGTCGGCATTGTGTCTTTTGTATTAAATTCGGATGCAGTTTCTGTGTTTCATCGTCAATAAGAAGGTCCAAGGGATACAGTAAACCTGAAGTGAAGCATCGGAAACTAAAACTGGACTCACAGGAAAGGCTCAAATCATAGAAAGTTAGAGTGTCAGTCCTCTAGTACTTAAGTCGGCATTGTGCTTTTTGTATTAAATTCGGATGCAATTTCTGTGTTTCATTGTAAATAAGAAGGTCCAAGGGATACAGTAAACCTGAAGTGAAGCATCGGAAACTAAAACTGGACTCACATTTGTGGTTCAAATCATAGAAAGTTAGAGTGTCAGTCCTCTAGTACTTAAGTCGGCATTGTGAATTTTGTATTAAATTCGGATGCAATTTCTGTGTTTCATCGTCAATAAGAAGGTCCAAGGGATACAGTACACCTTAAGTGAAGCATCGGAATCTAAAACTGGACTCACAGGAGGGGTTCTAATCATAGAAAGTTAGAGTATCAGTCCTCTAGTACTTAAGACGGCATTGTGCCTTTTGTATTAAATTCGGATGCAATATCTGTGTTTCATCGTCAATAACAAGGTCCAAGGGATACAGTAAACCTGAAGTGAAGCATCGGAAACTATAACAGGACTCACAGGAGAGGTTCAAATCATAGAAAGTTAGAGTGTCAGTCCTCTAGTACATAAGTCGGCATTGAGGCTTTTGTATTAAATTCGGATGCAATTTCTGTATTTCATCGTCAATAAGAAGGTCCGAGGGATACAGTAAACCTGAAGTGAAGCATCGGAAACTAAAACTGGACTCACAGGAGAGGTTCAAATCATTGAAAGTTAGAGTGTCAGTCCTCCAGTACTTAAGTCGGCATTGTGCCTTTTCTATTAAATTCGGATGCCATTTCTGTGCTTCATCGTCAATAAGAAGGTCCAAGGGATACAGTAAACCTGAAGTGAAGCATCGGAAACTAAAACTGTACTCACAGGAGAGGTACAAATCATAGAAAGTTAGAGTGTCTGTCCTCTTGGAGTTAAGTCGGCATTGTGCATTTGTATTAAATTCGGATGAAATTTCTGTGTTTCATCGTCAATAAGAAGGTCCAAGGGATACAGTAAACCTGAAGTGAAGCATCGGAAACTAAAACTGGACTCACGGGAGATGTTCAAATCATTGGAAGTTAGAGTGTCAGTCCTCCAGTACTTAAGTCGGCATTGTTTCTTTTGTATTAAATTCGGATGCAGTTTCTGTGTTTCATCGTCAATAAGAAGATCCAAGGGATACAGTAAACCTGAAGTGAAGCATCGGAAACTAAAACTGGACTCACAGGAGAGGTTCAAATCATAGAAAGTTAGAGTGTCTGTCCTCTTGGAGTTAAGTCGGCATTGTGCATTTGTATTAAATTCGGATGAAATTTCTGTGTTTCATCGTCAATAAGAAGGTCCAAGGGATACAGTAAACCTGAAGTGAAGCATCGGAATCTAAAACTGGACTCACAGGAGGGGTTCAAATCATAGAAAGTTAGAGTATCAGTCCTCTTGTACTTAAGTCGGCATTGTGCCTTTTGTATTAAATTCGGATGAAATTTCTGTATTTCATCGTCAATAAGAAGGTCCAAGGGATACAGTAAACCTGAAGTGAAGCATCGGAAACTAAAACTGGACTCACAGGAGAGGTTCAAATCATAGAAAGTTCGAGTGTCAGTCCTCTAGTACTTAAGTCGGCATTGTGCCTTTTGTATTAAATTCGCATGAAATTTCTTTGTTTCATCGTCAATAAGAAGGTCCAAGGTATTCAGTACACCTGAAGTGAAGCATCGGAATCTTAAACTGGGCTCACAGAGGGGTTCAAATCATAGAAAGTTAGAGTAACAGTCCTCTTGTATTTACGTCGGCATTGTGCCTTTTGTATTAAATTCGGGTGTAATTTCTGTGATTCATCGTCAATAAGAAGGTTGAAGGTATACAGTAAACCTGAAGTGAAGCATCGGAATCTAAGACTGGACTCACCGGAGAGGTTCAAATCATAGAAAGATAGCGTGTCTGTCCTCTTGTACTTAAGTCGGCATTGTGCCTTTTGTATGAAATTCGGATGCAATTTCTGTGTTTCATCGTCAATAAGAAGGTGCAAGGGCTACAGAAAACCTGAAGTGTAGCATCGGAAGCTAAAACTGGACTCACAGGAGGGGTTCTAATCATAGAAAGTTAGAGTATCAGTCCTCTAGTACTCAAGACGGCATTGTGCCTTTTGTATTAAATTTGGATGCAATCTCTGTGTTTCATCGTCAATAAGAAGGTCCAAGGGATACAGTAAACCTGAAGTGAAGCATCGGAAACTATAACAGGACTCACAGGAGAGGTTCAAATCATAGAAAGTTAGAGTGTCAGTCCTCTAGTACATAAGTCGGCATTGAGGCTTTTGTATTAAATTCGGATGCAATTTCTGTGTTTCATCGTCAATAAGAAGGTCCAAGGGATATAGTAAACCTGAAGTGAAGCATCGGAAACTAAAACTGGACTCACAGGAGAGGTTCAAATCACAGAAAGTTAGAGTGTCAGTCCTCTAGTACTTAAGTCGGCATTGTGCCTTTTCTATTAAATTCGGATGCCATTTCTGTGCTTCATCGTCAATAAGAAGGTCCAAGGGATACAGTAAACCTGAAGTGAAGCATCGGAATCTAAAACTGGACTCACAGGAGGGGTTCAAATCATAGAAAGTTAGAGTATCAGTCCTCTTGTACTTACGTCGGCATTGTGCCTTTTGTATTAAATTCGGATGAAATTTCTGTGTTTCATCGTCAAAAAGAAGGTCCAAGGGATACAGTAAACCTGAAGTGAAGCATCGGAAACTAAAACTGGACTCACAGGAGAGGTTCAAATCATTGAAAGTTAGAGTGTCAGTCCTCCAGTACATAAGTCGGCATTGTGCCTTTTGTATTAAATTCGGATGCAATTTCTGTGTTTCATCGTCAATAAGAAGGTCCAAGGTATACAGTAAATCTGAAGTGAAGCATCGGAAACAAAAACTGGACTCAGAGGGGAGGTTCAAATCATAGAAAGTTAGATTGTCAGTCCTCTTGTACTTAAGTCGCCATTGTGCCTTTTGTATTAAATTCGGATGAAATTTCTGTGTTGCATCGTCAATAAGAAGGTCCAAGGTATACAGTACACCTGAAGTGAAGCATCGTAATCTGAAACTGGACTCACAGGAGGGGTTGAAATCATAGAAAGTTAGAGTGTCAGACCGCTTGTACGTAAGTCGGCATTGTGCCTTTTGTATTAAATTCGGATGCAATTTCTGTGTTTCATCGTCAATAAAAAGGTCCAAGGGATACAGTAAACCTGAAGTGAAGCATCGGAAACTAAAACTGGACTCACAGGAGAGGTTCAAATCATAGAAAGTTCGAGTGTCAGTCCTCTAGTACTTAAGTCGGCATTGTGCCTTTTGTATTAAATTCGCATGAAATTTCTTTGTTTCATCGTCAATAAGAAGGTCCAAGGTATTCAGTACACCTGAAGTGAAGCATCGGAATCTTAAACTGGGCTCACAGAGGGGTTCAAATCATAGAAAGTTAGAGTAACAGTCCTCTTGTATTTACGTCGGCATTGTGCCTTTTGTATTAAATTCGGGTGTAATTTCTGTTATTCATCGTCAATAAGAAGGTTGAAGGTATACAGTAAACCTGAAGTGAAGCATCGGAATCTAAGACTGGACTCACCGGAGAGGTTCAAATCATAGAAAGATAACGTGTCTGTCCTCTTGTACTTAAGTCGGCATTGTGCCTTTTGTATTAAATTCGGATGCAATTTCTGTGTTTCATCGTCAATAAGAAGGTGCAAGGGATACAGAAAACCTGAAGTGTAGCATCGGAAGCTAAAACTGGACTCACAGGAGAGGTTCAAATCATAGAAAGTTAGTGTGTCAGTCCACTAGTACTTACGTCGGCATTGTGCCTTTTGTATTAAACTCGGATGCAATTTCTGTGTTTCATCGTCAATAAGAAGTTCCAAGGGATACAGTACACCTTAAGTGTAGCATCGGAATATGAAACTGGACTCACAGGAGGGGTTCTAATCATAGAAAGTTAGAGTATCAGTCCTCTAGTACTTAAGACGGCATTGAGGCTTTTGTATTAAATTCGGATGCAATTTCTGTGTTTCATCGTCAATAAGAAGGTCCAAGGGATACAGTAAACCTGAAGTGAAGCATCGGAAACTAAAACTGGACTCACAGGAGAGGTTCAAATCATAGAAAGTTAGAGTGTCAGTCCTCTAGTACTTAAGTCGGCATTGTGCCTTTTGTATTAAATTCGGATGAAATTTCTGTGTTTCATCGTCAATAAGAAGGTCCAAGGGATACAGAAAACCTGAAGTGAAGCATCGGAAACTAAAACTGGACTCACAGGAGAGGTTCAAATCATTGAAAGTTAGAGTGTCAGTCCTCCAGTACTTAAGTCGGCATTGTGCCTTTTGTATTAAATTCGGATGAAATTTCTGTATATCATCGTCAATAAGAAGGTCCAAGGGATACAGTAAACCTGAAGTGAAGCATCGGAATCTAAAACTGGACTCACAGGAGGGGTTCTAATCATAGAAAGTTAGAGTATCAGTCCTCTAGTACTCAAGACGGCATTGTGCCTTTTGTATTAAATTTGGATGCAATCTCTGTGTTTCATCGTCAATAAGAAGGTCCAAGGGATACAGTAAACCTGAAGTGAAGCATCGGAAACTATAACAGGACTCACAGGAGAGGTTCAAATCATAGAAAGTTAGAGTGTCAGTCCTCTAGTACATAAGTCGGCATTGAGGCATTTGTATTAAATTCGGATGCAATTTCTGTGTTTCATCGTCAATAAGAAGGTCCAAGGGATATAGTAAACCTGAAGTGAAGCATCGGAAACTAAAATTGGACTCACAGGAGAGGTTCAAATCACAGAAAGTTAGAGTGTCAGTCCTCTAGTACTTAAGTCGGCATTGTGCCTTTTCTATTAAATTCGGATGCCATTTCTGTGCTTCATCGTCAATAAGAAGGTCCAAGGGATACAGTAAACCTGAAGTGAAGCATCGGAATCTAAAACTGGACTCACAGGAGGGGTTCAAATCATAGAAAGTTAGTGTATCAGTCCTCTTGTACTTACGTCGGCATTGTGCCTTTTGTATTAAATTCGGATGAAATTTCTGTGTTTCATCGTCAAAAAGAAGGTCCAAGGGATACAGTAAACATGAAGTGAAGCATCGGAAACTAAAACTGGACTCACAGGAGAGGTTCAAATCATTGAAAGTTAGAGTGTCAGTCCTCCAGTACATAAGTCGGCATTGTGCCTTTTGTATTAAATTCGGATGCAATTTCTGTGTTTCATCGTCAATAAGAAGGTCCAAGGGATACAGTAAACCTGAAATGAAGCATCGGAAACTAAAACTGTACTCACAGGAGAGGTTCAAATCATAGAAAGTTAGAGTGTCTGTCCTCTTGGAGTTAAGTCGGCATTGTGCATTTGTATTAAATTCGGATGAAATTTCTGTGTTTCATCGTCAATAAGAAGGTCCAAGGGATACAGTAAACCAGAAGTGAAGCATCGGAAACTAAAACTGGACTCACGGGAGATGTTCAAATCATTGAAAATTAGAGTGTCAGTCCTCCAGTACTTAAGTCGGCATTGTGTCTTTTGTATTAAATTCGAATGCAGTTTCTGTGTTTCATCGTCAATAAGAAGGTCCAAGGGATACAGTAAACCTGAAGTGAAGCATCGGAAACTAAAACTGGACTCACAGGAGAGGTTCAAATCATAGAAAGTTAGAGTGTCTGTCCTCTTGGAGTTAAGTCGGCATTGTGCATTTGTATCAAATTCGGATGAAATTTCTGTGTTTCATCGTCAATAAGAAGGTCCAAGGGATACAGTAAACCTGAAGTGAAGCATCGGAATCTAAAACTGGACTCACAGGAGGGGTTCAAATCATAGAAAGTTAGAGTATCAGTCCTCTTGTACTTAAGTCGGCATTGTGCCTTTTGTATTAAATTCGGATGAAATTTCTGTATTTCATCGTCAATAAGAAGGTCCAAGGGATACAGTAAACCTGAAGTGAAGCATCGGAAACTAAAACTGGACTCACAGGAGAGGTTCAAATCATTGAAAGTTAGAGTGTCAGTCCTCTAGTACTTAAGTCGGCATTGTGTCTTTTGTATTAAATTCGAATGCTGTTTCTGTGTTTCATCGTCAATAAGAAGGTCCAAGGGATACAGTAAACCTGAAGTGAAGCATCGGAAACTAAAACTGGACTCACAGGAAAGGCTCAAATCATAGAAAGTTAGAGTGTCAGTCCTCTAGTACTTAAGTCGGCATTGTGCCTTTTGTATTAAATTCGGATGCAATTTCTGTGTTTCATTGTAAATAAGAAGGTCCAAGGGATACAGTAAACCTGAAGTGAAGCATCGGAAACTAAAACTGGACTCACATTTGTGGTTCAAATCATAGAAAGTTAGAGTGTCAGTCCTCTAGTACTTAAGTCGGCATTGTGAATTTTGTATTAAATTCGGATGCAATTTCTGTGTTTCATCGTCAATAAGAAGGTCCAAGGGATACAGTAAACCTGAAGTGAAGCATCGGAATCTAAAACTGGACTCACTGGAGGGGTTCAAATCATAGAAAGTTAGAGTTTCAGTACTCTAGCACTTAAGTCGGCATTGTGCCTTTTGTATTAAATTCGGATGGAATTTCTGTGTTTCATCGTGAATAAGCAGGTCCAAGGTATACAGTAAATCTGAAGTGAAGCATCGGAAACAAAAACTGGACTCAGAGGAGAGGTTCAAATCATAGAAAGTTAGATTGTCAGTCCTCTTGTACTTAAGTCCCCATTGTGCCTTTTGTATTAAATTCGGATGAAATTTCTGTGTTGCATCGTCAATAAGAAGGTCCAAGGTATACAGTACACCTGAAGTGAAGCATCGTAATCTGAAACTGGACTCACAGGAGGGGTTGAAATCATAGAAAGTTAGAGTGTCAGACCGCTTGTACGTAAGTCGGCATTGTGCCTTTTGTATTAAATTCGGATGCAATTTCTGTGTTTCATCGTCAATAAAAAGGTCCAAGGGATACAGTAAACCTGAAGTGAAGCATCGGAAACTAAAACTGGACTCACAGGAGAGGTTCAAATCATAGAAAGTTCGAGTGTCAGTCCTCTAGTACTTAAGTCGGCATTGTGCCTTTTGTATTAAATTCGGATGAAATTTCTTTGTTTCATCGTCAATAAGAAGGTCCAAGGTATTCAGTACACCTGAAGTGAAGCATCGGAATCTTAAACTGGGCTCACAGAGGGGTTCAAATCATAGAAAGTTAGAGTAACAGTCCTCTTGCATTTACGTCGGCATTGTGCCTTTTGTATTAAATTCGGGTGTAATTTCTGTGATTCATCGTCAATAAGAAGGTTGAAGGTATACAGTAAACCTGAAGTGAAGCATCGGAATCTAAGACTGGACTCACCGGAGAGGTTCAAATCATAGAAAGATAGCGTGTCTGTCCTCTTGTACTTAAGTCGGCATTGTGCCTTTTGTATTAAATTCGGATGCAATTTCTGTGTTTCATCGTCAATAAGAAGGTGCAAGGGATACAGAAAACCTGAAGTGTAGCATCGGAAGCTAAAACTGGACTCACAGGAGAGGTTCAAATCATAGAAAGTTAGAGTGTCAGTCCTCTAGTACTTACGTCGGCATTGTGCCTTTTGTATTAAACTCGGATGCAATTTCTGTGTTTCATCGTCAATAAGAAGTTCCAAGGGATACAGTACACCTTAAGTGAAGCATCGGAATATGAAACTGGACTCACAGGAGGGATTCTAATCACAGAAAGTTAGAGTATCAGTCCTCTAGTACTTAAGACGGCATTGTGCCTTTTGTATTTAATTCGGTTGCAATCTCTGTGTTTCATCATCATTAAGAAGGTCCAAGGGATACAGTAAACCTGAAGTGAAGCATCGGAAATCAAAACAGGACTCACAGGAGAGGTTCAAATCACAGAAAGTTAGAGTGTCAGTCCTCTAGTACATAAGTCGGCATTGAGGCTTTTGTATTAAATTCGGATGCAATTTCTGTGTTTCATCGTCAATAAGAAGGTCCAAGGGATACAGTAAACCTGAAGTGAAGCATCGGAAACTAAAACTGGACTCACAGGAGAGGTTCAAATCATAGAAAGTTAGAGTGTCAGTCCTCTTGTACTTAAGTCGGCATTGTGCCTTTTGTATTAAATTCGGATGAAATTTCTGTGTTTCATCGTCAATAAGAAGGTCCAAGGGATACAGTAAAACTGAAGTGAAGCATCGGAAACTAAAACTGGACTCACAGGAGAGGTTCAAATCATTGAAAGTTAGAGTGTCACTCCTCCAGTACTTAAGTCGGCATTGTGCCTTTTGTATTAAATTCGGATGAAATTTCTGTATATCATCGTCAATAAGAAGGTCCAAGGGATACAGTAAACCTGAAGTGAAGCATCGGAATCTAAAACTGGACTCACAGGAGGGGTTCTAATCATAGAAAGTTAGAGTATCAGTCCTCTAGTACTCAAGACGGCATTGTGCCTTTTGTATTAAATTCGGATGCAATCTCCGTGTTTCATCGTCAATTAGAAGGTCCAAGGGATACAGTAAACCTGAAGTGAAGCATCGGAAACTATAACAGGACTCACAGGAGAGGTTCAAATCATAGAAAGTTAGAGTGTCAGTCCTCTAGTACATAAGTCGGCATTGTGTCTTTTGTATTAAATTCGGATGCAATTTCTGTGTTTCATCGTCAATAAGAAGGTCCAAGGGATATAGTAAACCTGAAGTGAAGCATCGGAAACTAAAACTGGACTCACGGGAGAGGTTCAAATCATAGAAAGTTAGAGTGTCAGTCCTCAAGTACTTAAGTCGGCATTGTGCCTTTTCTATTAAATTCGGATGCCATTTCTGTGCTTCATCGTCAATAAGAAGGTCCAAGGGATACAGTAAACCTGAAGTGAAGCATCGGAATCTAAAACTGGACTCACAGGAGGGGTTCAAATTATAGAAAGTTAGAGTGTCAGTCCGCTTGTACGTAAGTCGGCATTGTGCCTTTTGTATTAAATTCGGATGCAGTTTCTGTGTTTCATCGTCAATAAGAAGGTCCAAGGGATACAGTAAACCTGAAGTGAAGCATCGGAAACTAAAACTGGACTCACAGGAGAGGTTCAAATCAAAGAAAGTTAGAGTGTCAGTCCTCTAGTACATAAGTCGGCATTGTGCCTTTTGTATTAAATTCGGATGCAATTTCTGTGTTTCATCGTAAATAAGAAGGTCCAAGGGGTACAGTAAACCTGAAGTGAAGCATCGGAAACTAAAACTGGACTCACATTTGTGGTTCAAATCATAGAAAGTTAGAGTGTCAGTCCTCTAGTACTTAAGTCGGCATTGTGAATTTTGTATTAAATTCGGATGCAATTTCTGTGTTTCATCGTCAATAAGAAGGTCCAAGGGATACAGTAAAACTTAAGTGAAGCATCGGAATCTAAAAGTGGACTCACTGGAGGGGTTCAAATCATAGAAAGTTAGAGTTTCAGTACTCTAGCACTTAAGTCGGCATTGTGCCTTTTGTATTAAATTCGGATGCAATTTCTGTGTTTCATCGTGAATAAGCAGGTCCAAGGTATACAGTAAAGCTGAAGTGATGCATCGGAAACTAAAACTGGACTCACAGGAGAGGTTCAAATCATAGAAAGTTAGAGTGTCAGTCCTCTTGTACTTAAGTCGCCATTGTGCCTTTTGTATTAAATTCGGATGAAATTTCTGTGTTGCATCGTCAATAAGAAGGTCCAAGGTATACAGTACACCTGAAGTGAAGCATCGTAATCTGAAACTGGACTCACAGGAGGGGTTCAAATCATAGAATGTTAGAGTGTCAGTCCGCTTGTACGTAAGTCGGCATTGTGCCTTTTGTATTAAATTCGGATGCAATTTCTGTATTTCATCGTCAATAAGAAGGTCCAAGGGATACAGTAAACCTGAAGTGAAGCATCGGAAACTAAAACAGGACTCACAGGAGAGGTTCAAATCATAGAAAGTTAGAGTGTCAGTCCTCTAGTACATAAGTCGGCATTGAGGCTTTTGTATTAAATTCGGATGCAATTTCTGTGTTTCATCGTCAATAAGAAGGTCCAAGGGATACAGTAAACCTGAAGTGAAGCATCGGAAACTAAAACTGGACTCACAGGAGAGGTTTAAATCATAGAAAGTTAGAGTGTCAGTCCTCTAGTACTTAAGTCGGCATTGTGCCTTTTGTATTAAATTCGGATGAAATTTCTGTGTTTCATCGTCAATAAGAAGGTCCAAGGGATACAGTAAACCTGAAGTGAAGCATCGGAAACTAAAACTGGACTCACAGGAGAGGTTCAAATCATTGAAAGTTAGAGTGTCAGTCCTCCAGTACTTAAGTCGGCATTGTGCCTTTTGTATTAAATTCGGATGAAATTCCTGTATATCATCGTCAATAAGAAGGTCCAAGGGATACAGTAAACCTGAAGTGAAGCATCGGAATCTAAAACTGGACTCACAGGAGGGGTTCTAATCATAGAAAGTTAGAGTATCAGTCCTCTAGTACTCAAGACGGCATTGTGCCTTTTGTATTAAATTCGGATGCAATCTCTGTGTTTCATCGTCAATAAGAAGGTCCAAGGGATACAGTAAACCTGAAGTGAAGCATCGGAAACTATAACAGGACTCACAGGAGAGGTTCAAATCATAGAAAGTTAGAGTGTCAGTCCTCTTGTACATAGGTCGGCATTGAGGCTTTTGTATTAAATTCGGATGCAATTTCTGTGTTTCATCGTCAATAAGAAGGTCCAAGGGATATAGTAAACCTGAAGTGAAGCATCGGAAACTAAAACTGGACTCACAGGAGAGGTTCAAATCATAGAAAGTTAGAGTGTCAGTCCTCTAGTACTTAAGTCGGCATTGTGCCTTTTCTATTAAATTCGGATGCCATTTCTGTGCTTCATCGTCAATAAGATGGTCCAAGGGATACAGTAAACCTGAAGTGAAGCATCGGAATCTAAAACTGGACTCACAGGAGGGGTTCAAATCATAGAAAGTTAGAGTATCAGTCCTCTTGTACTTACGTCGGCATTGTGCCTTTTGTATTAAATTCGGATGAAATTTCTGTGTTTCATCGTCAATAAGAATGTCCAAGGGATACAGTAAACCTGAAGTGAAGCATCGGAAACTAAAACTGGACTCACATTTGTGGTTCAAATCATAGAAAGTTAGAGTGTCAGTCCTCTAGTACTTAAGTCGGCATTGTGAATTTTGTATTAAATTCGGATGCAATTTCTGTGTTTCATCGTCAATAAGAAGGTCCAAGGGATACAGTAAACCTGAAGTGAAGCATCGGAATCTAAAACTGGACTCACTGGAGGGGTTCAAATCATAGAAACTTAGAGTTTCAGTACTCTAGCACTTATGTCGGCATTGTGCCTTTTGTGTTAAATTCGGATGCAATGTCTGTGTTTCATCGTGAATAAGCAGGTCCAAGGTATACAGTTAACCTGAAGTGAAGCATCGGATACTAAAACTGGACTCACAGGAGAGGTTCAAATCATAGAAAGTTAGAGTGTCAGTCCTCTTGCACTTAAGTCGCCATTGTGCCTTTTGTATTAAATTCGGATGAAATTTCTGTGTTGCATCGTCAATAAGAAGGTCCAAGGTATACAGTACACCTGAAGTGAAGCATCGTAATCTGAAACTGGACTCACAGGAGGGGTTCAAATCATAGAAAGTTAGAGTGTCAGTCCACTTGTACGTAAGTCGGCGTTGTGCCTTTTGTATTAAATTCGGATGCAGTTTCTGTGTTTCATCGTCAATAAGAAGGTCCAAGGGATACAGTAAACCTGAAGTGAAGCATCGGAAACTAAAACTGGACTCACAGGAGAGGTTCAAATCATAGAAAGTTAGAGTGTCAGTCCTCTAGTACATAAGTCGGCATTGTGCCTTTTGTATTAAATTCGGATGCAATTTCTGTGTTTCATCGTAAATAAGAAGGTCCTAGGGATACAGTAAACCTGAAGTGAAGCATCGGAAACTAAAACTGGACTCACATTTGTGGTTCAAATCATAGAAAGTTAGAGTGTCAGTCCTCTAGTACTTAAGTCGGCATTGTGAATGTTGTATTAAATTCGGGTGTAATTTCTGTGTTTCATCGTCAACAAGAAGGTTTAAGGTATACAGTAAACCTGAAGTGAAGCATCGGAATCTAAGACTGGACTCACCGGAGAGGTTCGAATCATAGAAAGACATCGTGTCTGTCCTCTTGTACTTAAGTCGGCATTGTGCCTTTTGTATTAAATTCGGATGCATCCTGTGTTTCATCGTCAATAAGAAGGTCCAAGGGATACAGAAAACCTGAAGTGAAGCATCGGAAACTATAACAGGACTCACAGGAGAGGTTCAAATCATAGAAAGTTAGAGTGTCAGTCCTCTAGTACATAAGTCGGCATTGAGGCTTTTGTATTAAATTCGGATGCAATTTCTGTGTTTCATCGTCAATAAGAAGGTCCAAGGGATATAGTAAACCTGAGTGAAGCATTGGAAACTAAAACTGGACTCACAGGAGAGGTTCAAATCATAGAAAGTTAGAGTGTCAGTCCTCTAGTACTTAAGTCGCCATAGTACCTTTTCTATTAAATTCGGATGCCATTTCTGTGCTTCATCGTCAATAAGAAGGTCCAAGGGATACAGTAAACCTGAAGTGAAGCATTGGAATCTAAAACTGGACTCACAGGAGGGGTTCAAATCATAGAAAGTTAGAGTATCAGTCCTCTTGTACTTACGTCGGCATTGTGCCTTTTGTATTAAATTCGGATGCAATTTCTGTGTTTCATCGTCAATAAGAAGGTCCAAGGGGTACAGTAAACCTGAAGTGAAGCATCGGAAACTAAAACTGGACTCACAGGAGAGGTTCAAATCATAGAAAGTTAGAGTGTCTGTCCTGTTGGAGTTAAGTCGGCATTGTGCATTTGTATTAAATTCGGATGAAATTTCTGTGTTTTATCGTCAATAGGAAGGTCCAAGGGATACAATAAACCTGAAGTGAAGCATCGGAAACTAAAACTGGACTCACGGGAGATGTTCAAATCATTGAAAGTTAGAGTGTCAGTCCTCCAGTACTTAAGTCGGCATTGTGTCTTTCGTATTAAATTCGGATGCAGTTTCTGTGTTTCATCGTCAATAAGAAGGTCCAAGGGATACAGTAAACCTGAAGTGAAGCATCGGAATCTTAAACTGGACTCACAGAGGGGTTGAAATCATAGAAAGTTAGAGTAACAGTCCTCTTGTATTTAAGTCGGCATTGTGCCTTTTGTATTAAATTCGGGTGTAATTTCTGTGTTTCATCGTCAATAAGAAGGTTTAAGGTATACAGTAAACCTGAAGTGAAGCATCGGAATCTAAGACTGGACTCACCGGAAAGGTTCAAATCATAGAAAGACAGCGTGTCTGTCCTCTTGTACTTAAGTTGGCATTGTGCCTTTTGTATTAAATTCGGATGCAATTTCTGTGTTTCATCGTCAATAAGAAGGTGCAAGGGATACAGAAAACCTGAAGTGTAGCATCGGAAGCTAAAACTGGACTCACAGGAGAGGTTCAAATCATAGAAAGTTAGAGTGTCAGTCCTCTAGTACTTACGTCGGCATTGTGCCTTTTGTATTAAACTCGGATGCAATTTCTGTGTTTCATCGTCAATAAGAAGTACCAAGGGATACAGTACACCTTACGTGAAGCATCGAAATCTAAAACTAGACTAACTGGAGGGGTTCTAATCATAGAAAGTTAGAGTATCAGTCCTCTAGTACTTAAGACGGCATTGTGCCTTTTGTATTAAATTCGGATGAAATCTCTGTGTTTCATCGTCAATAAGAAGGTCCAAGGGATACAGTAAACCTGAAGTGAAGCATCAGAAACTATAACAGGACTCACAGGAGAGGTTCAAATCATAGAAAGTTAGAGTGTCAGTCCTTTAGTACATAAGTCGGCATTGAGGCTTTTGTATTAAATTCGGATGCAATTTCTGTGTTACATCGTCAATAAGAAGGTCCAAGGGATATAGTAAACCTGAAGTGAAGCATCGGAAACTAAAACTGGACTCACAGGAGAGGTTCAAATCATAGAAAGTTAGAGTGTCAGTCCTCTAGTACTTAAGTCGGCATTGTGCCTTTTCTATTAAATTCGGATGCCATTTCTGTGCTTCATCGTCAATAAGAAGGTCCAAGGGATACAGTAATCCTGAAGTGAAGCATCGGAATCTAAAACTGGACTCACAGGAGGGGTTCAAATCGTAGAAAGTTACAGTATCAGTCCTCTTGTACTTACGTCGGCATTGTGCCTTTTGTATTAAATTCGGATGAAATTTCTGTGTTTCATCGTCAATATGAAGGTCCAAGGGATACAGTAAACCTGAAGTGAAGCATCGGAAACTAAAACTGGACTCACAGGAGGGGTTCAAATCATTGAAAGTTAGAGTGTCAGTCCTCCAGTACATAAGTCGGCATTGTGCCTTTTGTATTAAATTCGGATGCAATTTCTGTGTTTCATCGTCAATAAGAAGGTCCAAGGGATACAGTAAACCTGAAGTGAAGCATCGGAAACTAAAACTGGACTCACAGGAGAGGTTCAAATCATAGAAAGTTAGAGTGTCTGTCCTCTTGGAGTTAAGTCGGCATTGTGCATTTGTATTAAATTCGGATGAAATTTCTGTGTTTCATCGTCAATAAGAAGGTCCAAGGGATACAGTAAACCTGAAGTGAAGCTTCGGAAACTAAAACTGGACTCACGGGAGATGTTCAAATCATTGAAAGTTAGAGTGTCAGTCCTCCAGTACTTAAGTCGGCATTGTGTCTTTTGTATTAAATTCGGATGCAGTTTCTGTGTTTCATCGTCAATAAGAAGGTCCAAGGGATACAGTAAACCTGAAGTGAAGCATCGGAAACTAAAACTGGACTCACAGGAGAGGTTCAAATCATAGAAAGTTAGAATGTCCGTCCTCTAGTACTTCAATCGGCATTGTGCCTTTTCTATTAAATTCGGATGCATTTCCTGTGTTTCATCGTAAATAAGAAGGTCCAAGGGATACAGTAAACCTGAAGTGAAGCATCGGAAACTAAAACTGGACTCACATTTGTGGTTCACATCATAGGAAGTTAGAGTGTCAGTCCTCTAGTACTTAAGTCGGCATTGTGTCTTTCGTATTAAATTCGGATGCAGTTTCTGTGTTTCATCGTCAATAAGAAGGTCCAAGGGATACAGTAAACCTGAAGTGAAGCATCGGAATCTTAAACTGGACTCACAGAGGGGTTGAAATCATAGAAAGTTAGAGTAACAGTCCTCTTGTATTTAAGTCGGCATTGTGCCTTTTGTATTAAATTCGGGTGTAATTTCTGTGTTTCATCGTCAATAAGAAGGTTTAAGGTATACAGTAAACCTGAAGTGAAGCATCGGAATCTAAGACTGGACTCACCGGAGAGGTTCAAATCATAGAAAGACAGCGTGTCTGTCCTCTTGTACTTAAGTTGGCATTGTGCCTTTTGTATTAAATTCGGATGCAATTTCTGTGTTTCATCGTCAATAAGAAGGTGCAAGGGATACAGAAAACCTGAAGTGTAGCATCGGAAGCTAAAACTGGACTCACAGGAGAGGTTCAAATCATAGAAAGTTAGAGTGTCAGTCCTCTAGTACTTACGTCGGCATTGTGCCTTTTGTATTAAACTCGGATGCAATTTCTGTGTTTCATCGTCAATAAGAAGTACCAAGGGATACAGTACACCTTAAGTGAAGCATCGAAATCTAAAACTAGACTCACTGGAGGGGTTCTAATCATAGAAAGTTAGAGTATCAGTCCTCTAGTACTTAAGACGGCATTGTGCCTTTTGTATTAAATTCGGATGAAATCTCTGTGTTTCATCGTCAATAAGAAGGTCCAAGGGATACAGTAAACCTGAAGTGAAGCATCGGAAACTATAACAGGACTCACAGGAGAGGTTCAAATCATAGAAAGTTAGAGTGTCAGTCCTTTAGTACATAAGTCGGCATTGAGGCTTTTGTATTAAATTCGGATGCAATTTCTGTGTTACATCGTCAATAAGAAGGTCCAAGGGATATAGTAAACCTGAAGTGAAGCATCGGAAACTAAAACTGGACTCACAGGAGAGGTTCAAATCATAGAAAGTTAGAGTGTCAGTCCTCTAGTACTTAAGTCGGCATTGTGCCTTTTCTATTAAATTCGGATGCCATTTCTGTGCTTCATCGTCAATAAGAAGGTCCAAGGGATACAGTAAACCTGAAGTGAAGCATCGGAATCTAAAACTGGACTCACAGGAGGGGTTCAAATCATAGAAAGTTACAGTATCAGTCCTCTTGTACTTACGTCGGCATTGTGCCTTTTGTATTATATTCGGATGAAATTTCTGTGTTTCATCGTCAATATGAAGGTCCAAGGGATACAGTAAACCAGAAGTGAAGCATCGGAAACTAAAACTGGACTCACAGGAGAGGTTCAAATCATTGAAAGTTAGAGTGTCAGTCCTCCAGTACATAAGTCGGCATTGTGCCTTTTGTATTAAATTCGGATGCAATTTCTGTGTTTCATCGTCAATAAGAAGGTCCAAGGGATACAGTAAACCTGAAGTGAAGCATCGGAAACTAAAACTGGACTCACAGGAGAGGTTCAAATCATAGAAAGTTAGAGTGTCTGTCCTCTTGGAGTTAAGTCGGCATTGTGCATTTGTATTAAATTCGGATGAAATTTCTGTGTTTCATCGTCAATAAGAAGGTCCAAGGGATACAGTAAACCTGAAGTGAAGCATCGGAATCCAAAACTGGACTCACTGGAGGGGTTCAAATCATAGAAAGTTAGAGTTTCAGTACTCTAGCACTTAAGTCGGCATTGTGCCTTTTGTATTAAATTCGGATGCAATATCTGTGTTTCATCGTGAATAAGCAGGTCCAAGGTATACAGTTAACCTGAAGTGAAGCATCGGAAACTAAAACTGGACTCACAGGAGAGGTTCAAATCATAGAAAGTTAGAATGTCAGTCCTCTTGTACTTAAGTCGCCATTGTGCCTTTTGTATTAAATTCGGATGCAATTTCTGTGTTTCATCGTCAATAAGAAGGTCCAAGGGATACAGTAAACCTGAAGTGAAGCATCGGAATCTAAAACTGGACTCACAGGAGGGGTTCAAATCATAGAAAGTTAGAGTATCAGTCCTCTTGTACTTACGTCGGCATTGTGCCTTTTGTATTAAATTCGGATGAAATATCTGTGTTTCATCGTCAATAAGAAGGTCCAAGGGATACAGTAAACCTGAAGTGAAGCATCGGAAACTAAAACTGGACTCACAGGAGAGGTTCAAATCATTGAAAGTTAGAGTGTCAGTCCTCCAGTACATAAGTCGGCATTGTGCCTTTTGTATTAAAATCGGATGCAATTTCTGTGTTTCATCGTCAATAAGAAGGTCCAAGGGATACAGTAAACCTGAAGTGAAGCATCGGAAACTAAAACTGGACTCACAGGAGAGGTTCAAATCATAGAAAGTTAGAGTGTCAGTCCTCTAGTACTTAAGTCGGCATTGTGCCTTTTCTATTAAATTCGGATGCCATTTCTGTGCTTCATCGTCAATAAGAAGGTCCAAGGGATACAGTAAACCTGAAGTGAAGCATCGGAATCTAAAACTGGACTCACAGGAGGGGTTCAAATCATAGAAATTTACAGTATCAGTCCTCTTGTACTGACGTCGGCATTGTGCCTTTTGTATTAAATTCGGATGAAATTTCTGTGTTTCATCGTCAATATGAAGGTCCAAGGGATACAGTAAACCTGAAGTGAAGCATCGGAAACTAAAACTGGACTCACAGGAGAGGTTCAAATCATTGAAAGTTAGAGTGTCAGTCCTCCAGTACATAAGTCGGCATTGTGCCTTTTGTATTAAATTCGGATGCAATTTCTGTGTTTCATCGTCAATAAGAAGGTCCAAGGGATACAGTAAACCTGAAGTGAAGCATCGGAATCTAAAACTGGACTCACAGGAGGGGTTCAAATCATAGAAAGTTACAGTATCAGTCCTCTTGTACTTACGTCGGCATTGTGCCTTTTGTATTATATTCGGATGAAATTTCTGTGTTTCATCGTCAATATGAAGGTCCAAGGGATACAGTAAACCAGAAGTGAAGCATCGGAAACTAAAACTGGACTCACAGGAGAGGTTCAAATCATTGAAAGTTAGAGTGTCAGTCCTCCAGTACATAAGTCGGCATTGTGCCTTTTGTATTAAATTCGGATGCAATTTCTGTGTTTCATCGTCAATAAGAAGGTCCAAGGGATACAGTAAACCTGAAGTGAAGCATCGGAAACTAAAACTGGACTCACAGGAGAGGTTCAAATCATAGAAAGTTAGAGTGTCTGTCCTCTTGGAGTTAAGTCGGCATTGTGCATTTGTATTAAATTCGGATGAAATTTCTGTGTTTCATCGTCAATAAGAAGGTCCAAGGGATACAGTAAACCTGAAGTGAAGCATCGGAATCCAAAACTGGACTCACTGGAGGGGTTCAAATCATAGAAAGTTAGAGTTTCAGTACTCTAGCACTTAAGTCGGCATTGTGCCTTTTGTATTAAATTCGGATGCAATTTCTGTGTTTCATCGTCAATAAGAAGGTCCAAGGGATACAGTAAACCTGAAGTGAAGCATCGGAATCTAAAACTGGACTCACAGGAGGGGTTCAAATCATAGAAAGTTAGAGTATCAGTCCTCTTGTACTTACGTCGGCATTGTGCCTTTTGTATTAAATTCGGATGAAATATCTGTGTTTCATCGTCAATAAGAAGGTCCAAGGGATACAGTAAACCTGAAGTGAAGCATCGGAAACTAAAACTGGACTCACAGGAGAGGTTCAAATCATTGAAAGTTAGAGTGTCAGTCCTCCAGTACATAAGTCGGCATTGTGCCTTTTGTATTAAAATCGGATGCAATTTCTGTGTTTCATCGTCAATAAGAAGGTCCAAGGGATACAGTAAACCTGAAGTGAAGCATCGGAAACTAAAACTGGACTCACAGGAGAGGTTCAAATCATAGAAAGTTAGAGTGTCAGTCCTCTAGTACTTAAGTCGGCATTGTGCCTTTTCTATTAAATTCGGATGCCATTTCTGTGCTTCATCGTCAATAAGAAGGTCCAAGGGATACAGTAAACCTGAAGTGAAGCATCGGAATCTAAAACTGGACTCACAGGAGGGGTTCAAATCATAGAAATTTACAGTATCAGTCCTCTTGTACTGACGTCGGCATTGTGCCTTTTGTATTAAATTCGGATGAAATTTCTGTGTTTCATCGTCAATATGAAGGTCCAAGGGATACAGTAAACCTGAAGTGAAGCATCGGAAACTAAAACTGGACTCACAGGAGAGGTTCAAATCATTGAAAGTTAGAGTGTCAGTCCTCCAGTACATAAGTCGGCATTGTGCCTTTTGTATTAAATTCGGATGCAATTTCTGTGTTTCATCGTCAATAAGAAGGTCCAAGGGATACAGTAAACCTGAAGTGAAGCATCGGAATCTAAAACTGGACTCACAGGAGGGGTTCAAATCATAGAAAGTTACAGTATCAGTCCTCTTGTACTTACGTCGGCATTGTGCCTTTTGTATTATATTCGGATGAAATTTCTGTGTTTCATCGTCAATATGAAGGTCCAAGGGATACAGTAAACCAGAAGTGAAGCATCGGAAACTAAAACTGGACTCACAGGAGAGGTTCAAATCATTGAAAGTTAGAGTGTCAGTCCTCCAGTACATAAGTCGGCATTGTGCCTTTTGTATTAAATTCGGATGCAATTTCTGTGTTTCATCGTCAATAAGAAGGTCCAAGGGATACAGTAAACCTGAAGTGAAGCATCGGAAACTAAAACTGGACTCACAGGAGAGGTTCAAATCATAGAAAGTTAGAGTGTCTGTCCTCTTGGAGTTAAGTCGGCATTGTGCATTTGTATTAAATTCGGATGAAATTTCTGTGTTTCATCGTCAATAAGAAGGTCCAAGGGATACAGTAAACCTGAAGTGAAGCATCGGAATCCAAAACTGGACTCACTGGAGGGGTTCAAATCATAGAAAGTTAGAGTTTCAGTACTCTAGCACTTAAGTCGGCATTGTGCCTTTTGTATTAAATTCGGATGCAATTTCTGTGTTTCATCGTCAATAAGAAGGTCCAAGGGATACAGTAAACCTGAAGTGAAGCATCGGAATCTAAAACTGGACTCACAGGAGGGGTTCAAATCATAGAAAGTTAGAGTATCAGTCCTCTTGTACTTACGTCGGCATTGTGCCTTTTGTATTAAATTCGGATGAAATATCTGTGTTTCATCGTCAATAAGAAGGTCCAAGGGATACAGTAAACCTGAAGTGAAGCATCGGAAACTAAAACTGGACTCACAGGAGAGGTTCAAATCATTGAAAGTTAGAGTGTCAGTCCTCCAGTACATAAGTCGGCATTGTGCCTTTTGTATTAAAATCGGATGCAATTTCTGTGTTTCATCGTCAATAAGAAGGTCCAAGGGATACAGTAAACCTGAAGTGAAGCATCGGAAACTAAAACTGGACTCACAGGAGAGGTTCAAATCATAGAAAGTTAGAGTGTCAGTCCTCTAGTACTTAAGTCGGCATTGTGCCTTTTCTATTAAATTCGGATGCCATTTCTGTGCTTCATCGTCAATAAGAAGGTCCAAGGGATACAGTAAACCTGAAGTGAAGCATCGGAATCTAAAACTGGACTCACAGGAGGGGTTCAAATCATAGAAATTTACAGTATCAGTCCTCTTGTACTGACGTCGGCATTGTGCCTTTTGTATTAAATTCGGATGAAATTTCTGTGTTTCATCGTCAATATGAAGGTCCAAGGGATACAGTAAACCTGAAGTGAAGCATCGGAAACTAAAACTGGACTCACAGGAGAGGTTCAAATCATTGAAAGTTAGAGTGTCAGTCCTCCAGTACATAAGTCGGCATTGTGCCTTTTGTATTAAATTCGGATGCAATTTCTGTGTTTCATCGTCAATAAGAAGGTCCAAGGGATACAGTAAACCTGAAGTGAAGCATCGGAAACTAAAACTGGACTCACAGGAGAGGTTCAAATCATAGAAAGTTAGAGTGTCTGTCCTCTTGGAGTTAAGTCGGCATTGTGCATTTGTATTAAATTCGGATGAAATTTCTGTGTTTCATCGTCAATAAGAAGGTCCAAGGGATACAGTAAACCTGAAGTGAAGCATCGGAAACTAAAACTGGACTCACAGGAGAGGTTCAAATCATAGAAAGTTAGAGTGTCAGTCCTCTTGTACTTAAGTCGCCATTGTGCCTTTTGTATTAAATTCGGATGCAATTTCTGTGTTTCATCGTCAATAAGAAGGTCCAAGGGATACAGTAAACCTGAAGTGAAGCATCGGAATCTAAAACTGGACTCACAGGAGGGGTTCAAATCATAGAAAGTTAGAGTATCAGTCCTCTTGTACTTACGTCGGCATTGTGCCTTTTGTATTAAATTCGGATGAAATTTCTGTGTTTCATCGTCAATAAGAAGGTCCAAGAGATACAGTAAACCTGAAGTGAAGCATCGGAAACTAAAACTGGACTCACAGGAGAGGTTCAAATCATTGAAAGTTAGAGTGTCAGTCCTCCAGTACATAAGCCGGCATTGTGCCTTTTGTATTAAATTCGGATGAAATTTCTGTGTTTCATCGTCAATAAGAAGGTCCAAGGGATACAGTAAACCTGAAGTGAAGCATCGGAAACTAAAACTGGACTCACAGGAGAGGTTCAAATCATAGAAATTTAGAGTGTCTGTCCTCTTGGAGTTAAGTCGGCATTGTGCATTTGTATTAAATTCGGATGAAATTTATGTGTTTCATCGTCAATAAGAAGGTCCAAGGTATACAGTAAACCTGAAGTGAAGCATCAGAAACTAAAACTGGACTCACGGGAGATGTTCAAATCATTGAAAGTTAGAGTGTCAGTCCTCCAGTACTTAAGTCGGCATTGTGTCTTTTTTATTAAATTCGGATAAAGTTTCTGTGTTTCATCGTCAATCAGAAGGTCCAAGGGATACAGTAAACCTGAAGTGAAGCATCGGAAACTAAAACTGGACTCACATTTGTGGTTCAAATCATAGAAAGTTAGAGTTACAGTCCTCCAGTACTTAAGTCGGCATTGTGTCTTTTGTATTAAATTCGGATGAAATTTCTTAGTTTCATCGTCAATAAGAAGGTCCAAGGTATTCAGTACACCTGAAGTGAAGCATCGGAATCTTAAACTGGACTCACAGAGGGGTTCAAATCATAGAAAGTTAGAGTAACAGTCCTCTTGTATTTAAGTCGGCATTGTGCCTTTTGTATTAAATTCGGGTGTAATTTCTGTGTTTCATCGTCAATAAGAAGGTTTAAGGTATACAGTATACCTGATGTGAAGCATCGGAATCTAAGACTGGACTCACCGGAGAGGTTCAAATCATAGAAAGACAGCGTGTCTGTCCTCTTGTACTTAAGTCGGCATTGTGCCTTTTGTATTAAATTCGGATGCAATTTCTGTGTTTCATCGTCAATAAGAAGGTGCAAGGGAT
This sequence comes from Schistocerca americana, assembly GCF_021461395.2. Taxonomy (NCBI): domain Eukaryota; kingdom Metazoa; phylum Arthropoda; class Insecta; order Orthoptera; family Acrididae; genus Schistocerca; species Schistocerca americana. Next base: position 627,594 of record NW_025725972.1, read on the forward strand.
ACAGAAAACCTGAAGTGTAGCATCGGAAGCTAAAACTGGAATCACAGGAGAGGTTCTAATCATAGAAAGTTAGAGTGTCAGTCCTCTAGTACTTAAGACGGCATTGTGCATTTTGTATTAAATTCGGATGCAATTTCTGTGTTTCATCGTCAATAAGAAGGTCCAAGGGATACAGTAAACCTGAAGTGAAGCATCGGAAACCAAAACTGGACTCACAGGAGAGGTTCAAATCATAGAAAGTTAGAGTGTCTGTCCTCTTAGAGTTAAGTCGGCATTGTGCATTTGTATTAAATTCGGATGAAATTTCTGTGTTTCATCGTCAATAAGAAGGTCCAAGGGATACAGTAAACCTGAAGTGAAGCATCGGAAACTGAAACTGGACTCACGGGAGATGTTCAAATCATTGAGAGTTAGAGTGTCAGTCCTCCAGTACTTAAGTCGGCATTGTGTCTTTTGTATTAAATTCGGATGCAGTTTCTGTGTTTCATCGTCAATAAGAAGGTCCAAGGGATACAGTAAACCTGAAGTGAAGCATCGGAAACTAAAACTGGACTCACAGGAGAGGTTCAAATCATAGAAAATTAGAGTGTCAGTCCTCTAGTACTTAAATCGGCATTGTGCCTTTTGTATTAAATTCGGATGCAATTTCTGTGTTTCATCGTAAATAAAAAGATCCAAGGGTACAGTAAACCTGAAGTGAAGCATCGGAAACTAAAACTGGACTCACATTTGTGGTTCAAATCATAGAAAGTTAGAGTGTCAGTCCTCTAGAACTTAAGTCGGCATTGTGAATTTTGTATTAAATTCGGATGCAATTTCTGTGTTTCATCGTCAATAAGAAGGTCCAAGGGGTACAGTAAACCTGAAGTGAAGCATCGGAATCTAAAACTGGACTCACTGGAGGGGTTCAAATCATAGAAAGTTAGAGTTTCTGTACTCTAGCACTTAAGTCGGCATTGTGCCTTTTGCATTAAATTCGGATGCAATTTCTGTGTTTCCTCGTGAATAAGCAGGTCCAAGGTATACAGTGAACCTGAAGTGAAGCATCGGAAACTAAAACTGGACTCACAGGAGAGGTCCAAATCATAGAAAGTTAGAGTGTCAGTCCTCCTGTACTTAAGTCGCCATTGTGCCTTTTGTATTAAATTCGGATGCAATTTCTGTGTTTCATCGTCAATAAGAAGGTCCAAGGGATACAGTAAACCTGAAGTGAAGCATCGGAATCTAAAACTGGACTCACAGGAGGGGTTCAAACCATAGAAAGTTAGAGTATCAGTCCTCTTGTACTTACGTCGGCATTGTGCTTTTTGTATTAAATTCGGATGAAATTTCTGTGTTTCATCGTCAAAAAGAAGGTCCAAGGGATACAGTAAACCTGAAGTCAAGCATCGGAAACTAAAACTGGACTCACAGGAGGGGTTCAAATCATTGAAAGTTAGAGTGTCAGTCCTCCAGTACATAAGTCGGCATTGTGCCTTTTGTATTAAATTCGGATGCAATTTCTGTGTTTCATCGTCAATAAGAAGGTCCAAGGGATACAGTAAACCTGAAGTGAAGCATCGGAAACTAAAACTGGACTCACAGGAGAGGATCAAATTATAGAAAATTAGAGTGTCTGTCCTCTTGGAGTTAAGTCGGCATTGTGCATTTGTATTAAATTCGGAAGAAATTTCTGTGTTTCATCGTCAATAAGAAGGTGCAAGGGATACAGTAAACCTGAAGTGAAGCATCGGAAACTAAAACTGGACTCACGGGAGATGTTCAAATCATTGAAAGTTAGAGTGTCAGTCCTCCAGTACTTAAGTCGGCATTGTGTCTTTTGTATTAAATTCGGATGCAGTTTCTGTGTTTCATCGTCAATAAGAAGGTCCAAGGGATACAGTAAACCTGAAGTGAAGCATCAGAAACTAAAACTGGACTCACATTTGTGGTTCAAATCATAGAAAGTTAGAGTGTCAGTCCTCTAGTACTTAAGTCGGCATTGTGAATTTTGTATTAAATTCGGATGAAATTTCTGTGTTTCATCGTCAATAAGAAGGTCCAAGGGATACAGTAAACCTGAATGGAAGCATCGGAAACTAAAACTGGACTCACGGGAGATGTTCAAATCATTGAAAGTTAGAGTGTCAGTCCTCCAGTACTTAAGTCGGCATTGTGTCTTTTGTAATAAATTCGGATGAAATTTCTTTGTTTCATCGTCAATAAGAAGGTCCAAGGTATTCAGTACACCTGAAGTGAAGCATCGGAATCTTAAACTGGACTCACAGAGGGGTTCAAATCATAGAAAGTTAGAGTAACAGTCCTCTTGTATTTAAGTCGGCATTGTGCCTTTTGTATTAAATTCGGGTGTAATATCTGTGTTTCATCGTCAATAAGAAGGTTTAAGGTATACAGTAAACCTGAAGTGAAGCATCGGAATCTAAGACTGGACTCACCGGAGAGGTTCAAATCATAGAAAGACAGCGTGTCTGTCCTCTTGTACTTAAGTCGGCATTGTGCCTTTTGTATTAAATTCGGATGCAATTTCTGTGTTTCATCGTCAATAAGAAGGTGCAAGGGATACAGAAAACCTGAAGTGTTGCATCGGAAGCTAAAACTGGACTCACAGGAGAGGTTCAAATCATAGAAAGTTAGAGTGTCAGTCCTCTAGTACTTACGTCGGCATTGTGCCTTTTGTATTAAACTCGGATGCAATTTCTGTGTTTCATCGTCAATAAGAAAGTCCAAGGGATACAGTACACCTTAAGTGAAGCATCGGAATCTAAAACTGGACTCACAGGAGGGGTTCTAATCATAGAAAGTTAGAGTATCAGTCAGCTAGTACTTAAGACGGCATTGTGCCTTTTGTATTAAATTCGGATGCAATCTCTGTGTTTCATCGTCAATAAGAAGGTCCAAGGGATACAGTAAACCTGAAGTGAAGCATCGGAAACTATAACAGGACTCACAGGAGAGGTTCAAATCAAAGAAAGTTAGAGTGTCAGTCCTCTAGTACATAAGTCGGCATTGAGGCTTTTGTATTAAATTCGGATGCAATTTCTGTGTTTCATCGTCAATAAGAAGGTCCAAGGGATATAGTAAACCTGAAGTGAAGCATCGGAAACTAAAATTGGACTCACAGGAGAGGTTCAAATCATAGAAAGTTAGAGTGTCAGTCCTCTAGTACTTAAGTCGGCATTGTGCCGTTTCTATTAAATTCGGATGCCATTTCTGTGCTTCATCGTCAATAAGAAGGTCCAAGGGATACAGTAAACCTGAAGTGAAGCATCGGAAATTAAAACTGTACTCACAGGAGAGGTTCAAATCATAGAAAGTTAGAGTGTCTGTCCTCTTGAAGTTAAGTCGGCATTGTGCATTTGTATTAAATTCGGATGAAATTTCTGTGTTTCATCGTCAATAAGAAGGTCTAAGGGATACAGTAAACCTGAAGTGAAGCATCGGAAACTAAAACTGGACTCACGGGAGATGTTCAAATCATTGGAAGTTAGAGTGTCAGTCCTCCAGTACTTAAGTCGGCATTGTTTCTTTTGTATTAAATTCGGATGCAGTTTCTGTGTTTCATCGTCAATAAGAAGATCCAAGGGATACAGTAAACCTGAAGTGAAGCATCGGAAACTAAAACTGGACTCACAGGAGAGGTTCAAATCATAGAAAGTTAGAGTGTCTGTCCTCTTGGAGTTAAGTCGGCATTGTGCATTTGTATTAAATTCGGATGAAATTTCTGTGTTTCATCGTCAATAAGAAGGTCCAAGGGATACAGTAAACCTGAAGTGAAGCATCGGAATCTAAAACTGGACTCACAGGAGGGGTTCAAATCATAGAAAGTTAGAGTATCAGTCCTCTTGTGCTTACGTCGGCATTGTGCCTTTTGTATTAAATTCGGATGAAATTTCTGTGTTTCATCGTAAATAAGAAGGTCCAAGGGATACAGTAAACCTGAAGTGAAGCATAGGAAACTAAAACTGGACTCACAGGAGAGGTTCAAATCATTGAAAGTTAGAGTGTCAGTCCTCCAGTACTTAATTCGGCATTGTGCCTTTTGTATTAAATTCGGATGAAATTTCTGTATATCATCGTCAATAAGCAGGTCCAAGGGATACAGTAAACCTGAAGTAAAGCATCGGAAACTAAAACTGGACTCACAGGAGAGGTTCAAATCATTGAAAGTTAGAGTGTCAGTCCTCCAGTACTTAAGTCGGCATTGTGTCTTTTGTATTAAATTCGGATGCAGTTTCTGTGTTTCATCGTCAATAAGAAGGTCCAAGGGATACAGTAAACCTGAAGTGAAGCATCGGAAACTGAAACTGGCCTCACAGGAGAGGTTCAAATCATTGAAAGTTAGAGTGTCAGTCCTCTAGTACATAAGTCGGCATTGTGCCTTTTGTATTAAATTCGGATGCAATTTCTGTGTTTCATCGTAAATAAGAAGGTCCAAGGGATAGAGTAAACCTGAAGTGAAGCATCGGAAACTAAAACTGGACTCACATTTGTGGTTCAAATCATAGATAGTTAGAGTGTCAGTCCTCTAGTACTTAAGTCGGCATTGTGAATTTTGTATTAAATTCGAATGCAATTTCTGTGTTTCATCGTCAATAAGAAGGTCCAAGGGATACAGTAAACCTGAAGAGAAGCATCGGAATCTAAAACTGGACTCACTGGAGGGGTTCAAATCATAGAAAGTTAGAGTTTCAGTACGCCAGCACTTAAGTCGGCATTGTGCCTTCTGTATTAAATTCGGATGCAATTTCTGTGTTTCATCGTGAATAAGCAGGTCCAAGGTATACAGTAAACCTGAAGTGAAGCATCGGAAACTAAAACTGGACTCACAGGAGAGGTTCAAATCATAGAAAGTTAGAGTGTCAGTCCTCTTGTACTTAAGCCGCCATTGTGCCTTTTGTATTAAATTCGGATGAAATTCCTGTGTTGCATCGTCAATAAGAAGGTCCAAGGTATACAGTACACCTGAAGTGAAGCATCGTAATCTGAAACTGGACTCACAGGAGGGGTTCAAATCATAGAAAGGTAGAGTAACAGTCCTCTTGTATTTAAGTCGGCATTGTGCCTTTTGTATTAAATTCGGGTGTAATTTCTGTGTTTCATCATCAATAAGAAGGTTTAAGGTATACAGTAAACCTGAAGTGAAGCATCGGAATCTAAGACTGGACTCACTGGAGAGGTTCAAATCATAGAAAGACAGCGTGTCTGTCCTCTTGTACTTAAGTCGGCATTGTGCCTTTTGTATTAAATTCGGATGCAATTTCTGTGTTTTATCGTCAATAAGAAGGTGCAAGGGATACAGAAAACCTGAAGTGTTGCATCGGAAGCTAAAACTGGATTCACAGGAGAGGTTCAAATCATAGAAAGTTAGAGTGTCAGTCCTGTAGTACTTACGTCGGCATTGTGCCTTTTGTATTAAACTCGGATGCAATTTCTGTGTTTCATCGTCAATAAGAAGGTCCAAGGGATACAGTACACCTTAAGTGAAGCATCGGAATCTAAAACTGGACTCACAGGAGGGGTTCTAATCATAGAAAGTTAGAGTATCAGTCCTCTAGTACTTAAGACGGCATTGTGCCTTTTGTATTAAATTCGGATGCAATATCTGTGTTTCATCGTCAATAACAAGGTCCAAGGGATACAGTAAACCTGAAGTGAAGCATCGGAAACTATAACAGGACTCACAGGAGAGGTTCAAATCATAGAAAGTTAGAGTGTCAGTCCTCTAGTACATAAGTCGGCATTGAGGCTTTTTTATTAAATTCGGATGCAATTTCTGTGTTTCATCGTCAATAAGAAGGTCCAAGGGATATAGTAAACCTGAAGTGAAGCATCGGAAACTAAAACTGGACTCACAGGAGAGGTTCAAATCATAGAAAGTTAGAGTGTCAGTCCTCTAATACTTAAGTCGGCATTGTGCCTTTTCTATTAAATTCGGATGCCATTTCTGTGCTTCATCGTCAATAAGAAGGTCCAAGGGATACAGTAAACCTGAAGTGAAGCATCGGAATCTAAAACTGGACTTACAGGAGGGGTTCAAATCATAGAAAGTTAGAGTATCAGTCCTCTTGTACTTACGTCGGCATTGTGCCTTTTGTATTAAATTCGGATGAAATTTCTGTGTTTCATCGTCAAAAAGAAGGTCCAAGGGATACAGTAAACCTGAAGTGAAGCATCGGAAACTAAAACTGGACTCACAGGAGAGGTTCAAATCATTGAAAGTTAGAGTGTCAGTCCTCCAGTACTTAAGTCGTCATTGTGCCTTTTCTATTAAATTCGGATGCCATTTCTGTGCTTCATCGTCAATAAGAAGGTCCAAGGGATACAGTAAACCTGAAGTGAAGCATCGGAAACTAAAACTGTACTCACAGGAGAGGTTCAAATCATAGAAAGTTAGAGTGTCTGTCCTCTTGGAGTTAAGTCGGCATTGTGCATTTGTATTACATTCGGATGAAACTTCTGTGTTTCATCGTCAATAAGAAGTTCCAAGGGATACAGTAAACCTGAAGTGAAGCATCGGAAACTAAAACTGGACTCACGGGAGATGTTCAAATCATTGGAAGTTAGAGTGTCAGTCCTCCAGTACTTAAGTCGGCATTGTTTCTTTTGTATTAAATTCGGATGCAGTTTCTGTGTTTCATCGTCAATAAGGAGATCCAAGGGATACAGTAAACCTGAAGTGAAGCATCGGAAACTAAAACTGGACTCACAGGAGAGGTTCAAATCATAGAAAGTTAGAGTGTCTGTCCTCTTAGAGTTAAGTCGACATTGTGCATTTGTATTAAATTCGGATGAAATTTCTGTGTTTCATCGTCAATAAGAAGGTCCAAGGGATACAGTAAACCAGAAGTGAAGCATCGGAATCTAAAACTGGACTCACAGGAGGGGTTCAAATCATAGAAAGTTAGAGTATCAGTCCTCTTGTACTTAAGTCGGCATTGTGCCTTTTGTATTAAATTCGGATGAAATTTCTGTATTTCATCGTCAATAAGAAGGTCCAAGGGATACAGTAAACATGAAGTGAAGCATCGGAAACTAAAACTGGACTCACAGGAGAGGTTCAAATCATTGAAAGTTAGAGTGTCAGTCCTCCAGTACTTAAGTCGGCATTGTGTCTTTTGTATTAAATTCGGATGCAGTTTCTGTGTTTCATCGTCAATAAGAAGGTCCAAGGGATACAGTAAACCTGAAGTGAAGCATCGGAAACTAAAACTGGACTCACAGGAAAGGCTCAAATCATAGAAAGTTGGAGTGTCAGTCCTCTAGTACTTAAGTCGGCATTGTGCTGTTTGTGTTAAATTCGGATGCAATTTCTGTGTTTCATTGTGAATAAGAAGGTCCAAGGGATACAGTAAACCTGAAGTGAAACATCGGAAACTAAAACTGGACTCACATTTGTGGTTCAAATCATAGAAAGCTAGAGTGTCAGTCCTCTAGTACTTAAGTCGGCATTGTGAATTTTGTATTAAATTCGGATGCAATTTCTGTGTTTCATCGTCAATAAGAAGGTCCAAGGGATACAGTACACCTTAAGTGAAGCATCGGAATCTAAAACTGGACTCACAGGAGGGGTTCTAATCATAGAAAGTTAGAGTATCAGTCCTCTAGTACTTAAGACGGCATTGTGCCTTTTGTATTAAATTCGGATGCAATATCTGTGTTTCATCGTCAATAACAAGGTCCAAGGGATACAGTAAACCTGAAGTGAAGCATCGGAAACTATAACAGGACTCACAGGAGAGGTTCAAATCATAGAAAGTTAGAGTGTCAGTCCTCTTGTACATAAGTCGGCATTGAGGCTTTTGTATTAAATTCGGATGCAATTTCTGTGTTTCATCGTCAATAAGAAGGTCCAAGGGATACAGTAAACCTGAAGTGAAGCATCGGAAACTAAAACTGGACTCACAGGAGAGGTTCAAATCATTGAAAGTTAGAGTGTCAGTCCTCCAGTACTTAAGTCGGCATTGTGCCTTTTCTATTAAATTCGGATGCCATTTCTGTGCTTCATCGTCAATAAGAAGGTCCAAGGGATACAGTAAACCTGAAGTGAAGCATCGGAAACTAAAACTGTACTCACAGGAGAGGTTCAAATCATAGATAGTTAGAGTGTCTGTCCTCTTGGAGTTAAGTCGGCATTGTGCATTTGTATTAAATTCGGATGAAATTTCTGTGTTTCATCGTCAATAAGAAGGTCCAAGGGATACAGTAAACCTGAAGTGAAGCATCGGAAACTAAAACTGGACTCACGGGAGATGTTCAAATCATTGGAAGTTAGAGTGTCAGTCCTCCAGTACTTAAGTCGGCATTGTTTCTTTTGTATTAAATTCGGATGCAGATTCTGTGTTTCATCGTCAATAAGAAGATCCAAGGGATACAGTAAACCTGAAGTGAAGCATCGGAAACTAAAACTGGACTCACAGGAGAGGTTCAAATCATAGAAAGTTAGAGTGTCTGTCCTCTTGGAGTTAAGTCGGCATTGTGCATTTGTATTAAATTCGGATGAAATTTCTGTGTTTCATCGTCAATAAGAAGGTCCAAGGGATACAGTAAACCTGAAGTGAAGCATCGGAATCTAAAACTGGACTCACAGGAGGGGTTCAAATCATAGAAAGTTAGAGTATCAGTCCTCTTGTACTTAAGTCGGCATTGTGCCTTTTGTATTAAATTCGGATGAAATTTCTGTATTTCATCGTCAATAAGAAGGTCCAAGGGATACAGTAAACCTGAAGTGAAGCATCGGAAACTAAAACTGGACTCACAGGAGAGGTTCAAATCATTGAAAGTTAGAGTGTCAGTCCTCCAGTACTTAAGTCGGCATTGTGTCTTTTGTATTAAATTCGGATGCAGTTTCTGTGTTTCATCGTCAATAAGAAGGTCCAAGGGATACAGTAAACCTGAAGTGAAGCATCGGAAACTAAAACTGGACTCACAGGAAAGGCTCAAATCATAGAAAGTTAGAGTGTCAGTCCTCTAGTACTTAAGTCGGCATTGTGCTTTTTGTATTAAATTCGGATGCAATTTCTGTGTTTCATTGTAAATAAGAAGGTCCAAGGGATACAGTAAACCTGAAGTGAAGCATCGGAAACTAAAACTGGACTCACATTTGTGGTTCAAATCGTAGAAAGTTAGAGTGTCAGTCCTCTAGTACTTGAGTCGGCATTGTGAATTTTGTATTAAATTCGGATGCAATTTCTGTGTTTCATCGTCAATACGAAGGTCCAAGGGATACAGTAAACCTGAAGTGAAGCATCGGAATCTAAAACTGGACTCACTGGAGGGGTTCAAATCATAGAAAGTTAGAGTTTCAGTACTCTAGCATTTAAGTCGGCATTGTGCCTTTTGTATTAAATTCGGATGGAATTTCTGTGTTTCATCGTGAATAAGCAGGTCCAAGGTATACAGTAAATCTGAAGTGAAGCATCGGAAACAAAAACTGGACTCAGAGGAGAGGTTCAAATCATAGAAAGTTAGATTGTCAGTCCTCTTGTACTTAAGTCGCCATTGTGCCTTTTGTATTAAATTCGGATGAAATTTCTGTGTTGCATCGTCAATAAGAAGGTCCAAGGTATACAGTACACCTGAAGTGAAGCATCGTAATCTGAAACTGGACTCACAGGAGGGGTTGAAATCATAGAAAGTTAGAGTGTCAGACCGCTTGTACGTAAGTCGGCATTGTGCCTTTTGTATTAAATTCGGATGCAATTTCTGTGTTTCATCGTCAATAAAAAGGTCCAAGGGATACAGTAAACCTGAAGTGAAGCATCGGAAACAAAACTGGACTCACAGGAGAGGTTCAAATCATAGAAAGTTCGAGTGTCAGTCCTCTAGTACTTAAGTCGGCATTGTGCCTTTTGTATTAAATTCGGATGAAATTTCTTTGTTTCATCGTCAATAAGAAGGTCCAAGGTATTCAGTACACCTGAAGTGAAGCATCGGAATCTTAAACTGGGCTCACAGAGGGGTTCAAATCATAGAAAGTTAGAGTAACAGTCCTCTTGTATTTACGTCGGCATTGTGCCTTTTGTATTAAATTTGGGTGTAATTTCTGTGATTCATCGTCAATAAGAAGGTTGAAGGTATACAGTAAACCTGAAGTGAAGCATCGGAATCTAAGACTGGACTCACCGGAGAGGTTCAAATCGTAGAAAGATAGCGTGTCTGTCCTCTTGTACTTAAGTCGGCATTGTGCCTTTTGTATGAAATTCGGATGCAATTTCTGTGTTTCATCGTCAATAAGAAGGTGCAAGGGATACAGAAAACCTGAAGTGTAGCATCGGAAGCTAAAACTGGACTCACAGGAGAGGTTCAAATCATAGAAAGTTAGAGTGTCAGTCCTCTAGTACTTACGTCGGCATTGTGCCTTTTGTATTAAACTCGGATGCAATTTCTGTGTTTCATCGTCAATAAGAAGTTCCAAGGGATACAGTACACCTTAAGTGAAGCATCGGAATATGAAACTGGACTCACAGGAGGGGTTCTAATCATAGAAAGTTAGAGTATCAGTCCTCTAGAACTTAAGACGGCATTGAGGCTTTTGTATTAAATTCGGATGCAATTTCTGTGTTTCATCGTCAATAAGAAGGTCCAAGGGATACAGTAAACCTGAAGTGAAGCATCGGAAACTAAAACTGGACTCACAGGAGAGGTTCAAATCATAGAAAGTTAGAGTGTCAGTCCTCTAGTACTTAAGTCGGCATTGTGCCTTTTGTATTAAATTCGGATGAAATTTCTGTGTTTCATCGTCAATAAGAAGGTCCAAGGGATACAGTAAACCTGAAGTGAAGCATCGGAAACTAAAACTGGACTCACAGGAGAGGTTCAAATCATTGAAAGTTAGAGTGTCAGTCCTCCAGTACTTAAGTCGGCATTGTGCCTTTTGTATTAAATTCGGATGAAATTTCTGTATATCATCGTCAATAAGAAGGTCCAAGGGATACAGTAAACCTGAAGTGAAGCATCGGAAACTAAAACTGGACTCACAGGAAAGGCTCAAATCATAGAAAGTTGGAGTGTCAGTCCTCTAGTACTTAAGTCGGCATTGTGCTGTTTGTGTTAAATTCGGATGCAATTTCTGTGTTTCATTGTAAATAAGAAGGTCCAAGGGATACAGTAAACCTGAAGTGAAGCATCGGAAACTAAAACTGGACTCACATTTGTGGTTCAAATCATAGAAAGCTAGAGTGTCAGTCCTCTAGTACTTAAGTCGGCATTGTGAATTTTGTATTAAATTCGGATGCAATTTCTGTGTTTCATCGTCAATAAGAAGGTCCAAGGGATACAGTACACCTTAAGTGAAGCATCGGAATCTAAAACTGGACTCACAGGAGGGGTTCTAATCATAGAAAGTTAGAGTATCAGTCCTCTAGTACTTAAGACGGCATTGTGCCTTTTGTATTAAATTCGGATGCAATATCTGTGTTTCATCGTCAATAACAAGGTCCAAGGGATACAGTAAACCTGAAGTGAAGCATCGGAAACTATAACAGGACTCACAGGAGAGGTTCAAATCATAGAAAGTTAGAGTGTCAGTCCTCTTGTACATAAGTCGGCATTGAGGCTTTTGTATTAAATTCGGATGCAATTTCTGTGTTTCATCGTCAATAAGAAGGTCCAAGGGATACAGTAAACCTGAAGTGAAGCATCGGAAACTAAAACTGGACTCACAGGAGAGGTTCAAATCATTGAAAGTTAGAGTGTCAGTCCTCCAGTACTTAAGTCGGCATTGTGCCTTTTCTATTAAATTCGGATGCCATTTCTGTGCTTCATCGTCAATAAGAAGGTCCAAGGGATACAGTAAACCTGAAGTGAAGCATCGGAAACTAAAACTGTACTCACAGGAGAGGTTCAAATCATAGATAGTTAGAGTGTCTGTCCTCTTGGAGTTAAGTCGGCATTGTGCATTTGTATTAAATTCGGATGAAATTTCTGTGTTTCATCGTCAATAAGAAGGTCCAAGGGATACAGTAAACCTGAAGTGAAGCATCGGAAACTAAAACTGGACTCACGGGAGATGTTCAAATCATTGGAAGTTAGAGTGTCAGTCCTCCAGTACTTAAGTCGGCATTGTTTCTTTTGTATTAAATTCGGATGCAGATTCTGTGTTTCATCGTCAATAAGAAGATCCAAGGGATACAGTAAACCTGAAGTGAAGCATCGGAAACAAAAACTGGACTCAGAGGAGAGGTTCAAATCATAGAAAGTTAGATTGTCAGTCCTCTTGTACTTAAGTCGCCATTGTGCCTTTTGTATTAAATTCGGATGAAATTTCTGTGTTGCATCGTCAATAAGAAGGTCCAAGGTATACAGTACACCTGAAGTGAAGCATCGTAATCTGAAACTGGACTCACAGGAGGGGTTGAAATCATAGAAAGTTAGAGTGTCAGACCGCTTGTACGTAAGTCGGCATTGTGCCTTTTGTATTAAATTCGGATGCAATTTCTGTGTTTCATCGTCAATAAAAAGGTCCAAGGGATACAGTAAACCTGAAGTGAAGCATCGGAAACAAAACTGGACTCACAGGAGAGGTTCAAATCATAGAAAGTTCGAGTGTCAGTCCTCTAGTACTTAAGTCGGCATTGTGCCTTTTGTATTAAATTCGGATGAAATTTCTTTGTTTCATCGTCAATAAGAAGGTCCAAGGTATTCAGTACACCTGAAGTGAAGCATCGGAATCTTAAACTGGGCTCACAGAGGGGTTCAAATCATAGAAAGTTAGAGTAACAGTCCTCTTGTATTTACGTCGGCATTGTGCCTTTTGTATTAAATTCGGGTGTAATTTCTGTGATTCATCGTCAATAAGAAGGTTGAAGGTATACAGTAAACCTGAAGTGAAGCATCGGAATCTAAGACTGGACTCACCGGAGAGGTTCAAATCATAGAAAGATAGCGTGTCTGTCCTCTTGTACTTAAGTCGGCATTGTGCCTTTTGTATGAAATTCGGATGCAATTTCTGTGTTTCATCGTCAATAAGAAGGTGCAAGGGATACAGAAAACCTGAAGTGTAGCATCGGAAGCTAAAACTGGACTCACAGGAGAGGTTCAAATCATAGAAAGTTAGAGTGTCAGTCCTCTAGTACTTACGTCGGCATTGTGCCTTTTGTATTAAACTCGGATGCAATTTCTGTGTTTCATCGTCAATAAGAAGTTCCAAGGGATACAGTACACCTTAAGTGAAGCATCGGAATATGAAACTGGACTCACAGGAGGGGTTCTAATCATAGAAAGTTAGAGTATCAGTCCTCTAGTACTTAAGACGGCATTGAGGCTTTTGTATTAAATTCGGATGCAATTTCTGTGTTTCATCGTCAATAAGAAGGTCCAAGGGATACAGTAAACCTGAAGTGAAGCATCGGAAACTAAAACTGGACTCACAGGAGAGGTTCAAATCATAGAAAGTTAGAGTGTCAGTCCTCTAGTACTTAAGTCGGCATTGTGCCTTTTGTATTAAATTCGGATGAAATTTCTGTGTTTCATCGTCAATAAGAAGGTCCAAGGGATACAGTAAACCTGAAGTGAAGCATCGGAAACTAAAACTGGACTCACAGGAGAGGTTCAAATCATTGAAAGTTAGAGTGTCAGTCCTCCAGTACTTAAGTCGGCATTGTGCCTTTTGTATTAAATTCGGATGAAATTTCTGTATATCATCGTCAATAAGAAGGTCCAAGGGATACAGTAAACCTGAAGTGAAGCATCGGAATCTAAAACTGGACTCAGAGGAGGGGTTCTAATCATAGAAAGTTAGAGTATCAGTCCTCTAGTACTCAAGACGGCATTGTGCCTTTTGTATTAAATTTGGATGCAATCTCTGTGTTTCATCGTCAATAAGAAGGTCCAAGGGATACAGTAAACCTGAAGTGAAGCATCGGAAACTATAACAGGACTCACAGGAGAGGTTCAAATCATAGAAAGTTAGAGTGTCAGTCCTCTAGTACATAAGTCGGCATTGAGGCTTTTGTATTAAATTCGGATGCAATTTCTGTGTTTCATCGTCAATAAGAAGGTCCAAGGGATATAGTAAACCTGAAGTGAAGCATCGGAAACTAAAACTGGACTCACAGGAGAGGTTCAAATCACAGAAAGTTAGAGTGTCAGTCCTCTAGTACTTAAGTCGGCATTGTGCCTTTTCTATTAAATTCGGATGCCATTTCTGTGTTTCATCGTCAATAAGAAGGTCCAAGGGATACAGTAAACCTGAAGTGAAGCATCGGAATCTAAAACTGGACTCACAGGAGGGGTTCAAATCATAGAAAGTTAGAGTATCAGTCCTCTTGTACTTACGTCGGCATTGTGCCTTTTGTATTAAATTCGGATGAAATTTCTGTGCTTCATCGTCAAAAAGAAGGTCCAAGGGATACAGTAAACCTGAAGTGAAGCATCGGAAACTAAAACTGGACTCACAGGAGAGGTTCAAATCATTGAAAGTTAGAGTGTCAGTCCTCCAGTACATAAGTCGGCATTGTGCCTTTTGTATTAAATTCGGATGCAATTTCTGTGTTTCATCGTCAATAAGAAGGTCCAAGGTATACAGTAAATCTGAAGTGAAGCATCGGAAACAAAAACTGGACTCAGAGGGGAGGTTCAAATCATAGAAAGTTAGATTGTCAGTCCTCTTGTACTTAAGTCGCCATTGTGCCTTTTGTATTAAATTCGGATGAAATTTCTGTGTTGCATCGTCAATAAGAAAGTCCAAGGTATACAGTACACCTGAAGTGAAGCATCGTAATCTGAAACTGGACTCACAGGAGGGGTTGAAATCATAGAAAGTTAGAGTGTCAGACCGCTTGTACGTAAGTCGGCATTGTGCCTTTTGTATTAAATTCGGATGCAATTTCTGTGTTTCATCGTCAATAAAAAGGTCCAAGGGATACAGTAAACCTGAAGTGAAGCATCGGAAACTAAAACTGGACTCACAGGAGAGGTTCAAATCATAGAAAGTTCGAGTGTCAGTCCTCTAGTACTTAAGTCGGCATTGTGCCTTTTGTATTAAATTCGCATGAAATTTCTTTGTTTCATCGTCAATAAGAAGGTCCAAGGTATTCAGTACACCTGAAGTGAAGCATCGGAATCTTAAACTGGGCTCACAGAGGGGTTCAAATCATAGAAAGTTAGAGTAACAGTCCTCTTGTATTTACGTCGGCATTGTGCCTTTTGTATTAAATTCGGGTGTAATTTCTGTGATTCATCGTCAATAAGAAGGTTGAAGGTATACAGTAAACCTGAAGTGAAGCATCGGAAACTAAAACTGGACTCACAGGAGGGGTTCAAATCATAGAAAGTTAGAGTATCAGTCCTCTTGTACTTAAGTCGGCATTGTGCCTTTTGTATTAAATTCGGATGAAATTTCTGTATTTCATCGTCAATAAGAAGGTCCAAGGGATACAGTAAACCTGAAGTGAAGCATCGGAAACTAAAACTGGACTCACAGGAGAGGTTCAAATCATTGAAAGTTAGAGTGTCAGTCCTCTAGTACTTAAGTCGGCATTGTGTCTTTTGTATTAAATTCGAATGCTGTTTCTGTGTTTCATCGTCAATAAGAAGGTCCAAGGGATACAGTAAACCTGAAGTGAAGCATCGGAAACTAAAACTGGACTCACAGGAAAGGCTCAAATCATAGAAAGTTAGAGTGTCAGTCCTCTAGTACTTAAGTCGGCATTGTGCCTTTTGTATTAAATTCGGATGCAATTTCTGTGTTTCATTGTAAATAAGAAGGTCCAAGGGATACAGTAAACCTGAAGTGAAGCATCGGAAACTAAAACTGGACTCACATTTGTGGTTCAAATCATAGAAAGTTAGAGTGTCAGTCCTCTAGTACTTAAGTCGGCATTGTGAATTTTGTATTAAATTCGGATGCAATTTCTGTGTTTCATCGTCAATAAGAAGGTCCAAGGGATACAGTAAACCTGAAGTGAAGCATCGGAATCTAAAACTGGACTCACTGGAGGGGTTCAAATCATAGAAAGTTAGAGTTTCAGTACTCTAGCACTTAAGTCGGCATTGTGCCTTTTGTATTAAATTCGGATGGAATTTCTGTGTTTCATCGTGAATAAGCAGGTCCAAGGTATACAGTAAATCTGAAGTGAAGCATCGGAAACAAAAACTGGACTCAGAGGAGAGGTTCAAATCATAGAAAGTTAGATTGTCAGTCCTCTTGTACTTAAGTCGCCATTGTGCCTTTTGTATTAAATTCGGATGAAATTTCTGTGTTGCATCGTCAATAAGAAGGTCCAAGGTATACAGTACACCTGAAGTGAAGCATCGTAATCTGAAGCTGGACTCACAGGAGGGGTTGAAATCATAGAAAGTTAGAGTGTCAGACCGCTTGTACGTAAGTCGGCATTGTGCCTTTTGTATTAAATTCGGATGCAATTTCTGTGTTTCATCGTCAATAAAAAGGTCCAAGGGATACAGTAAACCTGAAGTGAAGCATCGGAAACTAAAACTGGACTCACAGGAGAGGTTCAAATCATAGAAAGTTCGAGTGTCAGTCCTCTAGTACTTACGTCGGCATTGTGCCTTTTGTATTAAACTCGGATGCAATTTCTGTGTTTCATCGTCAATAAGAAGTTCCAAGGGATACAGTACACCTTAAGTGAAGCATCGGAATATGAAACTGGACTCACAGGAGGGATTCTAATCATAGAAAGTTAGAGTATCAGTCCTCTAGTACTTAAGACGGCATTGTGCCTTTTGTATTAAATTCGGTTGCAATCTCTGTGTTTCATCATCATTAAGAAGGTCCAAGGGATACAGTAAACCTGAAGTGAAGCATCGGAATCTAAAACTGGACTCACAGGAGGGGTTCAAATCATAGAAAGTTAGAGTGTCAGTCCGCTTGTACGTAAGTCGGCATTGTGCCTTTTGTATTAAATTCGGATGCAATTTCTGTGTTTCATCGTCAATAAGAAGGTGCAAGGGATACAGAAAACCTGAAGTGTAGCATCGGAAGCTAAAACTGGACTCACAGGAGAGGTTCAAATCATAGAAAGTTAGAGTGTCAGTCCTCTAGTACTTACGTCGGCATTGTGCCTTTTGTATTAAATTCGGATGCAGTTTCTGTGTTTCATCGTCAATAAGAAGGTCCAAGGGATACAGTAAACCTGAAGTGAAGCATCGGAAACTAAAACTGGACTCACAGGAGAGGTTCAAATCATAGAAAGTTAGAGTGTCAGTCCTCTAGTACATAAGTCGGCATTGTGCCTTTTGTATTTAATTCGGATGCAATTTCTGTGTTTCATCGTAAATAAGAAGGTCCAAGGGGTACAGTAAACCTGAAGTGAAGCATCGGAAACTAAAACTGGACTCACATTTGTGGTTCAAATCATAGAAAGTTAGAGTGTCAGTCCTCTAGTACTTAAGTCGGCATTGTGAATTTTGTATTAAATTCGGATGCAATTTCTGTGTTTCATCGTCAATAAGAAGGTCCAAGGGATACAGTAAAACTTAAGTGAAGCATCGGAATCTAAAAGTGGACTCACTGGAGGGGTTCAAATCATAGAAAGTTAGAGTTTCAGTACTCTAGCACTTAAGTCGGCATTGTGCCTTTTGTATTAAATTCGGATGCAATTTCTGTGTTTCATCGTGAATAAGCAGGTCCAAGGTATACAGTAAAGCTGAAGTGATGCATCGGAAACTAAAACTGGACTCACAGGAGAGGTTCAAATCATAGAAAGTTAGAGTGTCAGTCCTCTTGTACTTAAGTCGCCATTGTGCCTTTTGTATTAAATTCGGATGAAATTTCTGTGTTGCATCGTCAATAAGAAGGTCCAAGGTATACAGTACACCTGAAGTGAAGCATCGTAATCTGAAACTGGACTCACAGGAGGGGTTCAAATCATAGAATGTTAGAGTGTCAGTCCGCTTGTACGTAAGTCGGCATTGTGCCTTTTGTATTAAATTCGGATGCAATTTCTGTATTTCATCGTCAATAAGAAGGTCCAAGGGATACAGTAAACCTGAAGTGAAGCATCGGAAACTAAAACAGGACTCACAGGAGAGGTTCAAATCATAGAAAGTTAGAGTGTCAGTCCTCTAGTACATAAGTCGGCATTGAGGCTTTTGTATTAAATTCGGATGCAATTTCTGTGTTTCATCGTCAATAAGAAGGTCCAAGGGATACAATAAACCTGAAGTGAAGCATCGGAAACTAAAACTGGACTCACAGGAGAGGTTCAAATCATAGAAAGTTAGAGTGTCAGTCCTCTAGTACTTAAGTCGGCATTGTGCCTTTTGTATTAAATTCGGATGAAATTTCTGTGTTTCATCGTCAATAAGAAGGTCCAAGGGATACAGTAAACCTGAAGTGAAGCATCGGAAACTAAAACTGGACTCACAGGAGAGGTTCAAATCATTGAAAGTTAGAGTGTCAGTCCTCCAGTACTTAAGTCGGCATTGTGCCTTTTGTATTAAATTCGGATGAAATTCCTGTATATCATCGTCAATAAGAAGGTCCAAGGGATACAGTAAACCTGAAGTGAAGCATCGGAATCTAAAACTGGACTCACAGGAGGGGTTCTAATCATAGAAAGTTAGAGTATCAGTCCTCTAGTACTCAAGACGGCATTGTGCCTTTTGTATTAAATTCGGATGCCATTTCTGTGCTTCATCGTCAATAAGATGGTCCAAGGGATACAGTAAACCTGAAGTGAAGCATCGGAATCTAAAACTGGACTCACAGGAGGGGTTCAAATCATAGAAAGTTAGAGTATCAGTCCTCTTGTACTTACGTCGGCATTGTGCCTTTTGTATTAAATTCGGATGAAATTTCTGTGTTTCATCGTCAATAAGAATGTCCAAGGGATACAGTAAACCTGAAGTGAAGCATCGGAAACTAAAACTGGACTCACATTTGTGGTTCAAATCACAGAAAGTTAGAGTGTCAGTCCTCTAGTACTTAAGTCGGCATTGTGAATTTTGTATTAAATTCGGATGCAATTTCTGTGTTTCATCGTCAATAAGAAGGTCCAAGGGATACAGTAAACCTGAAGTGAAGCATCGGAATCTAAAACTGGACTCACTGGAGGGGTTCAAATCATAGAAACTTAGAGTTTCAGTACTCTAGCACTTATGTCGGCATTGTGCCTTTTGTGTTAAATTCGGATGCAATGTCTGTGTTTCATCGTGAATAAGCAGGTCCAAGGTATACAGTTAACCTGAAGTGAAGCATCGGAAACTAAAACTGGACTCACAGGAGAGGTTCAAATCATAGAAAGTTAGAGTGTCAGTCCTCTTGCACTTAAGTCGCCATTGTGCCTTTTGTATTAAATTCGGATGAAATTTCTGTGTTGCATCGTCAATAAGAAGGTCCAAGGTATACAGTACACCTGAAGTGAAGCATCGTAATCTGAAACTGGACTCACAGGAGGGGTTCAAATCATAGAAAGTTAGAGTGTCAGTCCACTTGTACGTAAGTCGGCATTGTGCCTTTTGTATTAAATTCGGATGCAGTTTCTGTGTTTCATCGTCAATAAGAAGGTCCAAGGGATACAGTAAACCTGAAGTGAAGCATCGGAAACTAAAACTGGACTCACAGGAGAGGTTCAAATCATAGAAAGTTAGAGTGTCAGTCCTCTAGTACATAAGTCGGCATTGTGCCTTTTGTATTAAATTCGGATGCAATTTCTGTGTTTCATCGTAAATAAGAAGGTCCAAGGGGTACAGTAAACCTGAAGTGAAGCATCGGAAACTAAAACTGGACTCACATTTGTGGTTCAAATCATAGAAAGTTAGAGTGTCAGTCCTCTAGTACTTAAGTCGGCATTGCGAATTTTGTATTAAATTCGGATGCAATTTCTGTGTTTCATCGTCAATAAGAAGGTCCAAGGGATACAGTAAAACTTAAGTGAAGCATCGGAATCTAAAAGTGGACTCACTGGAGGGGTTCAAATCATAGAAAGTTAGAGTTTCAGTACTCTAGCACTTAAGTCGGCATTGTGCCTTTTGTATTAAATTCGGATGCAATTTCTGTGTTTCATCGTGAATAAGCAGGTCCAAGGTATACAGTAAAGCTGAAGTGATGCATCGGAAACTAAAACTGGACTCACAGGAGAGGTTCAAATCATAGAAAGTTAGAGTGTCAGTCCTCTTGTACTTAAGTCGCCATTGTGCCTTTTGTATTAAATTCGGATGAAATTTCTGTGTTGCATCGTCAATAAGAAGGTCCAAGGTATACAGTACACCTGAAGTGAAGCATCGTAATCTGAAACTGGACTCACAGGAGGGGTTCAAATCATAGAATGTTAGAGTGTCAGTCCGCTTGTACGTAAGTCGGCATTGTGCCTTTTGTATTAAATTCGGATGCAATTTCTGTATTTCATCGTCAATAAGAAGGTCCAAGGGATACAGTAAACCTGATGTGAAGCATCGGAAACTAAAACAGGACTCACAGGAGAGGTTCAAATCATAGAAAGTTAGAGTGTCAGTCCTCTAGTACATAAGTCGGCATTGAGGCTTTTGTATTAAATTCGGATGCAATTTCTGTGTTTCATCGTCAATAAGAAGGTCCAAGGGATACAGTAAACCTGAAGTGGAGCATCGGAAACTAAAAATGGACTCACAGGAGAGGTTCAAATCATAGAAAGTTAGAGTGTCAGTCCTCTAGTACTTAAGTCGGCATTGTGCCTTTTGTATTAAATTCGGATGAAATTTCTGTGTTTCATCGTCAATAAGAAGGTCCAAGGGATACAGTAAACCTGAAGTGAAGCATCGGAAACTAAAACTGGACTCACAGGAGAGGTTCAAATCATTGAAAGTTAGAGTGTCAGTCCTCCAGTACTTAAGTCGGCATTGTGCCTTTTGTATTAAATTCGGATGAAATTCCTGTATATCATCGTCAATAAGAAGGTCCAAGGGATACAGTAAACCTGAAGTGAAGCATCGGAATCTAAAACTGGACTCACAGGAGGGGTTCTAATCATAGAAAGTTAGAGTATCAGTCCTCTAGTACTCAAGACGGCATTGTGCCTTTTGTATTAAATTCGGATGCAATCTCTGTGTTTCATCGTCAATAAGAAGGTCCAAGGGATACAGTAAACCTGAAGTGAAGCATCGGAAACTATAACAGGACTCACAGGAGAGGTTCAAATCATAGAAAGTTAGAGTGTCAGTCCTCTTGTACATAGGTCGGCATTGAGGCTTTTGTATTAAATTCGGATGCAATTTCTGTGTTTCATCGTCAATAAGAAGGTCCAAGGGATATAGTAAACCTGAAGTGAAGCATCGGAAACTAAAACTGGACTCACAGGAGAGGTTCAAATCATAGAAAGTTAGAGTGTCAGTCCTCTAGTACTTAAGTCGGCATTGTGCCTTTTCTATTAAATTCGGATGCCATTTCTGTGCTTCATCGTCAATAAGATGGTCCAAGGGATACAGTAAACCTGAAGTGAAGCATCGGAATCTAAAACTGGACTCACAGGAGGGGTTCAAATCATAGAAAGTTAGAGTATCAGTCCTCTTGTACTTACGTCGGCATTGTGCCTTTTGTATTAAATTCGGATGAAATTTCTGTGTTTCATCGTCAATAAGAATGTCCAAGGGATACAGTAAACCTGAAGTGAAGCATCGGAAACTAAAACTGGACTCACATTTGTGGTTCAAATCATAGAAAGTTAGAGTGTCAGTCCTCTAGTACTTAAGTCGGCATTGTGAATTTTGTATTAAATTCGGATGCAATTTCTGTGTTTCATCGTGAATAAGCAGGTCCAAGGTATACAGTTAACCTGAAGTGAAGCATCGGAAACTAAAACTGGACTCACAGGAGAGGTTCAAATCATAGAAAGTTAGAGTGTCAGTCCTCTTGCACTTAAGTCGCCATTGTGCCTTTTGTATTAAATTCGGATGAAATTTCTGTGTTGCATCGTCAATAAGAAGGTCCAAGGTATACAGTACACCTGAAGTGAAGCATCGTAATCTGAAACTGGACTCACAGGAGGGGTTCAAATCATAGAAAGTTAGAGTGTCAGTCCACTTGTACGTAAGTCGGCATTGTGCCTTTTGTATTAAATTCGGATGCAGTTTCTGTGTTTCATCGTCAATAAGAAGGTCCAAGGGATACAGTAAACCTGAAGTGAAGCATCGGAAACTAAAACTGGACTCACAGGAGAGGTTCAAATCATAGAAAGTTAGAGTGTCAGTCCTCTAGTACATAAGTCGGCATTGTGCCTTTTGTATTAAATTCGGATGCAATTTCTGTGTTTCATCGTAAATAAGAAGGTCCTAGGGATACAGTAAACCTGAAGTGAAGCATCGGAAACTAAAACTGGACTCACATTTGTGGTTCAAATCATAGAAAGTTAGAGTGTCAGTCCTCTAGTACTTAAGTCGGCATTGTGAATGTTGTATTAAATTCGGGTGTAATTTCTGTGTTTCATCGTCAACAAGAAGGTTTAAGGTATACAGTAAACCTGCAGTGAAGCATCGGAATCTAAGACTGGACTCACCGGAGAGGTTCGAATCATAGAAAGACATCGTGTCTGTCCTCTTGTACTTAAGTCGGCATTGTGCCTTTTGTATTAAATTCGGATGCATCCTGTGTTTCATCGTCAATAAGAAGGTCCAAGGGATACAGAAAACCTGAAGTGAAGCATCGGAAACTATAACAGGACTCACAGGAGAGGTTCAAATCATAGAAAGTTAGAGTGTCAGTCCTCTAGTACATAAGTCGGCATTGAGGCTTTTGTATTAAATTCGGATGCAATTTCTGTGTTTCATCGTCAATAAGAAGGTCCAAGGGATATAGTAAACCTGAGTGAAGCATCGGAAACTAAAACTGGACTCACAGGAGAGGTTCAAATCATAGAAAGTTAGAGTGTCAGTCCTCTAGTACTTAAGTCGCCATAGTACCTTTTCTATTAAATTCGCATGCCATTTCTGTGCTTCATCGTCAATAAGAAGGTCCAAGGGATACAGTAAACCTGAAGTGAAGCATTGGAATCTAAAACTGGACTCACAGGAGGGGTTCAAATCATAGAAAGTTAGAGTATCAGTCCTCTTGTACTTACGTCGGCATTGTGCCTTTTGTATTAAATTCGGATGCAATTTCTGTGTTTCATCGTCAATAAGAAGGTCCAAGGGGTACAGTAAACCTGAAGTGAAGCATCGGAAACTAAAACTGGACTCACAGGAGAGGTTCAAATCATAGAAAGTTAGAGTGTCTGTCCTGTTGGAGTTAAGTCGGCATTGTGCATTTGTATTAAATTCGGATGAAATTTCTGTGTTTCATCGTCAGTAGGAAGGTCCAAGGGATACAATAAACCTGAAGTGAAGCATCGGAAACTAAAACTGGACTCACGGGAGATGTTCAAATCATTGAAAGTTAGAGTGTCATTCCTCCAGTACTTAAGTCGGCATTGTGTCTTTCGTATTAAATTCGGATGCAGTTTCTGTGTTTCATCGTCAATAAGAAGGTCCAAGGGATACAGTAAACCTGAAGTGAAGCATCGGAATCTTAAACTGGACTCACAGAGGGGTTGAAATCATAGAAAGTTAGAGTAACAGTCCTCTTGTATTTAAGTCGGCATTGTGCCTTTTGTATTAAATTCGGATGAAATTTCTGTGTTTCATCGTCAATAAGAAGGTTTAAGGTATACAGTAAACCTGAAGTGAAGCATCGGAATCTAAGACTGGACTCACCGGAGAGGTTCAAATCATAGAAAGACAGCGTGTCTGTCCTCTTGTACTTAAGTTGGCATTGTGCCTTTTGTATTAAATTCGGATGCAATTTCTGTGTTTCATCGTCAATAAGAAGGTGCAAGGGATACAGAAAACCTGAAGTGTAGCATCGGAAGATAAAACTGGACTCACAGGAGAGGTTCAAATCATAGAAAGTTAGAGTGTCAGTCCTCTAGTACTTACGTCGGCATTGTGCCTTTTGTATTAAACTCGGATGCAATTTCTGTGTTTCATCGTCAATAAGAAGTACCAAGGGATACAGTACACCTTAAGTGAAGCATCGAAATCTAAAACTAGACTCACTGGAGGGGTTCTAATCATAGAAAGTTAGAGTATCAGTCCTCTAGTACTTAAGACGGCATTGTGCCTTTTGTATTAAATTCGGATGAAATCTCTGTGTTTCATCGTCAATAAGAAGGTCCAAGGGATACAGTAAACCTGAAGTGAAGCATCGGAAACTATAACAGGACTCACAGGAGAGGTTCAAATCATAGAAAGTTAGAGTGTCAGTCCTTTAGTACATAAGTCGGCATTGAGGCTTTTGTATTAAATTCGGATGCAATTTCTGTGTTACATCGTCAATAAGAAGGTCCAAGGGATACAGTAAACCTGAAGTGAAGCATCGGAAACTAAAACTGGACTCACAGGAGAGGTTCAAATCATAGAAAGTTAGAGTGTCAGTCCTCTAGTACTTAAGTCGGCATTGTGCCTTTTCTATTAAATTCGGATGCCATTTCTGTGCTTCATCGTCAATAAGAAGGTCCAAGGGATACAGTAATCCTGAAGTGAAGCATCGGAATCTAAAACTGGACTCACAGGAGGGGTTCAAATCGTAGAAAGTTACAGTATCAGTCCTCTTGTACTTACGTCGGCATTGTGCCTTTTGTATTAAATTCGGATGAAATTTCTGTGTTTCATCGTCAATATGAAGGTCCAAGGGATACAGTAAAAATGAAGTGAAGCATCGGAAACTAAAACTGGACTCACAGGAGGGGTTCAAATCATTGAAAGTTAGAGTGTCAGTCCTCCAGTACATAAGTCGGCATTGTGCCTTTTGTATTAAATTCGGATGCAATTTCTGTGTTTCATCGTCAATAAGAAGGTCCAAGGGATACAGTAAACCTGAAGTGAAGCATCGGAAACTAAAACTGGACTCACAGGAGAGGTTCAAATCATAGAAAGTTAGAGTGTCTGTCCTCTTGGAGTTAAGTCGGCATTGTGCATTTGTATTAAATTCGGATGAAATTTCTGTGTTTCATCGTCAATAAGAAGGTCCAAGGGATACAGTAAACCTGAAGTGAAGCTTCGGAAACTAAAACTGGACTCACGGGAGATGTTCAAATCATTGAAAGTTAGAGTGTCAGTCCTCCAGTACTTAAGTCGGCATTGTGTCTTTTGTATTAAATTCGGATGCAGTTTCTGTGTTTCATCGTCAATAAGAAGGTCCAAGGGATACAGTAAACCTGAAGTGAAGCATCGGAAACTAAAACTGGACTCACAGGAGAGGTTCAAATCATAGAAAGTTAGAATGTCCGTCCTCTAGTACTTCAATCGGCATTGTGCCTTTTCTATTAAATTCGGATGCATTTCCTGTGTTTCATCGTAAATAAGAAGGTCCAAGGGATACAGTAAACCTGAAGTGAAGCATCGGAAACTAAAACTGCACTCACATTTGTGGTTCACATCATAGAAAGTTAGAGTGTCAGTCCTCTAGTACTTAAGTCGGCATTGTGTCTTTCGTATTAAATTCGGATGCAGTTTCTGTGTTTCATCGTCAATAAGAAGGTCCAAGGGATACAGTAAACCTGAAGTGAAGGATCGGAATCTTAAACTGGACTCACAGAGGGGTTTAAATCATAGAAAGTTAGAGTAACAGTCCTCTTGTATTTAAGTCGGCATTGTGCCTTTTGTATTAAATTCGGGTGTAATTTCTGTGTTTCATCGTCAATAAGAAGGTTTAAGGTATACAGTAAACCTGAAGTGAAGCATCGGAATCTAAGACTGGACTCACCGGAGAGGTTCAAATCATAGAAAGACAGCGTGTCTGTCCTCTTGTACTTAAGTTGGCATTGTGCCTTTTGTATTAAATTCGGATGCAATTTCTGTGTTTCATCGTCAATAAGAAGGTGCAAGGGATACAGAAAACCTGAAGTGTAGCATCGGAAGCTAAAACTGGACTCACAGGAGAGGTTCAAATCATAGAAAGTTAGAGTGTCAGTCCTCTAGTACTTACGTCGGCATTGTGCCTTTTGTATTAAACTCGGATGCAATTTCTGTGTTTCATCGTCAATAAGAAGTACCAAGGGATACAGTACACCTTAAGTGAAGCATCGAAATCTAAAACTAGACTCACTGGAGGGGTTCTAATCATAGAAAGTTAGAGTATCAGTCCTCTAGTACTTAAGACGGCATTGTGCCTTTTGTATTAAATTCGGATGAAATCTCTGTGTTTCATCGTCAATAAGAAGGTCCAAGGGATACAGTAAACCTGAAGTGAAGCATCGGAAACTATAACAGGACTCACAGGAGAGGTTCAAATCATAGAAAGTTAGAGTGTCAGTCCTTTAGTACATAAGTCGGCATTGAGGCTTTTGTATTAAATTCGGATGCAATTTCTGTGTTACATCGTCAATAAGAAGGTCCAAGGGATATAGTAAACCTGAAGTGAAGCATCGGAAACTAAAACTGGACTCACAGGAGAGGTTCAAATCATAGAAAGTTAGAGTGTCAGTCCTCTAGTACTTAAGTCGGCATTGTGCCTTTTCTATTAAATTCGGATGCCATTTCTGTGCTTCATCGTCAATAAGAAGGTCCAAGGGATACAGTAAACCTGAAGTGAAGCATCGGAATCTAAAACTGGACTCACAGGAGGGGTTCAAATCATAGAAAAATACAGTATCAGTCCTCTTGTACTTACGTCGGCATTGTGCCTTTTGTATTATATTCGGATGAAATTTCTGTGTTTCATCGTCAATATGAAGGTCCAAGGGATACAGTAAACCAGAAGCGAAGCATCGGAAACTAAAACTGGACTCACAGGAGAGGTTCAAATCATTGAAAGTTAGAGTGTCAGTCCTCCAGTACATAAGTCGGCATTGTGCCTTTTGTATTAAATTCGGATGCAATTTCTGTGTTTCATCGTCAATAAGAAGGTCCAAGGGATACAGTAAACCTGAAGTGAAGCATCGGAAACTAAAACTGGACTCACAGGAGAGGTTCAAATCATAGAAAGTTAGAGTGTCTGTCCTCTTGGAGTTAAGTCGGCATTGTGCATTTGTATTAAATTCGGATGAAATTTCTGTGTTTCATCGTCAATAAGAAGGTCCAAGGGATACAGTAAACCTGAAGTGAAGCATCGGAAACTAAAACTGGACTCACGGGAGATGTTCAAATCATTGAAAGTTAGAGTGTCAGTCCTCCAGTACTTAAGTCGGCATTGTGTCTTTTGTATTAAATTCGGATGCAGTTTCTGTGTTTCATCGTCAATAAGAAGGTCCAAGGGATACAGTAAACCTGAAGTGAAGCATCGGAAACTAAAACTGGACTCACAGGAGAGGTTCAAATCATAGAAAGTTAGAATGTCCGTCCTCTAGTACTTAAATCGGCATTGTGCCTTTTGTACTAAATTCGGATGCATTTTCTGTGTTTCATCGTAAATAAGAAGTACCAAGGGATACAGTAAACCTGAAGTGAAGCATCTGAAACTAAAACTGGACTCACATTTGTGGTTCAAATCATAGAAAGTTAGAGTGTCAGTCCTCTAGTACTTAAGTCGGCATTGTGAATTTTGTATTAAATTCGGATGCAATTTCTGTGTTTCATCGTCAATAAGAAGGTCCAAGGGATACAGTAAACCTGAAGTGAAGCATCGGAATCCAAAACTGGACTCACTGGAGGGGTTCAAATCATAGAAAGTTAGAGTTTCAGTACTCTAGCACTTAAGTCGGCATTGTGCCTTTTGTATTAAATTCGGATGCAATATCTGTGTTTCATCGTGAATAAGCAGGTCCAAGGTATACAGTTAACCTGAAGTGAAGCATCGGAAACTAAAACTGGACTCACAGGAGAGGATCAAATCATAGAAAGTTAGAGTGTCAGTCCTCTTGTACTTAAGTCGCCATTGTGCCTTTTGTATTAAATTCGGATGCAATTTCTGTGTTTCATCGTCAATAAGAAGGTCCAAGGGATACAGTAAACCTGAAGTGAAGCATCGGAATCTAAGACTGGACTCACAGGAGGGGTTCAAATCATAGAAAGTTAGAGTATCAGTCCTCTTGTACTTACGTCGGCATTGTGCCTTTTGTATTAAATTCGGATGAAATATCTGTGTTTCATCGTCAATAAGAAGGTCCAAGGGATACAGTAAACCTGAAGTGAAGCATCGGAAACTAAAACTGGACTCACAGGAGAGGTTCAAATCATTGAAAGTTAGAATGTCAGTCCTCCAGTACATAAGTCGGCATTGTGCCTTTTGTATTAAAATCGGATGCAATTTCTGTGTTTCATCGTCAATAAGAAGGTCCAAGGGATACAGTAAACCTGAAGTGAAGCATCGGAAACTAAAACTGGACTCACAGGAGAGGTTCAAATCATAGAAAGTTAGAGTGTCAGTCCTCTAGTACTTAAGTCGGCATTGCGCCTTTTCTATTAAATTCGGATGCCATTTCTGTGCTTCATCGTCAATAAGAAGGTCCAAGGGATACAGTAAACCTGAAGTGAAGCATCGGAATCTAAAACTGGACTCACAGGAGGGGATCAAATCATAGAAATTTACAGTATCAGTCCTCTTGTACTGACGTCGGCATTGTGCCTTTTGTATTAAATTCGGAAGAAATTTCTGTGTTTCATCGTCAATATGAAGGTCCAAGGGATACAGTAAACCTGAAGTGAAGCATCGGAAACTAAAACTGGACTCACAGGAGAGGTTCAAATCATTGAAAGTTAGAGTGTCAGTCCTCCAGTACATAAGTCGGCATTGTGCCTTTTGTATTAAATTCGGATGCAATTTCTGTGTTTCATCGTCAATAAGAAGGTCCAAGGGATACAGTAAAACTGAAGTGAAGCATCGGAAACTAAAACTGGACTCACAGGAGAGGTTCAAATCATAGAAAGTTAGAGTGTCTGTCCTCTTGGAGTTAAGTCGGCATTATGCATTTGTATTAAATTCGGATGAAATTTCTGTGTTTCATCTTTAATAAGAAGGTCCATGGGATACAGTAAACCTGAAGTGAAGCATCGGAAACTAAGACTGGACTCACGGGAGATGTTCAAATCATTGAAAGTTAGAGTGTCAGTCCTCCAGTACTTAACTCGGCATTGTGTCTTTTGTATTAAACTTGGATGCAATTTCTGTGTTTCATCGTCAATAAGAAGGTCCAAGGGATACAGTACACCATAAGTGAAGCATAGGAATCTAAAACTGGACTCACAGGAGGGGTGCTAATCATAGAAAGTTAGAGTATCAGTCCTCTAGTACTTAAGACGGCATTGTGCCTTTTGTATTAAATTCGGATGCAATCTCTGTGTTTCATCGTCAATAAGAAGGTCCAAGGGATACAGTAAACCTGAAGTGAAGCATCGGAAACTATAACAGGACTCACAGGAGAGGTTCAAATCATAGAAAGTTAGAGTGTCAGTCCTCTAGTACATAAGTCGGCATTGAGGCTTTTGTATTAAATTCGGATGCAATTTCTGTGATTCATCGTCAATAAGAAGGTCCAAGGGATATAGTAAACCTAAAGTGAAGCATCGGAAACTAAAACTGGACTCACAGGAGAGGTTCAAATCATAGAAAGTTAGAGTGTCAGTCCTCTAGTACTTAAGTCGGCATTGTGCCTTTTCTATTAAATTCGGATGCCATTTCTGTGCTTCATCGTCAATAAGAAGGTCCAAGGGATACAGTAAACCTGAAGTGAAGCATCGGAATCTAAAACTGGACTCACAGGAGGGGTTCAAATCATAGAAAGTTAGAGTATCAGTCCTCTTGTACTTACGTCGGCATTGCGCCTTTTGTATTAAATTCGGATGAAATTTCTGTGTTTCATCGTCAATAAGAAGGTCCAAGGGATACAGTAAACCTGAAGTGAAGCATTGGAAACTAAAACTGGACTCACAGGAGAGGTTCAAATCATTGAAAGTTAGAGTGTCAGTCCTCCAGTACATAAGTCGGCATTAAGCCTTTTGTATTAAATTCGGATGCAATTTCTGTGTTTCATCGTCAATAAGAAGGTCCAAGGGATACAGTAAACCTGAAGTGAAGCATCGGAAACTAAAACTGGACTCACAGGAGAGGTTCAAATCATAGTAAGTTAGAGTGTCTGTCCTCTTGGAGTTAAGTCGGCATTGTGCATTTGTATTAAATTCGGATGAAATTTCTGTGTTTCATCGTCAATAAGAAGGTCCTAGGGATACAGTAAAACTGAAGTGAAGCATCGGAAACTTTAAACTGGACTCACGGGAGATGTTCAAATCATTGAAAGTTAGAGTGTCAGTCCTTCAGTACTTAAGTCGGCATTGTGTCTTTTGTATTAAATTCGGATGCAGTTTCTGTGTTTCATCGTCAATAAGAAGGTCCAAGGGATACAGTAAACCTGAAGTGAAGCATCGGAAACTAAAACTGGACTCACAGGAGAGGTTCAAATCATAGAAAGTTAGAGTGTCAGTCCTCTTGTACTTAAGTCGCCATTGTGCCTTTTGTATTAAATTCGGATGCAATTTCTGTGTTTCATCGTCAATAAGAAGGTCCAAGGGATACAGTAAACCTGAAGTGAAGCATCGGAATCTAAAACTGGACTCACAGGAGGGGTTCAAATCATAGAAAGTTAGAGTATCAGTCCTCTTGTACTTACGTCGGCATTGTGCCTTTTGTATTAAATTCGGATGAAATTTCTGTGTTTCATCGTCAATAAGAAGGTCCAAGGGATACAGTAAACCTGAAGTGAAGCATCGGAAACTAAAACTGGACTCACAGGAGAGGTTCAAATCATAGAAAATTAGAGTGTCTGTCCTCTTGGAGTTAAGTCGGCATTGTGCATTTGTATTAAATTCGGATGAAATTTATGTGTTTCATCGTCAATAAGAAGGTCCAAGGTATACAGTAAACCTGAAGTGAAGCATCAGAAACTAAAACTGGACTCACGGGAGATGTTCAAATCATTGAAAGTTAGAGTGTCAGTCCTCCAGTACTTAAGTCGGCATTGTGTCTTTTTTATTAAATTCGGATGCAGTTTCTGTGTTTCATCGTCAATCAGAAGGTCCAAGGGATACAGTAAACCTGAAGTGAAGCATCGGAAACTAAAACTGGACTCACATTTGTGGTTCAAATCATAGAAAGTTAGAGTGTCAGTCCTCCAGTACTTAAGTCGGCATTGTGTCTTTTGTATTAAATTCGGATGAAATTTCTTAGTTTCATCGTCAATAAGAAGGTCCAAGGTATTCAGTACACCTGAAGTGAAGCATCGGAATCTTAAACTGGACTCACAGAGGGGTTCAAATCATAGAAAGTTAGAGTAACAGTCCTCTTGTATTTAAGTCGGCATTGTGCCTTTTGTATTAAATTCGGGTGTAATTTCTGTGTTTCATCGTCAATAAGAAGGTTTAAGGTATACAGTAAACCTGATGTGAAGCATCGGAATCTAAGACTGGACTCACCGGAGAGGTTCAAATCATAGAAAGACAGCGTGTCTGTCCTCTTGTACTTAAGTCGGCATTGTGCCTTTTGTATTAAATTCGGATGCAATTTCTGTGTTTCATCGTCAATAAGAAACTGCAAGGGATACAGAAAACCTGAAGTGTAGCATCGGAAGCTAAAACTGGAATCACAGGAGAGGTTCTAATCATAGAAAGTTAGAGTGTCAGTCCTCTAGTACTTAAGACGGCATTGTGCATTTTGTATTAAATTCGGATGCAATTTCTGTGTTTCATCGTCAATAAGAAGGTCCAAGGGATACAGTAAACCTGAAGTGAAGCATCGGAAACCAAAACTGGACTCACAGGAGAGGTTCAAATCATAGAAAGTTAGAGTGTCTGTCCTCTTAGAGTTAAGTCGGCATTGTGCATTTGTATTAAATTCGGATGAAATTTCTGTGTTTCATCGTCAATAAGAAGGTCCAAGGGATACAGTAAACCTGAAGTGAAGCATCGGAAACTGAAACTGGACTCACGGGAGATGTTCAAATCA
Source organism: Schistocerca americana (assembly GCF_021461395.2). NCBI lineage: Eukaryota > Metazoa > Arthropoda > Insecta > Orthoptera > Acrididae > Schistocerca > Schistocerca americana. The sequence goes on from NW_025725972.1 coordinate 659,434, forward strand.
TTGAGAGTTAGAGTGTCAGTCCTCCAGTACTTAAGTCGGCATTGTGTCTTTTGTATTAAATTCGGATGCAGTTTCTGTGTTTCATCGTCAATAAGAAGGTCCAAGGGATACAGTAAACCTGAAGTGAAGCATCGGAAACTAAAACTGGACTCACAGGAGAGGTTCAAATGATAGAAAATTAGAGTGTCAGTCCTCTAGTACTTAAATCGGCATTGTGCCTTTTGTATTAAATTCGGATGCAATTTCTGTGTTTCATCGTAAATAAGAAGATCCAAGGGTACAGTAAACCTGAAGTGAAGCATCGGAAACTAAAACTGGACTCACATTTGTGGTTCAAATCATAGAAAGTTAGAGTGTCAGTCCTCTAGTACTTAAGTCGGCATTGTGAATTTTGTATTAAATTCGGATGCAATTTCTGTGTTTCATCGTCAATAAGAAGGTCCAAGGGGTACAGTAAACCTGAAGTGAAGCATCGGAATCTAAAACTGGACTCACTGGAGGGGTTCAAATCATAGAAAGTTAGAGTTTCTGTACTCTAGCACTTAAGTCGGCATTGTGCCTTTTGTATTAAATTCGGATGCAATTTCTGTGTTTCCTCGTGAATAAGCATATCCAAGGTATACAGTTAACCTGAAGTGAAGCATCGGAAACTAAAACTGGACTCACAGGAGAGGTTCAAATCATAGAAAGTTACAGTGTCAGTCCTCTTGTACTTAAGTCGCCATTGTGCCTTTTGTATTAAATTCGGATGCAATTTCTGTGTTTCATCGTCAATAAGAAGGTCCAAGGGATACAGTAAACCTGAAGTGAAGCATCGGAATCTAAAACTGGACTCACAGGAGGGGTTCAAACCATAGAAAGTTAGAGTATCAGTCCTCTTGTACTTACGTCGGCATTGCGCTTTTTGTATTAAATTCGGATGAAATTTCTGTTTTTCATCGTCAAAAAGAAGGTCCAAGGGATACAGTAAACCTGAAGTGAAGCATCGGAAACTAAAACTGGACTCACAGGAGGGGTTCAAATCATTGAAAGTTAGAGTGTCAGTCCTCCAGTACATAAGTCGGCATTGTGCCTTTTGTATTAAATTCGGATGCCATTTCTGTGTTTCATCGTCAATAAGAAGGTCCAAGGGATACAGTAAACCTGAAGTGAAGCATCGGAAACTAAAACTGGACTCACAGGAGAGGATCAAATTATAGAAAATTAGAGTGTCTGTCCTCTTGGAGTTAAGTCGGCATTGTGCATTTGTATTAAATTCGGAAGAAATTTCTGTGTTTCATCGTCAATAAGAAGGTCCAAGGGATACAGTAAACCTGAAGTGAAGCATCGGAAACTAAAACTGGACTCACGGGAGATGTTCAAATCATTGAAAGTTAGAGTGTCAGTCCTCCAGTACTTAAGTCGGCATTGTGTCTTTTGTATTAAATTCGGATGCAGTTTCTGTGTTTCATCGTCAATAAGAAGGTCCAAGGGATACAGTAAACCTGAAGTGAAGCATCGGAAACTAAAACTGGACTCACATTTGTGGTTCAAATCATAGAAAGTTAGAGTGTCAGTCCTCTAGTACTTAAGTCGGCATTGTGAATTTTGTATTAAATTCGGATGAAATTTCTGTGTTTCATCGTCAATAAGAAGGTCAAAGGGATACAGTAAACCTGAATGGAAGCATCGGAAACTAAAACTGGACTCACGGGAGATGTTCAAATCATTGAAAGTTAGAGTGTCAGTCCTCCAGTACTTAAGTTGGCATTGTGTCTTTTGTAATAAATTCGGATGAAATTTCTTTGTTTCATCGTCAATAAGAAGGTCCAAGGTATTCAGTACACCTGAAGTGAAGCATCGGAATCTTAAACTGGACTCACAGAGGGGTTCAAATCATAGAAAGTTAGAGTAACAGTCCTCTTGTATTTAAGTCGGCATTGTGCCTTTTGTATTAAATTCGGGTGTAATATCTGTGTTTCATCGTCAATAAGAAGGTTTAAGGTATACAGTAAACCTGAAGTGAAGCATCGGAATCTAAGACTGGACTCACCGGAGAGGTTCAAATCATAGAAAGACAGCGTGTCTGTCCTCTTGTACTTAAGTCGGCATTGTGCCTTTTGTATTAAATTCGGATGCAATTTCTGTGTTTCATCGTCAATAAGAAGGTGCAAGGGATACAGAAAACCTGAAGTGTTGCATCGGAAGCTAAAACTGGACTCACAGGAGAGGTTCCAATCATAGAAAGTTAGAGTGTCAGTCCTCTAGTACTTACGTCGGCATTGTGCCTTTTGTATTAAACTCGGATGCAATTTCTGTGTTTCATCGTCAATAAGAAAGTCCAAGGGATACAGTACACCTTAAGTGAAGCATCGGAATCTAAAACTGGACTCACAGGAGGGGTTCTAATCATAGAAAGTTAGAGTATCAGTCCTCTAGTACTTAAGACGGCATTGTGCCTTTTGTATTAAATTCGGATGCAATCTCTGTGTTTCATCGTCAATAAGAAGGTCCAAGGGATACAGTAAACCTGAAGTGAAGCATCGGAAACTATAACAGGACTCAATGGAGAGGTTCAAATCAAAGAAAGTTAGAGTGTCAGTCCTCTAGTACATAAGTCGGCATTGAGGCTTTTGTATTAAATTCGGATGCAATTTCTGTGTTTCATCGTCAATAAGAAGGTCCAAGGGATATAGTAAACCTGAAGTGAAGCATCGGAAACTAAAATTGGACTCACAGGAGAGGTTCAAATCATAGAAAGTTAGAGTGTCAGTCCTCTAGTACTTAAGTCGGCATTGTGCCTTTTCTATTAAATTCAGATGCCATTTCTGTGCTTCATCGTCAATAAGAAGGTCCAAGGGATACAGTAAACCTGAAGTGAAGCATCGGAATCTAAAACTGGACTCACAGGAGGGGTTCAAATCATAGAAAGTTAGAGTATCAGTCCTCTTGTACTTACGTCGGCATTGTGCCTTTTGTATTAAATTCGGATGAAATTTCTGTGTTTCATCGTCAATAAGAAGCTCCAAGGGATACAGTAAACCTGAAGTGAAACATCGGAAACTAAAACTTGACTCACAGGAGAGGTTCAAACCATAGAAAGTTAGAGTATCTGTCCTCTTGGAGTTAAGTCGGCATTGTGCATTTGTATTAAATTCGGATGAAATTTATGTGTTTCATCGTCAATAAGAAGGTCCAAGGGATACAGTAAACCTGAAGTGAAGCATCGGAATCTAAAACTGGACTCACAGGAGGGGTTCAAATCATAGAAAGTTAGAGTATCAGTCCTCCAGTACTGAAGTCGGCATTGTGTCTTTTGTATTAAATTCGGATGCAGTTTCTGTGATTCATCGTCAATAAGAAGGTCCAAGGGATACAGTAAACCTGAAGTGAAGCATCGGAAACTAAAACTGGACTCACATTTGTGGTTCAAATCATAGAAAGTTAGAGTGTCAGTCCTCTAGTACTTAAGTCGGCATTGTGAATTTTGTATTAAATTCGGATGCAATTTCTGTGTTTCATCGTCAATAAGAAGGTCCAAGGGGTACAGTAAACCTGAAGTGAAGCATCGGAATCTAAAACTGGACTCACTGGAGGGGTTCAAATCATAGAAAGTTAGAGTTTCTGTACTCTAGCACTTAAGTCGGCATTGTGCCTTTTGTATTAAATTCGGATGCAATTTCTGTGTTTCCTCGTGAATAAGCAGGTCCAAGGTATACAGTTAACCTAAAGTGAAGCATCGGAAACTAAAACTGGACTCACAGGAGAGGTCCAAATCATAGAAAGTTAGAGTGTCAGTCCTCTTGTACTTAAGTCGCCATTGTGCTTTTTGTATTAAATTCGGATGAAATTTCTGTGTTTCATCGTCAAAAAGAAGGTCCAAGGGATACAGTAAACCTGAAGTGAAGCATCGGAAACTAAAACTGGACTCACAGGAGGGGTTCAAATCATTGAAAGTTAGAGTGTCAGTCCTCCAGTACATAAGTCGGCATTGTGCCTTTTGTATTAAATTCGGATGCAATTTCTGTGTTTCATCGTCAATAAGAAGGTCCAAGGGATACAGTAAACCTGAAGTGAAGCATCGGAAACTAAAACTGGACTCACAGGAGAGGATCAAATTATAGAAAATTAGAGTATCTGTCCTCTTGGAGTTAAGTCGGCATTGTGCATTTGTATTAAATTCGGAAGAAATTTCTGTGTTTCATCGTCAATAAGAAGGTCCAAGGGATACAGTAAACCTGAAGTGAAGCATCGGAAACTAAAACTGGACTCACGGGAGATGTTCAAATCATTGAAAGTTAAAGTGTCAGTCCTCCAGTACTTAAGTCGGCATTGTGTCTTTTGTATTAAATTCGGATGCAGTTTCTGTGTTTCATCGTCAATAAGAAGGTCCAAGGGATACAGTAAACCTGAAGTGAAGCATCAGAAACTAAAACTGGACTCACATTTGTGGTTCAAATCATAGAAAGTTAGAGTGTCAGTCCTCTAGTACTTAAGTCGGCATTGTGAATTTTGTATTAAATTCGGATGAAATTTCTGTGTTTCATCGTCAATAAGAAGGTCCAAGGGATACAGTAAACCTGAATGGAAGCATCGGAAACTAAAACTGGACTCACGGGAGATGTTTAAATCATTGAAAGTTAGAGTGTCAGTCCTCCAGTACTTAAGTCGGCATTGTGTCTTTTGTAATAAATTCGGATGAAATTTCTTTGTTTCATCGTCAATAAGAAGGTCCAAGGTATTCAGTACACCTGAAGTGAAGCATCGGAATCTTAAACTGGACTCACAGAGGGGTTCAAATCATAGAAAGTTAGAGTAACAGTCCTCTTGTATTTAAGTCGGCATTGTGCCTTTTGTATTAAATTCGGGTGTAATATCTGTGTTTCATCGTCAATAAGAAGGTTTAAGGTATACAGTAAACCTGAAGTGAAGCATCGGAATCTAAGACTGGACTCACCGGAGAGGTTCAAATCATAGAAAGACAGCGTGTCTGTCTTCTTGTACTTAAGTCGGCATTGTGCCTTTTGTATTAAATTCGGATGCAATTTCTGTGTTTCATCGTCAATAAGAAGGTGCAAGGGATACAGAAAACCTGAAGTGTTGCATCGGAAGCTAAAACTGGACTCACAGGAGAGGTTCAAATCATAGAAAGTTAGAGTGTCAGTCCTCTAGTACTTACGTCGGCATTGTGCCTTTTGTATTAAACTCGGATGCAATTTCTGTGTTTCATCGTCAATAAGAAAGTCCAAGGGATACAGTACACCTTAAGTGAAGCATCGGAATCTAAAACTGGACTCACAGGAGGGGTTCTAATCATAGAAAGTTAGAGTATCAGTCCTCTAGTACCTAAGACGGCATTGTGCCTTTTGTATTAAATTCGGATGCAATCTCTGTGTTTCATCGTCAATAAGAAGGTCCAAGGGATACAGTAAACCTGAAGTGAAGCATCGGAAACTATAACAGGACTCACAGGAGAGGTTCAAATCAAAGAAAGTTAGAGTGTCAGTCCTCTAGTACATAAGTCGGCATTGAGGCTTTTGTATCAAATTCGGATGCAATTTCTGTGTTTCATCGTCAATAAGAAGGTCCAAGGGATATAGTAAACCTGAAGTGAAGCATCGGAAACTAAAATTGGACTCACAGGAGAGGTTCAAATCATAGAAAGTTAGAGTGTCAGTCCTCTAGTACTTAAGTCGGCATTGTGCCTTTTCTATTAAATTCGGATGCCATTTCTGTGCTTCATCGTCAATAAGAAGGTCCAAGGGATACAGTAAACCTGAAGTGAAGCATCGGAATCTAAAACTGGACTCACAGGAGGGGTTCAAATCATAGAAAGTTAGAGTATCAGTCCTCTTGTACTTACGTCGGCATTGTGCCTTTTGTATTAAATTCGGATGAAATTTCTGTGTTTCATCGTCAATAAGAAGCTCCAAGGGATACAGTAAACCTGAAGTGAAGCATCGGAAACTAAAACTGGACTCACAGGAGAGGTTCAAACCATAGAAAGTTAGAGTATCTGTCCTCTTGGAGTTAAGTCGGCATTGTGCATTTGTATTAAATTCGGATAAAATTTATGTGTTTCATCGTCAATAAGAAGGTCCAAGGGATACAGTAAACCTGAAGTGAAGCATCGGAAACTAAAACTGGACTCACAGGAGGGGTTCAAATCATAGAAAGTTAGAGTATCAGTCCTCCAGTACTGAAGTCGGCATTGTGTCTTTTGTATTAAATTCGGATGCAGTTTCTGTGTTTCATCGTCAATAAGAAGGTCCAAGGGATACAGTAAACCTGAAGTGAAGCATCGGAAACTAAAACTGGACTCACAGGAGAGGTTCAAATCATAGAAAGTTAGAGTGTCAGTCCTCTACTACTTAAGTCGGCATTGTGCCTTTTGTATTAAATTCGGATGCAATTTCTGTGTTTCATCGTGAATAAGCAGGTCCAAGGGATACAGTAAACCTGAAGTGAAGCATCGGAAACTGAAACTGGACTCACAGGAGAGGTTCAAATCATAGAAAGTTAGAGTGTCAGTCCTCTAGTACTTAAGTCGGCATTGTGAATTTTGTATTAAATTCGGATGCAATTTCTGTGTTTCATCGTCAATAAGAAGGTCCAAGGGATACAGTAAACCTGAAGTGAAGCATCGGAAACTAAAACAGGACTCACAGGAGAGGTTCAAATCATAGAAAGTTAGAGTGTCAGTCCTCTAGTACTTAAGTCGGCATTGTGCCTTTTGTATTAAATTCGGATGCAATTTCTGTGTTTCATCGTAAATAAGAAGGTCCAAGGGATACAGTAAACCTGAAGTGAAGCATCGGAAACTAAAACTGGACTCACATTTGTGGTTCAAATCATAGAAAGTTAGAGTGTCAGTCCTCTTGTAATTAAGTCGCCATTGTTGCTTTGGTTCGGACGAAATTTCTGTGTTGCATCGTCAATACGTAGGTCCAAGGTATACAGTACACCTGAAGTGAAGCATCGTAATCTGAAACTGGACTCACAGGAGGGGTTCAAATCATAGAAAGTTAGAGTGTCAGTCCGCTTGTACGTAAGTCGGCATTGTTCCTTTTGTATTAAATTCGGATGCAATTTCTGTGTTTCATCGTCAATAAGAAGGTCCAAGGGATACAGTAAACATGAAGTGAAGCATCGGAAACTAAAACTGGACTCACAGGAGAGGTTCAAATCATAGCAAGTTCGAGTGTCAGTCCTCTAGTACTTAAGTCGGCATTGTGCCTTTTGTATTAAATTCGGATGAAATTTCTTTGTTTCATCGTCAATAAGAAGGTCCAAGGTATTCAGTACACCTGAAGTGAAGCATCGGAATCTTAAACTGGACTCACAGAGGGGTTCAAATCATAGAAAGTTAGAGTAACAGTCCTCTTGTATTTAAGTCGGCATTGTGCCTTTTGTATTAAATTCGGGTGTAATTTCTGTGTTTCATCGTCAATAAGAAGGTTTAAGGTATACAGTAAACCTGAAGTGAAGCATCGGAAACTAAAACTGGACTCACAGGAGAGGTTCAAATCATAGAAAGTTAGAGTGTCAGTCCCCTTGTACTTAAGTCGCCATTGTGGCTTTTGTATTAAATTCGGATGAAAATTCTGTGTTGGATCGTCAATAAGAAGGTCCAAGGTATACAGTACATCTGAAGTGAAGCATCGTAATCTGAAACTGGACTCACAGGAAGGGTTCAAATCATAGAAAGTTAGAGTAAGAGTCCTCTTGTATTTCAGTCGGCATTGTGCCTTTTGTATTAAATTCGGGTGTAATTTCTGTGTTTCATCGTCAATAAGAAGGTTTAAGGTATACAGTAAACCTGAAGTGAAGCATCGGAATCTAAGACTGGACTCACCGGAGAGGTTCAAATCATAGAAAGATAGCGTGTCTGTCCTCTTGTACTTAAGTCAGCATTGTGCCTTTTGTATTAAATTCGGATGCAATTTCTGTGTTTCATCGTCAATAAGAAGGTGCAAGGGATACAGAAAACCTGAAGTGTAGCGTCGGAAACTAAAACTGGACTCACAGGAGAGGTTCAAATCATAGAAAGTTAGAGTGTCAGTCCTCTAGTACTTAAGACGGCATTGTGCCTTTTGTATTGAACTCGGATGCAATTTCTGTGTTTCATTGTCAATAAGAAGGTCCAAGGGATACAGTACACCTTAAGTGAAGCATCGGAATCTTAAACTGGACTCACAGGAGGGGTTCTAATCATAGAAAGTTAGAGTATCAGTCCTCTAGTACTTAAGACGGCATTGTGCCTTTTGTATTAAATTCGGATGCAATTTCTGTGTTTCATCGTCAATAAGAAGGTGCAAGGGATACAGAAAACCTGAAGTGTAGCGTCGGAAGCTAAAACTGGACTCACAGGAGAGGTTCAAATCATAGAAAGTTAGAGTGTCAGTCCTCTAGTACTTAAGACGGCATTGTGCCTTTTGTATTAAATTCGGATGCAATCTCTGTGTTTCATCGTCAATAAGAAGGTCCAAGGGATACAGTAAACCTGAAGTGAAGCATCGGAAACTAAAACAGGACTCACAGGAGAGGTTCAAATCATAGAAAGTTAGAGTGTCAGTCCTCTAGTACATAAGTCGGCATTGAGGCTTTTGTATTAAATTCGGATGCAATTTCTGTGTTTCATCGTCAATAAGAAGGTCCAAGGGATACAGTAAACCTGAAGTGAAGCATCGGAAACTAAAACTGGACTCACAGGAGAGGTTCAAATCATAGAAAGTTAGGGTGTCAGTCCTCTAGTACTTAAGTCGGCATTGTGCCTTTTGTACTAAATTCGGATGCCATTTCTGTGCTTCATCGACAATAAGAAGGTCCAAGGGATACAGTAAACCTGAAGTGAAGCATCGGAATCTAAAACTGGACTCACTGGAGGGGTTCAAATCATAGAAAGTTAGAGTATCAGTCCACTTGTACTTACGTCGGCATTGTACCTTTTGTATTAAATTCGGATGAAATTTCTGTGTTTCATCGTCAATAAGAAGGTCCAAGGGATACAGTAAACCTGAAGTGAAGCATCGGAAACTAAAACTGGACTCACAGGAGAGGTTCAAATCATTGAAAGCTAGAGTGTCAGTCCTCCAGTACATAAGTCGGCATTGTGAATTTTGTATTAAATTCGGATGCAATTTCTGTGTTTCATCGTCAATAAGAAGGTCCAAGGGATACAGTAAACCTGAAGTGAAGCATCGGAATCTAAATCTGGACTCACAGGAGTGGTTCAAATCATAGAAAGTTAGAGTATCAGTCCTCTTGTACTTAAAACGTCATTGTGCCTTTTGTATTTAACTCGGATGAAATTTCTGTATTTCATCGTCAATAAGAAGGTCCAAGGGATACAGTAAACCTGAAGTGAAGCATCGGAAACTAAAACTGGACTCACAGGAGAGGTTCAAATCATTGAAAGTTAGAGTGTCAGTCCTCCAGTACTTAAGTCGGCATTGTGTCTTTTGTATTAAATTCGGATGCAGTTTCTGTGTTTCAGCGTCAATAAGAAGGTCCAAGGGATACAGTAAACCTGAAGTGAAGCATCGGAAACTAAAACTGGACTCACAGGAGAGGTTCAAATCATAGAAAGTTAGAGTGTCAGTCCTCTAGTACTTAAGTCGGCATTGTGCCTTTTGTATTAAATTCGGATGCAATTTCTGTGTTTCATCGCAAATAAGTAGGTCCAAGGGATACAGTAAACCTGAAGTGAAGCATCGGAAACTAAAACTGGACTCACATTTGTGGTTCAAATCATAGAAAGTTAGAGTGTCAGTCCTCTAGTACTTAAGTCGGCATTGTGAATTTTGTATTAAATTCGGATGCAATTTCTGTGTTTCATCGTCAATAAGAAGGTCCAAGGGATACAGTAAACCTGAAGTGAAGCATCGGAATCTAAAACTGGACTCACTGGAGGGGTTCAAATCATAGAAAGTTAGAGTTTCAGTACTCTAGCACTTAAGTCGGCATTGTGCCATTTGTATTAAATTCGGATGCAATTTCTGTGTTTCATCGTGAATAAGCAGGTCCAAGGTATACAGTAAACCTGAAGTGAAGCATCGGAAAGTAAAACTGGACTCAGAGGAGAGGTTCAAATCATAGATAGTTAGAGTGTCAGTCCTCTTGTACTTAAGTCGGCATTGTGCCTTTTGTATTAAATTCGGATGAAATTTCTGTGTTGCATCGTCAATAAGAAGGTCCAAGGTGTACAGTACACCTGAAGTGATCATCGTAATCTGAAACTGGACTCACAGGAGGGGTTCAAATCATAGAAAGTTAGAGTGTCAGTCCACTTGTACGTTATTCGGCATTGTGCCTTTTGTATTAAATTCGGATGCAATTTCTGTGTTTCATCGTCAATAAGAAGGTCCAAGGGATACAGTGAACCTGAAGTGAAGCATCGGAAACTAAAACTTGACTCACAGGAGAGGTTCAAATCATAGAAAGTTCGAGTGTCAGTCCTCTAGTACTTAAGTCGGCATTGTGCCTTTTGTATTAAATTCGGATGAAATTTCTTTATTTCATCGTCAATAAGAAGGTCCAAGGTATTCTGTACAACTGAAGTGAAGCATCGGAATCTGAAACTGGACTCACAGAGGGGTTCAAATCATAGAGAGTTAGAGTAACAGTCCTCTTGTATTTAAGTCGGCATTGTGCCTTTTGTATTAAATTCGGGTGTAATTTCTGTGTTTCATCGTCAATAAGAAGGTTTAAGGTATACAGTAAACCTGAAGTGAAGCATCGGAATCTAAGACTGGACTCACCGGAGAGGTTCAAATCATAGAAAGATAGCGTGTCTGTCCCCTTGTACTTAAGTCGGCATTGTGCCTTTTGTATTAAATTCGGATGCAATTTCTGTGTTTCATCGTCAATAAGAAGGTGCAAGGGATACAGAAAACCTGAAGTGTAGCATCGGAAGCTAAAACTGGACTCACAGGAGAGGTTCAAATCATAGAAAGTTAGAGTGTCAGTCCTCTAGTACTTACGTCTGCATTGTGCCTTTTGTATTAAACTCGGATGCAATTTCTGTGTTTCATCGTCAATAAGAAGGTCCAAGGGATACAGTACACCTGAAGTGAAGCATCGGAAACTAAAACTGGACTCACAGGAGAGGTTCAAATCATTGAAAGTTAGAGTGTCAGTCCTCCAGTACTTAAGTCGGCATTGTGTCTTTTGTATTAAATTCGGATGCAGTTTCTGTGTTTCAGCGTCAATAAGAAGGTCCAAGGGATACAGTAAACCTGAAGTGAAGCATCGGAAACTAAAACTGGACTCACAGGAGAGGTTCAAATCATAGAAAGTTAAAGTGTCAGTCCTCTAGTACTTAAGTCGGCATTGTGCCTTTTGTATTAAATTCGGATGCAATTTCTGTGTTTCATCGCAAATAAGTAGGTCCAAGGGATACAGTAAACCTGAAGTGAAGCATCGGAAACTAAAACTGGACTCACATTTGTGGTTCAAATCATAGAAAGTTAGAGTGTCAGTCCTCTAGTACTTAAGTCATCATTGTGAATTTTGTATTAAATTCGGATGCAATTTCTGTGTTTCATCGTCAATAAGAAGGTAGAAGGGATACAGTAAACCTGAAGTGAAGCATCGGAATCTAAAACTGGACTCACTGGAGGGGTTCAAATCATAGAAAGTTAGAGTTTCAGTACTCTAGCACTTAAGTCGGCATTGTGCCATTTGTATTAAATTCGGATGCAATTTCTGTGTTTCATCGTGAATAAGCAGGTCCAAGGTATACAGTAAACCTGAAGTGAAGCATCGGAAAGTAAAACTGGACTCAGAGGAGAGGTTCAAATCATAGATAGTTAGAGTGTCAGTCCTCCTGTACTTAAGTCGGCATTGTGCCTTTTGTATTAAATTCGGATGAAATTTCTGTGTTGCATCGTCAATAAGAAGGTCCAAGGTGTACAGTACACCCGAAGTGATCATCGTAATCTGAAACTGGACTCACAGGAGGGGTTCAAATCATAGAAAGTTAGAGTGTCAGTCCACTTGTACGTTATTCGGCATTGTGCCTTTTGTATTAAATTCGGATGCAATTTCTGTGTTTCATCGTCAATAAGAAGGTCCAAGGGATACAGTAAACCTGAAGTGAAGCATCGGAAACTAAAACTTGACTCACAGGAGAGGTTCAAATCATAGAAAGTTCGAGTGTCAGTCCTCTAGTACTTAAGTCGGCATTGTGCCTTTTGTATTAAATTCGGATGAAATTTCTTTATTTCATCGTCAATAAGAAGGTCCAAGGTATTCTGTACAACTGAAGTGAAGCATCGGAATCTGAAACTGGACTCACAGAGGGGTTCAAATCATAGAGAGTTAGAGTAACAGTCCTCTTGTATTTAAGTCGGCATTGTGCCTTTTGTATTAAATTCGGGTGTAATTTCTGTGTTTCATCGTCCATAAGAAGGTTTAAGGTATACAGTAAACCTGAAGTGAAGCATCGGAATCTAAGACTGGACTCACCGGAGAGGTTCAAATCATAGAAAGATAGCGTGTCTGTCCCCTTGTACTTAAGTCGGCATTGTGCCTTTTGTATTAAATTCGGATGCAATTTCTGTGTTTCATCGTCAATAAGAAGGTGCAAGGGATACAGAAAACCTGAAGTGTAGCTTCGGAAGCTAAAACTGGACTCACAGGAGAGGTTCAAATCATAGAAAGTTAGAGTGTCAGTCCTCTAGTACTTACGTCGGCATTGTGCCTTTTGTATTAAACTCGGATGCAATTTCTGTGTTTCATCGTCAATAAGAAGGTGCAAGGGATACAGTACACCTTAGGTGAAGCATCGGAATCTAAAACTGGACTCACAGGAGGGGTTCTAATCATAGAAAGTTAGAGTATCAGTTCTCTAGTACTTAAGACGGCATTGTGCCTTTTGTATTAAATTCGGATGCAATGTCTGTGTTTCATCGTCAATAAGAAGGTCCAAGGGATACAGTAAACCTGAAGTGAAGCATCGGAAACTAAAACAGGACTCACAGGAGAGGTTCAAATCATAGAAAGTTAGAGTGTCAGTCCTCTAGTACTGAAGTCGGCATTGTGCCGTTTGTATTAAATTCGGATGCCATTTCTGTGCTTCATCGTCAATAAGAAGGTCCAAGGGATACAGTAAACCTGAAGTGATGCATAGTAATCTAAAACTGGAGTCACAGGAGGGGTTCAAATCATAGAAAGTTAGAGTATCAGTCCTCTTGTACTTACGTCGGCATTGTGCCTTTTGTACTAATTCGGATGAAATTTCTGTGTTTCATCGTCAATAAGAAGGTCCAAGGGATACAGTAAACCTGAAGTGAAGCATCGGAAACTAAAACAGGACTCACAGGAGAGGTTCAAATCATAGAAAGTTAGAGTGTCAGTCCTCTAGTACATAAGTCGGCATTGAGGCTTTTGTATTAAATTCGGATGCAATTTCTGTTTTTCATCGTCAATAAGAAGGTCCAAGGGATACAGTAAACCTGAAGTGAAGCATCGGAAACCAAAACTGGACTCACAGGAGAGGTTCAAATCATAGAAAGTTATAGTGTCAGTCCTCTAGTACTTAAGTCGGCATTGTGCCGTTTGTATTAAATTCGGATGCCATTTCTGTGCTCCATCGTCAATAAGAAGGTCCAAGGGATACAGTAAACCTGAAGTGAAGCATCGTAATCTAAAACTGGAGTCACAGGAGGGGTTCAAATCATAGAAAGTTAGAGTATCAGTCCTCTTGTACTTACGTCGGCATTGTGCCTTTTGTATTAAATTCGGATGAAATTTCTGTGTTTCATCGTCAATAAGAAGGTCCAAGGGATACAGTAAACCTGTAGTGAAGCATCGGAAACTAAAACTGGACTCACAGGAGAGGTTCAAATCATTGAAAGTTAGAGTGTCAGTCCTCCAGTACTTAAGTCGGCATTGTGTCTTTTGTATTAAATTCGGATGCAGTTTCTGTGTTTCATCGTCAATAAGAAGGTCCAAGGGATACAGTAAACCTGAAGTGAAGCATCAGACACCAAAACTGGACTCACAGGAGAGGTTCAAATCATAGAAAGTTAGAGTGTCAGACCTCTAGTACTCAAGTCGGCATTGTGAATTTTGTATTGAATTCGGATGCAATTTCTGTGTTTCATCGTCAATATGAAGGTCCAAGGGGTACAGTAAACCTGAAGTGAAGCATCGGAATCTAAAACTGGACTCACTGGAGGGGTTCAAATCATAGAATGTTAGAGTTTCAGTACTCTAGCACTTAAGTCGGCATTGTGCGTTTTGTATTAAATTCGGATGCAATTTCTGTGTTTCATCGTGAATAAGCAGGTCCAAGGTATACAGTAAACCTGAAGTGAAGCATCGGAAACTAAAACTGGACTCACAGGAGAGGTTCAAATAATAGAAAGTTAGAGTGTCTGTCCTCTTGGAGTTAAGTCGGCATTGTGCATTTGTATTAAATTCGGATGAAATTTTTGTGTTTCATCGTCAATAAGAAGGTCCAAGGGATACAGTAAACCTGAAGTGAAGCATCGTAATCTAAAACTGGACTCACAGGAGGGGTTCAAATCATAGAAAGTTAGAGTGTCAGTCCTCCAGTACTTAAGTCGGCATTGTGTCTTTTGTATTAAATTCGGATGCAGTTTCTGTGTTTCATCGTCAATAAGAAGGTCCAGGGCATATAGTAAACCTGAAGGGAAGGAATGGAAACTAAAACTGGACTCACAGGAGAGGTTCAAATCATAGAAAGTTAGAGTGTCAGTCCTCTAGCACTTAAGTCGGCATTGTGCCTTTTGTATTAAATTCGGATGCAATTCTGTGTTTCATCGTAAATAAGAAGGTCCAAGGTATACAGTAAACCTGAAGTGAAGCATCGGAAACTATAACTGGACTCACAGGAGAGGTTCAAATCATAGAAAGTTAGAGTGTCAGTCCTCTTGTACTTAAGTCGGCATTGTGAATTTTGTATTACATTCGGATGCAATTTCTGTGTTTCATCGTAAATAAGAAGGTCCAAGGGATACAGTAAACCTGAAGTGAAGCATCGGAATCTATAACTGGACTCACCGGAGAGGTTCAAATCATAGAAAGATAGCGTGTCTGTCCTCTTGTACTTAAGTCGGCATTGTGCCTTTTGTATTACATTCGGATGCAATTTCTGTGTTTCATCGTCAATAAGAAGGTGCAAGGGATACCAAAAACCTGAAGTGTAGCATCCAAAGATAAAACTGGACTCACAGGAGAGGCTCAAATCATAGAAAGTTATGGTGTCAGTCCTCTAGTACTTACGTCGGCATTGTGCCTTTTGTATTAAACTCGGATGCAATTTCTGTGTTTCATCGTCAATAAGAAAGTCCAAGGGATACGGTACACTATAAGTGAAGCATCGGAATCTAAAACTGGACTCACAGGAGGGGTTCTAATCATAGAAAGTTAGAGTATCAGTTCTCTAGTACTTAAGACGGCATTGTGCCTTTTGTATTAAATTCGGAAGCAATCTCTGTGTTTCATCGTCAATAAGAAGACCCAAGGGATACAGTAAACCTGAAGTGAAGCATCGGAAACTAAAACAGGACTCACAGGAGAGGTTCAAATCATAGAAAGTAAGAGTGTCAGTCCTCTAGTACATAAGTCGGCATTGAGGCTTTTGTATCAAATTCGAATGCAATTTCTGTGTTTCATCGTCAATAAGAAGGTCCAAGGGATACAGTAAACCTGAAGTGAAGCATCGGAAACTAAAACTGGACTCACAGGAGAGGTTCAAATCATAGAAAGTTAGAGTGTCAGTCCTCTAGTACTTAAGTCGGCATTGTGCCTTTTGTATTAAATTCGGATGCCATTTCTGTGCTTCATCGTCAATAAGAAGGTCCAAGGGATACAGTAAACCTGAAGTGAAGCATCTGAATCTAAAACTGGACTCACAGGAGGGGTTCAAATCATAGAAAGTTAGAGTATCAGTCCTCTTGTTCTTACGTCGGCATTGTGCCTTTTGTATTAAATTCGGATGAAATTTCTGTGTTTCATCGTCAATAAGAAGGTCCAAGGGATACAGTAAACCTGAAGTGAAGCATCGGAAACTAAAACTGGACTCACTGGAGAGGTTCAAATCATTGAAAGTTAGAGTGTCAGTCCTCCAGTACATAAGTCGGCATTGTGCCTTTTGTATTAAATTCGGATGCAATTTCTGTGTTTCTTCGTCAATAAGAAGGTCCAAGGGATACAGTAAACGTGAAGTGAAGCATCGGAAACTAAAACTGGACTCACAGGAGGGGTTCAAATCATAGAAAGTTAGAGTATCAGTCCTCTTGTACTTAAGTCGGCATTGTGTCTTTTGTATTAAATTCGGATGCAGTTTCTGTGTTTCATCGTCAATAAGAAGGTCCAAGAGATACAGTAAACCTGAAGTGAAGCATCGGAAACTAAAACTGGACTCACAGGAGAGGTTCAAATCATAGAAAGTTAGAGTGTCAGTCCTCTAGTACTTAAGTCGGCATTGTGCCTTTTGTATTAAATTCGGATGAAATTTCTGTGTTTCATCGTCAATAAGAAGGTCCAAGGGATACAGTAAAACTGAAGTGAAGCATCGGAAACTAAAACTGGACTCACAGGAGAGGTTCAAATCATAGAAAGTTAGAGTGTCAGTCCTCTTGTACTGAAGTCGCCATTGTGCCTTTTGTATTAAATTCGGATGAAATTTCTGTGTTGCATCGTCAATAAGAAGGTCCAAGGTATACAGTACACCTGAAGTGAAGCATCGTAATCTGAAACTGGACTCACAGGAGGGGTTCAAATCATAGAAAGTTAGAGTGTCAGTCCGCTTGTACGTAAGTCGGCATTGTGCCTTTTGTATTAAATTCGGATGCAATTTCTGTGTTTCATCGTCAATAAGAAGGTCCAAGGGATACAGTAAACCTGAAGTGAAGCATCGGAAACTAAAACTGGACTCACAGGAGAGGTTCAAATCATAGAAATTTCGAGTGTCAGTCCTCTAGTACTTAAGTCGGCATTGTGTCTTTTGTATTAAATTCGGATGAAATTTCTTTGTTTCATCGTCAATAAGAAGGTCCAAGGTATTCAGTACACCAGAAGTGAAGCATCGGAATCTTAAACTGGACTCACAGAGAGGTTCAAATCATTGAAAGTTAGAGTAACAGTCCTCTTGTATTTAAGTCGGCATTGTGCCTTTTGTATTAAATTCAGGTGTAATCTCTGTGTTTCATCGTCAATAAGAAGGTTTAAGGTATACAGTAAACCTGAAGTGAAGCATCGGAATCTAAGACTGGACTCACCGGAGAGGTTCAAATCATAGAAAGATAGCGTGTCTGTCCTCTTGTACTTAAGTCGGAATTGTGCCTTTTGTATTAAATTCGGATGCAATTTCTGTGTTTCATCGTCAATAAGAAGGTGCAAGGGATACAGAAAACCTGAAGTGTAGCATCGGAAGCTAAAACTGGACTAACAGGAAAGGCTCCAATCATAGAAAGTTAAAGTGTCAGTCCTCTAGTACTTACGTCGGCATTGTGCCTTTTGTATTAAACTCGGATGCAATTTCTGTGTTTCATCGCCAATAAGAAGGTCCAAGGGATACAGTACACCTTAAGTGAAGCATCGGAATCTAAAACTGGACTCACAGGAGGGGTTCTAATCATAGAAAGTTAGAGTATCAGTCCTCTAGTACTTAAGCCGGCATTGTGCCTTTTGTATTAAATTCGGATGCAATCTCTGTGTTTCATCGTCAATAAGAAGGTCCAAGGGATACAGTAAACCTGAAGTGAAGCATCGGAAACTAAAACAGGACTCACAGGAGAGGTTCAAATCATAGAAAGTTAGAGTGTCAGTCCTCTAGTACATAAGTCGGCATTGAGGCTTTTGTATTAAATTCGGATGCAATTTCTGTGTTTCATCGTTAATAAGAAGGTCCAAGGGATACAGTAAACCTGAAGTGAAGCATCGGAAACTAAAACTGGACTCACAGGAGAGGTTCAAATCATAGAAAGTAAGAGTGTCAGTCCTCTAGTACTTAAGTCGGCATTGTGCCTTTTGTATTAAATTCGGATGCCATTTCTGTGCTTCATCGTCAATAAGAAGGTCCAAGGGATACAGTAAACCTGAAGTGAAGCATCGGAATCTAAAACTGGACTCACAGGAGGAGTTCAAATCATAGAAAGTTAGAGTATCAGTCCTCTTGTACTTACGTCGGCATTGTGCCTTTTGTATTAAATTCGGATGAAATTTCTGTGTTTCATCGTCAATAAGAAGGTCCAAGGGATACAGTAAACCTGAAGTGAAGCATCGGAAACTAAAACAGGACTCACAGGAGAGGTTCAAATCATAGAAAGTTAGAGTGTCAGTCCTCCAGTACATAAGTCGGCGTTGTGCCTTTTGTATTAAATTCGGATGCAATTTCTGTGTTTCATCGTTAATAAGAAGGTCCAAGGGATACAGTAAACCTGAAGTGAAGCATCGGAAACTAAAATTGGACTCACAGGAGAGGTTCAAATCATAGAAAGTTAGAGTGTCTGTCCTCTTGGAGTTAAGTCGGCATTGTGCATTTGTATTAAATTCGGATGAAATTTCTGTGTTTCATCGTCAATAAGAAGGTCCAAGGGATACAGTAAACCTGAAGTGAAGCATCGGAATCTAAAACTGGAACCACAGGAGGGGTTCAAATCACAGAAAGTTAGAGTATCAATCCTCTTGTACTTAAGTCGGCATTGTGCCTTTTGCATTAAATTCGGATGAAATTTCTGTATTTCATCGTCAATAAGAAGGTCCAAGGGATACAGTAAACCTGAAGTGAAACATCGGAAACTAAAACTGGACTCACAGGAGAGGTTCAAATCATTGAAAGTTAGAGTGTCAGTCCTCCAGTGCTTAAGTCGGCATTGTGGCTTTTGTATTAAATTCGGATGCAGTTTCTATGCTTCATCGTCAATAAGCAGGTCCAAGGGATACAGTAAACCTGAAGTGAAGCATCGGAATCTAACACTGGACTCACATTTGTGGTTCAATTCATAGAAAGTTAGAGTGTCAGTCCTCTAGTACTTAAGTCGGCATTGTGAATTTTGTATTAAATTCGGATGCAATTTCTGTGTTTCATCGTCAATAAGAAGGTCCAAGGGATACAGTAAACCTGAAGTGAAGCATCGGAAACTAAAACTGGACTCACAGGAGAGGTTCAAATCATAGAAAGTTAGAGTGTCTGTCCTCTTGTACTTAAGTCGGCATTGTGCCTTTTGTAATAAATTCGGATGAAAGTTCTGTATTTCATCGTCAATAAGAAGGTCCAAGGGATACAGTAAACCTGAAGTGAAGCATCGGAAACTGAAACTGGACTCACAGGAGAGGTTCAAATCATAGGAAGTTAGAGTGTCAGTCCTCTTGTACTTAAGTCGCCATTGTGCCTTTTGTATTAAATTCGGATGAAATTTCTGTGTTGCATCGACAATAAGAAGGTCCAAGGTATACAGTACACCTGAAGTGATGCATCGTAATCTGAAACTGGACTCACAGGAGGGGCTCAAATCATAGAAAGTTAGAGTGTCAGTCCGCTCGTACGTAAGTCGGCATTGTGCCTTTTGTATTAAATTCGGATGCAATTTCTGTGTTTCATCGTCAATAAGAAGGTCCAAGGGATACAGTAAACCTGAAGTGAAGCATCGGAAACTAAAACTGGACTCACAGGAGAGGTTCAAATCATAGAAAGTTCGAGTGTCAGTCCTCTAGTACTTAAGTCGGCATTGTGACTTTTGTATTAAATTCGGATGAAATTTCTTTGTTTCATCGTCAATAAGAAGGTCCTAGGTATTCAGTACAACTGAAGTGAAGCATCGGAATCTTAAACTGGACTCACAGAGGGGTTCAAATCATAGAAAGTTAGAGTAACAGTCCTTTTGTATTTAAGTCGGCATTGTGCCTTTTGTATTAAATTCGGGTGTAATTTCTGTGATTCATCGTCAATAAGAAGGTTTAAAGTATACAGTAAACCTGAAGTGAAGCATCGGACTGTAAGACTGGACTCACCGGAGAGGTTCAAATCATAGAAAGATAGCGTGTCTGTCCTCTTGTACTTACGTCGGCATTGAGGCTTCTGTATTAAATTCGGATGCAATTTCTGTGTTTCATCGTCAATAAGATGGTCCAAGGGATACAGTAAACCTGAAGTGAAGCATCGGAAACTAAAACTGGACTCACAGGAGAGGTTCAAATCATAGAAAGTTAGAGTGTCAGTCCTCTAGTACTTAAGTCGGCATTGTGCCTTTTGTATTAAATTCGGATGCCATTTCTGTGCTTCATCGTCAATAAGCAGGTCCAAGGGATACAGTAAACCTGAAGTGAAGCATCGGAATCTAACACTGGACTCACAGGAGTGGTTCAAATCACAGAAAGTTAGAGTATCAGTCCTTTTGTACTTACGTCGGCATTGTGCCTTTTGTATTAAATTCGGATGCAATTTCTGTGTTTCATCGTCAATAAGAAGGTCCAAGGGATACAGTAAACCTGAAGTGAAGCATCGGAAACTAAAACTGGACTCACAGGAGAGGTTCAAATCATAGAAAGTTAGAGTGTCTGTCCTCTTGTACTTAAGTCGGCATTGTGCCTTTTGTAATAAATTCGGATGAAAGTTCTGTATTTCATAGTCAATAAGAAGGTCCAAGGGATACAGTAAACCTGAAGTGAAGCATCGGAAACTAAAACTGGACTCACTGGAGAGGTTCAAATCATTGAAAGTTAGAGTGTCGGTCCTCCAGTACTTAAGCGGCATTGTGTCATTTGTATTAAATTCGGATGCAGTTTCTGTGTTTCATCGTCAATTAGAAGGTCCTAGGGATACATTAAACCTGAAGTGAAGCATCGGAAACTAAAACTGGACTCACAGGAGAGGTTCAAATCATAGAAAGATAGCGTGTCTGTCCTCTTGTACTTAAGTCGGCATTGTGCCTTTTGTATTAAATTCGGATGCAATTTCTGTGTTTCATCGTCAATAAGAAGGTGCGAGGGATACAGAAAACTTGAAGAGTAGCATCGGAAGCTAAAACTGGACTCACAGGATAGGTTCAAATCATAGAAAGTTAGAGTATCAGTTCTCTAGTACTTAAGACGGCATTGTGCCTTTTGTATTAAATTCGGATGCAATCTCTGTGTTTCATCGTCAATAAGAAGGTCCAAGGGATACAGTAAACCTGAAGTGAAGCATCGGAAACTAAAACAGGACTCAGAGGAGAGGTTCAAATCATAGAAAGTTAGAGTGTCAGTCCCCTAGTACATAAGTCGGCATTGAGGCTTTTGTGTTAAATTCGGATGCAATTTCTGTGTTTCATCGTCAATAAGATGGTCCAAGGGATACAGTAAACCTGAAGTGAAGCATCAGAAACTAAAACTGGACTCACAGGAGAGGTTCAAATCGTAGAAAGTTAGAGTGTCAGTCCTCTAGTACTTAAGTCGGCATTGTGCCTTTTGTATTACATTCGGATGCCATTTCTGTGCTTCATCGTCAATAAGAAGGTCCAAGGGATACAGTAAACCTGAAGTGAAGCATCGGAATCTAAAACTGGACTCACAGGAGGGGTTCAAATCATAGAAAGTTAGAGTATCAGTCCTCTTGTACTTACGTCGGCATTGTGCCTTTTGTATTAAATTCGGATGAAATTTCTGTGTTTCATCGTCAATAAGAAGGTCCAAGGGATACAGTAAACCTGAAGTGAAGCATCGGAAACTAAAACTGGACTCACAGGAGAGGTTGAAATCATTGAAAGTTAGAGTGTCAGTCCTCCAGTACATAAGTCGGCATTGTGCCTTTGTATTAAATTCGGATGCAATTTCTGTGTTTTATCGTCAGTAAGTAGGTCCAAGGGATACATTAAACCTGAAGTGAAGCATCGGAAACTAAAACTGGACTCACAGGAGAGGTTCAAATCATAGGACGTTAGAGTGTCTGTCCTCTTGGAGTTAAGTCGGCATTGTGCATTTGTATTAAATTCGGATGAAATTTCTGTGTTTCATCGTCAATAAGTAGGTCCAAGGGATACAGTAAACCTGAAGTGAAGCATCGGAAACTAAAACTGGACTCACAGGAGAGGTTGAAATCATTGAAAGTTAGAGTGTCAGTCCTCCAGTACATAAGTCGGCATTGTGCCTTTGTATTAAATTCGGATGCAATTTCTGTGTTTTATCGTCAGTAAGTAGGTCCAAGGGATCCATTAAACCTGAAGTGAAGCATCGGAAACTAAAACTGGACACACAGGAGAGGTTCAAATCATAGGAAGTTAGAGTGTCTGTCCTCTTGGAGTTAAGTCGGCATTGTGCATTTGTATTAAATTCGGATGAAATTTCTGTGTTTCATCGTCAATAAGTAGGTCCAAGGGATACAGTAAACCTGAAGTGAAGCATCGGAAACTAAAACTGGACTCACAGGAGAGGTTCAAATCATTGAAAGTTAGAGTGTCTGTCCTCTTGGACTTAAGTCGGCATTCTGCATTTGTATTAAATTCGGATGAAATTTCTGTGTTTCATCGTCAATAAGAAGGTCCAAGGGATACAGTAAACCTGAAATGAAGCATCGGAATCTAAAACTGGACTCACAGGAGGGGTTCAAATCATAAAAAGTTAGAGTATCAGTCCTCTTGTACTTACGTCGGCATTGTGCCTTTTGTATTAAATTCGGATGAAATTTCTGTGTTTCATCGTCAATAAGAAGGTCCAAGGGATACAGTAAACCTGAAGTGAAGCATCGGAAACTAAAACTGGACTCACAGGAGAGGTTGAAATCATTGAAAGTTAGAGTGTCAGTCCTCCAGTACATAAGTCGGCATTGTGCCTTTTGTATTAAATTCGGATGCAATTTCTGTGTTTTGTCGTCAATAAGAAGGTCCAAGGGATACAGTAAACCTGAAGTGAAGCATCGGAAACTAAAACTGGACTCACATTAGAGGTTCAAATCATAGAAAGTTAGAGTGTCTGTCCTCTTGGAGTTAAGTCGGCATTGTGCATTTGTATTACATTCGGATGAAATTTCTGTGTTTCATCGTCAATAAGTAGGTCCAAGGGATACAGTAAACCTGAAGTGAAGCATCGGAAACTAAAACTGGACTCACAGGAGGGGTTCAAATCATAGAAAGTTAGAATGTCAGTCCTCTAGTACTTAAGTCGGCATTGTGCCTTTTGTATTAAATTCGGATGCAATTTCTGTGTTTCATCGTAAATAAGAAGGTCCAAGGGATACAGTAAACCTGAAGTGAAGCATCGGAAACGAAAACTGGACTCACATTTGTGGTTCAAATCATAGAAAGTTAGAGTGTCAGTCCTCTAGTACTTAAGTCGGCATTGTGAATTTTCTATTAAATTCGGATGCAATTTCTGTGTTTCATCGCCAATAAGAAGGTCCAAGGGATACAGTAAATCTGAAGTGAAGCATCGGAATCTAAAACTGGACTCACTGGAGGGGTTCAAATCATAGAAAGTTAGAGTTTCAGTACTCTAGCACTTAAGTCGGCATTGTGCCTTTTGTATAAAATTCGGATGCAATTTCTGTGTTTCATCGTCAATAAGAAGGTCCAAGGGATACAGTAAACCTGAATGGAAGCATCGGAAACTAAAACTGGACTCACGGGAGATGTTCAAATCATTGAAAGTTAGAGTGTCAGTCCTCCAGTACTTAAGTTGGCATTGTGTCTTTTGTAATAAATTCGGATGAAAATTCTTTGTTACATCGTCAATAAGAAGGTCCAAGGTATTCAGTACACCTGAAGTGAAGCATCGGAATCTTAAACTGGACTCACAGAGGGGTTCAAATCATAGAAAGTTAGAGTAACAGTCCTCTTGTATTTAAGTCGGCATTGTGCCTTTTGTATTAAATTCGGGTGTAATTTCTGTGATTCATCGTCAATAAGAAGGTTTAAGGTATACAGTAAACCTGAAGTGAAGCATGGGACTGTAAGACTGGACTCACCGGAGAGGTTCAAATCATAGGAAGATAGCGTGTCTGTCCTCTTGTACTTAAGTCGGCATTGAGGCTTTTGTATTAAATTCGGATGCAATTTCTGTGTTTCATCGTCAATAAGATGGTCCAAGGGATACAGTAAACCTGAAGTGAAGCATCGCAAACTAAAACTGGACTCACAGGAGAGGTTCAAATCATAGAAAGTTAGAGTGTCAGTCCTCTAGTACTTAAGTCGGCATTGTGCCTTTTGTATTAAATTCGGATGCCATTTCTGTGCTTCATCGTCAATAAGCAGGTCCAAGGGATACAGTAAACCTGAAGTGAAGCATCGGAATCTAACACTGGACTCACAGGAGGGGTTCAAATCATAGAAAGTTAGAGTATCAGTCCTCTAGTACTTAAGCCGGCATTGTGCCTTTTGTATTAAATTCGGATGCAATCTCTGTGTTTCATCGTCAATAAGAAGGTCCAAGGGATACAGTAAACCTGAAGTGAAGCATCGGAAACTAAAACAGGACTCACAGGAGAGGTTCAAATCATAGAAAGTTAGAGTGTCAGTCCTCTAGTACATAAGTCGGCATTGGGGCTTTTGTATTAAATACGGATGCCATTTCTGTGTTTCATCGTTAATAAGAAGGTCCAAGGGATACAGTAAACCTGAAGTGAAGCATCGGAAACTAAAACTGGACTCACAGGAGAGGTTCAAATCATAGAAAGTAAGAGTGTCAGTCCTCTAGTACTTAAGTCGGCATTGTGCCCTTTGTATTAAATTCGGATGCCATTTCTGTGCTTCATCGTCAATAAGAAGGTACAAGGGATACAGTAAACCTGAAGTGAAGCATCGGAATCTAAAACTGGACTCACAGGAGGGGTTCAAATCATAGGAAGTTAGAGTATCAGTCCTCTTGTACTTACGTCGGCAGTGTGCCTTTTGTATTAAATTCGGATGAAATTTCTGTGTTTCATCGTCAATAAGAAGGTCCAAAGGATACAGTAAACCTGAAGTGAAGCATCGGAAACTAAAACAGGACTCACAGGAGAGGTTCAAATCAAAGAAAGTTAGAGTGTCAGTCCTCCAGTACATAAGTCGGCATTGTGCCTTTTGTATTAAATTCGGATGCAATTTCTGTGTTTCATCGTTAATAAGAAGGTCCAAGGGATACAGTAAACCTGAAGTGAAGCATCGGAAACTAAAATTGGACTCACAGGAGAGGTTCAAATCATAGAAAGTTAGAGTGTCTGTCCTCTTGGAGTTAAGTCGGCATTGTGCATTTGTATTAAATTCGGATGAAATTTCTGAGTTTCATCGTCAATAAGAAGGTCCAAGGGATACAGTAAACCTGAAGTGAAGCATCGGAATCTAAAACTGGACTCACAGGAGGGGTTCAAATCATAGAAAGTTAGAGTATCAATCCTCTTGTACTTAAGTCGGCATTGTGCCTTTTGTATTAAATTCGGATGAAATTTCTGTATTTCATCGTCAATAAGAAGGTCCAAGGGATACAGTAAACCTGAAGTGAAACATCGGAAACTAAAACTGGACTCACAGGAGAGGTTCAAATCATTGAAAGTTAGAGTGTCAGTCCTCCAGTGCTTAAGTCGGCATTGTGGCTTTTGTATTAAATTCGGATGCAGTTTCTATGTTTCATCGTCAATAAGCAGGTCCAAGGGATACAGTAAACCTGAAGTGAAGCATCGGAATCTAACACTGGACTCACATTTGTGGTTCAATTCATAGAAAGTTAGAGTGTCAGTCCTCTAGTACTTAAGTCGGCATTGTGAATTTTGTATTAAATTCGGATGCAATTTCTGTGTTTCATCGTCAATAAGAAGGTCCAAGGGATACAGTAAACCTGAAGTGAAGCATCGGAATCTAAAACTGGACTCACTGGAGGGGTTCAAATCAAAGAAAGTTAGAGTTTCAGTACTCTAGCACTTAAGTCGGCATTGTGCCTTTTGTATTAAATTCGGATGCAATTTCTGTGTTTCATCGTGAATAAGCAGGTCCAAGGGATACAGTAAACCTGAAGTGAAGCATCGGAAACTGAAACTGGACTCACAGGAGAGGTTCAAATCATAGGAAGTTAGAGTGTCAGTCCTCTTGTACTTAAGTCGCCATTGTGCCTTTTGTATTAAATTCGGATGAAATTTCTGTGTTGCATCGTCAAAAAGAAGGTCCAAGGTATACAGTACACCTGAAGTGATGCATCGTAATCTGAAACTGGACTCACAGGAGGGGCACAAATCATAGAAAGTTAGAGTGTCAGTCCGCTTGTACGTAAGTCGGCATTGTGCCTTTTGTATTAAATTCGGATGCAATTTCTGTGTTTCATCGTCAATAAGAAGGTCCAAGGGATACAGTAAACCTGAAGTGAAGCATCGGAAACTAAAACTGGACTCACAGGAGAGGTTCAAATCATAGAAAGTTCGAGTGTCAGTCCTCTAGTACTTAAGTCGGCATTGTGACTTTTGTATTAAATTCGGATGAAATTTCTTTGTTTCATCGTCAATAAGAAGGTCCTAGGTATTCAGTACAACTGAAGTGAAGCATCGGAATCTTAAACTGGACTCACAGAGGGGTTCAAATCATAGAAAGTTAGAGTAACAGTCCTTTTGTATTTAAGTCGGCATTGTGCCTTTTGTATTAAATTCGGGTGTAATTTCTGTGATTCATCGTCAATAAGAAGGTTTAAAGTATACAGTAAACCTGAAGTGAAGCATCGGACTGTAAGACTGGACTCACAGGAGAGGTTCAAATCATAGAAAGATAGCGTGTCTGTCCTCTTGTACTTAAGTCGGCATTGAGGCTTCTGTATTAAATTCGGATGCAATTTCTGTGTTTCATCGCCAATAAGATGGTCCAAGGGATACAGTAAACCTGAAGTGAAGCATCGGAAACTAAAACTGGACTCACAGGAGAGGTTCAAATCATAGAAAGTTAGAGTGTCAGTCCTCTAGTACTTAAGTCGGCATTGTGCCTTTTGTATTAAATTCGGATGCCATTTCTGTGCTTCATCGTCAATAAGCAGGTCCAAGGGATACAGTAAACCTGAAGTGAAGCATCGGAATCTAACACTGGACTCACAGGAGTGGTTCAAATCACAGAAAGTTAGAGTATCAGTCCTCTTGTACTTACGTCGTCATTGTGCCTTTTGTATTAAATTCGGATGCAATTTCTGTGTTTCATCGTCAATAAGAAGGTCCAAGGGATACAGTAAACCTGAAGTGAAGCATCGGAAACTAAAACTGGACTCACAGGAGAGGTTCAAATCATAGAAAGTTAGAGTGTCTGTCCTCTTGTACTTAAGTCGGCATTGTGCCTTTTGTAATAAATTCGGATGAAAGTTCTGTATTTCATCGTCAATAAGAAGGTCCAAGGGATACAGTAAACCTGAAGTGAAGCATCGGAAACTAAAACTGGACTCACTGGAGAGGTTCAAATCATTGAAAGTTAGAGTGTCGGTCCTCCAGTACTTAAGCGGCATTGTGTCATTTGTATTAAATTCGGATGCAGTTTATGTGTTTCATCGTCAATTAGAAGGTCCTAGGGATACATTAAACCTGAAGTGAAGCATCGGAAACTAAAACTGGACTCACAGGAGAGGTTCAAATCATAGAAAGTTAGAGTGTCAGTCCTCTAGTACTTAAGTCGGCATTGTGCCTTTTGTATTAAATTCGGATGCAATTTCTGTGTTTCATCGTAAATAAGAAGGTCCAAGGGATACAGTAAACCTGAAGTGAAGCATCGGAAACTAAAACTGGACTCACATTTGTGGTTCAAATCATAGGATGTTAGAGTGTCAGTCCTCTAGTACTTAAGTCGGCATTGTGAATTTTGGATTAAATTCGGATGCAATTTCTGTGTTTCATCGTCAATAAGAAGGTCCAAGGGATACAGTAAACCTGAAGTGAAGCATCGGAATCTAAAACTGGACTCACTGGAGGGGTTCAAATCATAGAAAGTTAGAGTTTCAGTACTCTAGCACTTAAGTCGGCATTGTGCCTTTTGTATTAAATTCGGATGCAATTTCTGTGTTTCATCGTGAATAAGCAGGTCCAAGGTATACTGTAAACCTAAAGTGAAGCATCGGAAACTATAACTGGACTCACAGGAGAGGTTCAAATCATAGAAGTTTAGAGTGTCAGTCCTCTTGTACTTAAGTCGCCATTGTGTCTTTTGTATTAAATTCGGATGAAATTTCTGTGTTGCATCGTCAATAAGAAGGTCCAAGGTATACAGTACACCTGAAGTTAAGCATCGTAATCTGAAACTTGACTCACAGGGGGGTTCAAATCATAGAAAGTTAGAGTAACAGTTCTCTTGTATTTAAGTCGGCATTGTGCCTTTTGTATTAAATTCGGGTGTAATTTCTGTGTTTCATCGTCAATAAGAAGGTTTAAGGTATACAGTAAACCTGAAGTGAAGCATCGGAATCTAAGACTGGACTCACCGGAGAGGTTCAAATCATAGAAAGATAGCGTGTCTGTCCTCTTGTACTTAAGTCGGCATTGTGCCTTTTGTATTAAATTCGGATGCAATTTCTGTGTTTCATCGTCAATAAGAAGGTGCAAGGGATACAGAAAACTTGAAGAGTAGCATCGGAAGCTAAAACTGGACTCACAGGATAGGTTCAAATCATAGAAAGTTAGAGTATCAGTCCTCTAGTACTTAAGACGGCATTGTGCCTTTTGTATTTAATTCGGATGCAATCTCTGTGTTTCATCGTCAATAAGAAGGTCCAAGGGATACAGTAAACCTGAAGTGAAGCATCTGAAACTAAAACTGGACTCACAGGAGAGGTTCAAATCGTAGAAAGTTAGAGTGTCAGTCCTCTAGTACTTAAGTCGGCATTGTGCCTTTTGTATTACATTCGGATGCCATTTCTGTGCTTCATCGTCAATAAGAAGGTCCAAGGGATACAGTAAACCTGAAGTGAAGCATCGGAATCTAAAACTGGACTCACAGGAGGGGTTCAAATCATAGAAAGTTAGAGTATCAGTCCTCTTGTACTTACGTCGGCATTGTGCCTTTTGTATTAAATTCGGATGAAATTTCTGTGTTTCATCGTCAATAAGAAGGTCCAAGGGATACAGTAAACCTGAAGTGAAGCATCGGAAACTAAAACTGGACTCACAGGAGAGGTTGAAATCATTGAAAGTTAGAGTGTCAGTCCTCCAGTACATAAGTCGGCATTGTGCCTTTTGTATTAAATTCGGATGCAATTTCTGTGTTTTATCGTCAATAAGAAGGTCCAAGGGATACATTAAACCTGAAGTGAAGCATCGGAAACTAAAACTGGACTCACAGGAGAGGTTCAAATCATAGGAAGTTAGAGTGTCTGTCCTCTTGGAGTTAAGTCGGCATTGTGCATTTGTATTAAATTCGGATGAAATTTCTGTGTTTCATCGTCAATAAGTAGGTCCAAGGGATACAGTAAACCTGAAGTGAAGCATCGGAAACTAAAACTGGACTCACAGGAGAGGTTCAAATCATTGAAAGTTAGAGTGTCTGTCCTCTTGGACTTAAGTCGGCATTCTGCATTTGTATTAAATTCGGATGAAATTTCTGTGTTTCATCGTCAATAAGAAGGTCCAAGGGATACAGTAAACCTGAAATGAAGCATCGGAATCTAAAACTGGACTCACAGGAGGGGTTCAAATCATAAAAAGTTAGAGTATCAGTCCTCTTGTACTTACGTCGGCATTGTGCCTTTTGTATTAAATTCGGATGAAATTTCTGTGTTTCATCGTCAATAAGAAGGTCCAAGGGATACAGTAAACCTGAAGTGAAGCATCGGAAACTAAAACTGGACTCACAGGAGAGGTTGAAATCATTGAAAGTTAGAGTGTCAGTCCTCCAGTACATAAGTCGGCATTGTGCCTTTTGTATTAAATTCGGATGCAATTTCTGTGTTATGTCGTCAATAAGAAGGTCCAAGGGATACAGTAAACCTGAAGTGAAGCATCGGAAACTAAAACAGGACTCACAGGAGAGGTTCAAATCAAAGAAAGTTAGAGTGTCAGTCCTCCAGTACATAAGTCGGCATTGTGCCTTTTGTATTAAATTCGGATGCAATTTCTGTGTTTCATCGTTAATAAGAAGGTCCAAGGGATACAGTAAACCTGAAGTGAAGCATCGGAAACTAAAATTGGACTCACAGGAGAGGTTCAAATCATAGAAAGTTAGAGTGTCTGTCCTCTTGGAGTTAAGTCGGCATTGTGCATTTGTATTAAATTCGGATGAAATTTCTGTGTTTCATCGTCAATAAGAAGGTCCAAGGGATACAGTAAACCTGAAGTGAAGCATCGGAATCTAAAACTGGACTCACAGGAGGGGTTCAAATCATAGAAAGTTAGAGTATCAATCCTCTTGTACTTAAGTCGGCATTGTGCCTTTTGTATTAAATTCGGATGAAATTTCTGTATTTCATCGTCAATAAGAAGGTAAAAGGGATACAGTAAACCTGAAGTGAAACATCGGAAACTAAAACTGGACTCACAGGAGAGGTTCAAATCATTGAAAGTTAGAGTGTCAGTCCTCCAGTGCTTAAGTCGGCATTGTGGCTTTTGTATTAAATTCGGATGCAGTTTCTATGTTTCATCGTCAATAAGCAGGTCCAAGGGATACAGTAAACCTGAAGTGAAGCATCGGAATCTAACACTGGACTCACATTTGTGGTTCAATTCATAGAAAGTTAGAGTGTCAGTCCTCTAGTACTTAAGTCGGCATTGTGAATTTTGTATTAAATTCGGATGCAATTTCTGTGTTTCATCGTCAATAAGAAGGTCCAAGGGATACAGTAAACCTGAAGTGAAGCATCGGAATCTAAAACTGGACTCACTGGAGGGGTTCAAATCAAAGAAAGTTAGAGTTTCAGTACTCTAGCACTTAAGTCGGCATTGTGCCTTTTGTATTAAATTCGGATGCAATTTCTGTGTTTCATCGTGAATAAGCAGGTCCAAGGGATACAGTAAACCTGAAGTGAAGCATCGGAAACTGAAACTGGACTCACAGGAGAGGTTCAAATCATAGGAAGTTAGAGTGTCAGTCCTCTTGTACTTAAGTCGCCATTGTGCCTTTTGTATTAAATTCGGATGAAATTTCTGTGTTGCATCGTCAAAAAGAAGGTCCAAGGTATACAGTACACCTGAAGTGATGCATCGTAATCTGAAACTGGACTCACAGGAGGGGCACAAATCATAGAAAGTTAGAGTGTCAGTCCGCTTGTACGTAAGTCGGCATTGTGCCTTTTGTATTAAATTCGGATGCAATTTCTGTGTTTCATCGTCAATAAGAAGGTCCAAGGGATACAGTAAACCTGAAGTGAAGCATCGGAAACTAAAACTGGACTCACAGGAGAGGTTCAAATCATAGAAAGTTCGAGTGTCAGTCCTCTAGTACTTAAGTCGGCATTGTGACTTTTGTATTAAATTCGGATGAAATTTCTTTGTTTCATCGTCAATAAGAAGGTCCTAGGTATTCAGTACAACTGAAGTGAAGCATCGGAATCTTAAACTGGACTCACAGAGGGGTTCAAATCATAGAAAGTTAGAGTAACAGTCCTTTTGTATTTAAGTCGGCATTGTGCCTTTTGTATTAAATTCGGGTGTAATTTCTGTGATTCATCGTCAATAAGAAGGTTTAAAGTATACAGTAAACCTGAAGTGAAGCATCGGACTGTAAGACTGGACTCACCGGAGAGGTTCAAATCATAGAAAGATAGCGTGTCTGTCCTCTTGTACTTAAGTCGGCATTGAGGCTTCTGTATTAAATTCGGATGCAATTTCTGTGTTTCATCGCCAATAAGATGGTCCAAGGGATACAGTAAACCTGAAGTGAAGCATCGGAAACTAAAACTGGACTCACAGGAGAGGTTCAAATCATAGAAAGTTAGAGTGTCAGTCCTCTAGTACTTAAGTCGGCATTGTGCCTTTTGTATTAAATTCGGATGCCATTTCTGTGCTTCATCGTCAATAAGCAGGTCCAAGGGATACAGTAAACCTGAAGTGAAGCATCGGAATCTAACACTGGACTCACAGGAGTGGTTCAAATCACAGAAAGTTAGAGTATCAGTCCTCTTGTACTTACGTCGTCATTGTGCCTTTTGTATTAAATTCGGATGCAATTTCTGTGTTTCATCGTCAATAAGAAGGTCCAAGGGATACAGTAAACCTGAAGTGAAGCATCGGAAACTAAAACTGGACTCACAGGAGAGGTTCAAATCATAGAAAGTTAGAGTGTCTGTCCTCTTGTACTTAAGTCGGCATTGTGCCTTTTGTAATAAATTCGGATGAAAGTTCTGTATTTCATCGTCAATAAGAAGGTCCAAGGGATACAGTAAACCTGAAGTGAAGCATCGGAAACTAAAACTGGACTCACTGGAGAGGTTCAAATCATTGAAAGTTAGAGTGTCGGTCCTCCAGTACTTAAGCGGCATTGTGTCATTTGTATTAAATTCGGATGCAGTTTATGTGTTTCATCGTCAATTAGAAGGTCCTAGGGATACATTAAACCTGAAGTGAAGCATCGGAAACTAAAACTGGACTCACAGGAGAGGTTCAAATCATAGAAAGTTAGAGTGTCAGTCCTCTAGTACTTAAGTCGGCATTGTGAATTTTGGATTAAATTCGGATGCAATTTCTGTGTTTCATCGTCAATAAGAAGGTCCAAGGGATACAGTAAACCTGAAGTGAAGCATCGGAATCTAAAACTGGACTCACTGGAGGGGTTCAAATCATAGAAAGTTAGAGTTTCAGTACTCTAGCACTTAAGTCGGCATTGTGCCTTTTGTATTAAATTCGGATGCAATTTCTGTGTTTCATCGTGAATAAGCAGGTCCAAGGTATACTGTAAACCTAAAGTGAAGCATCGGAAACTATAACTGGACTCACAGGAGAGGTTCAAATCATAGAAGTTTAGAGTGTCAGTCCTCTTGTACTTAAGTCGCCATTGTGTCTTTTGTATTAAATTCGGATGAAATTTCTGTGTTGCATCGTCAATAAGAAGGTCCAAGGTATACAGTACACCTGAAGTTAAGCATCGTAATCTGAAACTTGACTCACAGGGGGGTTCAAATCATAGAAAGTTAGAGTAACAGTTCTCTTGTATTTAAGTCGGCATTGTGCGTTTTGTATTAAATTCGGGTGTAATTTCTGTGTTTCATCGTCAATAAGAAGGTTTAAGGTATACAGTAAACCTGAAGTGAAGCATCGGAATCTAAGACTGGACTCACCGGAGAGGTTCAAATCATAGAAAGATAGCGTGTCTGTCCTCTTGTACTTAAGTCGGCATTGTGCCTTTTGTATTAAATTCGGATGCAATTTCTGTGTTTCATCGTCAATAAGAAGGTGCAAGGGATACAGAAAACTTGAAGAGTAGCATCGGAAGCTAAAACTGGACTCACAGGATAGGTTCAAATCATAGAAAGTTAGAGTATCAGTCCTCTAGTACTTAAGACGGCATTGTGCCTTTTGTATTTAATTCGGATGCAATCTCTGTGTTTCATCGTCAATAAGAAGGTCCAAGGGATACAGTAAACCTGAAGTGAAGCATCTGAAACTAAAACTGGACTCACAGGAGAGGTTCAAATCGTAGAAAGTTAGAGTGTCAGTCCTCTAGTACTTAAGTCGGCATTGTGCCTTTTGTATTACATTCGGATGCCATTTCTGTGCTTCATCGTCAATAAGAAGGTCCAAGGGATACAGTAAACCTGAAGTGAAGCATCGGAATCTAAAACTGGACTCACAGGAGGGGTTCAAATCATAGAAAGTTAGAGTATCAGTCCTCTTGTACTTACGTCGGCATTGTGCCTTTTGTATTAAATTCGGATGCAATTTCTGTGTTTTATCGTCAATAAGAAGGTCCAAGGGATACATTAAACCTGAAGTGAAGCATCGGAAACTAAAACTGGACTCACAGGAGAGGTTCAAATCATAGGAAGTTAGAGTGTCTGTCCTCTTGGAGTTAAGTCGGCATTGTGCATTTGTATTAAATTCGGATGAAATTTCTGTGTTTCATCGTCAATAAGTAGGTCCAAGGGATACAGTAAACCTGAAGTGAAGCATCGGAAACTAAAACTGGACTCACAGGAGAGGTTCAAATCATTGAAAGTTAGAGTGTCTGTCCTCTTGGACTTAAGTCGGCATTCTGCATTTGTATTAAATTCGGATGAAATTTCTGTGTTTCATCGTCAATAAGAAGGTCCAAGGGATACAGTAAACCTGAAATGAAGCATCGGAATCTAAAACTGGACTCACAGGAGGGGTTCAAATCATAAAAAGTTAGAGTATCAGTCCTCTTGTACTTACGTCGGCATTGTGCCTTTTGTATTAAATTCGGATGAAATTTCTGTGTTTCATCGTCAATAAGAAGGTCCAAGGGATACAGTAAACCTGAAGTGAAGCATCGGAAACTAAAACTGGACTCACAGGAGAGGTTGAAATCATTGAAAGTTAGAGTGTCAGTCCTCCAGTACATAAGTCGGCATTGTGCCTTTTGTATTAAATTCGGATGCAATTTCTGTGTTTTGTCGTCAATAAGAAGGTCCAAGGGATACAGTAAACCTGAAGTGAAGCATCGGAAACTAAAACTGGACTCACAGGAGAGGTTCAAATCATAGAAAGTTAGAGTGTCTGTCCTCTTGGAGTTAAGTCGGCATTGTGCATTTGTATTAAATTCGGATGAAATTTCTGTGTTTCATCGTCAATAAGTAGGTCCAAGGGATACAGTAAACCTGAAGTGAAGCATCGGAAACTAAAACTGGACTCACAGGAGAGGTTCAAATCATAGAAAGTTAGAGTGTCAGTCCTCTAGTACTTAAGTCGGCATTGTGGCTTTTGTATTAAATTCGGATGCAATTTCTGTGTTTCATCGTAAATAAGAAGGTCCAAGGGATACAGTAAACCTGAAGTGAAGCATCGGAAACGAAAACTGGACTCACATTTGTGGTTCAAATCATAGAAAGTTAGAGTGTCAGTCCTCTAGTACTTAAGTCGGCATTGTGAATTTTCTATTAAATTCGGATGCAATTTCTGTGTTTCATCGCCAATAAGAAGGTCCAAGGGATACAGTAAATCTGAAGTGAAGCATCGGAATCTAAAACTGGACTCACTGGAGGGGTTCAAATCATAGAAAGTTAGAGTTTCAGTACTCTAGCACTTAAGTCGGCATTGTGCCTTTTGTATTAAATTCGGATGCAATTTCTGTGTTTCATCGTCAATAAGAAGGTCCAAGGGATACAGTAAACCTGAATGGAAGCATCAGAAACTAAAACTGGACTCACGGGAGATGTTCAAATCATTGAAAGTTAGAGTGTCAGTCCTCCAGTACTTAAGTTGGCATTGTGTCTTTTGTAATAAATTCGGATGAAATTTCTTTGTTTCATCGTCAATAAGAAGGTCCAAGGTATTCAGTACAGCTGAAGTGAAGCATCGGAATCTTAAACTGGACTCACAGAGGGGTTCAAATCATAGAAAGTTAGAGTAACAGTCCTCTTGTATTTAAGTCGGCATTGTGCCTTTTGTATTAAATTCGGGTGTAATTTCTGTGATTCATCGTCAATAAGAAGGTTTAAGGTATACAGTAAACCTGAAGTGAAGCATGGGACTGTAAGACTGGACTCACCGGAGAGGTTCAAATCATAGGAAGATAGCGTGTCTGTCCTCTTGTACTTAAGTCGGCATTGAGGCTTTTGTATTAAATTCGGATGCAATTTCTGTGTTTCATCGTCAATAAGATGGTCCAAGGGATACAGTAAACCTGAAGTGAAGCATCGCAAACTAAAACTGGACTCACAGGAGAGGTTCAAATCATAGAAAGTTAGAGTGTCAGTCCTCTAGTACTTAAGTCGGCATTGTGCCTTTTGTATTAAATTCGGATGCCATTTCTGTGCTTCATCGTCAATAGGGAGGTCCAAGGGATACAGTAAACCTGAAGTGAAGCATCGGAATCTAACACTGGACTCACAGGAGGGGTTCAAATCATAGAAAGTTAGAGTATCAGTCCTCTTGTACTTACGTCGGCATTGTGCCTTTTGTATTAAATTCGGATGCAATTTCTGTGTTTCATCGTCAATAAGAAGGTCCAAGGGATACAGTAAACCTGAAGTGAAGCTTTGGAAACTAAAACTGGACCCACAGGAGTGGTTCAAATCATAGAAAGTTAGAGTGTCTGTCCTCTTGGAGTTAAGCCGGCATTGTGCATTTGTATTAAATTCGGATGAAATTTCTGTGTTTCATCGTCAATAAGATGGTCCAAGGGATACAGTAAACCTGAAGTGAAGCATCGGAATCTAAAACTGGACTCACAGGAGGGGTTCAAAACATAGAAAGTTAGAGTATCAGTCCTCTTGTACTTAAGTCGGCATTGTGCCTTTTGTATTAAATTCGGATGAAATTTCTGTATTTCATCGTCAATAAGAAGGTCCAAGGGATACAGTAAACCTGAAGTGAAGCATCGCAAACTAAAACTGGACTCACTGGAGGGGTTCAAATCATTGAAAGTTAGAGTGTCGGTCCTCCAGTACTTAAGTCGGCATTGTGTCATTTGTATTAAATTCGGATGCAGTTTTTGTGTTTCATCGTCAATTAGAAGGTCCAAGGGATACATTAAACCTGAAGTGAAGCATCGGAAACTAAAACTGGACTCACAGGAGAGGTTCAAATCATAGAAAGTTAGAGTATCAGTCCTCTAGTACTTAAGTCGGCATTGTGAATTTCGGATTAAATTCGGATGCAATTTCTGTGTTTCATCGTCAATAAGAAGGTCCAAGGGATACAGTAAACCTGAAGTGAAGCATCGGAATCTAAAACTGGACTCACTGGAGGGGTTCAAGTCATAGAAAGTTAGAGTTTCAGTACTCTAGCACTTATGTCGGCATTGTGCCTTTTGTATTAAATTCGGATGCAATCTCTGTGTTTCATCGTCAATGAGAAGGTCCAAGGGATACAGTAAACCTGAAGTGAAGCATCGGAAACTAAAACAGGACTCATAGGAGAGGTTCAAATCATAGAAAGTTAGAGTGTCAGTCCTCTAGTACATAAGTCGGCATTGAGGCTTTTGTATTAAATTCGGATGCAATTTCTGTGTTTCATCGTCAATAAGAAGGTCCAAGGGATACAGTAAACCTGAAGTGAAGCAACAGAAACTAAAACTGGACTCACAGGAGAGGTTCAAATCATAGCCAGTTAGAGTGTCAGTCCTCTAGTACTTAAGTCGGCATTGTGCCTTTTGTATTAAATTCGGATGCCATTTCTGTGCTTCATCGTCAATAAGAAGGTCCAAGGGATACAGTAAACCTGAAGTGAAGCATCGGAATCTAAAACTGGACTCACAGGAGGGGTTCAAATCATAGAAAGTTAGAGTATCAGTCCTCTTGTACTTACGTCGGCATTGTGCCTTTTGTATGAAATTCGGATGAAATTTCTGTGTTTCATCGTCAATAAGAAGGTCCAAGGGATACAGTAAACCTGAAGTGAAGCATCGGAAACTAAAACTGGACTCACAGGAGAGGTTGAAATCATTGAAAGTTAGAGTGTCAGTCCTCCAGTACATAAGTCGGCATTGTGCCTTTTGTATTAAATTCGGATGCAATTTCTGTGTTTTATCGTCAATAAGAAGGTCCAAGGGATACAGTAAACCTGAAGTGAAGCATCGGAAACTAAAACTGGACTCACAGGAGAGGTTCAAATCATAGAAAGTTAGAGTGTCTGTCCTCTTGGAGTTAAGTCGGCATTGTGCATTTGTATTAAATTCGGATGAAATTTCTGTGTTTCATCGTCAATAAGTAGGTCCAAGGGATACAGTAAACCTGAAGTGAAGCATCGGAAACTAAAACTGGACTCACAGGAGAGGTTCAAATCATTGAAAGTTAGAGTGTCTGTCCTCTTGGACTTAAGTCGGCATTCTGCATTTGTATTAAATTCGGATGAAATTTCTGTGTTTCATCGTCAATAAGAAGGTCCAAGGGATACAGTAAACCTGAAGTGAAGCATCGGAATCTAAAACTGGACTCACAGGAGGGGTTCAAATCATAGAAAGTTAGAGTATCAGTCCTCTTGTACTTACGTCGGCATTGTGCCTTTTGTATTAAATTCGGATGAAATTTCTGTGTTTCATCGTCAATAAGAAGGTCCAAGGGATACAGAAAACCTGAAGTGAAGCATCGGAAACTAAAACTGGGCTCACAGGAGAGGTTGAAATCATTGAAAGTTAGAGTGTCAGTCCTCCAGTACATAAGTCGGCATTGTGCCTATTGTATTAAATTCGGATGAAATTTCTGTGTTTTATCGTCAATAAGAAGGTCCAAGGGATACAGTAAACCTGAAGTGAAGCATCGGAAACTAAAACTGGACTCACAGGAGAGGTTCAAATCATAGAAAGTTAGAGTGTCTGTCCTCTTGGATTTAAGTCGGCATTGTGCATTTGTATTAAATTCGGATGAAATTTCTGTGTTTCATCGTCAATAAGTAGGTCCAAGGGATACAGTAAACCTGAAGTGAAGCATCGGAAACTAAAACTGGACTCACAGGAGAGGTTCAAATCATAGAAAGTTAGAGTGTCAGTCCTCTAGTACTTAAGTCGGCATTGTGCCTTTTGTATTAAATTCGGATGCAATTTCTGTGTTTCATCGTAAATAAGAAAGTCCAAGGGATACAGTAAACCTGAAGTGAAGCATCAGAAACGAAAACTGGACTCACATTTGTGGTTCAAATCATAGAAAGTTAGAGTGTCAGTCCTCTAGTACTTAAGTCGGCATTGTGAATTTTCTATTAAATTCGGATGCAATTTCTGTGTTTCATCGCCAATAAGAAGGTCCAAGGGATACAGTAAATCTGAAGTGAAGCATCGGAATCTAAAACTGGACTCACTGAAGGGGTTCAAATCATAGAAAGTTAGAGTTTCAGTACTCTAGCACTTAAGTCGGCATTGTGCCTTTTGTATTAAATTCGGATGCAATTTCTGTGTTTCATCGTGAAGAAGCAGGTCCAAGGTATACAGTGAACCTGAAATGAAGCATCGGAAACTAAAACTGGACTCACAGGAGAGGTTCAAATCATAGAAAGTTAGAGTGTCAGTCCTCTTGTACTTAAGTCGCGATTGTGCCTTTTGTATTAAATTCGGTTGAAATTTCTGTGTTGCATCGTCAATAAGAGGGTCCAAGGTATACAGTACACCTGAAGTGAAGCATCGTAATCTGAAACTGGACTCACAGGAGGTGTTCAAATCATAGAAAGTTAGAGTGTCAGTCCGCTTGTACGTAAGTCGGCATTGTGTGTTTTGTATTACATTCGGATGCAATTTCTGTGTTTCATCGTCAATAAGGAGGTGCAAGGGATACAGTAAACCTGAAGTGTAGCATCGGAAGCTAAAACTGGACTCACAAGAGAGGTTTAAATCATAGAAATTTGGAGTGTCAGTCCTCTAGTAATTAAGTCGGCATTGTGCTTTTTGTATTAAATTCGGATGCAATTTCTGTGTACCATCGTCAATAAGAAGGTCCAAGGGATACAGTAAACCTGAAGTGAAGCATCGGAAACTAAAACTGGACTCACAGGAGAGGTTCAAATCATAGAAAGTTAGAGTGTCAGTCCTCTAGTACTTAAGTCGGCGTTGTGCCTTTTGTATTAAATTCGGATGCAATTTCTGTGTTTCATCGTCAATAAGGAGGTGCAAGGGATACAGTAAACCTGAAGTGAAGCATCGGAATCTAAAACTGGACTCACAGGAGGGGTTCAAATCATAGAAAGTTAGAGTATCAGTCCTCTAGTACTTAAGTCGGCATTGTGCCTTTTGTATTAAATTCGGATGCAATTTCTGTATTTCATCGTCAACAAGAAGGTCCAAGGGATACAGTAAACCTGAAGTGAAGCATCGGAATCTAAAACTGGACTCACAGGAACGGTTCAAATCATAGAAAGTTAGAGTATCAGTCCTCTTGTACTTAAGTCGGCATTGTGCCTTTTGTATTAAATTCGGATGAAATTTCTGTGTTTCATCATCAATAGGGAGGTCCAAGGGATACAGTAAACCTGAAGTGAAGCATCGGAAACTAAAACTGCACTCACAGGAGAGGTTCTAATCATTGAAAGTTAGAGTGTCAGTCCTCCAGTACTTAAGTCGGCATTGTGCCTTTTGTATTAAATTCGGATGCAATTTCTGTGTTTCATCGTCAATATGAAGGTCCAAGGGATACAGTAAACCTGAAGTGAAGCATCGGAAACTAAAACTGGACTCACAGGAGAGGTTCAAATCATAGAAAGTTAGAGTGTCTGTCCTCTTGGACTTAAGTCGGCATTGTGCATTTGTATTAAATTCCGATGAAATTTCTGTGTTTCATCGTCAATAAGAAGGTCCAAGGTATACAGTACACCTGAAGTGAAGCATCGGAATCTAAAACTGGACTCGCAGGAGGGGTTCAAATCACAGAAAGTTAGAGTGTCAGTACTCTTCTACTTAAGTCGGCATTGTGCCTTTTGTATTAAATTCGGATGCAATTTCTGTGTTTCATCGTAAATACGAAGGTCCAAGGGATACAGTAAACTTGAAGTGAAGCATCGTAATCTGAAACTGGACTCACAGGAGGGGTTCAAATCATAGAAAGTTAGAGTGTCAGTCCTCTTGTACTTAAGTCGACATTGTGCCTTTTGTATTAAATTCGGATGCAAACTTCTGTGTTTCATCGTCAATAAGAAGGTCCAAGGGATACGGTAAACCTGAAGTGAAGCATCGGAAACTAAAACTGGACTCACAGGAGAGGTTCAAATCATAGAAATTTCGAGTGTCAGTCCTCTAGTACTTAGGTCGGCATTGTGCCTTTTGTATTAAATTCGGATGAAATTTCTTTGTTTCATCGTCAATAAGAAGGTCCAAGGTATACAGTACACCTGAAGAGAAGCATCGGAATCTAAAACTGGACTCACAGGAGGGGTTCAAATCATAGAAATTTAGAGTAACAGTCCTCTTGTATTTAAGTCGGCATTGTGCCTTTTGTATCAAATTCGGATGCAATTTCTGAATTTCATTGTCAATAAGAAGGTCCAAGGTATACAGTAAACCTGAAGTGAAGCACCGGAAACTAAGACTGGACTCACAGGAGAGGTTCAAATCATAGAAAGTTAGAGTGTCAGTCCTCTAGTTCTTAAGTCGGCATTGTGCCTTTTGTATTAAATTCGGATGCAATTTCTGTGTTTCATCGTCAATAAGAAGGTCAAAGGGATACAGTAAACCTGAAGTGAAGCATCGGAAACTAAAACTGGACTCACAGGAGAGGTTCAAATCATAGAAATTTGGAGAGTCAGTCCTCTAGTAATTAAGTGGGCATTGTGCCTTCTGTATTAAATTCGGATGCAATTTCTGTGTATCATCGTCAATAAGGTCCAAGGTATACAGTAAACCTGAAGTGAAGCATCGGAATCTAAAACTGGACTCATAGGAATGCTTCAAATCACAGTAAGTTAGAGTATCAGTCCCATTGTACTTAAGTCGGCATTGTGCCTTTTGTATTAAATTCGGATGCAATATCTATGTTTCACCGCCAATAAGAAGGTGCAAGGGATATAGAAAACCTGAAGTGTAGCATCGGAAGCTAAAACTGGATTCACAGGAGAGGTTCAAATCATAGAAATTTGGAGAGTCAGTCCTCTAGTAATTAAGTCGGCATTGTGCCTTCTGTATTAAATTCGGATGCAATTTCTGTGTATCATCGTCAATAAGAATTTCCAAGGGATACAGTAAACCTGAAGTGAAGCATCGGAAACTAAAACTGGACTCACAGGAGTGTTTCAAATCATAGAAAGTTAGAGTGTCAGCCCTCTAGTACTTAAGTCGTCATTGTGCTTTTTGTATTAATTTCGGATGCAATTTCTGTGTTTCATCATCAATAAGGAGGTGCAAGGGATACAGTAAACCTGAAGTGAAGCATCGGAATCTAAAACTGGACTCACAGGAGGCCTTCAAATCATAGAAAGTTAGAGTATCAGTCCTCTAGTACTTAAGTCGGCATTGTGCCTTTTGTATTAAATCGGATGCTATCTCTGTGTTTCATCGTCAATAAGAAGGTCCAAAGGATACAGTAAACCTGAAGTGAAGCATCGGAAACTAAAACTGGACTCACAGGAGCGGTTCAAATCATAGAAAGTTAGAGTGTCAGTCCTCCAGTACTTCAGTCGGCATTGTGCCTTTTGTATTAAATTCGGATGCAATTTCTGTGTTTCATCGTCAATAAGAAGGTCCAAGGGATACAGTAAACCTGAAGTGAAGCATCGGAATCTAAAACTGGACTCACAGGAAGGGTTCAAATCATAGAAAGTTAGAGTATGAGTCCTCTTGTACTTAAGTCGACATTGTGCTTTTTGTATTACATTCGGATGAAATTTCTGTGTTTCGTCGTCAATAGGAAGGTCCAAGGGATACAGTAAACGTGAAGTGAAGCATCGGAAACTAAAACTGGACTCACAGGAGAGGTTCAAATCATTGAAAGTTAGAGTGTCAGTCCTCCACTACTTAAGTCGGCTTTGTGCCTTTTGTATTAAATTCGGATGCAATTTCTGTGTTTCATCGTCAATAAGAAGGTCCAAGGGATACAGTAAACCTGAAGTGAAGCATCGGAAACTAAAACTGGACTCACAGGAGAGGTTCAAATCATAGAAAGTTAGAGGGTCCGTCCTCTTGGACTTAAGTCGGCACTGTGCATTTGTATTAAGTTCGGATGGAATTTCTGTGTTTCATCGTCAATAAGAAGGTCCAAAGTATACAGTACACCTGAAGTGAAGCATCGGTATCTAAAACAGGACTCGCAGGAGGGGTTCAAATCACAGAAAGTTAGAGTGTCAGTGTTCTTCTACTTAAGTCGGCATTGTGCTTTTTGCATTACATTCGGATGCAATTTCTGTGTTTCATCGTAAATACGAAGGTCCAAGGTATACAGTAAACCTGATGTGAAGCATCGGCAACTAAACCTGGACTCATAGGTGTGATTCAAATCATAGAAAGTTAGAGTGTCAGTCGCCTAGTACTTAAGTCGGCATTGTGCCTTTTGTATTAAATTTGGATGCAATTTCTGTGTTTCATCGTCAATAAGAAGGTCCAAGGGATACAGTAAACCTGAAGTGAAGCATCGTAATCTGAAACTGGACTCACAGGAGGGGTTCAAATCATAGAAAGTTAGAGTGT
Organism: Schistocerca americana; assembly: GCF_021461395.2. Classification (NCBI taxonomy): domain Eukaryota; kingdom Metazoa; phylum Arthropoda; class Insecta; order Orthoptera; family Acrididae; genus Schistocerca; species Schistocerca americana. The sequence goes on from NW_025725972.1 coordinate 702,486, forward strand.
CAGTCCTCTTGTACTTATGTCGGCATTGTGCCTTTTGTATTAAATTCGGATGCAAATTCTGTGTTTCATCGTCAATAAGAAGGTCCAAGGGATACAGTAAACCTGAAGTGAAGCATCGGAAACTAAAACTGGACTCACAGGAGAGGTTCAAATCATAGAAAGTTCGAGTGTCAGTCCTCTAGTACTTAGGTCGGCATTGTGCCTTTTGTATTAAATTCGGATGAAATTTCTTTGTTTCATCGTCAATAAGAAGGTCCAAGGTATACAGTACACCTGAAGTGAAGCATCGGAATCTAAAACTGGACTCACAGGAGGGATTCAAATCATAGAAAGTTAGAGTAACAGTCCTCTAGTATTTAAGTCGGCATTGTGCCTTTTGTATCTAATTCGGATGCAATTTCTGAATATCATCGTCAATAAGAAGGTCCAAGGTATACAGTAAACCTGAAGTGAAGCACCGGAAACTAAGACTGGACTCCTAGGAGAGGTTCAAATCATAGAAAGTTAGAGTGTCAGTCCTCTTGTACTTAAGTCGGCATTGTGCCTTTTGTATTAAATTCGGAAGCAATTTCTGTGTTTCATCGTCAATAAGAAGGTGCAAGGGATACAGTACACCTGAAGTGAAGCATCGGAATCTAAAACTGGACACACAGAAGGGGTTCAAATCATAGAAAGTTAGAGTATCAGTCCTCTAGTACTTAATTCGGCATTGTGCCTTTTGTATTAAATTGGGATGCAATTTCTGTGTTTCATCGTCAATAAGAAGGTCCAAGGGATACAGTAAACCTGAAGTGAAGCATCGGAAACTAAAACTAGACTCACAGGAGAGGTCCAAATCATAGGAAGTTAGAGTGTCAGTCCCCTAGTTCTTAAGTCGGCATTTTGCCTTTTGTATTAAATTCGGATGCAATTTCTGTGTTTCATCGTCAATAAGAAGGTCAAAGGGATACAGTAAACCTGAAGTGAAGCATCGGAATCTAAAACTGGACTCACAGGAGGGCTTCAAATCATAGAAAGTTAGAGTATCAGTCCAATTGTACTTAAGTCGGCATTGTGCCTCTTGTATTAAGATCGGATGCAATTTCTGTGTTTCATCGTCAATAAGTTGGTGAAAGGGATACAGAAAACCTGAAGTGTAGCATCCGAAGCTAAAACTGGACTCACAGGAGAGGTTCAAATCATAGAAATTTGGATGGTCAGTCCTCTAGTAATTAAGTCGGCATTGTGCCTTTTGTATTAAATTCGGATGCAATTTCTGTGTATCATCGTCAATAAGAAGGTCCAAGGGATACAGTAAACCTGAAGTGATGCATCGGAAACTAAAACTGGACTCACAGGAGAGGTTCAAATCATAGAAAGTTAGAGTGTCAGTCCTCTAGTACTTAAGTCGGCATTGTGCCTTTTGTATTAAATTCGGATGCAATTTCTGTGTTTCATCGTCAATAAGGAGGTGCAAGGGATACAGTAAACCTGAAGTGAAGCATCGGAATCTAAAACTGGACTCACAGGAGGGGTTCAAATCATAGAAAGTTACAGTATCAGTCCTCTAGTACTTAAGTCGGCATTGTGCCTTTTGTAATAAATCGGATGCAATCTCTGTGTTTCATCGTCAATAAGAATTTCCAAGGGATACAGTAAACCTGAAGTGAAGCATCGGAATCTAAAACTGGACTCACAGGAGGGCTTCAAATCATAGAAAGTTAGAGTATCAGTCCAATTGTACTTAAGTCGGCATTGTGCCTTTTGTATTAAATTCGGATGCAATTTCTGTGTTTCATCGTCAATAAGGAGGTGCAAGGGATACAGTAAACCTGAAGTGAAGCATCGGAATCGAAAACTGGACTCACAGGAGAGGTTCAAATAATAGAAAGTTAGAGTGTCAGTCCTCTTGTACATAAGTCGGCATTGAGCCTTTGGTATTAAATTCGGATGCAATTTCTGTGCTTCATCATTAATGAGATGGTCCAAGGGATACAGTATACCCCAAGTGAAGCATCGGAATCTAAAACTGGACTCACAGGAGAGGTTCAAATCATAGAAATTTAGAGTGTCAGTCCTCTAGTACTTAAGTCGGCATTGTGCATTTGTATTAATTTCGGATGCAATTTCTGTATTTCATCGTCAATAAGAAGGTCCAAGGGATACAGTATACCTGAAGTGAAGCATCAGAATCTAAAACTGGACTCACAGGAGAGGTTCAAATCATAGAAAGATAGAGTTTCAGTCCTCTAGCACTTAAGTCGGCATTGTGCCTTTTGTATTCAATTCGGTTGCGATTTCTGTGTTTCGTCGTCAATAAGAAGGTCCAAAGGATACAGTAAACCTGAAGTGAAGCATCGGAATCTAAAACTGGACTCACAGGAGGGGTTCAAATCATGGAAAGTTAGAGTGTCAGTCCTCTTGTACTTAAGTCTGCATTGTGCCTTTTGTATTAAATTCGGATGCAATTTCTGTGTTTCAACGTCAATAAGATGGTCCAAGGGATACAGTAAACCTGAAGTGAAGCATCGGAAACAAAAACTGGACTCACAGGAGAGGTTCAAAGCATAGAAACTTAGAGTGTCAGTCCTCTTCTACTTAAGTCGTCATTGTGCCATTTGTATTAACTTAGGATGAAATTTCTTTGTTTCATCGTCAATAAGAAGGTCCAAGGTATACAGTACACCTGAAGTGAAGCATCGGAATCTAAAACTGGACTCACAGAGGGGTTCAAATCATAGAAAGTTAGAGTAACAGTCCTCTTGTATTTAAGTCGGCATTGTGCCTTTTGTATTACATTCGGATGTAATTTCTGTGATTCATCGTCAATAGGAAGGTCCAAGGTATACAGTAGACCTGAAGTGAAGCATCGGAATCTAAGACTGGACTCACAGGAGAGGTTCAAATCATAGAAAGATAGCGTGTCTGTCCTCTTGTATTTAAGTCGGCATTGTGCCTTTTGTATTAAATTCGGATGCAATTTCTATGTTTCATCGTCAATAAGAAGGTCCAAGGGATCCAGAAAACCTGAAGTGAAGCATCGGAATCTAAAACTGGACTCACAGGAGAGGTTCAAATCAAAGAACGTTAGAGTGTCGGTCCTCTTGTACATAAGTCGGCATTGTGCCTTTTGTATTAAATTCGGTTGCAATTTCTGTTTTTCATCGTCAATAAGAAGGTCCAAGGGATACAGTAAACCTGAAGTGATGCATCGGAAACTAAAACTGGACTCACAGGAGAGGTTCAAATCATAGATAGTTAGAGTGTCAGTCCTCTAGTACTTAAGTCGGCATTGTGACTTTTGTATTAAATTCGGATGCAATTTCTGTGTTTCATCGTCAATAAGGAGGTGCAAGGGATACAGTAAACCTGAAGTGAAGCATCGGAATCTAAAACTGGACTCACAGGAGGGGTTCAAATCATAGAAAGTTAGAGTATCAGTCCTCTAGTACTTAAGTCGGCATTGTGCCTTTTGTAATAAATCGGATGCAATCTCTGTGTTTCATCGTATATACGAAGGTCCAAGGGATTCAGTAAACCTGAAGTGAAGCGTCGGAAACTAAAACTGGACTCACAGGAGAGGTTCAAATCATAGAAAGTTAGAGTGTCAGTCCTCTAGTACTTAAGTCAGCATTGTGCCTTTTGTATTAAATTCGGATGCAATTTCTGTGTTTCATCGTCAATAAGAAGGTCCAAGGGATACAGTAAACCTGAAGTGATGCATCGGAAACTAAAACTGGACTCACAGGAGAGGTTCAAATCATAGAAAGTTAGAGTGTCAGTCCTCTAGTACTTAAGTCGGCATTGTGCCTTTTGTATTAAATTCGGATGCAATTTCTGTGTTTCATCGTCAATAAGGAGGTGCAAGGGATACAGTAAACCTGAAATGAAGCATCGGAATCTAAAACTGGACTCACAGGAGGGGTTCAAATCATAGAAAGTTACAGTATCAGTCCTCTAGTACTTAAGTCGGCATTGTGCCTTTTGTAATAAATCGGATGCAATCTCTGTGTTTCATCGTCAATAAGAAGGTCCAAGGGATACAGTAAACCTGAAGTGATGCATCGGAAACTAAAACTGGACTCACAGGAGAGGTTCAAATCATAGAAAGTTAGAGTGTCAGTCCTCTAGTACTTAAGTCGGCATTGTGCCTTTTGTATTAAATTCGGATGCAATTTCTGTGTTTCATCGTCAATAAGAAGGTCCAAGGGATACAGTAAACCTGAAGTGAAGCATCAGAATCTAAAACTGGACTCACAGGAGGGGTTCAAATCATAGAAATTTAGAGTATCAGTCCTCTTGTACTTAAGCCGGCATTGTGCCTTTTGTATCGAATTCGGATGAAATTTCTGTGTTTCATCGTAAATAAGAAGGTCCTAGGTATACAGTACACCTGAAGTGAAGCATCGGAATCTAAAACTGGACTCGCAGGAGGGGTTCAAATCACAGAAAGTTAGAGTGTCAGTCCTCTTCTACTTAAGTCGGCATTGTGCCTTTTGTATTAAATTCGGATGCAATTTCTGTGTTTCATCGTAAATACGAAGGTCCAAGGGATACAGTAAACCTGATGTGAAGCATCGGAAACTAAACCTGGGCTCATAGGTGTGGTTCAAATCATAGAAAGTTAGAGTGTCAGTCCTCTTGTACTTAAGTCAACATTGTGCTTTTTGTATTAAATTCGGCTTTAATTCCTGTGTTTCATCGTCAATAAGAAGGTCCAAAGTATACAGTAAGCCTGAAGTGAAGCATCGGAATCTAAGACTGGACTCACAGGAGAGGTTCAAATTATAGAAAGATAGCGTGTCTGTCCTCTTGTACTTAAGTGGGCATTGTGCCTTTTGTATTAAATTCGGAATGCAATTTCTGTGTTTCATCGTCAATAAGAAGGTGCAAGGGATACAGAAAACCTGAAGTGTAGCATCGGAAGCTAAAACTGGACTCACAGGAGAGGTTCAAATCATAGAAATTTGGAGAGTCAGTCCTCTAGTAATTAAGTAGGCATTGTGCCTTCTGTATTAAATTCGGATGGAATTTCTGTGCATCATCGTCAATAAGAACGTCCAAGGGATACAGTAAACCTGAAGTGAAGCATCGGAAACTAAAACTGGACTCACAGGAGAGGTTCAAATCATAGAAAGTTAGAGTGTCAGTCCTCTAGTACTTAAGTCGTCATTGTGCCTTTTGTATTAATTTCGGATGCAATTTCTGTGTTTCATCGTCAATAAGGAGTTGCAAGGGATACAGTAAACCTGAAGTGAAGCATCGGAATCAAAAACTGGCCTTACAGGAGGGCTTCAAATCATAGAAAGTTAGAGTATCAGTCCTCTAGTACTTAAGTCGGCATTGTGCCTTTGTATTAAATCGGATGCAATCTCTGTGTTTCATCGTCAATAAGAAGGTCCAGAGGATACAGTAAACCTGAAGTGAAGCATCGGAAACTAAAACTGGACTCACAGGAGAGGTTCAAATCATAGAAAGTTAGAGTGTCTGTCCTCTTGGACTTAAGTCGGCATTTTGCATTTGCATTACATTCGGATGCAATTTCTGTGTTTCATCGTCAACAAGAAGGTCCAAGGGATACAGTAAACCTGAAGTGAAGCATCGGAATCTAAAACTGGACTCACAGGAAGGGTTCAAATCATAGAAAGTTAGAGTATCAGTCCTCTTGTACTTAAGTCGGCATTGTGCCTTTTGTATTACATTCGGATGAAATTTCTGTGTTTCATCGTCAATATGAAGGTCCAAGGTATACAGTAAACCAGATGTGAAGCATCGGAAACTAAACCTGGACTCATAGGTGTGATTCAAATCATAGAAAGTTAGAGTGTCAGTCGTCTAGTACTTAAGTCGGCATTGTGCCTTTTGTATTAAATTCGGATGCAATTTCTGTGTTTCATCGTCAATAAGAAGGTCCAAGGGATACAGTAAACCTGAAGTGAAGCATCGTAATCTGAAACTGGTCTCACAGGAGGGGTTCAAATCATAGAAAGTTAGAGTCTCAGTCCTCTTGTACTTATGTCGGCATTGTGCCTTTTGTATTAAATTCGGATGCAATTTCTGTGTTTCATCGTCAATAAGGAGGTGCAAGGGATACAGTAAACCTGAAGTGAAGCATCGGAATCTAAAACTGGACTCACAGGAGGGGTTCAAATCATAGAAAGTTAGAGTATCAGTCCTCTAGTACTTAAGTCGGCATTGTGCCTTTTGTAATAAATCGGATGCAATCTCTGTGTTTCATCGTAAATACGAAGGTCCAAGGGATTCAGTAAACCTGAAGTGAAGCATCGGAAACTAAAACTGGACTCACAGGAGAGGTTCAAATCATAGAAAGGTAGAGTGTCAGTCCTCTAGTACTTAAGTCGGCATTGTGCCTTTTGTATTAAATTCGGATGCAATTTCTGTGTTTCATCGTCAATAAGAAGGTCCAAGGGATACAGTAAACCAGAAGTGAAGCATCAGAATTTAAAACTGGACTCACAGGAGGGGTTCAAATCATAGAAAGTTAGAGTATCAGTCCTCTTGTACTTAAGTCGGCATTGTGCCATTTGTATTGAATTCGGATGAAATTTCTGTGTTTCATCGTAAATAAGAAGGTCCTAGGTATACAGTACACCTGAAGTGAAGCATCGGAATCTAAAACTGGACTCGCAGGAGGGGTTCAAATCACAGAAAGTTAGAGTGTCAGTCCTGTTCTACTTAAGTCGGCATTGTGCCTTTTGTATTAAATTCGGATGCAATTTCTGTGTTTCATCGTAAATACGAAGGTCCAAGGGATACAGTAAACCTGATGTGAAGCATCGGAAACTAAACCTGGACTCATAGGTGTGGTTCAAATCATAGAAAGTTAGAATGTCAGTCCTCTTGTACTTATATCAACATTGTGCTTTTTGTATTAAATTCAGCTTTAATTTCTGTGTTTCATCGTCAATAAGAAGGTCCAAAGTATACAGTAAGCCTGAAGTGAAGCATCGGAATCTAAGACTGGACTCACAGGAGAGGTTCAAATTATAGAAAGATAGCGTGTCTGTCCTCTTGTACTTAAGTGGGCATTGTGCCTTTTGTATTAAATTCGGATGCAATATCTGTGTTTCAACGTCAATAAGAAGGTCCAAGAGATACAGTAAACCTGAAGTGAAGCATCGGAATCGAAAACTGGACTCACAGGAGAGGTTCAAATAATAGAAAGTTAGAGTGTCAGTCCTCTTGTACATAAGTCGGCATTGAGCCTTTGGTATTAAATTCGGATGCAATTTCTGTGCTTCTTCATTAATGAGATGGTCCAAGGGATACAGTATACCCCAAGTGAAGCATCGGAATCTAAAACTGGACTCACAGGAGAGGTTCAAATCATAGAAATTTAGAGTGTCAGTCCTCTAGTACTTAAGTCGGCATTGTGCATTTGTATTAATTTCGGATGCAATTTCTGTATTTCATCGTCAATAAGAAGGTCCAAGGGATACAGTATACCTGAAGTGAAGCATCAGAATCTAAAACTGGACTCACAGGAGAGGTTCAAATCATAGAAAGTTAGAGTTTCAGTCCTCTAGCACTTAAGTCGGCATTGTGCCTTTTGTATTCAATTCGGATGCGATTTCTGTGTTTCGTCGTCAATAAGAAGGTCCAAAGGATACAGTAAACCTGAAGTGAAGCATCGGAATCTAAAACTGGACTCACAGGAGGGGTTCAAATCATGGAAAGTTAGAGTGTCAGTCCTCTTGTACTTAAGTCTGCATTGTGCCTTTTGTATTAAATTCGGATGAAATTTCTGTGTTTCAACGTCAATAAGATGGTCCAAGGGATACAGTAAACCTGAAGTGAAGCATCGGAAACAAAAACTGGACTCACAGGAGAGGTTCAAATCATAGAAAGTTAGAGTGTCAGTCCTCTTCTACTTAAGTCGTCATTGTGCCATTTGTATTAACTTAGGATGAAATTTCTTTGTTTCATCGTCAATAAGAAGGTCCAAGGTATACAGTACACCTGAAGTGAAGCATCGGAATCTAAAACTGGACTCACAGAGGGGTTCAAATCATAGAAAGTTAGAGTAACAGTCCTCTTGTATTTAAGTCGGCATTGTGCCTTTTGTATTACATTCGGATGTAATTTCTGTGATTCATCGTCAATAGGAAGGTCCAAGGTATACAGTAGACCTGAAGTGAAGCATCGGAATCTAAGACTGGACTCACAGGAGAGGTTCAAATCATAGAAAGATAGCGTGTCTGTCCTCTTGTATTTAAGTCGGCATTGTGCCTTTTGTATTAAATTCGGATGCAATTTCTATGTTTCATCGTCAATAAGAAGGTCCAAGGGATCCAGAAAACCTGAAGTGAAGCATCGGAATCTAAAACTGGACTCACAGGAGAGGTTCAAATCATAGAACGTTAGAGTGTCGGTCCTCTTGTACATAAGTCGGCATTGTGCCTTTTGTATTAAATTCGGATGCAATTTCTGTCTTTCATCGTCAATAAGAAGGTCCAAGGGATACAGTAAACCTGAAGTGATGCATCGGAAACTAAAACTGGACTCACAGGAGAGGTTCAAATCATAGAAAGTTAGAGTGTCAGTCCTCTAGTACTTAAGTCGGCATTGTGCCTTTTGTATTAAATTCGGATGCAATTTCTGTGTTTCATCGTCAATAAGGAGGTGCAAGGGATACAGTAAACCTGAAGTGAAGCATCGGAATCTAAAACTGGACCCACAGGAGGGGTTCAAATCATAGAAAGTTAGAGTATCAGTCCTCTAGTACTTAAGTCGGCATTGTGCCTTTTGTAATAAATCGGATGCAATCTCTGTGTTTCATCGTATATACGAAGGTCCAAGGGATTCAGTAAACCTGAAGTGAAGCATCGGAAACTAAAACTGGACTCACAGGAGAGGTTCAAATCATAGAAAGTTAGAGTGTCAGTCCTCTAGTACTTAAGTCGGCATTGTGCCTTTTGTATTAAATTCGGATGCAATTTCTGTGTTTCATCGTCAAGAAGAAGGTCCAAGGGATACAGTAAACCTGAAGTGAAGCATCAGAATCTAAAACTGGACTCACAGGAGGGGTTCAAATCATAGAAATTTAGAGTATCAGTCCTCTTGTACATAAGTCGGCATTGTGCCTTTTGTATTGAATTCGGATGAAATTTCTGTGTTTCATCGTAAATAAGAAGGTCCTAGGTATACAGTACACCTGAAGTGAAGCATCGGAATCTAAAACTGGACTCGCAGGAGGGGTTCAAATCACAGAAAGTTAGAGTGTCAGTCCTCTTCTACTTAAGTCGGCATTGTGCCTTTTGTATTAAATTCGGATGCAATTTCTGTGTTTCATCGTAAATACGAAGGTCCAAGGGATACAGTAAACCTGATGTGGAGCATCGGAAACTAAACCTGGACTCTTAGGTGTGGTTCAAATCATAGAAAGTTAGAGTGTCAGTCCTCTTGTACTTAAGTCAACATTGTGCTTTTTGTATTAAATTCGGCTTTAATTTCTGTGTTTCATCGTCAATAAGAAGGTCCAAAGTGTACAGTAAGCCTGAAGTGAAGCATCGGAATCTAAGACTGGACTCACAGGAGAGGTTCAAATTATAGAAAGATAGCGTGTCTGTCCTGTTGTACTTAAGTGGGCATTGTGCCTTTTGTATTAAATTCGGATGCAATTTCTGTGTTTCATCGTCAATAAGAAGGTGCAAGGGATACAGAAAACCTGAAGTGTAGCATCGGAAGCTAAAACTGGACTCACAGGAGAGGTTCAAATCATAGAAATTTGGAGAGTCAGTCCTCTAGTAATTAAGTAGGCATTGTGCCTTCTGTATTAAATTCGGATGCAATTTCTGTGTATCATCGTCAATAAGAAGGTCCAGAGGATACAGTAAACCTGAAGTGAAGCATTGGAAACTAAAACTGGTCTCACAGGAGCGGTTCAAATCATAGAAAGTTAGAGTGTCAGTCCTCCAGTACTTAAGTCGGCATTGTGCCTTTTGTATTAAATTCGGATGCAATTTCTGTGTTTCATCGTCAATAAGAAGGTCCAAGGGATACAGTAAACCTGAAGTGAAGCATCGGAAACTAAAACTGGACTCACAGGAGAGGTTCAAATCATAGAAAGTTAGAGTGTCTGTCCTCTTGGACTTAAGTCGGCATTATGCATTTGCATTACATTCGGATGCAATTTCTGTGTTTCATCGTCAACAAGAAGGTCCAAGGGATACAGTAAACCTGAAGTGAAGCATCGGAATCTAAAACTGGACTCACAGGAAGGGTTCAAATCATAGAAAGTTAGAGTATCAGTCCTCTTGTACTTAAGTCGGCATTGTGCCTTTTGTATTACATTCGGATGAAATTTCTGTGTTTCATCGTCAATAGGGAGGTCCAAGGGATACAGTAAACCTGAAGTGAAGCATCGGAAACTAAAACTGGACTCACAGGAGAGGTTCAAATCATTGAAAGTTAGAGTGTCAGTCCTCCAGTACTTAAGTCGGCATTGTGCCTTTTGTATTAAGTTCGGATGCAATTTCTGTGTTTCATCGTCAATAAGAAGGTCCAAGGGATACAGTAAACCTGAAGTGAAGCATCGGAAACTAAAACTGGACTCACAGGAGAGGTTCAAATCATAGAAAGTTAGAGTGTCTGTCCTCGTGGACTTAAGTCGGCACTGCGCATTTGTATTAAATTCGGATGGAATTTCTGTGTTTCATCGTCAATAAGAAGGTCCAAGGTATACAGTACACCTGAAGTGAAGCATCGGAATCAAAAACAAGACTCGCAGGAGGGGTTCAAATCACAGAAAGTTAGAGTGTCAGTATTCTTCTACTTAAGTCGGCATTGTGCCATTTGCATTAAATTCGGATGCAATTTCTGTGTTTCATCGTAAATACGAAGGTCCAAGGTATACAGTAAACCTGATGTGAAGCATCGGAAACTAAACCTGGACTCATAGGTGTGATTCAAATCATAGAAAGTTAGAGTGTCAGTCGTCTAGTACTTAAGTCGGCATTGTGCCTTTTGTATTAAATTCGGATGCAATTTCTGTGTTTCATCGTCAATAAGAAGGTCCAAGGGATACAGTAAACCTGAAGTGAAGCATCGTAATCTGAAACTGGACTCACAGGAGGGGTTCAAATCATAGAAAGTTAGAGTGTCAGTCCTCTTGTACTTATGTCGGCATTGTGCCTTTTGTATTAAATTCGGATGCAAATTCTGTGTTTCATCGTCAATAAGAAGGTTCAAGGTATACAGTAAACCTGAAGTGAAGCATCGGAAACTAAAACTGGACTCACAGAAGGGGTTCAAATCATAGAAAGTTAGAGTATTAGTCCTCTAGTACTTAATTCGGCATTGTGCCTTTTGTATTAAATTGGGATGCAATTTCTGTGTTTCATCGTCAATAAGAAGGTCCAAGGGATACAGTAAACCTGAAGTGAAGCATCGGAAACAAAAACTAGACTCACAGGAGAGGTTCAAATCATAGGAAGTTAGAGTGTCAGTCCTCTAGTTCTTAAGTCGGCATTGTGCCTTTTGTATTAAATTCGGATGCAATTTCTGTGTTTCATCGTCAATAAGAAGGTCAAAGGGATACAGTAAACCTGAAGTGAAGCATCGGAATCTAAAACTGGACTCACAGGAGGGCTTCAAATCATAGAAAGTTAGAGTATCTGTCCAATTGTACTTAAGTCGGCATTGTGCCTTTTGTATTAAATTCGGATGCAATTTCTGTGTTTCATCGTCAATAAGGAGGTGCAAGGGATACAGTAAACCTGAAGTGAAGCATCGGAATCTAAAACTGGACTCACAGGAGGGGTTCATATCATAGAAAGTTAGAGTATCAGTCCTCTAGTACTTAAGTCGGCATTGTGCCTTTTGTAATAAATTGGATGCAATCTCTGTGTTTCATCGTAAATACGAAGGTCCAAGGGATTCAGTAAACCTGAAGTGAAGCATCGGAAACTAAAACTGGACTCGCAGGAGGGGTTCAAATCACAGAAAGTTAGAGTGTCAGTCCTGTTCTACTTAAGTCGGCATTGTGCCTTTTGTATTAAATTCGGATGCAATTTCTGTGTTTCATCGTAAATACGAAGGTCCAAGGGATACAGTAAACCTGATGTGAAGCATCGGAAACTAAACCTGGACTCATAGGTGTGGTTCAAATCATAGAAAGTTAGAGTGTCAGTCCTCTTGTACTTAAGTCAACATTGCGCTTTTTGTATTAAATTCGGCTTTAATTTCTGTGTTTCATCGTCAATAAGAAGGTCCAAAGTATACAGTAAGCCTGAAGTGAAGCATCGGAATCTAAGACTGGACTCACAGGAGAGGTTCAAATTATAGAAAGATAGCGTGTCTGTCCTCTTGTACTTAAGTGGGCATTGTGCCGTTTGTATTAAATTCGGATGCAATTTCTGTGTTTCAACGTCAATAAGAAGGTCCAAGAGATACAGTAAACCTGAAGTGAAGCATCGGAATCGAAAACTGGACTCACAGGAGAGTTTCAAATAATAGAAAGTTAGAGTGTCAGTCCTCTTGTACATAAGTCGGCATTGAGCCTTTGGTATTAAATTCGGATGCAATTTCTGTGCTTCATCATCAATGAGATGGTCCAAGGGATACAGTATACCCCAAGTGAAGCATCGGAATCTGAAACTGGACTCACAGGAGAGGTTCAAATCATAGAACTTTAGAGTGTCAGTCCTCTAGTACTTAAGTCGGCATTGTGCTTTTTGTATTAATTTCGGATGCAATTTCTGTGTTTCATCGTCAATAAGAAGGTCCAAGGGATACAGTATACCTGAAGTGAAGCATCAGAATCTAAAACTGGACTCACAGGAGAGGTTCAAATCATAGAAAGTTAGAGTTTCAGTCCTCTAGCACTTAAGTCGGCATTGTGCCTTTTGTATTAATTTCGGATGCAATTTCTGTGTTTCATCGTCAATAAGAAGGTCCAAGGTATACAGTAAACCTGAAGTGAAGCATCGGAAACTATAACTGGACTCACAGGAGAGGTTCAAATCATAGAAACTTAGAGTGTCAGTCCTCTACTACTTAAGTCGGCATTGTGCCTTTTGTATTCAATTCGGATGCGATTTCTGTGTTTCGTCGTCAATAAGAAGGTCCAAAGGATACAGTAAACCTGAAGTGAAGCATCGGAATCTAAAACTGGACTCACAGGAGGGGTTCAAATCATGGAAAGTTAGAGTGTCAGTCCTCTTGTACTTAAGTCTGCATTGTGCCTTTTGTATTAAATTCGGATGCAATTTCTGTGTTTCAACGTCAATAAGATGGTCCAAGGGATACAGTAAACCTGAAGTGAAGCATCGGAAACAAAAACTGGACTCACAGGAGAGGTTCAAATCATAGAAAGTTAGAGTGTCAGTCCTCTTCTACTTAAGTCGTCATTGTGCCATTTGTATTAACTTAGGATGAAATTTCTTTGTTTCATCGTCAATAAGAAGGTCCAAGGTATACAGTACACCTGAAGTGAAGCATCGGAATCTAAAACTGGACTCACAGAGGGGTTCTAATCATAGAAAGTTAGAGTAACAGTCCTCTTGTATTTAAGTCGGCATTGTGCCTTTTGTATTACATTCGGATGTAATTTCTGTGATTCATCGTCAACAGGAAGGTCCAAGGTATACAGTATACCTGAAGTGAAGCATCGGAATCTAAGACTGGACTCACAGGAGAGGTTCAAATCATAGAAAGATAGCGTGTCTGTCGTCTTGTATTTAAGTCGGCATTGTGCCTTTTGTATTAAATTCGGATGCAATTTCTGTGTTTCATCGTAAATACGAAGGTCCAAGGGATACAGTAAACCTGATGTGAAGCATCGGAAACTAAACCTGGACTCATAGGTGTGGTTCAAATCATAGAAAGTTAGAGTGTCAGTCCTCTTGTACTTAAGTCAACATTGTGCTTTTTGTATTAAATTCGGCTTTAATTTCTGGGTTTCATCGTCAATAAGAAGGTCCAAAGTATACAGTAAGCCTGAAGTGAAGCATCGGAATCTAAGACTGGACTCACAGGAGAGGTTCAAATTATAGAAAGATAGCGTGTCTGTCCTCTTGTACTTAAGTGGGCATTGTGCCTTTTGTATTAAATTCGGATGCAATTTCTGTGTTTCAACGTCAATAAGAAGGTCCAAGAGATACAGTAAACCTGAAGTGAAGCATCGGAATCGAAAACTGGACTCACAGGAGAGGTTCAAATAATAGAAAGTTAGAGTGTCAGTCCTCTTGTACATAAGTCGGCATTGAGCCTTTGGTATTAAATTCGGATGCAATTTCTGTGCTTCATCATAAATGAGATGGTCCAAGGGATACAGTATACCCCAAGTGAAGCATCGGAATCTAAAACTGGACTCACAGGAGAGGTTCAAATCATAGAAATTTAGAGTGTCAGTCCTCTAGTACTTAAGTCGGCACTGTGCTTTTTGTATTAATTTCGGATGCAATTTCTGTGTTTCATCGTCAATAAAAAGGTCCAAGGGATACAGTATACCTGAAGTGAAGCATCAGAATCTAAAACTGGACTCACAGGAGAGGTTCAAATCATAGAAAGTTAGAGTTTCAGTCCTCTAGCACTTAAGTCGGCATTGTGCCTTTTGTATTAAATTCGGATGCAATTTCTGTGTTTCATCGTCAATAAGAAGGTCCAAGGTATACAGTAAACCTGAAGTGAAGCATCGGAAACTATAACTGGACTCACAGGAGAGGTTCAAATCATAGAAACTTAGAGTGTCAGTCCTCTACTACTTAAGTCGGCATTGTGCCTTTTGTATTCAATTCGGATGCGATTTCTGTGTTTCGTCGTCAATAAGAAGGTCCAAAGGATACAGTAAACCTGAAGTGAAGCATCGGAATCTAAAACTGGACTCACAGGAGGGGTTCAAATCATGGAAAGTTAGAGTGTCAGTCCTCTTGTACTTAAGTCTGCATTGTGCCTTTTGTATTAAATTCGGATGCAATTTCTGTGTTTCAACGTCAATAAGATGGTCCAAGGGATACAGTAAACCTGAAGTGAAGCATCGGAAACAAAAACTGGACTCACAGGAGAGGATCAAATCATAGAAAGTTAGAGTGTCAGTCCTCTTCTACTTAAGTCGTCATTGTGCCATTTGTATTAACTTAGGATGAAATTTCTTTGTTTCATCGTCAATGAGAAGGTCCAAGGTATACAGTACACCTGAAGTGAAGCATCGGAATCTAAAACTGGACTCACAGAGGGGTTCTAATCATAGAAAGTTAGAGTAACAGTCCTCTTGTATTTAAGTCGGCATTGTGACTTTTGTATTACATTCGGATGTAATTTCTGTGATTCATCGTCAACAGGAAGGTCCAAGGTATACAGTAGACCTGAAGTGAAGCATCGGAATATAAGACTGGACTCACAGGAGAGGTTCAAATCAAAAAAAGATAGCGTGTCTGTCCTCTTGTATTTAAGTCGGCATTGTGCCTTTTGTATTAAATTCGGATGCAATTTCTATGTTTCATCGTCAATAAGAAGGTCCAAGGGATCCAGAAAACCTGAAGTGAAGCATCGGAAACTAAAACTGGACTCACAGGAGAGGTTCAAATCATTGAAAGTTAGAGTGTCAGTCCTCCAGTACTTAAGTCGGCATTGTGCCTTTTGTATTAAGTTCGGATGCAATTTCTGTGTTTCATCGTCAATAAGATGGTCCAAGGGATACAGTAAACCTGAAGTGAAGCATCGGAAACTAAAACTGGACTCACAGGAGAGGTTCAAATCATAGAAAGTTAGAGTGTCTGTCCTCTTGGACTTAAGTCGGCACTGTGCATTTGTATTAATTTCGGATGGAATTTCTGTGTTTCATCGTCAATAAGAAGGTCCAAGGTATACAGTACACCTGAAGTGAAGCATCGGAATCTAAAACAGGACTCGCAGGAGGGGTTCAAATCACAGAAAGTTAGTGTGTCAGTATTCTTCTACTTAAGTCGGCATTGTGCCTTTTGCATTAAATTCGGATGCAATTTCTGTGTTTCATCGTAAATACGAAGGTCCAAGGTATACAGTAAACCTGATGTGAAGCATCGGAAACTAAACCTGGACTCATAGGTGTGATTCAAATCATAGAAAGTTAGAGTGTCAGTCGTCTAGTACTTAAGTCGGCATTGTGCCTTTTGTATTAAATTCGGATGCAATTTCTGTGTTTCATCGTCAATAAGAAGGTCCAAGGGATACAGTAAACCTGAAGTGAAGCATCGTAATCTGAAACTGGACTCACAGGAGGGGTTCAAATCATAGAAAGTTAGAGTGTCAGTCCTCTTGTACTTATGTCGGCATTGTGCCTTTTGTATTAAATTCGGATGCAAATTCTGTGTTTCATCGTCAATAAGAAGGTCCAAGGTATACAGTAAACCTGAAGTGAAGCATCGGAAACTAAAACTGGGCTCACAGAAGGGGTTCAAATCATAGAAAGTTAGAGTATCAGTCCTCTAGTACTTAATTCGGCATTGTGCCTTTTGTATTAAATTGGGATGCAATTTCTGTGTTTCATCGTCAATAAGAAGGTCCAAGGGATACAGTAAACCTGAAGTGAAGCATCGGAAACTAAAACTAGACTCACAGGAGAGGTTCAAATCATAGGAAGTTAGAGTGTCAGTCCTCTAGTTCTTAAGTCGGCATTGTGCCTTTTGTATTAAATTCGGATGCAATTTCTGTGTTTCATCGTAAATAAGAAGGTCCTAGGTATATAGTACACCTGAAGTGAAGCATCGGAATCTAAAACTGGACACGCAGGAGGGGTTCAAATCACAGAAAGTTAGAGTGTCAGTCCTCTAGTACTTAAGTCGGCATTGTGCCTTTTGTATTAAATTCGGATGCAATTTCTGTGTTTCATCGTCAATAAGAAGGTCCAAGGGATACAGTAAACCTGAAGTGAAGCATCAGAATCTAAAACTGGACTCACAGGAGGGGTTCAAATCATAGAAAGTTAGAGTATCAGTCCTCTTGTACTTAAGTCGGCATTGTGCCATTTGTATTGAATTCGGATGAAATTTCTGTGTTTCATCGTAAATAAGAAGGTCCTAGGTATACAGTACACCTGAAGTGAAGCATCGGAATCTAAAACTGGACTCGCAGGAGGGGTTCAAATCACAGAAAGTTAGAGTGTCAGTCCTGTTCTACTTAAGTCGGCATTGTGCCTTTTGTATTAAATTCGGATGCAATTTCTGTGTTTCATCGTAAATACGAAGGTCCAAGGGATACAGTAAACCTGATGTGAAGCATCGGAGGCTAAACCTGGACTCATAGGTGTGGTTCAAATCATAGAAAGTTAGAGTGTCAGTCCTCTTGTACTTAAGTCAACATTGTGCTTTTTGTATTAATTTCGGCTTTAATTTCTGTGTTTCATCGTCAATAAGAATGTCCAAAGTATACAGTAAGCCTGAAGTGAAGCATCGGAATCTAAGACTGGACTCACAGGAGAGGTTCAAATTATAGAAAGATAGCGTGTCTGTCCTCTTGTACTTAAATGGGCATTGTGCCTTTTGTATTAAATTCGGATGCAATTTCTGTGTTTCAACGTCAATAAGAAGGTCCAAGAGATACAGAAAACCTGAAGTGAAGCATCGGAATCGAAAACTGGACTCACAGGAGAGGTTCAAATAATAGAAAGTTAGAGTGTCAGTCCTCTTGTACATAAGTCGGCATTGAGCCTATGGTATTAAATTCGGATGCAATTTCTGTGCTTCATCATCAATGAGATGGTCCAAGGGATACAGTATACCCCAAGTGAAGCATCAGAATCTAAAACTGGACTCACAGGAGAGGTTCAAATCATAGAAATTTAGAGTGTCAGTCCTCTAGTACTTAAGTCGGCATTGTGCTTTTTGTATTAATTTCGGATGCAATTTCTGTGTTTCATCGTCAATAAGAAGGTCCAAGGGATACAGTATACCTGAAGTGAAGCATCAGAATCTAAAACTGGACTCACAGGAGAGGTTCAAATCATAGAAAGTTAGAGTTTCAGTCCTCTAGCACTTAAGTCGGCATTGTGCCTTTTGTATTAAATTCGGATGCAATTTCTGTGTTTCATCGTCAATAAGAAGGTCCAAGGTATACAGTAAACCTGAAGTGAAGCATCGGAAACTATAACTGGACTCACAGGAGAGGTTCAAATCATAGAAACTTAGAGTGTCAGTTCTCTACTACTTAAGTCGGCATTGTGCCTTTTGTATTCAATTCGGATGCGATTTCTGTGTTTCGTCGTCAATAAGAAGGTCCAAAGGATACAGTAAACCTGAAGTGAAGCATCGGAATCTAAAACTGGACTCACAGGAGGGGTTCAAATCATGGAAAGTTAGAGTGTCAGTCCTCTTGTACTTAAGTCTGCATTGTGCCTTTTGTATTAAATTCGGATGCAATTTCTGTGTTTCAACGTCAATAAGATGGTCCAAGGGATACAGTAAACCTGAAGTGAAGCATCGGAAACTAAGACTGGACTCACAGGAGAGGTTCAAATCATAGAAAGATAGCGTGTCTGTCCTCTTGTATTTAAGTCGGCATTGTGCCTTTTGTATTAAATTCGGATGCAATTTCTGTGTTTCATCGTAAATACGAAGGTCCAAGGGATACAGTAAACCTGATGTGAAGCATCGGAAACTAAACCTGGACTCATAGGTGTGGTTCAAATCATAGAAAGTTAGAGTGTCAGTCGTCTTGTACTTAAGTCAACATTGTGCTTTTTGTACTAAATTCGGCTTTAATTTCTGTGTTTCATCGTCAATAAGAAGGTCCAAAGTATACAGTAAGCCTGAAGTGAAGCATCGGAATCTAAGACTGGACTCACAGGAGAGGTTCAAATTATAGAAAGATAGCGTGTCTGTCCTCTTGTACTTAAGTGGGCATTGTGCCTTTTGTATTAAATTCGGATGCAATTTCTGTGTTTCAACGTCAATAAGAAGGTCCAAGGGATACAGTATACCCCAAGTGAAGCATCGGAATCTAAAACTGGACTCACAGGAGAGGTTCAAATCATAGAAATTTAGAGTGTCAGTCCTCTAGTACTTAAGTCGGCATTGTGCTTTTTGTATTAATTTCGGATGCAATTTCTGTGTTTCATCGTCAATAAGAAGGTCCAAGGGATACAGTAAACCTGAAGTGAAGCATCGGAAACAAAAACTGGACTCACAGGAGAGGTTCAAATCATAGAAAGTTAAAGTGTCAGTCCTCTTCTACTTAAGTCGTCATTGTGCCATTTGTATTAACTTAGGATGAAATTTCTTTGTTTCATCGTCAATAAGAAGGTCCAAGGTATACAGTACACCTGAAGTGAAGCATCGGAATCTAAAACTGGACTCACAGAGGGGTTCTAATCATAGAAAGTTAGAGTAACAGTCCTCTTGTATTTAAGTCGGCATTGTGCCTTTTGTATTACATTCGGATGTAATTTCTCTGATTCATCGTCAACAGGAAGGTCCAAGGTATACAGTAGACCTGAAGTGAAGCATCGGAATCTAAGACTGGACTCACAGGAGAGGTTCAAATCATAGAAAGATAGCGTGTCTGTCCTCTTGTATTTAAGTCGGCATTGTGCCTTTTGTATTAAATTCGGATGCAATTTCTATGTTTCATCGTCAACAAGAAAGTCCAAGGGATCCAGAAAACCTGAAGTGAAGCATCCTAATCTAAAACTGGACTCACAGGAGAGGTTCAAATCAAAGAACGTTAGAGTGTCGGTCCTCTTGTACATAAGTAAGCATTGAGAATTTGGTATTACATTCGGATGCAATTTCTGTGCTTCATCATCAATGAGAAGGTCCAAGGGATACAGTATACCCTAAGTGAAGCATCGGAATCTAAAACTGGACTCACAGGAGAGGTTCAAATCATAGAAAGTTAGAGTTTCATTCCTCTAGTATTTAAGTCGGCATTGTGCCTTTTGTATTAAATTCGGATGCAATTTCTGTGTTTCATCGTCAATAAGAAGGTCCAAGAGATACAGTAAACCTGAAGTGAAGCATCGGAAACTAAAACTAGACTCACAGGAGAGGTTCAAATCATAGAAAGTTAGAGTGTCAGTCCTCTAGTACTTATGTCGGCATTGTGCCCATTGTATTAAATTCGGATGCAATTTCTGTGTTTCATCGTCAATAAGAAGGTCCAAGGGATACAGTAAACCTGAAGTGAAGCATCGGAAACTAAAACTGGACTCACAGGCGAGCATCAATTCATAGAAAGTTAGAGTGTCAGTCCTCTAGTACTTAAGTCGGCATTGTGCCTTTTGTATTACATTCGGAAGAAATTTCTTTGTTTCATGGTCAATAAGAAGGTCCAAGGTATACAGTACACCTGAATTGAAGCATCGGAATCTAAAACTGGACTCACAGGAGGGGTTCAAATCATAGAATGATAGAGTAACAGTCCTCCTGTAATTAAGTCGGCATTGTGCCTTTTGTATTAAATTCGGATGCAATTTCTATGTTTCATCGTCAATAAGAAGGTCCAAGGGATACAGTAAACCTGAAGTGAAGCATCGGAAACTAAAACTGGACTCACAGGAGGGGTTCAAAGCATATAAAGTTAGAGTTTCAGTCCTCTTGTACTTAAGACGGCATTGTGCCTTTTGTATTAAATTCGGATGCAATTTCTGAATTTCATCGTCAATAAGAAGGACCAAGGTATACAGTAAACCTGAAGTGAAGCATCGGAAACTAAGACTGGACTCACAGGAGAGGTTCAAATCATAGACAGTTAGAGTGTCAGTCCTCTTGTACTTAAGTCGGCATTGTGCCTTTTGTATTAAATTCGGCTTTAATTTCTGTGTTTCATCGTCAATAAGAAGGTCCATGGTACACAGTAAACCTGAAATGAAGCATCGGAATCTAAGACTTAACTCACAGGAGAGGTTCAAATCATAGAAAGATAGCGTGTCTGTCCTCTTGTACTTAGGTCGGCATTGTGCCTTTTGTATTAAATTCGGATGCAATTTCTGTGTTTCCTCGTCAATAAGAAGGTCCAAAGGATACAGTAAACCTGAAGTGAAGCATCGGAATCTGAAACTGGACTTACAGGAGGGGTTCAAATCATGTCAAGTTAGAGTGTCAGTCCTCTTGCACTTAAGTCGGCATTGTGCCTTTTGTATTAAATTCGGATGCAATTTCTGTGTTTCATCGTCGATATGATGGTCTAAGGGATACAGTAAACCTGAAGTGAAGCATCGGAAACTAAAACTGGACTCACAGGAGAGGTTCAAATCATACAAAGTTAGAGTGTCAGTCCTCTAGTACTTAAGTCGGCATTGTGCCTTTTGTATTAAATTCGGATGAAATTTCTGTGTTTCATCGTCAATAAGAAGGTCCAAGGTATACAGTACGCCTGAAGTGAAGCATCGGAATCTAAAACTGGACTCACAGGAGGGGTTCAAATCATAGAAAGTTAGAGTAACAGTCCTCTTGTACTTCAGTCGGCATTGTGCATTTTGTATTAAATTCGGATGCAATTTCTGAATTTCATCATCAATAAGAAGGTCCAAGGTATACAGTAAACCTGAAGTGAAGCATCGGAAACTAAGACTGGACTCACAGGAGAGGTTCAAATCATAGAAAGTTAGAGTGTCAGTCCTCTTGTACTTACGTCGGTATTGTGCCATTTGTATTAAATTCGGATGTAATTTCTGTGTTTCATCGTCAATAAGAAGGTCCAAGGGATACAGTAAACCTGAAGTGAAGCATCGGAATCGAAAACTGGACTCACAGGAGAGGTTCAAATCATAGAAAGTTAGAGTGTCGGTCCTCTTGTACATACGTCGGCATTGAGATTTTGGTATTAAATTCGGATGCAATTTCTGTGCTTCATCATCAATGAGAAGGTCCAAGGGACACAGTATGCCTGAAGTGAAGCATCGGAATCTAAAACTGGATTCACAGGAAAGGTTCAAATCATAGACAGAAAGAGTGTCAGTCCACTTGTACTTAAGTCGGCATTGTGCCTTTTGTATTAAATCGGATGCAATTTCTGTGTTTCATCGTCAATAAGAAGGTCCAAGGTATACAGTACACCTGAAGTGAAGCATCGGAATCTAAAACTGGACTCACAGAGGGGTTCAAATCATAGAAAGTTAGAGTAACAGTCCTCTTGTATTTAAGTCGGCACTGTGCCTTTTGTATTACATTCGGATGTAATTTCTGTGATTCATCGTCAATAGGAAGGTCCAAGGTATACAGTAGACCTGAAGTGAAGCATCGGAATCTAAGACTGGACTCACAGGAGAGGTTCAAATCATAGAAAGATAGCGTGTCTGTCCTCTTGTATTTAAGTCGGCATTGTGCCTTTTATATTAAATTCGGATGCAATTTCTATGTTTCATCGTCAATAAGAAGGTCCAAGGGATCCAGAAAACCTGAAGTGAAGCATCGGAATCTAAAACTGGACTCACAGGAGAGGTTCAAATCAAAGAACGTTAGAGTGTCAGTCCTCTTGTACATAAGTCGCCATTGAGAACTTGGTATTACATTCGGATGCAATTTCTGTGCTTCATCATCAATGAGAAGGTCCAAGGGATACAGTATACCCTAAGTGAAGCATCGGAATCTAAAACTGTACTCACAGGAGAGGTTCAAATCATAGAAAGTTAGAGTTTCATTCCTCTAGTATTTAAGTCGGCATTGTGCCTTTTGTATTAAATTCGGATGCAATTTCTGTGTTTCATCGTCAATAAGAAGGTCCAAGGGATACAGTAAACCTGAAGTGAAGCATCGGAAACTAAAACTGGACTCACAGGAGAGCTTCAAATCATAGAAAGTTCGAGTGTCAGTCCTCTAGTACTTAAGTCGGCATTGTGCCTTTTGTATTACATTCGGAAGAAATTTCTTTGTTTCATCGTCAATAAGAAGGTCCAAGGTATACAGTACACCTGAATTGAAGCATCGGAATCTAAAACTGGACTCACAGGAGGGGTTGAAATCATAGAATGATAGAGTAACAGTCCTCCTGTAATTAAGTCGGCATTGTGCCTTTTGTATTAAATTCGGATGCAATTTCTATGTTTCATCGTCAATAAGAAGGTCCAAGGGATACAGTAAACCTGAAGTGAAGCATCGGAAACTAAAACTGGACTCACAGGAGGGGTTCAAAGCATATAAAGTTGGAGTTTCAGTCCTCTTGTACTTAAGACGGCATTGTGCCTTTTGTATTAAATTCGGATGCAATTTCTGAATTTCATCGTCAATAAGAAGGTCCAAGGTACACAGTAAACCTGAAGTGAAGCATCGGAAACTAAGATTGGACTCACAGGAGCGGTTCAAATCATAGACAGTTAGAGTGTCAGTCCTCTTGTACTTAAGTCGGCATTGTGCCTTTTGTATTAAATTCGGCTTTAATTTCTGTGTTTCATCGTCAATATGAAGGTCCAAGGTATACAGTAAACCTGAAATGAAGCATCGGAATCTAAGACTTAACTCACAGGAGAGGTTCAAATCATAGAAAGATAGCGTGTCTGTCCTCTTGTACTTAGGTCGGCATTGTGCCTTTTGTATTAAATTCGGATGCAATTTCTGTGTTTCCTCGTCAATAAGAAGGTCCAAAGGATACAGTAAACCTGAAGTGAAGCATCGGAATCTGAAACTGGTCTTACAGGAGGGGTTCAAATCATGGAAAGTTAGAGTGTCAGTCCTCTTGTACTTAAGTCGGCATTGTGCCTTTTGTATTAAATTCGGATGCAATTTCTGTGTTTCATCGTCGATAAGATGGTCTAAGGGATACAGTAAACCTGAAGTGAAGCATCGGAAACTAAAACTGGACTCACAGGAGAGGTTCAAATCATACAAAGTTAGAGTGTCAGTCCTCTAGTAATTAAGTCGGCAGTGTGCCTTTTGTATTAAATTCGGATGAAATTTCTGTGTTTCATCGTCAATAAGAAGGTCCAAGGTATACAGTAAACCTGAAGTGAAGCATCGGAAACTAAGACTGGACTCACAGGAGAGGTTCAAATCATAGAAAGTTAGAGTGTCAGTCCTCTTGTACTTAAGTCGGTATTGTGCCATTTGTATTAAATTCGGATGTAATTTCTGTGTTTCATCGTCAATAAGAAGGTGCAAGGTATACAGTAAACCTGAAGTGAAGCATCGGAATCTAAGACTAGACTCACAGGAGAGGTTCAAATCATAGAAAGATAGCGTGTCTGTCCTCTTGTACTTAAGTCGGCATTGTGCCTTTTGTATTAAATTCGGATGCAATATCTGTGTTTCATCGTCAATAAGAAGGTCCAAGGGATACAGTAAACCTGAAGTGAAGCATCGGAATCGAAAACTGGACTCACAGGAGAGGTTCAAATCATAGAAAGTTAGAGTGTCGGCCCTCTTGTACATACGTCGGCATTGAGCCTTTGGTATTAAATTCGGATGCAATTTCTGTGCTTCATCATCAATGAGAAGGTCCAAGGGACACAGTATGCCTGAAGTGAAGCATCGGAATCTAAAACTGGATTCACAGGAAAGGTTCAAATCATAGACAGAAAGAGTGTCAGTCCACTTGTACTTAAGTCGGCATTGTGCCTTTTGTATTAAATTCGGATGCAATTTCTGTGTTTCATCGTCAATACGAAGGTCCAAGGTATACAGTAAACCGGAAGTGAAGCATCGGAAACTAAACCTGGACACACAGGAGAGTTTCAAATCATAGAAAGTTAGTGTGTCAGTCCTCTTGTACTTAAGTCATCATTGTGCATTTGTATAAAATTCGGATGACATTTCTGTGTTTCATCGTCAATAAGAAGGTCCAAGGGATACAGTAAACCTGAAGTGAAGCATCGGAAACTTAAACTATACTCACAGGAGAGGTTCAAATCATAGAAAGTTAGAGTGTCAGTCCTCTTGTACTTAAGTCGGCATTGTGCCTTTTGTATTAAATTCGGATGTAATTTCTGTGTTTTATCGTCAATAAGAAGGTCCAAGGTATATAGTCAACCTGAAGTGAAGCATCGGAATCTAAGACTGGACTCACAGGAGAGGTTCAAATCATAGAAAGATGGCGTGTCTGTCCTCTTGTACTTAAGTCAGCATTGTGACTTTTGTATTAAATTCGGATGCAATTTCTGTGTTTCATCGTCAATAAGAAGGTCCAATCGATACAGTAAACCTGAAGTGAAGCATCGGAATCTAAAACTGGACTCACAGGAGGGGTTCAAATCATAGTAAGTTAGAGTTTCAGTCCTCTAGCACTTAAGTCGGCATTGTGCCTTTTGTATTACATTCGGATGAAATTTCTTTGTTTCATCGTCAATAAGAAGGTCCAAGGTATACAGTACACCTGAATTGAAGCATCGGAATCTAGAACTGGACTCACAGGAGGGGTTCAAATCATAGAATGTTAGAGTAACAGTCCTCTTGTAATTAAGTCGGCATTGTGCGTTTTGTATTAAATTCGGATGCAATTTCTTTGTTTCATCGTCAATAAGAAGGTCCAAGGGATACAGTAAACCTGAAGTGAAGCATCGGAAACTAAACCTGGACTCACAGGAGAGGTTCAAAGCATATAAAGTTAGAGTTTCAGTCCTCTTGTACTTAAGACGGCATTGTGCCTTTTGTATTAAATTCGGATGCAATTTCTGAATTTCATCGTCAATAAGAAGGTCCAAGGTATACAGTAAACCTGAAGTGAGGCATCGGAAACTAAGACTGGACTCACAGGAGAGGTTCAAATCATAGAAAGTTAGAGTGTCAGTCCTCTTGTACTTAAGTCGGCATTGTGCCTTTTGTATTAAATTCGGCTTTAATTTCTGTGTTTCATCGTCAATAAGAAGGCCCAAGGTATACAGTCAACCTGAAGTGAAGCATCGGAAACTAAGACTAGACTCACAGGAGAGGTTCAAATCATAGAAAGTTAGAGTGTCAATCCTCTTGTACTTAAGTCGGTATTGTGCCATTTGTATTAAATTCGGATGTAATTTCTGTGTTTCATCGTCAATAAGAAGGTCCAAGATGTACAGTAAACCTGAAGTGAAGCATCGGAATCTAAGACTGGACTCACGGGAGAGGTTCAAATCATAGAAAGAAAGCGTGTCTGTGCTCTTGTACTTAAGTCGGCATTGTGCCTTTTGTATTACATTCGGATGCAATATCTGTGTTTCATCGTCAATAAGAAGGTCCAAGGGAAACAGTAAACCTGAAGTGAAGCATCGGAATCGAAAACTGGACTCACAGAAGAGGTTCAAATCATAGAAAGTTAGAGTGTCGGTCCTCTTGTACATACGTCGGCATTGAGCCTTTGGTATTAAATGCGGATGCAATTTCTGTGCTTCATCATCAATGAGAAGGTCCAAGGGACACAGTATACCTGAAGTGAAGCATCGGAATCTAAAACTGGATTCACAGGAAAGGTTCAAATCATTGAAAGAAAGAGTGTCAGGCCACTTGTACTTAAGTCGGCATTGTGCCTTTTGTATTAAATTCGGATGCAATTTCTGTGTTTCATCGTCAATACGAAGGTCCAAGGTATACAGTAAACCGGAAGTGAAGCATCGGAAACTAAACCTGGAGTCACCGGAGAGTTTCAAATCATAGAAAGTTAGTGTGTCAGTCCTCTTGTACTTAAGACATCATTGTGCATTGGTATAAAATTCGGATGACATTTCTGTGTTTCATCGCCAATAAGAAGGTCCAAGGGATACAGTAAACCTGAAGTGAAGCATCGGAAACTAAAACTAGACTCACAGGAGAGGTTCAAATCATAGAAAGTTAGAGTGTCAGTCCTCTTGTACTTAAGTCGGCATTGTGCCTTTTGTATTAAATTCGGATGTAATTTCTGTGTTTTATCGTCAATAAGAAGATCCAAGGTATATTGTAAACCTGAAGTGAAGCATCGGAATCTAAGACTGGACTCACAGGAGAGGTTCAAATCATAGAAAGATAGCGTGTCTGTCCTCTTGTACTTAAGTCAGCATTGTGACTTTTGTAGTAAATTCGGATGCAATTTCTGTGTTTCATTGTCAATAAGAAGGTCCAAGGGATACAGTAAACCTGAAGTGAAGCATCGGAATCTAAAACTGGACTCACAGGAGGGGTTTAAATCATAGTAATTTAGAGTTTCAGTCCTCTAGCACTTAAGTCGGCATTGTGCCTTTTGTATTACATTCGGATGAAATTTCTTTGTTTCATCGTCAATAAGGAGGTCCAAGGTATACAGTACACCTGAATTGAAGCATCGGAATCTAGAACTGGACTCACAGGAGGGGTTCAAATCATAGAATGTTAGAGTAACAGTCCTCTTGTAATTAAGTCGGCATTGTGACTTTTGTATTAAATTCGGATGCAATTTCTTTGTTTCATCGTCATTAAGAAGGTCCAAGGGATACAGTAAACCTGAAGTGAAGCATCGGAAACTAAAACTGGACTCACTGGAGAGGTTCAAAGCATATAAAGTTAGAGTTTCAGTCCTCTTGTACTTAAGACGGCATTGTGCCTTTTGTATTAAATTCGGATGCAATTTCTGAATTTCATCGTCAATAAGAAGGTCCAAGGTATACAGTAAACCTGAAGTGAGGCATCGGAAACTAAGACTGGACTCACAGGAGAGGTTCAAATCATAGAAAATTAGAGTGTCAGTCCTCTTGTACTTAAGTCGGCATTGTGCCTTTTGTATTAAATTCGGCTTTAATTTCTGTGTTTCATCGTCAATAAGAAGGTCCAAGGTATACAGTACACCTGAATTGAAGCATCGGAATCTAGAACTGGACTCACAGGAGGGGTTCAAATCATAGAATGTTAGAGTAGCAGTCCTCTTGTAATTAAGTCGGCATTGTGCCTTTTGTATTAAATTCGGATGCAATTTCTTTGTTTCATCGTCAATAAGAAGGTCCAAGGGATACAGTAAACCTGAAGTGAAGCATCGGAATTTAAAAACTGGACTCACAGGAGAGGTTCAAATCATAGAGAGTTAGAGTGTCAGTCCACTTGTACATAAGTCGGCATTGAGCCTTTGGTATTAAATTCGGATGCAATTTCTGTACTTCATCATCAATGAGAAGGTCCAAGAGATACAGCATACCCCAAGTGAAGCATCGGAATCTAAAACTGGACTCACAGGAGCGGTTCAAATCATAGAAAGTTAGAGTGTCAGTCCTCTAGCACTTAAGTCGGCATTGTGCCTTTTGTATTAAATTCGGAAGCAATTTCTGTGTTTCATCGTCAGTAAGAAGGTCCGAGGTATACAGTAAACCTGAAGTGAAGCATCGGAAACTGTAACTGGACTCACAAGAGAGGTTCAAATCATAGAAACTTAGAGTGTCAGTCCCCTACTACTTAAGTCGGCATTGTGCCTTTTGTATTCAATTCGGATGCAATTTCTGTGTTTCGTCGTCAATAAGAAGGTCCAAAGGATACAGTAAACCTGAAGTGAAGCATCGGAATCTAAAACTGGACTTACAGGAGGGGTTCAAATCATGGAAAGTTAGAGTGTCAGTCCTCTTGTACTTATGTCGGCATTGTGCCTTTTGTATTAAATTCGGATGCAATTTCTGTGTTTCATCGTCAATAAGATGGTCTAAGGGATACAGTAAACCTGAAGTGAAGCATCGGAATCTAAGACTGGACTCACAGGAGAGGCTCAAATCATAGAGAGTTAGAGTGTCAGTCCTCTAGCACTTAAGTCAGCATTGTGCCTTTTGTATTAAATTCAGAAGCAATTTCTGTGTTTCATCGTCAGTAAGAAGGTCCGAGGTATACAGTAAACCTGAAGTGAAGCATCGGAAACTATAACTGGACTCACAGGAGAGGTTCAAATCATAGAAACTTAGAGTGTCAGTCATCTACTACTTAAGTCGGCATTGTGCCTTTTGTATTCAATTCGGATGCAATTTCTGTGTTTCGTCGTCAATAAGAAGGTCCAAAGGATACAGTAAACCTGAAGTGAAGCATCGGAATCTAAAACTGGACTCACAGGAGAGGTTCAAATCATAAAAAGTTAGAGTTTCAGTCCTCTTGTACTTCAGTCGGCATTGTGCATTTTGTATTAAATTCGGATGCAATTTCTGAATTTCATCATCAATAAGAAGGTCCAAGGTATACAGTCAACCTGAAGTGAAGCATCGGAAACTAAGACTAGACTCACAGGAGAGGTTCAAATCATAGAAAGTTAGAGTGTCAATCCTCTTGTACTTAAGTCGGTATTGTGCCATTTGTATTAAATTCGGATGTAATTTCTGTGTTTCATCGTCAATAAGAAGGTCCAAGGTGTACAGTAAACCTGAAGTGAAGCATCGGAATCTAAGACTGGACTCACAGGAGAGGTTCAAATCATAGAAAGAAAGCGTGTCTGTGCTCTTGTACTTAAGTCGGCATTGTGCCTTTTGTATTACATTCGGATGCAATATCTGTGTTTCATCGTTAATAACAAGGTTCAAGGGATACAGTAAACCTGAAGTGAAGCATCGGAATCGAAAACTGAACTCACAGGAGAGGTTCAAATCATAGAAAGTTAGAGTGTCGGTCCTCTTGTACATACGTCGGCATTGAGCCTTTGGTATTAAATTCGGATGCAATTTCTGTGCTTCATCATCAATGAGAAGGTCCAAGGGACACAGTTTACTTGAAGTGAAGCATCGGAATCTAAAACTGGATTCACAGGAAAGGTTCAAATCATTGAAAGAAAGAGTGTCAGTCCACTTGTACTTAAGTCGGCATTGTGCCTTTTGCATTAAATTCGGATGCAATTTCTGTGTTTCATCGTCAATACGAAGGTCCAAGGTATACAGTAAACCGGAAGTGAAGCATCGGAACCTAAACCTGGACTCACCGGAGAGTTTCAAATCATAGAAAGTTAGTGTGTCAGTCCTCTTGTACTTAAGTCATCATTGTGCATTGGTATAAAATTCGGATGACATTTCTGTGTTTCATCGTCAATAAGAAGGTCCAAGGTATATTGTAAACCTGAAGTGAAGCATCGGAATCTAAGACTGGACTCACAGGAGAGGTTCAAATCATAGAGAGTTAGAGTGTCAGTCCTCTAGCACTTAAGTCAGCATTGTGCCTTTTGTATTAAATTCAGAAGCAATTTCTGTGTTTCATCGTCAGTAAGAAGGTCCGAGGTATACAGTAAACCTGAAGTGAAGCATCGGAAACTATAACTGGACTCACAGGAGAGGTTCAAATCATAGAAACTTAGAGTGTCAGTCATCTACTACTTAAGTCGGCATTGTGCCTTTTGTATTAAATTCGGATGCAATTTCTGTGTTTCGTCGTCAATAAGAAGGTCCAAAGGATACAGTAAACCTGAAGTGAAGCATCGGAATCTAAAACTGGACTCACAGGAGAGCTTCAAATCATAAAAAGTTAGAGTTTCAGTCCTCTTGTACTTCAGTCGGCATTGTGCATTTTGTATTAAATTCGGATGCAATTTCTGAATTTCATCATCAATAAGAAGGTCCAAGGTATACAGTCAACCTGAAGTGAAGCATCGGAAACTAAGACTAGACTCACAGGAGAGGTTCAAATCATAGAAAGTTAGAGTGTCAATCCTCTTGTACTTAAGTCGGTATTGTGCGATTTGTATTAAATTCGGATGTAATTTCTGTGTTTCATCGTCAGTAAGAAGGTCCAAGGTGTACAGTAAACCTGAAGTGAAGCATCGGAATCTAAGACTGGACTCACAGGAGAGGTTCAAATCATTGAAAGAAAGCGTGTCTGTGCTCTTGTACTTAAGTCGGCATTGTGCCTTTTGTATTACATTCGGATGCAATATCTGTGTTTCATCGTCAATAAGAAGGTCCAAGGGATACAGTAAACCTGAAGTGAAGCATCGGAATCGAAAACTGGACTCACAGGAGAGGTTCAAATCATAGAAAGTTAGAGTGTCGGTCCTCTTGTACATACGTCGGCATTGAGCCTTTGGTATTAAATGCGGATGCAATTTCTGTGCTTCATCATCAATGAGAAGGTCCAAGGGACACAGTATACCTGAAGTGAAGCATCGGAATCTAAAACTGGATTCACAGGAAAGGTTCAAATCATAGAAAGAAAGAGTGTCAGTCCACTTGTACTTAAGTCGGCATTGTGCCTTTTGTATTAAATTCGGATGCAATTTCTGTGTTTCATCGTCAATACGAAGGTCCAAGGTATACAGTAAACCGGAAGTGAAGCATCGGAAACTAAACCTGGACTCACCGGAGAGTTTCAAATCATAGAAAGTTAGTGTGTCAGTCCTCTTGTACTTAAGACATCATTGTGCATTGGTATAAAATTCGGATGACATTTCTGTGTTTCATCGTCAATAAGAAGGTCCAAGGGATACAGTAAACCTGAAGTGAAGCATCGGAAACTAAAACTAGACTCACAGGAGAGGTTCAAATCATTGAAAGTTAGAGTGTCAGTCCTCTTGTACTTAAGTCGGCATTGTGCCTTTTGTATTAAATTCGGATGTAATTTCTGTGTTTTATCGTCAATAAGAAGGTCCAAGGTATATTGTAAACCTGAAGTGAAGCATCGGAATCTAAGACTGGACTCACAGGAGAGGTTCAAATCATAGAAAGATAGCGTGTCTGTCCTCTTGTACTTAAGTCAGCATTGTGACTTTTGTATTAAATTCGGATGCAATTTCTGTGTTTCATTGTCAATAAGAAGGTCCAAGGGATACAGTAAACCTGAAGTGAAGCATCGGAATCTAAAACTGGACTCACAGGAGGGGTTTAAATCATAGTAAGTTAGAGTTTCAGTCCTCTAGCACTTAAGTCGGCATTGTGCCTTTTGTATTACATTCGGATGAAATTTCTTTGTTTCATCGTCAATAAGAAGGTCCAAGGTATACAGTACACCTGAATTGAAGCATCGGAATCTAGAACTGGACTCACAGGAGGGGTTCAAATCATAGAATGTTAGAGTAACAGTCCTCTTGTAATTAAGTCGGCATTGTGACTTTTGTATTAAATTCGGATGCAATTTCTTTGTTTCATCGTCATTAAGAAGGTCCAAGGGATACAGTAAACCTGAAGTGAAGCATCGGAAACTAAAACTGGACTCACTGGAGAGGTTCAAAGCATATAAAGTTAGAGTTTCAGTCCTCTTGTACTTAAGACGGCATTGTGCCTTTTGTATTAAATTCGGATGCAATTTCTGAATTTCATCGTCAATAAGAAGGTCCAAGGTATACAGTAAACCTGAAGTGTGGCATCGGAAACTAAGACTGGACTCACAGGAGAGGTTCAAATCATAGAAAGTTAGAGTGTCAGTCCTCTTGTACTTAAGTCGGCATTGTGCCTTTTGTATTAAATTCGGCTTTAATTTCTGTGTTTCATCGTCAATAAGAAGGTCCAAGGTATACAGTACACCTGAATTGAAGCATCGGAATCTAGAACTGGACTCACAGGAGGGGTTCAAATCATAGAATGTTAGAGTAACAGTCCTCTTGTAATTAAGTCGGCATTGTGCCTTTTGTATTAAATTCGGATGCAATTTCTTTGTTTCATCGTCAATAAGAAGGTCCAAGGGATACAGTAAACCTGAAGTGAAGCATCGGAATCGAAAACTGGACTCACAGGAGAGGTTCAAATCATAGAGAGTTAGAGTGTCAGTCCACTTGTACAAAAGTCGGCATTGAGCCTTTGGTATTAAATTCGGATGCAATTTCTGTACTTCATCATCAATGAGAAGGTCCAAGAGATACAGCATACCCCAAGTGAAGCATCGGAATCTAAAACTGGACTCACAGGAGCGGTTCAAATCATAGAACGTTAGAGTGTCAGTCCTCTAGCACTTAAGTCGGCATTGTGCCTTTTGTATTAAATTCGGAAGCAATTTCTGTGTTTCATCGTCAGTAAGAAGGTCCGAGGTATACAGTAAACCTGAAGTGAAGCATCGGAAACTGTAACTGGTCTCACAAGAGAGGTTCAAATCATAGAAACTTAGAGTGTCAGTCCCCTACTACTTAAGTCGGCATTGTGCCTTTTGTATTCAATTCGGATGCAATTTCTGTGTTTCGTCGTCAATAAGAAGGTCCAAAGGATACAGTAAACCTGAAGTGAAGCATCGGAATCTAAAACTGGACTCACAGGAGAGGTTCAAATCATAAAAAGTTAGAGTTTCAGTCCTCTTGTACGTCAGTCGGCATTGTGCATTTTGTATTAAATTCGGATGCAATTTCTGAATTTCATCATCAATAAGAAGGTCCAAGGTATACAGTCAACCTGAAGTGAAGCATCGGAAACTAAGACTAGACTCACAGGAGAGGTTCAAATCATAGAAAGTTAGAGTGTCAATCCTCTTGTACTTAAGTCGGTATTGTGCCATTTGTATTAAATTCGGATGTAATTTCTGTGTTTCATCGTCAATAAGAAGGTCCAAGGTGTACAGTAAACCTGAAGTGAAGCATCGGAATCTAAGACTGGACTCACAGGAGAGGTTCAAATCATAGAAAGAAAGCGTGTCTGTGCTCTTGTACTTAAGTCGGCATTGTGCCTTTTGTATTACATTCGGATGCAATATCTGTGTTTCATCGTCAATAAGAAGGTCCAAGGGATACAGTAAACCTGAAGTGAAGCATCGGAATCGAAAACTGGACTCACAGGAGAGGTTCAAATCATAGAAAGTTAGAGTGTCGTTCCTCTTGTACATACGTCGGCATTGAGCCTTTGGTATTAAATTCGGATGCAATTTCTGTGCTTCATCATCAATGAGAAGGTCCAAGGGACACAGTATACTTGAAGTGAAGCATCGGAATCTAAAACTGGATTCACAGGAAAGGTTCAAATCATAGAAAGAAAGAGTGTCAGTCCACTTGTACTTAAGTCGGCATTGTGCCTTTTGCATTAAATTCGGATGCAATTTCTGTGTTTCATCGTCAATACGAAGGTCCAAGGTATACAGTAAACCGGAAGTGAAGCATTGGAAACTAAACCTGGACTCACCGGAGAGTTTCAAATCATAGAAAGTTAGTGTGTCAGTCCTCTTGTACTTAAGTCATCATTGTGCATTGGTATAAAATTCGGATGACATTTCTGTGTTTCATCGTCAATAAGAAGGTCCAAGGGATACAGTAAACCTGAAGTGAAGCATCGGAACTAAAACTAGACTCACAGGAGAGGTTCAAATCATAGAAAGTTAGAGTGTCAGTCCTCTTGTACTTAAGTCGGCATTGTGCCTTTTGTATTAAATTCGGATGTAATTTCTGTGTTTTATCGTCAATAAGAAGGTCCAAGGTATATTGTAAACCTGAAGTGAAGCATCGGAATCTAAGACTGGACTCACAGGAGAGGTTCAAATCATAGAAAGATAGCGTGTCTGTCCTCTTGTACTTAAGTCAGCATTGTGACTTTTGTATTAAATTCGGATGCAATTTCTGTGTTTCATCGTCAATAAGAAGGTCCAAGGGATACAGTAAACCTGAAGTGAAGCATCGGAATCTAAAACTGGACTCACAGGAGGGGTTTATATCATAGTAAGTTAGAGTTTCAGTCCTCTAGCACTTAAGTCGGCATTGTGCCTTTTGTATTAAATTCAGATGCAATTTCTGTGTTTCATCGTGAATAAGCAGGTCCAAGGTATACAGTAAACGTGAAGTGAAGCATCGGAAACTAAAACTGGACTCACAGGAGAGGTTCAAATCACAGAAAGTTAGAGTGTCAGTCCTTTTGTACTTAAGTCGGCATTGTGCCTTTTGTATTATATTCGGATAAAATTTCTGTGTTTCATCGTCAATAAGAAGGTCCAAGGTATACAGTACACCTGAAGTGAAGCATCGTAATCTGAAACTGGTCTCACAGGAGGGGTTCAAATCATAGAAAGTTAGAGTGTCAGTCCTCTTGTACTTAAGTTGGTATTGTGCCTTTTGTATTAAATTCGGATGCAATTTCTGTGCTTCATCGTCAATAAGAAGGTCCAAGGGATACAGTAAACCAGAAGTGAAGCATCGGAAACTAAAACTGGACTCACAGGAGAGGTTCAAATCATAGAAAGTTAGAGTGTCAGTCCTCTTGTACATAAGTCGGCATTGAGCCTTTGGTATTAAATTCGGATGCAATTTCTGTGCTTCATCATCAATGAGAAGGTCCAAGGGATACAGTATACCCCAAGTGAAGCATCGGAATCTATAACTGGACTCACAGGAGAGGTTCAAATCATAGAAATTTAGAGTGTCAGTCCTGTAGTACTTACGTCGGCATTGTGCTTTTTGTATTAAATTCGGATGCAATTTCTGTGTTTCATCGTCAATAAGAAGGTCCAAGGGATACAGTATACCTGAAGTGAAGCATCGGAATCGAAAACTGGACTCACAGGAGAGGTTCATATCATAGAAAGTTAGAGTTTCAGTCCTCTAGCACTTAAGTCGGCATTGTGCCTTTTGTATTAAATTCGGATGAAATTTCTGTGTTTCATCGTCAGTAAGAAGGTCCAAGGTATACAGTAAACCTGAAGTGAAGCATCGAAAACTAAAACTGGACTCACAGGAGTGGTTCAAATCATAGAAAGTTAGAGTGTCAGTCCTCTAGTACTTAAGTCGGCATTGTGCCTTTTGTATTAAATTCGGATGAAATTTCTGTGTTTCATCGTCAATAAGAAGGTCCAAGGTATACAGTACGCCTGAAGTGAAGCATCGGAATCTAAAACTGGACTCACAGGAGGGGTTCAAATCATAGATAGTTAGAGTAACAGTCCTCTTGTACTTAAGCCAGCATTGAGCCTTTTGTATCAAATTCGGATGCAATTTCTGTGTTTCATCGTCAATGAGAAGGTCCAAGGAATACAGTAAACGTGAAGGGAAGCATCGGAAACTAAAACTGGACTCACAGGAGAGGATCAAATCATAGAAAGTTAGAGTGCCAGTCCTCTAGTACTTAAGTCGGCATTGTGCTTTTTGTATTAAATTCGGATGCAATTTCTGTTTTTCATCGTCAATAAGAAGGTCCAAGGGATACAGTATTCCTGAAGTGAAGCATCGGAATCGAAAACTGGACACACAGGAGAGGTTCAAATCATAGAAAGTTAGAGTGTCAGTCCTCTTGTACATAAGTCGGCATTAAGCCTTTGGTATTAAATTCGGATGCAATTTCTGTGCTTCATCATCAATGAGAATGTCCAAGGGATACAGTATACCCAGAGTGAAGCATCGGAATCTAAAACTGGACTCACAGGAGAGGTTCAAATCATAGAAATTTAGAGTGTCAGTCCTCTAGTACTTAAGTCGGCATTGTGCTTTTTGTATTAAATTCGGATGCAATTTCTGTTTTTCATCGTCAATAAGAAGGTCCAAGGGATACAGTATTCCTGAAGTGAAGCATTGGAATCTAAAACTGGACTCACAGGACAGGTTCAAATCATAGAAAGTTAGAGTGTCAGTCCTCTAGTGCTTAAGTCGGCATTGTGCATTTTGTATTAAATTCGGATGAATTTTCTGTGTTTCATCGTCAATAAGAAGGTCCAAGGTATACAGTACGCCTGAAGTGAAGCATCGGAATCTAAAACTGGACTCACAGGACGGGTTCAAATCATAGAAAGTTAGAGTAACAGTCCTCTTGTACTTAAGCCAGCATTGAGCCTTTTGTATCAAATTCAGATGCAATTTCTGTGTTTCAACGTCAATGAGAAGGTCCAAGGAATACAGTAAACCTGAAGTGAAGCATCGGAAACTAAAACTGGACTCACAGGAGAGGTTCAAATCATAGAAAGTTACAGTTTCAGTCCTCTTGTACTTCAGTCGGCATTGTGCATTTTGTATTACATTCGGATGCAAATTCTGAATTTCATCATCAATAAGAAGGTCCAAGGTATACAGTAAACCTGAAGTGAAGCATCAGAAACTAAGACTGGACTCACAGGAGAGGGTCAAATCATAGAAAGTTAGAGTGTCAGTCCTCTTGTACTTAAATCGGCATTGTGCCTTTTGTATTAAATTCGGATTCAATATCTGTGTTTCATCGTCAATAAGAAGGTCCAAGGGATACAGTAAACCTGAAGTGAAGCATCGGAATCGAAAACTGGACTCACAGGAGAGGTTCAAATCATACAAAGTTAGAGTGTTAGTCCTCTTGTACATAAGTCGGCATTGAGCCTTTTGTATTAAATTCGGATGCAATTTCTGTGCTTCATCATCAATGAGAAGGTCCAAGGGATACAGTATACCTGAAGTGAAGCATCGGAATCTAAAACTGGATTCACAGGAGAGGTTCAAATCATAGAAAGAAAGTGTGTCAGTCCACTTGTACTTAAGTCGGCATTGTGCCTTTTGTATTAAATTCTGATGCAATTTCTGTGTTTCATCGTCAATAAGAAGGTCCAAGGTATACAGTAAACCTGAAGTGAAGCATCGGAAACTAAACCTATACTCACAGGAGAGTTTCAAATCATAGAAAGTTAGTGTGTCAGTCCTCTTGTACTTAAGTCATCATTGTGCATTTGTATTAAATTCGGATGACATTTCTGTGTTTCATCGTCAATAAGATGGTCCAAGGTACACAGTACACCTGAAGTGAAGCATCGGAATCTAAAACTGGACTCACAGGAGAGGTTCAAATCATAGAAAAATAGAGTGTCAGTCCTCTTGTACTTAAGTCGGCATTGTGCCTTTTGTATTAAATTCGGATGCAATTTCTGTGATTCATCGTCAATAAGAAGGTCCAAAATATACAGTAAACCTGAAGTGAAGCATCGGAATCTAAAACTGGACCCACAGGAGAGGTTCAAATCATAGAAAGTTAGAGTTTCAGTCCTCTAGCACTTAAGTCGGCATTGTGCCTTTTGTATTAAATTCGGATGCAATTTCTGTGCTTCATCATCAATGAGAAGGTCCAAGGGATACAGTATACCTGAAGTGAAGCATCGGAATCTAAAACTGGACTCACAGGAGAGGTTCAAATCATAGAAAAATAGAGTGTCAGTCCTCTTGTACTTAAGTCGGCATTGTGCCTTTTGTATTAAATTCGGATTCAATATCTGTGTTTCATCGTCAATAAGAAGGTCCAAGGGATACAGTAAACCTGAAGTGAAGCATCGGAATCGAAAACTGGACTCACAGGAGAGGTTCAAATCATACAAAGTTAGAGTGTTAGTCCTCTTGTACATAAGTCGGCATTGAGCCTTTTGTATTAAATTCGGATGCAATTTCTGTGCTTCATCATCAATGAGAAGGTCCAAGGGATACAGTATACCTGAAGTGAAGCATCGGAATCTAAAACTGGATTCACAGGAGAGGTTCAAATCATAGAAAGAAAGTGTGTCAGTCCACTTGTACTTAAGTCGGCATTGTGCCTTTTGTATTAAATTCTGATGCAATTTCTGTGTTTCATCGTCAATAAGAAGGTCCAAGGTATACAGTAAACCTGAAGTGAAGCATCGGAAACTAAACCTGGACTTACAGGAGAGTTTCAAATCATAGAAAGTTAGTGTGTCAGTCCTCTTGTACTTAAGTCATCATTGTGCATTTGTATTAAATTCGGATGACATTTCTGTGTTTCATCGTCAATAAGATGGTCCAAGGTACACAGTACACCTGAAGTGAAGCATCGGAATCTAAAACTGGACTCACAGGAGAGGTTCAAATCATAGAAAAATAGAGTGTCAGTCCTCTTGTACTTAAGTCGGCATTGTGCCTTTTGTATTAAATTCGGATGCAATTTCTGTGATTCATCGTCAATAAGAAGGTCCAAAATATACAGTAAACCTGAAGTGAAGCATCGGAATCTAAAACTGGACCCACAGGAGAGGTTCAAATCATAGAAAGTTAGAGTTTCAGTCCTCTAGCACTTAAGTCGGCATTGTGCCTTTTGTATTAAATTCGGATGCAATTTCTGTGTTTCATCGTCAATAAGAAGGACCAAGGTATACAGTAAACCTGAAGTGAAGCATTGGAAACTAAAACTGGACTCATAGGAGAGGTTCAAATCATAGAATGTTAGAGTGTCAGTCCTCTAGCACTTAAGTCGGCATTGTGCCTTTTGTATTAAATTCGGATGCAATATCTGTGTTTCATCGTCAATAAGAAATTCCAAGGTACACAGTAAACCTGAAGTGAAGCATCAGAAACTATAACTGGACTCACAGGAGAGGTTCAAATCATAGAAACTAAGAGTGTCAGTCCTCTACTACTTAAGTCGGCATTGTGCCTTTTGTATTCAATTCCAATGCAATTTCTGTGTTTCGTCGTCAGTAAGAAGGTCCAAAGGATACAGTAAACCTGAAGTGAAGTATCGGAATCTAAAACTGGACTTACAGGAGGGGTTCAAATCATGGAAAGTTAGAGTGTCAGTATTCTTGTACTTAAGTCGGCATTGTGCCTTTTGTATTAAATTCGGATGCAATTTCTGTGTTTCATCGTTAATAAGATGGTCCAAGGGATACAGTAAACCTGAAGTGATGCATCGGAAACTAAAACTGGCCTCACAGGAGAGGTTCAAATCATAGAAAGTTAGAGTGTCAGTCCTCTAGTGCTTAAGTCGGCATTGTGCATTTTGTATTAAATTCGGATGAATTTTCTGTGTTTTATCGTCAATAAGAAGGTCCAAGGTATACCGTACGCCTGAAGAGAAGCATCGGAATCTAAAACTGGACTCACAGGAGAGGTTCAAATCATAGAAAGTTAGAGTGTCAGTCCGCTTGTACTTAAGTCGGCATTGTGCCTTTTGTATTAAATTCGGATGTAATTTCTGTGTTTCATCGTCAATAAGAAGGTCAAAGGTATACAGTAAACCTGAAGTGAAGCATCGGAATTTAAGACTGGACTCACAGGAGAGGTTCAAATCGTGGAAAGATAGCGTGTCTGTCCTCTTGTACTTAAGTCGGCATTGTGCCTTTTGTATTAAATTCGGATGCAATATCTGTGTTTCATCGTCAATAAGAAGGTCCAAGGGATACAGTAAACCTGAAGTGAAGCATCGGAATCGAAAACTGGACTCACAGGAGAGGTTCAAATCATACAAAGTTAGAGTGTTAGTCCTCTTGTACATAAGTCGGCATTGAGCCTTTTGTATTAAATTCGGATGCAATTTCTGTGCTTCATCATCAATGAGAAGGTCCAAGGGATACAGTATACCTGAAGTGAAGCATCGGAATCTAAAACTGGATTCACAGGAGAGGTTCAAATCATAGAAAGAAAGTGTGTCAGTCCACTTGTACTTAAGTCGGCATTGTGCCTTTCGTATTAAATTCTGATGCAATTTCTGTGTTTCATCGTCAATAAGAAGGTCCAAGGTATACAGTAAACCTGAAGTGAAGCATCGGAAACTAAACCTGGACTCACAGGAGAGTTTCAAATCATAGAAAGTTAGTTTGTCAGTCCTCTTGTACTTAAGTCATCATTGTGCATTTGTATTAAATTCGGATGACATTTCTGTGTTTCATCGTCAATAAGATGGTCCAAGGTACACAGTACACCTGAAGTGAAGCATCGGAATCTAAAACTGGCCTCACAGGAGAGGTTCAAATCATAGAAAAATAGAGTGTCAGTCCTCTTGTACTTAAGTCGGCATTGTGCCTTTTGTATTAAACTCGGATGCAATTTCTGTGATTCATCGTCAATAAGAAGGTCCAAAATATACAGTAAACCTGAAGTGAAGCATCGGAATCTAAAACTGGACCCACAGGAGAGGTTCAAATCATAGAAAGTTAGAGTTTCAGTCCTCTAGCACTTAAGTCGGCATTGTGCCTTTTGTATTAAATTCGGATGCAATTTCTGTGTTTCATCGTCAATAAGAAGGACCAAGGTATACAGTAAACCTGAAGTGAAGCATTGGAAACTAAAACTGGACTCATAGGAGAGGTTCAAATCATAGAATGTTAGAGTGTCAGTCCTCTTGTACTTAAGTCGGCATTGTGCCTTTTGTATTAAATTCGGATGAAATTTCTGTTTTCATCGTCAAGAAGAAGGTCCAAGGTATACAGTACACCTGAAGTAAGGCATCGGAATCTGAAACTGGACTCACAGGAGGGGTTCAAATCATAGAAAGTTAGAGTGTCAGTCCTTTTGTACTTAAGTCGGCATTGTGCCTTTTGAATTAAATTCGGATGCAATTTCTGTGTTGCATCATCAATAAGAAGGTCCAAGGGATACAGTAAACCTGAAGTGAAGCATCGGAATCTAAAACTGGACCCACAGGAGAGGTTCAAATCATAGAAAGTTAGAGTTTCAGTCCTCTAGCACTTAAGTCGGCATTGTGCCTTTTGTATTAAATTCGGATGCAATTTCTGTGTTTCATCGTCAATAAGAAGGACCAAGGTATACAGTAAACCTGAAGTGAAGCATTGGAAACTAAAACTGGACTCATAGGAGAGGTTCAAATCATAGAATGTTAGAGTGTCAGTCCTCTTGTACTTAAGTCGGCATTGAGTCTTTTGTATTAAATTCGGATGCAATTTCTGTGCTTCATCATCAATGAGAAGGTCCAAGGGATACAGTATACCTGAAGTGAAGCATCGGAATCTAAAACTGGATTCACAGGAGAGGTTCAAATCATAGAAAGAAAGTGTGTCTGTCCACTTGTACTTAAGTCGGCATTGTGCCTTTCGTATTAAATTCTGATGCAATTTCTGTGTTTCATCGTCAATAAGAAGGTCCAAGGTATACAGTAAACCTGAAGTGAAGCATCGGAAACTAAACCTGGACTCACAGGAGAGTTTCAAATCATAGAAAGTTAGTTTGTCAGTCCTCTTGTACTTAAGTCATCATTGTGCATTTGTATTAAATTCGGATGACATTTCTGTGTTTCATCGTCAATAAGATGGTCCAAGGTACACAGTACACCTGAAGTGAAGCATCGGAATCTAAAACTGGCCTCACAGGAGAGGTTCAAATCATAGAAAAATAGAGTGTCAGTCCTCTTGTACTTAAGTCGGCATTGTGCCTTTTGTATTAAACTCGGATGCAATTTCTGTGATTCATCGTCAATAAGAAGGTCCAAAATATACAGTAAACCTGAAGTGAAGCATCGGAATCTAAAACTGGACCCACAGGAGAGGTTCAAATCATAGAAAGTTAGAGTTTCAGTCCTCTAGCACTTAAGTCGGCATTGTGCCTTTTGTATTAAATTCGGATGCAATTTCTGTGTTTCATCGTCAATAAGAAGGACCAAGGTATACAGTAAACCTGAAGTGAAGCATTGGAAACTAAAACTGGACTCATAGGAGAGGTTCAAATCATAGAATGTTAGAGTGTCAGTCCTCTTGTACTTAAGTCGGCATTGTGCCTTTTGTATTAAATTCGGATGAAATTTCTGTTTTCATCGTCAAGAAGAAGGTCCAAGGTATACAGTACACCTGAAGTGAGGCATCGGAATCTGAAACTGGACTCACAGGAGCTGTCCAAATCATAGAAAGTTAGAGTGTCAGTCCTTTTGTACTTAAGTCGGCATTGTGCCTTTTGAATTAAATTCGGATGCAATTTCTGTGTTGCATCATCAATAAGAAGGTCCAAGGGATACAGTAAACCTGAAGTGAAGCATCGGAAACTAAAACTGGACTCACAGGAGAGGTTCAAATCATAGAAAGTTCGAGTGTCAGTCCTCTAGTACTTAAGTCGGCATTGTGCCTTTTGTATTAAATTCGGATGAAATTTCTGTGTTTCATCGTCAATAAGAAGCTCCAAGGTATACAGTACGCCTGAAGTGAAGCATCGGAATCGAAAACTGGACTCACAGGAGAGGTTCAAATCATAGAACGTTAGGGTGTCAGTCCTCTTGTACATAAGTCGGCATTGAGAATTTGGTATTGAATTCGGATGCAATTTCTGTGCTTCATCATCAATGAGAAGGTCCAAGGGATACAGTAAACCTGAAGTGAAGCATCGGAATCGAAAACTGGACTCACAGGAGAGGTTCAAATCATAGAAAGTTAGAGTGTCAGTCCTCTTGTACATAAGTCGATATTGAGCCTTTTGTATTAAATTCGGATGCAATTTCTGTGTTTCATCGTCAATAAGAAAGTCCAAGGTATACATTAAACCTGAAGTGAAGCATCGGAAACTATAACTGGACTCACAGGAGAGGTTCAAATCATAGAAACTTAGAGTGTCAGTCCTCTACTACTGAAGCCGGCATTGTGCCTTTTGTATCATATTCGGGTGCAATTTCTGTGTTTCATCGTCAATAAGAAACTCCAAGGAATACAGTAAACCTGAAGTTAAGCATCGGAAACTAAAACTGGACTCACAGGAGAGGTTAAATTCATAGAAAGTTATAGTTTAAGTCCTCTTGTACTTAAGTCGGCATTGTGCCTTTTGTATTACATTCGGATGCAATTTCTGAATTTCATCGTCAATAAGAAGGTCCAAGGTATACAGTAAACCTGAAGTGAAGCATCGGAAACTAAGACTGGACTCACAGAGGGGGTCAAATCATAGAAAGTTAGAGTAACAGTCCTCTTGTATTTAAGTCGGCATTGTGCCTTTTGTATTAAATTCGGATGTAATTTCTGTGTTTCATCGTCAATAAGATGGTCCAAGGTACACAGTACACCTGAAGTGAAGCATCGGAATCTAAAACTGGACTCACAGGAGAGGTTCAAATCATAGA
Source organism: Schistocerca americana (assembly GCF_021461395.2). Taxonomy (NCBI): domain Eukaryota; kingdom Metazoa; phylum Arthropoda; class Insecta; order Orthoptera; family Acrididae; genus Schistocerca; species Schistocerca americana. The sequence goes on from NW_025725972.1 coordinate 745,876, forward strand.
AAAATAGAGTGTCAGTCCTCTTGTACTTAAGTCGGCATTGTGCCTTTTGTATTAAATTCGGATGCAATTTCTGTGATTCATCGTCAATAAGAAGGTCCAAAATATACAGTAAACCTGAAGTGAAGCATCGGAATCTAAAACTGGACCCACAGGAGAGGTTCAAATCATAGAAAGTTAGAGTTTCAGTCCTCTAGCACTTAAGTCGGCATTGTGCCTTTTGTATTAAATTCGGATGCAATTTCTGAGTTTCATCGTCAATAAGAAGGACCAAGGTATACAGTAAACCTGAAGTGAAGCATTGGAAACTAAAACTTTACTCATAGGAGAGGTTCAAATCATAGAATGTTAGAGTGTCAGTCCTCTTGTACTTAAGTCGGCATTGTGCCTTTTGTATTAAATTCGGATGAAATTTCTGTGTTTCATCGTCAAGAAGAAGGTCCAAGGTATACAGTACACCTGAAGTGAGGCATCGGAATCTGAAACTGGACTCACAGGAGGGGTTCAAATCATAGAAAGTTAGAGTGTCAGTCCTATTGTACTTAAGTCGGCATTTTGCCTTTTGAATTAAATTCGGATGCAATTTCTGTGTTGCATCGTCAATAAGAAGGTCCAAGGGATACAGTAAACCTGAAGTGAAGCATCGGAAACTAAAACTGGACTCTCAGGAGAGGTTCAAATCATAGAAAGTTCGAATGTCAGTCCTCTAGTACTTAAGTCGGCATTGTGCCTTTTGTATTAAATTCGGATGAAATTTCTGTGTTTCATCGTCAATAAGAAGCTCCAAGGTATACAGTACGCCTGAAGTGAAGCATCGGAATCGAAAACTGGACTCACACGAGAGGTTCAAATCATAGAACGTTAGAGTGTCAGTCCTCTTGTACATAAGTCGGCATTGAGAATTTGGTATTGAATTCGGATGCAATTTCTGTGCTTCATCATCAATGAGAAGGTCCAAGGGATACAGTAAACCTGAAGTGAAGCATCGGAATCGAAAACTGGACTCACAGGAGAGGTTCAAATCATAGAAAGTTAGAGTGTCAGTCCTCTTGTACATAAGTCGATATTGAGTCTTTCGTATTAAATTCGGATGCAATTTCTGTGTTTCATCGTCAATAAGAAAGTCCAAGGTAAACATTAAACCTGAAGTGAAGCATCGGAAACTATAACTGGACTCACAGGAGAGGTTCAAATCATAGAAACTTAGAGTGTCAGTCCTCTACTACTTAAGACGGCATTGTGCCTTTTGTATTCAATTCGGATGCAATTTCTGTGTTTCGTCGTCAATAAGAAGGTCCAAAGGATACAGTAAACCTGAAGTGAAGCATCGGAATCTAAAACTGGACTTACAGGAGGGGTTCAAATCATGGAAAGTTAGAGTGTCAGTCCTCTTGTACTTAAGTCGGCATTGTGCCTTTTGTATTAAATTCGGATGCAATTTCTGTGTTTCATCGTCAATAAGATGGTCTAAGGGATACAGTAAACCTGAAGTGAAGCATCGGAAACTAAAACTGGACCCACAGGAGAGGTTCAAATCATAGAAAGTTAGAGTGTCAGTCCTCTAGTACTTAAGTCGGCATTGTGCCTTTTGTATTAAATTCGGATGAACTTTCTGTGTTTCATCGTCGATAAGAAGGTCCAAGGTATACAGTACTCCTGAAGTGAAGCATCGGAATCTAAAACTGGACTCACAGGAGGGGTTCAAATCATAGAAAGTTAGAGTAACAGTCCTCTTGTACTTAAGCCGGCATTGTGCCTTTTGTATCAAATTCGGGTGCAATTTCTGTGTTTCATCGTCAATAAGAAACTCCAAGGAATACAGTAAACCTGAAGTTAAGCATCGGAAACTAAAACTGGACTCACAGGAGAGGTTAAATTCATAGAAAGTTATAGTTTAAGTCCTCTTGTACTTAAGTCGGCATTGTGCCTTTTGTATTACATTCGGATGCAATTTCTGAATTTCATCGTCAATAAGAAGGTCCAAGGTATACAGTAAACCTGAAGTGAAGCATCGGAAACTAAGACTGGACTCACAGAGGGGGTCAAATCATAGAAAGTTAGAGTAACAGTCCTCTTGTATTTAAGTCGGCATTGTGCCTTTTGTATTAAATTCGGATGTAATTTCTGTTTTTCATCGTCAATAAGAAGGTCCAAGGTATACAGTAAACCTGAAGTGAAGCATCGGAATCTAAGACTGGACTCACAGGAGAGGTTCAAATCATAGTAAGATAGCGTGTCTGTCCTCTTGTACTTAAGTCGGCATTGTGCCTTTTGTAATAAATTCGGATGCAATTTCTGTGTTTCATCGTCAATAAGAAGGTCCAAGGGATACAGTAAACCTGAAGTGAAGCATCGGAATAGAAAACTGGACTCACAGGAGAGGTACAAATCATAGAACGTTAGAGTGTCAGTCCTCTTGTACATAAGTCGGCATTGAGAATTTGGTATTGAATTCGGATGCAATTTCTGTGCTTCATCATCAATGAGAAGGTAGAAGGGATACAGTAAACCTGAAGTGAAGCATCGGAAACTATAACTGGACTCACAGGAGAGGTTCAAATCATAGAAACTTAGAGTGTCAGTCCTCTACTACTTAAGTCGGCATTGTGCCTTTTGTATTAAATTCGGATGTAGTTTCTGTGTTTCATCGTCAATAAGAAGGTCCAAGGTATACAGTAAACCTTAAGTGAAGCATCGGAATCTAAGACTGAACTCACACTAGAGGTTCAAATCATAGAAAGATAGCGTGTCTGTCCTCTTGTACTTAAGTCGGCATTGTGCCTTTTGTATTAAATTCGGATGCAATATCTGTGTTTCATCGTCAATAAGAAGGTCCAAGGGATACAGTAAACCTGAAGTGAAGCATCGGAATCGAAAACTGGACTCACAGGACAGGTTCAAATCATAGAAAGTTAGAGTGTCAGTCCTCTTGTACATAAGTCGGCATTGAGCCTTTTGTATTAAATTCGGATGCAATTTCTGTGCTTCATCATCAATGAGAAGGTCCAAGGGATACAGTACACCTGAAGTGAAGCATCGGAATCTAAAACTGGATTCACAGGAGAGGTTCAAATCATAGAAAGAAAGAGTGTCTGTCCACTTGTACTTAAGTCGGCATTGTGCCTTTTGTATTAAATTCGGATGAAATTTCTGTGTTTCATCGTCGATAAGATGGTCTAAGGGATACAGTAAACCTGAAGTGAAGCATCGGAAACTAAATCTGGACTCACAGGAGAGGTTATAATCATATAAAGTTAGAGTGTCAGTCCTCTAGTACTTAAGTCGGCATTGTGCCTTTTGTATTAAATTCGGATGAAATTTCTGTGTTTCATCGTCGATAAGATGGTCCAAGGTATACAGTACGCCTGAAGTGAAGCATCGGAATCTAAAACTGGACTCACAGGAGAGGTTCAAATCATAGAAAGTTAGAGTAACATTCCTCTTGTACTTAAGCGAGCATTGAGCCTTTTGTATCAAATTCGGATGCAATTTCTGTGTTTCATCGTCAATGAGAAGGTCCAAGGAATACAGTAAACCTGAAGTGAAGCATCGGTAACTAAAACTGGACTCACAGGAGAGGTTCAAATCATCGAAAGTTAGAGTTTCAGTCCTCTTGTACTTCAGTCGGCATTGTGCATTTTGTAATTAATTCGGATGCAATTTCTGAATTTCATCATCAATAAGAAGGTCCAAGGTATTCAGTAAACCTGAAGTGAAGCATCGGAAACTAAGACTGGACTCACAGGAGAGGTTCAAATCATAGAAAGTTAGAGAGTCAGTCCTCTTGTACTTAAGTCGGCATTGTGCCTTTTGAATTAAATTCGGGTGAAATTTCTGTGTTTCATCGTCAATAAGAAGGTCCAAGGTATACAGTAAACCTGAAGTGAAGCATCGGAATCTAAAACAGGACTCACAGGAGAGGTTCAAATTATAGAAAGATAGCGTGTCTGTCCTCTTGTACTTAAGTCGGCATTGTAACTTTTGTATTAAATTCGGATGCAATATCTGTGTTTCATCGTTAATAAGAAGGTCCAATCGATACTGTAAACCTGAAGTGAAGCATCGGAATCGAAAACTGGACTCACAGGAGAGGTTCAAATCATAGAATGTTAGAGTGTCAGTCCTCTTGTACATAAGTCGGCATTGAGCGTTTTGAATTAAATTCGGATGCAATTTCTGTGCTTCATCACCAATGAGGAGGTCCAAGGGATACAGTATACCTGAAGTGAAGCATCGGAATCTAAAACTGGATTCACAGGGGAGGTTCAAATCATAGAAAGAAAGAGTGTCAGTCCACTTGTACTTAAGTAGGCATTGTGCCTTTTGTATTAAATTCGGATGCAATTTCTGTGTTTCATCGTCAATAAGAAGGTCCAAGGTACACAGTACACCAGAAGTGAAGCATCGTAATCTAAAACTGGACTCACAGGAGAGGTTCAAAACATAGAAAGTTAGACTGTCAGTCCTCTTGTACTTAAGTCGGCATTGTGAATTTTGTATTAAATTCGGATGCAATTTCTGTGATTCATCGTCAATAAGAAGGTCCAAAGGATACAGTAAACCTTAAGTGAAGCATCGGAATCTAAAACTGGACTCACAGGAGAGGTTCAAATCATAGAAAGTTAGAGTTTCAGTCCTCTAGCACTTAAGTCGGCATTGTGCCTTTTGTATTGAATTCAGATGCAATTTCTGTGTTTCATCCTCAATAAGAAGGACCAAGGTATACAGTAAACCTGAAGTGAAGCATCGGAAACTAAAACTGGACTCATAGGAGAGGCTCAAATCATAGAATGTTAGAGTGTCAGTCCTCTTGTACTTAAGTCGGCATTGTGCCTTTTGTATTAAATTCGGATGAAATTTTTGTGTTTCATCGTCAATAAGAAGGTCCAAGGTGTACAGTACACCTGAAGTGAGGCATCGGAATCTGAAACTGGACTCACAGGAGGGGTTCAAATCATAGAAAGTTAGAGTGTCAGTCCTCTTGTACTTAAGTCGGCATTGTGCCTTTTGTATTAAATTCGGATGCAATATCTGTGTCTCATCGTCAATAAGAAGGTCCAAGGGATACTGTAAACCTGAAGTGAAGCATCGGAATGGAAAACTGGACTCACAGGAGAGGTTCAAATCATAGAATGTTAGAGTGTCAATCCTCTTGTACATAAGTCGGCATTGAGCCTTTTGTATTAAATTCGGATGCAATTTCTGTGCTTCATCACCAATGAGAAGGTCCAAGGGATACAGTATATCTGAAGTGAAGCATCGGAATCTAAAACTGGATTCACAGGAGAGGTTCAAATCATAGAAAGAAAGAGTGTCAGTCCACTTGTACTTAAGTAGGCACTGTGCCTTTTGTATTAAATTCGGATGCAATTTCTGTGTTTCATCGTCAATAAGAAGGTCCAAGGTACACAGTACACCAGAAGTGAAGCATCGTAATCTAAAACTGGACTCACAGGAGAGGTTCAAAACATAGAAAGTTAGACTGTCAGTCCTCTTGTACTTAAGTCGGCATTGTGAATTTTGTATTAAATTCGGATGCAATTTCTGTGATTCATCGTCAATAAGGAGGTCCAAAGGATACAGTAAACCTTAAGTGAAGCATCGGAATCTAAAACTGGACTCACAGGAGAGGTTCAAATCACAGAAAGTTAGAGTTTCAGTCCTCTAGCACTTAAGTCGGCATTGTGCCTTTTGTATTAAATTCAGATGCAATTTCTGTGTTTCATCCTCAATAAGAAGGACCAAGGTATACAGTAAACCTGAAGTGAAGCATCGGAAACTAAAACTGGACTCATAGGAGAGGCTCAAATCATAGAATGTTAGAGTGTCAGTCCTCTTGTACTTAAGTCGGCATTGTGCCTTTTGTATTAAATTCGGATGAAATTTTTGTGTTTCATCGTCAATAAGAAGGTCCAAGGTGTACAGTACACCTGAAGTGAGGCATCGGAATCTGAAACTGGACTCACAGGAGGGGTTCAAATCATAGAAAGTTAGAGTGTCAGTCCTCTAGTACTTAAGTCGGCATTGTGCCTTTTGTATTAAATTCGGATGAAATATCTGTGTTTCATCGTCAATAAGAAGCTCCAAGGTATACAGTACGCCTGAAGTGAAGTATCGGAATCTAAAACTGGACTCACAGGAGGGGTTCAAATCATAGAAAGTTAGAGTAACAGTCCTCTTGTACTTAAGCCGGCATTGTGCCTTTTGTATCAGATTCGGATGCAATTTCTGTGTTTCATCGACAATAAGAAACTCCAAGGAATACAGTAAACCTGAAGTTAAGCATTGGAAACTAAAACTGGACTCACAGGAGAGGTTAAATTCATAGGAAGTTAGAGTTTAAGTCCTCTTGTACTTTAGTCGGCATTGTGCCTTTTGTATTAAATTCGGATGCAATTTCTGAATTTCATCGTCAATAAGAAGGTCCAAGGTATACAGTAAACCTGAAGTGAAGCATCGGAAACTAAGACTGGACTCACAGAGGGGTTCAAATCATAGAAAGTTAGAGTAACAGTCCTCTTGTATTTAAGTCGGCATTGTGCCTTTTGTATTAAATTCGGATGTAATTTCTGTGTTTGATCGTCAATAAGAAGGTCCAAGGTTTACAGTAAACCTGAAGTGAAGCATCGGAATCTAAGACTGGACTCACAGGAGAGGTTCAAATCATAGAAAAATAGCGTGTCTGTCCTCTCGTACTTAAGTCTGCATTGTAATTTTTGTATTAAGTTCTGATGCAATTTCTGTGTTTCATCGTCAATAAGAAGGTCCAAGGGATACAGTAAACCAGAAGTGAAGCATCGGAGTCGAAAACTGGATTCACAGGAGAGGTTCAAATCATAGAACGTTAGAGTGTCAGTCCTCTTGTAAATAAGTCGGCATTGAGAATTTGGTATTGAATTCGGATGCAATTTCTGTGCTTCATCATCAATGAGAAGGTCCAAGGGATACAATAAACCTGAAGTGAAGCATAGGAATCGAAAACTGGACTCACAGGAAAGGTTCAAATCATAGAAAGTTAGAGTGTCAGTCCTCTTGTATATAAGTCGGCATTGAGCCTTTTGCATTAAATTCGGATGCAATTTCTGTGCTTCATCATCAATGAGAAGGTCCAAGGGATACAGTATACCTGAAGTGAAGCATCGGAATCTAAAACTGGACTCACAGGAGAGGTTCAAATCATAGAAAGTTAGAGTTTCAGTCCTCTAGTACTTAAATCGGCATTGTGCCTTTTGTATTAAATTCGGATGCAATTTCTGTGTTTCATCGTCAATAAGAAGGTCCAAGGGATACAATAAACCTGAAGTGAAGCATAGGAAACTAAAACTAGACTCACAGGAGAGGTTCAAATCATAGAAAGTTAGAGTGTCAGTCCTCTAGTACTTACGTCGGCATTGTGCCTTTTGTATTAAATTCGGATGCAATTTCTGTGTTTCATCGTCAATAAGAAGGTCAAAGGGATACAGTAAACTTGAAGTGAAGCATCGGAATCTAAAACTGGCCTCTCAGGAGGGTTCGAATCATAGAAAGTTAGAGTATCAGTCCTATTGTACTTAAATCGGCATTGTGCCTTTTGTATTAAATTCGGATGCAATTTCTGTGTTTCCTCGTCAATAAGAAGGTGCAAGGGATACAGAAAACCTGAAACCTGAAGTGTGGCATCGGAAACTAAAACTGGACTCTCAGGAGAGGTTCAAATCATAGTAATTTAGAGTGTCAGTTCTCTAGTACTTAAGTCGGCATTGTGCCGTTCGTATTAAATTCGGATGCAATTTCTGTGTTTCATCGTCAATAAGAAGGTCCGAGGGATACAGTAAACCTGAAGTGAAGCATCGGAAACTAAAACTGGACTCACAGGATAGGTTCAAATCATAGAAAGGTAGAGTGTCTGTCCTCTAGTACTTAAGACGGCATTGTGCCTTTTGTATTAAATTCGGATGCAATTTCTGAATTTCATCGTCAATAAGAAGGTACAAGGTATACAGTAAACCTGAAGTGAAGCATCGGAAACTAAGACTGGACTCACAGGAGAGGTTCAAATCATAGAAAGTTAGAGTGTCAGTCCTCTTGTACTTATGTCGGCATTGTGCCTATTATATTAAATTCGGATGTAATTTCTGTGTTTCATCGTCTATAAGAAGGTCCAAGGTATACAGTAAACCGGAAGTGAAGCATCGGAATCTAAGACTTGACTCACAGGAGAGGTTCAAATCATAGAAAGATAGCGTGTCTGTCCTCTTGTACTTAAGTCGGCATTGTGAATTTTGTATTAAATTCGGATGCAATTTCTGTGTTTCATCGTCAATAAGAAGGTCCAAGGGATACAGTAAACCTGAAGTGAAGCATCGTAATCGAAAACTGGACTCACAGGAGAGGTTCAAATCATAGCAATTCAGAGTGTCAGTCCTCTAATACTTAAGTCGGCATTGTGCTTTTTGTATTAAATTCGGATGCAATTTCTGTGTTTCATCGTCAATAAGAAGGTCCAAGGGATACAGTATACCTGAAGTGAAGCATCGGAATCTAAAACTGGACTCACAGGAGAGGTTCAAAACATAGAAAGTTAGAGTTTCAGTCCTCTAGCACTTAAGTCGGCATTGTGTCTTTTGTGTTACATTCGGATGCAATTTCTGTGTTCCTACGTCAATTAGAAGGTCCAAGGTATACAGTAAACCTGAAGTGAAGCATCGGAAACTAAAACTGGACTCACAGGAGAGGTTCAAATCATAGAAACTTAGAGTGTCAGTCCTCTACTACTTAAGTCGGCATTGTGCCTTTTGTATTCAATTCGGATGCAATTTCTGTGTTTCGTCGTCAATAAGAAGGTCCAAAGGATTCAGTAAACCTGAAGTGAAGCATCGGAGTCTAAAACTGGACTCACAGGAGGGGTTCAAATCATAGAAAGTTAGAGTGTCAGTCCTCTTGTACTTAAGTCGGCATTGTGCCGTTTGTATGAAATTCGGATGCAATTTCTGTGTTTCATCGTCAATAAGATGGTCCAAGGGATACAGTAAACCTGAAGTGAAGCATCGGAAACTAAAACTAGACTCACAGGAGAGGTTCAAATCATTGAAAGTTAGAGTGTCAGTCCTCTAGTACTTAAGTCGGCATTGTGCCTTTTGTATTAAATTCGGATGAATTTTCTGTGTCTCATCGTCAATAAGAAGGTCCAAGGTATACAGTACGCCTGAAGAGAAGCATCGGAATCTAAAACTGGACTCACAGGACGGGTTCAAATCATAGAAAGTTAGAGTAACAGTATTCTTGTACATAAGCCGGCATTGAGCCTTTTGTATCAAATTCGGATGCAATTTCTGTATTTCATCGTCAATGAGAAGGTCCAAGGAATACAGTAAACCTGAAGTGAAGCATCGGAAAATAAAACTGGACTCGCAGGAGAGGTTCAAATCATAGAAAGTTAGAGTTTCAGTCCTCTTGTACTTCAGTCGGCATTGTGCATTTTGTATTAAATTCTGATGCAATTTCTGAATTTCATCATCAATAAGAAGGTCCAAGGCATACAGTAAACCTGAAGTGAAGCATCGGAAACTAAGACTGGACTCACAGGAGAGGTTCAAATCATAGAAAGTTAGAGTGTCAGTCTTCTTGTACTTAAGTCGGCATTGTGCCTTTTGTATTAAATTCGGATGTAATTTCTGTGTTTCATCGTCAATAGGAAGGTTCAAGGTATACAGTAAACCTGAAGTGAAGCATCGGAAAGTAAGACTAGACTCACAGGAGAGGTTCAAATCATAGAAATTTAGAGTGTCAGTCCTCTAGTACTAAAGTCGGCATTGTGCCTTTTGTATTAAATTCGGATGCAGTTTCTGTGTTTCATCTCAATCAGAAGGTCAAAGGGATACAGTAAACCTGTAGTGAAGCATCGGAATCTAAAACTGGACTCTCAGGAGGATTCAAATCATAGAAAGTTAGAGTATCAGTCCTATTGTACTTAAATCGGCATTGTGCCTTTTGTATTAATTTCGGATGCAATTTCTGTGTTTCATCGTCGATAAGATGGTCCAAGGTATACAGTACGCCTGAAGTGAAGCATCGGAATCTAAAACTGGACTCACAGGAGAGGTTCAAATCATAGAAAGTTAGAGTAACATTCCTCTTGTACTTAAGCGAGCATTGAGCCTTTTGTATCAAATTCGGATGCAATTTCTGTGTTTCATCGTCAATGAGAAGGTCCAAGGAATACAGTAAACCTGAAGTGAAGCATCGGTAACTAAAACTGGACTCACAGGAGAGGTTCAAATCATCGAAAGTTAGAGTTTCAGTCCTCTTGTACTTCAGTCGGCATTGTGCATTTTGTAATTAATTCGGATGCAATTTCTGAATTTCATCATCAATAAGAAGGTCCAAGGTATTCAGTAAACCTGAAGTGAAGCATCGGAAACTAAGACTGGACTCACAGGAGAGGTTCAAATCATAGAAAGTTAGAGAGTCAGTCCTCTTGTACTTAAGTCGGCATTGTGCCTTTTGAATTAAATTCGGGTGAAATTTCTGTGTTTCATCGTCAATAAGAAGGTCCAAGGTATACAGTAAACCTGAAGTGAAGCATCGGAATCTAAAACAGGACTCACAGGAGAGGTTCAAATTATAGAAAGATAGCGTGTCTGTCCTCTTGTACTTAAGTCGGCATTGTGACTTTTGTATTAAATTCGGATGCAATATCTGTGTTTCATCGTTAATAAGAAGGTCCAATCGATACTGTAAACCTGAAGTGAAGCATCGGAATCGAAAACTGGACTCACAGGAGAGGTTCAAATCATAGAATGTTAGAGTGTCAGTCCTCTTGTACATAAGTCGGCATTGAGCGTTTTGAATTAAATTCGGATGCAATTTCTGTGCTTCATCACCAATGAGAAGGTCCAAGGGATACAGTATACCTGAAGTGAAGCATCGGAATCTAAAACTGGATTCACAGGGGAGGTTCAAATCATAGAAAGAAAGAGTGTCAGTCCACTTGTACTTAAGTAGGCATTGTGCCTTTTGTATTAAATTCGGATGCAATTTCTGTGTTTCATCGTCAATAAGAAGGTCCAAGGTACACAGTACACCAGAAGTGAAGCATCGTAATCTAAAACTGGACTCACAGGAGAGGTTCAAAACATAGAAAGTTAGACTGTCAGTCCTCTTGTACTTAAGTCGGCATTGTGAATTTTGTATTAAATTCGGATGCAATTTCTGTGATTCATCGTCAATAAGAAGGTCCAAAGGATACAGTAAACCTTAAGTGAAGCATCGGAATCTAAAACTGGACTCACAGGAGAGGTTCAAATCATAGAAAGTTAGAGTTTCAGTCCTCTAGCACTTAAGTCGGCATTGTGCCTTTTGTATTAAATTCAGATGCAATTTCTGTGTTTCATCCTCAATAAGAAGGACCAAGGTATACAGTAAACCTGAAGTGAAGCATCGGAAACTAAAACTGGACTCATAGGAGAGGCTCAAATCATAGAATGTTAGAGTGTCAGTCCTCTTGTACTTAAGTCGGCATTGTGCCTTTTGTATTAAATTCGGATGAAATTTTTGTGTTTCATCGTCAATAAGAAGGTCCAAGGTGTACAGTACACCTGAAGTGAGGCATCGGAATCTGAAACTGGACTCACAGGAGGGGTTCAAATCATAGAAAGTTAGAGTGTCAGTCCTCTTGTACTTAAGTCGGCATTGTGCCTTTTGTATTAAATTCGGATGCAATATCTGTGTCTCATCGTTAATAAGAAGGTCCAAGGGATACTGTAAACCTGAAGTTAAGCATCGGAATGGAAAACTGGACTCACAGGAGAGGTTCAAATCATAGAATGTTAGAGTGTCAATCCTCTTGTACATAAGTCGGCATTGAGCCTTTTGTATTAAATTCGGATGCAATTTCTGTGCTTCATCACCAATGAGAAGGTCCAAGGGATACAGTATATCTGAAGTGAAGCATCGGAATCTAAAACTGGATTCACAGGAGAGGTTCAAATCATAGAAAGAAAGAGTGTCAGTCCACTTGTACTTAAGTAGGCACTGTGCCTTTTGTATTAAATTCGGATGCAATTTCTGTGTTTCATCGTCAATAAGAAGGTCCAAGGTACACAGTACACCAGAAGTGAAGCATCGTAATCTAAAACTGGACTCACAGGAGAGGTTCAAAACATAGAAAGTTAGACTGTCAGTCCTCTTGTACTTAAGTCGGCATTGTGAATTTTGTATTAAATTCGGATGCAATTTCTGTGATTCATCGTCAATAAGGAGGTCCAAAGGATACAGTAAACCTTAAGTGAAGCATCGGAATCTAAAACTGGACTCACAGGAGAGGTTCAAATCATAGAAAGTTAGAGTTTCAGTCCTCTAGCACTTAAGTCGGCATTGTGCCTTTTGTATTAAATTCAGATGCAATTTCTGTGTTTCATCCTCAATAAGAAGGACCAAGGTATACAGTAAACCTGAAGTGAAGCATCGGAAACTAAAACTGGACTCATAGGAGAGGCTCAAATCATAGAATGTTAGAGTGTCAGTCCTCTTGTACTTAAGTCGGCATTGTGCCTTTTGTATTAAATTCGGATGAAATTTTTGTGTTTCATCGTCAATAAGAAGGTCCAAGGTGTACAGTACACCTGAAGTGAGGCATCGGAATCTGAAACTGGACTCACAGGAGGGGTTCAAATCATAGAAAGTTAGAGTGTCAGTCCTCTAGTACTTAAGTCGGCATTGTGCCTTTTGTATTAAATTCGGATGAAATATCTGTGTTTCATCGTCAATAAGAAGCTCCAAGGTATACAGTACGCCTGAAGTGAAGTATCGGAATCTAAAACTGGACTCACAGGAGGGGTTCAAATCATAGAAAGTTAGAGTAACAGTCCTCTTGTACTTAAGCCGGCATTGTGCCTTTTGTATCAGATTCGGATGCAATTTCTGTGTTTCATCGACAATAAGAAACTCCAAGGAATACAGTAAACCTGAAGTTAAGCATTGGAAACTAAAACTGGACTCACAGGAGAGGTTAAATTCATAGGAAGTTAGAGTTTAAGTCCTCTTGTACTTTAGTCGGCATTGTGCCTTTTGTATTAAATTCGGATGCAATTTCTGAATTTCATCGTCAATAAGAAGGTCCAAGGTATACAGTAAACCTGAAGTGAAGCATCGGAAACTAAGACTGGACTCACAGAGGGGTTCAAATCATAGAAAGTTAGAGTAACAGTCCTCTTGTATTTAAGTCGGCATTGTGCCTTTTGTATTAAATTCGGATGTAATTTCTGTGTTTGATCGTCAATAAGAAGGTCCAAGGTTTACAGTAAACCTGAAGTGAAGCATCGGAATCTAAGACTGGACTCACAGGAGAGGTTCAAATCATAGAAAAATAGCGTGTCTGTCCTCTCGTACTTAAGTCTGCATTGTAATTTTTGTATTAAGTTCTGATGCAATTTCTGTGTTTCATCGTCAATAAGAAGGTCCAAGGGATACAGTAAACCAGAAGTGAAGCATCGGAGTCGAAAACTGGATTCACAGGAGAGGTTCAAATCATAGAACGTTAGAGTGTCAGTCCTCTTGTAAATAAGTCGGCATTGAGAATTTGGTATTGAATTCGGATGCAATTTCTGTGCTTCATCATCAATGAGAAGGTCCAAGGGATACAATAAACCTGAAGTGAAGCATAGGAATCGAAAACTGGACTCACAGGAAAGGTTCAAATCATAGAAAGTTAGAGTGTCAGTCCTCTTGTATATAAGTCGGCATTGAGCCTTTTGCATTAAATTCGGATGCAATTTCTGTGCTTCATCATCAATGAGAAGGTCCAAGGGATACAGTATACCTGAAGTGAAGCATCGGAATCTAAAACTGGACTCACAGGAGAGGTTCAAATCATAGAAAGTTAGAGTTTCAGTCCTCTAGTACTTAAATCGGCATTGTGCCTTTTGTATTAAATTCGGATGCAATTTCTGTGTTTCATCGTCAATAAGAAGGTCCAAGGGATACAATAAACCTGAAGTGAAGCATAGGAAACTAAAACTAGACTCACAGGAGAGGTTCATATCATAGAAAGTTAGAGTGTCAGTCCTCTAGTACTTACGTCGGCATTGTGCCTTTTGTATTAAATTCGGATGCAATTTCTGTGTTTCATCGTCAATAAGAAGGTCAAAGGGATACAGTAAACTTGAAGTGAAGCATCGGAATCTAAAACTGGCCTCTCAGGAGGGTTCGAATCATAGAAAGTTAGAGTATCAGTCCTATTGTACTTAAATCGGCATTGTGCCTTTTGTATTAAATTCGGATGCAATTTCTGTGTTTCCTCGTCAATAAGAAGGTGCAAGGGATACAGAAAACCTGAAGTGTGGCATCGGAAACTAAAACTGGACTCTCAGGAGAGGTTCAAATCATAGTAATTTAGAGTGTCAGTTCTCTAGTACTTAAGTCGGCATTGTGCCGTTCGTATTAAATTCGGATGCAATTTCTGTGTTTCATCGTCAATAAGAAGGTCCGAGGGATACAGTAAACCTGAAGTGAAGCATCGGAAACTAAAACTGGACTCACAGGATAGGTTCAAATCATAGAAAGGTAGAGTGTCTGTCCTCTAGTACTTAAGACGGCATTGTGCCTTTTGTATTAAATTCGGATGCAATTTCTGAATTTCATCGTCAATAAGAAGGTACAAGGTATACAGTAAACCTGAAGTGAAGCATCGGAAACTAAGACTGGACTCACAGGAGAGGTTCAAATCATAGAAAGTTAGAGTGTCAGTCCTCTTGTACTTATGTCGGCATTGTGCCTATTATATTAAATTCGGATGTAATTTCTGTGTTTCATCGTCTATAAGAAGGTCCAAGGTATACAGTAAACCGGAAGTGAAGCATCGGAATCTAAGACTTGACTCACAGGAGAGGTTCAAATCATAGAAAGATAGCGTGTCTGTCCTCTTGTACTTAAGTCGGCATTGTGAATTTTGTATTAAATTCGGATGCAATTTCTGTGTTTCATCGTCAATAAGAAGGTCCAAGGGATACAGTAAACCTGAAGTGAAGCATCGTAATCGAAAACTGGACTCACAGAGAGGTTCAAATCATAGAAAGTTAGAGTGTCAGTCCTCTTGTACATAAGTCGGCATTGAGCCTTTCGTATTAAATTCGGATGCAATTTCTGTGCTTCATCATCAATGAGAAGGTCCAAGGGATACAGTATACCCCAAGTGAAGCATCGGAATCTAAAACTGGACTCACAGGAGAGGTTCAAATCATAGAAATTCAGAGTGTCAGTCCTCTAATACTTAAGTCGGCATTGTGCTTTTTGTATTAAATTCGGATGCAATTTCTGTGTTTCATCGTCAAAAAGAAGGTCCAAGGGATACAGTATACCTGAAGTGAAGCATCGGAATCTAAAACTGGACTCACAGGAGAGGTTCAAAACATAGAAAGTTAGAGTTTCAGTCCTCTAGCACTTAAGTCGGCATTGTGTCTTTTGTGTTAAATTCGGATGCAATTTCTGTGTTCCTACGTCAATTAGAAGGTCCAAGGTATACAGTAAACCTGAAGTGAAGCATCGGAAACTAAAACTGGACTCACAGGAGAGGTTCAAATCATAGAAACTTAGAGTGTCAGTCCTCTACTACTTAAGTCGGCATTGTGCCTTTTGTATTCAATTCGGATGCAATTTCTGTGTTTCGTCGTCAATAAGAAGGTCCAAAGGATTCAGTAAACCTGAAGTGAAGCATCGGAGTCTAAAACTGGACTCACAGGAGGGGTTCAAATCATAGAAAGTTAGAGTGTCAGTCCTCTTGTACTTAAGTCGGCATTGTGCCGTTTGTATGAAATTCGGATGCAATTTCTGTGTTTCATCGTCAATAAGATGGTCCAAGGGATACAGTAAACCTGAAGTGAAGCATCGGAAACTAAAACTAGACTCACAGGAGAGGTTCAAATCATTGAAAGTTAGAGTGTCAGTCCTCTAGTACTTAAGTCGGCATTGTGCCTTTTGTATTAAATTCGGATGAATTTTCTGTGTCTCATCGTCAATAAGAAGGTCCAAGGTATACAGTACGCCTGAAGAGAAGCATCGGAATCTAAAACTGGACTCACAGGACGGGTTCAAATCATAGAAAGTTAGAGTAACAGTATTCTTGTACATAAGCCGGCATTGAGCCTTTTGTATCAAATTCGGATGCAATTTCTGTATTTCATCGTCAATGAGAAGGTCCAAGGAATACAGTAAACCTGAAGTGAAGCATCGGAAAATAAAACTGGACTCGCAGGAGAGGTTCAAATCATAGAAAGTTAGAGTTTCAGTCCTCTTGTACTTCAGTCGGCATTGTGCATTTTGTATTAAATTCGGATGCAATTTCTGAATTTCATCATCAATAAGAAGGTCCAAGGCATACAGTAAACCTGAAGTGAAGCATCGGAAACTAAGACTGGACTCACAGGAGAGGTTCAAATCATAGAAAGTTAGAGTGTCAGTCTTCTTGTACTTAAGTCGGCATTGTGCCTTTTGTATTAAATTCGGATGTAATTTCTGTGTTTCATCGTCAATAAGAAGGTTCAAGGTATACAGTAAACCTGAAGTGAAGCATCGGAAAGTAAGACTAGACTCACAGGAGAGGTTCAAATCATAGAAATTTAGAGTGTCAGTCCTCTAGTACTTAAGTCGGCATTGTGCCTTTTGTATTAAATTCGGATGCAGTTTCTGTGTTTCATCTCAATCAGAAGGTCAAAGGGATACAGTAAACCTGTAGTGAAGCATCGGAATCTAAAACTGGACTCTCAGGAGGATTCAAATCATAGAAAGTTAGAGTATCAGTCCTATTGTACTTAAATCGGCATTGTGCCTTTTGTATTAATTTCGGATGCAATTTCTGTGTTTCCTCGTCAATAAGAAGGTGCAAGGGATACAGAAAACCTGAAGTGTAGCATCGGAAACTAAAACTGGACTCACAGGAGAGGTTCAAATCATAGAAACTTAGAGTGTCAGTCCTCTAGTACTTAAGTCGGCATTGTGCCTTTCGTATTAATTTCGGATGCAATTTCTGTGTTTCATCGTCAATAAGAAGGCCCAAGGGATACAGTAAACCTTAAGTGAAGCATCGGAAACTAAAACTGGACTCGCAGGATAGGTTCAAATCATTGAAAGTTAGAGTGTCTGTCCTCTAGTACTTAAGACGGCATTGTGCCTTTTGTATTAAATTCGGATGCAATTTATGAATTTCATCGTCAATAAGAAGGTACAAGGTATACAGTAAACCTGAAGTGAAGCATCGGAAACTAAGACTGGACTCACAGGAGAGGTTCAAATCATAGAAAGTTAGAGTGTCAGTCCTCTCGTACTTAAGTCGGCATTGGGCCTTTTGCATTACATTCGGATGTAATTTCTGTGTTTCATCGTCAATAAGAAGGTCCAAGGTATATAGTAAACCTAAAGTGAAGCATCGGAATCTAAGACTGGACTCACAGGAGAGGTTCAAATCATAGAAAGATAGCATGTCTGTCATCTTGTACTTAAGTCGGCATTGTGAATTTTGTATTAAATTCGGATGCAATTTCTGTGTTTCATCGTCAATAAGAGGGTCCAAGGGATACAGTAAACTAGAAGTGAAGCATCGGCATCGAAAACTGGACTCACAGGAGAGGTTCAAATCATAGAAAGTTAGAGTGTCAGTCCTCTTGTACATAAGTCGGCATTGAGCATTTGGTATTAAATTCGGATGCAATTTCTGTGCTTCATCATCAATGAGAAGGTCCAAGGGATACAGTATACCCCAAGTGAAGCATCGGAATCTAAAACTGGACTCTCAGGAGAGATTCAAATCATAGAAATTTAGAGTGTCAGTTATCTAGTACTTAAGTCGGCATTTTGCTTTTTGTATTAAATTCGAATACAATTTCTGTGTGTCATCGCCAATAAGAAGGTGCAAGGGATACAGAAAACCTGAAGTCTAGCATCGGACGCTAAAACTGGACTCACAGGAGAGGTTCAAATCATAGAAATTTGGAGAGTCAGTCCTCTTGTAATTAAGTCGGCATTGTGCCATCTGTATTAGATTCGGATGCAATTTCTGTGTATTATCGTCAATAAGAAGGTCCAAGGGATACAGTAAACCTGAAGTGAAGCATCGGAAACTAAAACTGGACTCACAGGAGAGGTTCAAATCATAGAAACTTAGAGTGTCAGTCCTCTACTACTTAAGTCGGCATTGTGCCTTTTGTATTCAATTCGGATGCAATTTCTGTGTTTCGTCGTCAATAAGAAGGTCCAAAGGATACAGTAAACCTGAAGTGAAGCAGCGGAATCTAAAACATGACTCACAGGAGGGGTTCAAATCATAGAAAGTTAGAGTTTCAGTCCTCTTGTACTTCAGTCGGCATTGTGCATTTTGTATTAAATTCGGATGCAATTTCTGAATTTCATCATCAATAAGAAGGTCCAAGGCATACAGTAAACCTGAAGTGAAGCATCGGAAACTAAGACTGGACTCACAGGAGAGGTTCAAATCATAGAAAGTTAGAGTGTCAGTCTTCTTGTACTTAAGTCGGCATTGTGCCTTTTGTATTAAATTCGGATGTAATTTCTGTGTTTCATCGTCAATAAGAAGGTTCAAGGTATACAGTAAACCTGAAGTGAAGCATCGGAAAGTAAGACTAGACTCACAGGAGAGGTTCAAATCATAGAAATTTAGAGTGTCAGTCCTCTAGTACTTAAGTCGGCATTGTGCCTTTTGTATTAAATTCGGATGCAGTTTCTGTGTTTCATCTCAATCAGAAGGTCAAAGGGATACAGTAAACCTGTAGTGAAGCATCGGAATCTAAAACTGGACTCTCAGGAGGATTCAAATCATAGAAAGTTAGAGTATCAGTCCTATTGTACTTAAATCGGCATTGTGCCTTTTGTATTAATTTCGGATGCAATTTCTGTGTTTCCTCGTTAATAAGAAGGTGCAAGGGATACAGAAAACCTGAAGTGTAGCATCGGAAACTAAAACTGGACTCACAGGAGAGGTTCAAATCATAGAAACTTAGAGTGTCAGTCCTCTAGTACTTAAGTCGGCATTGTGCCTTTCGTATTAATTTCGGATGCAATTTCTGTGTTTCATCGTCAATAAGAAGGCCCAAGGGATACAGTAAACCTTAAGTGAAGCATCGGAAACTAAAACTGGACTCGCAGGATAGGTTCAAATCATTGAAAGTTAGAGTGTCTGTCCTCTAGTACTTAAGACGGCATTGTGCCTTTTGTATTAAATTCGGATGCAATTTATGAATTTCATCGTCAATAAGAAGGTACAAGGTATACAGTAAACCTGAAGTGAAGCATCGGAAACTAAGACTGGACTCACAGGAGAGGTTCAAATCATAGAAAGTTAGAGTGTCAGTCCTCTCGTACTTAAGTCGGCATTGGGCCTTTTGCATTACATTCGGATGTAATTTCTGTGTTTCATCGTCAATAAGAAGGTCCAAGGTATATAGTAAACCTAAAGTGAAGCATCGGAATCTAAGACTGGACTCACAGGAGAGGTTAAAATCATAGAAAGATAGCATGTCTGTCATCTTGTACTTAAGTCGGCATTGTGAATTTTGTATTAAATTCGGATGCAATTTCTGTGTTTCATCGTCAATAAGAGGGTCCAAGGGATACAGTAAACTAGAAGTGAAGCATCGGCATCGAAAACTGGACTCACAGGAGAGGTTCAAATCATAGAAAGTTAGAGTGTCAGTCCTCTTGTACATAAGTCGGCATTGAGCATTTGGCATTAAATTCGGATGCAATTTCTGTGCTTCATCATCAATGAGAAGGTCCAAGGGATACAGTATACCCCAAGTGAAGCATCGGAATCTAAAACTGGACTCACAGGAGAGATTCAAATCATAGAAATTTAGAGTGTCAGTTATCTAGTACTTAAGTCGGCATTGTGCTTTTTGTATTAAATTCGAATACAATTTCTGTGTGTCATCGCCAATAAGAAGGTGCAAGGGATACAGAAAACCTGAAGTCTAGCATCGGACGCTAAAACTGGACTCACAGGAGAGGTTCAAATCATAGAAATTTGGAGAGTCAGTCCTCTAGTAATTAAGTCGGCATTGTGCCATCTGTATTAGATTCGGATGCAATTTCTGTGTATTATCGTCAATAAGAAGGTCCAAGGGATACAGTAAACCTGAAGTGAAGCATCGGAAACTAAAACTGGACTCACAGGAGAGGTTCAAATCATAGAAACTTAGAGTGTCAGTCCTCTACTACTTAAGTCGGCATTGTGCCTTTTGTATTCAATTCGGATGCAATTTCTGTGTTTCGTCGTCAATAAGAAGGTCCAAAGGATACAGTAAACCTGAAGTGAAGCAGCGGAATCTAAAACATGACTCACAGGAGGGGTTTAAATCATAGAAAGTTAGAGTGTCAGTCCTCTTGGACTTAAGTCGGCATTGTGCCTTTTGTATTAAATTCGGATGCAATTTCTGTGTTTCATCGTCAATAAGAAGGTCCAAGGTATTCAGCAAACCTGAAGTGAAGCATCGGAAACTAAAACTGGACTCACAGGAGAGGTTCAAATCATAGAAAGTTAGAGTGTCAGTCCTCTAGTACTTAAGTCGGCATTGTGCCTTTTGTATTAAATTCGCATGAAATTTCTGTGTTTCATCGTCAATAAGAAGGTCCAAGGTATACAGTACGCCTGAAGTGAAGCATCGGAATCTAAAACTGGACTCACAGGAGGGGTTCAAATCATAGAAAGTTAGAGTAACAGTCCTCTTGTACTTAAGCCGGCATTGAGCCTTTTGTATTAAATTCGGATGTAATTTCTGTGTTTCATCGTCAATAAGAAGGTCCAAGGTATACAGTAAACCTGAAGTGAAGCATCGGAAAGTAAAACAAGACTCACAGGAGAGGTTCAAATCATAGAAATTTAGAGTGTCAGTCCTCTAGTACTTAAGTCGGCATTGTGCCTTTTGTATTAAATTCGGATGCAATTTCTGTGTTTCATCGTCAATAAGAAGGTCAAACGGATACAGTAAACCTGTAGTGAAGCATCGGAATCTAAAACTGGACTCTCAGGAGGATTCAAATCATAGAAAGTTAGAGTATCAGTCCTATTGTACTTAAATCGGCATTGTGCCTTTTGTATTAATTTCGGATGCAATTTCTGTGTTTCCTCGTCAATAAGAAGGTGCAAGGGATACAGAAAACCTGAAGTGTAGCATCAGAAACTAAAACTGGACTCACAGGAGAGGTTCAAATCATAGAAACTTAGAGTGTCAGTCCTCTAGTACTTAATTCGGCATTGTGCCTTTCGTATTAAATTCAAATGCAATTTCTGTGTTTCATCGTCAATAAGAAGGTCCAAGGGATACAGAAAACCTTAAGTGAAGCATCGGAAACTAAAACTGGACTCGCAGGATAGGTTCAAATCATTGAAAGTTAGAGTGTCTGTTCTCTAGTACGTAAGACGGCATTGTGCCTTTTGTATTAAATTCGGATGCAATTTATGAATTTCATCGTCAATAAGAAGGTACAAGGTATACAGTAAACCTGAAGTGAAGCATCGGAAACTAAGACTGGACTCACAGGAGAGGTTCAAATCATAGAAAGTTAGAGTGTCAGTCCTCTCGTACTTAAGTCGGCATTGGGCCTTTTGTATTACATTCGGATGTAATTTCTGTGCTTCATCGTCAATAAGAAGGTCCAAGGTATACAGTAAACCTAAAGTGAAGCATCGGAATCTAAGACTGGACTCACAGGAGAGGTTCAAATCATAGAAAGATAGCATGTCTGTCATCTTGTACTTAAGTCGGCATTGTGAATTTTGTATTAAATTCGGATGCAATTTCTGTGTTTCATCGTCAATAAGAGGGTCCAAGGGATACAGTAAACTAGTAGTGAAGCATCGAAATCGAAAACTGGACTCACAGGAGAGGTTCAAATCATAGAAAGTTAGAGTGTCAGTCCTCTTGTACATAAGTCGGCATTGAGCCTTTGGTATTAAATTCGGATGCAATTTCTGTGCTTCATCATCAATGAGAAGGTCCAAGGGATACAGTATACCCCAAGTGAAGCATCGGAATCTAAAACTGGACTCACAGGAGAGATTCAAATCATAGAAATTTAGAGTGTCAGTTATCTAGTACTTAAGTCGGCATTATGCTTTTTGTATTAAATTCGAATGCAATTTCTGTGTTTCATCGCCAATAAGAAGGTGCAAGGGATACAGAAAACCTGAAGTGTAGCATCGGACGCTAAAACTGGACTCACAGGAGAGGTTCAAATCATAGAAATTTGGAGAGTCAGTCCTCTAGTAATTAAGTCGGCATAGTGCCTTCTGTATTAAATTCGGATGCAATTTCTGTGTATCATCGTCAATAAGAAGTTCCAAGGGATACAGTAAACATGAAGTGAAGCATCGGAAACTAAAACTGGACTCACAGGAGAGGTTCAAATCATAGAAACTTAGAGTGTCAGTCCTCTACTACTTAAGTCGGCATTGTGCCTTTTGTATTCAATTCGGATGCAATTTCTGTGTTTCGTCGTCAATAAGAAGGTCCAAAGGATACAGTAAACCTGAAGTGAAGCAGCGGAATCTAAAACGTGACTCACAGGAGGGGTTCAAATCATAGAAAGTTAGAGTGTCAGTCCTCTTGTACTTAAGTCGGCATTGTGCCTTTTGTATTAAATTCGGATGCAATTTCTGTGTTTCATCGTCAATAAGAAGGTCCAAGGTATTCAGCAAACCTGAAGTGAAGCATCGGAAACTAAAACTGGACTCACAGGAGAGGTCCAAATCATAGAAAGTTAGAGTGTCAGTCCTCTAGTACTTAAGTCGGCATTGTGCCTTTTGTATTAAATTCGGATGAAATTTCTGTGTTTCATAGTCAATAAGAAGTTCCAAGGTATACAGTACGCCTGAAGTGAAGCATCGGAATCTAAAACTGGACTCACAGGAGGGGTTCAAATCATAGAAAGTTAGAGTAACAGTCCTCTTGTACTTAAGCCGGCATTGAGCCTTTTGTATCAAATTCGGATGCAATTTCTGTGTTTCATCGTCAATGAGAAGGTCCAAGGAATACAGTAAACCTGAAGTGAAGCATCGGAAACTAACACAGGACTCACAGGAGAGGTTCACATCATAGAAAGTTACAGTTTCAATCCTCTTGTACTTTAGTCGGCATTGTGCATTTTGTATTAAATTCGGATGCAATTTCTGAATTTCATCATCAATAAGAAGGGTTAAGGGATACAGTGAACCTGAAGTGAAGCATCGGAAACTAAGACTGGAATCACAGGAGAGGTTCAAATCATAGAAAGTTAGAGTGTCAGTCTTCTTGTACTTAAGTCGGCATTGTGCCTTTTGTATTAAATTCGGATGAAATTTCTGTGTTTCATCGTCAATAAGGAGGTCCAAGGTATACAGTAAACCTGAAGTGAAGCATCGGAATCTAAGACTGGACTCACAGGAGAGGTTCAAAGCATAGAAAGATAGCGTGTCTGTCCTCTTGTACTTAAGTCGGCATTGTGCCTTTTGTATTAAATTCGGATGCAATATCTGTGTCTCATCGTCAATAAGAAGGTCCAAGGGCTACAGTAAACCTGAAGTGAAGCATCGGAATCAAAAACTGGACTCACAGGAGAGGTTCAAATCATAGAAAGTTAGAGTGTCAGTCCTCTTGTACATAAGCCGGCATCGAGCCTCTTTTATTAAATTCGGATGCAATTTCTGTGCTTCATCATCAATGAGAAGGTCCAAGGGATACAGTATACTCGAAGTGAAGCATCGGAATCTAAAACTGGATTCACAGGAGAGGTTCAAATCATAGAATGAAAGAGTGTCAGTCCACTTGTACTTAAGTCGGCATTTTGCCTTTTGTATTAAATTCGGATGCAATTTCTGTCTTACATCGTCAATAAGAAGGTCCAAGGTATACTGTATCCCTTAAGTGAAGCATCGGAAACTAAACCTGGACTCACAGGAGAGTTTCAAATCATAGAAAGTTAGAGTGTCTTTCCTCTTGTACTTAAGTCGGCATTGTGCCTTTTGTATTAAAATCGGATGCAATTTCTGTGATTCATCGTCAATAAGAAGGTCCAAAGGATACAGTAAACCTGAAGTGATGCATCGGAATCTAAAACTGGACTCACAGGAGAGGTTCAAATCATAGAAAGTTAGAGTTTCCGTCCTCTAGCACTTAAATCGGCATTGTGCATTTTGTATTGATTCGGATGCAATTTCTGTGTTTCATCGTCAATAAGAAGGACCAAGGTAAACAGTAAACCTGAAGTGAAGCATCGGAAACTGAAACTGGACTCACAGGAGAGGTTCAAATCATAGAATGTTAAAGTGTCAGTCTTCTTGTACTTAAGTCGGCATTGTGCCTTTTGAATTAAATTCGGATGAAATTTCTGTGTTTCATCGTCAATAAGAAGGTCCAAGGTATACAGTACTCCTGAAGTGAGGCATCGGAATCTGAAACTGGACTCACGGGAGGGGTTCAAATCATAGAAAGTTAGAGTGTCAGTCCTCTTGTACCTAAGTCGGCATTGTGCCTTTTGTATTAAATTCGGATGCAATTTCTGTGTTGCATCGTCAATAAGAAGTTCCAAGGGATACAGTAAACCTGAAAAGAAGCATCGGAAACTAAAACTGGACTCACAGGAGAGGTTCAAATCATAGAAAGTTCGAGTGTCAGTCCTCTATTACTTAAGTCGGCATTGTGCCTTTTGTATTAAATTCGGATGAAATTTCTGTGTTTCATCGTCAATAAGAAGGTCCAAGGTATACAGTACGCCTGAAGTGAAGCATCGGAATCTAAAACTGGACTCACAGGAGGGGTTGAAATCATAGAAAGTTAGAGTAACAGTCCTCTTGTACTTAGGCCGGCATTGTGCCTTTTGTATCAAATTCGGATGCAATTTCTGTGTTTCATCGTCAATAAGAAACTCCAAGGAATACAGTAAACCTGAAGTTAAGCATCGGAAACTAAAACTCGACTCACAGGAGAGGTTCAATTCATAGAAAATTAGAGTTTAAGTCCTCTTGTACTTAAGTCGGCATTGTGCCATTTGTATTAAATTCGGATGCAATTTCTGTGTTTCATCGTCAATAAGAAGGTCCAAGGTATACAGTAAACCTGAAGTGAAGCATCGGAATCTAAGACTGGACTCACAGGAGAGGTTCAAATCATAGAAAGATAGCGTGTCTGTCCTCTTGTACTTAAGTCGGCATTGTGCCTTTTGTATTAAATTCGGATGCAATTTCTGTGTTTCATCGTCAATAAGAAGGTCAAAGGGATACAGTAAACCTGAAGTGAAGCATCGGAATCTAAAACTGGACTCTCAGGAGGGTTCAAATCATAGAAAGTTAGAGTATCAGTCCCATTGTACTTAAGGTGGCATTGTGCCTTTTGTATAAAATTCGGATGCAATTTCTGTGTTTCATCGTCAATAAGAAGGTGCAAGGGATACAGAAAACCTGAAGTGTAGCATCGGAAACTAAAACTGGACTCACAGGAGACGTTCAAATCATAGAAAGTTAGTGTGTCAGTCCTCTAGTACTTAAGACGGAATTGTGCCTTTTGTATTAAATTCGGATGCAATTTCTGGGTTTCATCGTCAATAAGAAGGCCCAAGGGATACAGTAAACCCGAAGTGAAGCATCGGAAACTAAAACTTGACTCACAGGATAGGTTCAAATCATAGAAAGTTAGAGTGTCTGTCCTCTAGTACTTAAGTCGGCATTGTGCCTTTTGTATTAAATTCGGATGCAATTTCTGCGTTTCATCGTCAATAAGAAGGTAAAAGGGATACAGTAAACCTGAAGTGAAGCATCGGAAACTAAAACTGGACTCACAGGAGAGGTTCAAATCATAGAAAGTTAGAGTGTCATTCCTCTAGTACTTAAGTCGGCATTGTGCCTTTTGCATTATATTCCGATGAAATTTCTGTGTTTCATCGTCAATAAGAAGGTCCAAGGTTTACAGTACACCTGAAGTGAAGCATCGGATTCTAAAACTGGACTCGCAGGAGGGGTTCAAATCACTGAAAGTTAGAGTGTCAGTCCTCTTCTACTTAAGTCGGCATTGTGCCTTTTGGATTAAATTCGGATGCAATTTCTGTGTTTCATCGTTTATAAGAAAGTCCAAGGGATACAGTAAACCTGATGTGAAGCATCGGAAACTAAAACTGGACTCAAAGGTGTGGTTCAAATCATAGAAAGAAAGAGTGTCAGTCCTCTAGTACTAAAGTCGGCATTGTGCCTTTTGTATTAAATTCGGATGCAATTTCTGTGCTTCATCATCAATGAGAAGGTCCAAGGGATACAGTATACCTGAAGTCAAGCATCGGAATCTAAAACTGGATTCACAGGAGAGGTTCAAATCATAGAAAGAAAGAGTGTCAGTCCACTTGTACTGAAGTTGGCATTGTGCCTTTCGTATTAATTTCGGATGCAATATCTGTGTTTCATCGTCAATAAGAAGGTCCAAGGTATACAGTAAACCTGAAGTGAAGCATCGGAAACTAAACCTGGACTCACAGGAGAGTTTCAAATCATAGAAAGTTAGAGTGTCAGTCCTCTTGTACTTAAGTCGGCATTGTGCCCTTTATATTAAATTCGGATTCAATTTCTGTGTTTCATCGTCAATAAGAACGCCCAATGGATACAGTAAACCTGAAGAGAAGCATCGGAATCTGAAACTGGACTCACAGGAGAGGTTCAAATCATAGAACGTTAGAGTGTCAGTGCTCTTGTACTTAAGTCGGCATTGTGCCTTTTGTATTAAATTCGGATAAAATTTCTGTGTTTCATCGTCAATAAGAAGGTCCAAGGTATACAGTAAACCTGAAGTGAAGCATCGGAATGTAAGACTGGACTCACAGGAGAGGTTCAAATCATAGAAAGATAGCGTGTCTGTCCTCTTGTACTTAAGTCGGCATTGTGCCTTTTGTACTAAATTCGTATGCAATATCTGTGTTTCATCGTCAATAAGAAGGTCCAAGGGATACAGTAAACCTGAAGTGAAGCATCGGAAACGAAAACTGGACTCACAGGAGAGGTTCAAATCATAGAAAGTTAGAGTGTCAGTCCTCTTGTACATAAGTCGGCATTGAGCTTTTGTATTAAATTCCGATGCAATTTCTGTGCTTCATCATCAATGAGAAGGTCCAAGGGATACAGTATACCTGAAGTGAAGCATCGGAATCTAAAACTGGATTCACAGGAGAGGTTCAAATCATAGAAAGAAAGAGTGTCAGTCCTCTTGTACTTAAGTTGGCATTGTGCCTTTTGTATTAAATTCGGATGCAATTTCTGTGTTTCATCGTCAATAAGAAGGTCCCAGGTATACAGTAAGCCTGAAGTGAAGCATCGGAAACTAAACCTGGACTCACAGGAGAGTTTCAAATCATAGCAAGTTAGAGTGTCAGTCCTGTTGTACTTAAGTCGGCATTGTGCCTTTTGTATTAAATTCGGATGCAATTTCTGTGTTGCATCGTCAATAAGAAGTTCCAAGGGATACAGTAAACCTGAAGTGAAGCATCGGAAACTAAAACTGGACTCACAGGAGAGGTTCAAATCATAGAAAGTTCGAGTGTCTGTCCTCTAGTACTTAAGTCGGCATTGTGCCTTTTGTATTAAATTCGGATGAAATTTCTGTGTTTCATCGTGAATAAGAAGGTCCAAGGTATACAGTACGCCTGAAGTGAAGCATCGGAATCTAAAACTGGACTCACAGGAGGGGTTGAAATTATAGAACGTTAGAGTAACAGTCGTCTTGTACTTAGGCCGGCATTGTGCCTTTTGTATCAAATTCGGATGCAATTTCTGTGTTTCATCGTCAATAAGAATCTCCAAGGAATACAGTAAACCTGAAGTTAAGCATCGGAATTTAAAACTCGACTCACAGGAGAGGTCAATTCATAGAAAATTAGAGTTTAAGTCCTCTTGTACTTAAGTCGGCATTGTGCCTTTTGTATTAAATTCGGATGCTATTTCTGAATTTCATCGTCAATAAGAAGGTCCAAGGTATACAGTAAACCTGAAGTGAAGCATCGGAAACTAAGACTGGACTCACAGAGGGGTTCAAATCATAGAAAGTTAGAGTAACAGTCCTCTAGTATTTAAGTCGGCAATGTGTCTTTTGTATGAAATTCGGATGTAATTTCTGCGTTTCATCGTCAATAAGAAGGTCCAAGGTAAACAGTAAACCTGAAGTGAAGCATCGGAATCAAAGACTGGACTCACAGGAGAGGTTCAAATCATAGAAAGATAGCGTGTCTGTCCTCTTGTACTTAAGTCGGCATTGTGCCTTTTGTATTAAATTCGGATGCAATTTCTGTGTTTCATCGTGAAGAAGAAGGTCCAAGGGATACAGTAAACCTGAAGTGAGGCATCGGAAACTAAAACTAGACTCACAGGAGAGGTTTAAATCATAGAAAGTTAGAGTGTCAGTCCTCTAGTACTTAAGTCGGCATTGTGCCTTTTGTATTAATTTCCGATGCAATTTCTGTGTTTCATCGTCAATAAGATGGTCAAAGGGATACAGTAAACCTAAAGTGAAGCATCGGAATATAAAACTAGACTCTCAGGAGGGTTCAAATCATAGAAAGTTAGAGTATCAGTCCCATTGTACTTAAGTCGGCATTGTGCATTTGTATTAAATTCGGATGCAATTTCTGTGTTTCGTCGTCAATAAGAAGGTGCAAGGGATACAGAACGCCTGAAGTGTAGCATCGGAAACTACAACTGGACTCACAGGAGACGTTCAAATCATAGAAAGTTAGAGTGTCAGTCCTCTTGTACTTAAGTCGGCATTGTGCCCTTTGTATTAAATTCGGATTCAATTTCTGTGTTTCATCGTCAATAAGAACGCCCAAAGGATACAGTAAACCTGAAGAGAAGCATCGGAATCTAAAACTGGACTCACAGGAGTGGTTCAAATCATAGAAAGTTAGAGTTTCAGTCCTCTAGCACTTAAGTCGTCATTGTGCCTTTTGTATTAAATTCGGATGCAATTTCTGTGTTTCATCGTCAATAAGAAGGAACAAGGTATACAGTAAACCTGAAGTGAAGCATCGGAAACTAAAAGTGGACTCACAGGGAGGTTCAAATCATAGAACGTTAGAGTGTCAGTCCTCTTGTACTTAAGTCGGCATTGTGCCTTTTGTTTTAAATTCGGATGAAATTTCTGTGTTTCATCGATAATAAGAAGGTCCAAGGTATACAGTAAACCTGAAGTGAAGCATCGGAATCTAAGACTGGACTCACAGGAGAGGCTCAAATCATAGAAAGATAGCGTGTCTGTCCTCTTGTAGTTAAGTCGGCATTGTGCCTTTTGTATTAAATTCGGATGCAATACCTGTGTTTCATCGTTAATAAGAAGGTCCAAGGGATACAGTAAACCTGAAGTGAAGCATCGGAATCGAAAACTGGACTCACAGGAGAGGTTCAAATCATAGGAAGTTAGAGTGTCAGTCCTCTTGTACATAAGTCGGCATTGAGCTTTTGTAGTAAATTCGGATGCAATTTCTGTGTTTCATCGTCAATAACAAGGTCCAAGGTATACAGTAAGCCTGAAGTGAAGCATCGGAAACTAAACCTGGACTCACAGGAGAGTTTCAAATCATAGCAAGTTAGAGTGTCAGTCCTCTTGTACTTAAGTCGGCATTGTGCCTTTTGTATTAAATTCGGATGCAATTTCTGTGTTGCATCGTCAATAAGAAGTTCCAAGGGATACAGTAAACCTGAAGTGAAGCATCGGAAACTAAAACTGGACTCACAGGAGAGGTTCAAATCATAGAAAGTTCGAGTGTCAGTCCTCTAGCACTTAAGTCGTCATTGTGCCTTTTGTATTAAATTCGGATGCAATTTCTGTGTTTCATCGTCAATAAGAAGGATACAGGTACACTGTAAACCTGAAGTGAAGCATCGGAAACTAAAACTGGACTCACAGGAGAGGTTCAAATCATAGAACGTTAGAGTGTCAGTCCTCTTGTACTTAAGTCGGCATTGTGCCTTTTGTATTAAATTCGGATGAAATTTCTGTGTTTCATCGTCAATAAGAAGGTCCAAGGTATACAGTAAACCTGACGTGAAGCATCGGAATCTAAGACTGGACTCACAGGAGAGGTTCAAATCATAGAAAGATAGCGTGTCTGTCCTCTTGTACTTAAGTCGGCATTGTGCCTTTTGTATTAAATTCGGATGCAATATCTGTGTTTCATCGTCAATAAGAAGGTCCAAGGGATACAGTAAACCTGAAGTGAAGCACCGGAATCGAAAACTGGACTCACAGGAGAGGTTCAAATCATAGAAAGTTAGAGTGTCAGTCCTCTTGTACATAAGTCGGCATTGAGCTTTTGTATTAAATTCGGATGCAATTTCTGTGCTTCATCATCAATGAGAAGGTCCAAGGGATACAGTATACCTGAAGTGAAGCATCGGAATCTAAAACTGGATTCACAGGAGAGGTTCAAATCATAGAAAGAAAGAGTGTCAGTCCTCTTGTACTTAAGTCGGCATTGTGCCTTTTGTATTAAATTCGGATGCAATTTCTGTGTTTCATCGTCAATAAGAAGGTCCAAGGTATACAGAAAGGCTTAAGTGAAGCATCGGAAACTAAACCTGGACTCACAGGAGAGTTTCAAATCATAGCAAGTTAGAGTGTAAGTCCTCTTGTACTTAAGTCGGCATTGTGCCTTTTGTATTAAATTCGGATGCAATTTCTGTGTTGCATCGTCAATAAGAAGTTCCAAGGGATACAGTAAACCTGAAGTGAAGCATCGGAAACTAAAACTGGACTCACAGGAGAGGTTCAAATCATAGAAAGTTCGAGTGTCAGTCCTCTAGCACTTAAGTCGTCATTGTGCCTTTTGTATTAAATTCGGATGCAATTTCTGTGTTTCATCGTCAATAAGAAGGATACAGGTATACAGTAAACCTGAAGTGAAGCATCGGAAACTAAAACTGGACTCACAGGAGAGGTTCAAATCATAGAACGTTAGAGTGTCAGTCCTCTTGTACTTAAGTCGGCATTGTGCCTTTTGTATTAAATTCGGATGAAACTTCTGTGTTTCATCGTCAATAAGAAGGTCCAAGGTATACAGTAAACCTGAAGTGAAGCATCGGAATCTAAGACTGGACTCACAGGAGAGGTTCAAATCATAGAAAGATAGCGTGTCTGTCCTCTTGTACTTAAGTCGGCATTGTGCCTTTTGTATTAAATTCGGATGCAATATCTGTGTTTCATCGTCAATAAGAAGGTCCGAGGTATACAGTACGCCTGAAGTGAAGCATCGGAATCTAAAACTGGACTCACAGGAGGGGTTGAAATCATAGAAAGTTAGAGTAACAGTCCTCGTGTACTTAGGCCGGCATTGTGCCTTTTGTATCAAATTCGGATGCAATTTCTGTGTTTCATCGTCAATAAGAAACTCTAAGGAATACAGTAAACCTGAAGTTAAGCATCGGAAACTAAAACTCGACTCACAGGAGAGGTTCAATTCATAGAAAATTAGAGTTTAAGTCCTCTTGTACTTAAGTCGGCATTGTGCCTTTTGTATTAAATTCGGATGCTATTTCTGAATTTCATCGTCAATAAGAAGGTCCAAGGTATACAGTAAACCTGAAGTGAAGCATCGGAAACTAAGACTGGACTCACAGAGGGGTTCAAATAATAGAAAGTTAGAGTAACAGTCATCTTGTATTTAAGTCGGCAATGTGCCTTTTGTATTAAATTCGGATGTAATTTCTGCGTTTCATCGTCAATAAGAAGGTCCAAGGTAGACAGTAAACCTGAAGTGAAGCATCGGAATCTAAGACTGGACTCACAGGAGAGGTTCAAATCATAGAAAGATAGCGTGTCTGTCCTCTTGTACTTAAGTCGGCATTGTGCCTTTTGTATTAAATTCGGATGCAATTTCTGTGTTTCATCGTCAATAAGAAGGTCCAAGGGATACAGTATACATGAAGTGAAGCATCGGAACCGAAAACTGGACTCACAGGAGACGTTCAAATCATAGAAAGTTAGAGTGACAGTCCTCTAGTACTTAAGTCGGAATTGTGCCTTTTGTATTAAATTCGGATGCAATTTCTGGGTTTAATCGTCAATAAGAAGGTCCAAGGGATACAGTAAACCCGAAGTCAAGCATCGGAAACTAAAACTGGACTCACAGGATGGGTTCAAATCATAGAAAGTTAGAGTGTCTGTCCTCTAGTACTTAAGTCGGCATTGTGCCTTTTGTATTAAATTCGGATGCAATTTCTGCGTTTCATCGTCAATAAGAAGGTCCAAGGGATACAGTAAACCTGAAGAGAAGCAACGGAATCTAAAACTGGACTCACAGGAGTGGTTCAAATCATAGAAAGTTAGAGTTTCAGTCCTCTAGCACTTAAGTCGTCATTGTGCCTTTTGTATTAAATTCGGATGGAATTTCTGTGTTTCATCGTCAATAAGAAGGACCCAGGTATACAGTAAACCTGAAGTGAAGCATCGGAAACTAAAACTGGTCTCACAGGAGCGGTTCAAATCATAGAACGTTAGAGTGTCAGTCCTCTTGTACTTAAGTCGGCATTGTGCCTTTTGTATTAAATTCGGATGAAATTTCTGTGTTTCATCGTCAATAAGAAGGTCCAAGGTATACAGTAAACCTGAAGTGAAGCATCGGAATCTAAGACTGGACTCACAGGAGAGGTTCAAATCATAGAAAGAAAGAGTGTCAGTATTCTTGTACTTAAGTCGGCATTGTGCCTTTTGTATTAAATTCGGATGCAATTTCTGTGTTTCATCGTCAATAAGAAGGTCCAAGGTATACAGTAAGCCTGAAGTGAAGCATCGGAAACTAAACCTGGACTCACAGGAGAGTTTCAAATCATAGCAAGTTAGAGTGTCAGTCCTCTTGTACTTAAGTCGGCATTGTGCCTATTGTATTAAATTCGGATGCAATTTCTGTGTTGCATCGTCAATAAGAAGTTCCAAGGGATACAGTAAACCTGAAGTGAAGCATCGGAAACTAAAACTGGACTCACAGGAGAGGTTCAAATCATAGAAAGTTCGAGTGTCAGTCCTCTAGTACTTAAGTCGGCATTGTGCCTTTTGTATTAAATTCTGATGAAATTTCTGTGTTTCATCGTCAACAAGAAGGTCCAGGTATGCAGTACGCCTGAAGTGAAGCATCGGAATCTAAAACTGGACTCACAGGAGAGGTTCAAATCATAGAACGTTAGAGTTAAGTCCTCTTGTACATTAGTCGGCATTGAGAATTTGGTATTAAATTCGGATGCAATTTCTGTGCTTCATCATCAATGAGAAGGTCCAAGGGATACAATATACCCTAAGTGAAGCATCGGAAACTAAAACTGGACTCACAGGAGAGGTTCAAATCAGAGAAAGTTAGAGTTTCAGTCCTCTAGTACTTAAGTCGGTATTGTGCCTTTTGCATTAAAGTCGGATACAATTTCTGTGTTTCATCGTCAAGAAGAAGGTCCAAGGGATACAGTAAACCTGAAGTGAGGCATCGGAAACTAAAACTAGACTCACAGGAGAGGTTCAAATCATAGAAAGTTAGAGTGTCAGTCCCATTGTACTTAAGTCGGCATTGTGCTTTTGTATTATATTCGGATGCAATTTCTGTGTTTCATCGTCAATAAGAAGGTGCAAGGGATACAGAAAACCTGAAGTGTAGCATCGGAAACTAAAACTGAACTCACAGGAGACGTTCAAATCACAGAAAGTTAGAGTGTCAGTCCTCAAGTACTTAAGTCAGCATTGTGCCTTTTGTATTAAATTCGGATGCAATTGCTGGGTTTCATCGTCAATACGAAGGTCCACGGGATACAGTAAACCCAAAGTGAAGCATCAGAAACTAAAACTGGACTCACAGGATAGGTTCAAATCATAGAAAGTTAGAGTGTCTGTCCTCTAGTACTGAAGTCGGCATTGTGCCTTTTGTATTAAATTCGGATGCAATTTCTGCGTTTCATCGTCAATAAGAAGGTAAAAGGGATACAGTAAACCTGAAGTGAAGCATCGGAAACTAAAACTGGACTCACAGGAGAGGTTCAAATCATAGAAAGTTAGAGTGTCAGTCCTCTAGTACTTAAGTCGGCATTGTGCCTTTTGTATTATATTCGGATGAAATTTCTGCGTTTCATCGTCAATAAGAAGGTCCAAGGTTTACAGTACACCTGAAGTGAAGCATCGGAATCTAAAACTGGACTCGCAGGAGGGGATCAAATCACAGAAAGTTAGAGTGTCAGTCCTCTTCTACTTAAGTCGGCATTGTGCCTTTTGTATTAAATTCGGATGCAATTTCTGTGTTTCATCGTTAATAAAAAAGTCCAAGGGATACAGTAAACCTGATGTGAAGCATCGGAAACTAAAACTGGACTCATAGATGTGGTTCAAATCATAGAAAGTTAGAGTGTCAGTCCTCTAGTACTCAAGTCGGCATTGTGCCTTTTGTATTAAATTCGGATGAAATTTCTGTGCTTCATCATCAATGAGAAGGTCCAAGGGATACAGTATACCTGAAGTCAAGCATCGGAATCTAAAACTGGATTCACAGGAGAGGTTCAAATCATAGAAAGAAAGAGTGTCAGTCCACTTGTACTTAAGTCGGCATTGTGCCTTTCGTATTAATTTCGGATGCAATATCTGTGTTTCATCGTCAATTAGAAGGTCCAAGGTATACAGTAAACCTGAAGTGAAGCATCGGAAACTAAACCTGGACTCACAGGAGAGTTTCAAATCATAGAAAGTTAGAGTGTCAGTCCTCTTGTACTTAAGTCGGCATTGTGCATTTGTATTAAATTCGGATGAAATTTCTGTGTTTCATCGTCAATAAGAAGGTCCATGGTACACAGTACCCCTGAAGTGAAGCATCGGAATCTAAAACTGGACTCACAGGAGTGGTTGAAATCATAGAAAGTTAGAGTGTCAGTCCTCTTGTACTTAAGTCGGCATTGTGCCCTTTGTATTAAATTCGGATTCAATTTCTGTGTTTCATCGTCAATAAGAACGCCCAAAGGATACAGTAAACCTGAAGAGAAGCATCGGAATCTAAAACTGGACTCACAGGAGTGGTTCAAACATAGAAAGTTAGAGTTTCAGTCCTCTAGCACTTAAGTCGTCATTGTGCCTTTGTATTAAATTCGGATGCAATTTCTGTGTTTTATCGGCAATAAGAAGGTCCAAGGTATACAGTAAGCCTGAAGTGAAGCATCGGAAACTAAACCTGGACTCGCAGGAGAGTTTCAAATCATAGCAAGTTAGAGTGTCAGTCCTCTTGTACCTAAGTCGGCATTGTGCCTATTGTATTAAATTCGGATGCAATTTCTGTGTTGCATCGTCAATAAGAAGTTCCAAGGGATACAGTAAACCTGAAGTGAAGCATCGGAAACTAAAACTGGACTCACAGGAGAGGTTCAAATCATAGAAAGTTCGAGTGTCAGTCCTCTAGTACTTAAGTCGGCATTGTGCCTTTTGTATTAAATTCTGATGAAATTTGTGTGTTTCATCGTCAATAAGAAGGTCCAAGGTATGCAGTACGCCTGAAGTGAAGCATCGGAATCTAAAACTGGACTCACAGGAGGGGTTGAAATCATAGAAAGTTAGAGTAACAGTCCTCTTGTACTTAATCCGGCATTGTGCCTTTTGTATCAAATTCGGATGCAATTTCTGTGTTTCATCGTCAATAAGAAACTCCAAGGAATACAGTAAACCTGAAGTTAAGCATCGGAAACTAAAACTCGACTCACAGGAGAGGTTCAATTTATAGAAAATTAGAGTTTAAGTCCTCTTGTACTTAAGTCGGCATTGTGCCTTTTGTATTAAATTCGGATGCTATTTCTGAATTTCATCGTCAATAAGAAGTCCAAGGTATACAGTAAACCTGAAGTGAAGCATCGGAAACTAAGACTGGACTCACAGAGGGGTTCAAATCATAGAAAGTTAGAGTAACAGTCCTCTTATATTTAAGTCGGCAATGTGCCTTTTGTATTAAATTCGGATGTAATTTCGGCGTTTCATCGTCAATAAGAAGTTCCAAGGTATACAGTTGACCTGAAGTGAAGCATCGGAATCTAAGACTGGACTCACAGGAGAGGTTCAAATCATAGAAAGATAGCGTGTCTGTCCTCCTGTACTTAAGTCGGCATTGTGCCTTTTGTATTAAATTCGGATGCAATTTCTGTGTTTCATCGTCAATAAGAAGGTATAAGGGATACAGTAAACCTGAAGTGAAGCATCGGAATCGAAAACTGGACTCACAGGAGAGGTTCAAATCATAGAACGTTAGAGTTAACTCCTCTTGTACATTAGTCGGCATTGAGAATTTGGTATTAAATTCGGATGCAATTTCTGTGCTTCATCATCAATGAGAAGGTCCAAGGGATACAGTATACCCTAAGTGAAGCATCGGAAACTAAAACTGGACTCACAGGAGAGGTTCAAATCAGAGAATGTTAGAGTTTCAGTCCTCTAGTACTTAAGTCGGCATTGTGCCTTTTGTATTAAAGTCGGATGCAATTTCTGTGTTTCATCTTCAAGAAGAAGGTCCAAGGGATACAGTAAACCTGAAGTGAGGCATCGGAAACTAGAACTAGACTCACAGGAGAGGTTCAAATCATAGAAAGTTAGAGTGTCAGTCCCATTGTACTTAAGTCGGCATTGTGCTTTTGTATTAAATTCGGATGCAATTTCTGTGTTTCATCGTCAATAAGAAGGTGCAAGGGATACAGAAAACCTGAAGTGTAGCATCGGAAACTAAAACTGGACTCACAGGAGACGTTCAAATCATAGAAAGTTAGAGTGTCAGTCCTCTAGTACTTAAGTCGGCATTGTGCCTTTTGTATTAAATTCGGATGCAATTTCTGGGTTTCATCGTCAATAAGAAGGTCCAAGGGATACAGTAAACCCAAAGTGAAGCATCGGAAACTAAAACTGGACTCACAGGATAGGTTCAAATCATAGAAAGTTAGAGTGTCTGTCCTCTAGTACTTAAGTCGGCATTGTGCCTTTTGTATTAAATTTGGATGCAATTTCTGCGTTTCATCGTCAATAAGAAGGTAAAAGGGATACAGTAAACCTGAAGTGAAGCATCGGAAACTAAAACTGGACTCACAGGAGAGGTTCAAATCATAGAAAGTTAGAGTGTTAGTCCTCTAGTACTTAAGTCGGCATTGTGCCTTTTGTATTACATTCGGATGAAATTTCTGCGTTTCATCGACAATAAGAAGGACCAAGGTTTACAGTACACCTGAAGTGAAGCATCGGAATCTAAAACTGGACTCGCAGGAGGGGTTCAAATCACAGAAAGTTAGAGTGTCAGTCCTCTTCTACTTAAGTCGGCAATGTGCCTTTTGTATTAAATTCGGATGCAATTTCTGTGTTTCATCGTTAATAAGAAAGTCCAAGGGATACAGTAAACCTGATGTGAAGCATCGGAAACTAAAACTGGAGTCATAGATTTGGTTCAAATCATAGAAAGTTAGAGTGTCAGTCCTCTAGTACTTAAGTCGGCATTGTGCCTTTTGTATTAAATTCGGATGCAATTTCTGTGCTTCATCATCAATGAGAAGGTCCAAGGGATACAGTATACCTGAAGTCAAGCATCGGAATCTGAAACTGGACTCACAGGAGAGGTTGAAATCATAGAAAGTTAGAGTGTCAGTCCTCTTGTACTTAAGTCGGCATTGTGCCTTTTGTATTAAATTCGGATTCAATTTCTGTGTTGCATCGTCAATAAGAAGGTCAAAGGGATACAAGAAATCTGAAGTGAAGCATTGGAAACTAAAACTGGACTCAGAGGAGAGGTTCAAATCATAGAAAGTTCGAGTGTCAGTCCTCTAGTACTTAAGTCGGCATTGTGCCTTTTGTATCAAATTCGGATGCAATTTCTGTGTTTCAACGTCAATAAGAAACTCCAAGGAATACAGTAAACCTGAAGTTAGCATCGGAAACTAAAACTGGACTCACAGGAGAGGTTCAAATCATAGAAAGTTGGAGTTTAAGTCCTCTTGTACTTAAGTCGGCATTGTGCCTTTTGTATTAAATTCGGATGCAATTTCTGAATTTCATCGTCATTAAGAAGGTCCATGGTATACAGTAAACCTGAAGTGAAGCATCGGAAACTAAGAGTGGACTCACAGGAGAGGTTCAAATCATAGAAAGTTAGAGTGTCAGTCCTCTTGTACTTAAGTCGGCATTGTGCCTTTTGTATTAAATTCGGATGTAATATCTGTGTTTCATCGTCAATAAGAAGGTCCAAGGTATACAGTAAACCTGAAGTGAAGCATCGGAATCTAAGACTGGACTCACAGGAGAGGTTCAAATCATAGAAAGATAGCGTGTCTGTCCTCTTGTACTTAAGTCGGCATTGTGCTTTTTGCATTAAATTCGGATGCAATATCTGTGTTTCATCGTCAATAAGAAGGTCCAAGGTATACAGTACACCTGAAATGAAGCATCGGAATCTAAAACTGGACTCACAGGAGAGGTTCAAATCATAGAAAGTTAGAGTGTCAGTCCTCTTGTACTTAAGTCGGCATTGTGCCTTTTGTATTAAATTCGAATGCAATTTCTGTGTTTCATCGTCAATAAGAAGGTCCAAGGGATACAGTAAACCTGAAGTGAAGCATCGGAAACTTAAACTTGACTCACTGGAGAGGTTCAAATCATGGAAAGTTAGAGTTTCAGTCCTCTTGTACTTAAGTCGGCATTGTGCCTTTTGTATTAAATTCGGATGCAATTTATGTGTTTCATCGTCAATAAGAGGGTCCAAGGGATACAGTAAACCTGAAGTGAAGCATCGGAATCTAAAATTGGACTCACAGGAGGGGTTCAAATCATAGAAAGTTAGCGTTTCAGTCCTCTTGTTCTTAAGTCGGCATTGTGCCTTTTTTATTAAATTCGGATACAATTTCTTTGTTTCATCGTCAATAAGAAGGTCCAAGGGATACAGTAAACCTGAAGTGAAGCATCGGAAACTAAAACTGTACTCACAGGAGTGGTTCAAATCATAGAAAGTTAGAGTGTCAGTCCTCTAGTACTTAAGTTAGCATTGTGGCTTTTGTATTAAATGCGGATGCAATTTCTGTGTTTCATCGTCAATAAGAAGGTCCAAGGGATACAGTAAACCTGAAGTGGAGCATCGGAATCTAAAACTGGACTCGCAGGAGAGGTTCAAGTCATAGAAAGTTAGGGTTTCAGTCCTCTAGCACTTAAGTCGTCATTGTGCCTTTTGTATTAAATTCGGATGCAATTTCTGTGTTTCATCGTCAATAAGAAGGACCAAGGTATACAGTAAACCTGAAGTGAAGCATCGGAAACTAAAACTGGACTCACAGGAGAGGTTCAAATCATAGAATGTTTGAGTGTCAGTCCTCTTGTACTTAAGTCGGCATTGTGCCTTTTGAATTAAATTCAGATGAAATTTCTGTGTTTCAGCGTCAATAAGAAGGTCCAAGGTATACAGTACACCTGAAGTGAGGCATCGGAATCTGAAACTGGACTCACAGGAGGGGTTCAAATCATAGAAAGTTAGAGTGTCAGTCCTCTTGTACTTAAGTCGGCATTGTGCCTTTTGTATTAAATTCGGATGCAATTTCTGTGTTGCATCGTCAATAAGAAGGTCCAAGGGATACAGGAAATCTGAAGTGAAGCATTGGAATCTAAAACTGGACTCACAGGAGAGGTTCAAATCATAGAAAGGTCGAGTGTCAGTCCCCTAGTACTTAAGACGGCCTTGTGCCTTTTGTATTAAATTCGGATGAAATTTCTGTGTTTCATCGTCAATAAGAAGGTTCAAGGTATACAGTACGCCTGAAGTGAATCATCGGAATCTAAAACTGGACCCACAGGAGGGGTTCAAATCATAGAAAGTTAGAGTAACATTCCTCTTGTACTTAAGCCGCATTGTGCCTTTTGTATCAAATTCGGAAGCAATTTCTGTGTTTCATCGTCAATAAGAAACTCCAAGGAATACAGTAAACCTGAAGTTAAGCATCGGAAACTAAAACTGGACTCACAGGAGAGGTTCAAATCATAGACAGTTAGAGTTTAAGTCCTCTTGTACTTAAGTCGGCATCGTGCCTTTTGTATTAAATCCGGATGCAATTTCTGAATTTCATCGTCTTTAAGAAGGTCCAAGGTATACAGTAAACCTGAAGTGAAGCATCGGAAACTAAGACTGGACTCACAGGAGAGGTTCAAATCATAGAAAGTTAGAGTGTCAGTCCTCGTGTACTTAAGTCGGCATTGTGTCTTTTGTATTAAATTCGGATGTAATTTCTGTGTTTCATCGCCAATAAGAAGGTCCAAGGTATACAGTAAACCTGAAGTGAAGCATCGGAATCTAAGACTGGACTCACAGGAGAGGTTCAAATCATAGAAAGATAGCCTGTCTGTCCTCTTGTACTTAAGTCGGCATTGTGCCTTTTGTATTAAATTCTGATGCAATATCTGTTTTTCATCGTCAATAAGAAGGTCCAAGGGGACACAGTAAACCTGAAGTGAAGCATCGAAATCGAAAACTGGACTCACAGGAGAGGTTCAAATCATAGAAAGTTAGAGTGTCAGTCCTCTTGTACATAAGTCGGCATTGAGCTTTTGTATTAAATTCGGATGCAGTTTCTGTGCTTCATCATCAAAGAGAAGGTCGAAGGGATACAGTATACCTGAAGTGAAGCATCGGAATCTAAAACTGGATTCACAGGAGAGGTTCAAATCATAGAAAGAAAGAGTGTCAGTCTTCTTGTAGTTAAGTCGGCATTGTGAATTTTGTATTAAATTCGGATGCAATTTCTGTGTTTCATCGTCAATAAGAAGGTCCAAGGTATACAGTAAGCCTGAAGTGAAGCATCGGAAACTAAACCTGGACTCACAGGAGAGTTTCAAATCATAGCAAGTTAGAGTGTCAGTCCTCTTGTACTTAAGTCGGCATTGTGCATTTGTATTAAATTCGCATGAAATTTCTGTGTTTCATCGTCAATAAGAAGGTCCAAGGTATACAGTACACCTAAAGTGAAGCATCGGAATCTAAAACTGGACTCACAGGAGAGGTTCAAATCATAGCAAGTTAGAGTGTCAGCCCTCTTGTACTTAAGTCGGCATTGTGCCTTTTGAATTAAATTCGGATGCAATTTCTGTGTTTCATCGTCAATAAGAAGGTCCAAGGGATACAGTAAACCTGAAGTGAAGCATCGGAAGCTTAAACTGGACTCACAGGAGAGTTTCAAATCATAGAAAGTTAGAGTTTCAGTCCTCTTGTACTTAAGTCGGCATTGTGCCTTTGGTATTAAATTCGGATGCAATTTCTGTGTTTCATCGTCAATAAGAGGGTCCAAGGGATACAGTAAGCCTGGAGTGAAGCATCGGAATCTAAAACTGGAGTCACAGGAGGGGTTCAAATCATAGAAAGTTAGAGTTTCAGTCCTCTTGTACTTATGTCGGCATTGTGCCTTTTTTATTAAATTCGG
The DNA here is from genome assembly GCF_021461395.2 of Schistocerca americana. NCBI lineage: Eukaryota > Metazoa > Arthropoda > Insecta > Orthoptera > Acrididae > Schistocerca > Schistocerca americana. Next base: position 787,289 of record NW_025725972.1, read on the forward strand.
ATGCAATTTCTGTGTTTCATCGTCAATAAGAAGGTCCAAGGGATACAGTAAACCTGAAGTGAAGCATCGGAAACTAAAACTGGACTCACAGGAGAGGTTCAAATCATAGAAAGTTAGAGTGTCAGTCCTCTAGTACTTAAGTTGGCATTGTGGCTTTTGTATTAAATGCGGATGCAATTTCTGTGTTACATCGTCAATAAGAAGGTCCAAGGGATACAGTAAACCTGAAGTGAAGCATCGGAAACTAAAACTGGACTCACAGGAGAGGTTCAAATCATAGAAAGTTAGAGTGTCAGTCCTCTTGTACTTAAGTCGGCATTGTGCCTTTTGTATTAAATTCGGATGTAATATCTGTGTTTCATCGTCAGTAAGAAGGTCCAAGGTATACAGTAAACCTGAAGTGAAGCATCGGAATCTAAGACTGGACTCACAGGAGAGGTTCAAATCATAGAAAGATAGCGTGTCTGTCCTCTTGTACTTAAGTCGGCATTGTGCTTTTTGCATTAAATTCGGATGCAATATCTGTGTTTCATCGTCAATAAGAAGGTCCAAGGTATACAGTACACCTGAAATGAAGCATCGGAATCTAAAACTGGACTCACAGGAGAGGTTCAAATCATAGAAAGTTAGAGTGTCAGTCCTCTTGTACTTAAGTCGGCATTGTGCCTTTTGTATTAAATTCGAATGCAATTTCTGTGTTTCATCGTCAATAAGAAGGTCCAAGGGATACAGTAAACCTGAAGTGAAGCATCGGAAACTTAAACTTGACTCACTGGAGAGGTTCAAATCATGGAAAGTTAGAGTTTCAGTCCTCTTGTACTTAAGTCGGCATTGTGCCTTTTGTATTAAATTCGGATGCAATTTATGTGTTTCATCGTCAATAAGAGGGTCCAAGGGATACAGTAAACCTGAAGTGAAGCATCGGAATCTAAAATTGGACTCACAGGAGGGGTTCAAATCATAGAAAGTTAGCGTTTCAGTCCTCTTGTACTTAAGTCGGCATTGTGCCTTTTTTATTAAATTCGGATACAATTTCTTTGTTTCATCGTCAATAAGAAGGTCCAAGGGATACAGTAAACCTGAAGTGAAGCATCGGAAACTAAAACTGCACTCACAGGAGTGGTTCAAATCATAGAAAGTTAGAGTGTCAGTCCTCTAGTACTTAAGTTAGCATTGTGGCTTTTGTATTAAATGCGGATGCAATTTCTGTGTTTCATCGTCAATAAGAAGGTCCAAGGGATACAGTAAACCTGAAGTGGAGCATCGGAATCTAAAACTGGACTCGCAGGAGAGGTTCAAGTCATAGAAAGTTAGGGTTTCAGTCCTCTAGCACTTAAGTCGTCATTGTGCCTTTTGTATTAAATTCGGATGCAATTTCTGTGTTTCATCGTCAATAAGAAGGACCAAGGTATACAGTAAACCTGAAGTGAAGCATCGGAAACTAAAACTGGACTCACAGGAGAGGTTCAAATCATAGAATGTTTGAGTGTCAGTCCTCTTGTACTTAAGTCGGCATTGTGCCTTTTGAATTAAATTCAGATGAAATTTCTGTGTTTCAGCGTCAATAAGAAGGTCCAAGGTATACAGTACACCTGAAGTGAGGCATCGGAATCTGAAACTGGACTCACAGGAGGGGTTCAAATCATAGAAAGTTAGAGTGTCAGTCCTCTTGTACTTAAGTCGGCATTGTGCCTTTTGTATTAAATTCGGATGCAATTTCTGTGTTGCATCGTCAATAAGAAGGTCCAAGGGATACAGGAAATCTGAAGTGAAGCATTGGAATCTAAAACTGGACTCACAGGAGAGGTTCAAATCATAGAAAGTTCGAGTGTCAGTCCCCTAGTACTTAAGACGGCATTGTGCCTTTTGTATTAAATTCGGATGAAATTTCTGTGTTTCATCGTCAATAAGAAGGTTCAAGGTATACAGTACGCCTGAAGTGAATCATCGGAATCTAAAACTGGACCCACAGGAGGGGTTCAAATCATAGAAAGTTAGAGTAACATTCCTCTTGTACTTAAGCCGCATTGTGCCTTTTGTATCAAATTCGGAAGCAATTTCTGTGTTTCATCGTCAATAAGAAACTCCAAGGAATACAGTAAACCTGAAGTTAAGCATCGGAAACTAAAACTGGACTCACAGGAGAGGTTCAAATCATAGACAGTTAGAGTTTAAGTCCTCTTGTACTTAAGTCGGCATCGTGCCTTTTGTATTAAATCCGGATGCAATTTCTGAATTTCATCGTCTTTAAGAAGGTCCAAGGTATACAGTAAACCTGAAGTGAAGCATCGGAAACTAAGACTGGACTCACAGGAGAGGTTCAAATCATAGAAAGTTAGAGTGTCAGTCCTCGTGTACTTAAGTCGGCATTGTGTCTTTTGTATTAAATTCGGATGTAATTTCTGTGTTTCATCGCCAATAAGAAGGTCCAAGGTATACAGTAAACCTGAAGTGAAGCATCGGAATCTAAGACTGGACTCACAGGAGAGGTTCAAATCATAGAAAGATAGCCTGTCTGTCCTCTTGTACTTAAGTCGGCATTGTGCCTTTTGTATTAAATTCTGATGCAATATCTGTTTTTCATCGTCAATAAGAAGGTCCAAGGGGACACAGTAAACCTGAAGTGAAGCATCGAAATCGAAAACTGGACTCACAGGAGAGGTTCAAATCATAGAAAGTTAGAGTGTCAGTCCTCTTGTACATAAGTCGGCATTGAGCTTTTGTATTAAATTCGGATGCAGTTTCTGTGCTTCATCATCAAAGAGAAGGTCGAAGGGATACAGTATACCTGAAGTGAAGCATCGGAATCTAAAACTGGATTCACAGGAGAGGTTCAAATCATAGAAAGAAAGAGTGTCAGTCTTCTTGTAGTTAAGTCGGCATTGTGAATTTTGTATTAAATTCGGATGCAATTTCTGTGTTTCATCGTCAATAAGAAGGTCCAAGGTATACAGTAAGCCTGAAGTGAAGCATCGGAAACTAAACCTGGACTCACAGGAGAGTTTCAAATCATAGCAAGTTAGAGTGTCAGTCCTCTTGTACTTAAGTCGGCATTGTGCATTTGTATTAAATTCGCATGAAATTTCTGTGTTTCATCGTCAATAGGAAGGTCCAAGGTATACAGTACACCTAAAGTGAAGCATCGGAATCTAAAACTGGACTCACAGGAGAGGTTCAAATCATAGCAAGTTAGAGTGTCAGCCCTCTTGTACTTAAGTCGGCATTGTGCCTTTTGAATTAAATTCGGATGCAATTTCTGTGTTTCATCGTCAATAAGAAGGTCCAAGGGATACAGTAAACCTGAAGTGAAGCATCGGAAGCTTAAACTGGACTCACAGGAGAGTTTCAAATCATAGAAAGTTAGAGTTTCAGTCCTCTTGTACTTAAGTCGGCATTGTGCCTTTGGTATTAAATTCGGATGCAATTTCTGTGTTTCATCGTCAATAAGAGGGTCCAAGGGATACAGTAAGCCTGGAGTGAAGCATCGGAATCTAAAACTGGAGTCACAGGAGGGGTTCAAATCATAGAAAGTTAGAGTTTCAGTCCTCTTGTACTTATGTCGGCATTGTGCCTTTTTTATTAAATTCGGATGCAATTTCTGTGTTTCATCGTCAATAAGAAGGTCCAAGGGATACAGTAAACCTGAAGTGAAGCATCGGAAACTAAAACTGGACTCACAGGAGAGGTTCAAATCATAGAAAGTTAGAGTTTCAGTCCTCTAGTACTTAAGTTGGCATTGTGGCTTTTGTATTAAATGCGGATGCAATTTCTGTGTTACATCGTCAATAAGAAGGTCCAAGGGATACAGTAAACCTGAAGTGAAGCATCGGAAACTAAAACTGGACTCACAGGAGAGGTTCAAATCATAGAAAGTTAGAGTGTCAGTCCTCTTGTACTTAAGTCGGCATTGTGCATTTGTATAAAATTCGGATGCAATATCTGTGTTTCATCGTCAATAAGAAGGTCAAAGGGATACAGTAAACCTGAAGTGAAGCATCGGAATCGAAAACTGGACTCACAGGAGAGGTTCAAATCATAGAAAGTTAGAGTGTCAGTCCTCTTGTACATAAGTCGGCACTGAGCTTTTGTATTAAATTCGGATGCAATTTCTGTGCTTCATCATCAATGAGAAGGTCCAAGGGATACAGTATACCTGAAGTGAAGCATCGGAATCTAAAACTGGATTCACAGGAGAGGTTCAAATCATAGAAAGAAAGAGTTTCAGTCCTCTTGTACTTAAGTCGGCATTGTGACTTTTGTATTAAATTCGGATGCAATTTCTGTTTTTCATCGTCAATAAGAAGGTCCAAGGTATACAGTAAACCTGAAGTGAAGCATCGGAAACTAAACCTGGACTCACAGGAGAGTTTCAAATCATAGAAAGTTAGAGTGTCAGTCCTCTTGTACTTATGTCGGCATTGTGCATTTGTATTAAATTCGGATGAATTTTCTGTGTTTCATCGTCAATAAGAAGGTCCAAGGTATACAGTACACCTGAAGTGAAGCATCGGAATCTAAAACTGGACTCACAGGAGAGGTTCAAATCATAGAAAGTTAGAGTGTCAGTCCTCTAGTACTTAAGTCGGCATTGTGCCTTTTGTATTAAATTCGGATGCAATTTCTGTGTTTCATCGTCAATAAGAAGGTCCAAGGGATACAGTAAACCTGAAGTGAAGCATCGGAAACTTAAACTGGACTCACAGGAGAGGTTCAAATCATAGAAGGTTAGAGTTTCAGTCCTCTTGTACTTAAGTCGGCATTGTGCCTTTTGTATTAAATTCGGATGCAATTTCTGTGTTTCATCGTCAATAAGAAGGTCCAAGGGATACAGTATGCCTGAAGTGAAGCATCGGAAACTAAAACTGGACTCACAGGAGAGGTTCAAATCATAGAAAGTTAGAGTGTCAGTCCTCTTGTACTTAAGTCGGCATTGTGCATTTGTATTAAATTCGGATGAAATTTCTGTATTTAATCGTCAATAAGAAGGTCCAAGGTATACAGTAAACCTGAAGTGAAGCATAGGAATCTAAAACTGGACTCGCAGGAGGGGTTCAAATCATAGGAAGTTAGAGTTTCAGTCCTCTTGTACTTAAGTCGGCATTGTGCCTATTGTATTAAATTCGGATGCAATTTCTGTGTTGCATCGTCAATAAGAAGTTCCAAGGGATACAGTAAACCTGAAGTGAAGCATCGGAAACTAAAACTGGACTCACAGGAGAGGTTCAAATCATAGAAAGTTCGAGTGTCAGTCCTCTAGTACTTAAGTCGGCATTGTGCCTTTTGTATTAAATTCTGATGAAATTTCTGTGTTTCATCGTCAATAAGAAGGTCCAAGGTATGCAGTACGCCTGAAGTGAAGCATCGGAATCTAAAACTGGACTCACAGGAGGGGTTGAAATCATAGAAAGTTAGAGTAACAGTCCTCTTGTACTTAATCCGGCATTGTGCCTTTTGTATCAAATTCGGATGCAATTTCTGTGTTTCATCGTCAATAAGAAACTCCAAGGAATACAGTAAACCTGAAGTTAAGCATCGGAAACTAAAACTCGACTCACAGGAGAGGTTCAATTCATAGAAAATTAGAGTTTAAGTCCTCTTGTACTTAAGTCGGCATTGTGCCTGTTGTATTAAATTCGGATGCTATTATTGAATTTCATCGTCAATAAGAAGTCCAAGGTATACAGTAAACCTGAAGTGAAGCATCGGAAACTAAGACTGGACTCACAGAGGGGTTCAAATCATAGAAAGTTAGAGTAACAGTCCTCTTGTATTTAAGTCGGCAATGTGCATTTTGTATTAAATTCGGATGTAATTTCTGCGTTTCATCCTCAATAAGAAGGTCCAAGGTATACAGTTGACCTGAAGTGAAGCATCGGAATCTAAGACTGGACTCACAGGAGAGGTTCAAATCATAGAAAGATAGCGTGTCTGTCCTCCTGTACTTAAGTCGGCATTGTGCCTTTTGTATTAAATTCGGATGCAATTTCTGTGTTTCATCGTCAATAAGAAGGTCCAAGGGATACAGTAAACCTGAAGTGAAGCATCGGAAACTTAAACTGGACTCACTGGAGAGGTTCAAATCATGGAAAGTTAGAGTTTCAGTCCTCTTGTACTTAAGTCGGCATTGTGCCTTTTGTATTAAATTCGGATGCAATTTATGTGTTTCATCGCCAATAAGAGGGTCCAAGGGATACAGTAAACCTGAAGTGAAGCATCGGAATCTAAAATTGGACTCACAGGAGGGGTTCAAATCATAGAAAGTTAGCGTTTCAGTCCTCTTGTACTTAAGTCGGCATTGTGCCTTTTTTATTAAATTCGGATACAATTTCTTTGTTTCATCGTCAATAAGAAGGTCCAAGGTATACAGTAAACCTGAAGTGAAGCATCGGAAACTAAGACTGGACTCACAGGAGAGGTTCAAATCATAGAAAGTTAGAGTGTCAGTCCTCTTGTACTTAAGTCGGCATTGTGCCTTTTGTATTAAATTCTGATGCAATATCTGTTTTTCATCGTCAATAAGAAGGTCCAAGGGACACAGTAAACCTGAAGTGAAGCATCGAAATCGAAAACTGGACTCACAGGAGAGGTTCAAATCATAGAAAATTAGAGTGTCAGTCCTCTTGTACATAAGTCGGCATTGAGCTTTTGTATTAAATTCGGATGCAATTTCTGTGCTTCATCATCAATGAGAAGGTCGAAGGGATACAGTATACCTGAAGTGAAGCATCGGAATCTAAAACTGGATTCACAGGAGAGGTTCAAATCATAGAAAGAAATTGTGTCAGTCCTCTTGTAGTTAAGTCGGCATTGTGAATTTTGTATTAAATTCGGATGCAATTTCTGTGTTTCATCGTCAATAAGAAGGTCCAAGGTATACAGTAAGCCTGAAGTGAAGCATCGGAAACTAAACCTGGACTCACAGGAGAGTTTCAAATCATAGAAAGTTAGAGTTTCAGTCCTCTTGTACTTAAGTCGGCATTGTGCCTTTGTATTAAATTCGCATGAAATTTCTGTGTTTCATCGTCAATAAGAGGGTCCAAGGGATACAGTAAGCCTGGAGTGAAGCATCGGAATCTAAAACTGGAGTCACAGGAGGGGTTCAAATCATAGAAAGTTAGAGTTTCAGTCCTCTTGTACTTATGTCGGCATTGTGCCTTTTTTATTAAATTCGGATGCAATTTCTGTGTTTCATCTTCAATAAGAAGGTCCAAGGGATACAGTAAACCTGAAGTGAAGCATCGGAAACTAAAACTGGACTCACAGGAGAGGTTCAATTCATAGAAAGTTAGAGTGTCAGTCCTCTAGTACTTAAGTTGGCATTGTGGCTTTTGTATTAAATGCGGATGCAATTTCTGTGTTACATCGTCAATAAGAAGGTCCTAGGGATACAGTAAACCTGAAGTGAAGCATCGGAAACTAAAACTGGACTCACAGGAGAGGTTCAAATCATAGAAAGTTAGAGTGTCAGTCCTCTTGTACTTAAGTCGGCATTGTGCATTTGTATTAAATTCGGATGCAATATCTGTGTTTCATCGTCAATAAGAAGGTCAAAGGGATGCAGTAAACCTGAAGTGAAGCATCGGAATCGAAAACTGGACTCACAGGAGAGGTTCAAATCATAGAAAGTTAGAATGTCAGTCCTCTTGTACATAAGTCGGCACTGAGCTTTTGTATTAAATTCGGATGCAATTTCTGTGCTTCATCATCAATGAGAAGGTCCAAGGGATACAGTATACCTGAAGTGAAGCATCGGAATCTAAAACTGGATTCACAGGAGAGGTTCAAATCATAGAAAGAAAGAGTTTCAGTCCTCTTGTACTTAAGTCGGCATTGTGACTTTTGTATTAAATTCGGATGCAATTTCTGTGTTTCATCGTCAATAAGAAGGTCCAAGGTATACAGTAAACCAGAAGTGAAGAATCGTAAACTAAACCTGGACTCACAGGAGAGTTTCAAGTCATAGAAAGTTAGAGTGTCAGTCCTCTTGTACTTATGTCGGCATTGTGTATTTGTATTAAATTCGGATGCAATTTCTGTGTTTCATCGTCAATAAGAAGGTCCAAGGGATACAGTATGCCTGAAGTGAAGCATCGGAAACTAAAACTGGACTCACAGGAGAGGTTCAAATCATAGAAAGTTAGAGTGTCAGTCCTCTTGTACTTAAGTCGGCATTGTGCATTTGTATTAAATTCGGATGAAATTTCTGTGTTTAATCGTCAATAAGAAGGTCCAAGGTATACAGTACACCTGAAGTGAAGCATCGGAATCTAAAACTGGACTCACAGGAGGGGTTCAAATCATAGAAAGTTAGAGTTTCAGTCCTCTTGTACTTAAGTCGGCATTGTGCCTTTTGTATTAAATTCGGATGCAATTTCTGTGTTTCATCGTCAATAAGAAGGTCCAAGGGATACAGTATGCCTGAAGTGAAGCATCGGAAACTAAAACTGGACTCACAGGAGAGGTTCAAAACATAGAAAGTTAGAGTGTCAGTCCTCTTGTACATTAGTCGGCATTGTGCCTTTTGTATTACATTCGGATGCAATTTCTGTGTTTCATCGTCAATAAGAAGGTCCATTGTATACAGTAAACCTCAAGTGAAGCAAAGGAAATTAAAACTGGACTCACAGGAGAAGTTCAAATAATAGAAAGTTAGAGTGTCAGTCCTCTTGTGCTTAAGTCGGCATTGTGCTTTTTGTATTAAATTCGGATGAAATTTCTGTTTTTCGTTGTCAATAAGAAGGTCCAAGGTATACAGTACACCTGAAGTGAAGCATCGGAATCAGAAACTGGACACACAGGAGGGGTTCAAATCATAGACAGTTACAGTGTCAGTCCTCTTGTACTTAAGTCGACATTGTGCCTTTTGTATTAAATTCGGATGCAATTTCTGTGTTTCATCGTCATTAAGAAGGTGCAAGGGATACAGTTAACCTGAAGTGAAGCATCGGAAACTAAAACTGGACTCACAGGAGAGGTTCAAATCATAGAAAGTTCGAGTGTCAGTCCTCTAGTACTTAAGTCGGCATTGTGCCTTTTGTATTAAATTCGGATGCAATTTCTGTTTTTCATCGTCAATAAGAAGGTCCAAGGGATACAGTAAACCTGAAGTGAAGCATCGGAAACAAAAACTGGCCTCACAAGAGAGGTTCAAATCATAGAAAGTTAGAGTGTCAGTCCTCTTGTACTTAAGTCGGCATTGTGCCTTTTGCATTAAATTCGGATGACATTTCTGTGTTTCATCGTCAATAAGAAGGTCCAAGGTATACAGTACACCTGAAGTGAAGCATCGGAATCTTAAACTGGATTCACAGGAGAGGTTCAAATCATAGAAAGATAGATTAACAGTCCTCTTGTACTTAAGTCGGCATTGTGCATTTGTATCATATTCGGATGCAATTTCTGTGTTTCATCGTCAATAAGATGGTCCAAGTTATACAGTAAACCTGAAGTGAAGCAGCGGAATCTAAAACTGGACTCACAGGAGGGGTTCAAATCATAGAAAGGGAGAGTGTCAGTCCTCTTGTACATAAGTCGGCATTGTGCCTTTGTATTAAATTCGGATGCAATTTCTGTGCTTCATCATCAATTAGAAAGTCCAAGTGATACAGTAAACCTGAAGTGAAGCATCGGAGTCTAAAACTGGACTCACAGGAGAGGTTCAAATCATAGAAAGTTAGAGTGTCAGGCCTCTTGTCCTTAAGTCGGCATTGTGCCTTTTGTGTTAAATTCAGGTGGAATTCCTGTCTTTCATCGTCAAGGAGAATGTCCAAGGGATACGGTAAACCTGAAGTGAAGCATTGCAATCGAAAACTGGACTCACAGGAAAGCTTCAAATCATTGAAAGTTAGAGTCTCAGTCCTCTTGTATTTAAGTCGGCATTGTGCCTTTTGTATTAAATTCGGTTGCAATTTCTGTGTTTCATCGAGAATAAAAAGGTCTAAAGGATACTGTAAACCTGAAGTGAAGCATCGGAACCTAAAACTGGACTCAAAGGAGAGGTTCAAATCATAGAAAGTTAGAGTGTCTGTCCTCTTGTACTTAAGTCGCCATTGTGCCTCTTGTATTGAATTCAGATGCAATTTCTGTGTTTCATCGTCAATAAGAAGGTCAAAGGTATACAGTAAACCTGAAGTGAAGCGTCGGAAACTAAACCTAAAATCACAGGAGAGCTTAAAATCATTGAAAGATAGAGTGTCAGTCCTCTTGTACTGAAGTCGGCATTGTGCCTTTTGTATTAAATTCGGATGCAATTTCTGTGTTTCATCGTCAATACGAAGGTCCAAGGGATAAGGTAAACCTGAAGTGAAGCATCGGAATCGAAAACTGGACTCACAGGAGAGGTTCAAATCATAGAAAGTTAGGGTGTCAGGCCTCTTGTCCTTAAGTCGGCATTGTGCCTTTTGTAGTAAATTCAGATGGAATTTCTGTCTTTCATCGTCAATAAGAAGGTCCAAGGGATACAGTAAACCTGAAGTGAAGCATCGGAATCTAAAACTGGACTCACAGGAGACGTTCAAATCATAGAAAGTTAGAGTGTCAGTCCTCTTGTGCTTAAGTCGGTATTGTGCCTTTTGTATTACATTCGGATGCAATTTCTGTGCTACATCGTCAATAAGAAGGTCCTAGGTATATAGTAAACCTGAAGTGAAGCATCGGAATCTAAAACTGGCCACACAGGAGGGGTTTAAATCAAAGAAAGTTAGAGTGTGAGTCATCTTGCACTTACGTCGGCATTGTGACTTTTGTGTTAAATTCGGATGAACTTTCTGTGTTTCATCGTCAATAAGAAGGTCCAAGGTATACAGTACACCTGAAGTGAAGCATCGGAATCTAAAACTGGATTCACAGGAGAGGTTAAAATCATAGAAAGAAAGAGTGTCAGTCCTCTTGTACTTAAGTCGGCATTGTGCCTTTTGTATTACATTTGGATGCAATTTCTGCGTTTCATCGTCAATAAGAAGGTCCAAGGGATACAGTAAACCTGAAGTGAAGCATCGGAATCTAAAACTGGACTCACAGGAGAGGTTCTAATCATAGAAAGTTAGGGTGTCAGGCCTCTTGTCCTTAAGTCGGCATTGTGCCTTTTGTATTAAATTCAGATGGAATTTCAGTGTTTCATCGTCAATAAGAAGGTCCAAGGGATACAGTAAACCTGAAGTGGAGCATCGGAACCTAAAACTGGACTCAAAGAGGAGGTTCAAATCATAGAAAGTTAGAGTGTCAGTCCTCTTGTACTTAAGTCGGCATTGTGGCTTTTGTATTAAATGCGGATGCAATTTCTGTGTTACATCGTCAATAAGAAGGTCCAAGGGATACAGTAAACCTGAAGTGAAGCATCGGAAACTAAAACTGGACTCACAGGAGAGGTTCAAATCATAGAAAGTTAGAGTGTCAGTCCTCTTGTACTTAAGTCGGCATTGTGCATTTGTATTAAATTCGGATGCAATATCTGTGTTTCATCGTCAATAAGAAGGTCAAAGGGATACAGTAAACCTGAAGTGAAGCATCGGAATCGAAAACTGGACTCACAGGAGAGGTTCAAATCATAGAAAGTTAGAGTGTCAGTCCTCTTGTACATAAGTAGGCACTGAGCTTTTGTATTAAATTCGGATGCAATTTCTATGCTTCATCATCCATGAGAAGGTCCAAGGGATACAGTATACCTGAAGTGAAGCATCGGAATCTAAAACTGGATTCACAGGAGAGGTTCAAATCATAGAAAGAAAGAGTTTCAGTCCTCTTGTACTTAAGTCGGCATTGTGACTTTTGTATTAAATTCGGATGCAATTTCTGTGTTTCATCGTCAATAAGAAGGTCCAAGGTATACAGTAAACCTGAAGTGAAGCATCGGAAACTAAACCTGGACTCACAGGAGAGTTTCAAATCATAGAAAGTTAGAGTGTCAGTCCTCTTGTACTTATGTCGGCATTGTGCATTTGTATTAAATTCGGATGAAATTTCTGTGTTTCATCGTCAATAAGAAGGTCCAAGGTATACAGTACACCTGAAGTGAAGCATCGGAATCTAAAACTGGACTCACAGGAGAGGTTCAAATCATAGAAAGTTAGAGTGTCAGTCCTCTTGTACTTAAGTCGGCATTGTGCCTTTTGTATTAAATTCGGATGCAATTTCTGTGTTTCATCGTCAATAAGAAGGTCCAAGGGATACAGTAAACCTGAAGTGAAGCATCGGAAACTTAAACTGGACTCACAGGAGAGGTTCAAATCATAGAAGGTTAGAGTTTCAGTCCTCTTGTACTTAAGTCGGCATTGTGCCTTTTGTATTAAATTCGGATGCAATTTCTGTGTTTCATCGTCAATAAGAAGGTCCAAGGGATACAGTATGCCTGAAGTGAAGCATCGGAAACTAAAACTGGACTCACAGGAGAGGTTCAAATAATAGAAAGTTAGAGTGTCAGTCCTCTTGTGCTTAAGTCGGCATTGTGCTTTTTGTATTAAATTCGGATGAAATTTCTGTTTTTCATTGTCAATAAGAAGGTCCAAGGTATACAGTACACCTGAAGTGAAGCATCGGAATCAGAAACTGGACTCACAGGAGGGGTTCAAATCATAGACAGTTACAGTGTCAGTCCTCTTGTACTTAAGTCGACATTGTGCCTTTTGTATTAAATTCGGATGCAATTTCTGTGTTTCATCGTCAATAAGAAGGTGCAAGGGATACAGTTAACCTGAAGTGAAGCATCGGAAACTAAAACTGGACTCACAGGAGAGGTTCAAATCATAGAAAGTTCGAGTGTCAGTCCTCTAGTACTTAAGTCGGCATTGTGCCTTTTGTATTAAATTCGGATGCAATTTCTGTTTTTCATCGTCAATAAGAAGGTCCAAGGGATACAGTAAACCTGAAGTGAAGCATCGGAAACAAAAACTGGCCTCACAAGAGAGGTTCAAATCATAGAAAGTTAGAGTGTCAGTCCTCTTGTACTTAAGTCGGCATTGTGCCTTTTGCATTAAATTCGGATGAAATTTCTGTGTTTCATCGTCAATAAGAAGGTCCAAGGTATACAGTACACCTGAAGTGAAGCATCGGAATCTTAAACTGGATTCACAGGAGAGGTTCAAATCATAGAAAGATAGATTAACAGTCCTCTTGTACTTAAGTCGGCATTGTGCATTTGTATCATATTCGGATGCAATTTCTGTGTTTCATCGTCAATAAGATGGTCCAAGTTATACAGTAAACCTGAAGTGAAGCATCGGAATCTAAAACTGGACTCACAGGAGGGGTTCAAATCATAGAAAGGGAGAGTGTCAGTCCTCTTGTACATAAGTCGGCATTGTGCCTTTGTATTAAATTCGGATGCAATTTCTGTGCTTCATCATCAATTAGAAAGTCCAAGTGATACAGTAAACCTGAAGTGAAGCATCGGAGTCTAAAACTGGACTCACAGGAGAGGTTCAAATCATAGAAAGTTAGAGTGTCAGGCCTCTTGTCCTTAAGTCGGCATTGTGCCTTTTGTGTTAAATTCAGGTGGAATTCCTGTCTTTCATCGTCAAGGAGAATGTCCAAGGGATACGGTAAACCTGAAGTGAAGCATTGCAATCGAAAACAGGACTCACAGGAAAGCTTCAAATCATTGAAAGTTAGAGTCTCAGTCCTCTTGTATTTAAGTCGGCATTGTGCCTTTTGTATTAAATTCGGTTGCAATTTCTGTGTTTCATCGAGAATAAAAAGGTCTAAGGGATACTGTAAACCTGAAGTGAAGCATCGGAACTTAAAACTGGACTCAAAGGAGAGGTTCAAATTTTAGAAAGTTAGAGTGTCTGTCCTCTTGTACTTAAGTCGGCATTGTGCCTCTTGTATTGAAATCAGATGCAATTTCTGTGTTTCATCGTCAATAAGTAGGTCCAAGGTATACAGTAAACCTGAAGTGAAGCGTCGGAAACTAAACCTAAAATCACAGGAGAGCTTAAAATCATTGAAAGATAGAGTGTCAGTCCTCTTGTACTGAAGTCGGCATTCTGCCTTTTGTATTAAATTCGGATGCAATTTCTGTGTTTCATCGTCAATACGAAGGTCCAAGGGATAAGGTAAACCTGAAGTGAAGCATCGCAATCGAAAACTGGACTCACAGGAGAGGTTCAAATCATAGAAAGTTAGGGTGTCAGGCCTCTTGTCCTTAAGTCGGCATTGTGCCTTTTGTAGTAAATTCAGATGGAATTTCTGTCTTTCATTGTCAATAAGAAGGTCCAAGGGATACAGTAAACCTGAAGTGAAGCATCGGAATCTAAAACTGGACTAACAGGAGACGTTCAAATCATAGAAAGTTAGAGTGTCAGTCCTCTTGTACTTAAGTCGGTATTGTGCCTTTTGTGTTAAACTCGGATGAAATTTCTGTGTTTCATCGTCAATAAGAAGGTCCAAGGTATACAGTACACCTGAAGTGAAGCATCGGAATCTAAAACTGGACTCACAGGAGAGGTTAAAATCATAGAAAGAAAGAGTGTCAGTCCTCTTGTACTTAAGTCGGCATTGTGCCTTTTGTATTACATTTGGATGCAATTTCTGCGTTTCATCGTCAATAAGAAGGTCCAAGGGATACAGTAAACCTGAAGTGAAGCATCGGAATCTAAAACTGGACCCACAGGAGAGGTTCTAATCATAGAAAGTTAGGGTGTCAGGCCTCTTGTCCTTAAGTCGGCATTGTGCCTTTTGTATTAAATTCAGATGGAATTTCAGTGTTTCATCGTCAATAAGAAGGTCCAAGGGATACAGTAAACCTGAAGTGGAGCTCGGAACCTAAAACTGGACTCAAAGAGGAGGTTCAAATCATAGAATGTTAGAGTGTCAGTTCTCTTGTACTTAAGTCGGCATTGTGCCTTTTGTATTAAATTCGGTTGCAATTTCTCTTTTTCATCGTGAATAAAATGGTCTAAGGGATACAGTAAACCTGACGTGAAGCATCGGAAACTAAAACTGGACTCACAGGAGAAGTTCAAATAATAGAAAGTTAGAGTGTCAGGCCTCTTGTCCTTAAGTCGGCATTGTGCCTTTTGTGTTAAATTCAGGTGGAATTCCTGTCTTTCATCGTCAAGGAGAATGTCCAAGGGATACGGTAAACCTGAAGTGAAGCATTGCAATCGAAAACAGGACTCACAGGAAAGCTTCAAATCATTGAAAGTTAGAGTCTCAGTCCTCTTGTATTTAAGTCGGCATTGTGCCTTTTGTATTAAATTCGGTTGCAATTTCTGTGTTTCATCGAGAATAAAAAGGTCTAAGGGATACTGTAAACCTGAAGTGAAGCATCGGAACCTAAAACTGGACTCAAAGGAGAGGTTCAAATTTTAGAAAGTTAGAGTGTCTGTCCTCTTGTACTTAAGTCGGCATTGTGCCTCTTGTATTGAAATCAGATGCAATTTCTGTGTTTCATCGTCAATAAGTAGGTCCAAGGTATACAGTAAACCTGAAGTGAAGCGTCGGAAACTAAACCTAAAATCACAGGAGAGCTTAAAATCATTGAAAGATAGAGTGTCAGTCCTCTTGTACTGAAGTCGGCATTCTGCCTTTTGTATTAAATTCGGATGCAATTTCTGTGTTTCATCGTCAATACGAAGGTCCAAGGGATAAGGTAAACCTGAAGTGAAGCATCGCAATCGAAAACTGGACTCACAGGAGAGGTTCAAATCATAGAAAGTTAGGGTGTCAGGCCTCTTGTCCTTAAGTCGGCATTGTGCCTTTTGTAGTAAATTCAGATGGAATTTCTGTCTTTCATTGTCAATAAGAAGGTCCAAGGGATACAGTAAACCTGAAGTGAAGCATCGGAATCTAAAACTGGACTAACAGGAGACGTTCAAATCATAGAAAGTTAGAGTGTCAGTCCTCTTGTACTTAAGTCGGTATTGTGCCTTTTGTGTTAAACTCGGATGAAATTTCTGTGTTTCATCGTCAATAAGAAGGTCCAAGGTATACAGTACACCTGAAGTGAAGCATCGGAATCTAAAACTGGACTCACAGGAGAGGTTAAAATCATAGAAAGAAAGAGTGTCAGTCCTCTTGTACTTAAGTCGGCATTGTGCCTTTTGTATTACATTTGGATGCAATTTCTGCGTTTCATCGTCAATAAGAAGGTCCAAGGGATACAGTAAACCTGAAGTGAAGCATCGGAATCTAAAACTGGACCCACAGGAGAGGTTCTAATCATAGAAAGTTAGGGTGTCAGGCCTCTTGTCCTTAAGTCGGCATTGTGCCTTTTGTATTAAATTCAGATGGAATTTCAGTGTTTCATCGTCAATAAGAAGGTCCAAGGGATACAGTAAACCTGAAGTGGAGCTCGGAACCTAAAACTGGACTCAAAGAGGAGGTTCAAATCATAGAATGTTAGAGTGTCAGTTCTCTTGTACTTAAGTCGGCAATGTGCCTTTTGTATTAAATTCGGTTGCAATTTCTCTTTTTCATCGTGAATAAAAAGGTCTAAGGGATACAGTAAACCTGACGTGAAGCATCGGAAACTAAAACGGGACTCACAGGAGGGGTTCAAATCATAGAAAGTTAGAGTGTCAGTCCTCTAGTACTTAAGTTGGCATTGTGGCTTTTGTACTAAATGCGGATGCAATTTCTGTGTTTCATCGTCAATAAGAAGGTCCAAGGGATACAGTAAACCTGAAGTGAAGCATGGGAAACTAAAACTGGACTCACAGGAGAGGTTCAAATCATAGAAAGTTAGAGTGTCATTCCTCTTGTACTTAAGTCGGCATTGTGCATTTGTATTAATTTCGGATGAAATTTCCGTGTTTCATCGTCAATAAGAAGGCCCAAGGTATACAGTACACCTGAAGTGAAGCATCGGAATCTAAAACTGGACTCGCAGGAGGGATTCAAATCATAGAAAGTTAGAGTTTCAGTCCTCTTGTACTTATGTCGGCATTGTGCCTTTTGTATTAAATTCGGATGCAATTTCTGTGTTTCATCGCCAATAAGAAGGTCCAAGGTATACAGTAAACCTGAAGTGAAGCATCGGAAACTAAAACTGGACTCACAGGAGAGGTTCAAATCGTAGATAGTTAGAGTGTCAGTCCTCTTGTACTTAAGTCGGCATTGTGCCTTTTGTATTAAATTCGGTTGCAATTTCTCTTTTTCATCGTGAATAAAAAGGTCCAAGGTATACAGTAAACCTGAAGTGAAGCATCGGAAACTAAAACTGGACTCACAGGAGAGGTTCAAATCATAGATAGTTAGAGTGTCAGTCCTCTTGTACATAAGTCCGCATTGTGCTTTGTGTATTAAATTCGGATGAAATTTCTGTGTTTCATTGTCAATAAGAAGGTCCACGGTATACAGTACACCTGAAGTGAAGCATCGGAATCAGAAACTGGACTCACAGGAGGGGTTCAAATCATAGAAAGTTAGAGTGTCAGTCCTCTTGTACTTATGTCGGCATTGTGCCTTTTGTATTAAATTCGGATGCAATTTCTGTGTTTCATCGTCAATAAGAAGGTCCAAGTTATACAGTATACCTGAAGAAAAGCATCGGAATCTAAAACTGGACTCACAGGAGGGGTTGAAATCATAGAAAGTGAGAGTGTCAGTCCTCTTGTACTTAAGTCGGCATTGTGCCTTTTGTATTAAATTCGGATGCAATTTCTGTGGTTCATCGTCAATAAGAAGGTCCAAGTTATACAGTAAACCTGAAGTAAAGCATCGGAATCTAAAACTGGACTCACAGGAGGGGTTCAAATCATAGAAAGTGAGAGTGTCAGTCCTCTTGTACTTAAGTCGGCATTGTGCCTTTTGTATTAAATTTGGATGCAATTTCTGTGTTTCATCGTCAATAAGAAGGTCCAAGGGATACAGTAAACCTGAAGTGAAGCATCGGAAACTAAATCTGGACTCACAGGAGAGGTTCAAATCATAGAAAGTTAGAGGGTCAGGCCTCTTGTCCTTAAGTCGGCATTGTGCCTTTTGTATTAAGTTCAGATGGATTTTCAGTCTTTCATCGTCAATAAGAATGTCCAAGGGATACGGTAAACCTGAAGTGAAGCATTGGAATCGAAAACTGGACTCACAGGAGAGGTTCAAATCATAGAAAGTTAGAGTGTCAGTCCTCTTGTATTTAAGTCGGCATTGTGCCTTTTGTACTAAATTCGGTTGCAATTTCTGTGTTTCATCGTCTATAAGAGGGTCCAAGGGATAGAGTAAACCTGAAGTGAAGCATCGGAAACTAAGACTGGACTCACAGGAGAGGTTCAAATCAAAGAAAGTTAGAGTGTCAGTCCTCTTGTACTTAAGTCGGCATTGTGCCTTTTGTATTAAATTCAGATGCAATTTCTGTGTTTCATCGTCAATAAGAAGGTCCAAGTTATACAGTAAACATGAAGTAAAGCATCGGAATCTAAAACTGGACTCACAGGAGGGGTTCAAATCATAGAAAGTGAGAGTGTCAGTCCTCTTGTACTTAAGTCGGCATTGTGCCTTTTGTATTAAATTCGGATGCAATTTCTGTGTTTCATCGTCAATAAGAATGTCCAAGGGATACAGTAAACCTGAAGTGAAGCATCGGAAACTAAAACGGGACCCACAGGAGGGGTTCAAATCATAGAAAGTTAGAGTGTCAGTCCTCTAGTACTTAAGTTGGCATTGTGGCTTTTGTACTAAATGCGGATGCAATTTCTGTGTTTCATCGTCAATAAGAAGGCCCAAGGTATACAGTACACCAGAAGTGAAGCATCGGAATCTAAAACTGTACTCGCAAGAGGGGTTCAAATCATAGAAAGTTAGAGTTTCAGTCCTCTTGTATTTAAGTCGGCATTGTGCCTTTTGTATTAAATTCGGATGCAATTTCTGTGTTTCATCGTCAATAAGAAGGTCCAAGGTATACATTAAACCTGCAGTGAAGCATCGGAAACTAAAACTGGACACACAGGAGAGGTTCAAATCATAGATAGTTAGAGTGTCAGTCCTCTTGTACATAAGTCGGCATTGTGCCTCTTGTATTAAATTCGGATGCAGTTTCTGTGTTTCATCGTCAATAAGAAGGTCCATGGTATACAGTAAACCTCAAGTGAAGCAAAGGAAATTAAAACTGGACTCACAGGAGAAGTTCAAATAATAGAAAGTTAGAGTGTCAGTCCTCTTGTGCTTAAGTCGGCATTGTGCTTTTTGTATTAAATTCGGATGAAATTTCTGTTTTTCATTGTCAATAAGAAGGTCCAAGGTATACAGTACACCTGAAGTGAAGCATCGGAATCAGAAACTGGACTCACAGGAGGGGTTCAAATCATAGACAGTTACAGTGTCAGTCCTCTTGTACTTAAGTCGACATTGTGCCTTTTGTATTAAATTCGGATGCAATTTCTGTGTTTCATCGTCAATAAGAAGGTGCAAGGGATACAGTTAACCTGAAGTGAAGCATCGGAAACTAAAACTGGACTCACAGGAGAGGTTCAAATCATAGAAAGTTCGAGTGTCAGTCCTCTAGTACTTAAGTCGGCATTGTGCCTTTTGTATTAAATTCGGATGCAATTTCTGTTTTTCATCGTCAATAAGAAGGTCCAAGGGATACAGTAAACCTGAAGTGAAGCATCGGAAACAAAAACTGGCCTCACAAGAGAGGTTCAAATCATAGAAAGTTAGAGTGTCAGTCCTCTTGTACTTAAGTCGGCATTGTGCCTTTTGCATTAATCTCGGATGAAATTTCTGTGTTTCATCGTCAATAAGAAGGTCCAAGGTATACAGTACACCAGAAGTGAAGCATCGGAATCTTAAACTGGATTCACAGGAGAGGTTCAAATCATAGAAAGATAGATTAACAGTCCTCTTGTACTTAAGTCGGCATTGTGCATTTGTATCATATTCGGATGCAATTTCTGTGTTTCATCGTCAATAAGATGGTCCAAGTTATACAGTAAACCTGAAGTGAAGCATCGGAATCTAAAACTGGACTCACAGGAGGGGTTCAAATCATAGAAAGGGAGAGTGTCAGTCCTCTTGTACATAAGTCGGCATTGTGCCTTTGTATTAAATTCGGATGCAATTTCTGTGCTTCATCATCAATTAGAAAGTCCAAGTGATACAGTAAACCTGAAGTGAAGCATCGGAGTCTAAAACTGGACTCACAGGAGAGGTTCAAATCATAGAAAGTTAGAGTGTCAGGCCTCTTGTCCTTAAGTCGGCATTGTGCCTTTTGTGTTAAATTCAGGTGGAATTCCTGTCTTTCATCGTCAAGGAGAATGTCCAAGGGATACGGTAAACCTGAAGTGAAGCATTGCAATCGAAAACTGGACTCACAGGAAAGCTTCAAATCATTGAAAGTTAGAGTCTCAGTCCTCTTGTATTTAAGTCGGCATTGTGCCTTTTGTATTAAATTCGGTTGCAATTTCTGTGTTTCATCGAGAATAAAAAGGTCTAAAGGATACTGTAAACCTGAAGTGAAGCATCGGAACCTAAAACTGGACTCAAAGGAGAGGTTCAAATCATAGAAAGTTAGAGTGTCTGTCCTCTTGTACTTAAGTCGGCATTGTGCCGCTTGTATTGAATTCAGATGCAATTTCTGTGTTTCATCGTCAATAAGAAGGTCCAAGGTATACAGTAAACCTGAAGTGAAGCGTCGGAAACTAAACCTAAATTCACAGGAGAGCTTAAAATCATTGAAAGATAGAGTGTCAGTCCTCTTGTACTGAAGTCGGCATTGTGCCTTTTGTATTAAATTCGGATGCAATTTCTGTGTTTCATCGTCAATACGAAGGTCCAAGGGATAAGGTAAACCTGAAGTGAAGCATCGGAATCGAAAACTGGACTCACAGGAGAGGTTCAAATCATAGAAAGTTAGGGTGTCAGGCCTCTTGTCCTTAAGTCGGCATTGTGCCTTTTGTAGTAAATTCAGATGGAATTTCTGTCTTTCATCGTCAATAAGAAGGTCCAAGGGATACAGTAAACCTGAAGTGAAGCATCGGAATCTAAAACTGGACTCACAGGAGACGTTCAAATCATAGAAAGTTAGAGTGTCAGTCCTCTTGTACTTAAGTCGGTATTGTGCCTTTTGTATTACATTCGGATGCAATTTCTGTGCTACATCGTCAATAAGAAGGTCCAAGGTATATAGTAAACCTGAAGTGAAGCATCGGAATCTAAAACTGGCCACACAGGAGGGGTTTAAATCAAAGAAAGTTAGAGTGTGAGTCATCTTGCACTTACGTCGGCATTGTGCCTTTTGTGTTAAATTCGGATGAAATTTCTGTGTTTCATCGTCAATAAGAAGGTCCAAGGTATACAGTACACCTGAAGTGAAGCATCGGAATCTAAAACTGGACTCACAGGAGAGGTTCAAATCATAGAAAGAAAGAGTGTCAGTCCTCTTGTACTTAAGTCGGCATTGTGCCTTTTGTATTACATTTGGATGCAATTTCTGCGTTTCATCGTCAATAAGAAGGTCCAAGGGATACAGTAAACCTGAAGTGAAGCATCGGAATCTAAAACTGGACTCACAGGAGAGGTTCTAATCATAGAAAGTTAGGGTGTCAGGCCTCTTGTCCTTAAGTCGGCATTGTGCCTTTTGTATTAAATTCAGATGGAATTTCAGTGTTTCATCGTCAATAAGAAGGTCCAAGGGATACAGTAAACCTGAAGTGGAGCATCGGAACCTAAAACTGGACTCAAAGTGGAGGTTCAAATCGTAGAAAGTTAGAGTGTCAGTCCTCTTGTACTTAAGTCGGCATTGTGGCTTTTGTATTAAATGCGGATGCAATTTCTGTGTTACATCGTCAATAAGAAGGTCCAAGGGATACAGTAAACCTGAAGTGAAGCATCGGAAACTAAAACTGGACTCACAGGAGAGGTTCAAATCATAGAAAGTTAGAGTGTCAGTCCTCTTGTACTTAAGTCGGCATTGTGCATTTGTATTAAATTCGGATGCAATATCTGTGTTTCATCGTCAATAAGAAGGTCAAAGGGATACAGTAAACCTGAAGTGAAGCATCGGAATCGAAAACTGGACTCACAGGAGAGGTTCAAATCATAGAAAGTTAGAGTGTCAGTCCTCTTGTACATAAGTAGGCACTGAGCTTTTGTATTAAATTCGGATGCAATTTCTATGCTTCATCATCAATGAGAAGGTCCAAGGGATACAGTATACCTGAAGTGAAGCATCGGAATCTAAAACTGGATTCACAGGAGAGGTTCAAATCATAGAAAGAAAGAGTTTCAGTCCTCTTGTACTTAAGTCGGCATTGTGACTTTTGTATTAAATTCGGATGCAATTTCTGTGTTTCATCGTCAATAAGAAGGTCCAAGGTATACAGTAAACCTGAAGTGAAGCATCGGAAACTAAACCTGGACTCACAGGAGAGTTTCAAATCATAGAAAGTTAGAGTGTCAGTCCTCTTGTACTTATGTCGGCATCGTGCATTTGTATTAAATTCGGATGAAATTTCTGTGTTTCATCGTCAATAAGAAGGTCCAAGGTATACAGTACACCTGAAGTGAAGCATCGGAATCTAAAACTGGACTCACAGGAGAGGTTCAAATCATAGAAAGTTAGAGTGTCAGTCCTCTTGTACTTAAGTCGGCATTGTGCCTTTTGTATTAAATTCGGATGCAATTTCTGTGTTTCATCGTCAATAAGAAGGTCCAAGGGATACAGTAAACCTGAAGTGAAGCATCGGAAACTTAAACTGGACTCTCAGGAGAGGTTCAAATTATAGAAGGTTAGAGTATCAGTCCTCTTGTACTTAAGTTGGCATTGTGCCTTTTGTATTAAATTCGGATGCAATTTCTGTGTTTCATCGTCAATAAGAAGGTCCAAGGGATACAGTATGCCTGAAGTGAAGCATCGGAAACTGAAACTGGACTCACAGGAGAGGTTCAAATCATAGAAAGTTAGAGTGTCAGTCCTCTTGTACTTAAGTCGGCATTGTGCATTTGTATTAAATTCGGATGAAATTTCTGTGTTTAATCGTCAATAAGAAGGTCCAAGGTATACAGTAAACCTGAAGTGAAGCATAGGAATCTAAAACTGGACTCGCAGGATGGGTTCAAATCATAGGAAGTTAGAGTTTCAGTCCTCTTGTACTTAAGTCGGCATTGTGCCTTTTGTATTAAATTCGGATGCAATTTCTGTTTTTCATCGTCAATAAGAAGGTCCAAGGGATACAGTAAACCTGAAGTGAAGCATCGGAAACAAAAACTGGCCTCACAAGAGAGGTTCAAATCATAGAAAGTTAGAGTGTCAGTCCTCTTGTACTTAAGTCGGCATTGTGCCTTTTGCATAAAATTCGGATGAAATTTCTGTGTTTCATCGTAAATAAGAAGGTCCAAGGTATACAGTACACCTGAAGTGAAGCATCGGATTCTTAAACTGGATTCACAGGAGAGGTTCAAATCATAGAAAGATAGATTAACAGTCCTCTTGTACTTAAGTCGGCATTGTGCATTTGTATTATATTCGGATGCAATTTCTGTGTTTCATCGTCAATAAGATGGTCCAAGTTATACAGTAAACCTGAAGTGAAGCATCGGAATCTAAAACTGGACTCACAGGAGGGGTTCAAATCATAGAAAGGGAGAGTGTCAGTCCTCTTGTACATAAGTCGGCATTGTGCCTTTGTATTAATTTCGGATGCAATTTCTGTGCTTCATCATCAATTAGAAAGTCCAAGTGATACAGTAAACCTGAAGTGAAGCATCGGAGTCTAAAACTGGACTCACAGGAGAGGTTCAAATCATAGAAAGTTAGAGTGTCAGGCCTCTTGTCCTTAAGTCGGCATTGTGCCTTTTGTGTTAAATTCAGGTGGAATTCCTGTCTTTCATCGTCAAGGAGAATGTCCAAGGGATACGGTAAACCTGAAGTGAAGCATTGCAATCGAAAACTGGACTCACAGGAAAGCTTCAAATCATTGAAAGTTAGAGTCTCAGTCCTCTTGTATTTAAGTCGGCATTGTGCCTTTTGTATTAAATTCGGTTGCAATTTCTGTGTTTCATCGTCAATAAGAAGGTCCAAGGTATACAGTAAACCTGAAGTGAAGCGTCGGAAACTAAACCTAAAATCACAGGAGAGCTTAAAATCATTGAAAGATAGAGTGTCAGTCCTCTTGTACTGAAGTCGGCATTGTGCCTTTTGTATTAAATTCGGATGCAATTTCTGTGTTTCATCGTCAATACGAAGGTCCAAGGGATAAGGTAAACCTGAAGTGAAGCATCGGAATCGAAAACTGGACTCAAAGAGGAGGTTCAAATCATAGAAAGTTAGAGTGTCAGTCCTCTTGTACTTAAGTCGGCATTGTGCCTTTTGTATTAAATTCAGATGCAATTTCTGTGTTTCATCGTCAATAAGAAGGTCCAAGGTATACAGTAAACATGAAGTGAAGCGTCGGAAACTAAACCTAAATTCACAGGAGAGTTTCAAATCATAGAAAGTTAGAGTGTCAGTTCTCTTGTACTTAAGTCGGCATTGTGCCTTTTGTATTAAATTCGGTTGCAATTTCTCTTTTTCATCGTGAATAAAAAGGTCTAAGGATACAGTAAACCTGACGTGAAGCATTGGAAACTAAAACGGGACTCACAGGAGGGGTTCAAATCATAGAAAGTTAGAGTGTCAGTCCTCTAGTACTTAAGTTGGCATTGTGGCTTTTGTACTAAATGCGGATGCAATTTCTGTGTTTCATCGTCAATAAGAAGGTCCAAGGGATACAGTAAACCTGAAGTGAAGCATGGGAAACTAAAACTGGACTCACAGGAGAGGTTCAAATCATAGAAAGTTAGAGTGTCATTCCTTTTGTACTTAAGTCGGCATTGTGCATTTGTATTAATTTCGGATGAAATTTCCGTGTTTCATCGTCAATAAGAAGGCCCAAGGTATACAGTACACCTGAAGTGAAGCATCGGAATCTAAAACTGGACTCGCAGGAGGGATTCAAATCATAGAAAGTTAGAGTTTCAGTCCTCTTGTACTTATGTCGGCATTGTGCCTTTTGTATTAAATTCGGATGCAATTTCTGTGTTTCATCGCCAATAAGAAGGTCCAAGGTATACAGTAAACCTGAAGTGAAGCATCGGAAACTAAAACTGGACTCACAGGAGAGGTTCAAATCATAGATAGTTAGAGTGTCAGTCCTCTTGTACATAAGTCGGCATTGTGCCTTTTGTATTAAATTCGGATGCAATTTCTGTGTTTCATCGTCAATAAGAAGGTCCATGGTATACAGTAAACCTCAAGTGAAGCAGAGGAAACTAAAACTGGACTCACAGGCGAAAGTTCAAATAATAGAAAGTTAGAGTGTCAGTCCTCTTGTACTTAAGTCCGCATTGTGCTTTGTGTATTAAATTCGGATGAAATTTCTGTGTTTCATTGTCAATAAGAAGGTCCACGGTATACAGTACACCTGAAGTGAAGCATCGGAATCAGAAACTGGACTCACAGGAGGGGTTCAAATCATAGAAAGTTAGAGTGTCAGTCCTCTTGTACTTATGTCGGCATTGTGCCTTTTGTATTAAATTCGGATGCAATTTCTGTGTTTCATCGTCAATAAGAAGGTCCAAGTTATACAGTATACCTGAAGAAAAGCATCGGAATCTAAAACTGGACTCACAGGAGGGGTTGAAATCATAGAAAGTGAGAGTGTCAGTCCTCTTGTACTTAAGTCGGCATTGTGCCTTTTGTATTAAATTCGGATGCAATTTCTGTGGTTCATCGTCAATAAGAAGGTCCAAGTTATACAGTAAACCTGAAGTAAAGCATCGGAATCTAAAACTGGACTCACAGGAGGGGTTCAAATCATAGAAAGTGAGAGTGTCAGTCCTCTTGTACTTAAGTCGGCATTGTGCCTTTTGTATTAAATTTGGATGCAATTTCTGTGTTTCATCGTCAATAAGAAGGTCCAAGGGATACAGTAAACCTGAAGTGAAGCATCGGAAACTAAATCTGGACTCACAGGAGAGGTTCAAATCATAGAAAGTTAGAGGGTCAGGCCTCTTGTCCTTAAGTCGGCATTGTGCCTTTTGTATTAAGTTCAGATGGATTTTCAGTCTTTCATCGTCAATAAGAATGTCCAAGGGATACGGTAAACCTGAAGTGAAGCATTGGAATCGAAATCTGGACTCACAGGTGAGGTTCAAATCATAGAAAGTTAGAGTGTCAGTCCTCTTGTATTTAAGTCGGCATTGTGCCTTTTGTACTAAATTCGGTTGCAATTTCTGTGTTTCATCGTCTATAAGAAGGTCCAAGGGATAGAGTAAACCTGAAGTGAAGCATCGGAAACTAAGACTGGACTCACAGGAGAGGTTCAAATCATAGAAAGTTAGTGTGTCAGTCCTCTTGTACTTAAGTCGGCATTGTGCCTTTTGTATCAAATTCAGATGCAATTTCTGTGTTTCATCGTCAATAAGAAGGTCCAAGTTATACAGTAAACATGAAGTAAAGCATCGGAATCTAAAACTGGACTCACAGGAGGGGTTCAAATCATAGAAAGTGAGAGTGTCAGTCCTCTTGTACTTAAGTCGGCATTGTGCCTTTTGTATTAAATTCGGATGCAATTTCTGTGTTTCATCGTCAATAAGAATGTCCAAGGGATACAGTAAACCTGAAGTGAAGCATCGGAATCTAAAACGGGTCCCACTGGAGGGGTTCAAATCATAGAAAGTTAGAGTGTCAGTCCTCTAGTACTTAAGTTGGCATTGTGGCTTTTGTACTAAATGCGGATGCAATTTCTGTGTTTCATCGTCAATAAGAAGGCCCAACGTATACAGTACACCAGAAGTGAAGCATCGGAATCTAAAACTGTACTCGCAAGAGGGGTTCAAATCATAGAAAGTTAGAGTTTCAGTCCTCTTGTATTTAAGTCGGCATTGTGCCTTTTGTATTAAATTCGGATGCAATTTCTGCGTTTCATCGTCAATAAGAAGGTCCAAGGTATACATTAAACCTGAAGTGAAGCATCGGAAACTAAAACTGGACACACAGGAGAGGTTCAAATCATAGATAGTTAGAGTGTCAGTCCTCTTGTACATAAGTCGGCATTGTGCCTCTTGTATTAAATTCGGATGCAGTTTCTGTGTTTCATCGTCAATAAGAAGGTCGATGGTATACAGTAAACCTCAAGTGAAGCAAAGGAAACTAAAACTGGACTCACAGGAGAAGTTCAAATAATAGAAAATTAGAGTGTCAGTCCTCTTGTACTTAAGTCGGCATTGTGCTTTTTGTATTAAATTCGGATGAAATTTCTGTGTTTCTTTGTCAATAAGAAGGTCCACGGTATACAGTACACCTGAAGTGAAGCATCGGAATCAGAAACTGGACTCACAGGACGGGTTCAAAACATAGAAAGTTAGACTGTCAGTCCACTTGTACTTAAGTCGGCATTGTGCGTTTTGTATTAAATTCGGATGCAATTTCTGTGTTTCATCGTCAATAAGAAGGTCCAAGTTATACAGTAAACCTGAAGTGAAGCATCGGAAACTAAAACTGGACTCACAGGAGAGGTTCAAATCATAGAAAGTTAGAGTGTCAGTCCTCTTGTACTTAAGTCGGCAATGTGCTTTTTGTATTAAATTCGGATGAAATTTCTGTGTTTCATTGTCAATAAGAAGGTCCAAGGTATACAGTACACCTGAAGTGAAGCATCGGAATCAGAAACTGGACTCACAGGAGGGTTCAAATCATAGAAAGTTAGAGTGTCAGTCCTCTTGTACTTAAGTCGGCATTGTGCCTTTTGTATTAAATTCGGATGCAATTTCTGTATTTCATCGTCAATAAGAAGGTCCAAGGGATACAGTAAACCTGAAGTGAAGCATCGAAACTAAACCTGGACTCACAGGAGAGGTTCAAATCATAGAAAGTTCGAGTGTCAGTCCTCTAGTACTTATGTCGGCATTGTGCCTTTTGTATTAAATTCGGATGCAATTACTGTGTTTCATCGTCAATAAGAAGTTCCAAGGGATACAGTAAACCTGAAGTGAAGCATCGGAAACTAAAACTGGACTCACAGGAGAGGTTCAAATCATAGAAAGTTAGAATGTCAGTCCTCTTGTACTTAATTCGACATTGTGCCTTTTGCATTAAATTCGGATGAAATTTCTGTGTTTCATCGGCAATAAGAAGGTCCAATTTATACAGTACACCTGAAGTGAAGCATCGGAATCCTAAACTGGACTCACAGGAGAGGTTCAAATCATAGAAAGATAGATTAACAGTCCTCTTGTACTTAAGTCGGCATTGTTCATTTGTATCAAATTCGGATGCAATTTCTGTGCTTCATCGTCAATAATAAGGTCCAAGGATACAGTAAACCTGAAGTGAAGCATCTAAGACAAAAACTTGACTCACAGGAGAGGTTCAAATCATAGAACGGTAGAGTATCAGTCCTCTTGTACTTAAGTCGGCATTGTGCCTTTTGTATTAAATACGGATGCAGTACCTGAATTTCATCGTCAATAAGAAGGTCCAAGGTATACTGTAAACCTGAAGTGAAGCATCGGAAACTAAAACTGGACTCACAGGAGAGGTTCAAATCATAGAAAGTTAGACTGTCAATCCTCTTCTACTTAAGTCGGCATTGTGCCGTTTGTATTAAATTCGGATGAAATTTCTGTGTTTCATCGTCAATAAGAGGGTCCAAGGTATACTGTAAACCTGAAGTGAAGCATCGGAATCTAAGACTGGACTCACTGGAGAGGTTGAAATCAAAGAAAGATAGCGTGTCTGTCCTCTTGACCTTAAGTCGGCATTGTGCCTTTTGTATTAAATTCGGATGCAATTTCTGTGTTTCATCGTCAATAAGAAGGTCCAAGGGATACAGTAAACATTAAGTGAAGCATCGGAATCGTAAACTGGACTCACAGGAGAGGTTCAAATCATAGAAAGGGAGAGTGTCAGTCCTCTTGTACTTAAGTCGGCATTGTGCCTCTTGTATTAAATTCAGATGCAATTTCTATGTTTCATCGTCAATAAGAAGGTCCAAGTTATACAGTAAACCTGAAGTGAAGCATCGGAATCTGGAACTGGACTCACAGGAGGGGTTCAAATCATAGAAAGTGAGAGTGTCAGTCCTCTTGTACTTAAGTCGGCATTGTGCCTTTTGTATAAATTCTGATGCAATTTCTGTGTTTCAAGGTCAATAAGAAGGTCCAAGGGATATAGTAAACCTGAACTGAAGCATCGGAAACTAAAACTGGACTCACAGGAGAGTTTCAAATCGTAGAAATTTAGTATTTCAGTCCTCTTGTACTTAAGTCGCCATTGTGCCTTTTGCATTAAATTCGGATGCAATTTCTGTGTTTCATCGTCAATAAGAAGGTCCAAGGTATACAGTAAACCTGAAGTGAAGCGTCGGAAACTAAACCTAAACTCACAGGATTGTTTAAAATCATAGAAAGTTAGAGTGTCAGTCCTCTTGTACTTAGGTCGGCATTGTGCCTTCTGTATTAAATTCGGATGCAATTTCTGTGTTTCATCGTCAATAAGAATGTCCAAGGGATAAGGTAAACCTGAAGTGAAGCATCGGAATCGAAAACTGGACTCACAGGAGAGGTTGAAATCATAGAAAGTTAGGGTGTCAGGCCACTTGTCCTTAAGTCGGCATTGTGCCTTTTGTATTAAATTCAGATGGAATTTCTGTCCTTCATCGTCAATAAGAAGGTCCAAGGGATACAGTAAACCAGAAGTGAAGCATCGGAATCTAAAACTGGACTCACAGGAGACGTTCAAATAATAGAAAGTTAGAGTGTCAGTCCTCTTGTACTTAAGTCGGCATTGTGCCTTTTGTATTACATTCGGATGCTATTTCTGTGCTACATCGTCAATAAGAAGGTCCAAGGTATAAAGTAAACCTGAAGTGAAGCATCGGAATCTAAAACTGGACACACAGGAGAGATTTAAATCATAGAAAGTTAGAAAGTGGGTCATCTTGTAGTTAAGTCGGCATTGTGCCTTTTGTGTTAAATTCGGATGAAATTTCTGTGTTTCATCGTCAATAAGAAGGTCCAAGGTATACAGTACAACTGAAGTGAAGCATCGGAATCTAAAACTGGACTCACAGGAGAGATTCAAATCATAGAAAGTTAAAATGTCAGTCCTCTTTTATTTATGTCGGAATTGTGCCTTTTGTATTAAATTCGGTTGCAATTTCTGTGTTTCATCGTCAATAAAAAGGTCCAAGGGATACAGTAAACCTGAAGTGAAGCATCGGAACCTAAAACTGGACTCAAAGGAGAGGTTCAAATCATAGAAAGTTAGAGTGTCAGTCCTCTTGTACTTAAGTTGGCATTGTGCCTTTTGTATTAAATTCAGATGCAATTTCTGTGTTTCATCGCCAATAAGAAGGTCCAAGGTATACAGTAAACCTGAAGTGAAGCGTCGGAAACTAAACCTAAACCCACAGGAGAGTTTCAAATCATAGAAAGTTAGAGTGTCAGTAATCTTGTACTTAAGTCGGCATTGTGCCTTTTGTATTAAATTTGGATGCAATGTCTGTGTTTCATCGTCAATAAGAAGGTCCAAGGGATACAGTAAACCAGAAGTGAAGCATCGGAAACTAAATCTGGACTCACAGGAGAGGTTCAAATCTAAGAAAGTTAGAGTGTCAGTCCTCTTGTACTTAAGTCGGCATTGTGCCTTTTGCATTAAATTCAGATGGAAGTTCTATGTTTCATCGTCAATAAGAAAGTCCAAGGTATACAGTAAACCTGACGTGAAGCATCGGAAACTAAATCTGGACTCACAGGAGAGGTTCAAATCATAGAAAGTTAGAGGGTCAGGCCTCTTGTCCTTAAGTCGGCATTGTGCCTTTTGTATTAAGTTCAAATGGATTTTCAGTCCTTCATCGTCAATAAGAATGTCCAAGGGATACGGTAAACCTGAAGTGAAGCATTGGAATCGAAAACTGGACTCACAGGGGAGGTTCAAATCATAGAAAGTTAGAGTGTCAGTCCTCTTGTATTTAAATCGGCATTGTGCCTTTTGTACTAAATTCGGTTGCAATTTCTGTGTTTCATCGTCTATAAGAAGGTCCAAGGGATAGAGTAAACCTGAAGTGAAGCATCGGAAACTAAGACTGGACTCACAGGAGAGGTTCAAATCATAGAAAGTTAGAGTGTCAGTCCTCTTGTACTTAAGTCGGCATTGTGCCTTTTGTATTAAATTCAGATGCAATTTCTGTGTTTCATCGTCAATAAGAAGGTCCAAGTTATACAGTAAACATGAAGTAAAGCATCGGAATCTAAAACTGGACTCACAGGAGGGGTTCAAATCATAGAAAGTGAAAGTGTCAGTCCTCTTGTACTTAAGTCGGCATTGTGCCTTTTGTATTACATTCGGATGCAATTTCTGTGTTTCATCGTCAATAAGAATGTGCAAGGGATACAGTAAACCTGAAGTGAAGCATCGGAAACTAAAACGGGACCCACAGGAGGTGTTCAAATCATAGAAAGTTAGAGTGTCAGTCCTGTAGTACTTAAGTTGGCATTGTGGCTTTTGTACTAAATGCGGATGCAATTTCTGTGTTTCATGGTCAATAAGAAGGTCCAAGGGATACAGAAAACCTGAAGTGAAGCATGGGAAACTAAAACTGGACTCACAGGAGAGGTTCAAATCATAGAAAGTTAGAGTGTCAGTCCTCTTGTACTTAAGTCGGCATTGTGCATTTGTATTAAATTCGGATGAAATTTCTGTGATTCATCGTCAATAAGAAGGCCCAAGGTATACAGTACACCAGAAGTGAAGCATCGGAATCTAAAACTGTACTCGCAGGAGGGGTTCAAATAATAGAAAGTTAGAGTTTCAGTCCTCTTGTACTTAAGTCGGCATTGTGCCTTTTGTATTAAATTCGGATGCAATTTCTGTGTTTCATCGTCAATAAGAAGGTCCAAGGTATACATTAAACCTGAAGTCAAGCATCGGAAACTAAAACTGGACTCACTGGAGAGGTTCAAATCATAGATAGTTAGAGTGTCAGTCCTCTTGTACATAAGTCGGCATTGTGCCTTTTGTATTAAATTCGGATGCAATTTCTGTGTTTCATCGTCAATAAGAAGGTCCATGGCATACAGTAAACCTCAAGGGAAGCAAAGGAAACTAAAACTGGACTCACAGGAGAAGTTCAAATAATAGAATATTAGAGTGTCAGTCCTCTTGTACTTAAGTCGGCATTGTGCTTTTTGTATTAAATTCGGATGAAATTTCTGTGTTTCATTGTCAATAAGAAGGTCCAAGGGGTACAGTACACCTGAAGTGAAGCATCGGAATCAGAAACTGGACTCACAGGAGGGGTTCAAATCATAGAAAGTTAGAGTGTCAGTCCTCTTGTACTTAAGTCGGCATTGTGCCTTTTGTATTAAATTCGGATGCAATTTCTGTGTTTCATCGTCAATAAGAAGGTCCAAGTTATACAGTAAACCTGAAGTGAAGCATCGGAACTTAAAACTGGACTCACAGGAGAGGTTCAAATCATAGAAAGTTAGAGTGTCAGTCCTCTTGTACTTAAGTCGGCAATGTGCTTTTTGTATTAAATTCGGATGAAATTTCTGTGTTTCATTGTCAATAAGAAGGTCCAAGGTATACAGTACACCTGAAGTGAAGCATCGGAATCAGAAACTGGACTCACATTAGGGTTCAAATCATAGAAAGTTAGAGTGTCAGTCCTCTTGTACTTAAGTCGGCATTGTGCCTTTTGTATTAAATTCGGATGCAATTTCTGTATTTCATCGTCAATAAGAAGGTCCAAGGGATACAGTAAACCTGAAGTGAAGCATCGAAACTAAACCTGGACTCACAGGAGAGGTTCAAATCATAGAAAGTTCGAGTGTCAGTCCTCTAGTACTTATGTCGGCATTGTGCCTTTTGTATTAAATTCGGATCCAATTTCTGTGTTTCATCGTCAATAAGAAGTTCCAAGGGATACAGTAAACCTGAAGTGAAGCATCGGAAACTAAAACTGGACTCACAGGAGAGGTTCAAATCATAGAAAGTTAGAATGTCAGTCCTCTTGTACTTAAGTCGACATTGTGCCTTTTGCATTAAATTCGGATGAAATTTCTGTGTTTCATCGGCAATAAGAAGGTCCAAGGTATACAGTACACCTGAAGTGAAGCATCGGAATCCTAAACTGGACTCACAGGAGAGGTTCAAATCATAGAAAGATAGATTAACAGTCCTCTTGTACTTAAGTCGGCATTGTGCCTTTTGTATTAAATTCGGATGCAATTTCTGTGTTTCATCGTCAATAAGAAGGTCCAAGTTATACAGTAAACCAGAAGTGAAGCATCGGAATCTAAAACTGGACTCAGAGGCGGGGTTCAAATCATAGAAAGGGAGAGTGTCAGTCCTCTTGTACTTAAGTCGGCATTGTGCTTTTTGTACTAAATTCGGATGCAATTTCTGTGTTTCATCGTCAATAAGAGGGTCCAAGGTATACTGTAAACCTGAAGTGAAGCATCGGAATCTAAGACTGGACTCACTGGAGAGGTTGAAATCAAAGAAAGATAGCGTTTCTGTCCTCTTGTACTTAAGTCGGCATTGTGCCTTTTTTATTAAATTCGGATGCAATTTCTGTGTTTCATCGTCAATAAGAAGGTCCAAGGGATACAGTAAACATTAAGTGAAGCATCGGAATCTAAAACTGGACTCACAGGAGGGGTTCAAATCATAGAAAGTGAGAGTGTCAGTCCTCTTGTACTTAAGTCGGCATTGTGCCTTTTGTATAAATTCTGATGCAATTTCTGTGTTTCAAGGTCAATAAGAAGGTGCAAGGGATATAGTAAACCTGAACTGAAGCATCGGAAACTAAAACTGGACTCACAGGAGAGGTACAAATCATAGAAAGTTAGAATGTCAGTCCTCTAGAACTTAAGTCGGCATTGTGCCTTTAGTATTAAATTCGGATGAAATATCTATGTTTCATCGTCAATAAGAAGGTCACAGGGATACAGTAAAACTGAAGTGGAGCATCGGAAACTAAAACTGGACTCACAGGAGAGTTTCAAATCGTAGAAATTTAGTGTTTCGTCCTCTTGTACTTAAGTCGGCATTGTGCCTTTTGCATTAAATTCGGATGCAATTTCTGTGTTTCATCGTCAATAAGAAGGTCCAAGGTATACAGTAAACCTGAAGTGAAGCGTCGGAAACTAAACCTAAACTCACAGGATTGTTTAAAATCATAGAAAGTTAGAGTGTCAGTCCTCTTGTACTTAAGTCGGCATTGTGCCTTTTGTATTAAATTCGGATGCAATTTCTGTGTTTCATCGTCAATAAGAATGTCCAAGGGATAAGGTAAACCTGAAGTGAAGCATCGGAATCGAAAACTGGACTCACAGGAGAGGTTGAAATCATAGAAAGTTAGGGTGTCAGGCCTCTTGTCCTTAAGTCGGCATTGTGCCTTTTGTATTAAATTCAGATGGAATATCTGTCCTTCATCGTCAATAAGAAGGTCCAAGGGATACAGTAAACCAGAAGTGAAGCATCGGAATCTAAAACTGGACTCACAGGAGACGTTCAAATAATAGAAAGTTAGAGTGTCAGTCCTCTTGTACTTAAGTCGGCATTGTGCCTTTTGTATTACATTCGGATGCTATTTCTGTGCTACATCGTCAATAAGAAGGTCCAAGGTATAAAGTAAACCTGAAGTGAAGCATCGGAATCTAAAACTGGACACACAGGAGAGGTTTAAATCATAGAAAGTTAGAGAGTGGGTCATCTTGTACTTAAGTCGGCATTGTGCCTTTTGTGTTAAATTCGGATGAAATTTCTGTGTTTCATCGTCAATAAGAAGGTCCAAGGTATACAGTACAACTGAAGTGAAGCATCGGAACCTAAAACTGGACTCAAAGGAGAGGTTCAAATCACAGAAAGTTAGAGTGTCAGTCCTCTTGTACTTAAGTCGGCATTTTGCCTTTTGTATTAAATTCAGATGCAATTTCTGTGTTTCATCGCCAATAAGAAGGTCCAAGGTATACAGTAAACCTGAAGTGAAGCGTCGGAAACTAAACCTAAACCCACAGGATAGTTTCAAATCATAGAAAGTTAGAGTGTCAGTAATCTTGTACTTAAGTCGGCATTGTGCCTTTTGTATTAAATTTGGATGCAATGTCTGTGTTTCATCGTCAATAAGAAGGTCCAAGGGATACAGTAAACCAGAAGTGAAGCATCGGAAACTAAATCTGGACTCACAGGAGAGGTTCAAATCATAGAAAGTTAGAGTGTCAGTCCTCTTGTACTTAAGTCGGCATTGTGCCTTTTGCATTAAATTCAGATGGAAGTTCTATGTTTCATCGTCAATAAAAAAGTCCAAGGTATACAGTAAACCTGAAGTGAAGCATCGGAGTCTAAAACTGGACCCACAGGAGAGGTTCAAATCATAGAAAGTTAGAGTGTCAGGCCTCTTGTCCTGAAGTCGGCATTGTGCCTTTTGTATTAAATTCATATGGAATTTCTGTCTTTCATCGTCAATAAGAATGTCCAAGGGGTACGGTAAACCTGAAGTGAAGCATTGGAATCGAAAACTGGACTTACAGGAGAGGTTCAAATCATAGAAAGTTGGAGTGTCAGTCCTCTTGTATTTAAGTCGGCATTGTGCCTTTAGTACTAAAATCGGTTGCAATTTCTGTGTTTCATCGTCAATAAGAAGGTCCAAGGGATACAGTAAACCTGAAGCGAAGCATCGGAACCTAAAACTGGACTCAAAGGAGAGGTTCAAATCATAGAAAGTTAGAGTGTCAGTCCTCTTGTACATAAGTCGGCATTGTGCCTTTTGTATTAAATTCAGATGCAATTTCTGTGTTTAATCGTCCATAAGAAGCTACAAGTTATACAGTAAACCTGAAGTAAAGCATCGGAATCTGAAACTGGACTCACAGGAGGGGTCCAAAACATAGAAAGTGAGAGTGTCAGTCCTCTTGTACTTAAGTCGGCATTGTGACATTTGTATTAAATTCGGATGCAATTTCTGTGTTTCATCGTCGATAAGAAGGTAAAAGGGATACAGTAAACCTGAAGTGAAGCATCGGAATCTAAAACTGGACTCACAGGAGAGGTTCTAATCATAGAAAGTTAGGGTGTCAGGCCTCTTGTCCTTAAGTTGGCATTGTGCCTTTTGTATTAAATTCAGATGGAGTTTCTGTCTTTCATCGTCAATAAGAAGTTCCAAGGGATACAGTTAACCTGAAGTGAAGCATTGGAATCGAAAACTAAACTCACAGGAGAGGTTCAAATAATAGAAAGTTAAAATGTCAGTCCTCTTGTATTTAAGTCGGCATTGTGCCTTTTGTACTAAATTCGGTTGCAATTTCTGTGTTTTATCGTCAATAAGAAGGTCCAAGTGTTTCATCGTCAATAAGAAGGTCCAAGCTGTACAGTAAACCTGAAGTGAAGCGTCGGATACTAAACCCAAACTCACAGGAGCGTTTCAAACCATAGAAAGTTAGAGTGTCAGTCCTCTTGCACTTAAGTCGGCTTTGTGCCTTTTGTATTAAATTCAGATGGATTTTCTGTGTTCCATCGTCTATAAGGAGGTCCAAGGAATACACTAAACCTGAAGTAAAGCATCGGAATCGATACTGGACTCACAGGAGTGGTTCAAATTATAGAAAGTAAGAGTGTCAGTCCTCTTGTACTTAAGTCGGCATTGTGCCTTTCGTATTAAATTAGGATGCAATTTCTGTTTTTCATCGACAAAAAGAAGGTCCAAGGGATACACTAAACCTGATGGGAAGCATCGGAATCGATACTGGACTCACAGGAGTGGTACAAATTATAGAAAGTAAGAGTGTCAGTCTTCTTGTACTTAAGTCGGCATTGTGCCTTTTGTATTAAATTCAGATGGAATTTCTGTGTTTCATTGTCAATAAGAATGTCCAAGGGATATAGTAAAGCTGAAGTGCAACATAGGAACCTAAAAGTGGACTCACAGGAGATGTTCAAATCATAGAAAGTTAGAGTGTCAGTCCTCTTGTACTTATGTCGGCATTGAATCCTTTGTATTAATTTCGGATGCAATTTCTGTAGTTCATCGTCAATAAGAAGGTCCAAGGGATACAGTAAACCTGAAGTGAAGCATCGGAATCTAAAACTGGACTCACAGGAGAGGTTCAAATCATAGAAGGAAAGAGTGTCAGTCCTCTTGTACTTAAGTCGGCATTGTGCCTTTTGTATTAAATTCGGATGCAATTTCTGTGTTTCATCGTCAATAAGAAGGTCCAAGGGATACAGTAAATCTGAAGTGAAGCATCGGAATCTAAAACTGGACTCACAGGAGAGGTTCAAATCATAGAAAGTTAGAGTGTTAGTCCTCTTGTACTTAAGACGGCATTGTGCCTTTTGTATTAAATTCGGATGCAATTTCGGTGATTCATCGACACTAAGTAGGTCCAAGGGATACAGTAAACCTGAAGTGAAGCATCGGAATCAAAAACTGGACTCACAGGAGAGGTTCAAATCATAGAAGGAAAGAGTGTCAGTCCTCTTGTACTTAAGTCGGCATTGTGCCTTTTGTATTAAATTCGGATGCAATTTCTGTGTTTCATCGTCAGTAAGAAGGTCCATGGGATACAGTAAACCTGAAGTAAAATATCGGAATCTAAAACTGGACTCACAGGAGAGGTTCAAATCATAGAAAGTTAGAGTGCCAGTCCTCTAGTACTTAAGTCGGCATTGTGCAATTTGAATTAAATTCGGATGCAATTTCTGTGTTGCATCGTCAATAAGATGGTCCAAGGTATACAGTAAACCTGAAGTGAAGCATCGGAAACTAAAACTGGACTCACTGGAGAGGTTCAAGTCATAGAAACTTAGAGTGTCAGTCCTCTTGTACTTAAGTCGGCATTGTGCGTTTTGTGAAAAATTCGGATGAAATTTCCGTGTTTCATCGTCAATAAGAAGGTCCAAGGTGTACAGTACACCTGAAGTGAAGCATCGGATTCTAAAACTGGACTCACAGGAGGGG
Organism: Schistocerca americana; assembly: GCF_021461395.2. Classification (NCBI taxonomy): domain Eukaryota; kingdom Metazoa; phylum Arthropoda; class Insecta; order Orthoptera; family Acrididae; genus Schistocerca; species Schistocerca americana. Next base: position 825,160 of record NW_025725972.1, read on the forward strand.
TTCAAATCATAGAAAGTTAGAGTGTCTGTCCTCTTCTACTTAAGTCGGCATTGTGCCTTTTGTATTAAATTCGGATGCAATTTCTGTGTCTCATCGTCAATAAGAAGGTCCAAGGTATACAGTACACCTGAAGTGCAACATCGGAATCTAAAACTGGACAAATCATAGAAAGTTAGAGTGTCAGTCCTCTTGTACTTATGTTGGCATTGTGCCTTTTGTATTAAATTCGGATGCTATATCTGTGTTTCATCGTCAATAAGATGGTCCAAGGGATACAGTAAACGTGAAGTGAAGCATCGGAAACTTAAACTGGACTCTCAGGAGAGGTTCATATCATAGGAAGTTAGAGTGTTAGTCCTCTAGTACTTAAGTCGGCATTGTGCCTTTTGTATTAATCTCAGATGGAATTTCTCTGTTTCATCGTCAATAAGAAGGTCCAAGGGATACAGTAAACCTGAAGTGAAGCATCGGAATCGAAAACTGGACTCACAGCAGAGGTTCAAATCATAGCAAGATAGCGTGTCTGTCCTCTTGTACTTAAGTCGGCATTGTGCCTTTTGTATTAAAATCAGATGGAATTTCTGTGTTTCATCGTCAATAAGAAGGTCCAAGGGATACAGTAAACCTGAAGAGAAGAATCGGAAACTAAAACTGGACTCACAGGAGTGGTTCAAATCATAGAAAGTTAGAGTGTCAGTCCTCTTGTATTTCAGTCGGCTTTGTGCCTTTTGTATTAAATTCGGATGCAATTTCTGTGTTTCATCCTCAATAAGAATGTCCAAGGGGTACAGTAAACCTGAAGTGAAGCATCGGAAACTAAAACTGGACTCACAGGAGAGGTAAAAATCATAGAAAGTTAGAGTTTCATCCCTCTTGTACTTAAGTCGGCATTGTGCGTTTTGTATAAACTTCGGATGCAATTTCTGTGTTTCATCGTCAATAAGAAGATCCAAGGTATACAGTAAACCTGAAGTGAAGCATCGGAAACTAAAACTGGACTCACAGGAGGGGTTCAAATCATAGAAAGTTAGAGTGTCAGTCCTCTTGTACTTAAGTCGGCATTGTGCCTTCTGTATTAAATTCGGATGCAATTTCTGTGCTTCATCGGCAATAAGAAGGTCCAAGGTATACAGTAAAATTGAAGTGAAGCATCGGAAACTAAAACTGGACTCACAGGAGAGGTTCAAATCATAGAACGTTAGAGTGTCAGTCCTCTTGTACTTAAGTCGGCATTGTGCCTTATGTGATAAATTCGTATGAAATTTCTGTGTTTCATCGTCAATAAGAAGGTCCAAGGGATACAGTAAACTCGAAGAGAAGAATCGGAAACTAAAACTGGACTCACAGGAGTGGATCAAATCATAGAAAGTTAGAGTGTCAGTCCTCTTGTATTTAAGTTGGCATTGTGCCATTTGTATTAAATTCGGATGCAATTTCTGTGTTTCATCCTCAATAAGAAGGTCCAAGGGGTACAGTAAACCTGAAGTGAAGCATCGGAAACTAAAACTGGACTCACAGGAGAGGTAAAAATCACAGAAAATTAGAGTTTCAGTCCTCTTGTACTTACGTCGGCATTGTGCCTTTTGTATAAACTTCGGATGCAATTTCTGTGTTTCATCGTCAATAAGAAGATCCAAGGTATACAGTAAACATGAAGTGAAGCATCGGAAACTAAAACTGGACTCACAGGAGGGGTTCAAATTATAGAAAGTTAGAGTGTCAGTCGTCTTGTACTTAAGTCGTCATTGTGCCTTTTGTATTAAATTCGGATGCAATTTCTGTGTTTCATCGTCAATAAGAAGGTCCAAGGTATACAGTAAAATTGAAGTGAAGCATCGGAAACTAAAACTGGACTCACAGGAGAGGTTCAAATCATAGAAATTTAGAGTGTCAGTCCTCTTGTACTTAAGTCGGCATTGTGCCTTTTGTGATAAATTCGTATGAAACTTCTGTGTTTCATCGTCAATAAGAAGGTCCAAGGGATACAGTAAACCTGAAGAGAAGAATCGGAAACTAAAACTGGACTCACTGGAGTGGTCCCAATCATAGAAAGGTAGAGTGTCAGTCCTCTTGTACTTAAGTCGGCATTGTGCCTTTTGTATTAAATTCGGATGCAATTTCTGTGTTTCATCGTCAATAAGAAGGTCCAAGGGATACAGTAGACCTGAAGTGAAGCATCGGAAACTGATACTGGACTCACAGGAGAGGTTCAAATCATAGAAAGTAAGAGTGTCAGTCCTCTAGTACATAAGTCGGCATTGTGAATTTTGTATTAAATTCGGATGCAATTTCTGAGTTGCATCGTCAATAAGAAGGTCCAAGGGATACAGTAAACCTGAAGTGAAGCATCGGAAACTGAAACTGGACTCACACGAGAGGTTCAAATCATAGAAAGTTAGTGTGTCAGTCCTCTTGTACCTAAGTCGGCATTGTGCCTTTTGTATTAAATTCAGATGCAATTTCTGTGTTTCATCGCCAATAAGAAGGTCCAAGGTATACAGTAAACCTGAAGTGAAGCGTCGGAAACTAAACCTAAACCGACAGGAGAGTTTCAAATCATAGAAAGTTAGAGTGTCAGTAATCTTGTACTTAAGTCGGCATTGTGCCTTTTGTATTAAATTTGGATGCAATGTCTGTGTTTCATCGTCAATAAGAAGGTCCAAGGGATACAGTAAACCAGAAGTAAAGCATCGGAAACTAAATCTGGACTCACAGGAGAGGTTCAAATCATAGAAAGTTAGAGTGTCAGTCCTCTTGTACTTAAGTCGGCATTGTGCCTTTTGCATTAAATTCAGATGGAAGTTCTATGTTTCATCGTCAATAAGAAAGTCCAAGGTATACAGTAAACCTGACGTGAAGCATCGGAAACTAATTCTGGACTCACAGGAGAGGTTCAAATCATAGAAAGTTAGAGGGTCAGGCCTCTTGTCCTTAAGTCGGCATTGTGCCTTTTGTATTAAGTTCAGATGGATTTTCAGTCCTTCATCGTCAATAAGAATGTCCAAGGGATACGGTAAACCTGAAGTGAAGCATTGGAATCGAAAACTGGACTCACAGGGGAGGTTCAAATCATAGAAAGTTAGAGTGTCAGTCCTCTTGTATTTAAATCGGCATTGTGCCTTTTGTACTAAATTCGGTTGCAATTTCTGTGTTTCATCGTCTATAAGAAGGTCCAAGGGATAGAGTAAACCTGAAGTGAAGCATCGGAAACTAAGACTGGACTCACAGGAGAGGTTCAAATCATAGAAAGTTAGAGTGTCAGTCCTCTTGTACTTAAGTCGGCATTGTGCCTTTTGTATTAAATTCAGATGCAATTTCTGTGTTTCATCGTCAATAAGAAGGTCCAAGTTATACAGTAAACATGAAGTAAAGCATCGGAATCTAAAACTGGACTCACAGGAGGGGTTCAAATCATAGAAAGTGAAAGTGTCATTCCTCTTGTACTTAAGTCGGCATTGTGCCTTTTGTATTACATTCGGATGCAATTTCTGTGTTTCATCGTCAATAAGAATGTCCAAGGGATACAGTAAACCTGAAGTGAAGCATCGGAAACTAAAACGGGACCCACAGGAGGGGTTCAAATCATAGAAAGTTAGAGTGTCAGTCCTGTAGTACTTAAGTTGGCATTGTGGCTTTTGTACTAAATGCGGATGCAATTTCTGTGTTTCATGGTCAATAAGAAGGTCCAAGGGATACAGAAAACCTGAAGTGAAGCATGGGAAACTAAAACTGGACTCACAGGAGAGGTTCAAATCATAGAAAGTTAGAGTGTCAGTCCTCTTGTACTTAAGTCGGCATTGTGCATTTGTATTAAATTCGGATGAAATTTCTGTGTTTCATCGTCAATAAGAAGGCCCAAGGTATACAGTACACCAGAAGTGAAGCATCGGAATCTAAAACTGTACTCGCAGGAGGGGTTCAAATAATAGAAAGTTAGAGTTTCAGTCCTCTTGTACTTAAGTCGGCATTGTGCCTTTTGTATTAAATTCGGATGCAATTTCTGTGTTTCATCGTCAATAAGAAGGTCCAAGGTATACATTAAACCTGAAGTCAAGCATCGGAAACTAAAACTGGACTCACTGGAGAGGTTCAAATCATAGATAGTTAGAGTGTCAGTCCTCTTGTACATAAGTCGGCATTGTGCCTTTTGTATTAAATTCGGATGCAATTTCTGTGTTTCATCGTCAATAAGAAGGTCCAAGGTATACAGTAAAATTGAAGTGAAGCATCGGAAACTAAAACTGGACTCACAGGAGAGGTTCAAATCATAGAAATTTAGAGTGTCAGTCCTCTTGTACTTAAGTCGGCATTGTGCCTTTTGTGATAAATTCGTATGAAACTTCTGTGTTTCATCGTCAATAAGAAGGTCCAAGGGATACAGTAAACCTGAAGAGAAGAATCGGAAACTAAAACTGGACTCACTGGAGTGGTCCAAATCATAGAAAGGTAGAGTGTCAGTCCTCTTGTACTTAAGTCGGCATTGTGCCTTTTGTATTAAATTCGGATGCAATTTCTGTGTTTCATCGTCAATAAGAAGGTCCAAGGGATACAGTAGACCTGAAGTAAAGCATCGGAAACTGATACTGGACTCACAGGAGAGGTTCAAATCATAGAAAGTTAGAGTGTCAGTCCTCTAGTACATAAGTCGGCATTGTGAATTTTGTATTAAATTCGGATGCAATTTCTGAGTTGCATCGTCAATAAGAAGGTCCAAGGGATACAGTAAACCTGAAGTGAAGCATCGGAAACTGAAACTGGACTCACACGAGAGGTTCAAATCATAGAAAGTTAGTGTGTCAGTCCTCTTGTACTTAAGTCGGCATTGTGCCTTTTGTATTAAATTCAGATGCAATTTCTGTGTTTCATCGCCAATAAGAAGGTCCAAGGTATACAGTAAACCTGAAGTGAAGCGTCGGAAACTAAACCTAAACCCACAGGAGAGTTTCAAATCATAGAAAGTTAGAGTGTCAGTAATCTTGTACTTAAGTCGGCATTGTGCCTTTTGTATTAAATTTGGATGCAATGTCTGTGTTTCATCGTCAATAAGAAGGTCCAAGGGATACAGTAAACCAGAAGTGAAGCATCGGAAACTAAATCTGGACTCACAGGAGAGGTTCAAATCATAGAAAGTTAGAGTGTCAGTCCTCTTGTACTTAAGTCGGCATTGTGCCTTTTGCATTAAATTCAGATGGAAGTTCTATGTTTCATCGTCAATAAGAAAGTCCAAGGTATACAGTAAACCTGACGTGAAGCAACGGAAACTAATTCTGGACTCACAGGAGAGGTTCAAATCATAGAAAGTTAGAGGGTTAGGCCTCTTGTCCTTAAGTCGGCATTGTGCCTTTTGTATTAAGTTCAGATGGATTTTCAGTCCTTCATCGTCAATAAGAATGTCCAAGGGATACGGTAAACCTGAAGTGAAGCATTGGAATCGAAAACTGGACTCACAGGGGAGGTTCAAATCATAGAAAGTTAGAGTGTCAGTCCTCTTGTATTTAAATCGGCATTGTGCCTTTTGTACTAAATTCGGTTGCAATTTCTGTGTATCATCGTCTATAAGAGGGTCCAAGGGATAGAGTAAACCTGAAGTGAAGCATCGGAAACTAAGACTGGACTCACAGGAGAGGTTCAAATCAAAGAAAGTTAGAGTGTCAGTCCTCTTGTACTTAAGTCGGCATTGTGCCTTTTGTATTAAATTCAGATGCAATTTCTGTGTTTCATCGTCAATAAGAAGGTCCAAGTTATACAGTAAACATGAAGTAAAGCATCGGAATCTAAAACTGGACTCACAGGAGGGGTTCAAATCATAGAAAGTGAAAGTGTCAGTCCTCTTGTACTTAAGTCGGCATTGTGCCTTTTGTATTACATTCGGATGCAATTTCTGTGTTTCATCGTCAATAAGAATGTCCAAGGGATACAGTAAACCTGAAGTGAAGCATCGGAAACTAAAACGGGACCCACAGGAGGGGTTCAAATCATAGAAAGTTAGAGTGTCAGTCCTGTAGTACTTAAGTTGGCATTGTGGCTTTTGTACTAAATGCGGATGCAATTTCTGTGTTTCATGGTCAATAAGAAGGTCCAAGGGATACAGAAAACCTGAAGTGAAGCATGGGAAACTAAAACTGGACTCACAGGAGAGGTTCAAATCATAGAAAGTTAGAGTGTCAGTCCTCTTGTACTTAAGTCGGCATTGTGCATTTGTATTAAATTCGGATGAAATTTCTGTGTTTCATCGTCAATAAGAAGGCCCAAGGTATACAGTACACCAGAAGTGAAGCATCGGAATCTAAAACTGTACTCGCAGGAGGGGTTCAAATAATAGAAAGTTAGAGTTTCAGTCCTCTTGTACTTAAGTCGGCATTGTGCCTTTTGTATTAAATTCGGATGCAATTTCTGTGTTTCATCGTCAATAAGAAGGTCCAAGGTATACATTAAACCTGAAGTCAAGCATCGGAAACTAAAACTGGACTCACTGGAGAGGTTCAAATCATAGATAGTTAGAGTGTCAGTCCTCTTGTACATAAGTCGGCATTGTGCCTTTTGTATTAAATTCGGATGCAATTTCTGTGTTTCATCGTCAATAAGAAGGTCCATGGTATACAGTAAACCTCAAGGGAAGCAAAGGAAACTAAAACTGGACTCACAGGAGAAGTTCAAATAATAGAATATTAGAGTGTCAGTCCTCTTGTACTTAAGTCGGCATTGTGCTTTTTGTATCAAATTCGGATGAAATTTCTGTGTTTCATTGTCAATAAGAAGGTCCACGGTATACAGTACACCTGAAGTGAAGCATCGGAATCAGAAACTGGACTCACAGGAGGGGTTCAAATCATAGAAAGTTAGAGTGTCAGTCCTCTTGTACTTAAGTCGGCATTGTGCCTTTTGTATTAAATTCGGATGCAATTTCTGTGTTTCATCGTCAATAAGAAGGTCCAAGTTATACAGTAAACCTGAAGTGAAGCATCGGAAACTAAAACTGGACTCACAGGAGAGGTTCAAATCATAGAAAGTTAGAGTGTCAGTCCTCTTGTACTTAAGTCGGCAATGTGCTTTTTGTATTAAATTCGGATGAAATTTCTGTGTTTCATTGTCAATAAGAAGGTCCAAGGTATACAGTACACCTGAAGTGAAGCATCGGAATCAGAAACTGGACTCACATTAGGGTTCAAATCATAGAAAGTTAGAGTGTCAGTCCTCTTGTACTTAAGTCGGCATTGTGCCTTTTGTATTAAATTCGGATGCAATTTCTGTATTTCATCGTCAATAAGAAGGTCCAAGGGATACAGTAAACCTGAAGTGAAGCATCGAAACTAAACCTGGGCTCACAGGAGTGGTTCAAATCATAGAAAGTTCGAGTGTCAGTCCTCTAGTACTTATGTCGGCATTGTGCCTTTTGTATTAAATTCGGATCCAATTTCTGTGTTTCATCGTCAATAAGAAGTTCCAAGGGATACAGTAAACCTGAAGTGAAGCATCGGAAACTAAAACTGGACTCACAGGAGAGGTTCAAATCATAGAAAGTTAGAATGTCAGTCCTCTTGTACTTAAGTCGACATTGTGCCTTTTGCATTAAATTCGGATGAAATTTCTGTGTTTCATCGGCAATAAGAAGGTCCAAGGTATACAGTACACCTGAAGTGAAGCATCGGAATCCTAAACTGGACTCACAGGAGAGGTTCAAATCATAGAAAGATAGATTAACAGTCCTCTTGTACTTAAGTCGGCATTGTTCATTTGTATCAAATTCGGATGCAATTTCTGTGCTTCATCGTCAATAATAAGGTCCAAGGATACAGTAAACCTGAGGTGAAGCATCTAAAACAAAAACTTGACTCACAGGAGAGGTTCAAATCATAGAACGGTGGAGTATCAGTCCTCTTGTACTTAAGTCGGCATTGTGCCTTTTGTATTAAATACGGATATAGTTACTGAATTTCATCGTCAATAAGAAGGTCCAAGGTATACTGTAAACCTGAAGTGACGCATCGGAAACTAAAACTGGAATCACAGGAGAGGTTCAAATCATAGAAAGTTAGACTGTCAATCCTCTTGTACTTAAGTCGGCATTGTGCCGTTTGTATTAAATTTGGATGAAATTTCTGTGTTTCATCGTCAATAAGAGGGTCCAAGGTATACTGTAAACCTGAAGTGAAGCATCGGAATCTAAGACTGGACTCACTGGAGAGGTTGAAATCAAAGAAAGATAGCGTGGCTGTCCTCTTGTACTTAAGTCGGCATTGTGCCTTTTGTATTAAATTCGGATGCAATTTCTGTGTTTCATCGTCAATAAGAAGGTCCAAGGGATACAGTAAACATTAAGTGAAGCATCGGAATCGTAAACTGGACTCACAGGAGAGGTTCAAATCATAGAAAGTTAGAGTGTCAGTCCTGTTGTACATAAGTCATCGTTGAGCCTTTTGTATTAAATTCGGATGCAATTTCTGTGCTTCATCATCAATGTGAAGGTCCAAGGGATACAGTAAACCTGAAGTGAAGCATCGGAGTCTAAAAGTGGACTCACAGGAGAGGTTCAAATCATAGAAAGTTAGAGTGACAGGCCTCTTGTACTTAAGTCGGCATTGTGCCTTTTGTATTAAATTCGGATGCAATTTCTGTGTTTCATCGTCAATAAGAAGGTCCAAGTTATACAGTAAACCAGAAGTGAAGCATCGGAATCTAAAACTGGACTCAGAGGCGGGGTTCAAATCATAGAAAGGGAGAGTGTCAGTCCTCTTGTACTTAAGTCGGCATTGTGCTTTTTGTACTAAATTCGGATGCAATTTCTGTGTTTCATCGTCAATAAGAAGGTGCAAGTTATACAGTAAACCTGAAGTGAAGCACCGGAATCTAAAAATGGACTCACAGGAGGGGTTCAAATCATAGAAAGGGAGAGTGTCAGTCCTCTTGTACTTAAGTCGGCACTGTGCCTCTTGTATTAAATTCAGATGCAATTTCTATGTTTCATCGTCAATAAGAAGATCCAAGTTATGCAGTAAACCTGACGTGAAGCATCGGAATCTAAAACTGGACTCACAGGAGGGGTTCAAATCATAGAAAGTGAGAGTGTCAGTCCTCTTGTACTTAAGCCGGCATTGTGCCTCTTGTATTAAATTCAGATGCAATTTCTATGTTTCATCGTCAATAAGAAGGTCCAAGTTATACAGTAAACCTGAAGTGAAGCATCGGAATCTAAAACTGGACTCACAGGAGGGGTTCAAATCATAGAAAGTGAGAGTGTCAGTCCTCTTGTACTTAAGTCGGCATTGTGCCTTTTGTATAAATTCTGATGCAATTTCTGTGTTTCAAGGTCAATAAGAAGGTGCAAGGGATATAGTAAACCTGAACTGAAGCATCGGAAACTAAAACTGGACTCACAGGAGAGGTACAAATCATAGAAAGTTAGAATGTCAGTCCTCTAGAACTTAAGTCGGCATTGTGCCTTTAGTATTAAATTCGGATGAAATATCTATGTTTCATCGTCAATAAGAAGGTCACAGGGATACAGTAAAACTGAAGTGGAGCATCGGAAACTAAAACTGGACTCACAGGAGAGTTTCAAATCGTAGAAATTTAGTGTTTCGTCCTCTTGTACTTAAGTCGGCATTGTGCCTTTTGCATTAAATTCGGATGCAATTTCTGTGTTTCATCGTCAATAAGAAGGTCCAAGGTATACAGTAAACCTGAAGTGAAGCGTCGGAAACTAAACCTAAACTCACAGGATTGTTTAAAATCATAGAAAGATAGAGTGTCAGTCCTCTTGTACTTAAGTCGGCATTGTGCCTTTTGTATTAAATTCGGATGCAATTTCTGTGTTTCATCGTCAATAAGAATGTCCAAGGGATAAGGTAAACCTGAAGTGAAGCATCGGAATCGAAAACTGGACTCACAGGAGAGGTTGAAATCATAGAAAGTTAGGGTGTCAGGCCTCTTGTCCTTAAGTCGGCATTGTGCCTTTTGTATTAAATTCAGATGGAATATCTGTCCTTCATCGTCAATAAGAAGGTCCAAGGGATACAGTAAACCAGAAGTGAAGCATCGGAATCTAAAACTGGACTCACAGGAGCCGTTCAAATAATAGAAAGTTAGAGTGTCAGTCCTCTTGTACTTAAGTCGGCATTGTGCCTTTTGTATTACATTCGGATGCTATTTCTGTGCTACATCGTCAATAAGAAGGTCCAAGGTATAAAGTAAACCTGAAGTGAAGCATCGGAATCTAAAACTGGACACACAGGAGAGGTTTAAATCATAGAAAGTTAGAGAGTGGGTCATCTTGTACTTAAGTCGGCATTGTGCCTTTTGTGTTAAATTCGGATGAAATTTCTGTGTTTCATCGTCAATAAGAAGGTCCAAGGTATACAGTACAACTGAAGTGAAGCATCGGAACCTAAAACTGGACTCAAAGGAGAGGTTCAAATCACAGAAAGTTAGAGTGTCAGTCCTCTTGTACTTAAGTCGGCATTTTGCCTTTTGTATTAAATTCAGATGCAATTTCTGTGTTTCATCGCCAATAAGAAGGTCCAAGGTATACAGTAAACCTGAAGTGAAGCGTCGGAAACTAAACCTAAACCCACAGGATAGTTTCAAATCATAGAAAGTTAGAGTGTCAGTAATCTTGTACTTAAGTCGGCATTGTGCCTTTTGTATTAAATTTGGATGCAATGTCTGCGTTTCATCGTCAATAAGAAGGTCCAAGGGATACAGTAAACCAGAAGTGAAGCATCGGAAACTAAATCTGGACTCACAGGAGAGGTTCAAATCATAGAAAGTTAGAGTGTCAGTCCTCTTGTACTTAAGTCGGCATTGTGCCTTTTGCATTAAATTCAGATGGAAGTTCTATGTTTCATCGTCAATAAGAAAGTCCAAGGTATACAGTAAACCTGAAGTGAAGCATCGGAGTCTAAAACTGGACCCACAGGAGAGGTTCAAATCATAGAAAGTTAGAGTGTCAGGCCTCTTGTCCTGAAGTCGGCATTGTGCCTTTTGTATTAAATTCATATGGAATTTCTGTCTTTCATCGTCAATAAGAATGTCCAAGGGGTACGGTAAACCTGAAGTGAAGCATTGGAATCGAAAACTGGACTTACAGGAGAGGTTCAAATCATAGAAAGTTGGAGTGTCAGTCCTCTTGTATTTAAGTCGGCATTGTGCCTTTAGTACTAAAATCGGTTGCAATTTCTGTGTTTCATCGTCAATAAGAAGGTCCAAGGGATACAGTAAACCTGAAGCGAAGCATCGGAACCTAAAACTGGACTCAAAGGAGAGGTTCAAATCATAGAAAGTTAGAGTGTCAGTCCTCTTGTACATAAGTCGGCATTGTGCCTTTTGTATTAAATTCAGATGCAATTTCTGTGTTTCATCGTCGATAAGAAGGTAAAAGGGATACAGTAAACCTGAAGTGAAGCATCGGAATCTAAAACTGGACTCACAGGAGAGGTTCAAATCATAGAAAGTTAGGGTGTCAGGCCTCTTGTCCTTAAGTCGGCATTGTGCCTTTTGTATTAAATTCAGATGGAGTTTCTGTCTTTCATCGTCAATAAGAAGTTCCAAGGGATACAGTTAACCTGAAGTGAAGCATTGGAATCGAAAACTAAACTCACAGGAGAGGTTCAAATAATAGAAAGTTAAAATGTCAGTCCTCTTGTATTTAAGTGGGCATTGTGCCTTTTGTACTAAATTCGGTTGCAATTTCTGTGTTTTATCGTCAATAAGAAGGTCCAAGTGTTTCATCGTCAATAAGAAGGTCCAAGCTGTACAGTAAACCTGAAGTGAAGCGTCGGATACTAAACCCAAACTCACAGGAGCGTTTCAAACCATAGAAAGTTAGAGTGTCAGTCCTCTTGCACTTAAGTCGGCTTTGTGCCTTTTGTATTAAATTCAGATGGATTTTCTGTGTTCCATCGTCTATAAGGAGGTCCAAGGAATACACTAAACCTGAAGTAAAGCATCGGAATCGATACTGGACTCACAGGAGTGGTTCAAATTATAGAAAGTAAGAGTGTCAGTCCTCTTGTACTTAAGTCGGCATTGTGCCTTTCGTATTAAATTAGGATGCAATTTCTGTTTTTCATCGACAAAAAGAAGGTCCAAGGGATACACTAAACCTGATGGGAAGCATCGGAATCGATACTGGACTCACAGGAGTGGTACAAATTATAGAAAGTAAGAGTGTCAGTCTTCTTGTACTTAAGTCGGCATTGTGCCTTTTGCATTAAATTCAGATGGAATTTCTGTGTTTCATCGTCAATAAGAATGTCCAAGGGATATAGTAAAGCTGAAGTGAAACATAGGAACCTAAAACTGGACTCACAGGAGATGTTCAAATCATAGAAAGTTAGAGTGTCAGTCCTCTTGTACTTATGTCGGCATTGAATCCTTTGTATTAATTTCGGATGCAATTTCTGTAGTTCATCGTCAATAAGAAGGTCCAAGGGATACAGTAAACCTGAAGTGAAGCATCGGAATCTAAAACTGGACTCACAGGAGAGGTTCAAATCATAGAAAGTTAGAGGGTCAGTCTTCTTGTACTTAAGTCAGCATTGTGCCTTTCGTATAGAATTCGGATGCAATTTCTGTGTTTCATCGTTAAAAAGAAGGTCCAAGGGATACAGCAAACCTGAAGTGAAGCATCGGAATCTAAAACTGGACTCACAGGAGTGGTTCAAATAATAGAAAAAAGAGTGTCAGTCCTCTTGTACGTAAGTCGGCATTGTGCCTTTTGTGTTAAATTTGGATGCAATTTCTGTGTTTCATCGTCAATAAGAAGGTCCAAGGGATACAGTAAATCTGAAGTGAAGCATCGGAATCTAAAACTGGACTCACGGGAGAGGTTCAAATCATAGAAAGTTAGAGTGTTAGTCCTCTTGTACTTAAGACGGCATTGTGCCTTTTGTATTAAAATCGGATGCAATTTCGGTGATTCATCGACACTAAGTAGGTCCAAGGGATACAGTAAACCTGAAGTGAAGCATCGGAATCAAAAACTGGACTCACAGGAGAGGTTCAAATCATAGAAGGAAAGAGTGTCAGTCCTCTTGTACTTAAGTCGGCATTGTGCCTTTTGTATTAAATTCGGATGCAATTTCTGTGTTTCATCGTCAGTAAGAAGGTCCATGGGATACAGTAAACCTGAAGTAAAATATCGGAATCTAAAACTGGACTCACAGGAGAGGTTCAAATCATAGAAAGTTAGAGTGTCAGTCCTCTAGTACTTAAGTCGGCATTGTGCAATTTGAATTAAATTCGGATGCAATTTCTGTGTTGCATCGTCAATAAGAAGGTCCAAGGTATACAGTAAACCTGAAGTGAAGCATCGGAAACTAAAACTGGACTCACTGGAGAGGTTCAAGTCATAGAAACTTAGAGTGTCAGTCCTCTTGTACTTAAGTCGGCATTGTGCGTTTTGTGAAAAATTCGGATGAAATTTCCGTGTTTCATCGTCAATAAGATGGTCCAAGGTGTACAGTACACCTGAAGTGAAGCATCGGATTCTAAAACTGGACTCACAGGAGGGGTTCAAATCATAGAAAGTTAGAGTGTCTGTCCTCTTCTACTTAAGTCGGCATTGTGCCTTTTGTATTAAATTCGGATGCAATTTCTGTGTCTCATCGTCAATAAGAAGGTCCAAGGTATACAGTAAGCCTGAAGTGAAGCATCGGAAACTAAAACTGGAATCAAAGGAGAGGTTCAAATCTTAGAAATTTAGAGTGTCAGTCCTCATGTACTTAAGTCGGCATTGTGCCTTTTGTGATAAATTCGGATGAAATCTCTGTGTTTCATCGTCAATAAGAAGGACCAAGGTATACAGTACACCTGAAGTGCAACATCGGAATCTAAAACTGGACAAATCATAGAAAGTTAGAGTGTCAGTCCTCTTGTACTTATGTTGGCATTGTGCCTTTTGTATTAAATTCGGATGCTATATCTGTGTTTCATCGTCAATAAGATGGTCCAAGGGATACAGTAAACGTGAAGTGAAGCATCGGAAACTTAAACTGGACTCTCAGGAGTGGTTCATATCATAGGAAGTTAGAGTGTTAGTCCTCTAGTACTTAAGTCGGCATTGTGCCTTTTGTATTAAATTCAGATGGAATTTCTCTGTTTCATCGTCAATAAGAAGGTCCAAGGGATACAGTAAACCTGAAGTGAAGCATCGGAATCGAAAACTGGACTCACAGCAGAGGTTCAAATCATAGCAAGATAGCGTGTCTGTCCTCTTGTACTTAAGTCGGCATTGTGCCTTTTGTATTAAAATCAGATGGAATTTCTGTGTTTCATCGTCAATAAGAAGGTCCAAGGGATACAGTAAACCTGAAGAGAAGAATCGGAAACTAAAACTGGACTCACAGGAGTGGTTCAAATCATAGAAAGTTAGAGTGTCAGTCCTCTTGTATTTCAGTCGGCTTTGTGCCTTTTGTATTAAATTCGGATGCAATTTCTGTGTTTCATCCTCAATAAGAATGTCCAAGGGGTACAGTAAACCTGAAGTGTAGCATCGGAAACTAAAACTGGACTCACAGGAGAGGTAAAAATCATAGAAAGTTAGAGTTTCATCCCTCTTGTACTTAAGTCGGCATTGTGCGTTTTGTATAAACTTCGGATGCAATTTCTGTGTTTCATCGTCAATAAGAAGATCCAAGGTATACAGTAAACCTGAAGTGAAGCATCGGAAACTAAAACTGGACTCACAGGAGGGGTTCAAATCATAGAAAGTTAGAGTGTCAGTCCTCTTGTACTTAAGTCGGCATTGTGCCTTTTGTATTAAATTCGGATGCAATTTCTGTGCTTCATCGGCAATAAGAAGGTCCAAGGTATACAGTAAAATTGAAGTGAAGCATCGGAAACTAAAACTGGACTCACAGGAGAGGTTCAAATCATCGAAAGTTAGAGTGTCAGTCCTCTTGTACTTAAGTCGGCATTGTGCCTTATGTGATAAATTCGTATGAAATTTCTGTGTTTCATCGTCAATAAGAAGGTCCAAGGGATACAGTAAACTCGAAGAGAAGAATCGGAAACTAAAACTGGACTCACAGGAGTGGATCAAATCATAGAAAGTTAGAGTGTCAGTCCTCTTGTATTTAAGTTGGCATTGTGCCATTTGTATTAAATTCGGATGCAATTTCTGTGTTTCATCCTCAATAAGAAGGTCCAAGGGGTACAGTAAACCTGAAGTGAAGCATCGGAAACTAAAACTGGACTCACAGGAGAGGTAAAAATCACAGAAAATTAGAGTTTCAGTCCTCTTGTACTTACGTCGGCATTGTGCCTTTTGTATAAACTTCGGATGCAATTTCTGTGTTTCATCGTCAATAAGAAGATCCAAGGTATACAGTAAACATGAAGTGAAGCATCGGAAACTAAAACTGGACTCAAAGGAGGGGTTCAAATTATAGAAAGTTAGAGTGTCAGTCGCCTTGTACTTAAGTCGTCCTTGTGCCTTTTGTATTAAATTCGGATGCAATTTCTGTGTTTCATCGTCAATAAGAAGGTCCAAGGTATACAGTAAAATTGAAGTGAAGCATCGGAAACTAAAACTGGACTCACAGGAGAGGTTCAAATCATAGAAATTTAGAGTGTCAGTCCTCTTGTACTTAAGTCGGCATTGTGCCTTTTGTGATAAATTCGTATGAAACTTCTGTGTTTCATCGTCAATAAGAAGGTCCAAGGGATACAGTAAACCTGAAGAGAAGAATCGGAAACTAAAACTGGACTCACTGGAGTGGTCCAAATCATAGAAAGGTAGAGTGTCAGTCCTCTTGTACTTAAGTCGGCATTGTGCCTTTTGTATTAAATTCGGATGCAATTTCTGTGTTTCATCGTCAATAAGAAGGTCCAAGGTATACAGTAGACCTGAAGTGAAGCATCGGAAACTGATACTGGACTCACAGGAGAGGTTCAAATCATAGAAAGTTAGAGTGTCAGTCCTCTAGTACATAAGTCGGCATTGTGAATTTTGTATTAAATTCGGATGCAATTTCTGAGTTGCATCGTCAATAAGAAGGTCCAAGGGATACAGTAAACCTGAAGTGAAGCATCGGAAACTGAAACTGGACTCACACGAGAGGTTCAAATCATAGAAAGTTAGTGTGTCAGTCCTCTTGTACTTAAGTCGGCATTGTGCCTTTTGTGATAAATTCGTATGTAATTTCTGTGTTTCATCGTCAATAAGAAGGTCCAAGGTATACAGTACACCTGAAGTGAAGCATCGGAATCTAAAACTGGACTCACAGGAGGGGTTCAAATCATTGAAAGTTAGAGTGTCAGTCCTCTTGTACTTAATTTGGCATTGTGCCTTTTGCATCAAATTCGGATGCTATTTCTGTGTTTCATCGTCAATAAGAAGGTTCAAGGGATACAGTAAACCTGAAGTGAAGCATCGGAAACTAAAACTGGACTCACAGGAGAGGTTCAAATCATTGAAAGTTAGAGTTTCAGTCCTCTTGTACTTAAGTCGCGCATTGTGCCTTTTGTATTAAATTCGGATGCAATTTCTGTGTTTCATCGCCAATAAGAAGGTCTAAGGGATGCAGTAAACAAGAAGTGAAGCCTCGTAATTTAAAACTGGACTCACAAGACAGGTTCAAATCATAGAAGGTTACAGTGTCAGTCCTCTTGTACATAAGTCGGCATTGTGCCTTTTGTATCAAATTCGGATGCAATTCCTGTGTTTCATCGTCAATATGAAGGTCCAAGGTATACCGTAAATCCTAAATGAAGCATCGGAATCTAAAACTAGACTCACAGGAGGGGTTCAAATCATAGAAAGTTAGAGTGTCAGTCCTCTTGTACTGAGGTCGACATTGTGCCTTTTGAATTCAATTCGGATGCCATTTATGTGTTTCATCGTCACTAAGAAGGTCCAAGGTATACAGTAAACCTGAAGTGAAGCATCGGAAACTAAAACTAGTCCCACAGGAGATGTTCAAATCATAGAAAGTTAGAGTGACAGTCCTCTTGTACTTAAGTCGGCATTGTGCCTTTTGTATTAAATTCGGATGCAATTTCTGTTCTTCATCGACAGTAAGAAGGTCCATGGTCTACAGTAAACCTGAAGTGAAGCATCGGAATCGAAAACTGGACTCACAGGAGAGGTTTAAATTATAGAAATTTAGGGTGTGAGTCCTCTTGCGCTTAAGTCGGCACTGTGCCTTTTGTATTAAATTCGGATGCAATTTCTGTGTTTCATCGTCAATAAGAAGGTACAAGGTATACAGTAAACCTGAAGTGAAGCATCGGAATCTAAAACTGGAGTCACAGGGTAGCATCAAATCATAGAAAGTTAGAGTGTCAGTCCTCTTGTACTTAAGTCGGCATTGTGACTTTTGTATTAAATTCGGATGCAATTTCTGTGTTTCATCGTCAATCAGAAGGTTCAAGGTATACAGTAAACCTGAAGTGAAGCATCTGAATCTAAAACGGGATCACAGGGAGGGTTTAAATCATAGAAAGTTCGAGTGTCAGTCCTCTTGTACTTAAGTCGGCATTGTGCCTTTTGTATAAAATTCAGATGGAATTTTTGTGTTTCATTGTCAATAAGAAGATCCAAGGGATACAGTAAACCTGAAGTGAAGCATCGGAATCGAAAACTGTACTCACAGGAGAGGTTCAAAGCATAGAAAGTTAGAGTGACAGTCCCCTTGTACTTAAGTCGGCATTGTGCCTTTTGTATTAAATTCAGATGGAATTACTGTGTTTCATCGTCAATAAGAAGGTCCAAGGGATACAGTAAACCTGAAGTGAAGCATCGGAATCGAAAACTGGACTCACAGGAGAGGTTCAAAGCATAGAAAGTTAGAGTGACAGTCCCCTTGTACTTAAGTCGGCATTGTGCCTTTTGTATTAAATTCAGATGGAATTACTGTGTTTCATCGTCAATAAGATGGTCCAAGGGATACAGTAAACCTGAAGTGAAGCATCGGAATCGAAAACTGGACTCACAGGAGAGGTTCAAATCATAGATAGTTAGAGTGTCAGTCCTCTTGTACATAAGTCGCCATTGTGCCATTTGTATTAAATTCGCATGCAATTTCTGTGTTTCATCGTCAATGAGAAGGTTCAAGGGATACAGTAAACCTGAAGTCAAGCATCGGAATCTAAAACTGGACACACAGGAGAGGTTCAAATCATGGAAAGTTAGTGTGTCAGTCCTCCTGTACTTAAGTCGGCGTTGTGCCTTTTGCATTAAATTCGGATGCAATTTCTGTGTTTCATCGTCAATAAGAAGGGCCAAGGTATACAGTAAACCCTAAGTGAAGCATCGGAATCGAAAACTGGACTCACAGGACAGGTTCAAATCATAGAAAGTTAGAGTGTCAGTCCTCTTGTACATAAGTCGCCATTGTGCCTTTGTATTAAATTCGCATGCAATTTCTGTGTTTCATCGTCAATGAGAAGGTCCAAGGGATACAGTAAACCTGAAGTGAAGAATCTTAATTGAAAACTGGACTCACAGGAGAGGTTCAAATCATAGGAAGTTAGAGTGTCAGTCCTCTTGTACATAAGTCGTCATTGAGCCTTTTGTATAAAAATTGGGAGGCAATTTCTGTGTATCATCGTCAATAAGAAAGTCCAAGGGATACAGCAAACCTGAAGTGAAGCATCGGAATCTAAAACTGGACTCACAGGAAGGGTTCAAATCATAGAATGTTAGAGTGTCAGTCCTCTTGTACTTAAGTCGGCATTGTGCTTTTTGTATTAAATTCAGATGGAATTTCTGTGTTTCATCGTCAATAAGGAGATCCAAGGGATACAGTAAAACTGAAGTGAAGCATCGGAATCGATACTGGACTCACAGGAGTGGTTCAAATCATAGAAAGTTAGAGTGTCAGTCCTCTTGTACTTAAGTCGGCATTGTGCCTTTGGTATTAAATTCAGATGGAATTTCTGTGTTTCATCGTCAATAAGGAGGTCCAAGGGATACAGTAAACCTGAAGTGAAGCATCGGAAACTAAAACTGGACTCACAGGAGAGGTTCAAATTATAGAATGAAAAAGTTTCAGTCGTCTTGTACTTAAGTCGGCATTGTGACTTTTGTATTAAATTCGGATGCAATTTCTGTGTTTCATCGTCAATCAGAAGGTTCAAGGTATACAGCAAACCTGAAGTGAAGCATCTGAATCTAAAACGGGACTCACAGGGAGGGCTCAAATCATAGGAAGTTCGAGTGTCAGTCCTCTTGTACTTAAGTCGGCATTGTGCCTTTTGTATAAAGTTGAGATGGAATTTCTGTGTTTCATTGTCAATAAGAAGATCCAAGGGATACAGTAAACCTGAAGTGAAGCGTCGGAATCGAAAACTGGACTCACAGGAGAGGTTCAAATCAAAGAAAGTTAGAGTGTCAGTCCTCTTGTACTCAAGTCGGTATTTGTCCTTTTGTATTAAATTCCGATGCAATATCTGTGTTTTATCGACAATAAGAAGGTCCAAGGGATACAGTAAACCTGAAGTGAAGCATCGGAATCGAAAACTGGACTCACAGGAGAGGTTCAAAGCATAGAAAGTTAGAGTGACAGTCCCATTGTACTTAAGTCGGCATTGTGCCTTTTGTATTAAATTCAGATGGAATTACTGTGTTTCATCGTCAATAAGAAGGTGCAAGGGATACAGTAAACCTGAAGTGAAGCATCGGAATCGAAAACTGGACTCCCAGGAGAGGTTCAAATCATAGAAAGTAAGAGTGTCAGTCCTCTTGTACTTAAGTCGGCATTGTGCCTTTCGTATAAAATTCGGATGCGATTTCTGTGTTTCATCGTCAATAAGAAGGTCCGAGGGATACTGTAAACCTGAGGATAAGCATCGGAATCGAAAACTGGACCCACAAGAGAGGTTCAAATCATAGATAGTTAGAGTGTCAGTCCTCTTGTACATAAGTCGCCATTGTGCCTTTTGTATTAAATGCGCATGCAATTTCTGTGTTTCATCGTCAATGAGAAGGTTCAAGGGATACAGTAAACCTGAAGTGAAGCATCGGAATCTAAATCTGGACTCACAGGAGAGGTTCAAATCATGGAAAGTTAGTGTGTCAGTCCTCCTGTACTTAAGTCGGCGTTGTGCCTTTTGCATTAAATTCGGATGCAATTTCTGTGTTTCATCGTCAATAAGAAGGTCCAAGGTGTACAGTAAACCCTAAGTGAAGCATCGGAATCTAAAACTGGACTCACGGGAGGGGTTCAAATCATAGAAAGTTAGAGTGACAGTCCTCTTGTACCTATGTCGGCATTGTGCCTTTTGCATTAAATTCGGATGCAATTTCTGTGTTTCATCGTCACTAAGAAGGTCCAAGGGATACAATGAACCTTAAGTGAAGCGTCGGAAACTAAAACTGGGCTCACAGGAGAGGTTAAAATCATAGAAAATTAGAGTGTCAATCCTCTTGTACGTAAGTCGGCATTGAGCCTTTTGTATTAAATTCGGATGCAATTTCTGTGTTTCATCGTCAATAAGGAGGTCCAAGGGATACAGTAAACCTGAAGTGAAGCATCGGAAACTAAAACTGGACCCACAGGAGAGGTTCAAATTATAGAATGAAAGAGTGTCAGTCGTCTTGTACTTATGTCGGAATTGTGCCTTTTGTATTAAATTTGCATGCAATTTCTGTGTTTCATCGTCAATAAGAAGGTCCAAGGGATACAGTAAATCTGAAGTGAAGCATCGGAATCTAAAACTGGACTCACATGAGAGGTTCAAATCATAGAAAGTTAGAGTGTCGGGCGTCTTGTCCTTAAGACGGCATTGTGCTTTTGTATTAAATTCGGATGCAATTTCTGTGTTTCATCGTCAATAAGAAGGTCCAAGGTATACAGTAAACCCTAAGCGAAGCATCGGAATCTAAAACTGTTCTCACAGGAGAGGTTCAAATCATAGAAAGTTAGAGTGTTATTCCTCTTGTACTTAAGTCGGCATTGTGTCTTTTGTGTTAAATTCGGATGCAATTTCGGTGATTCATCGAGACTAAGTAGGTCCAAGGGATACAGTAAACCTGATGTGAAGCATCGGAATCTAAAACTGGACCCACAGGAGAGGTTCAAATCATATAAGGAAAGAGTGTCAGTCCTTTTGTACTTAAGTCGGCATTGTGCCTTTTGTTTAAATTCGGATGCAATTTCTGTGTTTCATCGTCAACAAGAAGGTCCAAGGGATACAGTAAACCTGAAGTGAAGCATCGGAATCTAAAACTGGACTCACAGGAGAGGTTCAAATCATAGAAAGTTAGAGTGTCAGTCATCTTGTATTTATGTTGGCATTGTGCCTTTTGTATTAAATTCGGATGCAGTTTCTGTTTTTCGTCGACAACTAGAAGGTCCAAGGGATACAGTAAACCTGAAATGAAACATCGGAATCTAAAACTGGACTCACAGGAGAGGTTCAAATCATAGAAAGAGTGTCAGTCCTCTAGTACTTAAGTCGGCATTGTGCCTTTTGAATTACATTCAGATGGAATTTCTGTGATTCATCGTCAATTAGTAGGTCCAAGGGATACAGTAAACCTGAAGTGAAGCATCGGAATCGAAAACTTGAATCACAGTAGAGGTTCAAATCATAGAAAGATAGAGTGTCAGTCCACTTGTACATAAGTCGGCATTGTGTATTTTGTATTAAATTCGGATGCAATTTCTGTGTTTCATCGTCACTAAGAAGGTCCAAGGGATACAAGTAACCTGAAGTGAAGCGTCGCAAACTAAAACTGGACTCACAGGAGAGGTTGAAATCATAGAAAATTAGAGTGTCAGTCCTCTTGTACGTAAGTCGGCATTGAGCCTTTTGTATTAAATTCGGATGCAATATCTGTGTATCATCGTCAATAAGAAGGTCCAAGGTATACAGTAAACCCTAAGCGAAGCATCGGAATCTAAAACTGTTCTCACAGGAGAGGTTCAAATCATAGAAAGTTGGAGTGTTAGTCCTCTTGTACTTAAGTCGGCATTGTGCCTTTTGTATTAAATTCTTGTGCAATTTCGGTGATTCATCGAGACTAAGTAGGTCCAAGGTATACAGTAAACCTGAAGTGAAGCATCGGAATCTAAAACTGGACTCACAGGAGAGGTTCAAATCATAGAAAGTTAGAGTGTCAGTCCTCTAGTACTTAAGTGGGCATTGTGCCTTTTGTATTAAAATCGGATGCAATTTCTGTGTTGCATCGTCAATAAGAAGGTCCAAGGGATACAGTAAACCTGAAGTGAAGCATCGGAAACTAAAACTGGACTCCCAGTTGAGGTTCAAATCATAGAAACTTAGAGTATCAGTCCTCTTGTACTTAAGTCGGCATTGTGCCTTTTGTGAAATATTCGGATGATATTTCTGTGTTTGATCGTCAATAAGATGGTCCAAGGTGTACAGTACACCTGAAGTGAAGCATCGGATTCTAAAACTGGACTCACAGGAGGGGTTCAAATCATAGAAAGTTAGAGTGTCAGTCCTCATGTACTTAATTTGGCATTGTGCCTTTTGTAGCAAATTCGGATGCTATTTCTGTGTTTCATCGTCAATAAGAAGGTCCAAGGGATACAGTAAACCTGAAGTGAAGCATCGGAAACTAAAACTGGACTCACAGGAGAGGTTCAAATCATAGAAATTTAGATTGTCAGTCCTCTAGTACTTAAGTCGGCATTGTGCCTTTTGAATTACATTCAGATGGAATTTCTGTGATTCATCGTCAATTAGTAGGGCCAAGGGATACAGTAAACCTGAAGTGAAGCATCGGAATCGAAAACTGGACTCACAGGAGAGGTTCAAATCATAGATAGTTAGAGTGTCAGTCCTCTTGTACATAAGTCGCCATTGTGCCTTTGTATAAAATTCGCATGCAATTTCTGTGTTTTATCGTCAATGAGAAGGTCCAAGGGATACAGTAAAACTGAAGTGAAGAATCTTAATCGAAAACTGGACTCACAGGAGAGGTTCAAATCATAGAAAGTTAGAGTGTCAGTCCTCTTGTACATGAGTCGTCATTGAGCCTTTTGTATAAAGATTGGGAGGCAATTTCTGTGTTTCATCGTCAATAAGAAGGTCCAAGGTATACAGTAAACCCTAAGCGAAGCATCGGAATCTAAAACTGTTCTCACAGGAGAGGTTCAAATCATAGAAAGTTAGAGTGTTAGTCCTCTTGTACTTAAGTCGGCATTGTGCCTTTTGTATTAAATTCGGATGCAATTTCGGTGATTCATCGAGACTAAGTAGGTCCAAGTAATACAGTAAACCTGATGTGAAGCATCGGAATCTAAAACTGGACCCACAGGAGAGGTTCAAATCATAGAAGGAAAGAGTGTCAGTCCTTTTGTACTTAAGTCGGCATTGTGCCTTTTGTTTAAATTCGGATGCAATTTCTGTGTTTCATCGTCAATAAGAAGGTCCAAGGGATACAGTAAACTTGAAGTGAAGCATCGGAATCTAAAACTGGACTCACAGGAGAGGTTCAAATCATAGAAAGTTAGAGTGTCAGTCATCTTGTATTTATGTCGGCATTGTGCCTTTTGTATTAATTTCGGATGCAATTTCTGTGTTGCATCGTCAATAAGAAGGTCCAAGGGATACAATAAACCTGAAGTGAAGCATCGGAAACTAAAACTGGACTCACAGTTGAGGTTGAAATCATAGAAACTTAGAGTATCAGTCCTCTTGTACTTAAGTCGGCATTGTGCCTTTTGTGAAAAATTCATATGATATTTCTGTGTTTGATCGTCAATAAGATGGTCCAAGGTGTACAGTACAGCTGAAGTGAAGCATCGGATTCTGAAACTGGACTCACAGGAGGGGTTCAAATCATAGAAAGTTAGAGTGTCAGTCCTCATGTACTTAATTTGGCATTGTGCCTTTTGTAACAAATTCGGATGCTATTTCTGTGTTTCATCGTCAATAAGAAGGTCCAAGGGGTACAGTAAACCTGATGTGAAGCATCGGAAACTAAAACTGGACTCACAGGAGAGGTTCAAATCATAGAAAATTAGAGTGTCAGTCCTCTAGTACTTAAGTCGGCATTGTGCCTTTTGAATTACATTCAGATGGAATTTCTGTGATTCATCGTCAATTAGTAGGTCCAAGGGATACAGTAAACCTGAAGTGAAGCATCGGAATCGAAAACTGGACTCACAGGAGAGGTTCAAATCATAGATAGTTAGAGTGTCAGTCCTCTTGTACATAAGTCGCCAATGTGCCTTTGTATAAAATTCGCATGCAATTTCTGTGTTTTATTGTCAATGAGAAGGTCCAAGGGATACAGTAAAACTGAAGTGAAGAATCTTAATCGAAAACTGGACTCACAGGAGAGGTTCAAATCATAGAAAGTTAGAGTGTCAGTCCTCTTGTACATGAGTCGTCATTGAGCCTTTTGTATAAAGATTGGGAGGCAATTTCTGTGTATCATCGTCAATAAGAAGGTCCAAGGGATACAGCAAACCTGAAGTGAAGCATCGGAATCTAAAACTGGACTCACAGGAATTGTGCAAATCATAGAAATTTAGAGTGTCAGTCCTCTTGCACTTAAGTCGGCTTTGTGCCTTTTGTATTAAATGCAGATGGAATTTCTGTGTTCCATTGTCAATAAGGAGGTCCAAGGAATACAATAAACCTGAATTGAAGCATCGGAATCGGTACTGGACTCACAGGAGTGGTTCGAATTATAGAAAGTAAGAGTGTCAGTCCTCTTGTACTTAAGTCGGCATTGTGCCTTTCGTATTAAATTAGGATGCAATTTCTGTTTTTCATCGACAATAAGAAGGTCCAAGGGATACACTAAACCTGATGGGAAGCATCGGAATCGATACTGGACTCACAGGAGTGGTTCAAATAATAGAAAGAAAGAGTGTCAGTCCTCTTGTACTTAAGTCGGCATTGTGCCTTTTGTGTTAAATTTGGATGCAATTTCTGTGTTTCATCGTCAATAAGAAGGTCCAAGGGATACAGTAAATCTGAAGTGAAGCATCGGAATCTAAAACTGGACTCACAGGAGAGGTTCAAATCATAGAAAGTTAGAGTGTTAGTCCTCTTGTACTTAAGACGGCATTGTGCCTTTTGTATTAAATTCGGATGCAACTTCGGTGATTCAACGATACTTAGTAGGTCCAAGGGATACAGTAAACCTGAAGTGAAGCATCGGAATCAAAAACTGGACTCACAGGAGAGGTTCAAATCATAGATGGAAAGAGTGTCAGTCCTCTTGTACTTAAGTCGGCATTGTGCCTTTTGTATTAAATTCGGATGCAATTTCTGTGTTTCATCGTCAATAAGAAGGTCCAAGGGATACAGTAAACCTGAAGTAAAACATCGGAATCTAAAACTGGACTCACAGGAGAGGTTCAAATCATAGAAAGTTAGAGTGTCAGTCCTCTAGTACTTAAGTCGGCATTGTGCATTTTGTATTAAATTCGGATGCAATTTCTGTGTTGCATCGTCAATAAGAAGGTCCAAGGTATACAGTAATCCTGAAGTGAAGCATCGGAAACTAAAACTGGACTCACAGGAGGGGTTCAAATCATAGAAACTTAGAGTGTCAGTCCTCTTGTACTTAAGTCGGCATTGTGCGTTTTGTGAAAAATTCGGATGAAATTTCTGTGTTTCATCGTCAATAAGAAGGTCCAAGGTGTACACTACACCTGAAGTGAAGCATCGGATTCTAAAACTGGACTCCCAGGAGGGGTTCAAATCATAGAAAGTTAGAGTGTCAGTCCTCATGCACTTAATTTGGCTTTGTGCCTTTTGTATCAAATTCGGATGCTATTTCTGTGTTTCATCGACACTAAGAAGTTCCAAGGGATACAGTAAAGCTGAAGTGAAGCATCGGAATCTAAAACAGGACTCACAGGAGAGGTTCAAATCATAGAAAGTTAGAGGGTCAGTCCTCTTGTACTAAAGTCGGCATTGTGCCTTTTGTATTAAATTCGGATGCAATTTCTGTTTTTCATCGACAATTAGAAGGTCCAAGGGATACAGTAAACCTGAAGTAAAACATCGGAATCTAAAACTGGACTCACAGAGGAGGTTCAAATCATAGAAAGTTAGAGTGTCAGTCTTCTAGTACTTAATTCCGCGTTGTGCCTTTTGTATTAAATTCGGATGCAATTTCTGTGTTGCATCGTCAATAGGAATGCCCAAGGGATACAGTAAACCTGAAGTGAAGCATCGGAAACTAAAACTGGACTCACAGGAGAGGTTCAAATCATAGAAACTTAGAGTGTCAGTCCTCTTATACTTAAGTCGGCATTGTGCGTTTTGTGAAAAATTCGGATGAAATTTCTGTGTTTCGTCGTCAATAAGAAGGTCCAAGGTGTTCAGTACACCAGACGTGAAGCATCGGATTCTAAAACTGGACTCACAGGAGGGGTTCAAATCATAGAAAGTTAGAGTGTCAGTCCTCTTGTACTTAAGTCGGCATTGTGCCTTTTGTATTAAATTCAGATGGAATTTCTGTGTTTCATCGTCAATAAGGAGGTCCAAAGAATACAGTAAACCTAAAGTGAAGCATCGGAATCGATACTGGACTCACAGGAGTGGTTCAAATCATAGAAAGTAAGCGTGTCAGTCCTCTTGTACTGAAGTCGGCATTGTGCCTTTCGTATTAAATTCGGATGCAATTTCTGTTTTTCATCGACAATAAGAAGGTCCAAGGGATACACTAAACCTGATGTGAAGCATCGGAATCTAAAACTGGTCTCACTGGAGAGGTTCAAATCATAGAAAGTTAGAGTGTCAGTCCTCTTGTACTTATGTCGGCATTGTGCCCTTTGTATTAAATTCGGATGCAATTTCTGTGGTTCATCGTCAATAAGAAGGTCCAAGGGATACAGTAAACCTGAAGTGAAGCATCGGAATCTAAAACTGGACTCACAGGAGAGGTTCATATCATAGAAAGTTAGAGTGTCGGGCCTCTTGTCCCTAAGACGGCAGTGTGCCTTTTGTATTAAATTCGGATGCAATTTCTGTGTTTCATCGTCAATAACAATGTCCAAGGTATGCAGTAAACCCTAAGCGAAGCATCGGAAACTAAAACTGTTCTCACAGGAGGGGTTCAAATCATAGAAAGTTAAAGTGTTAGTCATCTTGTACTTAAGTCGGCATTGTGCCTTTTGGATTAAATTCGGATGCTATTTCGGTGATTCATCGACACTAAGTAGGTCCAAGGGATACAGTAAACCTGAAGTGAAGCTTCGGAATCTAAAACTGGACTCACAGGAGAGGTTCAAAACATAGAAGGAAAGAGTGTCAGTCCTCTTGTACTTAAGTCGGCATTGCGCCTTTTGTATTAAATTCGGATGCAATTTCTGTGTTTCATCGTCAATAAGAAGGTCCAAGGGATACAGTAAACCTGAAGTGAAGCATCGGAATCTAAAACTGGACTCACAGGAGAGGTTCAAAACATAGAAGGAAAGAGTGTCAGTCCTCTTTTACTTAAGTCGGCATTGTGCCTTTTGTATTAAATTCGGATGCAATATCTGTGTTTCATCGTCAATAAGAAGGTCCAACGGATACAGTAAACCTGAAGTGAAGCATCGGAATCGAAAACTGGAATCACAGGAGAGGTTCAAATCATAGAAAGTTAGCGTGTCTGTCCTCTTGTACTTAAGTCGGCATTGTGCCTTTTGTATTAAATTCAGATGGAATTTCTGTGTTTCATCGTAAATAAGAAGGTCCAAGGGATACATAAAACCTAAAGTGATGCATCGGAATCGAAAACTGGACTCACAGGAGAGGTTCAAATCTTAGAATGTTAGAGTGTCCGTCCTCTTGTACTTAAGTCGGTTTTGTGCCTTTTGTATTAAATTCGGATGCAATTTCTGTGTTTCATCGTCAATAAGAAGGTCCAAGGGATGCAGTAAACCAGAAGTGAAGCATCGGAATCCAAAACTGGACTCACAGGAGAGGTTCAAATCATAGAAAGTTAGAGTGTCAGTCCTCTTGTATTTATGTCGGCATTGTGCCTTTTGCATTAAATTCGGATGAAATTTCTGTTTTTCATCGACAATTAGAAGGTCCAAAAGATACAGTAAACCTGAAGTGAAACATCGGAATCTAAAACTGGACTCACAGGGGTGGTTCAAATAATAGAAAGTTAGAGTGTCAGTCCTCTTGTACTTAAGTCGGCATTGTGCCTTTTGTATTAAATTCGGATGCAATTTCTGTGTTTTATCGTCAATAAGAAGGTCCAAGGTATACAGTAAACCTAAAGTGAAGCATCGGAAACTAAAACTGGCCTCACAGGAGAGGTTCAAATCATTGAAAGTTAGAGTGTCAGTCCTCTTGTACTTAAGTCGGCATTGTGCCTTTTGTATTAAATTCGGATGAAATTTCTATGTTTCATCGTCAATAAGAAGGTCCAAGGTATACAGTACACCTGAAGTGAAGCATCGGAATCTGAAACTGAACTCACAGGAGGGGTTCAAATCATAGAAAGATAGAGTGTCAGTCCTCTTGTACATAAGTCGGTATTGTGCCTTTTGTATTAAATTCGGATGCAATTTCTGTGTTTCATCGTCAAAAAGAAGGTCCAAGGGATACAGTAAACCTGAAGTGAAGCATCGGAATCTAAATTTGGACTCACACGAGAGGTTCAAATCATAGAAAGTTAGAGTGTCAGTCCTCTTGTACTTTAGTCGGCATTGTGCCTTTTGTATTAAATTCGGATGCAATTTCTGTTTTTCATCGACAATTAGGAGGTCCAAGGGATACAGTAAACCTGAAGTAAAACATTGGAATCTAAAACTGGACTCACAGAGGAGGTTCAAATCATAGAAAGTTAGAGTGTCAGTCTTCTAGTACTTAAGTCGGCGTTGTGCCTTTTGTATTAAATTCGGATGCAATTTCTGTGTTGCATCGTCAATAGGAATGTCCAAGGGATACAGTAAACCTGAAGTGAAGCATCGGAAACTAAAACTGGACTCACAGGAGAGGTTCAAATCATAGAAAGTTAGAGTGTCAGTCCTCTTGTACTTAAGTCGGCATTGTGCGTTTTGTGAAAAATTCGGATGAAATTTCTGTGTTTCGTCGTCAATAAGAAGGTCCAAGGTGTTCAGTACACCAGAAGTGAAGCATCGGATTCTAAAACTGGACTCACAGGAGGGGTTCAAATCATAGAAAGTTAGAGTGTCAGTCCTCTTGTACTTAAGTCGGCATTGTGCCTTTTGTATTAAATTCAGATGGAATTTCTGTGTTTCATCGTCAATAAGGAGGTCCAAGGAATACAGTAAACCTGAAGTGAAGCATCGGAATCGATACTGGACTCACAGGAGTGGTTCAATTCATAGAAAGTAAGCGTGTCAGTCCTCTTGTACTGAAGTCGGCATTGTGCCTTTCGTATTAAATTCGGATGCAATTTCTGTTTTTCATCGTAAATAAGAAGGTCCAAGGGATACACTAAACCTGATGTGAAGCTTCGGAATCTAAAACTGGACTCACTGGAGAGGTTCAAATCATAGAAAGTTAGAGTGTCAGTCCTCTTGTACTTATGTCGGCATTGTGCCCTTTGTATTAAATTCGGATGCAATTTCTGTGGTTCATCGTCAATAAGAAGGTCCAAGGGATACAGTAAACCTGAAGTGAAGCATCGGAATCTGAAACTGGACTCACAGGAGAGGTTCAAATCATAGAAAGTTAGAGGGTCAGTCCTCTTGTACTAAAGTCGGCATTGTGCCTTTTGTTTTAGATTTGGATGAAATTTCGGTGATTCATCGTCAATAAGAAGGTCCAAGGGATACAGTAAATCTGAAGTGAAGCATCGGAATCTAAAACTGGACTCACAGGAGAGGTTCATATCATAGAAAGTTAGAATGTCGGGCCTCTTGTCCCTAAGACGGCAGTGTGCCTTTTGTATTAAATTCGGATGCAATTTCTGTGTTTCATCGTCAATAAGAAGGTCCAAGGTATACAGTAAACCCTAAGCGAAGCATCGGAAACTAAAACTGTTCTCACAGGAGAGGTTCAAATCATAGAAAGTTAAAGTGTTAGTCCTCTTGTACTTAAGTCGGCATTGTGCCTTTTGTATTAAATTCGGATGCTATTTCGGTGATTCATCGACACTAAGTAGGTCCAAGGGATACAGTAAATCTGAAGTGAAGCTTCGGAATCTAAAACTGGACTCACAGGAGAGGTTCAAAACATAGAAGGAAAGAGTGTCAGTCCTCTTGTACTTAAGTCGGCATTGTGCCTTTTGTATTAAATTCGGATGCAATTTCTGTGTTTCATCGTCAATAAGAAGGTCCAAGGGATACAGTAAACCTGAAGTGAAGCATCGGAATCTAAAACTGGACTCACAGGAGAGGTTCAAATCATAGAAAGTTAGAGTGTCAGTGCTCTTGTATTTATGTCGGCATTGTGCCTTTTGTATTAAATTCGTATGCAATTTCTGTTTTTCATCGACAATTAAGAGGTTCAAGGGATACAGTTAACCTGAAGTAAAACATCGGAATCTAAAACAGTACTCACAGGAGTGGATCAAATCATAGAAAGTTAGAGTGTCAGTCCTCTAGTACTTAAGTCGGCATTGTACCTTTTGTATTAAATTCGGATGCAATTTATGTGTTGCATCGTCAATAAGAAGGTCCAAGGGATACAGTAAACCTGAAGTGAAGCATCGGAATCGAAAACTGGACTCACAGGAGAGGTTCAAATCTTAGAATGTTAGAGTGTCCGTCCTCTTGTACATAAGTCGGTATTGTGCCTTTTGTATTAAATTCGGATGCAATTTCTGTGTTTCATCGTCAATAAGAAGGTCCAAGGGATGCAGTAAACCAGAAGTGAAGCATCGGAATCTAAAACTGGACTCTCAGGAGAGGTTCAAGTCATAGAAAGTTAGAGTGTCAGTCCTCTTGTATTTATGTCGGCATTGTGCCTTTTGCATTAAATTCGGATGAAATTTCTGTTTTTCATCGACAATTAGAAGGTCCAAGGGATACAGTAAACCTGAAGTGAAACATCGGAATCTAAAACTGGACTCACAGGAGTGGTTCAAATAATAGAAAGTTAGATTGTCAGTCCCCTTGTATTTAAGTCGGCATTGTGCCTTTTGTATTAAATTCGGATGCAATTTCTGTGTTTTATCGTCAATAAGAAGGTCCAACGTATGCAGTAAACCTAAAGTGAAGCATCGGAAACTAAAACTGGCCTCACAGGAGAGGTTCAAATCATTGAAAGTTAGAGTGTCAGTCCTCTTGTACTTAAGTCGGCATTGTGCCTTTTGTATTAAATTCGGATGAAATTAATATGTTTCATCGTCAATAAGAAGGTCCAAGGTATACAGTACACCTGAAGTGAAGCTTCGGAATCTGAAACTGGACTCACAGGAGGGGTTCAAATCATAGAAAGATAGAGTGTCAGTCCTCTTGTACATAAGTCGGCATTGTGCCTTTTGTATTAAATTCGGATGCGATTTCAGTGTTTCATCGTCAATAAGAAGGTCCAAGGGATACAGTAAACCTGAAGTGAAGCATCGGAAACTGAAACTGGACTCACAGGAGAGGTTCAATTCATAGAAAGTTAGAGTGTCAGTCCTCTAGTACTTAAGTCGGCATTGTGCTTTTGTATTAAATTCGAATGCAATTTCTGTGTTGCATCGTCAATAAGAAGGTCCAAGGGATACAGTAAACCTGAAGTGAAGCATCGGAAACTAAAACTGGACTCACAGTTGAGGTTCAAATCATAGAAACTTAGAGTATCAGTCCTCTTGTACTTAAGTCGGCATTGTGCCTTTTGTGAAAAATTCGGATGATATTTCTGTGTTTGATCGTCAATAAGATGGTCCAAGGTGTACTGTACACCTGAAGTGAAGCATCGGAATCTAAAACTGGACTCACAGGAGAGGTTCAAATCATAGAAAGTTAGAGGGTCAGTCCTCTTGTACTAAAGTCGGCATTGTGCCTTTCGTATTAAATTCGGATGCAATTTCTGTGTTTCATCGTCAATATGAAGGTCCAAGGTATACAGTAAACCCTAAGCGAAGCATCGGAAACTAAAACTGTTCTCACAGGAGAGGTTCAAATCATAGAAAGTTAAAGTGTTAGTCCTCTTGTACTTAAGTCGGCATTGTGCCTTTTGTATTAAATTCGGATGCTATTTCGGTGATTCATCGACACTAAGTAGGTCCAAGGGATACAGTAAACCTGAAGTGAAGCTTCGGAATCCAAAACTGGACTCACAGGAGAGGTTCAAAACATAGAAGGAAAGAGTGTCAGTCCTCTTGTACTTAAGTCGGCATTGTGCCTTTTGTATTAAATTCGGATGCAATTTCTGTGTTTCATCGTCAATAAGAAGGTCCAAGGGATACAGTAAACCTGAAGTGAAGCATCGGAATTAAAAACTGGACTCACAGGAGAGGTTCAAATCATAGAAAGTTAGAGTGTCAGTGCTCTTGTATTTATGTCGGCATTGTGCCTTTTGTATTAAATTCGGATGCAATTTCTGTTTTTCATCGACAAATAAGAGGTCCAAGGGATACAGTTAACCTGAAGTAAAACATCGGAATCTAAAACAGTACTCACAGGAGTGGATCAAATCATAGAAAGTTAGAGTGTCAGTCCTCTAGTACTTAAGTCGGCATTGTACCTTTTGTATTAAATTCGGATGCAATTTATGTGTTGCATCGTCAATAAGAAGGTCCAAGGGATACAGTAAACCTGAAGTGAAGCATCGGAATCGAAAACTGGAATCACAGGAGAGGTTCAAATCATAGAAAGTTAGCGTGTCTGTCCTCTTGTACTTAAGTCGGCATTGTGCCTTTTGTATTACATTCAGATGGAATTTCTGTGTTTCATCGTAAATAAGAAGGTCCAAGGGATACAGAAAACCTAAAGTGATGCATCGGAATCGAAAACTGGACTCACAGGAGAGGTTCAAATCTTAGAATGTTAGAGTGTCCGTCCTCTTGTACTTGAGCGGTATTGTGCCTTTTGTATTAAATTCGGATGCAATTTCTGTGTTTCATCGTCAATAAGAAGGTCCAAGGGATGCAGTAAACCAGAAGTGAAGCATCGGAATCTAAAACTGGACTCACAGGAGAGGTTCAAATCATAGAAAGTTAGAGTGTCAGTCCTCTTGTATTTATGTCGGCATTGTGCCTTTTGTATTAAATTCGGATGCAATTTCTGTGTTTTATCGTCAATAAGAAGGTCCAACGTATACAGTAAATATAAAGTGAAGCATCGGAAACTAAAACTGGCCTCACAGGAGAGGTTCAAATCATTGAAATTTAGAGTGTCAGTCCTCCTGTACTTAAGTCGGCATTGTGCCTTTTGTATTAAATTCGGATGAAATTTCTATGTTTCATCGTCAATAAGAAGGTCCAAGGTATACAGTACACCTGAAGTGAAGCATCGGAATCTGAAACTGGACTCACAGGAGGGGTTCAAATCATAGAAAGATAGAGTGTCAGTCCTCTTGTACATAAGTCGGCATTGTGCCTTTTGTATTAAATTCGGATGCAATTTCAGTGTTTCATCGTCAATAAGAAGGTCCAAGGGATACAGTAAACCTGAAGTGAAGCATCGGAAACTAAAACTGGACTCACAGTTGAGGTTCAAATCATAGAAAGTTAGAGTATCATTCCTCTTGTACTTAAGTCGGCATTGTGCCTTTTGTGAAAAATTCGGATGATATTTCTGTGTTTGATCGTCAATAAGATGGTCCAAGGTGTACAGTACACCTGAAGTGAAGCATCGGATTCTAAAACTGGACTCACAGGAGGGGTTCAAATCATAGAAAGTTAGAGTGTCAGTCCTCATGTACTCAATTTAGCATTGTGCCTTTTGTAACAAATTCGGATGCTATTTCTGTGTTTCATCGTCAATAAGAAGGTCCAAGGGATACAGTAAACCTGAAGTGAAGCATCGGAAACTAAAACTGGACTCACAGGAGAGGTTCAAATCATAGAAAGTTAGAGTGTCAGTCCTCTAGTACTTAAGTCGTTATTGTGCCTTTTGAATTACATTCAGATGGAATTTCTGTGATTCATCGTCAATTAGTAGGTCCAAGGGATACAGTAAACCTGAAGTGAAGCACCGGAATCGAAAACTGGACTCACAGGAGAGGTTCAAATCATAGATAGTTAGTGTGTCAGTCCTCTTGTACGTAAGTCGCCATTGTGCCTTTGTATAAAATTCGCATGCAATTTCTGTGTTTTATCGTCAATGAGAAGGTCCAAGGGACACAGTAAAACTGAAGTGAAGAATCTTAATCGAAAACTGGACTCACAGGAGAGGTTCAAATCATAGAAAGTTAGAGTGTCAGTCCTCTTGTACATGAGTCGTCATTGAGCCTTTTGTATAAAGATTGGGAGGCAATTTCTGTGTATCATCGTCAATAAGAAGGTCCAAGGGATACAGCAAACCTGACGTGAAGCATCGGAGTCTAAAACTGGACTCACAGGAATTGTGCAAATCATAGAAAGTTAGAGTGTCAGTCCTCTTGCACTTAAGTCGGCTTTGTGCCTTTTGTATTAAATTCAGACGGAATTTCTGTGTTCCATCGTCAATAAGGAGGTCCAAGGAATACACTAAACCTGAAGTGAAGCATCGGAATCGATACTGGACTCACAGGAGTGGTTCAAATTATAGAAAATAAGAGTGTCAGTCCTCTTGTACTTAAGTCGGCATTGTGCCTTTCGTATTAGATTAGGATGCAATTTCTGTTTTTCATCGACAATAAGAAGGTCCAAGGGGTACACTAAACCTGATGGGAAGCATCGGAATCGATACTGGACTCACAGGAGTGGTTCAAATCATAGAAAGTAAGAGTGTCAGTCCTCTTGTACTTAAGTCGGCATTGTGCCTTTTGTATTAAATTCAGATGGAATTTCTGTGTTTCATCGTCAATAAGAATGTCCAAGGGATATAGTAAAGCTGAAGTGAAACATAGGAACCTAAAACTGGACTCACAGGAGATGTTCAAATCATAGAAAGTTAGAGTGTCAGTCCTCTTGTACTTATGTCGGCATTGAATCCTTTGTATTAATTTCGGATGCTATTTCTGTAGTTCATCGTCAATAAGAAGGTCCAAGGGATACAGTAAACCTGAAGTGAAGCATCGGAATCTAAAACTGGACTCACAGGAGAGGTTCAAATCATAGAAAGTTAGAGGGTCAGTCCTCTTGTACTTAAGTCGGCATTGTGCCTGTCGTATAGAATTCGGATGCAATTTCTGTGTTTCATCGTGAAAAAGAAGGTCCAAGGGATACAGCAAACCTGAAGTGAAGCATCGGAATCTAAAACTGGACTCACAGGAGTGGTTCAAATAATAGAACGAAAGAGTGTCAGTCCTCTTGTACTTAAGTCGGCATTGTGCCTTTTGTGTTAAATTTGGATGCAATTTCTGTGTTTCATCGTCAATAAGAAGGTCCAAGGGATACAGTAAATCTGAAGTGAAGCATCGGAATCTAAAACTGGACTCACAGGAGAGGTTCAAATCATAGAAAGTTAGAGTGTTAGTCCTCTTGTACTTAAGACGGCATTGTGCCTTTTGTATTAAATTCGGATGCCATTTCGGTGATTCATCGACACTAAGTGGGTCCAAGGGATACAGTAAACCTGAAGTGAAGCATCGGAATCAAAAACTGGACTCACAGGAGAGGTTCAAATCATAGAAGGAAAGAGTGTCAGTCCTCTTGTACTTAAGTCGGCATTGTGCCTTTTGTATTAAATTCGGATGCAATTTCTGTGTTTCATCGTCAATAAGAAGGTCCAAGGGATACAGTAAACCTGAAGTAAAACATCGGAATCTAAAACTGGACTCACAGGAGAGGTTCAAATCATAGAAAGTTAGAGTGTCAGTCCTCTAGTACTTAAGTCGGCATTGTGCATTTTGTATTAAATTCGGATGCAATTTCTGTGTTGCATCGTCAATAAGAAGGTCCAAGGTATACAGTAAATCTGATGTGAAGCATCGGAAACTAAAACTGGACTCACAGGAGAGGTTTAAATCATAGAAACTTAGAGTGTCAGTCCTCTTGTACTTAAGTCGGCATTGTGCGTTTTGTGAAAAATTCGGATGAAATTTCTGTGTTTCATCGTCAATAAGAAGGTCCAAGGTGTACACTAGACCTGAAGTGAAGCATCGGATTCTAAAACTGGACTCACAGGAGGGGTTCAAATCATAGAAAGTTAGAGTGTCAGTCCTCATGCACTTAATTTGGCTTTGTGCATTTGTATCAAATTCGGATGCTATTTCTGTGTTTCATCGTCAAAATGAAGGTCCAAGGGATACAGTAAACCTGAAGTGAAGCATCGGAATCTAAAACAGGACTCACAGGAGAAGTTCAAATCATAGAAAGTTAGAGTGTCAGTCCTCTTGTACTTAAGTCGGCATTGTGCATTTTATATTAAATTCGGATGCAATTTCTGTTTTTCATCGACAATTAGAAGGTCCAAGGGATACAGTAAACCTGAAGTAAAACATCGGAATCTAAAACTGGACTCACAGAGGAGGTTCAAATCATAGAAAGTTAGAGTGTCAGTCTTCTAGTACTTAAGTCGGCGTTGTGCCTTTTGTATTAAATTCGGATGCAATTTCTGTTTTTCATCGACAATTAGAAGGTCCAAGGGATACAGTAAACCTGAAGTGAAGCATCGGATTCTAAAACTGGACTCACAGGAGGGGTTCAAATCATAGAAAGTTAGAGTGTCAGTCCTCTTGTACTTAAGTCGGCATTGTGCCTTTTGTATTAAATTCAGATGGAATTTCTGTGTTTCATCGTCAATAAGGAGGTCCAAGGAATACAGTAAACCTGAAGTGAAGCATCGGAATCGATACTGGACTCACAGGAGTGGTTGAAATCATAGAAAGTAAGCGTGTCAGTCCTCTTGTACTTAAGTCGGGATTGTGCCTTTCGTATTAAATTCGGATGCAATTTCTGTTTTTCATCGACAATAAGAAGGTCCAAGGTATACACTAAACCTGATGTGATGCATCGGAATCCAAAACTGGACTCACTGGAGAGGTTCAAATCATAGAAAGTTAGAGTGTCAGTCCTCTTGTACTTATGTCGGCATTGTGCCCTTTGTATTAAATTCGGATGCAATTTCTGTGGTTCATCGTCAATAAGAAGGTCCAAGGGATACAGTAAACCTGAAGTGAAGCATCGGAATCTGAAACTGGACTCACAGGAGAGGTTCATATCATAGAAAGTTAGAGTGTTGGGCCTCTTGTCCTTAAGACAGCAGTGTGCCTATTGTATTAAATTCGGATGCAATTTCTGTGTTTCATCGTCAATAAGAAGGTCCAAGGTATACAGTAAACCCTAAGCGAAGCATCGGAAACTAAAACTGTTTTCACAGGAGAGGTTCAAATCATAGAAAGTTAAAGTGTTAGTCCTCTTGTACTTAAGTCGGCATTGTGCCTTTTGTATTAAATTCGGATGCTATTTCGGTGATTCATCGACACTAAGTAGGTCCAAGGGATACAGTAAACCTGAAGTGAAGCTTCGGAATCTAAAACTGGACTTACAGGAGAGGTTCAAAACATAGAAGGAAAGAGTGCCTGTCCTCTTGTACTTAAGTCGGCATTGTGCCTTTTGTATTAAATTCGGATGCAATTTCTGTGTTTCATCGTCAATAAGAAGGTCCATGGGATACAGTAAACCTGAAGTGAAGCATCGGAATCTAAAACTGGACTCACAGGAGAGGTTCAAATCATAGAAAGTTAGAGTGCAGTGCTCTTGTATTTATGTCGGCATTGTGCCTTTTGTATTAAATTCGGATGCAATTTCTGTTTTTCATCGACAATTAGAAGGTCCAAGGGATACAGTTAACCTGAAGTAAAACTTCGGAATCTAAAACTGGACTCACAGGAGTGGATCAAATCATAGAAAGTTAGAGTGTCAGTCCTCTAGTACTTTAGTCGGCATTGTGATTATTGTATTAAATTCGGATGCAATTTATGTGTTGCATCGTCAATAAGAAGGTCCAAGGGATACAGTAAACCTGAAGTGAAGCATCGGAAACTAAAACTGGACTCACAGGAGAGGTTCATATCATAGAAAGTTAGAGTGTCAGTCCTCTAGTACTTAAGTCGGCATTGTGCCTTTTGAATTACATTCAGATGGAATTTCTGTGTTTCATCGTCAATAAGAAGGTCCAAGGGATACAGTAAACCTAAAGTGAAGCATCGGAATCGAAAACTGGAATCACAGGAGAGGTTCAAATCATAGAAAGTTAGCGTGTCTGTCCTCTTGTACTTAAGTCGGCATTGTGCCTTTTGTATTAAATTCAGATGGAATTTCTGTGTTTCATCGTAAATAAGAAGGTCCAAGGAATACTGAAAACCTAAAGTGATGCATCGGAATCGAAAACTGGACTCACAGGAGAGGTTCAAATCTTAGAATGTTAGAGAGTCCGTCCACTTGTACTTAAGTCGGCATTGTGCCTTCTGTGATAAATTCGGATGAAATTTCTGTGTTTCATCGTCAATAAGAAGGTCCAAGGTATACAGTACACCTGAAGTGAAGCATCGGATTCTAAAACTGGACTCACAGGAGGGGTTCAAGTCATAGAAAGTTAGTGTGTCAGTCCTCATGTACTTAATATGGCATTGTGCCTTTTGTATCAAATTCGGATGCTATTTCTGCGTTTCATCGTCAATAACAAGGTCCTAGGGATACAGCAAACCTGAAGTGAAGCATCGGAAACTAAAACTGGACTCACAGGAGAGGTTCAAATCATAGAAAGTTTGAGTGTCAGTCCTCCAGTACTTAAGTCGGCATTGTGCTTTTGAATTAAATTCAGATGGAATTTCTGTGTGTCATCCTCAACAAGAAGGTCCAAGGGATACAGTAAACCTGAAGTGAAGCATCGGAATCGAAAACTGGACTCACCGGAGAGGTTCAAATCATAGAAAGATAGCGTGTCTGTCCTCTTGTACTTAAGTCGGCATTGTGCCTTTTGTATTAAATTCGGATGCAATTTCTATGTTTCATCGTCAATAAGAAGGTGCAAGGGATACAGAAAACCTGAAGTGTAGCATCGGGAGCTAAAACTGGACTCACAGGAGAGGTTCAAATCATAGAAAGTTCGAGTGTCAGTCCCCTAGTACTTACGTCGGCATTGTGCCTTTTGTATTAAACTCGGATGCAATTTCTGTGTTTCATCGTCAATAAGAAGGTCCAAGGGATACAGAACACCTTAAGTGAAGCATCGGAATCGAAAACTGGACTCACAGGAGGGGTTCTAATCATAGAAAGTTAGAGTGTCAGTCCTCTTGTACTTAAGTCGGCATTGTGCCTTTTGTATTAAATTCGGATGCAATTTCTGTGGTTTATCGTCAATAAGAAGGTCCAACGTATACAGTAAACCTAAAGTGAAGCATCGGAAACTAAAACTGGCCTCACAGGAGAGGTTCAAATCATTGAAAGTTAGAGTGTCAGTCCTCCTGTACTTAAGTCGGCATTGTGCCTTTTGTATTAAATTCGGATGAAATTTCTATGTTTCATCGTCAATAAGAAGGTCCAAGGTATACAGTACACCTGAAGTGATGCATCGGAATCTGAAACTGGACTCACAGGAGGGGTTCAAATCATAGAAACTTAGAGTATCATTCCTCTTGTACTTAAGTCGGCATTGTGCCTTTTGTGAAAAATTCGGATGATATTTCTGTGTTTGATCGTCAATAAGATGGTCCAAGGTGTACAGTACACCTGAAGTGAAGCATCGGATTCTAAAACTGGACTCACAGGAGGGGTTCAAATCATAGAAAGTTAGAGTGTCAGTCCTCATGTACTTAATTTGGCATTGTGCCTTTTGTAACAAATTCGGATGCTATTTCTGTGTTTCATCGTCAATAAGAAAGTCCAAGGGATACAGTAAACCTGAAGTGAAGCATCGGAAACTAAAACTGGACTCACAGGAGAGGTTCAAATCATAGAAAGTTAGAGTGTCAGTCCTCTAGTACTTAAGTCGTCATTGTGCCTTTTGAATTACATTCAGATGGAATTTCTGTGATTCATCGTCAATTAGTAGGTCCAAGGGACACAGTAAACCTGAAGTGAAGCACCGGAATCGAAAACTGGACTCACAGGAGAGGTTCAAATCATAGATAGTTAGTGTGTCAGTCCTCTTGTACATAAGTCGCCATTGTGCCTTTGTATAAAATTCGCATGCAATTTCTGTGTTTTATCGTCAATGAGAAGGTCCAAGGGATACAGTAAAACTGAAGTGAAGAATCTTAATCGAAAACTGGACTCACAGGAGAGGTTCAAATCATAGAAAGTTAGAGTGTCAGTCCTCTTGTACATGAGTCGTCATTGAGCCTTTTCTATAAAGATTGGGAGGCAATTTCTGTGTATCATCGTCAATAAGAAGGTCCAAGGGATACAGCAAACCTGAAGTGAAGCATCGGAATCTAAAACTGGACTCACAGGAATTGTGCAAATCATAGAAAGTTTGAGTGTCAGTCCTCTTGCACTTAAGTCGGCTTTGTGCCTTTTGTATTAAATTCAGATGGAATTTCTGTGTTCCATCGTCAATAAGGAGGTCCAAGGAATACACTAAACCTGAAGTGAAGCATCGGAATCGATACTGGACTCACTGGAGTGGTTCAAATTATAGAAAGTAAGAGTGTCAGTCCTCTTGTACTTAAGTCGGCATTGTGCCTTTCGTATTAGATTAGGATGCAATTTCTGTTTTTCATCGACAATAAGAAGGTCCAAGGGATACACTAAACCTGATGGGAAGCATCGGAATCGATACTGGACTCACAGGAGTGGTTCAAATTATAGAAAGTAAGAGTGTCAGTCCTCTTGTACTTAAGTCGGCATTGTGCCTTTTGTATTAATTTCAGATGGAATTTCTGTGTTTCATCGTCAATAAGAATGTCCAAGGGATATAGTAAAGCTGAAGTGAAACATAGGAACCTAAAACTGGACTCACAGGAGATGTTCAAATCATAGAAAGTTAGAGTGTCAGTCCTCTTGTACTTATGTCGGCATTGAATCCTTTGTATTAATTTCGGATGCAATTTCTGTAGTTCATCGTCAATAAGAAGGTCCAAGGGATACAGTAAACCTGAAGTAAAACATCGGAATCTAAAACTGGACTCACAGGAGAGGTTCAAATCATAGAAAGTTAGAGTGTCAGTCCTCTAGTACTTAAGTCGGCATTGTGCATTTTGTATTAAATTCGGATGCAATTACTGTGTTGCATCGTGAATAAGAAGGTCCAAGGTATACAGTAAATCTGATGTGAAGCATCGGAAACTAAAACTGGACTCACAGGAGAGGTTTAAATCATAGAAACTTAGAGTGTCAGTCCTCTTGTACTTAAGTCGGCATTGTGCGTTTTGTGAAAAATTCGGATGAAATTTCTGTGTTTCATCGTCAATAAGAAGGTCCAAGGTGTACACTACACCTGAAGTGAAGCATCGGATTCTAAAACTGGACTCACAGGAGGGGTTCAAATCATAGAAAGTTAGAGTGTCAGTCCTCATGCACTTAATTTGGCTTTGTGCCTTTTGTATCAAATTCGGATGCTATTTCTGCGTTTCATCGACACTAAGAAGGTCCAAGGGATACAGTAAAGCTGAAGTGATGCATCGGTATCTAAAACTGGACTCACAGGAGAGGTTCAAATCATAGAAAGTTAGAGGGTCAGTCCTCTTATACTAAAGTCGGCATTGTGCCTTTCGTATTAAATTCGGATGCAATTTCTGTGTTTCATCGTCAAAATGAAGGTCCAAGGGATACAGTAAACCTGAAGTGAAGCATCGGAATCTAAAACTGGACTCACAGGAGAGGTTCAAATCATAGAAAGTTAGAGTGTCAGTCCTCTTGTACTTAAGTCGGCATTGTGCATTTTATATTAAATTCGGATGCAATTTCTGTTTTTCATCGACAATTAGAAGGTCCAAGGGATACAGTAAACCTGAAGTAAAACATCGGAATCTAAAACTGGACTCACAGAGGAGGTTCAAATCACAGAAAGTTAGAGTGTCAGTCTTCTAGTACTTAAGTCGGCGTTGTGCCTTTTGTATTAAATTCGGATGCAATTTCTGTGTTGCATCGTCAATAGGAATGTCCAAGGGATACAGTAAACCTGAAGTGAAGCATCGGAAACTAAAACTGGACTCACAGGAGAGGTTCAAATCATAGAAACTTAGAGTGTCAGTCCTCTTATACTTAAGTCGGCATTGTGCGTTTTGTGAAAAATTCGGATGCAATTTCTGTGTTTCGTCGTCAATAAGAAGGTCCAAGGTGTTCAGAACACCTGAAGTGAAGCATCGGATTGTAAAACTGGACTCACAGGAGGGGTTCAAATCATAGAAAGTTAGAGTGTCAGTCCTCTTGTACTTAAGTCGGCATTGTGCGTTTTGTGAAAAATTCGGATGAAATTTCTGTGTTTCATCGTCAATAGGAAGGTCCAAGGTGTACACTACACCTGAAGTGAAGCATCGGATTCTAAAACTGGACTCACAGGAGGGGTTCAAATCATAGAAAGTTAGAGTGTCAGTCCTCATGCACTTAATTTGGCTTTGTGCCTTTTGTATTAAATTCAGATGGAATTTCTGTGTTTCATCGTCAATAAGGAGGTCCAAGGGATACAGTAAACCTGAAGTGAAGCATCGGAAACTAAAACTGGACTCACAGGAGAGGTTCAAATCATAGAAAGTGAGAGTGTCTGTCCTCTTGGAGTTAAGTCGGCATTGTGCATTTGTATTAAATTCGGATGAAATTTCTGTGTTTCATCGTCAATAAGAAGGTCCAAGGGATACAGTAAACCTGAAGTGAAGCATCGGAAACTAAAACTGGACTCACAGGAGAGGTTCAAATCATAGAAAGTTAGAGTGTCAGTCCTCAAGTACTTAAGTCGGCATTGTGCCTTTTGTATTAAATTCGGATGCCAATTCTGTGCTTCATCGTCAATAAGAAGGTCCAAGGGATACAGTAAACCTGAAGTGAAGCATCGGAATCTAAAACTGGTCTCACAGGAGGGGTTCAATTCATAGAAAGTTAGAGTATCAGTCCTCTTGTACTTACGTCGGCATTGTGCCTTTTGTATTAAATTCGGATGAAATTTCTGTGTTTCATCGTCAACAAGAAGGTCCAAGGGATACAGTAAACCTGAAGTGAAGCATCGGAAACTAAAACTGGACTCACAGGAGAGGTTCAAATCATTGAAAGTTAGAGTGTCAGTCCTCCAGTACATAAGTCGGCATTGTGCCTTTTGTATTAAATTCGGATGCAATTTCTGTGTTTCATCGTCAATAAGAAGGTCCAAGGGATACAGTAAACCTGAAGTGAAGCATCGGAAACTAAAACTGGACTCACAGGAGAGGTTCAAATCATAGAAAGTGAGAGTGTCTGTCCTCTTGGAGTTAAGTCGGCATTGTGCATTTGTATTAAATTCGGATGAAATTTCTGTGTTTCATCGTCAATAAGAAGGTCCAAGGGATACAGTAAACCTGAAGTGAAGCATCGGAATCTAAAACTGGACTCACAGGAGAGATTCAAATCATAGAAAGTTAGAGTATCAGTCCTCTTGTACTTAAGTCGGCATTGTGGCTTTTGCATTAAATTCGGATGAAATTTCTGTATTTCATCGTCAATAAGAAGGTCCAAGGGATACAGTAAACCTGAAGTGAAGCATTGAAACTAAAACTGGACTCACAGGAGAGGTTCAAATCATTGAAAGTTAGAGTGTCAGACCTCCAGTACTTAAGTCGGCATTGTGTCTTTTGTATTACATTCGGATGCAGTTTCTGTGTTTCATCGTCAATAAGAAGGTCCAAGGGATACATTAAACCTGAAGTGAAGCATCGGAAACTAAAACTGGACTCACAGGAGAGGTTCAAATCATAGAAAGTTAGAGTCTCAGTCCTCTAGTACTTAAGTCGGCATTGTGCCTTTTGTATTAAATTCGGATGCAATTTCTGAGTTTCATCGTCAATTAGAAGGTCCAAGGGATACAGTAAACCTGAAGTGAAGCATCGGAAT
Source organism: Schistocerca americana (assembly GCF_021461395.2). Taxonomy (NCBI): domain Eukaryota; kingdom Metazoa; phylum Arthropoda; class Insecta; order Orthoptera; family Acrididae; genus Schistocerca; species Schistocerca americana. Next base: position 869,045 of record NW_025725972.1, read on the forward strand.
CTAAAACTGGACTCACTGGAGGGGTTCAAATGATAGAAAGTTAGAGTTTCAGTACTCTAGCACTTAAGTCGGCATTGTGCCTTTTGTATTAAATTCGGATGCAATTTCTGTGTTTCATCGTGAATAAGCAGGTCCAAAGTATACAGTAAACCTGAAGTGAAGCATCAGAAACTAAAACTGGACTCAGAGGAGAGGTTCAAATCATAGAAAGTTAGAATGTCAGTCCTCTTGTACTTAAGTCGCCATTGTGCCTTTTGTATAAAATTCGGATGAAATTTCTGTGTTGCATCGTCAATAAGAAGGTCCAAGGTATACTGTACACCTGAAGTGAAGCATCGTAATCTGAAACTGGACTCACAGGAGGGGTTCAAATCATAGAAAGTTAGAGTGTCAGTCCGCTTGTACGTAAGTCGGCATTGTGCCTTTTGTATTAAATTCGGATGCAATTTCTGTGTTTCATCGTCAATAAGAAGGTCCAAGGGATACAGTAAACCTGAAGTGAAGCATCGGAAACAAAAACTGGACTCACAGGAGAGGTTCAAATCATAGAAAGTTCGAGTGTCATTCCTCTAGTACTGAAGTCGGCATTGTGCCTTTTGTATTAAATTCGGATGAAATGTCTTTGTTTCATCGTCAATAAGAAGGTCCAAGGTCTTCAGTACACCTGAAGTGAAGCATCGGAATCTTAAACTGGACTCACATTTTCATATCATAGAAAGTTAGAGTAACAGTCCTCTTGTATTTAAGTCGGCATTGTGCCTTTTGTATTAAATTCGGGTGTAATTTCTGTGTTTCATCGTCAATAAGAAGGTTTAAGGTATACAGTAAACCTGAAGTGAAGCATCGGTATCTAAGACTGGACTCACCGGAGAGGTTCAAATCATAGAGAGATAGCGTGTCTGTCCTCTTGTACTTAAGTCGGCATTGTGCCTTTTGTATTAAATTCAGATGGAATTTCTGTGTTTCATCGTCAATAAGAAGGTCCAAGGGATATAGTAAAGCTGAAGTGAAGCATCGGAATCTAAGACTGGACTCACCGGAGAGGTTCAAATCATATAAAGAGAGCGTGTCTGTCCTCTTGTACTTAAGTCGGCATTGTGCTCTTTGTATTAAATTCGGATGCAATTTCTGTGTTTCATCGTCAATAAGAAGGTGCAAGGGATACAGAAAACCTGAAGTGTAGCATCGGAAGCTAAAACTGGACTCACAGGAGAGGTTCAAATCATAGAAAGTTAGAGTGTCAGTCCTCTAGTACTTACATCGGCATTGTGCCTCTTGTATTAAACTCGGATGCAATTTCTGTGTTTCATCGTCAATAAGAAGGTCCAAGGGATACAGTACACGTTAAGCGAAGCATCGAAATCTAAAACTGGACTCACAGGAGAGGTTCAAATCATAGAAAGTTAGAGTGTCAGTCCTCTAGTACATAAGTCGGCATTGAGGCTTTTGTATTAAATTCGGATGAAATTTCTGTGTTTCATCGGCAATAAGAAGGTCCAAGGGATACAGTAAACCTTAAGTGAAGCATCGGAAACTAAAACTGGACTCACAGGAGAGGTTCAAATCATAGAAAGTTAGAGTGTATGTCCTCTAGTACTTAAGTCGGCATTCTGCCTTTTGTATTAAATTCGGATGCCATATCTGTGCTACATCGTCAATAAGAAGGTCCAAGGGATACAGTAAACCTGAAGTGAAGCATCGGAATCTAAAACTGGTCTCACAGGAGGGGTTCAAATCATACAAAGTTAGAGTATCAGTCCTTCAGTACATAGGTCGGCATTGTGCCTTTTGTATTAAATTCGGATGCAATTTCTGTGTTTCATCGTCAATAAGAAGGTCCAAGGGATAAAGTAAACCTGAAGTGAACCATCGGAAACTAAAACTGGACTCACAGGAGAGGTTCAAATCATAGAAAGTTAGAGTGTCTGTCCTCTTGGAGTTAAGTCGGCATTGTGCATTTGTATTAAATTCGGATGAAATTTCTGTGTTTCATCGTCAATAAGAAGGTCCAAGGGATACAGTGAACCTGAAGTGAAGCATCGGAAACTAAAACTGGACTCACAGGAGGGATTCAAATCATAGAAAGTTAGGGTATCAGTCCTCTTGTACTTAAGTCGGCATTGTGCCTTTTGTATTAAATTCGGATAAAATTTCTGTATTTCATCGTCAATAAGAAGGTCCAAGGGATACAGTAAACCTGAAGTGAAGCATCGGAAACTAAAACTGGACTCACAGGAGAGGTTCAAATCATAGAAAGTTAGAGTGTCAGTCCTCTAGTACTTAAGTCGGCATTGTGCCTTTTGTACTAAATTCGGATGCAATTTCTGTGTTTCATCGTAAATAAGAAGGTCCAAGGGATACAGCAAACCTTAAGTGAAGCATCGGAAACTAAAACTGGACTCACAGGAGAGGTTCAAATCATAGAAAGTTAGAGTGTCTGTCCTCTAGTACTTAAGTCGGCATTGTGCCTTTTGTATTAAATTCGGATGCCATTTCTGTGCTTCATCGTCAATAAGAAGGTCCAAGGGATACAGTAAACCTGAAGTGAAGCATCGGAATCTAAAACTGGACTCACAGGAGGGGTTCAAATCATACAAAGTTAGAGTATCAGTCCTCTTGCACTTACGTCGGCATTGTGCCTTTTGTAATAAACTCGGATGAAATTTCTGTGTTTCATCGTCAATAAGAAGGTCCAAGGGATACAGTAAACCTGAAGTGAAGCATCGGAAACTAAAACTGGACTCACAGGAGAGGTTCAAATCATTGAAAGTTAGAGTGTCAGTCCTTCAGTACATAAGTCGGCATTGTGCCTTTTGTATTAAATTCGGATGCAATTTCTGTGTTTCATCGTCAATAAGAAGGTCCAAAAGATACAGTAAACCTGAAGTGAAGCATCGGAAACTAAAACTGGACTCACAGGAGAGGTTCAAATCATAGAAAGTTAGAGTGTCTGTCCTCTTGGAGTTAAGTCGGCATTGTGCATTTGTATTAAATTCGGATGAAATTTCTGTGTTTCATCGTCAATAAGAAGGTCCAAGGGATACAGTAAACCTGAGGTGAAGCATCGGAAACTAAAACTGGACTCACAGGAGAGGTCAAATCGTAGAAAGTTAGAGTGTCAGTCCTCTAGTAGTTAAGACGCCATTGTGCCTTTTGTATTAAATTCGGATGCCATTTCTGTGCTTCATCGTCAATAAGAAGGTCCAAGGGATACAGTAAACCTGAAGTGAAGCATCGGAAACTAAAACTGGACTCACATTTTCATATCATAGAAAGTTAGAGTAACAGTCCTCTTGTATTTAAGTCGGTATTGTGCCTTTTGTATTAAATTCGGGTGTAATTTCTGTGTTTCATCGTCAATAAGAAGGTTTAAGGTATACAGTAAACCTGAAGTGAAGCATCGGAATCTAAGACTGGACTCACCGGAGAGGTTCAAATCATAGAAAGATAGCGTGTCTGTCCTCTTGTACTTAAGTCGGGATTGTGCCTTTTGTATTAAATTCAGATGGAATTTCTGTGTTCCATCGTCAATACGAAGGTCCAAGGGATACAGTAAAACTGAAGTGAAGCATCGGAATCTAAGACTGGACTCACCGGAGAGGTTCAAATCATAGAAAGATAGCGTGTCTGTCCTCTTGTACTTAAGTCGGCATTGTGCCCTTTGTATTAAATTCGGATGCAATTTCTGTGTTTCATCGTCAATAAGAAGGTGCAAGGGATACAGAAAACCTGATGTGTAGCATCGGAAGCTAAAACTGGACTCACAGGAGAGGTTCAAATCATAGAAAGTTAGAGTGTCAGTCCTCTAGTACTTACGTCGGCATTGTGCCTTTTGTATTAAACTCGGATGCAATTTCTGTGTTTCATCGTCAATAAGAAGGTCCAAGGGATACAGTACACCTTAAGTGAAGCATCGGAATCTAAAACTGGACTCACAGGAGGGGTTCTAATCATAGAAAGTTAGAGAATCAGTCCTCCAGTACTTAAGACGGCATTGTGCCTTTTGTATTAAAGTCGGATGCAATCTCTGTGTTTCATCGTCAATAAGAAGGTCCAAGGGATACAGTAAACCTGAAGTGAAGCATCGTAAACTAAAACAGGACTCACAGGAGAGGTTCAAATCATAGAAAGTTAGAGTGTCAGTCCTCTAGTACATAAGTCGGCATTGAGGCTTTTGTATTAAATTCGGATGCAATTTCTGTGTTTCATCGACAATAAGAAGGTCCAAGGGATACAGTAAACCTGAGGTGAAGCATCGGAAACTAAAACTGGACTCACAGGAGAGGTCAAATCGTAGAAAGTTAGAGTGTCAGTCCTCTAGTACTTAAGTGGCCATTGTGCCTTTTGTATTAAATTCGGATGCCATTTCTGTGCTTCATCGTCAATAAGAAGGTCCAAGGGATACAGTAAACCTTAAGTGAAGCATCGGAATCTAAAACTGGACTCACAGGAGGGGTTCAAATCATAGAAAGTTAGAGTATCAGTCCTCTTGTACTTACGTCGGCATTGTGCCTTTTGTATTAAATTCGGATGAAATTTCTGTGTTTCATCGTCAATAAGAAAGTCCAAGGGATACAGTATACCTGAAGTGAAGCATCGAAAACTAAAACTGGACTCACAGGAGAGGTTCAAATCATAGAAAGTTAGAGTGTCAGTCCTCTAGTACTTAAGTCGGCATTGTGCCTTTTGTATTAAATTCGGATGCAATTTCTGTGTTTCATCGTAAATAAGAAGGTCCAAGGGATACAGTAAACCTGAAGTGAAGCATCGGAAACTAAAACTGGACTCAAATTTGTGGTTCAAATCATAGAAAGTTAGAGTGTCAGTCCTCTAGTACTTAAGTCGGCATTGTGAATTTTGTATTAAATTCGGATGCAATTTCTGTGTTTCATCGTCAATAAGAAGGTCCAAGGGATACAGTAAAAATGAAGTGAAGCATCGGAATCTAAAACTGGACTCACTGGAGGGGTTCAAATCATTGAAAGTTAGAGTGTCAGTCCTCTAGCACATAAGTCGGCATTGTGCCTTTTGTATTAAATTCGGATGCAATTTCTGTGTTTCATCGTGAATAAGCAGGTCCAAGGGAAACAGTAAACCTGAAGTGAAGCATCGGAAACTAAAACTGGACTCACAGGAGAGGTTCAAGTCATAGAAAGTTAGAATATCAGTCCTCTTGTACTTAAGTCGCCATTGTGCCTTTTGTATAAAATTCGGATGAAATTTCTGTGTTGCATCGTCAATAAGAAGGTCCAAGGTATACTGTACACCTGAAGTGAAGCATCGTAATCTGAAACTGGACTCACAGGAGGGGTTCATATCATAGAAAGTTAGAGTGTCAGTCCGCTTGTACGTAAGTCGGCATTGTGCCTTTTGTATTAAATTCGGATGCAATTTCTGTGTTTCATCGTCAATAAGAAGGTCCAAGGGATACAGTAAACCTGAAGTGAAGCATCGGAAACTAAAACTGGACTCACATTTTCATATCATAGAAAGTTAGAGTAACAGTCCTCTTGTATTTAAGTCGGTATTGTGCCTTTTGTATTAAATTCGGGTGTAATTTCTGTGTTTCATCGTCAATAAGAAGGTTTAAGGTATACAGTAAACCTGAAGTGAAGCATCGGAATCTAAGACTGGACTCACCGGAGAGGTTCAAATCATAGAAAGATAGCGTGTCTGTCCTCTTGTACTTAAGTCGGGATTGTGCCTTTTGTATTAAATTCAGATGGAATTTCTGTGTTCCATCGTCAATACGAAGGTCCAAGGGATATAGTAAAGCTGAAGTGAAGCATCGGAATCTAAGACTGGACTCACCGGAGAGGTTCAAATCATAGAAAGATAGCGTGTCTGTCCTCTTGTACTTAAGTCGGCATTGTGCCCTTTGTATTAAATTCGGATGCAATTTCTGTGTTTCATCGTCAATAAGAAGGTGCAAGGGATACAGAAAACCTGAAGTGTAGCATCGGAAGCTAAAACTGGACTCACAGGAGAGGTTCAAATCATAGAAAGTTAGAGTGTCAGTCCTCTAGTACTTACGTCGGCATTGTGCCTTTTGTATTAAACTCGGATGCAATTTCTGTGTTTCATCGTCAATAAGAAGGTCCAAGGGATACAGTACACCTTAAGTGAAGCATCGGAATCTAAAACTGGACTCACAGGAGGGGTTCTAATCATAGAAAGTTAGAGTATCAGTCCTCTAGTACTTAAGACGGCATTGTGCCTTTTGTATTAAATTCGGATGCAATCTCTGTGTTTCATCGTCAATAAGAAGGTCCAAGGGATACAGTAAACCTGAAGTGAAGCATCGGAAACCAAAACAGGACTCACAGGAGAGGTTCAAATCATAGAAAGTTAGAGTGTCAGTCCTCTAGTACATAAGTCGGCATTGAGGCTTTTGTATCAAATTCGGATGCAATTTCTGTGTTTCATCGACAATAAGAAGGTCCAAGGGATACAGTAAACCTGAGGTGAAGCATCGGAAACTAAAACTGGACTCACAGGAGAGGTCAAATCGTAGAAAGTTAGAGTGTCAGTCCTCTAGTACTTAAGTCGCCATTGTGCCTTTTGTATTAAATTCGGATGCCATTTCTGTGCTTCATCGTCAATAAGAAGGTCCAAGGGATACAGTAAACCTTAAGTGAAGCATCGGAATCTAAAACTGGACTCACAGGAGGGGTTCAAATCATAGAAAGTTAGAGAATCAGTCCTCTTGTACTTACGTCGGCATTGTGCCTTTTGTATTAAATTCGGATGAAATTTCTGTGTTTCATCGTCAATAAGAAAGTCCAAGGGATACAGTATACCTGAAGTGAAGCATCGAAAACTAAAACTGGACTCACAGGAGAGGTTCAAATCATAGAAAGTTAGAGTGTCTGTCCTCTTGGAGTTAAGTCGGCATTGTGCATTTGTATTAAATTCGGACGAAATCTCTGTGTTTCATCGTCAATAAGAAGGTTAAAGGGATACAGTAAAAATGAAGTGAAGCATCGGAATCTAAAACTGGACTCACTGGAGGGGTTCAAATCATAGAAAGTTAGAGTGTCAGTCCTCTAGCACTTAAGTCGTCATTGTGCTCTTTGTATTAAATTCGGATGCAATTTCTGTGTTTCATCGTCAATAAGAAGGTGCAAGGGATACAGAAATCCTGAAGTGTAGCATCGGAAGCTAAAACTGGACTCACAGGAGAGGTTCAAATCATAGAAAGTTAGAGTGTCAGTCCTCTAGTACTTACGTCGGCATTGTGCCTTTTGTATTAAACTCGGATGCAATTTCTGTGTTTCATCGTCAATAAGAAGGTCCAAGGGATACAGTACACCTGAAGTGAAGCATCGGAAACTAAAACTGGACTCACAGGAGAGGTTCAAATCATAGAAAGTTAGAGTGTCAGTCCTCTAGTACATAAGTCGGCATTGAGGCTTTTGTGTTAAATTCGGATGAAATTTCTGTGTTTCATCGGCAATAAGAAGGTCCAAGGGATACAGTAAACCTTAAGTGATGCATCGGAAACTAAAACTGGACTCACAGGAGAGGTTCAAATCATAGAAAGTTAGAGTGTCTGTCCTCTAGTACTTAAGTCGGCATTGTGCCTTTTGTATTAAATTCGGATGCCATTTCTGTGCTTCATCGTCAATAAGAAGGTCCAAGGGATACAGTAAACCTGAAGTGAAGCATCGGAATCTAAAACTGGTCTCACAGGAGGGGTTCAAATCATACAAAGTTAGAGTATCAGTCCTTCAGTACATAAGTCGGCATTGTGCCTTTTGTATTAAATTCGGATGCAATTTCTGTGTTTCATCGTCAATAAGAAGGTCCAAGGGATACAGTAAACCTGAAGTGAAGCATCGGAAACTAAAACTGGACTCACAGGAGAGGTTCAAATCATAGAAAGTTAGAGTGACTGTCCTCTTGGAGTTAAGTCGGCATTGTGCATTTGTATTAAATTCGGATGAAATTTCTGTGTTTCATCGTCAATAAGAAGGTCCAAGGGATACAGTAAACCTGAAGTGAAGCATCGGAAACTAAAACTGGACTCACAGGAGGGATTCAAATCATAGAAAGTTAGGGTATCAGTCCTCTAGTACTTAAGTCGGCATTGTGCCTTTTGTATTAAATTCGGATAAAATTTCTGTATTTCATCGTCAATAAGAAGGTCCAAGGGATACAGTAAACCTGAAGTGAAGCATCGGAAACTAAAACTGGACTCACAGGAGAGGTTCAAATCATTGAAAGTTAGAGTGTCAGTCCTCCAGTACTTAAGTCGGCATTGTGCCTTTTGTATTAAATTCGGATGCAATTTCTGTGTTTCATCGTCAATAAGAAGGTCCAAGGGATACAGTAAACCTGAAGTGAAGCATCGGAAACTAAAACTGGACTCACAGGAGAGGTTCAAATCATAGAAAGTTAGAGTGTCTGTCCTCTTGGAGTTAAGTCGGCATTGTGCATTTTGTAATAAATTCGGATGAACTTTCTGTGTTTCATCGTCAATAAGAAGGTCCAAGGGATACAGTAAACCTGAAGTGAAGCATCGGAAACTAAAACTGGACTCACAGGAGAGGTTCAAATCATAGAAAGTTAGAGTGTCAGTCCTCTAGTACTTAAGTCGGCATTGTGCCTTTTGTATTAAATTCGGATGCAATTTCTGTGTTTCATCGTAAATAAGAAGGTCCAAGGGATACAGTAAACCTGAAGTGAAGCATCGGAAACTAAAACTGGACTCACAGGAGAGGTTCAAGTCATAGAAAGTTAGAATATCAGTCCTCTTGTACTTAAGTCGCCATTGTGCCTTTTGTATAAAATTCGGATGAAATTTCTGTGTTGCATCGTCAATAAGAAGGTCCAAGGTATACTGTACACCTGAAGTGAAGCATCGTAATCTGAAACTGGACTCACAGGAGGGGTTCAAATCATAGAAAGTTAGAGTGTCAGTCCGCTTGTACGTAAGTCGGCATTGTGCCTTTTGTATTAAATTCGGATGCAATTTCTGTGTTTCATCGTCAATAAGAAGGTCCAAGGGATACAGTAAACCTGAAGTGAAGCATCGGAAACTAAAACTGGACTCACAGGAGAGGTTCAAATCATAGAAAGTTCGAGTGTTATTCCTCTAGTACTTAAGTCGGCATTGTGCCTTTTGTATTAAATTCGGATGAAATTTCTTTGTTTCATCGTCAATAAGAAGGTCCAAGGTATTCAGTACACCTGACGTGAAGCATCGGAATCTTAAACTGAACTCACATTTTCATATCATAGAAAGTTAGAGTAACAGTCCTCTTGTATTTAAGTCGGCATTGTGCCTTTTGTATAAAAATTCGGGTGTAATTTCTGTGTTTCATCGTCAATAAGAAGGTTTAAGGTATACAGTAAACCTGAAGTGAAGCATCGGAATCTAAGACTGGACTCACCGGAGAGGATCAAATCATAGAAAGATAGCGTGTCTGTCCTCTAGTACTTAAGTCGGGATTGTGCCTTTTGTATTAAATTCAGATGGAATTTCTGTGTTTCATCGTCAATACGAAGGTCCAAGGGATATAGTAAAGCTGAAGTGAAGCATCGGAATCTAAGACTGGACTCACCGGAGAGGTTCAAATCATAGAAAGATAGCGTGTCTGTCCTCTTGTACTTAAGTCGGCATTGTGCCCTTTGTATTAAATTCGGATGCAATTTCTGTGTTTCATCGTCAATAAGAAGGTGCAAGGGATACAGAAAACCTGAAGTGTAGCATTGGAAGCTAAAACTGGACTCACAGGAGAGGTTCAAATCATAGAAAGTTAGAGTGTCAGTCCTCTAGTACTTACGTCGGCATTGTGCCTTTTGTATTAAACTCGGATGCAATTTCTGTGTTTCATCGTCAATAAGAAGGTCCAAGGGATACAGTACACCTTAAGTGAAGCATCGGAATCTAAAACTGGACTCACAGGAGGGGTTCTAATCATAGAAAGTTAGAGTATCAGTCCTCTAGTACTTAAGACGGCATTGTGCCTTTTGTATTAAATTCGGATGCAATCTCTGTGTTTCATCGTCAATAAAAAGGTCCAAGGGATACAGTAAACCTGAAGTGAAGCATCGGAAACTAAAACAGGACTCACAGGAGAGGTTCAAATCATAGAAAGTTAGAGTGTCAGTCCTCTAGTACATAAGTCGGCATTGAGGCTTTTGTATTAAATTCGGATGCAATTTCTGTGTTTCATCGACAATAAGAAGGTCCAAGGGATACAGTAAACCTGAGGTGAAGCATCGGAAACTAAAACTGGACTCACAGGAGAGGTTCAAATCGTAGAAAGTTAGAGTGTCAGTCCTCTAGTACTTAAGTCGGCATTGTGCCTTTTGTATTAAATTCGGATGCCATTTCAGTGCTTCATCGTCAATAAGAAGGTCCAAGGGATACAGTAAACCTTAAGTGAAGCATCGGAATCTAAAACTGGACTCACAGGAGGGGTTCAAATCATAGAAAGTTAGAGTATCAGTCCTCTTGTACTTACGTCGGCATTGTGCCTTTTGTATTAAATTCGGATGATATTTCTGTGTTTCATCGTCAATAAGAAGGTCCAAGGGATACAGTAAACTTGAAGTGAAGCATCGGAAACTAAAACTGGGCTCACAGGAGAGGTTCAAATCATTGAATGTTAGAGTGTCAGTCCTTCACTACTTAAGTCGGCATTGTGCCTTTTGTGTTAAATTCGGATGCAATTTCTGTGTTTCATCGTCAATAAGAAAGTCCAAGGGATACAGTAAACCTGAAGTGAAGCATCGGAAACTAAAACTGGACTCACAGGAGAGGTTCAAATCATAGAAAGTTAGAGTGTCTGTCCTTTTGGAGTTAAGTCGGCATTGTGCATTTGTATTAAATTCGGATGAAATCTCTGTGTTTCATCGTCAATAAGAAGGTCCAAGGGATACAGTAAACCTGAGGTGAAGCATCGGAATCTAAAACTGGACTCACAGGAGGGATTCAAATCATAGAAAGTTAGAGTATCAGTCCTCTAGTACTTAAGTCGGCATTGTGCCTTTTGTATTAAATTCGGATGCAATTTCTGTGTTTCATCGTAAATAAGAAGGTCCAAGGGATACAGTAAACCTGAAGTGAAGCATCGGAAACTAAAACTGGACTCACATTTGTGGTTTAAATCATAGAAAGTTAGAGTGTCAGTCCTCTAGTACTTAAGTCGGCATTGTGAATTTTGTATTAAATTCGGATGCAATTTCTGTGTTTCATCGTCAATAAGAAGGTCCAAGGTATACTGTACACCTGAAGTGAAGCATCGTAATCTGAAACTGGACTCACAGGAGGGGTTCAAATCATAGACAGTTAGAGTGTCAGTCCGCTTGTACGTAAGTCGGCATTGAGGCTTTTGTATTAAATTCGGGTGTAATTCCTGTGTTTCATCGTCAATAAGAAGGTTTAAGGTATACAGAAAACCTGAAGTGAAGCATCGGAATCTAAGACTGGACTCACCAGAGAGGTTCAAATCATAGAAAGTAAGCGTGTCTGTCCTCTTGTACTTAAGTCGGCAATGTGCCTTTTGTATTAAATTCGGATGCAATTTCTGTGTTTCATCGTCAATAAAAAGGTGCAAGGGATACAGAAAACCTGAAGTGTAGCATCGGAAACTAAAACTGGACTCACAGGAGAGGTTCAAATCATAGAAAGTTCGAGTGTCATACCTCTAGTACTTAAGTCGGCATTGTGCCTTTTGTATTAAATTCGGATGAAATTTCTTTGTTTCATCGTCAATAAGAAGGTCCAAGGTATTCAGTACACCTGAAGTGAAGCATCGGAATCTTAAACTGGACTCACAGAGGGGTTCAAATCATAGAAAGTTAGAGTAACAGTCCTCTTGTATTTAAGTCGGCATTGTGCCTTTTGTATTAAATTCGGGTGTAATTCCTGTGTTTCATCGTCAATAAGAAGGTTTAAGGTATACAGAAAACCTGAAGTGAAGCATCGGAATCTAAGACTGGACTCACCAGAGAGGTTCAAATCATAGAAAGTAAGCGTGTCTGTCCTCTTGTACTTAAGTCGGCAATGTGCCTTTTGTATTAAATTCGGATGCAATTTCTGTGTTTCATCGTCAATAAAAAGGTGCAAGGGATACAGAAAACCTGAAGTGTAGCATCGGAAGCTAAAACTGGAATCACAGGAGAGGTTCAAATCATAGAAAATTAGAGTGTCACTCCTCTAGTACTTACGTCGGCATTGTGCCCTTTGTATTAAACTCGGATGCAATTTCTATGTTTCATCGTCAATAAGAAGGTCCAAGGGATACAGTACACCTTAAGTGAAGCATCGGAATCTAAAACTGGACTCACAGGAGGGGTTATAATCATAGAAAGTTAGAGTGTCAGTCCTCTAGTACTTAAGTCGGCATTGTGCCTTTTGTATTAAATTCGGATGCAATTTCTGTGTTTGATCGTAAATAAGAAGGTCCAATGGATACAGTAAACCTGAAGTGAAGCATTGGAAACTAAAACTGGACTCACATTTGTGGTTCAAATCATAGAAAGTTAGAGTGTCAGTCCTCTAGTACTTTAGTCGGCATTGTGAATTTTGTATTAAATTCGGATGCAATTTCTGTGTTTCATCGTCAATAAGAAGGTCCAAGGGATACAGTAAAAATGAAGTGAAGCATCGGAATCTAAAACTGGACTCACTGGAGGGGTTCAACTCATTGAAAGTTAGAGTGTCAGTCCTCTAGCACTTAAGTCGGCATTGTGCCTTTTGTATTAAATTCGGATGCAATTTCTGTGTTTCATCTTGAATAAGCAGGTCCAAGGTATACAGTAAACCTGAAGTGAAGCATCGGAAACTAAAACTGGACTCACAGGAGAGGTTCAAGTCATAGAAAGTTAGAGTGTCAGTCCTCTAGTACTTACGTCGGCATTGTGCCTTTTGTATTAAACTCGGATGCAATTTCTGTGTTTCATCGTCAATAAGAAGGTCCAAGGGATACAGTACACCTTAAGTGAAGCATCGGAATCTAAAACTGGACTCATAGGAGGGGTTCTAATCATAGAAAGTTAGAGTATCAGTCCTCTAGTACTTAAGACGGCATTGTGCCTTTTGTATTAAATTCGGATGCAATCTCTGTGTTTCATCGTCAATAAGAAGGTCCAAGGGATACAGTAAACCTGAAGTGAAGCATCGGAAACTAAAACAGGACTCACAGGAGAGGTTCAAATCATAGAAAGTTAGAGTGTCAGTCCTCTAGTACATAAGTCTGCATTGAGGCTTTTGTATTAAATTCGGATGCAATTTCTGTGTTTCATCGACAATAAGAAGGTCCAAGGGATACAGTAAACCTGAAGTGAAGCATCGGAAACTAAAACTGGACTCACAGGAGAGGTTCAAATCGTAGAAAGTTAGAGTGTCAGTCCTCTAGTACTTAAGTCGGCATTGTGCCTTTTGTATTAAATTCGGATGTCATTTCTGTGCTTCATCGTCAATAAGAAGGTCCAAGGGATACAGTAAACCTTAAGTGAAGCATCGGAATCTAAAACTGGACTCACAGGAGGGGTTCAAATCATAGAAAGTTAGAGTATCAGTCCTCTTGTACTTACGTCGGCATTGTGCCTTTTGTATTAAATTCGGATGAAATTTCTGTGTTTCATCGTCAATAAGAAGGTCCAAGGGATACAGTAAACCTGAAGTGAAGCATCGGAAACTAAAACTGGACTCACAGGAGAGGTTCAAATCATTGAAAGTTAGAGTGTCAGTCATTCAGTACATAAGTCGGCATTGTGCCTTTTGTATTAAATTCGGATGCAATTTCTGTGTTTCATCGTCAATAAGAAAGTCCAAGGGATACAGTAAACCTGAAGTGAAGCATCGGAAACTAAAACTGGACTCACAGGAGAGGTTCAAATCATAGAAAGTTAGAGTGTCTGTCCTCTTGGAGTTAAGTCGGCATTGTGCATTTGTATTAAATTCGGATGAAATTTCAGTGTTTCATCGTCAATAAGAAGGTCCAAGGGATACAGTAAACCTGAAGTGAAGCATCGGAATCTAAAACTGGACTCACAGGAGGGATTCAAATCATAGAAAGTTAGAGTATCAGTCCTCTTGTACTTAAGTGGGCAGTGTGCCTTTTGTATTAAATTCGGATGAGATTTCTGTATTTCATCGTCAATAAGAAGGTCCAAGGGATACAGTAAACCTGAAGTGAAGCATCGGAAACTAAAACTGGACTCACAGGAGAGGTTCAAATCATTGAAAGTTAGAGTGTCAGTCCTCCAGTACTTAAGTCGGTATTGTGTCTTTTGAATTAAATTCGGATGCAGTTTCTGTGTTTCATCGTCAATAAGAAGGTCCAAGGGATACAGTAAACCTGAAGTGAAACATCGGAAACTAAAACTGGACTCACAGGAGAGGTTCAAATCATAGAAAGTTAGAGTGTCAGTCCTCTAGTACTTAAGTCGGCATTGTGCCTTTTGTATTAAATTCGGATGCAATTTCTGTGTTTCACCGTAAATAAGAAGGTCCAAGGGATACAGTAAACCTGAAGTGAAGCATCGGAAACTAAAACTGGACTCACATTTGTGGTTTAAATCATAGAAAGTTAGAGTGTCAGTCCTCTAGTACTTAAGTCGGCATTGTGAACTTTGTATTAAATTCGGATGCAATTTCTGTGTTTCATCGTCAATAAGATGGTCCAAGGTATACTGTACACCTGAAGTGAAGCATCGTAATCTGAAACTGGACTCAGAGGAGGGGTTCTAATCATAGACAGTTAGAGTGTCAGTCCGCTTGTACGTAAGTCTGCATTGTGCCTTTTGTATTAAATTCGGATGCAATTTCTGTGTTTCATCGTCAATAAGAAGGTCCAAGGGATACAGTAAACCTGAAGTGAAGCATCGGAAACTAAAACTGGACTCACAGGAGAGGTTCAAATCATAGAAAGTTCGAGTGTCATACCTCTAGTACTGAAGTCGGCATTGTGCCTTTTGTATTAAATTCGGATGAAATTTCTTTGTTTCATCGTCAATAAGAAGGTCCAAGGTATTCAGTACACCTGAAGTGAAGCATCGGAATCTTAAACTGGACTCACAGGAGAGGTTCAAATCATAGAAAGTTAGAGTGTCAGTCCTCTAGTACTTAAGTCGGCAGTGTGCTTTTTTTATTAAATTCGGATGCAATTTCTGTGTTTCATCGTAAATAAGAAGGTCCAAGGGATACAGTAAACCTGAAGTGAAACATCGGAAACTAAAACTGGACTCACATTTGTGGTTTAAATCATAGAAAGTTAGAGTGTCAGTCCTCTAGTACTTAAGTCGGCATTGTGAACTTTGTATTAAATTCGGATGCAATTTCTGTGTTTCATCGTCAATAAGATGGTCCAAGGTATACTGTACACCTGAAGTGAAGCATCGTAATCTGAAACTGGACTCAGAGGAGGGGTTCAAATCATAGACAGTTAGAGTGTCAGTCCGCTTGTACGTAAGTCTGCATTGTGCCTTTTGTATTAAATTCGGATGCAGTTTCTGTGTTTCATCGTCAATAAGAAGGTCCAAGGGATACAGTAAACCTGAAGTGAACCATCGGAAACTAAAACTAGACTCACAGGAGAGGTTCAAATCATTGAAAGTTAGAGTGCCAGTCCTCCAGTACATAAGTCGGCATTGTGCCTTTTGTATTAAATTCGGATGCAATTTCTGTCTTTCATCGGCAATAAGAAGGTCCAAGGGATACAGTAAACCTGAAGTGAAGCATCGGAAACTAAAACTGGACTCACAGGAGAGGTTCAAATCATAGAAAGTTAGAGTGTCTGTCCTCTTGGAGTTAAGTCGGCATTGTGCATTTGTATTAAATTCGGATGAAATTTCTGTGTTTCATCGTCAATAAGAAGGTCCAAGGGATACAGTAAACATGAAGTGAAGCATCGGAAACTAAAACTGGACTCACAGGTGAGGTTCAAATAATAGAAAGTTAGAGTGTCAGTCCTCTAGTACTTAAGTCGGCATTGTGCTTTTGAATTAAATTCGGATGCAATTTCTGTGTTTCATCGTAAATAAGAAGGTCCAAGGGATACAGTAAACCTGAAGTGAAGCATCGGAAACTAAAACTTGGCTCACATTTGTGGTTCAAATCATAGAAAGTTAGAGTGTCAGTCTTTCAGTACTTAAGTCGGCATTGTGTCTTTCGTATTAAATTCGGATGCAGTTTCTGTGTTTCATCGTCAATAAGAATGTCCAAGGCAAACAGTAAACCTGAAGTGAAACATCGGAAACTAAAACTGGACTCACAGGAGAGGTTCAAATCATAGAAAGTTAGAGTGTCAGTCCTCTAGTACTTAAGTCGGCATTGTGCCTTTTGAATTAAATTCGGATGCAATTTCTGTGTTTCATCGTAAATAAGAAGGTCCAAGGGATACAGTCAACCTGAAGTGAAGCATCGGAAACTAAAACTTGGCTCACATTTGTGGTTCAAATCATAGAAAGTTAGAGTGTCAGTCCTCTAGTACTTAGGTCGGCATTGTGAATTTTGTATTAAATTCGGATGCAATTTCTGTGTTTCATCGTCAATAAGAAGGTCCAAGGGATACAGTAAACCTGAAGTGAAGCATCGGAATCTAAAACTAGACTCACAGGAGAGGTTCAAATCATAGAAAGTTAGAGTGTCATTCCTCTTGTACTTAAGTCGCCATTGTGCCTTTTGTATTAAATTCGGATAAAATTTCTGTGTTGCATCGTCAATAAGAAGGTCCAAGGTATACAGTACACCTGAAGTGAAGCATCGTAATCTGAAACTGGACTCATAGGAGGGGTTCAAATCATAGAAAGTTCGAGGGTCAGTCCTCTAGTACTTAAGTCGGCATTGTGCCTTTTGTATTAAATTCGGATGAAATTTCTTTGTTTCATCGTCAATAAGAAGGTCCAAGGTATTCAGTACAGCTGAAGTGCAGCATCGGAATCTTAAACTGGACTCACAGAGGGGTTCAAATCATAGTAAGTTAGAGTAACAGTCCTCTAGTAATTAAGTCGGCATTGTGCCTTTTGTATTAAATTCGGATGCAATTTCTGTGTTTCATCGTCAATAAGAAGGTCCAAGGGATACAGTAAACCTTAAGTGAAGCATCGGAAACTAAAACTGGACTCACAGGAGAGGTTAAAATCATAGAAAGTTAGAGTGTCAGTCCTCTAGTACTTAAGTCGGCATTGTGCCTTTTGTATTAAATTCGGATGCAATTTCTGTGTTTCATCGTCAATAAGGAGGTGCAAGATATACAGTAAACCTGAAGTGAAGCATTGGAATCTAAAACTGGACTCACAGGAGGGGTTCAAATCATAGAAAGTTAGAGTATCAGTCCTCTAGTACTTAAGTCGGCATTGTGCCTTTTGTATTAAATCGGATGCAATCTCTGTGTTTCATCGTCAATAAGAAGGTCCAAAGGATACAGTAAACCTGAAGTGAAGCATCGGAAACTAAAACTGGACTCACAGGTGAGGTTCAAATCATAGAAAGTTAGAGTGTCAGTCCTCTAGTACATAAGTCGGCATTGTGCCTTTTGTATTAAATTCGGATGCAATTTCTCTGTTACATCGTCAATAAGAAGGTCCAAGGGATACAGTAAACCTGAAGTGAAGCATCGGAAACTAAAACTGGACTCACAGGAGAGGTTCAAATCATAGAAAGTTAGAGTGTCAGTCCTCTAGTACATAAGTCGGCATTGTGCCTTTTGTATTAAATTCGGATGCAATTTCTCTGTTACATCGTCAATAAGAAGGTCCAAGGGATACAGTAAACCTGAAGTGAAGCATTGGAAACTAAAACTGGACTCACAGGAGAGGTTCAATTCATAGAAAGTTCGAGGGTCAGTCCTCTAGTACTTAAGTCGGCATTGTGCCTTTTGTATTAAATTCGGATGAAATTTCTTTGTTTCATCGTCAATAAGAAGGTACAAGGTATTCAGTACAGCTGAAGTGAAGCATCGGAATCTTAAACTGGACTCACAGAGGGGTTCAAATCATAGAAAGTTAGAGTAACAGTCCTCTTGTATTTAAGTCGGCATTGTGCCTTTTGTATTAAATTCGGGTGTAATTTCTGTGTTTCATCGTCAATAAGAAGGTTTAAGGTATACAGTAAACCTGAAGTGAAGCATCGGAATCAAAGACTGGACTCACTGGAGAGGTTCAAATCATAGAAAGATAGCGTGTCTGTCCTCTCGTACTTAAGTCGGCATTGTGCCTTTTGTATTAAATTCTGATGCAATTTCTGTGTTTCATCGTCAATAAGAAGGTCCAAGGGATACAGTAAACCTGAAGTGAAGCATCGGAATCTAAAACTGGACTCACAGGAAGGGTTCAAAGAAGGTCCAAGGGATAGAGAAAACCTGAAGTGTAGCATCGGAAGCTAAAACTGGACTCACAGGAGAGGTTCAAATCATAGGAATTTGGAGTGTCAGTCCTCTAGTAATTAAGTCGGCATTGTGCCTTTTGTATTAAATTCGGATGCAATTTCTGTGTATCATCGTCAATAAGAAGGTCCAAGGAATACAGTAAACCTGAAGTGAAGCATCGGAAACTAAAACTGGACTCACAGGAGAGGTTCAAATCATAGAAAGTTAGAGTTCAGTCCTCTTGTACTTAAGTCGGCATTGTGCCTTTTGTATTAAATTCGGAAGCAATTTCTGTGTTTCATCGTCAATAGGGAGGTGCAAGGGATACAGTAAACCTGAAGTGAAGCATCGGAATCTAAAACTGGACTCACAGGAGGGGTTCAAATCATAGAAAGTTAGAGTATCAGTCCTCTAGTACTTAAGTCGGCATTGCGCCTTTTGTATTAAATCGGATGGAATCTCTGTGTTTCATCGTCAATAAGAAGGTCCAAAGGATACAGTAAACCTGAAGTGAAGCATCGGAAACTAAAACTGGACTCACAGGGGAGGTTCAAATCATAGAGAGTTAGAGTGTCAGTCCTCTAGTACTTAAGTCGGCATTGTGCCTTTTGTATTAAATTCGGATGCAATTTCTGTGTTTCATCGTCAATAAGAAGGTCCAAGGGATACAGTAAACCTGAAGTGAAGCATCGGAAACTAAAACTGGACTCACAGGAGAGGTTCAAATCATAGAATGTTAGAGTGTCAGTCCTCTAGTACTTAAGTCGGCATTGTGCCTTTTGTATTAAATTCGGATGCAATTTCTGTGTTTCATCGTCAACAATGAGGTCCAAGGGATACAGTAAACCTGAAGTGAAGCATTGGAATCTAAAACTGGACTCACAGGAAGGTTCAAAACATAGAAAGTTAGAGTATCAGTCCTCTTGTACTTAAGTCGGCATTGTGCCTTTTGTATGAAATTCGGATGAAATTTCTGTGTTTCATCGTAAATACGAAGGTCCAAGTGATACAGTAAACCTGATGTGAAGCATCGGAAACTAAACCTGGACTCATAGGTGTGGTTCCAATCATAGAAAGTTATAGTGTCAGTCCTCTAGTACTTAAGTCGGCATTGTGCCTTATGTATCAAATTCGGATGCAATTTCTGAATTTCATCGTCAATAAGAAGGTCCAAGGTATACAGTAAGCCTCAAGTGAAGCATCGGAAACTAAGACTGGACTCACAGGAGAGGTTCAAATCATAGAAAGTTAGAGTGTCAGTCCTCTTGTACTTAAGTCGGCATTGTGCCTTTTATATTAAATTCGGATTTAATTTCTGTGTATCATCGTCAGTAAGAAGGTCCAAGGGATACAGTAAACCTGAAGTGAAACATCGGAAGCTAAAACTAGACTCACAGGAGAGGTTCAAATCATAGAAAGTTAGAGTGTCAGACCTCTAGTTCTTAAGTCGGCATTGTGCCTTTGTATTAAATTCGGATGCAATTTCTGTGTTTCATCGTCAATAAGAAGGTCAAAGGGATACATTAAACCTGAAGTGAAGCATCGGAATCTAAAACTGGACTCGCAGGAGGGGTTCAAATCATAGAAAGTTAGAGTATCAGTCCTATTGTACTTAAGTCGGCATTGTGCCTTTTGTATTAAATTCGGATGCAATTTCTGTGTTTCATCGTCAATAAGAAGGTGCAAGGGATACAGAAAACCTGAAGTGTAGCATCGGAAGCTAAAACTGGACTCACAGGAAGGGTTCAAATCATAGAAAGTTAGAGTATCAGTCCTCTAGTACTTAATTCGGCATTGTGCCTTTTGTATTAAATTCGGATGCAATTTCTGTGCTTGATCGTCAATAAGAAGGTCCAAGGGATACAGTAAACCTGAAGTGAAGCATCGGAATCTAAAACTGGACTCACAGGAAGGGTTCAAATCATAGAAAGTTAGAGTATCAGTCCTCTAGTACTTAATTCGGCATTGTGCCTTTTGTATTAAATTCGGATGCAATTTCTGTGTTTCATCGTCAATAAGAAGGTCCAAGGGATACAATAAACCTGAAGTGAAGCATCGGAAACTAAAACTAGACTCACAGGAGAGGTTGAAATCATAGAAAATTAGAGTGTCAGTCCTCTAGTTCTTAAGTCGGCATTGTGCCTTTTGTATTAAATTCGGATGCAATTTCTGTGTTTCACCGTCAATAAGAAGGTCAAAGGGATACAGTAAACCTGAAGTGAAGCATCGGAATCTAAAACTGGTCTCACAGGAGGGGTTCAAATCATAGAAAGTTAGAGTATCAGGCCTATTGTACTTAAGTCGGCATTGTGCCTTTTTTTTTAAATTCGGATGAAATTTCTGTGTTTCATCGTCAATAAGAAGGTGCAAGGGATAGAGAAAACCTGAAGTGTAGCATCGGAAGCTAAAACTGGACTCACAGGAGAGGTTCAAATCATAGAAATTTGGAGTGTCAGTCCTCTAGTAATTAAGTCGGCATTGTGCCTTTTGTATTAAATTCGGATGCAATTTCTGTGTATCATCGTCAATAAGTAGGTCCAAGGAATACAGTAAACCTGAAGTGAAGCATCGGAAACTAAAACTGGACTCACAGGAGAGGTTCAAATCATAGAAAGTTAGAGTTCAGTCCTCTAGTACTTAAGTCGGCATTGTGCCTTTTGTCTTAATTTCGGAAGCAATTTCTGTGTTTCATCGTCAATAGGGAGGTGCAAGGGATACAGTAAACCTGAAGTGAAGCATCGGAATCTAAAACTGGACTCACAGGAGGGGTTCAAATCATAGAAAGTTCGAGTGTCATTCCTCTAGTACTTAAGTCGGCATTGTGCCTGTTGTATTAAATTCGGATGAAATTTCTTTAGTTCATCGTCAATAAGAAGGTCCAAGGTATTCAGTACACCTGAAGTGAAGCATCGGAATCTTAAACTGGACTCACAGAGGGGTTCAAATCATAGAAAGTTAGAGTAACAGTCCTCTTGTATTTAAGTCGGCATTGTGCCTTTTGTATTAAATTCGGGTGTAATTCCTGTGTTTCATCGTCAATAAGAAGGTTTAAGGTATACAGAAAACCTGAAGTGAAGCATCGGAATCTAAGACTGGACTCACCAGGGATGTTCAAATCATAGTAAGTAAGCGTGTCTGTCCTCTTGTACTTAAGTCGGCAATGTGCCTTTTGTATTAAATTCGGATGCAATTTCTGTGTTTCATCGTCAATAAAAAGGTGCAAGGGATACAGAAAACCTGAAGTGTAGCATCGGAAGCTAAAACTGGAATCACAGGAGAGGTTCAAATCATAGAAAACTAGAGTGTCACTCCTCTAGTACTTACGTCGGCATTGTGCCCTTTGTATTAAACTCGGATGCAATTTCTATGTTTCATCGTCAATAAGAAGGTCCAAGGGATACAGTACACCTTAAGTGAAGCATCGGAATCTAAAACTGGACTCACAGGAGGGGTTATAATCATAGAAAGTTAGAGTGTCAGTCCTCTAGTACTTAAGTCGGCATTGTGCCTTTTGTATTAAATTCGGATGCAATTTCTGTGTTTCATCGTAAATAAGAAGGTCCAATGGATACAGTAAACCTGAAGTGAAGCATCGGAAACTAAAACTGAACTCACATTTGTGGTTCAAATCATAGAAAGTTAGAGTGTCAGTCCTCTAGTACTTAAGTCGGCATTGTGAATTTTGTATTAAATTCGGATGCAATTTCTGTGTTTCATCGTCAATAAGAAGGTCCAAGGGATACAGTAAAAATGAAGTGAAGCATCGGAATCTAAAACTGGACTCACTGGAGGGGTTCAAATCATTGAAAGTTAGAGTGTCAGTCCTCTAGCACTTAAGTCGGCATTGTGCCTTTTGTATTAAATTCGGATGCAATTTCTGTGTTTCATCGTGAATAAGCAGGTCCAAGGTATACAGTAAACCTGAAGTGAAGCATCGGAAACTAAAACTGGACTCACAGGAGAGGTTCAAGTCATAGAAAGTTAGAATGTCAGTCCTCTTGTACTTAAGTCGCCATTGTGCCTTTTGTATAAAATTCGGATGGAATTTCTGTGTTGCATCGTCAATAAGAAGGTCCAAGGTATACTGTACACCTGAAGTGAAGCATCGTTATCTGAATCTGGACTCACAGGAGGGGTTCAAATCATAGAAAGTTAGAGTGTCAGTCCGCTTGTACGTAAGTCGGCATTGTGCCTTTTGTATTAAATTCGGATGCAATTTCTGTGTTTCATCGTCAATAAGAAGGTCCAAGGGATACAGTAAACCTGAAGTGAAGCATCGGAAACTAAAACTGGACTCACAGGAGAGGTTCAAATCATAGAAAGTTCGAGTGTCATTCCTCTAGTACTCAAGTCGGCATTGTGCCTGTTGTATTAAATTCGGATGAAATTTCTTTAGTTCATCGTCAATAAGAAGGTCCAAGGTATTCAGTACACCTGAAGTGAAGCGTCGGAATCTTAAACTGGACTCACATTTTCATATCATAGAAAGTTAGAGTAACAGTCCTCTTGTATTTATTTCGGCATTGTGCCTTTTGTATTAAATTCGGGTGTAATATCTGTGTTTCATCGTCAATAAGAAGGTTTAAGGTATACAGTAAACCTGAAGTGAAGCATCGGAATGTAAGACTGGACTCACCGGAGAGGTTCAAATTATAGAAAGATAGCGTGCCTGTCCTCTTGTACTTAAGTCGGGATTGTGCCTTTTGTATTAAATTCAGATGGGATTTCTGTGTTTCATCGTCAATACGAAGGTCCAAGGGATATAGTAAAGCTGAAGTGAAGCATCGGAATCTAAGACTGGACTCACCGGAGAGGTCCAAATCATAGAAAGATAGCGTGTCTGTCCTCTTGTGCTTAAGTCGGCATTGTGGCCTTTGTATTAAATTCGGATGCAATTTCTGTGTTTCATCGTCAATAAGAAGGTGCAAGGGATACAGAAACCCTGAAGTGTAGCATCGGAAGCTAAAACTGGACTCACAGGAGAGGTTCAACTCATAGAAAGTTAGAGTGTCAGTCCTCTAGTACTTACGTCGGCATTGTGCCTTTTGTATTAAACTCGGATGCAATTTCTGTGTTTCATCGTCAATAAGAAGGTCCAAGGGATACAGTACACCTTAAGTGAAGCATCGGAATCTAAAACTGGACTCATAGGAGGGGTTCTAATCATAGAAAGTTAGAGTATCAGTCCTCTAGTACTTAAGACGGCATTGTGCCTTTTGTATTAAATTCGGATGCAATCTCTGTGTTTCATCGTCAATAAGAAGGTCCAAGGGATACAGTAAACCTGAAGTGAAGCATCAGAAACTAAAACAGGACTCACAGGAGAGGTTCAAATCATAGAAAGTTAGAGTGTCAGTCCTCTAGTACATAAGTCTGCATTGAGGCTTTTGTATTAAATTCGGATGCAATTTCTGTGTTTCATCGACAATAAGAAAGTCCAAGGGATACAGTAAACCTGAAGTGAAGCATCGGAAACAAAAACTGGACTCACAGGAGAGGTTCAAATCATTGAAAGTTAGAGTGTCAGTCATTCAGTACATAAGTCGGCATTGTGCCTTTTGTATTAAATTCGGATGCAATTTCTGTGTTTCATCGTCAATAAGAAAGTCCAAGGGATACAGTAAACCTGAAGTGAAGCATCGGAAACTAAAACTGGACTCACAGGAGAGGTTCAAATCATAGAAAGTTAGAGTGTCTGTCCTCTTGGAGTTAAGTCGGCATTGTGCCTTTTGTATTAAATTCGGATGTCATTTCTGTGCTTCATCGTCAATAAGAAGGTCCAAGGGATACAGTAAACCTTAAGTGAAGCATCGGAATCTAAAACTGGACTCACAGGAGGGGTTCAAATCATAGAAAGTTAGAGTATCAGTCCTCTTGTACTTACGTCGGCATTGTGCCTTTTGTATTAAATTCGGATGAAATTTCTGTGTTTCATCGTCAATAAGAAGGTCCAAGGGATACAGTAAACCTGAAGTGAAGCATCGGAAACTAAAACTGGGCTCACAGGAGAGGTTCAAATCATTGAAAGTTAGAGTGTCAGTCATTCAGTACATAAGTCGGCATTGTGCCTTTTGTATTAAATTCGGATGCAATTTCTGTGTTTCATCGTCAATAAGAAAGTCCAAGGGATACAGTAAACCTGAAGTGAAGCATCGGAAACTAAAACTGGACTCACAGGAGAGGTTCAAATCATAGAAAGTTAGAGTGTCTGTCCTCTTGGAGTTAAGTCGGCATTGTGCATTTGTATTAAATTCGGATGAAATTTCAGTGTTTCATCGTCAATAAGAAGGTCCAAGGGATACAGTAAACCTGAAGTGAAGCATCGGAATCTAAAACTGGACTCACAGGAGGGATTCAAATCATAGAAAGTTAGAGTATCAGTCCTCTTGTACTTAAGCGGGCAGTGTGCCTTTTGTATTAAATTCGGATGAAATTTCTGTATTTCATCGTCAATAAGAAGGTCCAAGGGATACAGTAAACCTGAAGTGAAGCATCGGAAACTAAAACTGGACTCACAGGAGAGGTTCAAATCATTGAAAGTTAGAGTGTCAGTCCTCCAGTACTTAAGTCGGCATTGTGTCTTTTGTATTAAATTCGGATGCAGTTTCTGTGTTTCATCGTCAATAAGAAGGTCCAAGGGATACAGTAAACCTGAAGTGAAACATCGGAAACTAAAACTGGACTCACAGGAGAGGTTCAAATCATAGAAAGTTAGAGTGTCAGTCCTCTAGTACTTAAGTCGGCATTGTGCCTTTTGTATTAAATTCGGATGCAATTTCTGTGTTTCATCGTAAATAAGAAGGTCCAAGGGATACAGTAAACCTGAAGTGAAGCATCGGAAACTAAAACTGGACTCACAGGAGAGGTTCAAATCATAGAAAGTTCGAGTGTCGTACCTCTAGTACTGAAGTCGGCATTGTGCCTTTTGTATTAAATTCGGATGAAATTTCTTTGTTTCATCGTCAATAAGAAGGTCCTAGGTATTCAGTACACCTGAAGTGAAGCATCGGAATCTTAAACTGGACTCACAGAGGGGTTCAAATCATAGAAAGTTAGAGTAACAGTCCTCTTGTATTTAAGTCGGCATTGTGCCTTTTGTATTAAATTCGGGTGTAATTCCTGTGTTTCATCGTCAATAAGAAGGTTTAAGGTATACAGAAAACCTGAAGTGAAGCATTGGAATCTAAGACTGGACTCACCGGAGAGGTTTAAATCATAGAAAGATAGCGTGTCTGTCCTCTTGTACTTAAGTCGGCAATGTGCCTTTTGTATTAAATTCGGATGCAATTTCTGTGTTTCATCGTCAATAAAAAGGTGCAAGGGATACAGAAAACCGGAAGTGTAGCATCGGAAGCTAAAACTGGAATCACAGGAGAGGTTCAAATCATAGAAAATTAGAGTGTCACTCCTCTAGTACTTACGTCGGCATTGTGCCTTTTGTATTAAACTCGGATGCAATTTCTGTGTTTCATCGTCAATAAGAAGGTCCAAGGGATACAGTACACCTTAAGTGAAGCATCGGAATCTAAAACTGGACTCACAGGAGGGATTCTAATCATAGAAAGTTAGAGTGTCAGTCCTCTAGTACATAAGTCGGCATTGAGGCTTTTGTATTAAATTCGGATGCCATTTCTGTGCTTCATCGTCAATAAGAAGGTCCAAGGGATACAGTAAACCTGATGTGAAGCATCGGAATCTAAAACTGGACTCACAGGAGGGGCTCAAATCATAGAAAGTTAGAGTATCAGTCATCTTGTACTTACGTCGGCATTGTGCCTTTTGTATTAAATTCGGATGAAATTTCTGTGTTTCATCGTCAATAAGAAGGTCCAAGGGATACAGTAAACCTGAAGTGAATAATCGGAAACTAAAACTAGACTCACAGGAGAGGTTCAAATCATTGAAAGTTAGAGTGCCAGTCCTCCAGTACATAAGTCGGCATTGTGCCTTTTGTATTAAATTCGGATGCAATTTCTGTCTTTCATCGGCAATAAGAAGGTCCAAGGGATACAGTAAACCTGAAGTGAAGCATCGGAAACTAAAACTGGACTCACAGGAGAGGTTCAAATCATAGAAAGTTAGAGTGTCTGTCCTCTTGGAGTTAAGTCGGCATTGTGCATTTGTATTAAATTCGGATGAAATTTCTGTGTTTCATCGTCAATAAGAAGGTCCAAGGGATACAGTAAACATGAAGTGAAGCATCGGAAACTAAAACTGGACTCACAGGAGAGGTTCAAATCATAGAAAGTTAGAGTGTCAGTCCTCTAGTACTTAAGTCGGCATTGTGCCTTTTGAATTAAATTCGGATGCAATTTCTGTGTTTCATCGTAAATAAGAAGGTCCAAGGGATACAGTAAACCTGAAGTGAAGCATCGGAAACTAAAACTTGGCTCACATTTGTGGTTCAAATCATAGAAAGTTAGAGTGTCAGTCCTTCAGTACTTAAGTCGGCATTGTGTCTTTCGTATTAAATTCGGATGCAGTTTCTGTGTTTCATCGTCAATAAGAATGTCCAAGGCAAACAGTAAACCTGAAGTGAAACATCGGAAACTAAAACTGGACTCACAGGAGAGGTTCAAATCATAGAAAGTTAGAGTGTCAGTCCTCTAGTACTTAAGTCGGCATTGTGCCTTTTGAATTAAATTCGGATGCAATTTCTGTGTTTCATCGTAAATAAGAAGGTCCAAGGGATACAGTAAACCTGAAGTGAAGCATCGGAAACTAAAACTTGGCTCACATTTGTGGTTCAAATCATAGAAAGTTAGAGTGTCGGTCCTCTAGTACTTAGGTCGGCATTGTGAATTCTGTATTAAATTCGGATGCAATTTCTGTGTTTCATCGTCAATAAGAAGGTCCAAGGGATACAGTAAACCTGAAGTGAAGCATCGGAATCTAAAACTGGACTCACAGGAGAGGTTCAAATCATAGAAAGTTAGAGTGTCATTCCTCTTGTACTTAAGTCGCCATTGTGCCTTTTGTATTAAATTCGGATGAAATTTCTGTGTTGCATCGTCAATAAGAAGGTCCAAGGTATACAGTACACCTGAAGTGAAGCATCGTAATCTGAAACTGGACTCATAGGAGGGGTTCAAATCATAGAAAGTTCGAGGGTCAGACCTCTAGTACTTAAGTCGGCATTGTGCCTTTTGTATTAAATTCGGATGAAATTTCTTTGTTTCATCGTCAATAAGAAGGTCCAAGGTATTCAGTACAGCTGAAGTGCAGCATCGGAATCTTAAACTGGACTCACAGAGGGGTTCAAATCATAGTAAGTTAGAGTAACAGTCCTCTTGTATTTAAGTCGGCATTGTGCCTTTTGTATTAAATTCGGGTGTAATTTCTGTGTTTCATAGTCAATAAGAAGGTTTAAGGTATACAGTAAACCTGAAGTGAAGCATCGGAATCTAAGACTGGACTCACCGGAGAGGTTTAAATCATAGAAAGATAGCGTGTCTGTCCTCTTGTACTTAAGTCGGCATTGTGCCTTTTGTATTAAATTCTGATGCAATTTCTGTGTTTCATCGTCAATAAGAAGGTGCTAGGGATTCAGAAAACGTGAAGTGTAGCATCGGAAGCTAAAACTGGACTCACAGGAGCGGTTCAAATCATAGAAAGTTAGAGTGTCAGTCCTCTAGTAATTAAGTCGGCATTGTGCCTTTTGTATTAAATTCGGATGCAATTTCTGTGTTTCATCGTCAATAAGAAGGTCCAAGGGATACAGTAAACCTGAAGTGAAGTATCGGAAACTAAAACTGGACTCACAGGAGAGGTTCAAATCATAGAAAGTTAGAGTGTCAGTCCTCTAGTACTTAAGTCGGCATTGTGCCTTTTGTATTAAATTCGGATGCAATTTCTCTGTTACATCGTCAATAAGAAGGTCGAAGGGATACAGTAAACCTGAAGTGAAGCATCGGAAACTAAAACTGGACTCACAGGAGAGGTTCAAATCATAGAAAGTTAGAGTGTCAGTCCTCTAGTACATAAGTCGGCATTGTGCCTTTTGTATTAAATTCGGATGCAATTTCTCTGTTACATCGTCAATAAGAAGGTCCAAGGGATACAGTAAACCTGAAGTGAAGCATTGGAAACTAAAACTGGACTCACAGGAGAGGTTCAATTCATAGAAAGTTCGAGGGTCAGTCCTCTAGTACTTAAGTCGGCATTGTGCCTTTTGTATTAAATTCGGATGCAATTTCTGTGTTTCATCGTAAATAAGAAGGTCCAAGGGATACAGTAAACCTGAAGTGAAGCATCGGAAACTAAAACTGGACTCACATTTGTGGTTTAAATCATAGAAAGTTAGAGTGTCAGTCCTCTAGTACTTAAGTCGGCATTGTGAACTTTGTATTAAATTCGGATGCAATTTCTGTGTTTCATCGTCAATAAGATGGTCCAAGGTATACTGTACACCTGAAGTGAAGCATCGTAATCTGAAACTGGACTCACAGGAGGGGTTCAAATCATAGACAGTTAGAGTGTCAGTCCGCTTGTACGTAAGTCGGCATTGTGCCTTTTGTATTAACTTCGGATGCAATTTCTGTGTTTCATCGTCAATAAGAAGGTCCAAGAGATACAGTAAACCTGAAGTGAAGCATCGGAAACTAAAACTGGACTCACAGGAGAGGTTCAAATCATAGAAAGTTCGAGTGTCATACCTCTAGTACTGAAGTCGGCATTGTGCATTTGTATTAAATTCGGATGAAATTTCTTTGATTCATCGTCAATAAGAAGGTCCAAGGTATTCAGTACACCTGAAGTGAAGCATCGGAATCTTAAACTGGACTCACAGAGGGGTTCAAATCATAGAAAGTTAGAGTAACAGTCCTCTTGTATTTAAGTCGGCATTGTGCCTTTTGTATTAAATTCGGGTGTAATTCCTGTGTTTCATCGTCAATAAGAAGGTTTAAGGTATACAGAAAACCTGAAGTGAAGCATCGGAATCTAAGACTGGACTCACCGGAGAGGTTTAAATCATAGAAAGATAGCGTGTCTGTCCTCTTGTACTTAAGTCGGCAATGTGCCTTTTGTATTAAATTCGGATGCAATTTCTGTGTTTCATCGTCAATAAAAAGGTGCAAGGGATACAGAAAACCGGAAGTGTAGCATCGGAAGCTAAAACTGGAATCACAGGAGAGGTTCAAATCATAGAAAATTAGAGTGTCACTCCTCTAGTACGCACGTCGGCATTGTGCCTTTTGTATTAAACTCGGATGCAATTTCTGTGTTTCATCGTCAATAAGAAGGTCCAAGGGATACAGTACACCTTAAGTGAAGCATCGGAATCTAAAACTGGTCTCACAGGAGGGGTTCTAATCATAGAAAGTTAGAGTATCAGTCCTCTAGTACTTAAGACGGCATTGTGGCTTTTGTATTAAATTCGGATGCAATCTCTGTGTTTCATCGTCAATAAGAAGGTCCAAGGGATACAGTAAACCTAAAGTGAAGCATCGGAAACTAAAACAGGACTCACAGGAGAGGTTCAAATCATAGAAAGTTAGAGTGTCAGTCCTCTAGTACATAAGTCGGCATTGAGGCTTTTGTATTAAATTCGGATGCCATTTCTGTGCTTCATCGTCAATAAGAAGGTCCAAGGGATACAGTAAACCTGATGTGAAGCATCGGAATCTAAAACTGGACTCACAGGAGGGGCTCAAATCATAGAAAGTTAGAGTATCAGTCATCTTGTACTTACGTCGGCATTGTGCCTTTTGTATTAAATTCGGATGAAATTTCTGTGTTTCATCGTCAATAAGAAGGTCCAAGGGATACAGTAAACCTGAAGTGAACCATCGGAAACTAAAACTAGACTCACAGGAGAGGTTCAAATCATTGAAAGTTAGAGTGCCAGTCCTCCAGTACATAAGTCGGCATTGTGCCTTTTGTATTAAATTCGGATGCAATTTCTGTCTTTCATCGGCAATAAGAAGGTCCAAGGGATACAGTAAACCTGAAGTGAAGCATCGGAAACTAAAACTGGACTCACAGGAGAGGTTCAAATCATAGAAAGTTAGAGTGTCTGTCCTCTTGGAGTTAAGTCGGCATTGTGCATTTGTATTAAATTCGGACGAAATTTCTGTGTTTCATCGTCAATAAGAAGGTCCAAGGGATACAGTAAACATGAAGTGAAGCATCGGAAACTAAAACTGGACTCACAGGAGAGGTTCAAATCATAGAAAGTTAGAGTGTAAGTCCTCTAGTACTTAAGTCGGCATTGTGCGTTTTGAATTGAATTCGGATGCAATTTCTGTGTTTCATCGTAAATAAGAAGGTCCAAGGGATACAGTAAACCTGAAGTGAAGCATCGGAAACTAAAACTTGGCTCACATTTGTGGTTCAAATCATAGAAAGTTAGAGTGTCAGTCCTTCAGTACTTAAGTCGGCATTGTGTCTTTCGTATTAAATTCGGATGCAGTTTCTGTGTTTCATCGTCAATAAGAATGTCCAAGGCAAACAGTAAACCTGAAGTGAAACATCGGAAACTAAAACTGGACTCACAGGAGAGGTTCAAATCATAGAAAGTTAGAGTGTCAGTCCTCTAGTACTTAAGTCGGCATTGTGCCTTTTGAATTAAATTCGGATGCAATTTCTGTGTTTCATCGTAAATAAGAAGGTCCAAGGGATACAGTAAACCTGAAGTGAAGCATCGGAAACTAAAACTTGGCTCACATTTGTGGTTCAAATCATAGAAAGTTAGAGTGTCAGTCCTCTAGTACTTAGGTCGGCATTGTGAATTTTGTATTAAATTCGGATGCAATTTCTGTGTTTCATCGTCAATAAGAAGGTCCAAGGGATACAGTAAACCTGAAGTGAAGCATCGGAATCTAAAACTGGACTCACAGGAGAGGTTCAAATCATAGAAAGTTAGAGTGTCATTCCTCTTGTACTTAAGTCGCCATTGTGCCTTTTGTATTAAATTCGGATGAAATTTCTGTGTTGCATCGTCAATAAGAAGGTCCAAGGTATACAGTACACCTGAAGTGAAGCATCGTAATCTGAAACTGGACTCATAGGAGGGGTTCAAATCATAGAAAGTTCGAGGGTCAGTCCTCTAGTACTTAAGTCGGCATTGTGCCTTTTGTAATTAATTCGGATGAAATTTCTTTGTTTCATCGTCAATAAGAAGGTCCAAGGTATTCAGTACAGCTGAAGTGCAGCATCGGAATCTTAAACTGGACTCACAGAGGGGTTCAAATCATAGTAAGTTAGAGTAACAGTCCTCTTGTATTTAAGTCGGCATTGTGCCTTTTGTATTAAATTCGGGTGTAATTTCTGTGTTTCATCGTCAATAAGAAGGTTTAAGGTAAACAGTAAACCTGAAGTGAAGCATCGGAATCTGAGACTGGACTCACCGGAGAGGTTCAAATCATAGAAAGATAGCGTGTCTGTCCTCTTGTACTTAAGTCGGCATTGTGCCTTTTGTATTAAATTCTGATGCAATTTCTGTGTTTCATCGTCAATAAGAAGGTGCTAGGGATACAGAAAACGTGAAGTGTAGCATCGGAAGCTAAAACTGGACTCACAGGAGCGGTTCAAATCATAGAAAGTTAGAGTGTCAGTCCTCTAGTACTTAAGTCGGCATTGTGCCTTTTGTATTAAATTCGGATGCAATTTCTGTGTTTCATCGTCAATAAGGAGGTGCAAGATATACAGTAAACCTGAAGTGAAGCATTGGAATCTAAAACTGGACTCACAGGAGGGGTTCAAATCATAGAAAGTTAGAGTATCAGTCCTATTGTACTTAAGTCGGCATTGTGCCTTTTGTATTAAATTCGGATGCAATTTCTGTGTTTCATCGTCAATAAGAAGGTGCAAGGGATACAGAAAACCTGAAGTGTAGCATCGGAAGCTAAAACTGGACTCACAGGAAGGGTTCAAATCATAGAAAGTTAGAGTATCAGTCCTCTAGTACTTAATTCGGCATTGTGCCTTTTG
Organism: Schistocerca americana; assembly: GCF_021461395.2. Classification (NCBI taxonomy): domain Eukaryota; kingdom Metazoa; phylum Arthropoda; class Insecta; order Orthoptera; family Acrididae; genus Schistocerca; species Schistocerca americana. The sequence continues at coordinate 901,300 of NW_025725972.1, forward strand.
TATTAAATTCGGATGCAATTTCTGTGCTTGATCGTCAATAAGAAGGTCCAAGGGATACAGTAAACCTGAAGTGAAGCATCGGAATCTAAAACTGGACTCACAGGAAGGGTTCAAATCATAGAAAGTTAGAGTATCAGTCCTCTAGTACTTAATTCGGCATTGTGCCTTTTGTATTAAATTCGGATGCAATTTCTGTGTTTCATCGTCAATAAGAAGGTCCAAGGGATACAATAAACCTGAAGTGAAGCATCGGAAACTAAAACTAGACTCACAGGAGAGGTTGAAATCATAGAAAATTAGAGTGTCAGTCCTCTAGTTCTTAAGTCGGCATTGTGCCTTTTGTATTAAATTCGGATGCAATTTCTGTGTTTCACCGTCAATAAGAAGGTCAAAGGGATACAGTAAACCTGAAGTGAAGCATCGGAATCTAAAACTGGTCTCACAGGAGGGGTTCAAATCATAGAAATTTAGAGTATCAGGCCTATTGTACTTAAGTCGGCATTGTGCCTTTTTTTTTAAATTCGGATGAAATTTCTGTGTTTCATCGTCAATAAGAAGGTGCAAGGGATAGAGAGAACCTGAAGTGTAGCATCGGAAGCTAAAACTGGACTCACAGGAGAGGTTCAAATCATAGAAATTTGGAGTGTCAGTCCTCTAGTAATTAAGTCGGCATTGTGCCTTTTGTATTAAATTCGGATGCAATTTCTGTGTATCATCGTCAATAAGAAGGTCCAAGGAATACAGTAAACCTGAAGTGAAGCATCGGAAACTAAAACTGGACTCACAGGATAGGTTCAAATCATAGAAAGTTTGAGTTCAGTCCTCTAGTACTTAAGTCGGCATTGTGCCTTTTGTCTTAATTTCGGAAGCAATTTCTGTGTTTCATCGTCAATAGGGAGGTGCAAGGGATACAGTAAACCTGAAGTGAAGCATCGGAATCTAAAACTGGACTCACAGGAGGGGTTCAAATCATAGAAAGTTCGAGTGTCATTCCTCTAGTACTTAAGTCGGCATTGTGCCTGTTGTATTAAATTCGGATGAAATTTCTTTAGTTCATCGTCAATAAGAAGGTCCAAGGTATTCAGTACACCTGAAGTGAAGCATCGGAATCTTAAACTGGACTCACAGAGGGGTTCAAATCATAGAAAGTTAGAGTAACAGTCCTCTTGTATTTAAGTCGGCATTGTGCCTTTTGTATTAAATTCGGGTGTAATTCCTGTGTTTCATCGTCAATAAGAAGGTTTAAGGTATACAGAAAACCTGAAGTGAAGCATCGGAATCTAAGACTGGACTCACCAGAGATGTTCAAATCATAGAAAGTAAGCGTGTCTGTCCTCTTGTACTTAAGTCGGCAATGTGCCTTTTGTATTAAATTCGGATGCAATTTCTGTGTTTCATCGTCAATAAAAAGGTGCAAGGGATACAGAAAACCTGAAGTGTAGCATCGGAAGCTAAAACTGGAATCACAGGAGAGGTTCAAATCATAGAAAACTAGAGTGTCACTCCTCTAGTACTTACGTCGGCATTGTGCCCTTTGTATTAAAATCGGATGCAATTTCTATGTTTCATCGTCAATAAGAAGGTCCAAGGGATACAGTACACCTTAAGTGAAGCATCGGAATCTAAAACTGGACTCACAGGAGGGGTTATAATCATAGAAAGTTAGAGTGTCAGTCCTCTAGTACTTAAGTCGGCATTGTGCCTTTTGTATTAAATTCGGATGCAATTTCTGTGTTTCATCGTAAATAAGAAGGTCCAATGGATACAGTAAACCTGAAGTGAAGCATCGGAAACTAAAACTGAACTCACATTTGTGGTTCAAATCATAGAAAGTTAGAGTGTCAGTCCTCTAGTACTTAAGTCGGCATTGTGAATTTTGTATTAAATTCGGATGCAATTTCTGTGTTTCATCGTCAATAAGAAGGTCCAAGGGATACAGTAAAAATGAAGTGAAGCATCGGAATCTAAAACTGGACTCACTGGAGGGGTTCAAATCATTGAAAGTTAGAGTGTCAGTCCTCTAGCACTTAAGTCGGCATTGTGCCTTTTGTATTAAATTCGGATGCAATTTCTGTGTTTCATCGTGAATAAGCAGGTCCAAGGTATACAGTAAACCTGAAGTGAAGCATCGGAAACTAAAACTGGACTCACAGGAGAGGTTCAAGTCATAGAAAGTTAGAATGTCAGTCCTCTTGTACTTAAGTCGCCATTGTGCCTTTTGTATAAAATTCGGATGGAATTTCTGTGTTGCATCGTCAATAAGAAGGTCCAAGGTATACTGTACACCTGAAGTGAAGCATCGTTATCTGAATCTGGACTCACAGGAGGGGTTCAAATCATAGAAAGTTAGAGTGTCAGTCCGCTTGTACGTAAGTCGGCATTGTGCCTTTTGTATTAAATTCGGATGCAATTTCTGTGTTTCATCGTCAATAAGAAGGTCCAAGGGATACAGTAAACCTGAAGTGAAGCATCGGAAACTAAAACTGGACTCACAGGAGAGGTTCAAATCACAGAAAGTTCGAGTGTCATTCCTCTAGTACTTAAGTCGGCATTGTGCCTGTTGTATTAAATTCGGATGAAATTTCTTTAGTTCATCGTCAATAAGAAGGTCCAAGGTATTCAGTACACCTGAAGTGAAGCATCGGAATCTTAAACTGGACTCACATTTTCATATCATAGAAAGTTAGAGTAACAGTCCTCATGTATTTATTGCGGCATTGTGCCTTTTGTATTAAATTCGGGTGTAATATCTGTGTTTCATCGTCAATAAGAAGGTTTAAGGTATACAGTAAACCTGAAGTGAAGCATCGGAATGTAAGACTGGACTCACCGGAGAGGTTCAAATTATAGAAAGATAGCGTGCCTGTCCTCTTGTACTTAAGTCGGGATTGTGCCTTTTGTATTAAATTCAGATGGGATTTCTGTGTTTCATCGTCAATACGAAGGTCCAAGGGATATAGTAAAGCTGAAGTGAAGCATCGGAATCTAAGACTGGACTCACCGGAGAGGTCCAAATCATAGAAAGATAGCGTGTCTGTCCTCTTGTGCTTAAGTCGGCATTGTGGCCTTTGTATTAAATTCGGATGCAATTTCTGTGTTTCATCAAATAAGAAGGTGCAAGGGATACAGAAACCCTGAAGTGTAGCATCGGAAGCTAAAACTGGACTCACAGGAGAGGTTCAACTCATAGAAAGTTAGAGTGTCAGTCCTCTAGTACTTACGTCGGCATTGTGCCTTTTGTATTAAACTCGGATGCAATTTCTGTGTTTCATCGTCAATAAGAAGGTCCAAGGGATACAGTACACCTTAAGTGAAGCATCGGAATCTAAAACTGGACTCATAGGAGGGGTTCTAATCATAGAAAGTTAGAGTATCAGTCCTCTAGTACTTAAGACGGCATTGTGCCTTTTGTATTAAATTCGGATGCAATCTCTGTGTTTCATCGTCAATAAGAAGGTCCAAGGGATACAGTAAACCTGAAGTGAAGCATCAGAAACTAAAACAGGACTCACAGGAGAGGTTCAAATCATAGAAAGTTAGAGTGTCAGTCCTCTAGTACATAAGTCTGCATTGAGGCTTTTGTATTAAATTCGGATGCAATTTCTGTGTTTCATCGACAATAAGAAAGTCCAAGGGATACAGTAAACCTGAAGTGAAGCATCGGAAACAAAAACTGGACTCACAGGAGAGGTTCAAATCGTAGGAAGTTAGAGTGTCAGTCCTCTAGTACTTAAGTCGGCATTGTGCCTTTTGTATTAAATTCGGATGTCATTTCTGTGCTTCATCGTCAATAAGAAGGTCCAAGGGATACAGTAAACCTTAAGTGAAGCATCGGAATCTAAAACTGGACTCACAGGAGGGGTTCAAATCATAGAAAGTTAGAGTATCAGTCCTCTTGTACTTACGTCGGCATTGTGCCTTTTGTATTAAATTCGGATGAAATTTCTGTGTTTCATCGTCAATAAGAAGGTCCAAGGGATACAGAAAACCTGAAGTGAAGCATCGGAATCTAAGACTGGACTCACCAGAGATGTTCAAATCATAGAAAGTAAGCGTGTCTGTCCTCTTGTACTTAAGTCGGCAATGTGCCTTTTGTATTAAATTCGGATGCAATTTCTGTGTTTCATCGTCAATAAAAAGGTGCAAGGGATACAGAAAACCTGAAGTGTAGCATCGGAAGCTAAAACTGGAATCACAGGAGAGGTTCAAATCATAGAAAACTAGAGTGTCACTCCTCTAGTACTTACGTCGGCATTGTGCCCTTTGTATTAAACTCGGATGCAATTTCTATGTTTCATCGTCAATAAGAAGGTCCAAGGGATACAGTACACCTTAAGTGAAGCATCGGAATCTAAAACTGGACTCACAGGAGGGGTTATAATCATAGAAAGTTAGAGTGTCAGTCCTCTAGTACTTAAGTCGGCATTGTGCCTTTTGTATTAAATTCGGATGCAATTTCTGTGTTTCATCGTAAATAAGAAGGTCCAATGGATACAGTAAACCTGAAGTGAAGCATCGGAAACTAAAACTGAACTCACATTTGTGGTTCAAATCATAGAAAGTTAGAGTGTCAGTCCTCTAGTACTTAAGTCGGCATTGTGAATTTTGTATTAAATTCGGATGCAATTTCTGTGTTTCATCGTCAATAAGAAGGTCCAAGGGATACAGTAAAAATGAAGTGAAGCATCGGAATCTAAAACTGGACTCACTGGAGGGGTTCAAATCATTGAAAGTTAGAGTGTCAGTCCTCTAGCACTTAAGTCGGCATTGTGCCTTTTGTATTAAATTCGGATGCAATTTCTGTGTTTCATCGTGAATAAGCAGGTCCAAGGTATACAGTAAACCTGAAGTGAAGCATCGGAAACTAAAACTGGACTCACAGGAGAGGTTCAAGTCATAGAAAGTTAGAATGTCAGTCCTCTTGTACTTAAGTCGCCATTGTGCCTTTTGTATAAAATTCGGATGGAATTTCTGTGTTGCATCGTCAATAAGAAGGTCCAAGGTATACTGTACACCTGAAGTGAAGCATCGTTATCTGAATCTGGACTCACAGGAGGGGTTCAAATCATAGAAAGTTAGAGTGTCAGTCCGCTTGTACGTAAGTCGGCATTGTGCCTTTTGTATTAAATTCGGATGCAATTTCTGTGTTTCATCGTCAATAAGAAGGTCCAAGGGATACAGTAAACCTGAAGTGAAGCATCGGAAACTAAAACTGGACTCACAGGAGAGGTTCAAATCATAGAAAGTTCGAGTGTCATTCCTCTAGTACTTAAGTCGGCATTGTGCCTGTTGTATTAAATTCGGATGAAATTTCTTTAGTTCATCGTCAATAAGAAGGTCCAAGGTATTCAGTACACCTGAAGTGAAGCATCGGAATCTTAAACTGGACTCACATTTTCATATCACAGAAAGTTAGAGTAACAGTCCTCTTGTATTTATTTCGGCATTGTGCCTTTTGTATTAAATTCGGGTGTAATATCTGTGTTTCATCGTCAATAAGAAGGTTTAAGGTATACAGTAAACCTGAAGTGAAGCATCGGAATGTAAGACTGGACTCACCGGAGAGGTTCAAATTATAGAAAGATAGCGTGCCTGTCCTCTTGTACTTAAGTCGGGATTGTGCCTTTTGTATTAAATTCAGATGGGATTTCTGTGTTTCATCGTCAATACGAAGGTCCAAGGGATATAGTAAAGCTGAAGTGAAGCATCGGAATCTAAGACTGGACTCACCGGAGAGGTCCAAATCATAGAAAGATAGCGTGTCTGTCCTCTTGTGCTTAAGTCGGCATTGTGGCCTTTGTATTAAATTCGGATGCAATTTCTGTGTTTCATCGTCAATAAGAAGGTGCAAGGGATACAGAAACCCTGAAGTGTAGCATCGGAAGCTAAAACTGGACTCACAGGAGAGGTTCAACTCATAGAAAGTTAGAGTGTCAGTCCTCTAGTACTTACGTCGGCATTGTGCCTTTTGTATTAAACTCGGATGCAATTTCTGTGTTTCATCGTCAATAAGAAGGTCCAAGGGATACAGTACACCTTAAGTGAAGCCAGGGAATCTAAAACTGGACTCATAGGAGGGGTTCTAATCATAGAAAGTTAGAGTATCAGTCCTCTAGTACTTAAGACGGCATTGTGCCTTTTGTATTAAATTCGGATGCAATCTCTGTGTTTCATCGTCAATAAGAAGGTCCAAGGGATACAGTAAACCTGAAGTGAAGCATCAGAAACTAAAACAGGACTCACAGGAGAGGTTCAAATCATAGAAAGTTAGAGTGTCAGTCCTCTAGTACATAAGTCTGCATTGAGGCTTTTGTATTAAATTCGGATGCAATTTCTGTGTTTCATCGACAATAAGAAAGTCCAAGGGATACAGTAAACCTGAAGTGAAGCATCGGAAACAAAAACTGGACTCACAGGAGAGGTTCAAATCGTAGGAAGTTAGAGTGTCAGTCCTCTAGTACTTAAGTCGGCATTGTGCCTTTTGTATTAAATTCGGATGTCATTTCTGTGCTTCATCGTCAATAAGAAGGTCCAAGGGATACAGTAAACCTTAAGTGAAGCATCGGAATCTAAAACTGGACTCACAGGAGGGGTTCAAATCATAGAAAGTTAGAGTATCAGTCCTCTTGTACTTACGTCGGCATTGTGCCTTTTGTATTAAATTCGGATGAAATTTCTGTGTTTCATCGTCAATAAGAAGGTCCAAGGGATACAGTAAACCTGAAGTGAAGCATCGGAAACTAAAACTGGGCTCACAGGAGAGGTTCAAATCATTGAAAGTTAGAGTGTCAGTCATTCAGTACATAAGTCGGCATTGTGCCTTTTGTATTAAATTCGGATGCAATTTCTGTGTTTCATCGTCAATAAGAAAGTCCAAGGGATACAGTAAACCTGAAGTGAAGCATCGGAAACTAAAACTGGACTCACAGGAGAGGTTCAAATCATAGAAAGTTAGAGTGTCTGTCCTCTTGGAGTTAAGTCGGCATTGTGCATTTGTATTAAATTCGGATGAAATTTCAGTGTTTCATCGTCAATAAGAAGGTCCAAGGGATACAGTAAACCTGAAGTGAAGCATCGGAATCTAAAACTGGACTCACAGGAGGGATTCAAATCATAGAAAGTTAGAGTATCAATCCTCTTGTACTTAAGTGGGCAGTGTGCCTTTTGTATTAAATTCGGATGAAATTTCTGTATTTCATCGTCAATAAGAAGGTCCAAGGGATACAGTAAACCTGAAGTGAAGCATCGGAAACTAAAACTGGACTCACAGGAGAGGTTCAAATCATTGAAAGTTAGAGTGTCAGTCCTCCAGTACTTAAGTCGGCATTGTGTCTTTTGTATTAAATTCGGATGCAGTTTCTGTGTTTCATCGTCAATAAGAAGGTCCAAGGGATACAGTAAACCTGAAGTGAAACATCGGAAACTAAAACTGGACTCACAGGAGAGGTTCAAATCATAGAAAGTTAGAGTGTCAGTCCTCTAGTACTTAAGTCGGCATTGTGCCTTTTGTATTAAATTCGGATGCAATTTCTGTGTTTCATCGTAAATAAGAAGGTCCAAGGGATACAGTAAACCTGAAGTGAAGCATCGGAAACTAAAACTGGACACACATTTGTGGTTTAAATCGTAGAAAGTTAGAGTGTCAGTCCTCTAGTACTTAAGTCGGCATTGTGAACTTTGTATTAAATTCGGATGCAATTTCTGTGTTTCATCGTCAATAAGATGGTCCAAGGTATACTGTACACCTGAAGTGAAGCATCGTAATCTGAAACTGGACTCACAGGAGGGGTTCAAATCATAGACAGTTAGAGTGTCAGTCCGCTTGTACGTAAGTCGGCATTGTGCCTTTTGTATTAAATTCGGATGCAATTTCTGTGTTTCATCGTCAATAAGAAGGTCCAAGGGATACAGTAAACCTGAAGTGTAGCATCGGAAACTAAAACTGGACTCACAGGAGAGGTTCAAATCATAGAAAGTTCGAGTGTCGTACCTCTTGTACTGAAGTCGGCATTGTGCCTTTTGTATTAAATTCGGATGAAATTTCTTTGTTTCATCGTCAATAAGAAGGTCCTAGGTATTCAGTACACCTGAAGTGAAGCATCGGAATCTTAAACTGGACTCACAGAGGGGTTCAAATCATAGAAAGTTAGAGTAACAGTCCTCTTGTATTTAAGTCGGCATTGTGCCTTTTGTATTAAATTCGGGTGTAATTCCTGTGTTTCATCGTCAATAAGAAGGTTTAAGGTATACAGAAAACCTGAAGTGAAGCATCGGAATCTAAGACTGGACTCACCGGAGAGGTTTAAATCATAGAAAGATAGCGTGTCTGTCCTCTTGTACTTAAGTCGGCAATGTGCCTTTTGTATTAAATTCGGATGCAATTTCTGTGTTTCATCGTCAATAAAAAGGTGCAAGGGATACAGAAAACCGGAAGTGTAGCATCGGAAGCTAAAACTGGAATCACAGGAGAGGTTCAAATCATAGAAAATTAGAGTGTCACTCCTCTAGTACTTACGTCGGCATTGTGCCTTTTGTATTAAACTCGGATGCAATTTCTGTGTTTCATCGTCAATAAGAAGGTCCAAGGGATACAGTACACCTTAAGTGAAGCATCGGAATCTAAAACTGGACTCACAGGAGGGATTCTAATCATAGAAAGTTAGAGTGTCAGTCCTCTAGTACATAAGTCGGCATTGAGGCTTTTGTATTAAATTCGGATGCCATTTCTGTGCTTCATCGTCAATAAGAAGGTCCAAGGGATACAGTAAACCTGATGTGAAGCATCGGAATCTAAAACTGGACTCACAGGAGGGGCTCAAATCATAGAAAGTTAGAGTATCAGTCATCTTGTACTTACGTCGGCATTGTGCCTTTTGTATTAAATTCGGATGAAATTTCTGTGTTTCATCGTCAATAAGAAGGTCCAAGGGATACAGTAAACCTGAAGTGAATAATCGGAAACTAAAACTAGACTCACAGGAGAGGTTCAAATCATTGAAAGTTAGAGTGCCAGTCCTCCAGTACATAAGTCGGCATTGTGCCTTTTGTATTAAATTCGGATGCAATTTCTGTCTTTCATCGGCAATAAGAAGGTCCAAGGGATACAGTAAACCTGAAGTGAAGCATCGGAAACTAAAACTGGACTCACAGGAGAGGTTCAAATCATAGAAAGTTAGAGTGTCTGTCCTCTTGGAGTTAAGTCGGCATTGTGCATTTGTATTAAATTCGGATGAAATTTCTGTGTTTCATCGTCAATAAGAAGGTCCAAGGGATACAGTAAACATGAAGTGAAGCATCGGAAACTAAAACTGGACTCACAGGAGAGGTTCAAATCATAGAAAGTTAGAGTGTCAGTCCTCTAGTACTTAAGTCGGCATTGTGCCTTTTGAATTAAATTCGGATGCAATTTCTGTGTTTCATCGTAAATAAGAAGGTCCAAGGGATACAGTAAACCTGAAGTGAAGCATCGGAAACTAAAACTTGGCTCACATTTGTGGTTCAAATCATAGAAAGTTAGAGTGTCAGTCCTTCAGTACTTAAGTCGGCATTGTGTCTTTCGTATTAAATTCGGATGCAGTTTCTGTGTTTCATCGTCAATAAGAATGTCCAAGGCAAACAGTAAACCTGAAGTGAAACATCGGAAACTAAAACTGGACTCACAGGAGAGGTTCAAATCATAGAAAGTTAGAGTGTCAGTCCTCTAGTACTTAAGTCGGCATTGTGCCTTTTGAATTAAATTCGGATGCAATTTCTGTGTTTCATCGTAAATAAGAAGGTCCAAGGGATACAGTAAACCTGAAGTGAAGCATCGGAAACTAAAACTTGGCTCACATTTGTGGTTCAAATCATAGAAAGTTAGAGTGTCGGTCCTCTAGTACTTAGGTCGGCATTGTGAATTCTGTATTAAATTCGGATGCAATTTCTGTGTTTCATCGTCAATAAGAAGGTCCAAGGGATACAGTAAACCTGAAGTGAAGCATCGGAATCTAAAACTGGACTCACAGGAGAGGTTCAAATCATAGAAAGTTAGAGTGTCATTCCTCTTGTACTTAAGTCGCCATTGTGCCTTTTGTATTAAATTCGGATGAAATTTCTGTGTTGCATCGTCAATAAGAAGGTCCAAGGTATACAGTACACCTGAAGTGAAGCATCGTAATCTGAAACTGGACTCATAGGAGGGGTTCAAATCATAGAAAGTTCGAGGGTCAGACCTCTAGTACTTAAGTCGGCATTGTGCCTTTTGTATTAAATTCGGATGAAATTTCTTTGTTTCATCGTCAATAAGAAGGTCCAAGGTATTCAGTACAGCTGAAGTGCAGCATCGGAATCTTAAACTGGACTCACAGAGGGGTTCAAATCATAGTAAGTTAGAGTAACAGTCCTCTTGTATTTAAGTCGGCATTGTGCCTTTTGTATTAAATTCGGGTGTAATTTCTGTGTTTCATAGTCAATAAGAAGGTTTAAGGTATACAGTAAACCTGAAGTGAAGCATCGGAATCTAAGACTGGACTCACCGGAGAGGTTTAAATCATAGAAAGATAGCGTGTCTGTCCTCTTGTACTTAAGTCGGCATTGTGCCTTTTGTATTAAATTCTGATGCAATTTCTGTGTTTCATCGTCAATAAGAAGGTGCTAGGGATTCAGAAAACGTGAAGTGTAGCATCGGAAGCTAAAACTGGACTCACAGGAGCGGTTCAAATCATAGAAAGTTAGAGTGTCAGTCCTCTAGTAATTAAGTCGGCATTGTGCCTTTTGTATTAAATTCGGATGCAATTTCTGTGTTTCATCGTCAATAAGAAGGTCCAAGGGATACAGTAAACCTGAAGTGAAGTATCGGAAACTAAAACTGGACTCACAGGAGAGGTTCAAATCATAGAAAGTTAGAGTGTCAGTCCTCTAGTACTTAAGTCGGCATTGTGCCTTTTGTATTAAATTCGGATGCAATTTCTCTGTTACATCGTCAATAAGAAGGTCGAAGGGATACAGTAAACCTGAAGTGAAGCATCGGAAACTAAAACTGGACTCACAGGAGAGGTTCAAATCATAGAAAGTTAGAGTGTCAGTCCTCTAGTACATAAGTCGGCATTGTGCCTTTTGTATTAAATTCGGATGCAATTTCTCTGTTACATCGTCAATAAGAAGGTCCAAGGGATACAGTAAACCTGAAGTGAAGCATTGGAAACTAAAACTGGACTCACAGGAGAGGTTCAATTCATAGAAAGTTCGAGGGTCAGTCCTCTAGTACTTAAGTCGGCATTGTGCCTTTTGTATTAAATTCGGATGCAATTTCTGTGTTTCATCGTAAATAAGAAGGTCCAAGGGATACAGTAAACCTGAAGTGAAGCATCGGAAACTAAAACTGGACTCACATTTGTGGTTTAAATCATAGAAAGTTAGAGTGTCAGTCCTCTAGTACTTAAGTCGGCATTGTGAACTTTGTATTAAATTCGGATGCAATTTCTGTGTTTCATCGTCAATAAGATGGTCCAAGGTATACTGTACACCTGAAGTGAAGCATCGTAATCTGAAACTGGACTCACAGGAGGGGTTCAAATCATAGACAGTTAGAGTGTCAGTCCGCTTGTACGTAAGTCGGCATTGTGCCTTTTGTATTAACTTCGGATGCAATTTCTGTGTTTCATCGTCAATAAGAAGGTCCAAGGGATACAGTAAACCTGAAGTGAAGCATCGGAAACTAAAACTGGACTCACAGGAGAGGTTCAAATCATAGAAAGTTCGAGTGTCATACCTCTAGTACTGAAGTCGGCATTGTGCATTTGTATTAAATTCGGATGAAATTTCTTTGTTTCATCGTCAATAAGAAGGTCCAAGGTATTCAGTACACCTGAAGTGAAGCATCGGAATCTTAAACTGGACTCACAGAGGGGTTCAAATCATAGAAAGTTAGAGTAACAGTCCTCTTGTATTTAAGTCGGCATTGTGCCTTTTGTATTAAATTCGGGTGTAATTCCTGTGTTTCATCGTCAATAAGAAGGTTTAAGGTATACAGAAAAAGTGAAGTGAAGCATCGGAATCTAAGACTGGACTCACCGGAGAGGTTTATATCATAGAAAGATAGCGTGTCTGTCCTCTTGTACTTAAGTCGGCAATGTGCCTTTTGTATTAAATTCGGATGCAATTTCTGTGTTTCATCGTCAATAAAAAGGTGCAAGGGATACAGAAAACCGGAAGTGTAGCATCGGAAGCTAAAACTGGAATCACAGGAGAGGTTCAAATCATAGAAAATTAGAGTGTCACTCCTCTAGTACGCACGTCGGCATTGTGCCTTTTGTATTAAACTCGGATGCAATTTCTGTGTTTCATCGTCAATAAGAAGGTCCAAGGGATACAGTACACCTTAAGTGAAGCATCGGAATCTAAAACTGGACTCACAGGAGGGGTTCTAATCATAGAAAGTTAGAGTATCAGTCCTCTAGTACTTAAGACGGCATTGTGGCTTTTGTATTAAATTCGGATGCAATCTCTGTGTTTCATCGTCAATAAGAAGGTCCAAGGGATACAGTAAACCTAAAGTGAAGCATCGGAAACTAAAACAGGACTCACAGGAGAGGTTCAAATCATAGAAAGTTAGAGTGTCAGTCCTCTAGTACATAAGTCGGCATTGAGGCTTTTGTATTAAATTCGGATGCCATTTCTGTGCTTCATCGTCAATAAGAAGGTCCAAGGGATACAGTAAACCTGATGTGAAGCATCGGAATCTAAAACTGGACTCACAGGAGGGGCTCAAATCATAGAAAGTTAGAGTATCAGTCATCTTGTACTTACGTCGGCATTGTGCCTTTTGTATTAAATTCGGATGAAATTTCTGTGTTTCATCGTCAATAAGAAGGTCCAAGGGATACAGTAAACCTGAAGTGAACCATCGGAAACTAAAACTAGACTCACAGGAGAGGTTCAAATCATTGAAAGTTAGAGTGCCAGTCCTCCAGTACATAAGTCGGCATTGTGCCTTTTGTATTAAATTCGGATGCAATTTCTGTCTTTCATCGGCAATAAGAAGGTCCAAGGGATACAGTAAACCTGAAGTGAAGCATCGGAAACTAAAACTGGACTCACAGGAGAGGTTCAAATCATAGAAAGTTAGAGTGTCTGTCCTCTTGGAGTTAAGTCGGCATTGTGCATTTGTATTAAATTCGGATGAAATTTCTGTGTTTCATCGTCAATAAGAAGGTCCAAGGGATACAGTAAACATGAAGTGAAGCATCGGAAACTAAAACTGGACTCACAGGAGAGGTTCAAATCATAGAAAGTTAGAGTGTCAGTCCTCTAGTACTTAAGTCGGCATTGTGCGTTTTGAATTGAATTCGGATGCAATTTCTGTGTTTCATCGTAAATAAGAAGGTCCAAGGGATACAGTAAACCTGAAGTGAAGCATCGGAAACTAAAACTTGGCTCACATTTGTGGTTCAAATCATAGAAAGTTAGAGTGTCAGTCCTTCAGTACTTAAGTCGGCATTGTGTCTTTCGTATTAAATTCGGATGCAGTTTCTGTGTTTCATCGTCAATAAGAATGTCCAAGGCAAACAGTAAACCTGAAGTGAAACATCGGAAACTAAAACTGGACTCACAGGAGAGGTTCAAATCATAGAAAGTTAGAGTGTCAGTCCTCTAGTACTTAAGTCGGCATTGTGCCTTTTGAATTAAATTCGGATGCAATTTCTGTGTTTCATCGCAAATAAGAAGGTCCAAGGGATACAGTAAACCTGAAGTGAAGCATCGGAAACTAAAACTTGGCTCACATTTGTGGTTCAAATCATAGAAAGTTAGAGTGTCAGTCCTCTAGTACTTAGGTCGGCATTGTGAATTTTGTATTAAATTCGGATGCAATTTCTGTGTTTCATCGTCAATAAGAAGGTCCAAGGGATACAGTAAACCTGAAGTGAAGCATCGGAATCTAAAACTGGACTCACAGGAGAGGTTCAAATCATAGAAAGTTAGAGTGTCATTCCTCTTGTACTTAAGTCGCCATTGTGCCTTTTGTATTAAATTCGGATGAAATTTCTGTGTTGCATCGTCAATAAGAAGGTCCAAGGTATACAGTACACCTGAAGTGAAGCATCGTAATCTGAAACTGGACTCATAGGAGGGGTTCAAATCATAGAAAGTTCGAGGGTCAGTCCTCTAGTACTTAAGTCGGCATTGTGCCTTTTGTAATTAATTCGGATGAAATTTCTTTGTTTCATCGTCAATAAGAAGGTCCAAGGTATTCAGTACAGCTGAAGTGCAGCATCGGAATCTTAAACTGGACTCACAGAGGGGTTCAAATCATAGTAAGTTAGAGTAACAGTCCTCTTGTATTTAAGTCGGCATTGTGCCTTTTGTATTAAATTCGGGTGTAATTTCTGTGTTTCATCGTCAATAAGAAGGTTTAAGGTAAACAGTAAACCTGAAGTGAAGCATCGGAATCTGAGACTGGACTCACCGGAGAGGTTCAAATCATAGAAAGATAGCGTGTCTGTCCTCTTGTACTTAAGTCGGCATTGTGCCTTTTGTATTAAATTCTGATGCAATTTCTGTGTTTCATCGTCAATAAGAAGGTGCTAGGGATACAGAAAACGTGAAGTGTAGCATCGGAAGCTAAAACTGGACTCACAGGAGCGGTTCAAATCATAGAAAGTTAGAGTGTCAGTCCTCTAGTACTTAAGTCGGCATTGTGCCTTTTGTATTAAATTCGGATGCAATTTCTGTGTTTCATCGTCAATAAGGAGGTGCAAGATATACAGTAAACCTGAAGTGAAGCATTGGAATCTAAAACTGGACTCACAGGAGGGGTTCAAATCATAGAAAGTTAGAGTATCAGTCCTCTAGTACTTAAGTCGGCATTGTGCCTTTTGTATTAAATCGGATGCAATCTCTGTGTTTCATCGTCAATAAGAAGGTCCAAAGGATACAGTAAACCTGAAGTGAAGCATCTGAAACTAAAACTGGACTCACAGGTGAGGTTCAAATCATAGAAAGTTAGAGTGTCAGTCCTCTAGTACATAATTCGGCATTGTGCCTTTTGTATTAAATTCGGATGAAATTTCTCTGTTACATCGACAATAAGAAGGTCCAAGGGATACAGTAAACCTGAAGTGAAGCATCGGAAACTAAAACTGGACTCACAGGAGAGGTTCAATTCATAGAAAGTTCGAGTGTCAGTCCTCTAGTACTTAAGTCGGCATTGTGCCTTTTGTATTAAATTCGGATGAAATTTCTTTGTTTCATCGTCAATAAGAAGGTCCAAGGTATTCAGTACAGCTGAAGTGCAGCATCGGAATTTTAAACTGGACTCACAGAGGGGTTCAAATCATAGAAAGTTAGAGTAACAGTCCTCTTGTATTTAAGTCGGCATTGTGCCTTTTGTATTAAATTCGGGTGTAATTTCTGTGTTTCATCGTCAATAAGAAGGTTTAAGGTATACAGTAAACCTGAAGTGAAGCATCGGAAACTAAAACTGGACTCACAGGAGAGGTTCAAATCATAGAAAGTTAGAGTGTCAGTCCTCTAGTACTTAAGTCGGCATTGTGCCTTTTGTATTAAATTCGGATGCAAGTTCTGAGTTTCATCGTCAATAAGGACGTGCATGATATACAGCAAACCTGAAGTGAAGCATTGGAATCTAAAACTGGACTCACAGGAGGGGTTCAAATCATAGAAAGTTAGAGTATCAGTCTTCTAGTACTTAAGTCGGCATTGTGCCTTTTGTATTAAATCGGATGCAATCTCTGTGTTTCATCGTCAATAAGAAGGTCCAAAGGATACAGTAAACCTGAAGTGAAGCATCGGAAACTAAAACTGGACTCACAGGTGAGGTTCAAATCATAGAAAGTTAGAGTGTCAGTCCTCTAGTACATAAGTCGGCATTGTGCCTTTTGTATTAAATTCGGATGCAATTTCTCTGTTACATCGTCAATAAGAAGGTCCAAGGGATACAGTAAACCTGAAGTGAAGCATCGGAAACTAAAACTGGACTCACAGGAGAGGTTCAAATCATAGAAAGTTAGAGTGTCAGTCCTCTAGTACTTAAGTCGGCATTGTGCCTTTTGTATTAAATTCGGATGCAATTTCTGTGCTTGATCGTCAATAAGAAGGTCCAAGGGATACAGTAAACCTGAAGTGAAGCATCGGAATCTAAAACTGGACTCACAGGAAGGGTTCAAATCATAGAAAGTTAGAGTATCAGTCCTCTAGTACTTAATTCGGCATTGTGCCTTTTGTATTAAATTCGGATGCAATTTCTGTGTTTTATCGTCAATAAGAAGGTCCAAGGGATACAATAAACCTGAAGTGAAGCATCGGAAACTAAAACTAGACTCACAGGAGAGGTTGAAATCATAGAAAATTAGAGTGTCAGTCCTCTAGTTCTTAAGTCGGCATTGTGCCTTTTGTATTAAATTCGGATGCAATTTCTGTGTTTCACCGTCAATAAGAAGGTCAAAGGGATACAGTAAACCTGAAGTGAAGCATCGGAATCTAAAACTGGACTCACAGGAGGGGTTCAAATCATAGAAAGTTAGAGTATCAGTCCTATTGTACTTAAGTCGGCATTGTGCCTTTTTTATTAAATTCGGATGAAATTTCTGTGTTTCATCGTCAATAAGAAGGTGCAAGGGATAGAGAAAACCTGAAGTGTAGCATCGGAAGCTAAAACTGGACTCACAGGAGAGGTTCAAATCATAGAAATTTGGAGTGTCAGTCCTCTAGTAAATAAGTCGGCATTGTGCCTTTTGTATTAAATTCGGATGCAATTTCTGTGTATCATCGTCAATAAGAAGGTCCAAGGAATACAGTAAACCTGAAGTGAAGCATCGGAAACTAAAACTGGACTCACAGGAGAGGTTCAAATCATAGAAAGTTGGAGTTCAGTCCTCTTGTACTTAAGTCGGCATTGTGCCTTTTGTATTAAATTCGGAAGCAATTTCTGTGTTTCATCGTCAATAGGGAGGTGCAAGGGATACAGTAAACCTGAAGTGAAGCATCGGAATCTAAAACTGGACTCACAGGAGGGGTTCAAATCATAGAAAGTTAGAGTATCAGTCCTCTAGTACTTAAGTCGGCATTGTGCCTTTTGTATTAAATCGGATGCAATCTCTGTGTTTCATCGTCAATAAGAAGGTCCAAAGGATACAGTAAACCTGAAGTGAAGCATCGGAAACTAAAACTGGACTCACAGGGGAGGTTCAAATCATAGAGAGTTAGAGTGTCAGTCCTCTAGTACTTAAGTCGGCATTGTGCCTTTTGTATTAAATTCGGATGCAATTTCTGTGTTTCATCGTCAATAAGAAGGTCCAAGGGATACAGTAAACCTGAAGTGAAGCATCGAAAACTAAAACTGGACTCACAGGAGAGGTTCAAATCATAGAATGTTAGAGTGTCAGTCCTCTAGTACTTAAGTCGGCATTGTGTCTTTTGTATTAAATTCGGATGCAATTTCTGTGTTTCATCGTCAACAAGGAGGTCCAAGGGATACAGTAAACCTGAAGTGAAGCATTGGAATCTAAAACTGGACTCACAGGAAGGTTCAAAACATAGAAAGTTAGAGTATCAGTCCTCTTGTACTTAAGTCGGCATTGTGCCTTTTGTATGAAATTCGGATGAAATTTCTGTGTTTCATCGTAAATACGAAGGTCCAAGTGATACAGTAAACCTGATGTGAAGCATCGGAAACTAAACCTGGACTCATAGGTGTGGTTCCAATCATAGAAAGTTATAGTGTCAGTCCTCTAGTACTTAAGTCGGCTTTGTGCCTTATGTATCAAATTCGGATGCAATTTCTGAATTTCATCGTCAATAAGAAGGTCCAAGGTATACAGTAAGCCTCAAGTGAAGCATCGGAAACTAAGACTGGACTCACAGGAGAGGTTCAAATCATAGAAAGTTAGAGTGTCAGTCCTCTTGTACTTAAGTCGGCATTGTGCCTTTTATATTAAATTCGGATTTAATTTCTGTGTTTCATCGTTAATAAGAAGGTCCAAGGGATACAGTACACCTGAAGTGAAGCATCG
Source organism: Schistocerca americana (assembly GCF_021461395.2). Lineage (NCBI taxonomy): Eukaryota > Metazoa > Arthropoda > Insecta > Orthoptera > Acrididae > Schistocerca > Schistocerca americana. The sequence goes on from NW_025725972.1 coordinate 919,308, forward strand.
GAATCTAAAACTGGACTCACAGGAGGGGTTCAGATCGTAGAAAGTAAGAGAATCAGTCCTCTTGTACTTAAGTCGGCATTGTGCCTTTTGTATTAAATTCGGAAGCAATTTCTGTGTTTCATCGTCAATAAGAAGGTGCAAGGGATACAGTACACCTGAAGTGAAGCATCGGAATCTAATACTGGACTCACAGGAGGGGTTCAAATCAGAGAAAGTTAGAGTATCAGTCCTCTAGTACTTAATTCGGCATTGTGCCTTTTGTATTAAATTCGGATGCAATTTCTGTGTATCATCGTCAGTAAGAAGGTCCAAGGGATACAGTAAACCTGAAGTGAAACATCGGAAGCTAAAACTAGACTCACAGGAGAGGTTCAAATCATAGAAAGTTAGAGTGTCAGACCTCTAGTTCTTAAGTCGGCATTGTGCCTTTGTATTAAATTCGGATGCAATTTCTGTGTTTCATCGTCAATCTGAAGGTCAAAGGGATACAGTAAACCTGAAGTGAAGCATCGGAATCTAAAACTGGACTCACAGGAGGGGTTCAAATAATAGAAAGTTAGAGTATCAGTCCTATTGTACTTAAGTCGGCATTGTGCCTTTTGTATTAAATTCGGATGCAATTTCTGTGTTTCATCGTCAATAAGAAGGTGCAAGGGATACAGAAAACCTGAAGTGTAGCATCGGAAGCTAAAACTGGACTCACAGGAAGGGTTCAAATCATAGAAAGTTAGAGTATCAGTCCTCTAGTACTTAATTCGGCATTGTGCCTTTTGTATAAAATTCGGATGCAATTTCTGTGCTTGATCGTCAATAAGAAGGTCCAAGGGATACAGTAAACCTGAAGTGAAGCATCGGAATCTAAAACTGGACTCACAGGAAGGGTTCAAATCATAGAAAGTTAGAGTATCAGTCCTCTAGTACTTAATTCGGCATTGTGCCTTTTGTATTAAATTCGGATGCAATTTCTGTGTTTCATCGTCAATAAGAAGGTCCAAGGGATACAATAAACCTGAAGTGAAGCATCGGAAACTAAAACTAGACTCACAGGAGAGGTTGAAATCATAGAAAATTAGAGTGTCAGTCCTCTAGTTCTTAAGTCGGCATTGTGCCTTTTGTATTAAATTCGGATGCAATTTCTGTGTTTCACTGTCAATAAGAAGGTCAAAGGGATACAGTAAACCTGAAGTGAAGCATCGGAATCTAAAACTGGACTCACAGGAGGGGTTCAAATCATAGAAAGTTAGAGTATCAGTCCTATTGTACTTAAGTCGGCATTGTGCCTTTTTTATTAAATTCGGATGAAATTTCTGTGTATCATCGTCAATAAGAAGGTCCAAGGAATACAGTAAACCTGAAGTGAAGCATCGGAAACTAAAACTGGACTCACAGGAGAGGTTCAAATCATAGAATGTTAGAGTGTCAGTGCTCTAGTACTTAAGTTGGCATTGTGCCTTTTGTATTAAATTCGGATGCAATTTCTGTGTTTCATCGTCAACAAGGAGGTCCAAGGGATACAGTAAACCTAAAGTGAAGCATTGGAATCTAAAACTGGACTCACAGGACGGTTCAAAACATAGAAAGTTAGAGTATCAGTCCTATTGTACTTAAGTCGGCATTGTGCCTTTTGTGTTATATTCGGATGCAATTTCTGTGTTTCATCGTCAATAAGAAGGTGCAAGGGATACAGAAAACCTGAAGTGTAGCATCGGAAGCTAAAACTGGACTCACAGGAGAGGTTCAAATCATAGAAAAGTGGAGTGTCAGTCCTCTAGTAATTAAGTCGGCATTGTGCCTTTTGTATTAAATTCGGATGCAATTTCTGTGTATCATCGTCAATAAGAAGCTCCAAGGGATACAGTAAACCTGAAGTGAAGCATCGGAAACTAAAACTGGACTAACAGGAGAGGTTCAAATCATAGAAAGTTAGAGTGTCAGTCCCCTAGAACCTTAGTCAGCATTGTGCCTTTTGTATTAAATTCGGATGCAATTTCTGTGTTTCATCGTCAATAAGGAGGTGCAAGGGATACAGTAAACCTGAAGTGAAGCATCGGAATCTAAAACTGGACTCACAGGAGGGGTTAAAATCATAGAAAGTTAGAGTATCAGTCCGCTAGTACTTAAGTTCGCGTTGTGCCTTTTGTATTAAATTCGGATGCAATTTCTGTGTTTCATCGTCAACAAGAAGGTCCAAGGGATACAGTAAACCTGAAGTGAATCATCGGAATCTAAAACTGGTCTCACAGGAAGGGTTCAAATCATAGAATGTTAGAGTATCAGTCCTCTTGTATTTAAGTCGGCATTGTGCCTTTTGTATTAAATTCGGATGAAATATCTGTGTTTCATCGTCAATAGGAAGGTCCAAGGGATACAGTAAACCTGAAGTGAAGCATCGGAAACTAAAACTGGACTCACAGGAGAGGTTCAAATCATTGAAAGTTAGAGTGTCAGTCCTCCAGTACTTAAGTCGGCATTGTGCCTTTTGTATTAAATTCGGATGCAATTTCTGTGTTTCATCGTGAATAAGAAGGTCCAAGGGATACAGTAAACCTGAAGTGAAGCATCGGAAACTAAAACTGGACTCACAGGAGAGGTTCGAATCATAGAAAGTTAGAGTGTCTGTCCTCTTGGACTTAAGTCGGCATTGTGCATTTGTATTACATTCGGATGAAATTTCTGTGTTTCATCGTCAATAAGAAGGTCCAAGGTATACAGTACACCTGAAGTGAAGCATCGGAATCTAAAACTGGACTCGCAGGAGGGGTTCAAATCACAGAAAGTTAGAGTGTCAGTCCTCTTCTACTTAAGTCGGCATTGTGCCTTTTGTATTAAATTCGGATGCAATTTCTGTGTTTCATCGTAAATACGAAGGTCCAAGGGATACAGTAAACCTGATGTGAAGCATCGGACACTATACCTGGACTCATAGGTGTGGTTCAAATCATAGAAAGTTAGAGTGTCAGTCCTCTAGTACTTAAGTCGGCATTCTGCCTTTTGTATTAAATTCGGATTCAATTTCTGTGTTTCATCGTCAATAAGAAGGTCCAACGGATACAGTAAACCTGAAGTGAAGCATCGTAATCTGAAACTGGACTCACAGGAGGGGTTCAAATCATAGAAAGTTAGAGTGTCAGTCCTCTAGCACTTAGGTCGGCATTGTGCCTTTTGTATTAAATTCAGATGAAATTTCTTTGTTTCATCGTCAATAAGAAGGTCCAAGGGATACAGTAAACCTGAAGTGAAGCATCGGAAACTAAAAGTGGACTCACAGGAGAGGTTGAAATCATAGAAATTTAGAGTAACAGTCCTCTTGTATTTAAGTCGGCATTGTGCCTTTTGTATCAAATTCGGATGCAATTTCTGAATTTCATCGTCAATAAGAAGGTCCAAGGTATACAGTAAACCTGAAGTGAAGCACCAGAAACTAAGACTGGACTCACAGGAGAGGTTCAAATCATAGAAAGTTAGAGTGTCAGTCCTCTTGTACTTAAGTCGGCATTGTGCCTTTTGTATTAAATTCGGATTTAATTTCTGTGTTTCATTGTTAATAAGAAGGTCCAAGCTATACAGTACACCTGAAGTGAAGCATTGGAATCTAAAACTGGACTCACAGGAGGGGTTCAGATCGTAGAAAGTAAGAGTATCAGTCCTCTAGTACTTAAGTCGGCATTGTGCCTTTTGTATTAAATTCGGAAGCAATTTCTGTGATTCATCGTCAATAAGAAGGTGCAAGGGATACAGTACACCTGAAGTGAAGCGTCGGAATCTAAAACTAAACTCACAGGAGGGGTTCAAATCATAGAAAGTTAGAGTATCAGTCCTCTAGTACTTAATTCGGCATTGTGCCATTTGTATTAATTTGGGATGCAATTTCTGTGTTTCATCGTCAATAAGAAGGTCCGAGGGATACAGTAAAATTGAAGTGAAGCATCGGAAACTAAAACTAGACTCACAGGAGAGGTTCAAATCATAGAAAGTTAGAGTGTCAGTCCTCTAGTTCTTCAGTCGGCATTGTGCTTTTTGTATTAAATTCGGATGCAATTTCTGTGTTTCATCGTCAATAAGAAGGTCAAAGGGATACAGTAAACCTGAAGTGAAGCATCGGAATCTAAAACTGGACTCACAGGAGGGCTTCAAATCATAGAAAGTTAGAGTATCAGTAATATTGTACTTAAGTCGGCATGGTGCCTTTTGTATTAAATTCGGTTGCAATTTCTGTGTTTCATCGTCAATAAGAATGTGCAAGGGATACAGAAAACCTGAAGTGTAGCATCGGAAGCTAAAACTGGACTCTTAGGAGAGGTTCAAATAATAGAAATTTGGAGTGTCAGTCCTCTAGTAATTAAGTCGGCATTGTGCCTTTTGTATTAATTTCGGATGCAATTTCTGTGTATCATCGTTAATAAGAAGGTCCAAGGGATACAGTAAACCTGAAGTGAAGCATCGGAAACTGAAACTGGACTCACAGGAGAGGTTCAAATCATAGAAAGTTAGAGTTCATTCCTCTAGTACTTAAGTCGGCATTGTGCCTTTTGTATTAAATTCGAATGCAATTTCTGTGTTTCATCGTCAATAGGAAGGCCCAAGGGATACAGTAAATCTGAAGTGAAGCATCGGAAACTAAAACTTGACTCACAGGAGAGATTCAAATCATTGAAAGTTAGAGTGTCAGTCCTCCAGTACTTAAGTCGGCATTGTGCCTTTTGTATTAAATTCGGATGCAATTTCTGTGTTTCATCGTCAATAAGAAGGTCCAAGGGATACAGTAAACCTGAAGTGAAGCATCGGAAACTAAAACTGGACTCACAGGAGAGGTTCAAATCATAGAAAGTTAGAGTGTCTGTCCTCTCGGACTTAAGTCGGCATTGTGCATTTGTATTAAATTCGGATGAAATTTCTGTGTTTCATCGTCAATAAGAAGGTCCAAGGTATACAGTACACCTGAAGTGAAGCATCGGAATCTAAAACTGGTCTCGCAGGAGGGGTTCAAATCACAGAAAGTTAGAGTGTCAGTCCTCTTCCACTTAAGTCGGCATTGTGCCTTTTGTATTAAATTCGGATGCAATTTCTGTGTTTCATCGTAAATACGAAGGTCCAAGGGATACAGCAAACCTGATGTGAAGCAACGGAAACTATACCTGGACTAATAGGTGTGGTTCAAATCATAGAAAGTTAGAGTGTCAGTCCTCTAGTACTTAAGTCGGCATTGTGCCTTTTGTATTAAATTCGGATGCAATTTCTGTGTTTCATCGTCAATAATAAGGTCCAAGGGATACAGTAAACCTGAAGTGAAGCATCGTAATCTGAAACTGGACTCACAGGAGGGGTTCAAATCATAGAAAGTTAGAGTATCAGTCCTCTAGTACTTAATTCGGCATTGTGCCTTTTGTATTAAATTGGGATGCAATTTTTTGTGTTTCATCGTCAATAAGAAGGTCAAAGGGATACAGTAAACCTGAAGTGAAGCATCGGAATCTAAAACTGGACTCACAGGAGGGCTTCAAATCATAGAAAGTTAGAGTATCAGTCCTATTGTACTTAAGTCGGGATTGTGCCTTTTGTATTAAATTCGGATGCAATTTCTGTGTTTCATCGTCAATAAGAAGGTGCAAGGGATACAGAAAACCTGAAGTGTAGCATCGGAAGCTAAAACTGGACTCACAGGAGAGGTTCAAATCATAGAAATTTGGAGAGTCAGTCCTCTAGTAATTAAGTCGGCCTTGTGCCTTTTGTATTAAATTCGGATGCAATTTCTGTGTATCATCGTCAATAAGAAGGTCCAAGGGATACAGTAAACCTGAAGTGAAGCATCGGAAACTAAAACTGGACTCACAGGAGAGGTTCAAATCATAGAAAGTAAGAGTGTCAGTCCTCTAGTACGTAAGTCGGCATTGTGCATTTTGTATTAAATTCGGATGAAATTTCTGTGTTTCATCGTCAATAAGGAGGTGCAAGGGATACAGTACACCTGAAGTGAAGCATCGGAATCTAAAACTGGACTCAAAGGAAGAGTTCAAATCATAGAAATTTAGAGTACCAGTCCTCTTGTATTTAAGTCGGCATTGTGCCTTTTGTATCAAATTCGGATGCAATTTCTGAATTTCATCGTCAATAAGAAGGTCCAAAGTATACAGTAAACCTGAAGTGAAGCACCGGAAACTAAGACTGGACCCACAGGAGAGGTTCAAATCATAGAAAGTTAGAGTGTCAGTCCTCTTGTACTTAAGTCGGCATTGTGCCTTTTGTATTAAATTCGGAAGCAATTTCTGTGTTTCATCGTCAATCAGAAGGTGCAAGGGATACAGTACACCTGAAGTGAAGCATCGGAATCTAAAACTGGACTCACAGGAGGGGTTCAAATCATAGAAAGTTAGAGTATCAGTCCTCTAGTACTTAATTCGGCAATGTGCCTTTGGAATTAAATTGGGATGCAATTTCTGTGTTTCATCGTCAATAAGAAGGTCCATAGGATACAGTAAACCTGAAGTGAAGCATCGGAAACTAAAACTAGACTCACAGGAGAGGTTCAAATCATAGAAATTTGGAGAGTCAGTCCTCTAGTAATTAAGTCGGCATTGTGCCTTTTGTATTAAATTCGGATGCATTTCTGTGTATCATCGTCAATAAGAAGGTCCAAGGGATACAGTAAACCTGAAGTGTAGCATCGAAAACTATATCTGGACTCACAGGAGAGGTTCAAATCATAGAAAGTTAGAGTGTCAGTCCCCTAGTACTTAAGTCGTCATTGTGCCTTTTGTATTAATTTCGGATGCAATTTCTGTGTTTCATCGTCAATAAGGAGGTGCAAGGGATACAGTAAACCTGAAGTGAAGCATCGGAATCTAAAACTGGACTCACAGGAGGGGTTCAAATCATAGAAAGTTAGAGTATCAGTCCTCTAGTACTTAAGTCGGCATTGTGCCTTTTGTATTAAATCGGATGCAATCTCTGTGTCTCATCGTCAATAAGAAAGTCCAAAGGATACAGTTAACCTGAAGTGAAGCATCGGAAACTAAAACTGGACTCACAGGAGAGGTTCAAATCATAGAAAGTTAGAGTGTCAGTCCTCCAGTACTTAAGTCGGCAATGTGCCTTTTGTATTAAATTCGGATGCAATTTCTGTGTTTCATCGTCAATAAGAAGGTCCAAGGGATACAGTAAACCTGAAGTGAAGCATCGGAAACTAAAACTGGACTCACAGGAGAGGTTCAAATCATAGAAAGTTAGAGTGTCTGTCCTCTTGGACTTAAGTCGGCATTGTGCATTTGTATTAAATTCGGATGCAATTTCTGTGTTTCATCGTCAACAAGAAGGTCCAAGGGATACAGTAAACCTGAAGTGAAGCATCGCAATCTAAAACTGGACTCACAGGAAGGGTTCAAATCATAGAAAGTTAGAGTATCAGTCCTCTTGTACTTAAGTCGGCATTGTGCCTTTTGTATTAAATTCGGATGAAATTTCTGTGTTTCATCGTCAATAGGAAGGTCCAAGGGATACAGTAAACCTGATGTGAAGCATCGGAAACTAAAACTGGACTCACAGGAGAGGTTCAAATCATTGAAAGTTAGAGTGTCAGTCCTCCAGTACTTAAGTCGGCATTGTGCCTTTTGTATTAAATTCGGATGCAATTTCTGTGTTTCATCGTCAATAATAAGGTCCAAGGGATACAGTAAACCTGAAGTGAAGCATCGTAATCTGAAACTGGACTCACAGGAGGGGTTCAAATCATAGAAAGTTAGAGTATCAGTCCTCTAGTACTTAATTCGGCATTGTGCCTTTTGTATTAAATTGGGATGCAATTTTTTGTGTTTCATCGTCAATAAGAAGGTCAAAGGGATACAGTAAACCTGAAGTGAAGCATCGGAATCTAAAACTGGACTCACAGGAGGGCTTCAAATCATAGAAAGTTAGAGTATCAGTCCTATTGTACTTAAGTCGGGATTGTGCCTTTTGTATTAAATTCGGATGCAATTTCTGTGTTTCATCGTCAATAAGAAGGTGCAAGGGATACAGAAAACCTGAAGTGTAGCATCGGAAGCTAAAACTGGACTCACAGGAGAGGTTCAAATCATAGAAATTTGGAGAGTCAGTCCTCTAGTAATTAAGTCGGCATTGTGCCTTTTGTATTAAATTCGGATGCAATTTCTGTGTATCATCGTCAATAAGAAGGTCCAAGGGATACAGTAAACCTGACGTGAAGCATCGGAAACTAAAACTGGACTCACAGGAGAGGTTCAAATCATAGAAAGTTAGAGTGTCAGTCCTCTAGTACGTAAGTCGGCATTGTGCATTTTGTATTAAATTCGGATGCAATTTCTGTGTTTCATCGTCAATAAGAAGGTGCAAGGGATACAGAAAACCTGAAGTGTAGCATCGGAAGCTAAAACTGGACTCACAGGAGAGGTTCAAATCATAGAAATTTGGAGTGTCAGTCCGCTAGTAATTAAGTCGGCATTGTGCCTTTTGTATTAAATTCGGATGCAATTTCTGTGTATCATCGTCAATAAGAAGGTCCAAGGGATACGGTAAACCTGAAGTGAAGCATCGGAAACTAAAACTGGACTCACAGGAGAGGTTCAAATCATAGAAAGTTCGAGTGTCAGTCCTCTAGTACTTAGGTCGGCATTGTGCCTTTTGTATTTAATTCGGATGAAATTTCTTTGTTTCATCGTCAATAAGAAGGTCCAAGGTATACAGTACACCTGAAGTGAAGCATCGGAATCTAAAACTGGACTCACAGGAGGAGTTCAAATCATAGAAATTTAGAGTAACAGTCCTCTTGTATTTAAGTCGGCATTGTGCCTTTTGTATCAAATTCGGATGCAATTTCTGAATTTCATCGTCAATAAGAAGGTCCAAAGGATACAGTAAACCTGAAGTGAAGCACCGGAAACTAAGACTGGACCCACAGGAGAGGTTCAAATCATAGAAAGTTAGAGTGTCAGTCCTCTTGTACTTAAGTCGGCATTGTGCCTTTTGTATTAAATTCGGAAGCAATTTCTGTGTTTCATCGTCAATCAGAAGGTGCAAGGGATACAGTACACCTGAAGTGAAGCATCGGAATCTAAAACTGGACTCACAGGAGGGGTTCAAATCATAGAAAGTTAGAGTATCAGTCCTCTAGTACTTAATTCGGCAATGTGCCTTTGGAATTAAATTGGGATGCAATTTCTGTGTTTCATCGTCAATAAGAAGGTCCATAGGATACAGTAAACCTGAAGTGAAGCATCGGAAACTAAAACTAGACTCACAGGAGAGGTTCAAATCATAGAAATTTGGAGAGTCAGTCCTCTAGTAATTAGGTCGGCATTGTGCCTTTTGTATTAAATTCGGATGCATTTCTGTGTATCATCGTCAATAAGAAGGTCAAGGGATACAGTAAACCTGAAGTGTAGCATCGAAAACTATATCTGGACTCACAGGAGAGGTTCAAATCATAGAAAGTTAGAGTGTCAGTCCCCTAGTACTTAAGTCGTCATTGTGCCTTTTGTATTAATTTCGGATGCAATTTCTGTGTTTCATCGTCAATAAGGAGGTGCAAGGGATACAGTAAACCTGAAGTGAAGCATCGGAATCTAAAACTGGACTCACAGGAGGGGTTCAAATCATAGAAAGTTAGAGTATCAGTCCTCTAGTACTTAAGTCGGCATTGTGCCTTTTGTATTAAATCGGATGCAATCTCTGTGTCTCATCGTCAATAAGAAGGTCCAAAGGATACAGTTAACCTGAAGTGAAGCATCGGAAACTAAAACTGGACTCACAGGAGAGGTTCAAATCATAGAAAGTTAGAGTGTCAGTCCTCCAGTACTTAAGTCGGCATTGTGCCTTTTGTATTAATCCGGATGCAATTTCTGTGTTTCATCGTCAATAAGAAGGTCCAAGGGATACAGTAAACCTGAAGTGAAGCATCGGAAACTAAAACTGGACTCACAGGAGAGGTTCAAATCATAGAAAGTTAGAGTGTCTGTCCTCTTGGACTTAAGTCGGCATTGTGCATTTGTATTAAATTCGGATGCAATTTCTGTGTTTCATCGTCAACAAGAAGGTCCAAGGGATACAGTAAACCTGAAGTGAAGCATCGCAATCTAAAACTGGACTCACAGGAAGGGTTCAAATCATAGAAAGTTAGAGTATCAGTCCTCTTGTACTTAAGTCGGCATTGTGCCTTTTGTATTAAATTCGGATGAAATTTCTGTGTTTCATCGTCAATAGGAAGGTCCAAGGGATACAGTAAACCTGATGTGAAGCATCGGAAACTAAAACTGGACTCACAGGAGAGGTTCAAATCATTGAAAGTTAGAGTGTCAGTCCTCCAGTACTTAAGTCGGCATTGCGCCTTTTGTATTAAATTCGGATGCAATTTCTGTGTTTCATCGTCAATAAGAAGGTCCAAGGGATACAGTAAACCTGAAGTGAAGAATCGGAAACTAAAACTGGACTCATAGGAGAGGTTCAAATCATAGAGAGTTAGAGTGTCTGTCCTCTTGGACTTAAGTCGGCATTGTGCATTTGTATTAAATTCGGATGAAATTTCTGTGTTTCATCGTCAATAAGAAGGTCCAAGGTATACAGTACTCCTGAAGTGAAGCAACGGAATCTAAAACAGGAATCGCAGGAGGGGTTCAAATCACAGACAGTTAGAGTGTCAGTCCTCTTCTACTTAAGTCGGCATTGTGCCTTTTGTATTAAATTCGGATGCAATTTCTGTGTTTCATCGTAAATACGAAGGTCCAAGGTATACAGTAAACCTGATGTGAAGCATCGGAAACTAAACCTGGACTCATAGGTGTGGTTCAAATCATAGAAAGTTAGAGTGTCAGTCGTCTAGTACTTAAGTCGGCATTGTGCCTTTTGTATTAAATTCGGATGCAATTTCTGTGTTTCATCGTCAATAAGAAGGCCCAAAGGATACAGTAAACCTGAAGTGAAGCATCATAATCTGAAACTGGACTCACTGGAGGGGTTCAAATCATTGAAAGTTAGAGTGTCAGTCCTCTTGTACTTATGTCGGCATTGTGCCTTTTGTATTAAATTCGGATGCAAATTCTGTGTTTCATCGTCAATAAGAAGGTCCAAGGGATACAGTAAACCTGAAGTGAAGCATCGGAAACTAAAACTGGACTCACAGGAGAGGTTCAAATCATAGAAAGTTCGAGTGTCAGTCCTCTAGTACTTAGGTCGGCATTGTGCCTTTTGTATTAAATTCGGATGAAATTTCTTTGTTTCATCGTCAATAAGACGGTCCAAAGTATACAGTACACCAGAAGTGAAGCATCGGAATCTAAAACTGGACTCACAGGAGGAGTTCAAATCATAGAAAGTTAGAGTAACAGTCCTCTTGTATTTAAGTCGGCATTGTGCCTTTTGTATCAAATTCGGATGCAATTTCTGAATTTCATCGTCAATAAGAAGGTCCAAGGTATACAGTAAACCTGAAGTGAAGCACCGGAAACTAAGACTGGACTCACAGGAGAGGTTCAAATCATAGAAAGTTAGAGTATCAGTCCTCTTGTACTTAAGTCGGCATTGTGCCTTTTGTATTAAATTCGGAAGCAATTTCCGTGTTTCATCGTCAATAAGAAGGTGGAAGGGATACAGTACACCTGAAGTGAAGCATCGGAATCTAAAACTGGACTCACAGGAGGGGTTCAAATCATAGAAAGTTAGAGTATCTGTCCTCTAGTACTTAATTCGGCATTGTGCCTTTTGTATTAAATTGGGATGCAATTTCTGTGTTTGATCGTCAATAAGAAGGTCCAAGGGATACAGTTAACCTGAAGTGAAGCATCGGAAACTAAAACTAGACTCACAGGAGAGGTTCAAATCGTAGGAAGTTAGAGTGTCAGTCCTCTAGTTCTTAAGTCGGCATTGTGCCTTTTGTATTAAATTCGGATGCAATTTCTGTGTTTCATCGTCAATAAGATGGTCAAAGGGATACAGTAAACCTGAAGTGAAGCATCGGAATCTAAAACTGGTCTCACAGGAGGGCTTCAAATCATAGAAAGTTAGAGTATCAGTCCTATTGTACTTAAGTCGACATTGTGCCTTTTGTATTAAATTCGGATGCAATTTCTGGGTTTCATCGTCAATAAGAAGTTGCAAGGGATACAGAAAACCTGAAGTGTAGCGTCCGAAGCTAAAACTGGACTCACAGGAGAGGTTCAAATCATAGAAATTTGGAGAGTCAGTAGGCTAGTAATTAAGTCGGCATTGTGCCTTTTGTATTAAATTCGGATGCAATTTCTGTGTATCATCGTCAATAAGAAGGTCCAAGGGATACAGTAAACCTGAAGTGAAGCATCGGAAACTAAAACTGGACTCACAGGAGAGGTTCAAATCATAGAAAGTTAGAGTGTCAGTCCTCTAGTACTTAAGTCGGCATTGTGCCTTTTGTATTAAATTCGGATGCAATTTCTGTGTTTCATTGTCAATAAGGAGGGGCAAGGGATACAGTAAACCTGAAGTGAAGCATCGGAATCTAAAACTGGACTCACAGGAGGGGTTAAAATCATAGAAAGTTAGAGTATCAGTCCTCTAGTACTTAAGTCGGCATTGTGCCTTTTGTATTAAATCGGATGCAATCTCTGTGTTTCATCGTAAATACGAAGGTCCAAGGGATACAGTAAACCTGAAGTGAAGCATCGGAAACTAAAACTGGACTCACAGGAGAGGTTCAAATCATAGAAAGTTCGAGTGTCAGTCCTCTAGTACTTAGGTCGGCATTGTGCCTTTTGTATTAAATTCGGGTGAAATTTCTTTGTTTCATCGTCAATAAGAAGGTCCAAGGTATACAGTACACCTGAAGTGAAGCATCGGAATCTAAAACTGGACTCACAGGAGGGGTTCAAATCATAGAAAGTTACAGTAACAGTCCTCTTGTATTTAAGTCGGCATTGTGCCTTTTGTATCAAATTCGGATGCAATTTCTGAATTTCATCGTCAATAAGAAGGTCCAAGGTATACAGTAAACCTGAAGTGAAGCACCGGAAACTAAGACTGGACTCACAGGAGAGGTTCAAATCATAGAAAGTTAGAGTGTCAGTCCTCTTGTACTTAAGTCGGCATTGTGCCTTTTGTATTAAATTCGGATTTAATTTCTGTGTTTCATCGTCAATAAGAAGGTCCAAGGGATACAGTACACCTGAAGTGAAGCATCGGAATCTAAAACTGGACTCACAGGAGGGGTTCAGATCGTAGAAAGTAAGAGTATCAGTCCTCTTGTACTTAAGTCGGCATTGTGCCTTTTGTATTAAATTTGGAAGCAATTTCTGTGTTTCATCGTCAATAAGAAGGTGCAAGGGATACAGTACACCTGAAGTGAAGCATCGGAATCCAAAACTGGACTCACAAGAGGGGTTCAAATCATAGAAAGTTAGAGTATCAGTCCTCTAGTACTTAAGATGACATTGTGCCTTTTGTATTAAATTCGGATGCAATCTCTGTGTTTCATCGTCAATAAGAAGGTCCAAGGGATACAGTAAACCTGAAGTGAAGCATCAAAATCTAAAACTGGACTCACAGGAGGGGTTCAAATCATAGAAAGTTAGAGCATCAGTCCTCTTGTACTTAAGTCGGCATTGTGCCTTTTGTATTGAATTCGGATGAAATTTCTGTGTTTCATCGTCAATAAGAAGGTCCAAGGTATACAGTACACCTGAAGTGAAGCATCGGAATCTAAAACTGGACTCGCAGGAGGGGTTCAAATCACAGAAAGTTAGAGTGTCAGTCCTCTTGTACTTAAGTCGGCATAGTGCTTTTTGTATTAAATTCGGCTTTAATTTCTGTGTTTCATCGTCAATAAGAAGGTCCAAGGTATACAGTAAACCTGAAGTGAAGCATCGGAATCTAAGACTGGACTCACTGGAGAGGTTCAAATCATAGAAAGATAGCGTGTCTGTCCTCTTGTACTTAAGTGGGCATTGTGCCTTTTGTATTAAATTCGGATGCAATTTCTGTGTTTCATCGTCAATAAGAAGGTCCAAGGGATACAGTAAACCTGAAGTGAAGCATCGGAATCGAAAACTGGACTCACAGGAGAGGTTCAAATCATAGAATGTTAGAGTGTCAGTCCTCTTGTACATAAGTCGGGATTGAGCCTTTGGTATTAAATTCGGATGCAATTTCTGTGCTTCATCATCAATGAGATGGTCCAAGGGATACAGTATACCCCAAGTGAAGCACCGGAATCTAAAATTGGACTCACAGGAGAGGTTCAAATCATAGAAAGTTAGAGTTTCAGTCCTCTAGCACTTAAGTCGGCATTGTGCCTTTTGTATTAAATTCGGATGCAATTTCTGTGCTTCATCGTCAATAAGAAGGTCCAAGGTATACAGTAAACCTGAAGTGAAGCTTCGGAAACTATAACTGGACTCACAGGAGAGGTTCAAATCATAGAAACTAAGAGTGTCATTCCTCTACTACTTAAGTCGGCATGGTGCCTTTTGTATTCAATTCGGATGCGATTTCTGTGTTTCTTCGTCAATAAGAAGGTCCAAAGGATACAGTAAACCTGAAGTGAAGCATCGGAATCTAAAACTGGACTCACAGGATGGGTTCAAATCATGGAAAGTTAGAGTGTCAGTCCTCTTGTACTTAAGTCTGCATTGTGCCTTTTGTATTGAATTCGGATGAAGTTTCTGTGTTTCATCGTCAATAAGAAGGTTCAAGGGATACAGTATACCTGAAGTGAAGCATCGGAAACTAAAACTGGACTCACAGGAGAGCTTAAAATCATAGAAAGTTAGAGTGTCAGTCCTCTTGTACATAAGTCGGCATTGAGCCTTTGGTATTAAATTCGGATGCAATTTCTGTGCTTCATCATCAATGAGATGGTCCAAGGGATACAGTATACCCCACTGAAGCACCGGAATCTAAAACTGGACTCACAGGAGAGGTTCAAATCATAGAAATTTAGAGTGTCAGTCTTCTAGTACTTAAGTCGGCATTGTGCCTTTTGTATTGAATTCGGATGAAGTTTCTGTGTTTCATCGTCAATAAGAAGGTTCAAGGGATACAGTAAACCTGAAGTGAAGCATCGGAAACTAAAACTGGACTCACAGGAGAGGTTCAAATCATAGAAAGTTAGAGTGACAGTCCTCTTGGACTTAAGTCGGCATTGTGCATTTGTATTAAATTCGGATGAAATTGCTGTGTTTCATCGTCAATAAGAAGGTCCAAGGTATACAGTACACCTGAAGTGAAGCATCGGAATCTAAATCTGGACTCACAGAGGGGTTTAAATCATAGAAAGTTAGAGTAACAGTCCTCTTATATTTAAGTCGGCATTGTGCCTTTTGTATTAAATTCGGATGTAATTTCTGTGTTTCATCGTCAATAGGAAGGTCCAAGGTATACAGTAGACCTGAAGTGAAGCATCGGAATCTAAGACTGTACTCACAGGAGAGGTTCAAATCATAGAAAGATAGCGTGTCTGTCCTCTTGTACTTAAGTCGGCATTGTGCCTTTTGTATTAAATTCGGATGCAATTTCTATGTTTCATCGTCAATAAGAAGGTCCAAGGGATCCAGTAAACCTGAAATGAAGCATCGGAATCTAAAACTGGACTCACAGGAGGAGTTCAAATCAAAGAAAGTTAGAGTAACAGTCCTCTTGTATTTAAGTCGGCATTGTGCCTTTTGTATCAAATTCGGATGCAATTTCTATGTTTCATCGTCAATAAGAAGGTCCAAGGGATACAGTAAACCTGAAGTGAAGCATCGGAAACTAAAACTGGACACACTGGAGAGGTTTAAAGCATAGAAAGTTAGAGTTTTAGTCCTCTTGTACCGAAGTCGGCATTGTGCCTTTTGTATTAAATTCGGATGAAATTTCTGTGTTTCATCGTCAATAAGAAGGTCCAAGGTATACAGTACACCTGAAGTGAAGCATCGTAATCTGAAACTGGACTCACAGGAGGGGTTCAAATCATAGAAAGTTAGAGTGTCAGTCCTCTTGTACTTAAGTCGGCCTTGTGCCTTTTGTATTAAATTCGGATGCAATTTCTTTGTTTCATCGTCAAAAAGAAGGTGCAAGGGATACAGTAAACCTGAAGTGAAGCATCGGAAACTAAAACTGGACTCACAGGAGAGGTTCAAATCATAGAAAGTTCGAGTGTCAGACCTCTAGTACTTAAGTCGGCATTGTGCCTTTTGTATTACATTCGGATGTAATTTCTTTGTTTCATCGTCAATAAGAAGGTCCAAGGTATACAGTAAACCTGAAGTGAATCATCGGAAACTAAGACTGGACTCACAGGAGAGGTTCAAATCATAGAAAGTTAGGGTGTCAGTCCTCTTGTACTTAAGTCGGCATTGTGCCTTTTGTATTAAATTCGGCTTTAATTTCTGTGTTTCATCGTCAATATGAAGGTCCAAGGTATACAGGAAACCTGAAGTGGAGCATCGGAATCTAAGACTGGACTCACAGGAGAGGTTCAAATCATAGAAAGATAGCGTGTCTGTCCTCTTGTACTTAAGTCGCCATTGTTCCTTTTGTATTAAATTCGGATGCAATTTCTGTGTTTCATCGTCAATAAGAAGGTCCAAGGGATACAGTAAACCTGAAGTGAAGCATCGGAATCGAAAACTGGACTCACAGGAGAGGTTCAAATCATAGATAGTTAGAGTGTCAGTCCACTTGTACATAAGTCGGCATTGAGCCTTTGGTATTAAATTCGGATGCAATTTCTGTGCTTTATCATCAATGAGAAGGTCCAAGGGATACAGTATACCCCAAGTGAAGCATCGGAATCTAATACTGGACTCACAGGAGAGGTTCAAATCATAGAAAGTTAGAGTGTCAGTCCTCTAGCACTTAAGTCGGCATTGTGCCATTTATATTAAATTCGGAAGCAATTTCTGTGTTTCATCGTCAGTAACAAGGTCCAAGGTATACAGTAAACCTGAAGTGAAGCATCGGAAACTATAACTGGACTCACAGGAGAGGTTCAAATCATAGAAACTTTGAGTGTCAGTCCTCTACTACTTAAGTCGGCATTGTGCCTTTTGTATTCAATTCGGATGCAATTTCTGTGTTTCATCGTCAATGAGAAGGTCCAAGGAATACAGTAAACCTGAAGTGAAGCATCGGAACCTAAAACTGGACTCTTAGGAGAGGTTGAAATCATAGAAAGGTAGGGTGTCTGTCCTCTTGTACTTAAGTCAGCATTGTGCCTTTTGTATTAAACTCGGATGCAATATCTGTGTTTCATCGTCAATAAGAAGGTCCAAGGGATACCGTAAACCTGAAGTGAAGCATCGGAATCGAAAACTGGACTCACAGGAGAGGTTTAAATCATAGAAAGTTAGAGTGTCGGTCCTCTTGTACATAAGTTTGCATTGAGCCTTTGGTATTAAATTCGGATGCAATTTCTGTGCTTCATCATCAATGAGAAGGTCCAAGGGACACAGTATACCTGAAGTGAAGCATCGGAATCTAAAACTGGATTCACAGGAAAGGTTCAAATCATAGAAAGAAAGAGTGTCAGTCCACTTGTACTTAAGTCGGCATTGTGCCTTTTGTATTAAATTCGGATGCAATTTCTGTGTTTCATCGTCAATAAGAAGGTCCAAGGTATACAGTAAACCTGAAGTGAAGCATCGGAAACTAAAACTGGACTCACAGGAGAGGTTCAAATCATAGAAAGTTAGAGTGTCAGTCCTCTAGTACTTAAGTCGGCATTGTGCCTTTGGTATTAAATTCGGATGCAATTTCTGTGCTTTATCATCAATGAGAAGGTCCAAGGGATACAGTATACCCCAAGTGAAGCATCGGAATCTAATACTGGACTCACAGGAGAGGTTCAAATCATAGAAAGTTAGAGTGTCAGTCCTCTAGCACTTAAGTCGGCATTGTGCCATTTGTATTAAATTCGGAAGCAATTTCTGTGTTTCATCGT
Source organism: Schistocerca americana (assembly GCF_021461395.2). Taxonomy (NCBI): domain Eukaryota; kingdom Metazoa; phylum Arthropoda; class Insecta; order Orthoptera; family Acrididae; genus Schistocerca; species Schistocerca americana. The sequence goes on from NW_025725972.1 coordinate 937,201, forward strand.
CAGTAACAAGGTCCAAGGTATACAGTAAACCTGAAGTGAAGCATCGGAAACTATAACTGGACTCACAGGAGAGGTTCAAATCATAGAAACTTTGAGTGTCAGTCCTCTACTACTTAAGTCGGCATTGTGCCTTTTGTATTCAATTCGGATGCAATTTCTGTGTTTCGTCGTCAATAAGAAGGTCCAAAGGATACAGTAAACCTGAAGTGAAGCATCGGAATCTAAAACTGGACATACAGGAGGGGTTCAAATCATGGAAAGTTAGAGTGTCAGTCCTCTTGTACTTAAGTCGGCATTGTGAATTTTGTATTAAATTCGGATGCAATTTCTGTGTTTCATCGTCAATAAGATGGTCTAATGAATACACTAAACCTGAAGTGAAGCATCGGAAACTAAAACTGGACTTGCAGGAGAGGTTCAAATCATAGAAAGTTAGAGTGTCAGTCCTCTAGTACTTAAGTCGGCATTGTGCCTTTTGTATTAAATTCGGATGAAATTTCTGTGTTTCATCGTCAATAAGAAGGTCCAAGGTATACAGTACGCCTGAAGTGAAGCATCGGAATCTAAAACTGGACTCACAGGAGGGGTTCAAATCATAGAAAGTTAGAGTAACAGTCCTGTTGTACTTATGCCGGCATTGAGCCTTTTGTATCAAATTCGGATGCAATTTCTGTGTTTCATCGTCAATGAGAAGGTCCAAGGAATACAGTAAACCTGAAGTGAAGCATCGGAAACTAAAACTGGACTCACAGGAGAGGTTCAAATCATAGAAAGTTAGAGTTTCAGTCCTCTTGTACTTCAGTCGGCATTGTGCATTTTGTATTAAATTCGGATGCAATTTCTGAATTTCATCATCAATAAGAAGGTCCAAGGTATACAGTAAACCTGAAGTGAAGCATCGGAAACTAAGACTGGACTCACAGGAGAGGTTCAAATCATAGAAAGTTAGAGTGTCAGTCCTCTTGTACTTAAGTCGGTATTGTGCCATTTGTATTAAATTCGGATGTAATTTCTGTGTTTCATCGTCAATAAGAAGGTCCAAGGTATACAGTAAACCTGAAGTGAAGCATCGGAACCTAAAAATGGACTCTTAAAAGAGGTTGAAATCATAGAAAGGTAGGGTGTCTGTCCTCTTGTACTTAAGTCAGCATTGTGCCTTTTGTATTAAACTCGGATGCAATATCTGTGTTTCATCGTCAATAAGAAGGTCCAAGGGATACCGTAAACCTGAAGTGAAGCATCGGAATCGAAAACTGGACTCACAGGAGAGGTTTAAATCATAGAAAGTTAGAGTGTCGGTCCTCTTGTACATAAGTCGGCATTGAGCCTTTGGTATTAAATTCGGATGCAATTTCTGTGCTTCATCATCAATGAGAAGGTCCAAGGGACACAGTATACCTGAAGTGAAGCATCGGAATCTAAAACTGGATTCACAGGAAAGGTTCAAATCATAGAAAGAAAGAGTGTCAGTCCACTTGTACTTAAGTCGGCATTGTGCCTTTTGTATTAAATTCGGATGCAATTTCTGTGTTTCATCGTCAATAAGAAGGTCCAAGGTATACAGTAAACCTGAAGTGAAGCATCGGAAACTAAAACTGGACTCACAGGAGAGGTTCAAATCATAGAAAGTTAGAGTGTCAGTCCTCTAGTACTTAAGTCGGCATTGTGCCTTTTGCATTAAATTCGGATGAAATTTCTGTGTTTCATCGTCAATAAGAAGGTCCAAGGTATACAGTACGCCTGAAGTGAAGCATCGGAATCTAAAACTGGACTCACAGGAGGGGTTCAAATCATAGAAAGTTAGAGTAACAGTCCTCTTGTACTGAAGCCAGCATTGAGCCTTTTGTATCAAATTCGGATGCAATTTCTGTGTTTCATCGTCAATGAGAAGGTCCAAGAAATACAGTAAACGTGAAGTGAAGCATCGGAAACTAAAACTGGACTCACAGGAGAGGTTCAAATCATAGAAAGTTAGAGTTTCAGTCCTCTTGTACTTCAGTCGGCATTATGCATTTTGTATTAAATTCGGATGCAATTTCTGAATTTTATCATCAATAAGAAAGTCCAATGTATACAGTAAACCCGAAGTGAAGCATCGGAATCGAAAACTGTACACACAGGAGAGGTTCAAATCATAGAAAGTTAGAGTGTCAGTCCTCTTGTACATAAGTCGGCATTGAGCCTTTGGTAATAAAATCGGATGCAATTTCTGTGCTTCATCATTAATGAGAAAGTCCAAGGGATACAGTATACCCAAAGTGAAGCATCGGAATCTAAAACTGGACTCACAGGAGAGGTTCAAATCATAGAAATTTAGAGTGTCAGTCCTCTAGTACTTAAGTCGGCATTGTGCTTTTTGTATTAAATTCGGATGCAATTTCTGTGTTTCATCGTCAATAAGAAGGTCCAAGGGATACAGTATACCTGAAGTGAAGCATCGGAATCTAAAACTGGACTCACAGAGGAGGTTCAAATCATAGAAAGTTAGAGTTTCAGTCCTCTAGCACTTAAGTCGGCATTGTGCCTTTTGTATTAAATTCGGATGCAATATCTGTGTTTCATCGTCAATAAGAAGGTCCAAGGTATACAGTAAAACTGAAGTGAAGCATCGGAAACTATAACTGGACTCACAGGAGAGGTTCAAATCATAGAAACTTAGGGAGTCAGTCCTCTACTACTTAAGTCGGCATTGTGCCTTTTGAATTCAATTCGGATGCAATTTCTGTGTTTCGTTGTCAGTAAGTAGGTCCGAAGGATACAGTTAACCTGAAGTGAAGCATCGGAATCTAAAACTGGACTTACAGGAGGGGTTCAAATCATGGAAAGTTAGAGTGTCAGTATTCTTGTACTTAAGTCGCCATTTTGCCTTTTGTATTAAATTCGGATGCAATTTCTGTGTTACATCGTCAATAAGATGGTCCAAGGGATACAGTAAACCTGAAGTGATGCATCGGAAACTAAAACTGGACTCACAGGAGAGGTTCAAATCATAGAAAGTTAGAGTGTCAGTCCTCTAGTACTTAAGTCGGCATTGTGCCTTTTGTATTAAATTCGGGTAAAATTTCTGTGTTTCATCGTCAATAAGAAGGTCCAAGATATAAAGTACGCCTGAAGTGAAGCATCGGAATCTAAACTGGACTCACAGGAGGGGTTCAAATCATAGAAAGTTAGAGTAAAAGTCCTCTTGTACTTAAGCCTGCATTGAGCCTTTTGTATCAAATTCGGATGCAATTTCTGTGTTTCATCGTCAATGAGAAGGTCCAAGGAATACAGTAAACCTGAAGTGAAGCATCGGAAACTAAAACTGGACTCACAGGAGAGGTTCAAATCATAGAAAGTTAGAGTTTCAGTCCTCTTGTACTTCAGTCGGCATTGTGCATTTTGTATTAAATTCGGATGCAAATTCTGAATTTCATCATCATAAGAAGGTCCAAGGTATACAGTAAACCTGAAGTGAAGCATCGGAAACTAAGACTGGACTCACAGGAGAGGTTCAAATCATAGAAAGTTAGAGTGTCAGTCCTCTTGTACTTAAGTCGGCATTGTGCCTTTTGTATTAAATTCGGATGTAATTTCTGTGTTTCATCGTCAATAGGAAGGTCCAAGGTATACAGTAAACCTGAAGTGAAGCATCAGAAACTTAAACTGGACTCACAGGAGAGGTTCAAATCATAGAAAGTTAGAGTTTCAGTCCTCTTGTACTTAAGTCGGCATTGTGCCTTTGGTATTAAATTCGGATGCAAGTTCTGTGTTTCATCGTCAATAAGAAGGTCCAAGGGATACAGTAAACCTGAAGTGAAGCATCGGAATCGAAAACTGGACTCACAGGAGAGGTTCAAATCATAGAAAGTTAGAGTGTTAGTCCTCTTGTACATAAGTCGGCATTGAGCCTTTTGTATTAAATTCGGATGCAATTTCTGTGCTTCATCATCAATGAGAAGGTCCAAGAGATACAGTAAACCTGAAGTGAAGCATCGGAAACTAAACCTGGACTCACAGGAGAGTTTCAAATCATAGAAAGTTAGTGTGTCAGTCCTCTTGTACTTAAGTCATAACTGTGCATTTGTATTAAATTCGGATGACATTTCTGTGTTTCATCGTCAATAAGAAGGTCCAAGTTACACAGTACACCTGAAGTGAAGCATCGGAATCTAAAACTGGACTCACAGGAGAGGTTCAAATCATAGAAAGTTAGAGTGTCAGTCCTCTTGTACTTAAGTCGGCATTGTGCCTTTTGTATTAAATTCGGATGCAATTTCTGTGATTCATCGTCAATAAGAAGGTCCAAAGGAAACAGCAAACCTGAAGTGAAGCATCGGAATCTAAAACTGGACCCACAGGAGAGGTTCAAATCATTGAAAGTTAGAGTTGCAGTCCTCTAGCACTTAAGTCGGCATTGAGCCTTTTGTATTAAATTCGGATGCAATTTCTGTGCTTCATCATCAATGAGAAGGTCCAAGAGATACAGTATACCTGAAGTGAAGCATCGGAATCTAAAACTGGATTCACAGGAGAGGTTCAAATCATAGAAAGAAAGAGTGGCAGTCCACTTGTACTTAAGTCGGCATTGTGCCTTTTGTATTAAATTCGGATGAAATTTATGTGTTTCATCGTCAAGAAGAAGGTCCAAGGTATACAGTACACCTGAAGTGAGGCATCGGAATCTGAAACTGGACTCACAGGAGGGGTTCAAATCATAGAAAGTTAGAGTGTCAGTCCTCTTGTACTTAAGTCGGCATTGTGCCTTTTGTATTAAATTCGGATGCAATTTCTGTGTTTCATCGTCGATAAGAAGGTCCAAAGGATACAGTAAACCTGAAGTGAAGCATCGGAATCTAAAACTGGACTTACAAGAGGGGTTCAAATCATGGAAAGTTAGAGTGTCAGTTCTCTTGTACTTGAGTCGGCATTGTGCCTTCTGTATTAAATTCAGATGCAATTTCTGTGTTTCATCCTCAATAAGAAGGACCAAGGTATACAGTAAACCTGAAGTGAAGCATCAGAAACTAAAACTGGACTCATAGGAGAGGCTCAAATCATAGAATGTTAGAGTGTCAGTCCTCTTGTACTTAAGTCGGCTTTGTGCCTTTTGTATTAAATTCGGATGCAATTTCTGTGCTTCATCATCAGTGCGAAGGTCCAAGAGATACAGTATACCTGAAGTGAAGCATCGGAATCTAAAACTGGATTCACAGGAGAGGTTCAAATCATAGAAAGAAAGAGTGTCAGTCCACTTGTACTTAAGTCGGCATTGTGCCTTTTGTATTAAATTCGGATGCAATTTCTGTGTTTCATCGTCAATAAGAATGTCCAAGGTATACAGTAAACCTGAAGTGAAGCATCGGAAACTAAACCTGGACTCACAGGAGAGTTTCAAATCATAGAAAGTTAGTGTGTCAGTCCTCTTGTACTTAAGTCATAACTGTGCATTTGTATTAAATTCGGATGACATTTCTGTGTTTCATCGCCAATAAGAAGGTCCAAGTTACACAGTACACCTGAAGTGAAGCATCGGAATCTAAAACTGGACTCACAGGAGAGGTTCAAATCATAGAAAGTTAGAGTGTCAGTCCTCTTGTACTTAAGTCGGCATTGTGCCTTTTGTATTAAATTCGGATGCAATTTCTGTGTTTCATCGTCAATAAGAAGGTCCAAGTTATACAGTAAACCTGAAGTGAAGCATCGGAAACTAAAACTGGACTCACAGGAGAGGTTCAAATCATAGAAAGTTAGAGTGTCAGTCCTCTTGTACTTAAGTCGGCAATGTGTTTTTTTTGTATTAAATTCGGATGAAATTTCTGTGTTTCATTGTCAATAAGAAGGTCCAAGGTATACAGTACACCTGAAGTGAAGCATCGGAATCTGAAACTGGACTCACATCAGGGTTCAAATCATAGAAAGTTAGAGTGTCAGTCCTCTTGTACTTAAGTCGGCATTGTGCCTTTTGAATTATATTTGGATGCAATTTCTGTGTTGCATCGTCAATAAGAAGGTCCAAGGTGTACAGTACGCCTGAAGTGAAGTATCGGAATCTAAAACTGGACTCACAGGAGGGGTTCAAATCATAGAAAGTTAGAGTAACAGTCCTCTTGTGCTTAAGCCGGCATTGTGCCTTTTGTATTAAATTCGGATGCAATTTCTGTGTTTCATCGTCAATAAGAAGGACCAAAGTATACAGTAAACTTGAAGTGAAGCATCGGAAACTAAAACTGGACTCATAGGAGAGGTTCAAATCATAGAATGTTAGAGTGTCAGTCCTCTTGTACTTAAGTCGGCATTGTGCCTTTTGTATTAAATTCGGATGCAATTTCTGTGTTTCATCGTCGATAAGAAGGTCCAAAGGATACAGTAAACCTGAAGTGAAGCATCGGAATCTAAAACTGGACTTACAAGAGGGGTTCAAATCATGGAAAGTTAGAGTGTCAGTCCTCTTGTACTTAAGTCGGCATTGTGCCTTCTGTATTATATTCAGATGCAATTTCTGTGTTTCATCCTCAATAAGAAGGACCAAGGTATACAGTAAACCTGAAGTGAAGCATCAGAAACTAAAACTGGACTCATAGGAGAGGCTCAAATCATAGAATGTTAGAGTGTCAGTCCTCTTGTACTTAAGTCGGCTTTGTGCCTTTTGTATTAAATTCGGATGAAATTTCTGTGTTTCATCGTCAATAAGAAGGTCCAAGGTATACAGTACACCTGAAGTGAGGCATCGGAATCTGAAACTGGACTCACAGGAGGGGTTCAAATCATAGAATGTTAGAGTTTAAGTCCTCTTGTACTTAAGTCGGCATTGTGCCTTTTGTATTAAATTCGGATGCAATTTCTGAATTTCATCGTCAATAAGAAGGTTGAAGGTATACAGTAAACCTGAAGTGAAGCATCGGAAACTAAGACTGGACTCACAGAGGGGTTCAAAACATAGAAAGTTAGAGTAACAGTCCTCTTGTATTTAAGTCGGCATTGTGCCTTTTGTATTAAATTCGGATGTAATTTCTGTGTTTCATCGTCAATAAGAAGGTCCAAGGTATACAGTAAACCTGAAGTGAAGCATCGGAATCTAAGACTGGACTCACAGGAGAGGTTCAAATCATAGAAAGATAGCGTGTCTGTCCTCTTGTACTTAAGTCGGCATTGTGCCTTTTGTAATAAATTCGGATGCAATTTCTGTGTTTCATCGTCAATAAGAAGGTCCAAGGGATACAGTAAACCTGAAGTGAAGCATCGGAATCGAAAACTGGACTCACAGGAGAGGTACAAATCATAGAACGTTAGAGTGTCAATCCTCTTGTACATAAGTCGGGATTGAGCCTTTTGTATTAAATTCGGATGCAATTTCTGTGTTTCATCGTCAATAAGAAGGTCCAAGGTATACATTAAACCTGAGGTGAAGCATCGGAAACTATAACTGGACTCACAGGAGAGGTTCAAATCATAGAAACTTAGAGTGTCAGTCCTCTACTACATAAGTCGGCATTGTGCCTTTTGTATTAAATTCGGATGTAATTTCTGTGTTTCATCGTCAATAAGAAGGTCCAAGGTATACAGTAAACCTTAAGTGAAGCATCGGAATCGAAGACTGGACTCACAGGAGAGGTTCAAATCATAGAAAGATAGCGTGTCTGTCCTCTTGTACTTAAGTCAGCATTGTGCCTTTTGTATTAAATTCGGATGCAATAACTGTGTTTCATCGTCAATAAGAAGGTCCAAGGGATACAGTAAACCTGAAGTGAAGCATCGGAATCGAAAACTGGACTCACAGGAGAGGTTCAAATCATAGAAAGTTAGAGTGTCAGTCCTCTTGTACATAAGTCAGCATTGAGCCTTTTGTATTAAATTCGGATGCAATTTCTGTGATTCATCATCAATGAGAAGGTCCAAGAGATACAGTATACCTGACGTGAAGCATCGGAATCTAAAACTGGATTCACAGGAGAGGTTCAAATCATAGAAAGAAAGAGTGTCAGTCCACTTGTACTTAAGTCGGCATTGTGCCTTTTGTATTAAATTCGGATGCAATTTCTGTGTTTCATCGTCGATAAGAAGGTCCAAAGGATACAGTAAACCTGAAGTGAAGCATCGGAATCTAAAACTGGACTTACAGTAGGGGTTCAAAACATGGAAAGTTAGAGTGTCAGTCCTCTTGTACTTAAGTCGGCATTGTGCCTTTTGTATTAAATTCGGATGCAATTTCTGTGTTTCATCGTCAATAAGATGGTCTAAGGGATACAGTAAACCTGAAGTGAAGCATCGGAAACTAAAACTGGACTCACAGGAGAGGTTCAAATCATAGAAAGTTAGAGTGTCAGTCCTCTAGTACTTAAGTCGGCATTGTGCCTTTTGTATTAAATTCGGATGAAATTTCTGTGTTTCATCGTCGATAAGAAGGTCCAAGGTATAGAGTACGCCTGAAGTGAAGCATCGGAATCTAAAACTGGACTCACAGGAGGGGTTCAAATAATAGAAAGTTAGAGTAACAGTCCTCTTGTACTTAAGCCAGCATTGAGCCTTTTGTATCAAATTCGGATGCAATTTCTGTGATTCATCGTCAATGAGAAAGTCCAAGGAATACAGTAAACCTGAAGTGAAGCATCGGAAACTAAAACTGGACTCACAGGAGAGGTTCAAATCATCGAAAGTTAGAGTTTCATTCCTCTTGTACTTCAGTCGGCATTGTGCATTTTGTATTAAATTCGGATGCAATTTCTGAAATTCATCATCAATAAGAAGGTCCATGGTATACAGTAAACCTGAAGTGAAGCATCGGAAACTAAGACTGGACTCACAGGAGAGGTTCAAATCATAGAAAGTTAGAGAGTCAGTCCACTTGTACTTAAGTCGGCTTTGTGCCTTTTGTATTAAATTCGGATGCAATTTCTGTGCTTCATCATCAATGAGAAGGTCCAAGGTATACAGTAAACCTGAAGTGAAGCATCGGAATCTAAAACTGGATTCACGGGAGAGGTTCAAATCATAGAAAGAAAGAGTGTCAGTCCAGTTGTACTTAAGTCGGCATTGTGCCTTTTGTATTAAATTCGGATGCAATTTCTGTGTTTCATCGTCAATAAGAATGTCCAAGGTATACAGTAAACCTGAAGTGAAGCATCGGAAACTAAACCTGGACTCACAGGAGAGTTTCAAATCATAGAAAGTTAGTGTGTCAGTCCTCTTGTACTTAAGTCATAACTGTGCATTTGTATTAAATTCGGATGACATTTCTGTGTTTCATCGTCAATAAGAAGGTCCAAGTTACACAGTACACCTGAAGTGAAGCATCGGAATCTAAAACTGGACTCACAGGAGAGGTTCAAATCATAGAAAGTTAGAGTGTCAGTCCTCTTGTACTTAAGTCGGCATTGTGCCTTTTGTATTAAATTCGGATGCAATTTCTGTGTTTCATCGTCAATAAGAAGGTCCAAGTTATACAGTAAACCTGAAGTGAAGCATCGGAAACTAAAACTGGACTCACAGGAGAGGTTCAAATCATAGAAAGTTAGAGTGTCATTCCTCTTGTACTTAAGTCGGCAATGTGCTTTTTGTATTAAATTCGGATGAAATTTCTGTGTTTCATTGTCAATAAGAAGGTCCAAGGTATACAGTACACCTGAAGTGAAGCATCGGAATCAGAAACTGAACTCACATTAGGGTTCAAATCATAGAAAGTTAGAGTGTCAGTCCTCTTGTACTTAAGTCGGCATTGTGCCTTTTGTATTAAATTCGGATGCAATTTCTGTGTTTCATCGTCGATAAGAAGGTCCAAAGGATACAGTAAACCTGAAGTGAAGCATCGGAATCTAAAACTGGACTCATAGGAGAGGCTCAAATCATAGAATGTTAGAGTGTCAGTCCTCTTGTACTTAAGTCGGCTTTGTGCCTTTTGTATTAAATTCGGATGAAATTTCTGTGTTTCATCGTCAATAAGAAGGTCAAAGGTATACAGTACACCTGAAGTGAGGCATCGGAATCTGAAACTGGACTCACAGGAGGGGTTCAAATCATAGAATGTTAGAGTTTAAGTCCTCTTGTACTTAAGTTGGCATTGTGCCTTTTGTATTAAATTCGGATGCAATTTCTGAATTTCATCGTCAATAAGAAGGTTGAAGGTATACAGTAAACCTGAAGTGAAGCATCGGAAACTAAGACTGGACTCACAGAGGGGTTCAAATCATAGAAAGTTAGAGTAACAGTCCTCTTGTATTTAAGTCGGCATTGTGCCTTTTGTATTAAATTCGGATGTAATTTCTGTGTTTCATCGTCAATAAGAAGGTCCAAGGTATACAGTAAACCTGAAGTGAAGCAACGGAATCTAAGACTGGACTCACAGGAGAGGTTCAAATCATAGAAAGATAGCGTGTCTGTCCTCTTGTACTTAAGTCGGCATTGTGCCTTTTGTAATAAATTCGGATGCAATTTCTGTGTTTCATCGTCAATAAGAAGGTCCAAGGGATACAGTAAACCTGAAGTGAAGCATCGGAATCGAAAACTGGACTCACAGGAGAGGTTCAAATCATAGAAAGTTAGAGTGTCAGTCCTCTTGTACATAAGTCGGGATTGAGCCTTTTGTATTAAAATCGGATGCAATTTCTGTGTTTCATCGTCAATAAGAAGGTCCAAGGTATACATTAAACCTGAGGTGAAGCATCGGAAACTATAACTGGACTCACAGGAGAGGTTCAAATCATAGAAACTTAGAGTGTCAGTCCTCTACTACATAAGTCGGCATTGTGCCTTTTGTATTAAATTCGGATGTAATTTCTGTGTTTCATCGTCAATAAGAAGGTCCAAGGTATACAGTAAACCTTAAGTGAAGCATCGGAATCGAAGACTGGACTCACAGGAGAGGTTCAAAACATAGAGAGATAGCTTGTCTGTCCTCTTGTACTTAAGTCAGCATTGTGCCTTTTGTATTAAATTCGGATGCAATAACTGTGTTTCATCGTCAATAAGAAGGTCCAAGGGATACAGTAAACCTGAAGTGAAGCATCGGAATCGAAAACTGGACTCACAGGAGAGGTTCAAATCATAGAAAGTTAGAGTGTCAGTCCTCTTGTACATAAGTCAGCATTGAGCCTTTTGTATTAAATTCGGATGCAATTTCTGTGATTCATCATCAATGAGAAGGTCCAAGGGATACAGTATACCTGAAGTGAAGCATCGGAATCTAAAACTGGATTCACAGGAGAGGTTCAAATCATAGAAAGAAAGAGTGTCAGTCCACTTGTACTTAAGTCGGCATTGTGCCTTTTGTATTAAATTCGGATGCAATTTCTGTGTTTCATCGTCGATAAGAAGGTCCGAAGGATACAGTAAACCTGAAGTGAAGCATCGGAATCTAAAACTGGACTTACAGTAGGGGTTCAAAACATGGAAAGTTAGAGTGTCAGTCCTCTTGTACTTAAGTCGGCATTGTGCCTTTTGTATTAAATTCGGATGCAATTTCTGTGTTTCATCGTCAATAAGATGGTCTAAGGGATACAGTAAACCTGAAGTGAAGCATCGGAAACTAAAACTGGACTCACAGGAGAGGTTCAAATCATAGAAAGTTAGAGTGTCAGTCCTCTAGTACTTAAGTCGGCATTGTGCCTTTTGTATTAAATTCGGATGAAATTTCTGTGTTTCATCGTCGATAAGAAGGTCCAAGGTATAGAGTACGCCTGAAGTGAAGCATCGGAATCTAAAACTGGACTCACAGGAGGGGTTCAAATAATAGAAAGTTAGAGTAACAGTCCTCTTGCACTTAAGCCAGCATTGAGCCTTTTGTATCAAATTCGGATGCAATTTCTGTGATTCATCGTCAATGAGAAAGTCCAAAGAATACAGTAAACCTGAAGTGAAGCATCGGAAACTAAAACTGGACTCACAGGAGGGGTTCAAATCATCGAAAGTTAGAGTTTCATTCCTCTTGTACTTCAGTCGGCATTGTGCATTTTGTATTAAATTCGGATGCAATTTCTGAAATTCATCATCAATAAGAAGGTCCATGGTATACAGTAAACCTGAAGTGAAGCATCGGAAACTAAGACTGGACTCACAGGAGAGGTTCAAATCATAGAAAGTTAGAGAGTCAGTCCTCTTGTACTTAAGTCGGCATTGTGCCTTTTGTATTAAATTCGGATGAAATTTCTGTGTTTCATCGTCAATAAAAAGGTCCAAGGTATACAGTAAACCTGAAGTGAAGCATCGTAATCTAAGACTGGACTCACAGGAGAGGTTGAAATCATAGAAAGATAGCGTGTCTGTCCTCTAGTACTTAAGTCGGCATTGTGCCTTTTGTATTAAATTCGGATGCAGTATCTGTGTTTCATCGTCAATAAGAAGGCCCAAGGTACACAGTACACCTGAAGTGAAGCATCGTAATCTAAAACTGGACTCACAGGAGAGGTTCAAATCATAGAAAGTTAGACTGTCAGTCCTCTTGTACTTAAGTCGGCATTGTGAATTTTGTATTAAATTCGGATGCAATTTCTGTGATTCATCGTCAATAAGAAGGTCCAAAGGATACAGTAAACCTTAAGTGAAGCATCGGAATCTAAAACTGGACTCACAGGAGAGGTTCAAATCATAGAAAGTTAGAGTTTCAGTCCTCTAGCACTTAAGTCGGCATTGTGCCTTTTGTATTAAATTCAGATGCAATTTCTGTGTTTCATCCTCAATAAGAAGGACCAAGGTATACAGTAAACCTGAAGTGAAGCATCGGAAACTAAAACTGGACTCATAGGAGAGGCTCAAATCATAGAATGTTAGAGTGTCAGTCCTCTTGTACTTAAGTCGGCATTGTGCCTTTTGTATTAAATTCGGATGAAATTTCTGTGATTCATCGTCAATAAGAAGGTCCAAGGTATACAGTAAACCTGAAGTGAAGCATCGGAAACTAAAACTGGACTCACAGGAGAGGTTCAAATCATACAAAGTTCGAGTGTCAGTCCTCTAGTACTTAAGTCGGCATTGTGCTTTTTGTATTAAATTCGGATGAAATTTCTGTGTTTCATCGTCAATAAGAAGCTCCAAGGTATACAGTACGCCTGAAGTGAAGTATCGGAATCTAAAACTGGACTCACAGGAGGGGTTCAAATCATAGACAGTTAGAGTAACAGTCCTCTTGTACTTAAGCCGCCATTGTGCCTTTTGTATGAAATTCGGATGCAATTTCCGTGTTTCATCGTCAGTAAGAAACTCCAAGGAATACAGTAAACCTGAAGTTAAGCATTGGAAACTAAAACTGGACTCACAGGAGAGGTTAAATTCATAGAAAGTTAGAGTTAAGTCCTCTTGTACTTAAGTCGGCATTGTGCCTTTTGTATAACATTCGGATGCAATTTCTGAATTTCATCGTCAATAAGAAGGTCCAAGGTATACAGTAAACCTGAAGTGAAACATCGGAAACTAAGACTGGACTCACTGAGGGTTTCAAATCATAGAAAGTTAGAGTAACAGTCCTCTTGTATTTAAGTCGGCATTGTGCCTTTTGTATTAAATTCGGATGTAATTTCTGTGTTTGATCGTCAATAAGAAGGTCCAAGGTATACAGTAAACCTGAAGTGAAGCATCGGAATCTAAGACTGGACTCACAGGATAGGTTCAAATCATAGAAAGATAGCGTGTCTGTCCTCTTGTACTTAAGTCTGCATTGTGCCTTTTGTATTAAATTCGGATGCAATTTCTGTGTTTCATCGTCAATAAGAAGGTCCAAGGGATACAGTAAACCTGAAGTGAAGCATCGGAATCGAAAACTGGACTCACAGGAGAGGTTCAAATCATAGAACGTTAGAGTGCCAGTCCTCTTGTAAATAAGTCGGCATTGAGAATTTAGTATTGAATTCGGTTGCAATTTCTGTGCTTCATCATCAATGAGAAGGTCCAAGAGATACAGTAAACCTGAAGTGAAGCATCGGAATCGAAAACTGGACTCACAGGAGAGGTTCAAATCATAGAAAGTTAGAGTGTCAGTCCTCTTGTACATAAGTCGGCATTGAGCCTTTTGTATTAAATTCGGATGCAATTTCTGTGCTTCATCATCAATGAGAAGGTCCAAGGGATACCGTATACCTGAAGTGAAGCATCGGAATCTAAAACTGGACTCACAGGAGAAGTTCAAATCATAGAAAGTTAGAGTTTCAGTCCTCTAGTACTTAAGTCGGCATTGTGCCTTTTGTATTAAATTCGGATGCAATTTCTGTGTTTCATCGCCAATAAGAAGGTCCAAGGGATACAGTAAACCTGAAGTGAAGCATAGGAGACTAAAACTAGACTCACAGGAGAGGTTCAAATCATAGAAAGTTAGAGTGTCAGTCCTCTAGTACTTATGTCGGCATTGTGCCTCTTGTAATAAATTCGGATGCAATTTCAGTGTTTCATCGTCAATAAGAAGGTCAAAGGGATACAGTAAACCTGAAGTGAAGCATCGGAATCTAAAACTGGACTCTCAGGAGGGTTCAAATCATAGAAAGTTAGAGTGTCAGTCCTCTAGTACTTAAGTCGGCATTGTGCCTTTCGTATTAAAGTCGGATGCAATTTCTGTGTTTCATCGTCAATAAGAAGGTCCAAGGGATACAGTAAACCTGAAGTGAAGCATCGGAAACTAAAACGGGACTCACAGGACAGGTTCAAATCATAGAAAGTTAGAGTGTCTGTCCTCTAGTACTTAAGACGGCATTGTGCCTTTTGTATTAAATTCGGATGCAATTTCTGAATTTCATCGTCAATAAGAAGGTACAAGGTATACAGTAAACCAGAAGTGAAGCATCGGAAACTAAGACTGGACTCACAGGAGAGGTTCAAATCATAGAAAGTTAGGGTGTCAGTCCTCTTGTACTTAAGACGGCATTGTGCCTTTTGTATTAAATTCGGATGTAATATCTGTGTTTCATCGTCAATAAGAAGGTCCAAGGTATACAGTAAACCTGAAGTGAAGTTTCGGAATCTAAGACTGGACTCACAGGAGAGGTTCAAATCATAGAAAGATAGCGTGTCTGTCCTCTTGTACTTAAGTCGGCATTGTGAATTTTGTATTAAATTCGGATGCAATTTCTGTGTTTCATCGTCAATAAAAAGGTCCAAGGGATACAGTAAACCTGAAGTGAAGCATCGTAATCGAAAACTGGACTCACAGGAGAGGTTCAAATCATAGAAAGTTAGAGAGTCGGTCCTCTTGTACATAAGTCGGCATTGAGCCTTTGGTATTAAATTCGGATGCAATTTCTGTGCTTCATCATCAATGAGAAGGTCCAAGGGATACAGTATACCCCAAGTGAAGCATCGGAATCTAAAACTGGACTCACAGGAGAGGTTCAAATCATAGAAATTCAGAGTGTCAGTCCTCTAATACTTAAGTCGGCATTGTGCTTTTTGTATTAAATTCGGATGCAATTTCTGTGTTTCATCGTCAATAAGAAAGTCCAAGGGATACAGTATACCTGAAGTGAAGCATCGGAATCTAAAACTGGACTCACAGGTGAGGTTCAAAACATAGAAAGTTAGAGTTTCAGTCCTCTAGCACTTAAGTCGGCATTGTGTCTTTTGTATTAAGTTCCGATGAAATTTCTGTGTTCCATCGTCAATAAGAAGGTCCAAGGTATACAGTAGACCTGAAGTGAAGCATCGGAAACTAAAACTGGACTCACAGGAGAGGTTCAAATCATAGAAACTTAGAGTGTCAGTCCTCTACTACTTAAGTCGGCATTGTGCCTTTTGTATTCAATTCGGATGCAATTTCTGTGTTTCGTTGTCAGTAAGAAGGTCCAAAGGATACAGTAAACCTGAAGTGAAGCATCGGAATCTAAAACTGGACTCACAGGAGGGGTTCAAATCATAGAAAGTTAGAGTGTCAGGCCTCTTGTACTTAAGTCGGCATTGTGCCTTTTGTATTAAATTCGGATGCAATTTCTGTGTTTCATCGTCAATAAGATGGTCCAAGGGATACAGTAAACCTGAAGTGAAGCATCGGAAACTAAAACTGGACTCACAGGCGAGGTTCATATCATTGAAAGTTAGAGTGTCAGTCCTCTAGTACTTAAGTCGGCATTGTGCCTTTTGTATTAAACTCGGATTCAATTTCTGTGTTTCATCGTCAATAAGAAGGTCCAAGGGATACAGTACGCCTGAAGTGAAGCATCGGAAGCTAAAACTGGACTCACAGGAAGGGTTGAAATCATAGAAAGTTAGAGTAACAGTCCTCTTGTACTTAATCCGGCGTTGAGCCTTTTTTATCAAATTCGGATGCAATTTCTGTGTTTCATCGTCAATGAGAAGGTCCAAGGAATACAGTAAACCTGAAGTGAAGCATCGGAAACTAAAACTGGACTCACAGGAGAGGTTCAAATCATAGAAATTTAGAGTTTCAGTCCTCTTGTACTTCAGTCGGCATTGTGCATTTTGTATTAAATTCGGATGCAATTTCTGAATTTCATCATCAATAAGAAGGTCCATGGTATACAGTAAACCTGAAGTGAAGCATCGGAAACTAAGACTGGACTCACAGGAGAGGTTCAAATCATAGAAAGTTAGAGTGTCAGTCTTCTTGTACTTAAGTCGGCATTGTGCCTTTTGTATTAAATTCAAATGTAATTTCTGTGTTTCATCGTCAATAAGAAGGTCCAGGGTATACAGTAAACCTGAAGTGAAGCATCGGAAACTAAAACTAAACTCACAGGAGAGGTTCAAATTATAGAAATTTAGAGTGTCAGTCCTCTAGTACTTAAGTCGGCATTGTGCGTTTTGTATTAAATTCGGAAGCAATTTCTGTGTTTCATCGTCAATAAGAAGGTCAAAGGGATACAGTAAACCTGAAGTGACGCATCGGAATCTAAAACTGGACTCTCAGGAGGATTCAAATCATAGAAAGTTAGAGTATCAGTCCTATTGTACTTAAATCGGCATTGTGCCTTTTGTATTAAATTCGGATGCAATTTCTGTGTTTCCTCGTCAATAAGAAGGTGCAAGTGATACAGAAAACCTGAGGTGTAGCATCGGAAACTAAAACTGGACTCACAGGAGAGGTTCAAATCATAGAAACTTAGAGTGTCAGTCCTCTAGTACTTAAGTCGGCATTGTGCCTTTCGTATTAAATTCGGATGCAATTTCTGTGTTTCATCGTCAATAAGAAGGTCCAAGGGATACAGTAAACCTGTAAGTGAAGCATCGGAAACTAAAACTGGACTCGCAGGATAGGTTCAAATCATAGAAAGTTAGTGTGTCAGTCCTCTTGTACTTAAGTCGGCATTGGGCCTTTTGTATTAAATTCGGATGTAATTTCTGTGTTTCATCGTCAATACGAAGGTCCAAGGTATACAGTAAACCTGAAGTGAAGCATCGGAATCTAAGACTGGACTCACAGGAGAGGTTCAAATCATAGAAAGATAGCGTGTCTGTCATCTTGTACTTAAGTCGGCATTGTGAATGTTGTATTAAATTCGGATGCAATTTCTGTGTTTCATCGTCAATAAGAAGGTCCAAGGGATACAGTAAACCTGAAGTGAAGCATCGGAATCGAAAACTGGACTCACAGGAGAGGTTCAAATCATAGAAAGTTAGAGTGTCAGTAATCTTGTACATAAGTGGGCATTGAGCCTTTGGTATTAAATTCGGATGCAAATTCTGTGCTTCATCATCAATGAGAACGTCCAAGGGATACAGTATACCCCAAGTGAAGCATCGGAATCTAAAACTGGACTCACAGGAGAGGGTCAAATCATAGATATTTAGAGTGTCAGTTATCTAGTACTTAAGTCGGCATTGTGCTTTTTGTATTAAATTCGGCTGCAATTTCTGTGTTTCATCGTCAATAAGATGGTCCAAGGGATACAGTATACCTGAAGTGAAGCATCGGAATCTAAAACTGGACTCACAGGGGAGGTTCAAATCATATAAAGTTAGAGTTTCAGTCCTCTAGCACTTAAGCCGGCATTGTGCCTTCTGTATTAAATTCGGATGCAATTTCTGTGTTTCATCGTCAATAAGAAAGTCCAAAGGATACAGTAAACCTGAAGTGAAGCATCGGAATCTAAAACTGGACTCACAGGAGGGGTTCAAATCATAGAAAGTTAGAGTGTCAGTCCTCTTGTACTTAAGTCGGCATTGTGCCTTTTGTATTAAATTCGGATGCTATTTCTGTGTTTCATCGTCAATAAGCTGGTCCAAGTGGTACAGTAAACCTGAAGTGAAGCATCGGAAACTAAAACTGGACTCACAGGAGAGGTTCAAATCATAGAAAGTTAGAGTGTCAGTCCTCTAGTACTTAAGTCGGCATTGTGCCTTTTGTATTAAATTCGGATGAAATTTCTGTGTTTCATCGTCAATAAGAAGGTCCAAGGTATACAGTACGCCTGAAGTGAAGCATCGGAATCTAAAACTGGACTCACAGGAGGGGTTCAAATCATAGAAAGTTAGAGTAACAGTCCTCTTGTACTTAAGTCGGCATTGACCCTTTTGTATCAAATTCGGATGCAATTTCTGTGTTTCATCGTCAATGAGAAGGTCCAAGGAATACAGTAAACCTGAAGTGAAGCATCGGAAACTAAAACTGGACTCACAGGAGAGGTTCAAATCATAGAAAGTTAGAGTTTCAGTCCTCTTGTACTTCAGTCGGCATTGTGCATTTTGTATTAAATTCGGATGCAATTTCTGAATTTCATCATCAATAAGAAGGTCCAAGGTATACAGTGAACCTGAAGTGAAGCATCGGAAACTACGACTGGACTCGCAGGAGAGGTTCAAATCATAGAAAGTTAGAGTGTCAGTCTTCTTGTAATTAAGTCGGCATTGTGCCTTTTGTATTAAATTCGGATGTAATTTCTGTGTTTCATCGTCAATAAGAAGGTCCATGCTATACAGTAAACCTGAAGTGAAGCATCGGAATCTAAGACTGGACTCACAGTAAAGGTTCAAATCATAGAAAGATAGCGTGTCTGTCCTCTTGTACTTACGTCGGCATTGTGCCTTATGTATTAAATTCGGATGCAATATCTGTGTTTCATCGTCAATAAGAAGGTCCAAGGGCTACAGTAAACCTGAAGCGAAGCATCGGAATCGAAAACTGGACTCACAGGAGAGGTTTAAATCATAGAAAGTTAGAGTGTCAGTGCCCTTGTACATAAGCCGGCATTGAGCCTTTTTTATGAAATTCGGATGCAATTTCTGTGCTTCATCATCAATGAGAAGGTCCAAGGGATACAGTGTACCTGAAGTGAAGCATCGGAATCTAAAACTGGATTCACAGGAGAGGTTCAAATCATAGAAAGAAAGAGTGTCAGTCCACTTGTACTTAAGTCGCCATTTTGCCTTTTGTATTAAATTCGGATGCAATTTCTGTCTTTCATCGTCAATACGAAGGTCCAAGGTATACTGTAAACCTGAAGTGAAGCATCGGAAACTAAACCTGGACTCACAGGAGAGTTTCAAATCATAGAAAGTTAGAGTGTCAGTCCTCTTGTACTTAAGTCATCATTGTGCATTTGTATTAATTTCGGATGATATTTCTGTGTTTCATCGTCAATAAGAAGGTCCAAGGTACACAGTACACCTGAAGTGACGCATCGGAATCTAAAACCGGACTCACAGGAGAGGTTCAAATCATAGAAAGTTAGAGTGTCAGTCCTCTTGTACTTAAGTCGGCATTGTGCCTTTTGTATTAAATTCGGATGCAATTTCTGTGATTCATCGTCATTAAGAAGGTCCAAAGGATACAGTAAACCTGAAGTGAAGCATCGGAATCTAAAACTGGACTCACAGGAGAGGTTCAAATCATAGAAAGTTAGAGTGTCAGTCCTCTTGTACTTAAGTCGGCATTGTGCCTTTTGTATTAAATTCGGATGAAATTTCTGTGTTTCATCGTCAATAAGAAGTTCCAAGGTATACAGTACACCTGAGTGAGGCATCGGAATCTAAAACTGGACTCTCAGGACGGTTCAAACCATAGAAAGTTAGAGTGTCAGCCCTCTTGTACTTAAGTCGGCATTGTGCCTTTTGTATTAAATTCGGATGAAATTTCTGTGATTCATCGTCAATAAGAAGGTCCAAGGTATACAGTAAACCTGAAGTGAAGCATCGGAAACTAAAACTGGACTCACAGGAGAGGTTCAAATCATACAAAGTTCGAGTGTCAGTCCTCTAGTACTTAAGTCGGCATTGTGCTTTTTGTATTAAATTCGGATGAAATTTCTGTGTTTCATCGTCAATAAGAAGCTCCAAGGTATACAGTACGCCTGAAGTGAAGTATCGGAATCTAAAACTGGACTCACAGGAGGGGTTCAAATCATAGACAGTTAGAGTAACAGTCCTCTAGTACTTAAGCCGGCATTGAGACTTTTGTATTAAATTCGGATGCAATTTCTATGTTTCATCGTCAATAAGAAGGTCCAAGGAATACAGTAAACCTGAAGTGAAGCATCGCAATCTAAAACTGGACTCACATGAGAGGTTGAAATCATAGAAGGAAAGAGTATCAGTCCTCTTGTACTTAAGTCGGCATTGTGCCTTTTGTATTAAATTCGGATGCAATTTCTGTGTTTCTTCGTCAATAAGAAGGTCCAAGGGAGACAGTAAACCTGAAGTGAACCATCGGAATCTAAAACTGGACTCACAGAGAGGGTTCAAATCTTAGAAAGGGAGAGTGTCAGTCCTCTTGCACTTAAGTCGGCAATGTGCCTTTTGTATTAAATTCAGCTGGAATTACTGTGTTCCATCGTCAATAAGAAGGTCTAAGGGATTCAGTAAACCTGAAGTGAAGAGTCGGAACCGAAAACTGGACTCACAGGAGAGGTTCAAATCATAGAAAGTTAGAGTGTCAGTCCACTTGTACTCAAGTCGGCACTGTTCCTTTTGTATTAAATTCGGATTCATTTTCTGTGTTTCATCGTCACTAAGAAGGTCCAAGGAATACAGTAAACCTGAAGTGAAGCATCGGAAACTAAAGCTGGACTCACAGGAGAATTTCAAATCATAGAAGGAAAGCGTATCAGTCCTCTTGTACTTAAGTCGGCATTGTGCCTTTTGTATTTATTCGGATGCAATTTCTGTGTTTCTTCGTCAATAAGAAGGTCCAAGGGATACAGTAAACCTGAAGTGAACCATCGGAATCTAAAACTGGACTCACTGGAGAGGTTCAAATCATAGAAAGATAGAGTGTCAGTCCTCTTGTACTTAAGTCAGCATTGTGTCTTTTGTATTAAATTCGGATGCAATTTCTGTTTTTCATCAACAATTACAAGGTCCAAGGGATACAGTAAACCTGAATTGAAACATCGGAATCTAAAACTGGACTCACAGGAGAGGTTCAAATAATAGAAAGTTAGAGTGTCAGTCCTCTTGTACCTAAGTCGGCATTGTGCCTTTTGTATTAAATTCGGATGCAATTTCTGTGTTTCATCTTCAATAAGAAGGTCCAAGGGATACAGTAAAGCTGAAGTGAAGCATCGGAATCTAAAACTGGACTCACAGGAGAGGTTCAAATCATAGAAAGTTAGAGTGTCGGTCCACTTGTACTCAAGTCGGCACTGTTCCTTTTGTATTAAATTCGGATTCATTTTCTGTGTTTCATCGTCACTAAGAAGGTCCAAGGGATACAGTAAACCTGAAGTGAAGCATCGGAAACTAAAGCTGGACTCACAGGAGAGTTTCAAATCACAGAAAATTAGAGTGTCAGTCCTCATGTACTTAAGTCGGCATTGTGCCTTTTGTATTAAATTCGGATGCATTTTCTGTGTTTCATCGTCACTATGAAGGTCCAAGGGATACAGTAAACCTGAAGTTAAGCATCGGAATCGAAAACTGGACTCACAGGAGAGGTTCAAATCATAGATAGTTAGAGTGTCAGTCCTCTTGTACATAACTCGCCATTGTGCTTTTTGTATTAATTTCACATGCATTTTCTGTGTTTCATCGTCAATAAGAAGGTCCAAGGGATACAGTAAACCTGAAGTGCAGCATCGGAATCTAAAACTGGACTCACAGGAGAGGTTCAAATCATAGAAAGAAAGAGTGTCAGTCCTCTTGTACTTAAGACGGCATTGTGCCTTTTGTAGTAAATTCGGATGCAATTTCTGTGTATCATCGTCTATAAGAAGGTCCAAGGTATACAGTAAACCCTAAGTGAAGCGTCTGAATATAGAACTGGACTCACAGGGGAGGTTCAAATAATAGAAAGTTAGAGTGTCAGTCCTCTTGTACTTAAGTCGGCATTGTGCCTTTTGTATTAAATGCGGATGCAATTTCTGTGTTTCATCATCAATAAGAAGGTCCAAATGATACAGTAAACCTGAAGTGAAGCATCGGAATCGAAAACTGGACTCACAGGAGAGGTTCACATCAAAGAAGGAAAGAGTGTCAGTCCTCTTGTACTTAAGTCGGCATTGTGCCTTTTGTATTAAATTCGGATGCAATTTCTGTGTTTCATCGTCAATAAGAAGGTCCAAGGGATACAGTAAACCTGACGTGAAGCATCGTTATCTATAACTGGACTCACTGGAGAGGTTCAAATCATAGAAAGTTAGAGTGTCAGTTCTCTTGTATTTAAGTCAGCATTGTGCCTTTTGTATGAAATTCAGATGCAATTTCTCTTTTTCGTCGACAATTAGAAGGGCCAAGGGATACAGTTAACCTGAAGTGAAACATCAGAATCTAAAACTGGACTCACAGGAGAGGTTCAAATAATAGAAGTTTAGAGTGTCAGTCCTCTTGTACTTAAGTCGGCATTGTGCCTTTTGTATTAAATTCGGATGCAATTTCTGTGTTTCATCGTCAATAAGAAGGTCCAAGGGATACAGTAAAGCTGAAGTGAAGCATCGGAATCTAAAACTGGTCTCACTGGAGAGGTTCAAACATAGAAAGTTAGAGTGTAAGTCCTCTAGTACTTAAGTCGGCATTGTGCCTTTAGTATTAAATTCGGATGCAATTTCTGTGTTTCATCCTCAACAAGGAGGTCCAAGGGATACAGCAAACCTGAAGTGAAGCATCGGAATCGAAAACTGGACGTACAGGAGAGGTTCAAATCACAGATAGTTAGAGTGTCAGTCCTCTTGTACATTAGTCGCCATTGTGCCTTTTGTATTAAATTCGGATGCGATTTCTGTGTTTTATCGTCAACAAGAAGGTCCAATGGATACAGTAAACCTGAAGTGAAGCATCGGAATCTAAAACTGGTCTCACTGGAGAGGTTCAAACCATAGATAGAAAGCGTGTCAGTCTTCTTGTAACTAAGTCGGCATTGTGCTTTTTGTACTAAATTCGGTTGCATTTTCTGTGTTTCATCGTCAATAACAAGGTCAAATGGATACAGTAAACCTGAAGTGAAGCATCGGAAACTAAAACTGGACTCACAGAAGAGGTTCAAATCATAGAAATTTAGAGTGTCAGTCCTCTTGCACTTAAGTCGGCATTGTGCCTTTAGTATTAAATTCGAATGCAATTTCTGTGTTTCATCGTCAATAAGAAGGTGCAAGGTATACAGTAAACCTGAAGTGAAGCGTCGGAACCGAAAACTGGACTCACAGGAGAGGTTCAAATCATAGAAAGTTAGAGTGTCAGTCCTCTAGTACTTAAGTCGGCATTGAGACTTTTGTATTAAATTCGGATGCAATTTCTTTGTTTCATCGTCAATAAGAAGGTCCAAGGAATACAGTAAACCTGAAGTGAAGCATCGCAATCTAAAACTGGACTCACATGAGAGGTTGAAATCATAGAAGGAAAGAGTATCAGTCCTCTTGTACTTAAGTCGGCATTGGGCCTTTTGTATTAAATTCGGATGCAATTTCTGTGTTTCTTCGTCAATAAGAAGGTCCAAGGGAGACAGTAAACCTGAAGTGAACCATCGGAATCTAAAACTGGACTCACAGAGAGGGTTCAAATCTTAGAAAGGGAGAGTGTCAGTCCTCTTGCACTTAAGTCGGCATTGTGCCTTTTGTATTAAATTCAGCTGGAATTACTGTGTTTCATCGTCAATAAGAAGGTCTAAGGGATTCAGTAAACCTGAAGTGAAGAGTCGGAACCGAAAACTGGACTCACAGGAGAGGTTCACATCATAGAAAGTTAGAGTGTCAGTCCACTTGTACTCAAGTCGGCACTGTTCCTTTTGTATTAAATTCGGATTCATTTTCTGTGTTTCATCGTCACTAAGAAGGTCCAAGGAATACAGTAAACCTGAAGTGAAGCATCGGAAACTAAAGCTGGACTCACAGGAGAATTTCAAATCATAGAAAGAAAGAGTATCAGTCCTCTTGTACTTAAGTCGGCATTGTGCCTTTTGTATTAAATTCGGATGCATTTTCTGTGTTTCATCGTCACTAAGAAGGTCCAAGGAATACAGTAAACCTGAAGTGAAGCATCGGAAACTAAAGCTGGACTCACAGGAGAGTTTCAAATCATAGAAAATTAGAGTGTCAGTCCTCATGTACTTAAGTCGGCATTGTGCCTTTTGTATTAAATTCGGATGCATTTTCTGTGTTTCATCGTCACTATGAAGGTCCAAGGGATACAGTAAACCTGAAGTTAAGCATCGGAATCGAAAACTGGACTCACAGGAGAGGTTCAAATCATAGATAGTTAGAGTGTCAGTCCTCTTGTACATAACTCGCCATTGTGCTTTTTGTATTAATTTCACATGCATTTTCTGTGTTTCATCGTCAATAAGAAGGTCCAAGGGATACAGTAAACCTGAAGTGCAGCATCGGAATCTAAAACTGGACTCACAGGAGAGGTTCAAATCATAGAAAGAAAGAGTGTCAGTCCTCTTGTACTTAAGACGGCATTGTGCCTTTTGTAGTAAATTCGGATGCAATTTCTGTGTATCATCGTCTATAAGAAGGTCCAAGGTATACAGTAAACCCTAAGTGAAGCATCGGAATCTAAAACTGGACTCACAAGAGAGGTTCAAATCATAGAAAGTTAGAGTGTTAGTCCTCTTGTACTTAAGTCGGCATTGTGCCTTTTGTATTAAATTCGGATGAAATTTCTGTGATTCATCGACACTAAGTATGTCCAAGGGAAATAGTAAACCTGAAGTGAAGTACCTGAATCTAAAACTGGACTCACAGAGAGGGTTCAAATCATAGAAAATGAGAGTGTCAGTCCTCTTGTACTTCAGTCGGCATTGTGCCTTTTGTATTAAATTCAGCTGGAATTTCTGTGTTTCATCGTCAATAAGAAGGTCCAAGGGATTCAGTAAAACTGAAGTGAAGCGTCTGAATATAAAACTGGACTCACAGGGGAGGTTCAAATAATAGAAAGTTAGAGTGTCAGTCCTCTTGTACTTAAGTCGGCATTGTGCCTTTTGTATTAAATGCGGATGCATTTTCTGTGTTTCATCATCAATAAGAAGGTCCAAATGATACAGTAAACCTGAAGTGAAGCATCGGAATCGAAAACTGGACTCTCAGGAGAGGTTCACATCAAAGAAGGAAAGAGTGTCAGTCCTCTTGTACTTAAGTCGGCATTGTGCCTTTTGTATTAAATTCGGATGCAATTTCTGTGTTTCATCGTCAATAAGAAGGTCCAAGGGATACAGTAAACCTGACGTGAAGCATCGTTATCTATAACTGGACTCACTGGAGAGGTTCAAATCATAGAAAGTTAGAGTGTCAGTTCTCTTGTATTTAAGTCAGCATTGTGCCTTTTGTATGAAATTCGGATGCAATTTCTCTTTTTCGTCGACAATTAGAAGGGCCAAGGGATACAGTTAACCTGAAGTGAAACATCAGAATCTAAAACTGGACTCACAGGAGAGGTTCAAATAATAGAAATTTAGAGTGTCAGTCCTCTTGTACTTAAGTCGGCATTGTGCCTTTTGTATTAAATTCGGATGCAATTTCTGTGTTTCATCGTCAATAAGAAGGTCCAAGGGATACAGTAAAGCTGAAGTGAAGCATCGGAATCTAAAACTGGTCTCACTGGAGAGGTTCAAACATAGAAAGTTAGAGTGTAAGTCCTCTAGTACTTAAGTCGGCATTGTGCCTTTAGTATTAAATTCGGATGCAATTTCTGTGTTTCATCCTCAACAAGGAGGTCCAAGGGATACAGCAAACCTGAAGTGAAGCATCGGAATCGAAAACTGGACGTACAGGAG
Source organism: Schistocerca americana (assembly GCF_021461395.2). Lineage (NCBI taxonomy): Eukaryota > Metazoa > Arthropoda > Insecta > Orthoptera > Acrididae > Schistocerca > Schistocerca americana. The sequence goes on from NW_025725972.1 coordinate 963,248, forward strand.
AGGTTCAAATCACAGATAGTTAGAGTGTCAGTCCTCTTGTACATTAGTCGCCATTGTGCCTTTTATATTAAATTCGGATGCGATTTCTGTGTTTTATCGTCAACAAGAAGGTCCAATGGATACAGTAAACCTGAAGTGAAGCATCGGAATCTAAAACTGGTCTCACTGGAGAGGTTCAAACCATAGAAAGAAAGCGTGTCAGTCTTCTTGTAACTAAGACGGCATTGTGCTTTTTGTACTAAATTCGGTTGCATTTTCTGTGTTTCATCGTCAATAACAAGGTCAAATGGATACAGTAAACCTGAAGTGAAGCATCGGAAACTAAAACTGGACTCACAGAAGAGGTTCAAATCATAGAAATTTAGAGTGTCAGTCCTCTTGCACTTAAGTCGGCATTGTGCCTTTAGTATTAAATTCGAATGCAATTTCTGTGTTTCATCGTCAATAAGAAGGTCCAATGGATACAGTAAACCTGAAGTGAAGCATCGGAAACTAAAACTGAACTCACAGGAGGGGTTCAAATCATAGAACGTTAGAGTGTCAGTCCTCTTGTACATAAGTCGGCATTGTGCCTTTTGTATTAAATTCGGATGCAATTTCTGTGATTCATCGACACTAAGTAGGTCCAAGGGATACAGTTAACCTAAAGTGTAGCATCGGAATCTAAAACTGGACTCACAGAGAGGGTTCAAATCTTAGAAAGGGAGAGTGTCAGTCCTCTTGTACTTAAGTCGGCATTGTGCCTTTTGTATTAAATTCAACTGGAATTACTGTGTTTCATCGTCAATAAGAAGGTCTAAGGGATTCAGTAAACCTGAAGTGAAGCGTCGGAACCGAAAACTGGACTCACAGGAGAGGTTCAAATCATAGAAAGTTAGAGTGTCAGTTCACTTGTACTCAAGTCGGCACTGTTCCTTTTGTATTAAATTCGGATTCATTTTCTGTGTTTCATCGTCACTAAGAAGGTCCAAGGGATACAGTAAACCTGAAGTGAAGCAATGGAAACTAAAGCTGGACTCACAGGAGAGTTTCAAATCATAGAAGGAAAGAGTATCAGTCCTCTTGTACTTAAGTCGGCATTGTGCCTTTTGTATTAAATTCGGACGCAATTTCTGTTTTTCTTCGTCAATAAGAAGGTCCAAAGGATACAGTAAACCTGAATTGAACCATCGGAATCTAAAACTGGACTCACTGGAGAGGTTCAAATCATAGAAAGATAGAGTGTCAGTCCTCTTGTATTTAAGTCAGCATTGTGCCTTTTGTATTAAATTCGGATGCAATTTCTGTTCTTCATCAACAATTACAAGGTCCAAGGGATACAGTTAACCTGAATTGAAGCATCGGAATCTAAAACTGGACTCACAGGAGAGGTTCAAATCATAGAAAGTTAGAGTGTCAGTCCACTTGTACTCAAGTCGGCGCTGTTCCTTTTGTATTAAATTCGGATTCATTTTCTGTGTTTCATCGTCACTATGAAGGTCCAAGGGATACAGTAAACCTGAAGTGAAGCATCGGAAACTAAAACTGGACTCACAGGAGAGGTTCAAATCATAGAAAATTAGAGTGTCAGTCCTCTTGTACTTAAGTCGGCATTGTGCCTTTTGTATTAAATTCGGATGCAATTTCTGTGTTTCATCGACAATAAGAAGGTCCAAGGGATACAGTAAAGCTGAAGTGAAGCATCGGAATCTAAAACTGGACTCACGGGAGAGGTTCAAATCATAGAAAGTTAGAGTGTCAGTCCTCTTGTACTTAAGTCGGCATTGTGCCTTTTGTATTAAATTCAGATGCAATTTCTGTGTTTCATCGTCAATAAGAAGGTCCAATGGATACAGTAAACCTGAGGTGAAGCATCGGAAACTAAAACTGGACTCACAGGAGGGGTTCAAATCTTAGAGCGTTAGAGTGTCAGTCCTCTTGTACTTAAGTCGGCATTGTGCCTTTTGTATTAAATTCGGATGCAATTTCTGTATTTCATCGTCAATAAGAAGGTCCAAATGATACAGTAAACCTGAAGTGAAGTATCAGAAACGAAAACTGGACTCACAGGTTAAAATCATAGAAACTTAGAGTGTCAGTCCTCTTGTACATAAGTCAGCATTGAGACTTTTGTATTAAATTCGGATTCAATTTCTTTGTTTCATCGTCAATAAGAAGGTCCAAGGAATACAGTAAACCTGAAGTGAAGCATCGCAACCTAAAACTGGACTCATAGGAGAGGTTCAAATCATAGAAGGAAAGAGTGTCAGTCCTCTTGTACTGAAGTCGACATTGTGAATTTTGTATTAAATTCGGATGCAATTTCTGTGTTTCATCGACAATAAGATGGTCCAAGGTATACAGTAAGCCTGAAGTGATGCATCGAAATCTAAAACTGGACTCACAGGGAGGGTTCATATCATAGAAAGTTAGAGTGTCAGTCCTCATGTATTAAAGTCGGCATTGTGACTTTTGTAATACATTCAGATGCAATTTCAGTGTCAATAAGGAGGTCCAAGGGATACAGTAAAGCTGAAGTGAAACATCGGAATCTAAAACTGGACTCACAGGAGATGTTCAAATCATAGAAAGTTAGAGTGTCAGTCCTCTTGTATTAAAGTCGGCATTGTGACTTTTGTAATACATTCAGATGCAATTTCAGTCTTTCATCGTCAATAAGAAGGTCCAAGAGACACAGTAAACCTGAAGTGAAGCATCAGAATCGAAAACTAAACACCCAGGAGACGTTCAAATCATAGAAAGTTAGAGTGTCAGTCCTCTTGTATTAAAATCGGCATTGTGACTTTTGTAATACATTCAGATGCAATGTCTGTGTTTCATCGTCAATAAGATGGTCCAAGGGATACAGTGAAGCTGAAGTCAAACATCGGAATCTAAAACTGGACTCACAGGAGATGTTCAAATCATAGAAAGTTAGAGTGTCAGTCCTCTTGTACTTAAGTCGGCATTGTGCCTTTTGTATTAAATACGGATGCAATTTCTGTGTTTCATCGTCAATAAGAAGGTCCAATGGATACAGTAAACCCGAAGTGAAGCATCGGAAACTAAAACTGGACTCACAGGAGGGGTTCAAATCATAGAACGTTAGAGTGTCAGTCCTCTTGTACTTAAGTCGGCATTGTGCCTTTTGTATTAAATTCGGATGCAATTTCTGTGATTCATCGACACTAAGTAGGTCCAAGGGATACAGTAAACCTAAAGTGAATCATCGGAATCTAAAACTGGACTCACAGAGAGGGTTCAAAGCATAGAAAGGGAGAGTGTCAGTCCTCTTGTACTTAAGTCGCCATTGTGAATTTTGTATTAAATTCAGCTGTAATTTCTGTGTTTCATCGTCAATAAAAAGGTCCAAGGGAGTCAGTAAACCCGAAGTGAAGCGTCGGAACCGAAAACTGGACTCACAGGAGAGGTTCAAATCATAGAAAGTTAGAGTGTCAGTCCTCTAGTACTTAAGTCGGCATTGTGCCTTTTGTATTAAATTCGGATGCAATTTCTGTGTTTCATCGTCAATAAGAAGGTCCAAATGATACAGTAAACCTGCAGTGAAGCATCGGAAACGAAAACTGGACTCACAGGAGAGGTTCAAATCATAGAAAGTTAGAGTGTCAGTCCTCTTGTACAAAAGTCGGCATTGAGACTTTTGTATTAATTTCGGATGCAATTTCTTTGTTTCATCGTCGATAAGAAGGGCCAAGGAATGCAGTAAACCTGAAGTGAAGCATCTCAATCTAAAACTGGACTCACAGGGGAGGTTCAAATCATAGAAGGAATGAGTGTCAGTCCTCTTGTACTTATGTCGGTATTGTGCCTTTTGTATTAAATTCGGATGCAATTTCTGTGTTCCTTGGTCAATAAGAAGGTCCAAGGGATACAGTAAACCTGAAGTGAACCAACGGAATCTAAAACTGGACTCACTGGAGAGGTTCAAATCATAGAAAGATAGAGTGTCAGTCCTCTTGTATTTAAGTCAGCATTATGCCTTTCGTATTAAATTCGGATGCAATTTCGGTGTTTCATCGTCAAAAAGAAGGTCCAAGGGATACAGTAAAGCTGAAGTGAAGCATCGGAATCTAAAACTGGACTCACAGGTGAGGTTCAAATAATAGAAAGTTAGAGTGTCAGTCCTCTTGTACTTAAGTCGGCATTGTGCCTTTTGTATTAAATTCGGATGCATTTTCTGTGTTTCATCGTCACTAAGAAGGTCCAAGGGATACAGTAAGCATGAAGTGAAGCATCGGAAACTAAAACTGGACTCACAGGAGAGGTTCAAATCATAGGAAATTAGAGTGTCAGTCCTTTTGTACTTAAGTCGGCATTGTGCCTTTTGTATAAAATTCAGATGGAATTTCTGGGTTTTATCGTCAATAAGAAAGTCCAAGGGATATAGTAAACCTGAAGTGAGGCATCGGAATCTAAAACTGGACTCATCGGAGAGGTTCAAATCATAGAAAATTAGAGTGGCAGTCCTCTTGTACTTAAGTCAGCATTGTGCCTTTTGTATTAAACTCGGATGCAATTTCTGTGTTTCATCGACAATAAGAACGTCAAAGGCATACAGTAAACCTGAAGTGAAGCATCTTAATCTAAAACTGGACTCACAGGGAGGGTTCAAATCATAGAAAGTTAGAGTGTCAGTCCTCTTGTACTTAAGTCGGCATTGTGCCTTTTGTATTAAATTCGGATGCAATTTCTGTGGTTCATCGTCAATAAGAAGGTCCAAGGGATACAGTAAACCTGAAGTGAAGCATCTGAATCTATAACTGGACTCACAGGAGAGGTTCAAATCATAGAAAGTTATAGTGTCAGTCCTCTTGTATTTAATTCGGCATTGTGCCTTTTGTATTATATTCGGATGCAATTTCTGTGTTTCATATTCAATAAGAAGGCCCAATGGATACAGTAAACCTGAAGTGAAGCATCTTAATCTAAAACTGGACTCACAGGGAGGGTTCAAATCATAGAAAGTTAGAGTGTCAGTCCTCTTGTACGTAAGTCGGCATTGTGCCTTTTGTATTAAATTCGGATGCAATTTCTGTGGTTCATTGTCAATAAGAAGGTCCAAGGGATACAGTAAACCTGAAGTGAAGCATCTGAATCTATAACTAGACTCACAGGAGAGGTTCAAATCATAGAAAGTTATAGTGTCAGTCCTCTTGTATTTAATTCGGCATTGTGCCTTTTGTATTATATTCGGATGCAATATCTGTGTTTCATAGTCAATAAGAAGGTCCAATGGATACAGTAAAAATGAAGTGAAGCATCGGAAACTAAAACTGGACTCACAGGAGGGGTTCAAATCATAGAACGTTAGAGTGTCAGTCCTCTTGTACTTAAGTCGGCATTGTGCCTTTTGTAATACATTCAGATGCAATTTCAGTTTTCATCGTCAATAAGAAGGTCCAAGAGACACAGTAAACCTGAAGTGAAGCATTAGAATCGAAAACTAAACACACAGGAGACGTTCAAATCATAGAAAGTTAGAGTGTCAGTCCTCTTGTATTAAAATCGGCATTGTGACTTTTGTAATACATTCAGATGCAATGTCTGTGTTTCATCGTCAATAAGATGGTCCAAGGGATACAGTAAAGCTGAAGTCAAACATCGGAATCTAAAACTGGACTCACAGGAGATGTTCAAATCATAGAAAATTAGAGTGGCAGTCCTCTTGTACTTACGTCAGCATTGTGCCTTTTGTATTAAACTCGCATGCAATTTCTGTGTTTCATCGACAATAAGAACGTCCAAGGTATACAGTAAACCTGAAGTGAAGCATCTTAATCTAAAACTGGACTCACAGGGAGGGTTCAAATCATAGAAAGTTAGAGTGTCAGTCCTCTTGTACTTAAGTCGGCATTGTGCCTTTTGTATTAAATTCGGATGCAATTTCTGTGGTTCATCGTCAATAAGAAGGTCCAAGGGATACAGTAAATCTGAAGTGAAGCATCTGAATCTACAACTGGACTCACAGGGGAGGTTCAAATCATAGAAAGTTATAGTGTCAGTCCTCTTGTATTTAATTCGGCATTGTGCCATTTGTATTATATTCGGATGCAATTTCTGTGTTTCATAGTCAATAAGAAGGTCCAATGGATACAGTAAAAATGAAGTGAAGCATCGGAAACTAAAACAGGACTCACAGGAGGGGTTCAAATCATAGAACGTTAGAGTGTCAGTCCTCTTGTACTTAAGTCGGCATTGTGCCTTTTGTATTAAATTCGGATGCAATTTCTGTGATTCATCGACACTAAGTAGGTCCAAGGGATACAGTAAACCTAAAGTGAAGCATCGGAATCTAAAACTGGACTCACAGAGAGGGTTCAAATCATAGAAAGGGAGAGTGTCAGTCCTCTTGTACCAAAGTCGCCATTGTGCCTTTAGTATTAAATTCAGCTGGAATTTCTGTGTTTCAGCGTCAATATGAAGGCACAAGGGATTCAGTAAACCTGAAGTGAAACGTCGGAACCGAAAACTGGACTCACAGGAGAGGTTCAAATCATAGAAAGTTAGAGTGTCAGTCCTCTAGTACTTAAGTCGGCATTGTGCCTTTTGTATTAAATTCGGATGCAATTTCTGTGTTTCATCATCAATAAGAAGGTCCAAATGATACAGTAAACCTGAAGTGAAGCATCGGAAACGAAAACTGGACTCACAGGAGAGGTTCAAATCATAGAAAGTTAGAGTGTCAGTCCTCTTGTACATAAGTCGGCTTTGAGACTTTTGTATTAAATTCGGATGCAACTTCTTTGTTTCATCGTCAATAAGAAGGGCCAAGGAAAACAGTAAACCTGAAGTGAAGCATCGCAATCTAAAACTGGACTCACAGGAGAGGTTCAAATCATAGAAGGATAGAGTGTCAGTCCTCTTGAACTTAAGTCGCCATTGTGCCTTTTCTATTAAATTCAGCTGGAATTTCTGTGTTTCATCGTCAATAAAAAGGTCCAAGGGATTCAGTAAACCCGAAGTGAAGCGTCGGAACCGAAAACTGGACTCACAGGAGAGGTTCAAATCATAGAAAAATAGAGTGTCAGTCCTCTAGTACTTAAGTCGGCATTGTGCCTTTTGTATTAAATTCGGATGCAATTTCTGTGTTTCATCGTCAATAAGAAGGTCCAAGGGATACAGTAAACCTGAAGTGAAGCATCGGAAACGAAAACTGCACTCACAGGAGAGGTTCTAATCATAGAAAGTTAGAGTGTCAGTCCTCTTGTACATAAGTCGGCATTGAGACTTTTGTATTAAATTCGGATGCAATTTCTCTGTTCCATCGTCAATAAGAAGGTCCCAGGAATACAGTAAACCTGAAGTGAAGCATCGCAATCTAAAACTGGACTCACAGGAGAGGTTCAAATCATAGATGGAAAGAGTGTCAGTCCTCTTGTACTTAAGTCGGCATTGTGCCTTTTGTATTAAATTCGGATGCAATGTCTGTGTTTCTTCGTCAATAAGAAGGTCCAAGGGATACAGTAAACCTGAAGTGAACCATCGGAATCTAAAACTGGACTCACTGGAGAGGTTCAAATGTTAGAAAGAGAGAGTGTCAGTCCTCTTGTATTTAAGTCAGCACATTGCCTTTTGTATTAAATTCGGATGTAATTTCTGTGTTTCATCGTCAATAAGAAGGTCCAAGGGATACAGTAAAGCTGAAGTGAAGCATCGGAATCTAAAGCTGGACCTACAGGAGAGGTTCAAATCATAGAAAGTTAGAGTGTCAGTCCTCTTGTACTTAAGTCGGCATTGTGCCTTTTGTATTAAATTCGGATGCATTTTCTGTGTTTCATCGTCACCAAGTAGGTCCAAGGGATAGAGTAAACCTGAAGTGAAGCATCGGAAACTAAAACTGGACTCACAGGAGAGTTTCAAATCAAAAAAAATTAGAGTGTCAGTCCTCTTGTACTTAAGTCGGCATTGTGCCTTTTGTATTAAATTCGGATGCATTTTCTGAGTTTCATCGTCACTAAGAAGGTCCAAGGGATACAGTAAACCTGAAGTGAAGCATCGGAAACTAAAAGTGGACTCACAGGAGAGGTTCAAATCATAGAAAATTAGAGTGTCAGTCCACTTGTACTTAAGTCGGCATTGTGCATTTTGTATTAAATTCGGATGCAATTTCTGTGTTTCATCGACAATAAGAAGGTCCAAGGTATACAGTAAACCTGAAGTGAAGCATCGGAATCAAAAACTGGACTCACAGGGAGGGTTCAAATCATAAAAAGTTAGAGTGTCAGTCCTCTTGTACTTAAGTCGGCATTGTGCCTTTTGTATAAAAATCAGATGGAATTTGTGTGTTTTATCGTCAATAAGAAGGTCCAAGGGATATAGTAAACCTGAAGTGGGGCATCGGAATCTAAAACTGGACTCATCGGAGAGGTTCAAATCATATAAAGTTAGAGTGTCAGGCCTCTTTTCCTTAAGTCGGCATTGTGCATTTTGTATTAAATTCAGATGGAATTTCAGTCTTTCATCGTCAATAAGAAGGTCCAAGGGATACAGTAAACCTGAAGTGAAGCATCAGAATCGACAACTGGACTCACAGGAGAGGTTCAAATCATAGAAAGTTAGAGTGTCAGTCCTCTTGTATTGAAGTCGGCATTGTGACTTTTGTAATACATTCAGATGCAATTTCTGTGTTTCATCGTCAGTAAGAAGGTCCAAGGGATACAGTAATCCTGAAGTGAAGCATCGGAAACTAAAACTGGACTCACAGGAAAGGTTCAAATCATAGAAAATTAGAGTGTCAGTCCTCTTGTACTTAAGCCGGCATTGTGCCTTTTGTATTAAACTCGGATGCAATTTCTGTGTTTCATCGACAATAAGAACGTCCAAGGTATACAGTAAACCTGAAGTGAAGCATCAGAATCTAAAACTGGACTCACAGGGAGGGTTCAAATCATAGAAAGTTAGAGTGTCAGTCCTCTTGTACTTAAGTCGGCATTGTGCCTTATGTATTAAATTCGGATGCAATTTCTGTGGTTCATCGTCAATAAGAAGGTCCAAGGGATACAGTAAACCTGAAGTGAAGCATCGGAATCTAAAACTGGACTCACAGGAGAGGTTCAAATCATAGTAAGTTAGAGTGTCAGTCCTTTTGTACTTAAGTCGGCATTGTGCCTTTTGTATTAAATTCGGATGCAATTTCTGTGTTTCATCGTCAATAATAAGTTCAAATGGATACAGTAAACCTGAAGTGAAGCATCGGAAACTATAACTGGACTCACAGGAGGGGTTGAAAATCATAGAACGTTAGAGTGTCAGTCCTCTTGTACTTAAGTCGGCATTGTGCCTTTTGTATTAAATTCGGATGCAATTTCTGTGATCCATCGACACTAAGTAGGTCCAAGGGATACAGTAAACCTAAAGTGAAGCATCGGAATCTAAAACTGGACTCACAGAGAGGGTTCAAATCATAGAAAGGGAGAGTGTCAGTTCTCTTGTAATTAAGTCGCCATTGTGCCTTTTGTATTAAATTCAGCTGGAATTTCAGTGTTTCATCGTCAATAAGATGGTATAAGGGATTCAGTAAACCTGAAGTGAAGCGTCGGAACAGAAAACTGGACTCACAGGAGAGGTTCAAATCATAGAAAGTTAGAGTGTCAGTCCTCTAGTACTTAAGTCGGCCTTGTGCTTTTGTATTAAATTCGGATGCAATTTCTGTGTTTCATCGTCACTAAGAAGGTCCAAGGGATTCAGTAAACCTGAAGTGAAGCATAGGAAACTAAAACTGGACTCACAGGAGAGGTTCAAATCATAGAAATTTAGAGTGTCAGTCCTCTTGTACTTAAGTCGGCATTGTGCCTTTTCTATTAAATTCGGATGCATTTTCTGTGTTTCATCGTCACTAAGAAGGTCCATGGGATACAGTAAACCAGTAGTGAAGCATCGGAAACTAAAACTGGACTCACAGGAGGGGTTCAAATCATTGATAATTAGAGTGTCAGTCCTCCTGTACTTAAGTCGGCATTGTGGTTTTTGTATTAAATTCAGCTGGAATTACTGTGTTTCATCGTCAATAAGAAGGTCTAAGGGATTCAGTAAACCTGAAGTGAAGCGTCGGAACCGAAAACTGGACTCACAGGAGAGGTTCAAATCATAGAAAGTTAGAGTGTCAGTCCTCTAGTACTTAAGTCGGCATTGAGACTTTTGTATTAAATTCGGATGCAATTTCTTTGTTTCATCGTCAATAAGAAGGTCCAAGGAGTACAGTAAACCTGAAGTGAAGCATCGCAATCTAAAACTGGACTCACATGAGAGGTTCAAATCATAGAAGGAAAGAGTATCAGTCCTCTTGTACTTAAGTCGGCATTGTGCCTTTTGTATTAAATTCGGATGCAATTTCTGTGTTTCTTCGTCAATAAGAAGGTCCAAGGGAGACAGTAAACCTGAAGTGAACCATCGGAATCTAAAACTGGACTCACTGGAGAGGTTCAAATCATAGAAAGATAGAGTGTCAGTCCTCTTGTATTTAAGTCAGCATTGTGCCTTTTGTATTAAATTCGGATGCAATTTCTGTTTTTCATCAACAATTAGAAGGTCCAAGGGATACAGTAAACCTGAATTGAAACATCGGAATCTAAAACTGGACTCACAGAAGAGGTTCAAATAATAGAAAGTTAGAGTGTCAGTCCTCTTGTACTTAAGTCGGCATTGTCCTTTTGTTTTAAATTCGGATGCAATTTCTGTGTTTCATCGTCAATAAGAAGGTCCAAGGGATGCAGTAAATCTGAAGTGAAGCATCGGAATCTAAAACTGGACTCACAGGAGAGGTTCAAATCATAGAAAGTTAGAGTGTCAGTCCACTTGTACTCAAGTCGGCATTGTTCCTTTTGTATTAAATTCGGATTCATTTTCTGTGTTTCATCGTCACTAAGAAGGTCCAAGGGATACAGTAAACCTGAAGTGAAGCATCGGAAACTAAAACTGGACTCACAGGAGAGTTTCAAATCATAGAAAATTAGAGTGTCAGTCCTCATGTACTTAAGTCGGCATTGTGCCTTTTGTATTAAATTCGGATCCATTTTCTGTGTTTCATCGTCACTAAGAAGGTCCAAGGGATACAGTAAACCTGAAGTGAAGCATCGGAAACTAAAACTGGACTCACAGGAGAGGTTCAAATCATAGAAAATTAGAGTGTCTGTCCTCTTGTACTTAAGTCGGCATTGTGCCTTTTATATTAAATTCGGATGCAGTTTCTGTGTTTCATCGACAATAAGAAGGTCCAAGGGATACAGTAAAGCTGAAGTGAAGCATCGGAATCTAAAACTGGACTCACGGGAGAGGTTCAAATCACAGAAAGTTACAGTGTCAGTCCTCTTGTACTAAAGTCGGCATTGTGCCTTTTGTATAAAATTCAGATGGAATTTCTGTGTTTTATCGTCAATAAGAAAGTCCAAGGGACATAGTAACCCTGAAGTGAGGCATCGGAATCTAAAACTGGACTCATCGGAGAGGTTCAAACAATATAAAGTTAGAGTGTCAGGCCTCTTATCCTTAAGTCGGCATTGTGCATTTTGTATTAAATTCAGATGGAATTTCAGTCTTTCATCGTCAATAAGAAGGTCCAAGGGATACAGTAAAGCTGAAGTGAAACATCGGAATCTAAAACTGGACTCACAGGAGATGTTCAAATCATAGAAAGTTAGAGTCTCAGTCCTCTTGTACTTAAGTCGGCATTGTGCCTTTTGTATTAAATTCGGATGCAATTTCTGTGGTTCATCGTCAATAAGTAAGTCCAAGGTATACAGTAAACCTGAAGTGAAGCATCGGAATCTAAAACTGTACTCACAGGAGAGGTTCAAATCATAGAAAGTTAGAGTGTCAGTCCTCTTGTACTTAAGTCGGCATTGTGCCTTTTGTATTAAATTCGGATGCAATTTCTGTGTTTCATCGGCAATAAGGAGGTCCAAATGATACAGTAAACCTGAAGTGAAGCATCAGAAACGAAAACTGGACTTACAGGTTAACATCATAGAAAGTTAGAGTGACAGTCCTCTTGTACATAAGTCGGCATTGAGACTTTTGTATTAAATTCAGATTCAATTTCTTTGTTTCATCGTCAATAAGAAGGTCCAAGGTATACAGTAAACCTGAAGTGAAGCATCGCAATCTAAAACTGGACTCACAGGGAGGGTTCAAATCATAGAAAGTTAGAGTGTCAGTCCTCATGTATTAAAGTCGGCATTGTGACTTTTGTAATACATTCAGATGCAATTTCAGTGTTTCATCGTCAATAAGAAGGTCCAATGGATACAGTAAACCTGAAGTGAAGCATCGGAAACTAAAACTGGACTCACAGGAGGGGTTCAAATCATAGAACTTTAGAGTGTCAGTCCTCTTGTACTTAAGTCGGCATTGTGCCTTTTGTATTAAATTCGGATGCAATTTCTGTGATTCATCGACACTAAGTAGGTCCAAGGGATACAGTAAACCTAAAGTGAAGCATCGGAATCTAAAACTGGACTCACAGAGAGGGTTCAAAACATAGAAAGGGAGAGTGTCAGTCCTCTTGTACTGAAGTCGCCATTGTGCCTTTTGTATTAAATTCAGCCGGAATTTCTGTGTTTCATCGTCAATAAAAAGGTCCAAGGGATTCAGTAAACCCGAAGTGAAGCGTCGGAACCGAAAACTGGACTCACAGGAGAGGTTCAAATCATCGAAGGTTAGAGTGTCAGTCCTCTAGTACTTAAGTCGGCATTGTGCCTTTTGTATTAAATTCGGATGCAATTTCTGTGTTTCATCGTCAATAAGAAGGTCCCAGGAATACAGTAAACCTGAAGTGAAGCATCGCAATCTAAAACTGGACTCACAGGAGAGGTTCAAATCATAGAAGGAAAGAGTGTCAGTCCTCTTGTACTTAAGTCAGCACATTGCCTTTTGTATTAAATTCGGATGTAATTTCTGTGTTTCATCGTCAATAAGAAGGTCCAAGGGATACAGTAAAGCTGAAGTGAAGCATCGGAATCTAAAGCTGGACTTACAGGAGAGGTTCAAATCATAGAAAGTTAGAGTGTCAGTCCTCTTGTACTTAAGTCGGCATTGTGCCTTTTGTATTAAATTCGGATGCAACCTCTTTGTTTCATCGTCAATAAGAAGGGCCAAGGAAAACAGTAAACCTGAAGTGAAGCATCGATATCTAAAACTGGACTCACAGGAGAGGTTCAAATCATAGAAGGATAGAGTGTCAGTCCTCTTGTACTTAAGTCGCCATTGTGCCTTTTCTATTAAATTCAGCTGGAATTTCTGTGTTTCATCGTCAATAAAAAGGTCCAAGGGATTCAGTAAACCCGAAGTGAAGCGTCGGAACCGAAAACTGGACTCACAGGAGAGGTTCAAATCATAGAAAAATAGAGTGTCAGTCCTCTAGTACTTAAGTCGGCATTGTGCCTTTTGTATTAAATTCGGATGCAATTTCTGTGTTTCATCGTCAATAAGAAGGTCCAAGGGATACAGTAAACCTGAAGTGAAGCATCGGAAACGAAAACTGCACTCACAGGAGAGGTTCAAATCATAGAAAGTTAGAGTGTCAGTCCTCTTGTACATAAGTCGGAATTGAGACTTTTGTATTAAATTCGGATGCAATTTCTTTGTTCCATCGTCAATAAGAAGGTCCCAGGAATACAGTAAACCTGAAGTGAAGCATCGCAATCTAAAACTGGACTCACAGGAGAGGTTCAAATCATAGAAGGAAAGAGTGTCAGTCCTCTTGTACTTAAGTCGGCATTGTGCCTTTTGTATTAAATTCGGATGCAATGTCTGTGTTTCTTCGTCAATGAGAAGGTCCAAGGGATACAGTAAACCTGAAGTGAACCATCGGAATCTAAAACTGGACTCACTGGAGAGGTTCAAATGTTAGAAAGAGAGAGTGTCAGTCCTCTTGTATTTAAGTCAGCACATTGCCTTTTGTATTAAATTCGGATGTAATTTCTGTGTTTCATCGTCAATAAGAAGGTCCAAGGGATACAGTAAAGCTGAAGTGAAGCATCGGAATCTAAAGCTGGACTTACAGGAGAGGTTCAAATCATAGAAAGTTAGAGTGTCAGTCCTCTTGTACTTAAGTCGGCATTGTGCCTTTTGTATTAAATTCGGATGCATTTTCTGTGTTTCATCGTCACCAAGTAGGTCCAAGGGATAGAGTAAACCTGAAGTGAAGCATCGGAAACTAAAACTGGACTCACAGGAGAGTTTCAAATCAAAAAAAATTAGAGTGTCAGTCCTCTTGTACTTAAGTCGGCATTGTGCCTTTTGTATAAAAATCAGATGGAATTTGTGTGTTTTATCGTCAATAAGAAGGTCCAAGGGATATAGTAAACCTGAAGTGGGGCATCGGAATCTAAAACTGGACTCATCGGAGAGGTTCAAATCATATAAAGTTAGAGTGCCAGGCCTCTTTTCCTTAAGTCGGCATTGTGCATTTTGTATTAAATTCAGATGGAATTTCAGTCTTTCATCGTCAATAAGAAGGTCCAAGGGATACAGTAAACCTGAAGTGAAGCATCAGAATCGACAACTGGACTCACAGGAGAGGTTCAAATCATAGAAAGTTAGAGTGTCAGTCCTCTTGTATTAAAGTCGGCATTGTTACTTTTGTAATACATTCAGATGCAATTTCTGTGTTTCATCGTCAGTAAGAAGGTCCAAGGGAAACACTAATCCTAAAGTGAAGCATCGGAATCTAAAACTGGACTCACAGGAGAGGTTCAAATCATAGAAAATTAGAGTGTCAGTTCTCTTGTACTTAAGCCGGCATTGTGCCTTTTGTATTAAACTCGGATGCAATTTCTGTGTTTCATCGACAATAAGAACGTCCAAGGTATACAGTAAACCTGAAGTGAAGCATCAGAATCTAAAACTGGACTCACAGGGAGGGTTCAAATCATAGAAAGTTAGAGTGTCAGTCCTCTTGTACTTAAGTCGGCATTGTGCCTTATGTATTAAATTCGGATGCAATTTCTGTGGTTCATCGTCAATAAGAAGGTCCAAGGGATACAGTAAACCTGAAGTGAAGCATCGGTATCTAAAACTGGACTCACAGGAGAGGTTCAAATCATAGTAAGTTAGAGTGTCAGTCCTCTTGTACTTAAGTCGGCATTGTGCCTTTTGTATTAAATTCGGTTGCAATTTCTGTGTTTCATCGTCAATAATAAGTTCAAATGGATACAGTAAACCTGAAGTGAAGCATCGGAAACTATTACTGGACTCACAGGAGGGGTTGAAAATCATAGAACGTTAGAGTGTCAGTCCTCTTGTATTTAAGTCGGCATTGTGCCTTTTGTATTAAATTCGGATGCAATTTCTGTGATCCATCTACACTAAGTAGGTCCAAGGGATACAGTAAACCTAAAGTGAAGCATCGGAATCTAAAACTGGACTCACAGAGAGGGTTCGAATCATAGAAAGGGAGAGTGTCAGTTCTCTTGTAATTAAGTCGCCATTGTGCCTTTCGTATTAAATTCAGCTGGAATTTCAGTGTTTCATCGTCAATAAGATGGTATAAGGGATTCAGTAAACCTGAAGTGAAGCGTCGGAACCGATAACTGGACTCACAGGAGAGGTTCAAATCATAGAAAGTTAGAGTGTCAGTCCTCTAGTACTTAAGTCGGACTTGTGCTTTTGTATTAAATTCGGATGCAATTTCTGTGTTTCATCGTCACTAAGAAGGTCCAAGGGATACAGTAAACCTGAAGTGAAGCATCGGAAACTAAAACTGGACTCACAGGAGAGATCCAAATCATAGAAATTTAGAGCGTCAGTCCTCTTGTACTTAAGTCGGCATTGTGCCTTTTGTATTAAATTCGGATGCATTTTCTGTGTTTCATCGTCACTAAAAAGGTCCAAGGGATACAGTAAACCAGTAGTGAAGCATCGGAAACTAAAACTGGACTCACAGGAGGGGTTCAAATCATTGAAAATTAGAGTGTCAGTCCTCCTGTACTTAAGTCGGCATTGTGGTTTTTGTATTAAATTCAGCTGGAATTACTGTGTTTCATCGTCAATAAGAAGGTCTAAGGGATTCAGTAAACCTGAAGTGAAGCGTCGGAACCGAAAACTGGACTCACAGGAGAGGTTCAAATCATAGAAAGTTAGAGTGTCAGTCCTCTGGTACTTAAGTCGGCATTGAGACTTTTGTATTAAATTCGGATGCAATTTCTTTGTTTCATCGTCAATAAGAAGGTCCAAGGAATACAGTAAACCTGAAGTGAAGCATCGCAATCTAAAACTGGACTCACATGAGAGGTTCAAATCATAGAAGGAAAGAGTATCAGTCCTCTTGTACTTAAGTCGGCATTGTGCCTTTTGTAATAAATTCGGATGCAATTTCTGTTTTTCATCAACAGTTAGAAGGTCCAAGGGATACAGTAAACCTGAATTGAAACATCGGAATCTAAAACTGGACTCACAGAAGAGGTTCAAATAATAGAAAGTTAGAGTGTCAGTCCTCTTGTACTTAAGTCGGCATTGTCCTTTTGTATTAAATTCGGATGCAATTTCTGTGTTTCATCGTCAATAAGAAGGTCCAAGGGATACAGTAAATCTGAAGTGAAGCATCGGAATCTAAAACTGGACTCACAGGAGAGGTTCAAATCATAGAAAGTTAGAGTGTCAGTCCACTTGTACTCAAGTCGGCATTGTTCCTTTTGTATTAAATTCGGATTCATTTTCTGTGTTTCATCGTCACTAAGAAGGTCCAAGGGATACAGTAAACCTGAAGTGAAGCATCGGAAACTAAAACTGGACTCACAGGAGAGTTTCAAATCATAGAAAATTAGAGTGTCAGTCCTCATGTACTTAAGTCGGCATTGTGCCTTTTGTATTAAATTCGGATCCATTTTCTGTGTTTCATCGTCACTAAGAAGGTCCAAGGGATACAGTAAACCTGAAGTGAAGCATCGGAAACTAAAACTGGACTCACAGGAGAGGTTCAAATCATAGAAAATTAGAGTGTCTGTCCTCTTGTACTTAAGTCGGCATTGTGCCTTTTGTATTAAAATTCGGATGCAATTTCTGTGTTTCATCGACAATAAGAAGGTCCAAGGGATACAGTAAAGCTGAAGTGAAGCATCGGAATCTAAAACTGGACTCACGGGAGAGGTTCAAATCATAGAAAGTTAGAGTGTCAGTCCTCTTGTACTAAAGTCGGCATTGTGCCTTTTGTATAAAATTCAGATGGAATTTCTGTGTTTTATCGTCAATAAGAAAGTCCAAGGGACATAGTAAACCTGATGTGAGGCATCGGAATCTAAAACTGGACTCATCGGAGAGGTTCAAATAATATAAAGTTAGAGTGTCAGGCCTCTTATCCTTAAGTCGGCATTGTGCATTTTGTATTAAATTCGGATGGAATTTCAGTCTTTCATCGTCAATAAGAAGGTCCAAGGGATACAGTAAAGCTGAAGTGAAACATCGGAATCTAAAACTGGACTCACAGGAGATGTTCAAATCATAGAAAGTTAGAGTCTCAGTCCTCTTGTACTTAAGTCGGCATTGTGCCTTTTGTATTAAATTCGGATGCAATTTCTGTGGTTCATCGTCAATAAGTAAGTCCAAGGTATACAGTAAACCTGAAGTGAAGCATCGGAATCTAAAACTGTACTCACAGGAGAGGTTCAAATCATAGAAAGTTAGAGTGTCAGTCCTCTTGTACTTAAGTCGGCATTGTGCCTTTTGTATTAAATTCGGATGCAATTTCTGTGTTTCATCGTCAATAAGGAGGTCCAAATGATACAGTAAACCTGAAGTGAAGCATCAGAAACGAAAACTGGACTTACAGGTTAACATCATAGAAAGTTAGAGTGACAGTCCTCTTGTACATAAGTCGGCATTGTGCCTTTTGTATTAAATACGGATGCAATTTCTGTGTTTCATCGTCATTAAGAAGGTCCAATGGATACAGTAAACCTGAAGTGAAGCATCGGAAACTAAAACTGGACTCACAGGAGGGGTTCAAATCATAGAACTTTAGAGTGTCAGTCCTCTTCTACTTAAGTCGGCATTGTGCCTTTTGTATTAAATTCGGATGCAATTTCTGTGATTCATCGAAACCAAGTAGGTCCAAGGGATACAGTAAACCTAAAGTGAAGCATCGGAATCTAAAACTGGACTCACAGAGAGGGTTCAAAACATAGAAAGGGAGAGTGTCAGTCCTCTTGTACTTAAGTCGCCATTGTGCCTTTTGCATTAAATTCAGCTGGAATTTCTGTGTTTCATCGTCAATAAAAAGGTCCAAGTGATTCAGTAAACTCGAAGTGAAGCGTCGGAACCGAAAACTGGACTCACAGGAGAGGTTCAAATCATCGAAAGTTAGAGTGTCAGTCCTCTAGTACTTAAGTCGGCATTGTGCCTTTTGTATTAAATTCGGATGCAATTTCTGTGTTTCATCGTCAATATGAAGGTCCAAATGATACAGTAAACCTGAAGTGAAGCATCGGAAACGAAAACTGGACTCACAGGAGAGGTTCAAATCATAGAAATTTAGAGTGTCAGTCCTCTTGTACAAAAGTCGGCATTGAGACTTTTGTATTAAATTCGGATGCAATTTCTTTGTTTCATCGTCAATAAGAAGGTCCAAGGAATACAGTAAACCTGAAGTGAAGCATCGCAATCTAAAACTGGACTCACAGGAGAGGTTCAAATCATAGAAGGAAAGAGTGTCAGTCCTCTTGTACTTTAGTCGGTATTGTGCCTTTTATATTAAATTCGGATGCAATTTCTGTGTTCCTTGGTCAATAAGAAGGTCCAAGGTATACAGTAAACCTGAAGTGAAGCATCGGAATCTAAAACTGGACTCACAGGGAGGGTTCAAATCATAGAAATTTAGAGTGTCAGTCCTCTTGTACTTAAGTCGGCATTGTGCCTTTTGTATAAAATTCAGATGGAATTTCTGTGTTTTATCGTCAATAAGAAAGTCCAAGGGATATAGTAAACCTGTAGTGAGGCATCGGAATCTAAAACTGGACTCATCGGAGAGGTTCAAATCATAGAAAATTAGAGTGTCAGTCCTCTTGTACTTAAGTCAGCATTGTGCCTTTTCTATTAAACTCGGATGCAATATATGTGTTTCATCGACAAGAAGAACGTCCAAGGTATACAGTAAACCTGAAGTGAAGCATCTTAATCTAAAACTGGACTCACAGGGAGGGTTCAAATCATAGAAAGTTAGAGTGTCAGTCCTCTTGTACTTAAGTCGGCATTGTGCCTTTTGTATTAAATTCGGATGCAATTTCTGTGGTTCATCGTCAATAAGAAGGTCCAAGGGATACAGTAAACCTGAAGTGAAGCATCGGAATCTAAAACTGGACTCACAGGAGAGGTTCAAATCATAGAAAGTTATAGTGTCAGTCCTCTTGTACTTAATTCGGCATTGTGCCTTTTGAATTTTATTCGGATGCAATTTCTGTATTTCATAGTCAATAAGAAGGTCCAATGGATACAGTGAACCTGAAGTGAAGCATCGGAAACTAAAACTGGACTCACAGGAGGGGTTCAAATCATAGAACGTTAGAGTGTCGGTCCTCTTGTTCTTAAGTCGGCATTGTGCCTTTTGTATTAAATTCGGATGCAATTTCTGTGTTTCATCGTCAATAAGAAGGTCCAAATGATACAGTAAACCTGAAGTGAAGCATCGGAAACGAAAACTGGACTCACAGGAGAGATTCAAATCATAGAAAGTTAGAGTGTCAGTCCTCTTGTACATAAGTCGGCATTGAGAATTTTGTATTAAATTCGGATGCAATTTCTTTGTTTCATCGTCAATAAGAAGGTCCCAGGAATACAGTAAACCTGAAGTGAAGCATCGCAATCTAAAACTGGACTCACAGGAGAGGTTCAAATCATAGAAGGAAAGAGTGTCAGTCCTCTTGTACTTAAGCCGGCATTGTGCCTTTTGTATTAAATTCGGATGCAATTTTTGTGTTTCTTCGTCAATAAGAAGGTCCAAGGGATACAGTAAACCTGAAGTGAACCATCGGAGTCTAAAACTGGACTCACTGGAGAGGTTAAAATGTTAGAAAGAGAGAGTGTCAGTCCTCTTGTATTTAAGTCAGCATTGTGCCTTTTGTATTAGATTCGGATGTATTTTCTGTGTTTCATCGTCAATAAGAAGGTCCAAGGGATACAGTAAAGCTGAAGTGAAGCATCGGAATCTAAAGCTGGACTCACAGGAGAGGTTCAAATCATAGAAAGTTAGAGTGTCAGTCCTCTTGTACTTAAGTCGGCATTGTGCCTTTTGTATTAAATTCGGATGCATTTTCTGTGTTTCATCGTCACTAAGTAGGTCCAAGGGATACAGTAAACCTGAAGTGAAGCATCGGAAACTAAAACTGGACTCACAGGAGAGGTTCAAATCATAGAAAATTAGAGTGTCAGTCCACTTGTACTTAAGTCGGCATTGTGCCTTTTGTATTAAATTCGGATGCAATTTCTGTGTTTCATCGTCAATAAGAGGGTCCAAGGGATACAGTAAAGCTGAAGTCAAACATCGGAATCTAAAACTGGACTCACAGGAGATATTCAAATCATAGAAAGTTAGAGTGTCAGTCCTCTTGTACTTAAGTCGGCATTGTGCCTTTTGTATTAAATACGGATGCAATTTCTGTGTTTCATCGTCAATAAGAAGGTCCAATGGATACAGTAAACCTGAAGTGAAGCATCGGAAACTAAAACTGGACTCACAGGAGGGGTTCAAATCATAGAACTTTAGAGTGTCAGTCCTCTTGTACTTAAGTCGGCATTGTGCCTTTTGTATTAAATTCGGATGCAATTTCTGTGATTCATCGACACCAAGTAGGTCCAAGGGATACAGTAAACCTAAAGTGAAGCATCGGAATCTAAAACTGGACTCACAGAGAGGGTTCAAAACATAGAAAGTGAGAGTGTCAGTCCTCTTGTACTTAAGTCGCCATTGTGCCTTTTGTATTAAATTCAGCTGGAATTTCTGTGTTTCATCGTCAATAAAAAGGTCCAAGGGATTCAGTAAACCCGAAGTGAAGCGTCGGAACCGAAAACTGGACTCACAGGAGAGGTTCAAATCATCGAAAGTTAGAGTGTCAGTCCTCTAGTACTTAAGTCGGCATTGTGCCTTTTGTATTAAATTCGGATGCAATTTCTGTGTTTCATCGTCAATATGAAGGTCCAAATGATACAGTAAACCTGAAGTGAAGCATCGGAAACGAAAACTGGACTCACAGGAGAGGTTCAAATCATAGAAATTTAGAGTGTCAGTCCTCTTGTACAAAAGTCGGCATTGAGACTTTTGTATTAAATTCGGATGCAATTTCTGTGTTCCTTGGTCAATAAGAAGGTCCAATGTATACAGTAAACCTGAAGTGAAGCATCGGAATCTAAAACTGGACTCACAGGGAGGGTTCAAATCATAGAAAGTTAGAGTGTCAGTCTTCTTGTACTTAAGTCGGCATTGTGCCTTTTGTATAAAATTCAGATGGAATTTCTGTGTTTTATCGTCAATAAGAAAGTCCAAGGGATATAGTAAACATGTAGTGAGGCATCGGAATCTAAAACTGGACTCATCGGAGAGGTTCAAATCATAGAAAATTAGAGTGTCAGTCCTCTTGTACTTAAGTCAGCATTGTGCCTTTTGTATTAAACTCGGATGCAATTTCTGTGTTTCATCGACAATAAGAACGTCCAAGGTATACAGTAAACCTGAAGTGAAGCATCTTAATCTAAAACTGGACTCACAGGGAGGGTTCAAATCATAGAAAGTTAGAGTGTCAGTCCTCTTGTACTTAAGTCGGCATTGTGCCTTTTGTATTAAATTCGGATGCAATTTCTGTGGTTCATCGTCAATAAGAAGGTCCAAGGGATACAGTAAACCTGAAGTGAAGCATCGGAATCTAAAACTGGACTCACAGGAGAGGTTCAAATCATAGAAAGTTATAGTGTCAGTCCTCTTGTAATTAATTCGGCATTGTGCCTTTTGAATTTTATTCGGATGCAATTTCTGTATTTCATAGTCAATAAGAAGGTCCAATGGATACAGTAAACCTGAAGTGAAGCATCGGAAACTAAAACTGGACTCACAGGAGGGGTTCAAATCATAGAACGTTAGAGTGTCGGTCCTCTTGTTCTTAAGTCGGCATTGTGCCTTTTGTATTAAATTCGGATGCAATTTCTGTGTTTCATCGTCAATAAGAAGGTCCAAATGATACAGTAAACCTGAAGTGAAGCATCGGAAACGAAAACTGGACTCACAGGAGAGGTTCAAATCATAGAAGGAAAGAGTGTCAGTCCTCTTGTACTTAAGCCGGCATTGTGCCTTTTGTATTAAATTCGGATGCAATTTCTGTGTTTCTTCGTCAATAAGAAGGTCCAAGGGATACAGTAAACCTGAAGTGAACCATCGGAATCTAAAACTGGACTCACTGGAGAGGTTAAAATGTTAGAAAGAGAGAGTGTCAGTCCTCTTGTATTTAAGTCAGCATTGTGCCTTTTGTATTAGATTCGGATGTATTTTCTGTGTTTCATCGTCAATAAGAAGGTCCAAGGGATACAGTAAAGCTGAAGTGAAGCATCGGAATCTAAAGCTGGACTCACAGGAGAGGTTCAAATCATAGAAAGTTAGAGTGTCAGTCCTCTTGTACTTAAGTCGGCATTGTGCCTTTTGTATTAAATTCGGATGCATTTTCTGTGTTTCATCGTCAATATGAAGGTCCAAATGATACAGTAAACCTGAAGTGAAGCATCGGAAACGAAAACTGGACTCACAGGAGAGGTTCAAATCATAGAAACTTAGAGTGTCAGTCCTCTTGTACTTAAGTCGGCATTGTGCCTTTTGTATTAAATTCGGATGCATTTTCTGTGTTTCATCGTCACTAAGAAGGTCCAAGGGATACAGTAAACCTGAAGTGAAGCATCGGAAACGAAAACTGGACTCACAGGAGAGGTTCAAATCATAGAAATTTAGAGTGTCAGTCCTCTTGTACAAAAGTCGGCATTGAGACTTTTGTATTAAATTCGGATGCAATTTCTTTGTTTCATCGTCAATAAGAAGGTCCAAGGAATACAGTAAACCTGAAGTGAAGCGTCGCAATCTAAAACTGGACTCACAGGAGAGGTTCAAATCATAGAAGGAAAGAGTGTCAGTCCTCTTGTACTTTAGTCGGTATTGTGCCTTTTGTATTAAATTCGGATGCAATTTCTGTGTTCCTTGGTCAATAAGAAGGTCCAAGGGATACAGTAAACCTGAAGTGAAGCATCGGAAACTAAAACTGGACTCACAGGAGAGTTTCAAATCATAGAAAATTAGAGTGTCAGTCCTCTTGTACTTAAGTCGGCATTGTGCCTTTTGTATTAAATTCGGATGCATTTTCTGTGTTTCATCGTCACTAAGAAGGTCCAAGGGATACAGTAAACCTGAAGTGAAGCATCGGAATCTAAAACTGGACTCACAGGAGAGTTTCAAATCATAGAAAATTAGAGTGTCAGTCCACTTGTACTTAAGTCGGCATTGTGCCTTTTGTATTAAATTCGGATGCAATTTCTGTGTTTCATCGTCAATAAGAAGGTCCAAGGGATACAGTAAAGCTGAAGTCAAACATCGGAATCTAAAACTGGACTCACAGGAGATATTCAAATCATAGAAAGTTAGAGTGTCAGTCCTCTTGTACTTAAGTCGGCATTGTGCCTTTTGTATTAAATACGGATGCAATTTCTGTGTTTCATCGTCAATAAGAAGGTCCAATGGATACAGTAAACCTGAAGTGAAGCATCGGAAACTAAAACTGGACTCACAGGAGGGGTTCAAATCATAGAACTTTAGAGTGTCAGTCCTCTTGTACTTAAGTCGGCATTGTGCCTTTTGTATTAAATTCGGATGCAATTTCTGTGATTCATCGACACCAAGTAGGTCCAAGGGATACAGTAAACCTAAAGTGAAGCATCGGAATCTAAAACTGGACTCACAGAGAGGGTTCAAAACATAGAAAGGGAGAGTGTCAGTCCTCTTGTACTTAAGTCGCCATTGTGCCTTTTGTATTAAATTCGGATGCAATTTCTGTGTTCCTTGGTCAATAAGAAGGTCCAAGG
Organism: Schistocerca americana; assembly: GCF_021461395.2. Lineage (NCBI taxonomy): Eukaryota > Metazoa > Arthropoda > Insecta > Orthoptera > Acrididae > Schistocerca > Schistocerca americana. The sequence continues at coordinate 987,281 of NW_025725972.1, forward strand.
TATACAGTAAACCTGAAGTGAAGCATCGGAATCTAAAACTGGACTCACAGGGAGGGTTCAAATCATAGAAAGTTAGAGTGTCAGTCCTCTTGTACTTAAGTCGGCATTGTGCCTTTTGTATAAAATTCAGATGGAATTTCTGTGTTTTATCGTCAATAAGAAGGTCCAAGGGATACAGTAAACCTGTAGTGAGGCATCGGAATCTAAAACTGGACTCATCGGAGAGGTTCAAATCATAGAAAATTAGAGTGTCAGTCCACTTGTACTTAAGTCAGCATTGTGCCTTTTGTATTAAACTCGGATGCAATTTCTGTGTTTCATCGACAATAAGAACGTCCAAGGTATACAGTAAACCTGAAGTGAAGCATCTTAATCTAAAACTGGACTCACAGGGAGGGTTCAAATCATAGAAAGTTAGAGTGTCAGTCCTCTTGTACTTAAGTCGGCATTGTGCCTTTTGTATTAAATTCGGATGCAATTTCTGTGTTTCTTCGTCAATAAGAAGGTCCAAGGGATACAGTAAACCTGAAGTGAAGCATCGGAATCTAAAACTGGACTCACAGGAGAGGTTCAAATCATAGAAAGTTATAGTGTCAGTCCTCTTGTACTTAATTCGGCATTGTGCCTTTTGAATTTTATTCGGATGCAATTTCTGTATTTCATAGTCAATAAGAAGGTCCAATGGATACAGTAAACCTGAAGTGAAGCATCGGAAACTAAAACTGGACTCACAGGAGGGGTTCAAATCATAGAACGTTAGAGTGTCGGTCCTCTTGTTCTTAAGTCGGCATTGTGCCTTTTGTATTAAATTCGGATGCAATTTCTGTGTTTCATCGTCAATAAGAAGGTCCAAATGATACAGTAAACCTGAAGTGAAGCATCGGAAACGAAAACTGGACTCACAGGAGAGATTCAAATCATAGAAAGTTAGAGTGTCAGTCCACTTGTACATAAGTCGGCATTGAGAATTTTGTATTAAATTCGGATGCAATTTCTTTGTTTCATCGTCAATAAGAAGGTCCCAGGAATACAGTAAACCTGAAGTGAAGCATCGCAATCTAAAACTGGACTCACAGGAGAGGTTCAAATCATAGAGGGAAAGGGTGTCAGTCCTCTTGTACTTAAGACGGCATTGTGCCTTTTGTATTAAATTCGGATGCAATTTCTGTGTTTCTTCGTCAATAAGAAGGTCCAAGGGATACAGTAAACCTGAAGTGAACCATCGGAATCTAAAACTGGACTCACTGGAGAGGTTAAAATGTTAGAAAGAGAGAGTGTCAGTCCTCTTGTATTTAAGTCAGCATTGTGCCTTTTGTATTAGATTCGGATGTATTTTCTGTGTTTCATCGTCAATAAGAAGGTCCAAGGGATACAGTAAAGCTGAAGTGAAGCATCGGAATCTAAAGCTGGACTCACAGGAGAGGTTCAAATCGTAGAAAGTTAGAGTGTCAGTCCTCTTGTACTTAAGTCGGCATTGTGCCTTTTGTATTAAATTCGGATGCATTTTCTGTGCTTCATCGTCACATAGAAGGTCCAAGGGATACAGTAAACCTGAAGTGAAGCATCGGAAACTAAAACTGGACTAACAGGAGAGTTTCAAATCATAGAAAATTAGAGTGTCAGTCCTCTTGTACTTAAGTCGGCATTGTGCCTTTTGTATTAAATTCGGATGCATTTTCTGTGTTTCATCGTCACTACGTAGGTCCAAGGGATACAGTAAACCTGAAGTGAAGCATCGGAAACTAAAACTGGACTCACAGGAGAGGTTCAAATTATAGAAAATTAGAGTGTCAGTCCACTTGTACTTAAGTCGGCATTGTGCCTTTTGTATTAAATTCGGATGCAATTTCTGTGTTTCATCGACAATAAGAAGGTTCAAGGTATACAGTAAACCTGAAGTGAAGCATCGGAATCTAAAACTGGACTCACAGGGAGGGTTCAAATCATAAAAAGTTAGAGTGTCAGTCCACTTGTACTTAAGTCGCCATTGTGCCTTTTGTATAAAAATCAGATGGAATTTGTGTGTTTTATCGTCAATAATTAGGTCCAAGGGATATAGTAAACCTGAAGTGAGGCATCAGAATCTAAAACTGGACTCATCGGAGAGGTTCAAATCATATAAAGTTAGAGTGTCAGGCCTCTTTTCCTTAAGTTGGCATTGAGCATTTTTTATTAAATTCAGATGGAATTTGAGTCATTCATCGTCAATAAGAAGGTCCAAGGGATACAGTAAACCTGAAGTGAAGCATCAGAATCGACAACTAGACTCACAGGAGAGGTTCAAATCATGGAAAGTTAGAGTGTCAGTCCTCTTGTATTAAAGTCGGCATTGTGACTTTTGTAATACATTCAGATGCAATTTCTGTGTTTCATCGTCAATAAGAAGATCCAAGGGATACAGTAATCCTGCAGTGAAGCATCGGAAACTAAAACTGGACTCACAGGAGAGGTTCAAATCACAGAAAATTAGAGTGTCAGTCCTCTTGTACTTAAGCCGGCATTGTGCCTTTTGTATTAAACTCGGATGCAATTTCTGTGTTTCATCGACAATAAGAACGTCCAAGGTATACAGTAAACCTGAAGTGAAGCATCGGAATCTAAAACTGGACTCAAGGGGAGGGTTCAAATCATAGAAAGTTAGAGTGTCCGTCCTCTTGTACTTAAGTCGGCATTGTGCCTTATGTATTAAATTCGGATGCAATTTCTGTGGTTTATCGTCAATGAGAAGGTCCAAGGGATACAGTAAACCTGAAGTGAAGCATCGGAATCTAAAACTGGACTCACAGGAGAGGTTCAAATCATAGTAAGTTAGAGTGTCAGTACTCTTGTACTTAAGTCGGCATTGTGCCTTTTGTATTAAATTCGGATGCAATTTCTGTGTTTCATCGTCAATAATAAGGTCACATGGATACAGTAAACCTGAAGTGAAGCATCGGAAACTATAACTGGACTCACAGGAGGGGTTTAAATCATAGAACGTTAGAGTGTCAGTCCTCTTGTACTTAAGTCGGCATTGTGCCTTTTGTATTAAATTCGGATGCAATTTCTGTGATTCATCGACACTAAGTAGGTCCAAGGGATACAGTAAACCTAAAGTGAAGCATCGGAATCTAAAACTGGACTCACAGAGAGGGTTCAAATCATAGAAATTGAGAGTGTCAGTTCTCTTGTACTTAAGTCGCCATTGTGCCTTTTGTATTAAATTCAGCTGGAATTTCTGTGTTTCATCGTCAATAAGATGGTATAAGGGATTCAGTAAACCTGAAGTGAAGCGTCGGAACCGAAAACTGGACTCACAGGAGAGGTTCAAATCATAGAAAGTTAGAGTGTCAGTCCTCTAGTACTTAAGTCGGCATTGTGCTTTTGTATTAAATTCGGATGCAATTTCTGTGTTTCACCGTCACTAAGAAGGTCCAAGGGATACAGTAAACCTGAAGTGAAGCATCGGAAACTGAAACTGGCCTCACAGGAGAGGTTCAAATCATAGAAATTTAGAGTGTCATTCCTCTTGTACTTAAGTCGGCATTGTGCCTTTTGTATTAAATTCGGATGCATTTTCTGTGTTTCATCGTCACTAAGAAGGTCCAAGGGATACAGTAAACCTGAAGTGAAGCATCGGAAACTAAAACTGGACTCACAGGAGAGTTTCAAATCATAGAAAATTAGAGTGTCAGTCCTCTTGTACTTAATCCGGAATTGTGCCTTTTGTATTAAATTCGGATGCATTTCCAGTCTTTCATCGTCACTAAGGAGGTCCAAGGGATACAGTAAACCTGAAGTGAAGCATCAGAATTGAAAACTAGACTCACAGGAGAGGTTCAAATCATAGAAAGTTAGAGTGTCAGTCCGCTTGTATTAAAGTCGGCATTGTGACTTTTGCAACACATTCAGATGCAATTTCTGTGTTTCATCGTCAATAAGAATGTTCAAGGGATACAGTAAAGCTGAAGTGAAACATCGGAATCTAAAACTGGACTCACAGGAGATGGTCAAATCATAGAAAGTTAGAGTTTCAGTCCTCTTGTACTTAAGTCGGCATTGTGCCTTTTGTATTAAATTCGGATGCAATTTCTGTGATTCATCGACGCTAAGTAGGTCCAAGGGATACAGTAAACCTAAAGTGAAGCATCGGAATCTAAAACTGGACTCACAGAGAGGGTTCAAGTCATAGAAAGTAAGAGTCTCAGTCCTCCTGTACTTAAGTCGGCATTGTGCCTTTTGTATTAAATTCGGATGCAATTTCTGTGTTTCATCGTCAATAAGAAGGTCCAATGGATACAGTAAACCTGAAATGAAGCATCGGAAACTAAAACTGGACTCACAGGAGGGGTTCAAATCATAGAACGTTAGAGTGTCAGTCCTCTTGTACTTAAGTCGGCATTGTGCCTTTTGTATTAAATTCGGATGCAATTTCTGTGATTCATCGACGCTAAGTAGGTCCAAGGGATACAGTAAACCTAAAGTGAGGCATCGGAATCTAAAACTGGACTCACAGAGAGGGTTCAAGTCATAGAAAGGGAGAGTGTCAGTCCTCTTGTACTTAAGTCGCCATTGTGCCTTTTGTATTAAATTGAGCTGGAATTTCTGTGTTTCACCGTCAAAAAGAAGGTCCAAGGGATTCAGTAAAGCTGAAGTGAATCATCGGAATCTAAAACTGGACTCACGGGAGAGGTTCAAATCATAGAAAGTTAGAGTGTCAGTCCTCTTGTACTTAAGTGGGCATTGTGCCTTTTGTATTAAATTCGGATGCAATTTCTGTGTTTAATCGTCAATAAGAAGGTCCAAATGATACAGTAAACCTGAAGTGAGACATCGGAAACGAAAACTGGACTCACAGGAGAGGTTCAAATCATAGAAAGTTAGAGTGTCAGTCCTCTTGTACATAAGTCGGCATTGAGACTTTTGTATTAAATTCGGATGCATTTTCTGTGTTTCATCGTCAATAAGAAGGGCCAAGGGATACAGTAAACCTGAAGTGAAGCATCGGAAACTAAAACTGGACTCACAGGAGAGGTTCAAATCACAGAAATTTAGAGTGTCAGTCCTCTTGTACTTAAGTCGGCATTGTGCCTTTTGTATTAAATTCGGATGCATTTTCTGTGTTTCATCGTCACTAAGAAGGTGCAAGGGATCCAGTAAACCTGAAGTGAAGCATCGTAAACTAAAACTGGACTCACAGGAGAGTTTCAAATCTTAGAAAATCAGAGTGTCAGTCCTCTTGTACATAAGTCGGCATTGTGCCTTTTGTATTAAATTCGGATGCATTTTCTGTGTTTCATCGTCACTAAGAAGGTCCAAGGGATACAGTAAACCTAAAGTGAAGCATCGGAATCTAAAACTGGACTCACAGAGAGGGTTCAAGTCATAGAAAGGAAGAGTGTCAGTCCTCTTGTACTTAAGTCGCCATTGTGCCTTTTGTATTAATTTGAACTGGAATTTCCGTGTTTCATCGTCAATAAGAAGGTCCAAGGGATTCAGTAAACCTGAAGTGAAGCGTCGGAACCGGAAACTGGACTCACAGGAGAGTTTCAAATCATAGAAAGTTAGAGTGTCAGTCCTCTGGTACTTAAGTCGGCATTGTGCCTTTTGTATTAAATTCGGATGCAATTTCTGTGTTTAATCGTCAATAAGAAAGTCCAAATGATACAGTAAACCTGAAGTGAAGCATCGGAAACTAAAACTGGACTCACAGGAGAGGTTCAAATCATAGAAATTTAGAGTGTCAGTCCTCTTGTACTTAAGTCGGCATTGTGCCTTTTGTATTAAATTCGGATGCATTTTCTGTGTTTCATCGTCACTAAGAAGGTGCAAGTGATACAGTAAACCTGTAGTGAAGCATCGGAAACTAAAACTGGACTCACAGGAGGGGTTCAAATCATTGAAAATTAGAGTGTCAGTCCTCCTGTACTTAAGTCGGCATTGTGCCTTGTGTATTAAATTCGGATGCAATTTCTGTGTTTCATCGTCAATAAGAAGGTCCAAGGGATACAGTAAAGCTGAAGTGAAGCATCGGAATCTAAAACAGGACTCACAGGAGAGGTTCAAATAATAGAAAGTTAGAGTGTCAGTCCTCTTGTACATAAGTCGGCATTGAGACTTTTGTATTAAATTCGGATGCATTTTCTGTGTTTCATCATCAATAAGAAGGGCCAAGGGATACAGTAAACCTGAAGTGAAGCATCGGAAACTAAAACTGGACTCACAGGAGAGGTTCAAATCATAGAAATTTAGAGTGTCAGTCCTCTTGTACTTAAGTCGGCATTGTGCCTTTTGTATTAAATTCGGATGCAATTTCTGTGTTTCATCGTCAATAAGAAGGTCCAAGGGATACAGGAAAGCTGAAGTGAAGCATCGGAATCTAAAACTGGGCTCACAGGAGAGGTTCAAATCATAGAAAGTTAGAGTGTCAGTCCTCTTGTACTTAAGTCGGCATTGTGCCTTTTGTATTAAATTCGGATGAATTTTCTGTGTTTCATCGTCACTAAGAAGGTCCAAGGGATACGGTAAACCTAAAGTGAAGCATCGGAAACTAAAAATGGACTCACAGGAGAGTTTCAAATCATAGGAAATTAGAGTGTCAGTCCTCTTGTACTTAAGTCGGAATTGTGCCATTTGTATTAAATTCGGATGCATTTCCTATGTTTCATCGTCACTAAGAAGGTCCAAGGGATACAGTAAACCTGAAGTGAAGCATCGGAAACTAAAACTGAACTCACAGGAGAGGTTCAAATCATAGAAAATTAGAGTGTCAGTCCTCTTGTACTTAAGTCGGCATTGTGCCTTTTGTATTAAATTCGGATGCAATTTCTCTGTTTCATCGACAATAAGAAGGTCCAAGGGATACAGTAAAGCTGAAGTGAAGCATCGGAATATAAAACTGGACTCACGGGAGAGGTTCAAATCATAGAAAGTTAGAGTGTCAGTCCTTTTGTACTTAAGTCGGCATTGTGCCTTTTGAATTAAATTCGGATGCATTTTCTGTGTTTCATCGTCACTAAGAAGGTCCAAGGGATACAGTAAACCTGAAGTGAAGCATCGGAAACTAAAACTGGACTCACAGGAGAGGTTCAAATCATAGAAAATCAGAGTGTCAGTCCTCCTTTACTTAAGTCGGCATTGTGCCTTTTGTATAAAATTCAGATGGAATTTATGTGTTTTATCGTCAATAAGAAGGTCCAAGGGATATAGTAAACCTGAAGTGAGGCATCGGAATCTAAAACTGGACTCATCGGAGAGGTTCAAATCATATAAAGTTAGAGTGTCAGGCCTCTTTTCCTTAAGTCGGCATTGTGCATTTTGTATTAAATTCAGATGGAATTTCAGTCTTTCATCGTCAATAAGAGGGTCCAAGGGATACAGTAAAAATGAAGTCAAGCATCAGAATTGAAAACTAGACTCACAGGAGAGGTTCAAATCATAGAAAGTTAGAGTGTCAGCCTTTGTATTAAAGTCGGCATTGTGACTTTTGCAATACATTCTGATGCAATTTCTGTGTTTCATCGTCAATAAGAATGTTCAAGGGATACAGTAAAGCTGAAGTGAAACATCGGAATCTAAAATTGGACTCACAGGAGATGATCAAATCACAGAAAGTTAGAGTGTCAGTCCTCTTGTACTTAAGTCGGCATTGTGCCTTTTGTATTAAATTCGGATGCAATTTCTGTGGTTCATCGTAAATAAGAAGGACCAAGGGATACAGTAAACCTGAAGCGAAGCTTCGGAATCTAACACTGAACTCACAGAAGAGGTTCAAATCATAGAAAGTTAGAGTCTCAGTCCTCTTGTACTTAATTCGGCATTGTGCCTTTGTATTAAATTCGGATGCAATTTCTGTGTTTCATCGTCAATAAGAAGGTCCAATGGATACAGTAAACCTTAAATGAATCATCGGAAACTAAAACTGGACTCACAGGAGGGGTTCAAATCATAGAACGTTAGAGTGTCAGTCCTCTTGTACTTAAGTCGGCATTGTGCCTTTTGTATTAAATTCGGATGCAATTTCTGTGATTCATCGACACTAAGTAGGTCCAAGGGATACAGTAAACCTAAAGTGAAGCATCGGAATCTAAAACTGGACTCACAGAGAGTGTTCAAGTCATAGAAAGGGAGAGTGTCAATCCTCTTGTACTTAAGTCGCCATTGTGATTTTATTATTAAATTCAGCTGGAATTTCTGTGTTTCATCGTCAATAAGAAGGTCCAAGGGAATCAGTAAACCTGAAGTGAAGCATCGGAATCTAAAACTGGACTCACAGGAAAGGTTCAAATCATAGAAAGTTAGAGGGTCAGTCCTCTTTGTACTTACGTCGGCATTGTGCCTTTCGTAAAAAATTCGGATGCAATTTCTGTGTTTCATCGTCAAAAAGAAGGTCCGAGGAATACAGTAAACCTGAAGTTAAGCATCGGAATCGATAACTGGACGCACAGGAGAGGTTCAAATCATAGATAGTTAGTGTGTCAGTCCTCTTGTACATAAGTCGCCATTGTGCTTTTTGTATTAAATTCACATGCATTTTCTGTGTTTCATCGTCAATAAGAAGGTCCAAGGGATACAGTAAACCTGAAGTGAAGCATCGGAATCTAAAACTGGACTCACAGGAGAGGTTCAAATCATAGAATGAAAGAGTGTCAGTCCTCTTGTACTTAAGTCGGCATTGTGCCTTTTGTATTAATTTTGGATGCAATTTCTGTGTTTCATCGTCAATAAGATGGTCCAAGGGATACAGTAAATCTGAAGTAAAGCATCGGAATCTAAAACTGGACTCACAGGAGAGGTTCAAATCAAAGAAAGATAGAGTGTCGGGCCTCTTGTCCTTAAGACGGCATTGTACCTTTTGTAGCAAATTCGGATGCAATTTATGTGTTTCATCGTCAATAAGAAGGTCCAAGGTATACAGTAAACCTGAAGTGAAGCATCGGAATCAAAAACTGGAGTCACAGCAGGGGTTCAAATCATAGAAAGATAGAGTGTCGGGCCCCTTGTCCTTAAGACGGCATTGTGCCTTTTGTATTAAATTCGGATGCAATTTCTGTGTTTCATCGACACTAAGTAGGTCCAAGGGATATAGTAAACCTGAAGTGAAGCATCGGAATCTAAAACTCGACTCACAGAGTGGGTTCAAATCGTAGAAAGGGAGAGTGTCAGTCCTCTTGTACTTAAGTCGGCATTGTGGCTTTTGTATTAAATTCAGCTGGAATTTCTGTGTTTCGTCGTCAATAGGAACGTCCAAGGGATTCAGTAAACCTGAAGTGAAGCGTCGTAACCGAAAACTGCACTCACAGGAGAGGTTCAAATCATAGAAAGTTAGAGTGTCAGTCCTCTAGTACTTAAGTCGGCATTGTGCCTTTTGTATTAAATTCAGATGCAATTTCTGTGTTTCATCGTCAATAAGAAGATCCAATTGATACAGTAAACCTGAAGTGTAGCATCGGAATCGAAAACTGGACTCACAGGAGGGGTTCAAATCATAGACAGTCAGAGTGTCAGTCCTCTTGTACTTAAGTCGGCTATGTGCCTTTTGTATTAAATTCGGATGCAATTTCTGTGTTTCATCGTCAATAAGAAGGTCCAAATGATACAGTAAACCTGAAGAGAAGCATCGGAATCTAAAACTGGACTCACTGGAGAGGTTCAAATCATAGAAAGTTAGAGTGTCAGTCCTGTTGTACTTAAGTCGGCATTGTGCCTATTGTATTAAATTCGGGTGCAATTTCTGTGTTTCATCGCAATAAGAAGGTCCAAGGGATACAGTAAACCTGAAGTGAAGCTTCGGAATCTAACACTGAACTCACAGGAGAGGTTCAAATCATAGAAAGTTAGAGTCTCAGTTATCTTGTACTTAATTCGGCATTGTGCCTTTTGTATTAAATTCGGATGCAATTTCTGTGTTTCATCGTCAATAAGAAGGTCCAATGGATACAGTAAACCTGAAAAGAAGCATCGGAAACTAAAACTGGACTCACAGGAGGGGTTAAAATCATAGATAGTTAGTGTGTCAGTCCTCTTGTACATAAGTCGCCATTGTGCTTTTTGTATTAAATTCACATGCAATTTCTGTGTTTCATCGTCAATAAGAAGGTCCAAGGGATACAGTAAACCTGAAGTGAAGCATCGGAATCTAAAACTGGACTCACAGGAGAGGTTCAAATCATAGAAAGAAAGAGTGTCAGTCCCCTTGTACTTAAGTCGGCATTGTGCCTTTTGTATTAATTTTGGATGCAATTTCTGTGTTTCATCGTCAATAAGATGGTCCAAGGGATACAGTAAATCAGAAGTAAAGCATCGGAATCTAAAACAGGACTCACAGGAGAGGTTCAAATCAAAGAAAGATAGAGTGTCGGGCCTCTTGTCCTTAAGACGGCATTGTGCCTTTTGTAGCAAATTCGGATGCAATTTATGTGTTTCATCGTCAATAAGAAGGTCCAAGGTATACAGTAAACCTGAAGTGAAGCATCGGAATCAAAAACTGGAGTCACAGCAGGGGTTCAAATCATAGAAAGATAGAGTGTCGGGCCCCTTGTCCTTAAGAAGGCATTGTGCCTTTTGTATTAAATTCGGATGCATTTTCTGTGTTTCATCGTCAATAAGAAGGTCCAAGGGATACAGTAAACCTGAAGTGAAGCATCGGAATCTAAAACTGGACTCACAGAAGAGGTTCAAATCATAGAAAGTTAGAGTGCCGGTCCTCTTGTACTTAAGTCGGCATTGTGCCTTTTGTATTAAATTCGGATGCATTTTCTGTGTTTCATCGTCACTAAGAAGGTCCAAGGGATACAGTAAACCTGAAGTGAAGCATCTGAAACTAAAACTGGACTCACAGGAAAGGTTCAAATCATAGAAATTTAGAGTGTCAGTCCTCTTGTACTTAAGTCGGCATTGTGCCTTTTGTATTAAATTCGGATGCATTTTCTGTGTTTCATCGTCACTAAGAAGGTCCAAGTGATACAGTAAACCTGTAGTGAAGCATCGGAAACTAAAACTGGACTCACAGGAGGGGTTCAAATCATTGAAAATTAGAGTGTCAGTCCTCCTGTACTTAAGTCGGCATTGTGCCTTGTGTATTAAATTCGGATGCAATTTCTGTGTTTCATCGTCAATAAGAAGGTCCAAGAGATACAGTAAAGCTGAAGTGAAGCATCGGAATCTAAAACAGGACTCACAGGAGAGGTTCAAATAATAGAAAGTTAGAGTGTCAGTCCTCTTGTACTTAAGTCGGCATTGTGCCTTTTGTATTAAATTCGGTTGCAATTTCTGTGTTTCATCGTCAATAAGAAGGTCCAAGGGATACAGTAAAGCTGAAGTGAAGCAACGGAATCTAAAACTGGGCTCACAGGAGAGGTTCAAATCATAGAAAGTTAGAGTGTCAGTCCTATTGTACTTAAGTCGGCATTGTGCCTTTTGTATTAAATTCGGATGCAATTTCTGTGGTTCATCGTAAATAAGAAGGACCAAGGGATACAGTAAACCTGAAGCGAAGCTTCGGAATCTAACACTGAACTCACAGAAGAGGTTCAAATCATAGAAAGTTAGAGTCTCAGTCCTCTTGTACTTAATTCGGCATTGTGCTTTTGTATTAAATTCGGATGCAATTTCTGTGTTTCATCGTCAATAAGAAGGTCCAAGGTATGCAGTAAAATTGAAGTGAAGCATCGGAAACTAAAACTGGACTCACAGGACAGTTTCAAATCATAGAAAATTAGAGTGTCAGTCCTCTTGTACTTAAGTCGGAATTGTGCCTTTTTTATTAAATTCGGATGCATTTCCTGTGTTTCATCGTCACTAAGAAGGTCCAAGGGATACAGTAAACCTGAAGTGAAGCATCGGAAACTAAAACTGAACTCACTGGAGAGGATCAAATCATAGAAAATTAGAGTGTCAGTCCTCTTGTACTTAAGTCGGCATTGTGACTTTTGCAATACATTCAGATGTAATTTCTGTGTTTCATCGTCAATAAGAATGTTCAAGGGATACAGTAAAGCTGAAGTGAATCATCGGAATCTAAAACTGGACTCACAGGAGATGTTTAAATCATAGAAAGTTAGAGTGTCAGTCCTCTTGTACTTAAGTCGGCATTGTGCCTTTTGTATTAAATTCACATGCATTTTCTGTGTTTCATCGTCAATAAGAAGGTCCAAGGGATACAGTAAACCTAAAGTGAAGCATCGGAATCTAAAACTGGACTCACAGGATAGGTTCAAATCAAAGAAAGATAGAGTGTCGGGCCTCTTGTCCTTAAGACGGCATTGTGCCTTTTGTAGCAAATTCGGATGCAATTTATGTGTTTCATCGTCAATAAGAAGGTTCAAGGTATACAGTAAACCTGAAGTGAAGCATCGGAATCAAAAACTGGAGTCACAGCAGGGGATCAAATCATAGAAAGATAGAGTGTCGGGCCCCTTGTCCTTAAGACGGCATTGTGCCTTTTGTATTAAATTCGGATGCAATTTCTGTGATTCATCGACACTAAGTAGGTCCAAGGGATATAGTAAACCTGAAGTGAAGCATCAGAATCTAAAACTCGACTCACAGAGTGGGTTCAAATCGTAGAAAGGGAGAGTGTTAGTCCTGTTGTACTTAAGTCGGCATTGTGGCTTTTGTATTAAATTCAGCTGGAATTTCTGTGTTTCGTCGTCAATAGGAACGTCCAAGGGATTCAGTAAACCTGAAGTGAAGCGTCGTAACCGAAAACTGCACTCACAGGAGAGGTTCAAATCATAGAAAGTTAGAGTGTCAGTCCTCTAGTACTTAAGTCGGCATTGTGCCTTTTGTATTAAATTCAGATGCAATTTCTGTGTTTCATCGTCAATAAGAAGATCCAATTGATACAGTAAACCTGAAGTGAAGCATCGGAATCGAAAACTGGACTCACAGGAGGGGTTCAAATCATAGACAGTTAGAGTGTCAGTCCTCTTGTACTTAAGTCGGCTATGTGCCTTTTGTATTAAATTCGGATGCAATTTCTGTGTTTCATCGTCAATAAGAAGGTCCCAGGGATACAGTAAACCTGAAGAGGAGCATCGGAATCTAAAACTGGACTCACTGGAGAGGTTCAAATCATAGAAAGTTAGAGTGTTAGTCCTGTTGTACTTAAGTCGGCATTGTGCCTATTGTATTAAATTCGGATGCAATTTCTGTGTTTCATCGTCAATAAGAAGGTCCAAGGGATACAGTAAAGCTGAAGTGAAGCATCGGAATCTAAAACTGGACTCACAGGAGAGGTTCAAATCATAGAAGTTTTGAGTGTCAGTCCTCTTGTACTTAAGTCGGCATTGTGCGTTTTGTATTAAATTCGGAATCAATTTCTGCGTTTCATCGTCAATAAGAAGGTCCAAGGTATACAGTAAACCTGAAGTGAAGGATCGGAAACAAAAACTGGACTCACAGCAGGGGTTCAAATCATAGAAAGTTAGAGTGTCAGTCCTCTTGTACTTAAGTCGGTATTGTGCCTTTTGTATTAAATTCGGATGCAATTTCTGTGTTTCATCGTCAATATGATGGTCCAAGGTATACAGTAAACCTGAAGTGAAGCATCGGAAACTAAAACTGGACTCACAGGGGAGGTTCAAATTATAGAAAGTTAGAGTGTCTGTCCTCTTGTACATAAGCCGGCATTGTGCAATTTGAATTTAATTCCCATGCAATTTCTGTGCTTCATCGTCAAAAAGAAGGTCCAAGGGATACAGTAAACCTGAAGTCAAGCATCGGAATCTAAAACTAGACTCACATTAGAGGTTCAAATCATAGAAAGTTAGAGTGTCAGTTCTCTTGTACTTAAGTCGGCATTGTGCCTTTTGTATTAAATTCGGATGCAATTTCTGTGTTTCATTGTCAATATGAAGGTCAAAGGGATACAGTAAACCTGAAGTGAAGCATCGGAATCTAAAGCTGGACTCACAGGAGAGGTTAAAATGATAGAAAGTTGTAGTGTCAGTCCTCTTGTATTTAAGTTGGCGTTGTGCCCTTTGTATCACATTCGGATGGAATTTCTGTGTTTCATCGTCAATAAGAAGGTCCAAGGTATACAATAAACCTGAAGTGAAGCATCGGAATCAAAAACTGGACTCACAGCAGGGGTTCAAATCATAGAAAGTTAGAGTGTCAGTCCTCTTGTACTTAAGTCGGCATTGTGCCTTTTGTATTAAATTCGGATGCAATTTCTGTGTTTCATCGTCAATAAGAAGGTCCAATGGATACAGCAAACCAGAAGTGAAGCATCGGAAACTAAAACTGGACTCACAGGAAGGCTTCAAATCATAGAAAGGTAGAGTGTCAGTCCTCTTGTACTTAAGTCGGCATTGTGCTTTTTGTATTAAATTCGGATGCAATTTCTGTGATTCATCGACACTAAGTAGGTCCAAGGGATACAGTAAACGTAAAGTGAAGCATCGGAATCTAAAACTGGACTCTCAGAGAGGGTTCAAATCATAGAAAGGGGAGAGTGTCAGTCCTCTTGTACATAAGTCGGCATTGAGACTTTTGTATTTAATTCGGATGCAATTTCTTTGTTTCATCGTCAATAAGAAGGTATAAGGAATACAGTAAACCTGAAGTGAAGCATCGCAATCTAAAACTGGACTCACAGGAGAGGTTCAAATCATAGAAGGAAAGAGTGTCAGTCCTCTTGTACATAAGTCGTCATTGTGCCTTTTGTATTAAATTCGGATGCAATTTCTGTGTTTCAGCGTCAATAAGAAGGTCCAAGGGATACAGTAAAGCTGAAGTGAAGCATCGGAATCTAAAACTGGACTCACAGGAGAGGTTCAAATCATAGAAATTTAGGGTGTCAGTCCTCTTGTACATAAGTCGGAATTGTGCCTTTTGTATTAAATTCAAATGCAATTTCTGTGGTTCATCGTCAATAAGAAGGTCCAAGGGATACAGTAAACCTGAAGGGAAGCATCGGAATCTGAAACTGGACTCACAGTTGATTTTCAAATCATAGAAGGTTAGAGTGTCAGTCCTTTTGTACTTAAGTCGGCATTGTGCCTTTTGTATTAAATTCGGATGCAATTTCTGTGTTTCATCCTCAACAAGAAGGTCCAAGGGATACAGTAAACCAGAAGTGAAGCATCGGAATCGAGAAGTGGACTCACAGGAGAGGTTCAAATCATAGATAGTTAGAGTGTCAGTCCTCTTGTACATTAGCCGCCATTGTGCCTTTTGTATTAAATTCGGATGCAATTTCTGTGATTTATCGTCAATACGAAGGTCCAAGGAATACAGTAAACCTGAAGTGAAGCATCGGAATCTAAAACTGGACTCACAGGAGAGGTTCAAATCATAGAAATTTAGTGTCAGTCCTCTTGTACTTAAGTCGGCATTGTGCCTTTTGTATTAAATTCGGATGCTATTTCTGCGTTTCATCGTCAATAAGAAGGTCCAAGGTATACAGTAAACCTGAAGTGAAGCATCGGAATCAAAAACTGGACTCACAGCAGGGGTTCAAATCATAGAAAGTTAGAGTGTCAGTCCTCTTGTACTTAAGTAGGCATTGTGCCTTTTGTATTAATTTCGGATGCAATTTCTGTGTTTCATCGTCAATAAGAAGTTGCAAGGTATACAGTAAACCTGAAGTAAAGCATCGGAAACTACAACTGGACTCACAGGGGAGGTTCAAATCATAGAAAGTTAGAGTGTCTGTCCTCTTGTATTTAAGCCGGCATTGTGCCTTTTCAATTCAATTCCGATGCAATTTCTGTGCTTCATCGTCAAAAAGAAGGTCCAAGGGATACAGTAAACCTGAAGTGAAGCATCGGAATCTAAAACTAGACTCACATTAGAGGTTCAAATCATAGAAAGTTAGTGTGTCAGTTCTCTTGTACTTAAGTCGGCATTGTGCCTTTTGTATTAAATTCGGATGCAACTTCTGTGTTTCATCGTCACTAAGAAGGTCAAAGGGATACAATAAACCTGAAGTGAAGCATCGGAATCTAAAGCTGCACTCACAGGAGAGGTTAAAATGATAGAAAGTTAGAGTGTCAGTTCTCTTGTACTTAAGTCGGCATTGTGCCTTTTGTATTAAATACGGATGCAATTTCTGTTTTTCATCGACAATTTGAAGGTCCAAAGGATACAGTAAACCTGAAGTGAAACATCGGAATCTAAAACTGCACTTACAGGAGAAGTTCAAATAATAGAAAGTTAGTGTCAGTCCTCTTGTACTTAAGTCGGCATTGTGCCTTTTGTATTAAATTCGGATGCAATTTCTGTATTTTATCGTCAATAAGAAGTTCCAAGGGATACAGTAAAGCTGAAGTGAAGCATCGGAATCTAAAACTGGACTCACAGGAGAGGATCAAATCATAGAAAGTTAGAGTGTCAGTCCTCTTGTACTTAACTTGGCATTGTGCCTTTTGTATTAAATTCGGATGCAATATCTGTGTTTCATCCTCAACAAGAAGGTCCAAGGGATACAGTAAACCTTAAGTGAAGCATCGGAATCGAAAACTGGACTCACAGGAGAGGTTCAAATCACAGATAGTTAGAGTGTCAGTCCTCTTGTACATTAGTCGCCATTGTGCCTTTTGTATTAAAATCGGATGCAATTTCTGTGTTTTATTGTCAATAAGAAGGTCCAAGGGATACAGTAAACCTGAAGTGAAGCATCGGAATCTAAAACTGGACTCACAGGAGAGGTTCAAATCATAGAAAGAAAGAGTGTCAGTCCTCTTGTACTTAAGTGGGCATTGTGAATTTTGTACAAAATTCGGTTGCAATTTCGGTGTTACATCGTCAATAACAAGGTCAAATGGATACAGTAAACCTGAAGTGAAGCATCGGAAACTAAAACTGGACTCACAGGAGAGGTTCAAATCATAGAAATTTAGAGTGTCAGTCCTCTTGTACTTAAGTCGGCATTGTGCCTTTTGTATTAAATTCGGGTGCAATTTCTGTGTTTCATCGTCAATAACAAGGTCCAAGGTATACAGTAGACCTGAAGTGAAGCCTCGGAGACTAAAACTGGACTCACTGGGGAAGTTCAAATTATAGAAAGTTAGAGTGTCAGTCCTCTTGTACTTAAGTAGGAATTGTGCCTTTTGAATTTAATTCCGATGCAATTTCTGCGCTCCATCTCTCAAAAAGAAGGTCTAAGGGATACAGTAAACCTGAAGTGAGGAATCGTAATCTAAAGCTGGACACACAGGAAGTGTTAAAATGATAGAAAGTTGGAGTGTCAGTCCTCTTGTACTTAACTCGGCATTGTGCCTTTTGATTATAATTCCGATGCAATTTCTGTGCTTCATCGTCAATAAGAAGGTCCAAGGTACACAGTAAACCTGAAGTGAACCATCGGAAACTAAAACTGGACTCACAGGAGGGGTTCAAATCATAGAACGTTAGAGTGTCAGTGATCGGCATTGTGCCTTTTGTATCAAAATCGGATGGAATTTCTGTGTTTCATCGTCATTAAGAAGGTCCAAGGTATACAGTAAACCTGAAGTGAAGCATCGGAACTAAAACTGGACTCACAGGAGGGGTTCAAATCATAGAAAGTAAGAGTGTCTGTCCACTTGTACTTAAGTCGGCATTGTGCCTTTTGTATAAAATTCGGATGCAATTTCTGTGTTTCATCGTCAATAAGATGGTCCAAGGGATACATTAAACCTGAAGTGAAGCATCGGAATCTAAAACTGGACTCACAGGAGAGGTTCAAATCATATAAAGTTAAAGTGTCAGTCCTCTTGTACTTAAGTCGGCATTGTGCCTTTTGATTTTAATTCCGATGCAATTTCTGCGCTCCATGGTAGAAAAGAAGGTCCAAGGGGTTCAATAAACCTGAAGTGAGGAATCGTGATCTAAAGCTGGACTCACAGGAAAGGTTAAAATGATAGAAAGTTGGAGTGTCAGTCCTCTTGTACTTAACTCGGCATTGTGCCTTTTGAATTTAATTCCGATGCAATTACTGTGCTTAATCGTCAATAAGAAGGACCAAGGTACACAGTAAACCTGAAGTGAAGCATCGGAATCTATAACTGGACTCACTGGTAAGGTTCAAATCATAGAATGTTAGAGTGTCAGTCCTCTTGTACTTATGTCGGCATTGTGCCTTCTGAATTTAATTCCGATGCAATTTCTGTGTTTCATCGTCAATACGAAGGTCCAAGGTATACAGTAAACCTGAAGTTAAGCATCGGAATCTAAAATTGAACTCACAGGAGAGGTTCAAATAATAGAAAATTAGAGTGTCAGTCCTCTTGTACTTAAGTCGGCTTTGTGCCTTTTGTATTAAATTTGGATACAATTTCTGTGTTTCATCGTCAATCAGAAGGTCCAAGGGATACTGTAAACCTGAAGTGAAGCATCGGATTCTAAAACTGGACTCGCAGGAGAGGTTCAAATCATAGAAAGTTAGAGTGTCTGCCCTCATGTACTTAAGTCGGCATTGTGCGTTTTGAATTTAATTCCGATGCAACTTCCGTCTTTCGTCGTCAATAAGCAGGTCCAAGGGGTACAGTAAACCTGAAGTGAGGAATCGTAATCTAAAGCTGGACTCACAGGGAAGGTTATAATGATAGAAAGTTGGAGTGTCAGTCCTCTTGTACTTAACTCGGCATTGTGCCTTTTGATTATAATTCCGATGCAATTTCTGTGCTTCATCGTCAATAAGAAGGTCCAAGGTACACAGTAAACCTGAAGTGAACCATCGGAAACTAAAACTGGACTCACAGGAGGGGTTCAAATCATAGAACGTTAGAGTGTCAGTGATCGGCATTGTGCCTTTTGTATCAAAATCGGATGGAATTTCTGTGTTTCATCGTCATTAAGAAGGTCCAAGGTATACAGTAAACCTGAAGTGAAGCATCGGAACTAAAACTGGACTCACAGGAGGGGTTCAAATCATAGAAAGTAAGAGTGTCTGTCCACTTGTACTTAAGTCGGCATTGTGCCTTTTGTATAAAATTCGGATGCAATTTCTGTGTTTCATCGTCAATAAGAAGGTCCAATGGATACAGCAAACCTGAAGTGAAGCATCGGAAACTAAAACTGGACTCACAGGAAGGCTTCAAATCATAGAAAGGTAGAGTGTCAGTCCTCTTGTACTTAAGTCGGCTTTGTGCCTTTTGTATTAAATTTGGATACAATTTCTGTGTTTCATCGTCAATCAGAAGGTCCAAGGGATACTGTAAACCTGAAGTGAAGCATCGGATTCTAAAACTGGACTCGCAGGAGAGGTTCCAATCATAGAAAGTGAGAGTGTCTGTCCTCTTGTAGTTAAGTCGGCATTGTGCATTTTGTATTAAATTCGGATGCAATTTCTGTGTTTCATCGTCAATAATACGGTCCAAGGGATACATTAAACCTGAAGTGAAGCATCGGAATCTAAAACTGGACTCACAGGAGAGGTTCAAATCATATAAAGTTAGAGTGTCAGTCCTCTTGTACTTAAGTCGGCATTGTGCCTTTTGAATTTAATTCCGATGCAATTTCTGCGTTCCATCGTCAAAAAGAAGGCCCAAGGGATACAGTAAACCTGAAGTGAGGAATCGAAATCTAAAACTGAACTCACAGGAGAGGGTAAAATCATAGAAAGTTAGAGTGTCAGTCCTCTTGTACTTAAGTCGGCATTGTGACTATTGTATTAAATTCGGATGCTATTTCTGTGTTTCATCATCAATAAGCAGGTCCAAGATATACAGTAATCCTGAAGTGAAGCATCCGAATCTAAAACTGGACTCACAGGAGAGGTTAAAATCATAGAAAGTTAGAGTGTCAGACCTCTTGCGCTTAAGTCGGCATTGTGATTTTTGTATTAAATTCGGATGCAATTTCTGTGTTTCATCGTCAATATGAAGGTCCAAGGGATACAGTCAACCTGAAGTGAAGCTTCGGAATCTAAAACTAAACTCACAGGAGGGGTTCAAATCATAGAAAGAAAGAGTGTCAGTCCTCTTGTACTGAAGTCGGCTTTGTGCCTTTTGTATTAAATTCGGATACAATTTCTGTGTTTCATCGTCAATAAGATGGTCCAAGGGATACTGCAAACCTGAAGTGAAGCATCGGATTCTAAAACTGGACTCGCAGGAATGGTTCAAATCATAGAAAGTTAGAGTGTCTGTCCTCTTGTACTTAAGTCGGAATTGTGCCTTTTGAATTTAATTCCGATGCAATTTCTGTGTTTCATCGTCAAAACGAAGGTCCAAGGTCTACAGTAAACCTGAAGTTAAGCATCGGAATCTAAAACTGGACTAACAGGAGAAATTCAAATGATAGAAAGTTAGAGTGTCATTCCTCTTGTATTTAAGTTGGCATTGTGACTTTTGTATCAAATTCGGATGCAATTTCTGTGTTTCATCGTCAATAAGAAAGTCCCAGGGATACAGTAAACCTGAAGTGAAGCATCGGAATCTAAAACTGGACTCAAAGGAGAGTTTCAAATCATAGAAAGTTAGAGTGTCAGTCCTCTAATACTTAAGTCGGCATTGTGCCTTTTGTATTACATTCGAATGGAATTTCTGTGTTTCATCGTCAATAAGAAGGTCCAAGGGATACAGTAAACCTGAAGTGAAGCATCGGAATCTATAACTGGACTCACAGGAGATGTTCAAACCATAGAAAGTTACAGTGTCAGTCCTCTTGTACTTAACTCGACACTGTGCCTTTTGTACTAAATTCGGATGCAATTTGTGTGCCATCGTCAATGACAAGGTCCAAGGGTTACATTAAACTTGAACTCACAGGAGAGGTTCAAATCGTAGAAAGTTAGAGTGTCAGTCCTCTTGTACCTAAGTCGGCATTGTGAATTTTGAATTTAGTTCCGATGCAATTTCTGCGTTTTATCTCAAATACGAAGGTCCAAGGTATACAGCAAACCTGAAGTTAAGCATCGGAATCTAAAACTGAACTAACAGGAGAGGTTAAAATCATAGGAAGTTAGAGTCTCAGTCCTCTTGTACTTAAGTCGGCATTGTGACTTTTGTATCAAATTCGGTTGCAGTTTCTGTGTTTCATCGTCAATAAGAAGGTGAAAGTGATACAGTTAACCTGAAGTGAAGCATCGGAATCTAAAACTGGACTCACAAGAGAGGTTCAAATTTTAGAAAGTGAGAGTGTCAGTTCTCTTGTACTTAAGTCGGCATTGTGCCTTTTGTATTAAATACGGATGCAATTTCTGTGTTTCATCGTCAATAAGAAGGTCCAAGGGTTACAGTAAACCTGAAGTGAAGAATCGGAATCTAAAACTGGACTCACAGGATAGGTTCAAATCATAGAAAGTTAGAGTGTCAGTCCTCTTGTACTTAAGTCGGCATTTTACCTTTTGAATTTAATTCCGATGCAAGTTCTGTGTTTCATCGTCAATACGACGGTCCAAGGTATACAGTAAACCTGAAGTTAAGCATCGGAATCTGAAACTGGACTCACAGCAGAGGTTCAAATCATAGAAAGTTAGAGTGTCATTCCTCTTGTATTTAAGTCGGCATTGTGACTTTTGTATCAAATTCGGTTGCAGTTTCTGTGTTTCATCGTCAATAAGAAGGTGAAAGTGATACAGTTAACCTGAAGTGAAGCATCGGAATCTAAAACTGGACTCACAGAAGAGGTTCAAATCATAGAATGTTGGAGTGTCAGTCCTCTTGTACTTAAGTAGGCATTGTGCCTTCTGAATTTAATTCCGATGCAATTTCTGCGTTTTATCGTCAATACGAAGGTCCAAGGTATACAGTAAACCTGAAGTTAAGCATCGGAATCTAAAACTGAACTCACAGGAGAGGTTCAAATCATAGATAGTTTGAGTGTCAGTCCTCTTGTACTTAAGTCAGCATTGTGACTTTTGTACTAAATTCGCATGCAATTTCTGTGTTTCATCGTCAATAAGAAGGTCCAAGGTATACAGTAAACCTGAAGTTAAGCATCGGAATCTAAAACTGGACTAACAGGAGAGGTTCAAATCTTAGAAAGTTAGAGTGTCATTCCTCTTGTATTTAAGTTGGCATTGTGTCTTTTGTATCAAATTCGGATGCAATTTCTGTGTTTCATCGTCAATAAGAAGGTCCCAGGGATACAGTAAACCCGAAGTGAAGCATCGGAGTCTAAAACTGGACTCACAGGTGATGTTCAAATCATAGAAAGTTAGAGTGTCAGTCCTCTTGTACTTAAGTAGGCATTGTGACTTTTGTATTAAATTCGGATGCAATTTCTGTGTTTCATCGTCAATAAAAAGGTCCAAGGGATACAGGAAACCTGAAGTGAAGCATCGGAATCTAAAATTGGACTCACAGGAGAGATTCAAATCATAGAAAGTTAGAGTGTCAGTCCTCTTGTACTCTAGTCGGCATTTTGCCTTTTGTATTAAATTCGGATGCAATTTCTGTGTTTCATAGTCAATAAGAAGGTCCAAGGGATACAGTAAACCTGAAGTGAACCATCGGAATCCATAACTGGACTCACAGGAGAAGTTCAAACCATAGAAAGTTAGAATGTCAGTCCTCTTGTACTTAACTCGGCATTGTGCCTTTTGTATTGAATTCGGATGCAATTTCTGTGTTTCATCGTCAATCAGAAAGTCCAAGGGATACATTAAACCTGAAGTGAAGCATCGGAATCTAAAACTGGACTCACAGGAGAGGTTCAAATCATAGAAAGTTAGAGTGTCAGTCCTCTTGTACTGAAGTCGGCATTAAGCCTTCTGAATTTAATTCCCATGCAATTTCTGCGTTTTATCGTCAATACGAAGGTCCAAGGTATACAGTAAATTTAAATTTAAGCATCGGAATCTAAAACTGAACTCACAGGAGAGGTTCAAATCATAGAAAGTTAGAGTGTCAGTCCTCTTGTACTTAAGTCGGCATTGTGACTTTTGTATTAAATTCGGATGCAATTTCTGTGTTTCATCGTCAATAAGAAGGTCCAAGGGATACAGTAAACCTGAAGTGAAGCTTCGGAATCTAAAACTGGACTCACAGGAGAGGTTCAAATCATACAAAGTTAGAGTGTCAGTCCTCTTGTACTTAAGTCGGCATTGTGACTTTTGTATTAAATTCGGATACAATTTCTGTGTTTCATCGTCAATAAGAAGGTCCAAGGGATACAGTAAACCTGATGTGAAGCATCGGAATCTAAAACTGGACTCACAGGAGAGGTTCAAATCATAGAAAGTTAGAGTGTCTGTCCTCTTGTACTTATGTCGGCATTGTGCCTTTTGAATTTAATTCCGATGCAATTTCTGTGTTTCATCGTCAATACGAAGGTCCAAGGTATACAGTAAACCTGAAGTTAAGCATCGGAATCTAAAACTGGACTAACAGGAGCGGTTCAAATCATAGAAATTTAGAGTGTCATTCCTCTTGTATTTAAGTTGGCATTGTGACTTTTGTATCAAATTCGGATGCAATTATTGTGTTTCATCGTCAATAAGAAGGTCCCAGGGATACAGTAATCCCGAAGTGAAGCATCGGAATCTAAAACTGGACTCACAGGAGAGGTTCAAATCATAGAAAGTTAGAGTGTCAGTCCTCTTGTACTTAAGTCGGCATTGTGACTTTTGTATTAAATTCGGATGCAATTTCTGTGTTTCATCGTCAATAACAGGGCCCAAGGGATACAGTAAACCTGAAGTGAAGCTTCGGAATCTAAATCTGGACTCACAGGAGAGGTTCAAATCATTGAAAGTTAGAGTGTCAGTCCTCTTGTACTTAAGTCGGCATTGTGCCTTTTGTATTAAATTCGGATACAATTTCTGTGTTTCATCGTCAATAAGAAGGTGCAAGGTATACAGTAAACCTGAAGTGAACCTTCGGAATCTAAAACTGGACTCACAGGAGTGGTTCAAATCATAGAAAGTGAGAGTGTCAGTCCTGTTGTACTTAAGTCGTCATTGTGCCTTTTGTATTAAATTCAGATGCAATTTCTGTGTTTCATCGTCAATAAGAAGGTCCAAGGGATACAGTAAACCTGAAGTGAAGCATCGGAATCTAAAACTGGACTCACAGGAGAGGTTCAAATCGTAGAAAGTTAGAGGGTCAGTCCTCTTGTACTGAAGTCGGCATTGTGCCTTTTGAAATTAATTCCGATGCAATTTCTGTGTTTCATCGTCAATACGGACGTCCAAGGTATACAGTAAACCTGAAGTTAAGCACCGGAAACTAAAACAGGACTCTCAGAAGAGGTTCAAATCATAGAAAGTTATAGTGTCATTCCTCTTGTATTTAAGTCGGCAATCTGACTTTTGTATTAAATTCGGATGCAATTTCTGTGTTTCATCGTCAATAAGAAGGTCCAAGGGATACAGGAAACCTGAAGTGAAGCATCGGAATCTAAAATTGGACTCACACGAGAGGTTCAAATCATAGAAAGTTAGAGTGTCAGTCCTCATGTACTTAAGTCGGCATTGTGCCTTTTGAATTGAATTCGGATGCAATTTCTGTGTTTCGTCGTCAATAAGAAGGTCAAAGGGATACAGTAAACCTGAAATGAATGATCGGAAACTATAACTCGACTCACAGGAGAAGTTCTAACCATAGAAAGTTAGAGTGTCAGTCCTCTTGTACTTAACTCGGCATTGTGCCTATGAATTTAATTCCGATGCAATTTCTGTGTTTCATCGCCAATACGAAGGTCCAAGCAATACAGTAAACCTGAAGTTAAGCATCGGAATCTAAAACTGGACTCACAGGAGAGGTTCAAATCATAGAAAGTTAGAGTGCCATTCCTCTTGTATTTAAGTTATCATTGTGACTTTTGTATCAAATTTGGATGCAATTTCTGTGTTTCATCGTCAATGAGAAGGTCCCAGGGATACATTAAACCTGAAGTGAAGCATCGGAATCTAAAACTGGACTCACAGGAGAGATCCAAATCATAGAAAGTTGGAGTGTCAGTCCTCTTGTACATAACTCGGCATTGTGCCTTTTGAATTTAATTCCGATGCAATTTCTGTGCTTCATCGTCAATAAGAAGGTCAAAGGTACACAGTAAACCTGAAGTGAAGCATCGGAATCTATAACTGGACTCACTGGTGAGGTTCAAATCATAGAATGTTAGTGTGTCAGTCCTCTTGTACTTAAGTCGGCATTGTGCCTTCTGAATTTAATTCCGATGCAATTTCTGTGTTTCATCGTCTATACGAAGGTCCAAGGTATACAGTAAACCTGAAGTTAAGCATCGGAATCTAAAACTGAACTCACAGGGGAGGTTCAAATCATAGAAAGTTAGAGTGTCAGTCCTCTTGTACTTAAGTCGGCATTGTGACTTTTGTATTAAATTCGGATGCAATTTCTGTGTTTCATCATCAATAAGAAGGTCCAAGGGATACAGTAATTCTGAAGTGAAGCATCCGAATCTAAAACTGGACTCACAGGAGAGGTTCAAATCATAGAAATTTAGAGTGTCAGTCCTCTTGTACTTAAGTCGGCAATGTGACTTTTGAGTTAAATTCGGATGCAATTTCTGTGTTTCATCGTCAATATGAAGGTCCAAGGGATCCAGTAAACCTGAAGTGAAGCTTCGGAATCTAAAACTAAAATCACAGGAGAGGTTCAAATCATAGAAAGTTAGAGTGTCAGTCCTCTTGTACTTAAGTCGGCTTTGTGCCTTTTGTATTAAATTCGGATACAATTTCTGTGTTTCATCGTCAATAAGAAGGTCCAAGGGATACTGTAAACCTGAAGTGAAGCATCGGATTCTAAATCTGGACTCGCAGGAGAGGTTCAAATCATAGAAAGTTAGAGTGTCTGTCCTCGTGTACTTAAGTCGGCATTGTGCGTTTTGAATTTAATTCCGTTGCAACTACTGTCTTTCATCGTCAATAAGAAGGTCTAAGGTATATAGTAAACCTGAAGTGAACCATCGGAATCTAAAACTGGACTCACAGGAGAGGTTCAAATCATAGAAAGTTAGAGTGTCAGTCCTCTTGTACTAAAGTCGGCATTGTGCCTTTTGAATTTAATTCCGATGCAATTTCTGTGTTTCATCGTCAATACGACGGTCCAAGGTATACAGTAAACCTGAAGTGAAGTTTCGGAATCTAAAACTGGACTCACAGGAGAGGTTCAAATCATACAAAGTTGGAGTGTCAGTCCTCTTGTACTTAAGTCGGCATTGTGCCTTATGTATTAAATTCGGATACAATTTCTGTGTTTCATCGTCAATAAGGATGTCCAAGGGATACAGTAAACCTGAAGTGAAGCATCGGAATCTAAAACTGGACTAACAGGAGAGGTTCAAATCATACAAAGTTAGAGTGTCATTCCTCTTGTATTTAAGTTGGCATTGTGACTTTTGTATCAAATTCGGATGCAATGTCTGTGTTTCATCGTCAATAAGAAGGTCCCAGGGATACAGTAAACCTGAAGTGAAGCATCGGAATCTAAAACTGGACTCACAGGAGAGGTTCAAATCATAGAAAGTTAGAGTGTCAGTCCTCTTGTACTTAAGTCGGCATTGTGCCTTTTGTATTAAATTCGGATGCAATTTCTTTGTTTCATCGTCAATAAGAAGGTCCAAGGGATACAGTACACCTGAAGTGAAGCATCGGAATCTATAACTGGACTCACAGGAGAAGTTCAAACCATAGAAAGTTACAGTGTCAGTCCTCTTGTACTTAACTCGGCACTGTGCCTTTTGTACTAAATTCGGATGCAATATGAGTTCCATCGTCAATAACAAGGTCCAAGGGATACATTAAACTTGAAGTGAAGCATCGAAGTCTAAAACTGGACTCACAGGAGAGGTTCAAATCATAGAAAGTTAGAGTGTCAGTCCTCTTGTACTTAAGTCGGCATTGTGCCTTTTGAATTTAATTCCGATGCAATTTCTGCGTTTTATCGTCAATACGAAGGTCCAAGGTATACAGCAAACCTCAAGTTAAGCATCGAAATGTAATACTGAACTCACAGGAGAGGTTCAAATCATAGAAAGTTAGAGTGTCAGTCCTCTTGTACGTAAGTCGGCATTGTGACTTTTGTATTAAGTTCGGATGCAAATTGTGTGTTTCATCGTCAATAAGAAAGCCGAAGGGATACAGTAAACCTGAAGTGAAGCTTCGGAATCTAAAACTGGACTCACAGGAGAGGTTCAAATCATAGAAAGTTGGAGTGTCAGTCCTCTTGTACTTGAGCCGGCATTGTGCCTTTTGTATTAAATTCGGATATAATTACTGTGTTTCATCGTCAATAAGAAGGTCCAAGGGATACAGTAAACCTGAAGTGTAGCATCGGAATCTAAAACTGGACTCACAGGAGAGGTTCAAATCATAGAAAGTTAGAGTGTCTGTCCTCTTGTACTTAATTCTTCATTGTGAGTTTTGAGTTTAATTCCGATGCACTTTCTGTGTTTCATCGTAAATAAGAATGTGCAAGGGATACAGTAAACCTGAAGTGAATCTTCGGAATCCAAAACTGGACTCACAGGAGAGGTTCAAATCATAGAAAGTGAGAGTGTCAGTCCTCTTGTACTTAAGTCGGCATTGTGCCTTTTGTATTAAATTCGGATGCAATTTCTGTGTTTCATCGTCAATAAGAAGGTCCAAGGGATGCAGTAAACCTGAAGTGAAGCATCGGAATCTTTAACTGGACTCACAGGTGAAGTTCAAACCATAGAAAGTTAGAGTGTCATACCTCTTGTATTTAAGTCGGCATTGTGACTTTTGTATTAAATTCGGATGCAATTTCTGTGTTTCATCTTCAATAAGAAGGTCCAAGGGATACAGGAAACCTGAAGTGAAGCATCGGAATCTAAAACTGGACTCACAGGAGAGGTTCAAATCATAGAAAGTTAGAGTGTCTGTCCTCTTGTACTTAATTCTTCATTGTGAGTTTTGAATTTAATTCCGATGCACTTTCTGTGTTTCATCGTAAATAAGAAGGTGCAAGGGATACAGTAAACCTGAAGTGAACCTTCGGAATCCAAAACTGGACTCACAGGAGAGGTTCAAATCATAGAAAGTGAAATTGTCAGTCCTCTTATACTTAAGTCGGCATTGTGTCTTTTGTATTAAATTCGGATTCAATTTCTGTGTTTCATCGTCAATGAGAAGGTCCAAGGGATACAGTAAACCTGAAGTGAAGCATCAGAATCTAAAACTGGACTTACAGGAGAAGTTCAAATCATAGAAAGTTAGAGGGTCAGTCCTCTTGTACTTAAGTCGGCATTGTGCCTTTTGAAATTAATTCCGATGCAATTTCTGTGTTTCATCATCAATACGAAGGTCCAAGGTATACAGTAAACCTAAAGTTAAGCACCGGAATCTAAAACTGGACTCACAGGAGAGGTTCAAATCATAGAAAGTTAGAGTGTCATACCTCTTGTATTTAAGTCGGCATTGTGACTTTTGTATTAAATTCGGATGCAATTTCTGTGTTTCATCTTCAATAAGAAGGTCCAAGGGATACAGGAAACGTGAAGTGAAGCATCGGAATCTGAAATTGGACTCACAGGAGAGGTTCAAATCATAGAAAGTTAGAGTGTCAGACCTCTTGTACTTCAGTCGGCATTGTGCCTTTTGTATTAAATTCGGATGCAATTTCTGTGTTACATCGTCAATAAGAAGGTCCAAGGGATACAGTAAACCTGAAGTGAATCATCGGAATCTATAACTGGACTCACAGGAGAAGTTCAAACCATAGAAAGTTAGAATGTCAGTCCTCTTGTACATAACTCGGCATTGTGCCTTTTGTATTAAATTCGGATGCAATTTCTGTGTTTCATCGTCAATAAGAAGGTCCAAGGGATACATTAAACCTGAAGTGAAGCATCGGAATCTAAAACTAGACTCACAGGAGAGGTTCAAATCATGGAAAGTTAGAGTGTCAGTCCTCTTGTACTTAAGTCGGCATTGTGCCTTCTGAATTTATTTCCGATGCAATTTCTGCGTTTTATCGTCAATACGAAGGTCCAAGGAATACAGTAAACCTGAAGTTAAGCATCGGAATCTAAAACTGAGATCACAGGAGAGGTTCAAATCATAGAAAGTTAGAGTGTCAGTCCTCTTGTACTTAAGTCGGCATTGTGACTTTTGTATTAAATTCGGAAGCAATTTCTGTGTTTCATCGTCAATAAGAAGGTCCAAGAGATACAGTAAACCTGAAGTGAAGCTTCGGAATCTAAAACTGGACTCACAGGAGAGGTTGAAATCATACAAAGTTAGAGTGTCAGTCCTCTTGTACTTAAGTCGGTATTGTGACTTTTGTATTAAATTCGGATACAATTTCTGTGTTTCATCGTCAATAAGAAGGTCCAAGGGATACAGTAAACCTGAAGTGAAGCATTGGAATCTAAAACTGGACTCACAGGAGAGGTTCAAATCATAGAAAGTTAGAGTGTCTGTCCTCTTGTACTTAATTCTTCATTGTGCGTTTTGAATTTAATTCCGATGCAATTTCTGTGTTTCATCGTCAATACGAAGGTCCAAGGTATACAGTAAACCTGAAGTGAAGCATCGGAATCTAAAACTGGACTCACAGGAGAGGTTCAAATCATAGAAATTTAGAGTGTCATTCCTCTTGTATTTAAGTTGGCATTGTGACTTTTGTATCAAATTCGGATGCAATTTCTGTGTTTCATCGTCAATAAGAAGGTCCCAGGGATACAGTAAACCTGAAGTGAAGCATCGGAATCTAAAACTGGACTCACAGGAGAGGTTCAAATCATAGAAAGTTAGAGTGTCTGTCCTCTGGTACTTAATTCTTCATTGTGCGTTTTGAATTTAATTCCGATGCAATTTCTGTGTTTCATCGTCAATAAGAAGGTGCAAGGTATACAGTAAACCTGAAGTGAACCTTCGGAATCTAAAACTGGACTCACAGGAGAGGTTCAAATCATAGAAGGTGAGAGTGTCAGTCCTCTTGTACTTAAGTGGGCATTGTGCCTTTTGTATTAAATTCGGATGCAGTTTCTGTGTTTCATCGTCAATAAGAAGGTCCAAGGGATACAGTAAACCTGAAGTGAAGCATCGGAATCTATAACTGGACTCACAGGAGAAGTTCAAGTCATAGAAAGTTAGAGTGTCAGTCCTCTTGTACTTAACTCAGCATTGTGCCTTTTGTATTAAATTCGGATGCAATTTCTGTGTTTCATCGTCAATAACATGGTCCAAGGGACACATTAAACCTGAAGTGAAGCATCGGAATCTACAACAGGACTCACAGGAGAGGTCCAAATCGTAGGAAGTTAGAGTGTCTGTCCTCTTGTACTTAAGTCGGCATTGTGCCTTTTGTATTAATTTCGGATGCAATTTCTGTGTTTCATCGTCAATACGAAGGCCCAAGGGATACAGTTAACCTGAAGTGAAGCATCGGAATCTAAAACTGGACTCACAGGAGGGGTTTGAATCATAGAAAGTTACAGTGTGAGTCCTCTTGCACTTCAGTCGGCATTGTGCCTTTTGTATTAAATTCGGATGCAATATCTGTGTTTCATCATCAATAAGAAGGTTCAAGGTATACAGTAAACGTGAAGTGAAGCATCGGAATCTAAAACTGGACTCTCATGGGAGGTTGATATCGTGGAAAGTTAGAGTGTCAGTCCTCTTGTACTTAAGTCGGCATTGTGCCTTTTGTATTAAATTCGGATGCAATATGTGTTCCATCGTCAATAACAAGGTCCAAGGGATACATTAAACTTGAAGTGAAGCATCGAAATCTAAAACTGGACTCACAGGAGGGGTTCAAATCATAGAAAGTTAAAGTGTCAGTCCTCTTGTACTTATGTCGGCATTGTGCCTTTTGAATTTAATTCCGATGCAATTTCTGCGTTTTATCGTCAATACGAAGGTCCAAGGTATACAGCAAACCTGAAGTCAAGCATCGAAATCTAATACTGAACTCACAGGAGAGGTTCAAATCATAGAATGTTAGAGTGTCAGTCCTCTTGTACGTAAGTCGGCATTGTGACTTTTGTATTACATTCGGATGCAATTTCTGTGTTTCATCGTCAATAAGAAGGCCGAAGGGATACAGTAAACCTGAAGTGAAGCTTCGGAATCTAAAACTGGACTCACAGGAGAGGTTGAAATCATACAAAGTTAGAGTGTCAGTCCTCTTGTACTTAAGTCGGCATTGTGACTTTTGTATTAAATTCGGATACAATTTCTGTGTTTCATCGTCAATAAGAAGGTCCAAGGGATACAATAAACCTGAAGTGAAGCATTGGAATCTAAAACTGGACTCACTGGAGAGGTTCAAAACATAGAAAGTTAGAGTGTCTGTCCTCTTTTACTTAATTCTTCATTGTGCGTTTTGAATTTAATTCCGATGCAATTTCTGTGTTTCATCGTCAATACGAAGGTCCAAGGTATACAGTAAACCTGAAGTGAAGCATCGGAATCTAAAACTGGACTCACAGGAGAGGTTCATATCATAAAAATTTAGAGTGTCATTCCTCTTGTATTTAAGTTGGCATTGTGACTTTTGTATCAAATTCGGATGCAATTTCTGTGTTTCATCGTCAATAAGAAGGTCCCAGGGTACAGTAAACCTGAAGTGAAGCATCGGAATCTAAAACTGGACTCACAGGAGAGGTTCAAATCATAGAAAGTTAGAGTGTCTGTCCTCTGGTACTTAATTCTTCATTGTGCGTTTTGAATTTAATTCCGATGCAATTTCAGTGTTTCATCGTCAATAAGAAGGTGCAAGGTATACAGTAAACCTGAAGTGAACCTTCGGAATCTAAAACTGGACTCACAGGAGAGGTTCAAATCATAGAAGGTGAGAGTGTCAGTCCTCTTGTACTTAAGTTTGCATTGTGCCATTTGTATTAAATTCGGATGCAGTTTCTGTGTTTCATCGTCAATAAGAAGGTCCAAGGGATACAGTAAACCTGAAGTGAAGCATCGGAATCTAAAACAGGACTCACAGGAGAGGTCTAAATCGTAGAAAGTTAGAGTGTCTGTCCTCTTGTACTTAAGTCGGCATTGTGCCTTTTGTATTAATTTCGGATGCAATTTCTGTGTTTCATCGTCAATACGAAGGTCCAAGGGGTACAGTTAACCTGAAGTGAAGCATCGGAATCTAAAACTGGACTCACAGGAGGGGTTTGAATCATAGAAAGTTACAGTGTGAGTCCTCTTGTACTTCAGTCGGCATTGTGCCTTTTGTAATAAATTCGGATGCAATAACTGTGTTTCATCGCCAATAAGAAGGTTCAAGGTATACAGTAAACGTGAAGTGAAGCATCGGAATCTAAAACTGGACTCTCATGGGAGGTTGATATCGTGGAAAGTTAGAGTGTCAGTCCTCTTGTACTTAAGTCTGCATTGTGCCTTTTGTATTAAATTCGGATGCAATATGTGTTTCATCGTAAATAACAAGGTCCAAGGGATACATTAAACTTGAAGTGAAGCATCGAAATCTAAAACTGGACTCACAGGAGGGGTTCAAATCATAGAAAGTTAAAGTGTCAGTCCTCTTGTACTTAAGTCGGCATTGTGCCTTTTGAATTTAATTCCGATGCAATTTCTGCGTTTTATCGTCAATACGAAGGTCCAAGGTATACAGCAAACCTGATGTCAAGCATCGAAATCTAATACTGAACTCACAGGAGAGGTTCAAATCATAGAATGTTAGAGTGTCAGTCCTCTTGTACGTAAGTCGGCATTGTGACTTTTGTATTAAATTCGGATGCAATTTCTGTGTTTCATCGTCAATAAGAAGGCCGAAGGGATACAGTAAACCTGAAGTGAAGCTTCGGAATCTAAAACTGGACTCACAGGAGAGGTTCAAATCATAGAAAGTTAGAGTGTCAGTCCTCTTGTACTTGAGTCGGCATTGTGCGTTTTGTATTAAATTCGGATACAATTTCCGTGTTTCATCGTCAATAAGAAGGTCCAAGGGATACAGTAAACCTGAAGTGAAGCATCGGAATCTAAAACTGGACTCACAGGAGAGGTTCAAATCATAGAAAGTTAGAGTGTCTGTCCTCTTGTACTTAAGTCGGCATTGTGACTTTTGTATTAAATTCGGAAGCAATTTCTGTGTTTCATCGTCAATAAGAAGGTCCAAGAGACACAGTAAACCTGAAGTGAAGCTTCGGAATCTAAAACTGGACTCACAGGAGAGGTTGAAATCATACAAAGTTAGAGTGTCAGTCCTCTTGTACTTAAGTCGGCATTGTGACTTTTGTATTAAATTCGGATACAATTTCTGTGTTTCATCGTCAATAAGAAGGTCCAAGGGATACAATAAACCTGAAGTGAAGCATTGGAATCTAAAACTGGACTCACTGGAGAGGTTCAAAACATAGAAAGTTAGAGTGTCTGTCCTCTTTTACTTAATTCTTCATTGTGCGTTTTGAATTCAATTCCGATGCAATTTCTGTGTTTCATCGTTAATACGAAGGTCCAAGGTATACAGTAAACCTGAAGTGAAGCATCGGAATCTAAAACTGGACTCACAGGAGAGGTTCAAATCATAAAAATTTAGAGTGTCATTCCTCTTGTATTTAAGTTGGCATTGTGACTTTTGTATCAAATTCGGATGCAATTTCTGTGTTTCATCGTCAATAAGAAGGTCCCAGGGATACAGTAAACCTGAAGTGAAGCATCGGAATCTAAAACTGGACTCACAGGAGAGGTTCAAATCATAGAAAGTTAGAGTGTCTGTCCTCTGGTACTTAATTCTTCATTGTGCGTTTTGAATTTAATTCCGATGCAATTTCTGTGTTTCATCGTCAATAAGAAGGTGCAAGGTATACAGTAAACCTGAAGTGAACCTTCGGAATCTAAAACTGGACTCACAGGAGAGGTTCAAATCATAGAAGGTGAGAGTGTCAGTCCTCTTGTACTTAAGTTTGCATTGTGCCATTTGTATTAAATTCGGATGCAGTTTCTGTGTTTCATCGTCAATAAGAAGGTCCAAGGGATACAGTAAACCTGAAGTGAAGCATCGGAATCTAAAACAGGACTCACAGGAGAGGTCCAAATCGTAGAAAATTAGAGTGTCTGTCCTCTTGTACTTAAGTCGGCATTGTGCCTTTTGTATTAATTTCGGATGCAATTTCTGTGTTTCATCGTCAATACGAAGGTCCAAGGGAAACAGTTAACCTGAAGTGAAGCATCGGAATCTAAAACTGGACTCACAGGAGGGGTTTGAATCATAGAAAGTTACAGTGTGAGTCCTCTTGTACTTCAGTCGGCATTGTGCCTTTTGTAATAAATTCGGATGCTATAACTGTGTTTCATCGCCAATAAGAAGGTTCAAGGTATACAGTAAACGTGAAGTGAAGCATCGGAATCTAAAACTGGACTCTCATGGGAGGTTGATATCGTGGAAAGTTAGAGTGTCAGTCCTCTTGTGCTTAAGTCGGCATTGTGCCTATTGTATTAAATTCGGATGCAATATGTGTTCCATCGTCAATAACTGGGTCCAAGGGATACATTAAACTTGAAGTGAAGCAATGAAATCTAAAACTGGACTCACAGGAGAGGTTCAAATCATAGAAAGTTAGAGTGTCAGTCCTCTTGTACTTAAGTCGGCATTGTGCCTTTTGAATTTAATTCCGATGCAATTTCTGTGTTTCATCGTCAATAAGAAGGCCGAAGGGATACAGTAAACCCGAAGTGAAGCTTCGGAATCTAAAACTGGACTCACAGGAGAGGTTCAAATCATAGAAAGTTAGAGTGTCAGTCCTCTTGTACTTGAGTCGGCATTGTGCCTTTTGTATTAAATTCGGATACAATTTCTGTGTTTCATCGTCAATAAGAAGATGCAAGGGATACAGTAAACCTGAAGTGAAGCATCGGAATCTAAAACTGGACTCACAGGAGAGGTTCAAATCATAGAAAGTTAGAGTGTCTGTCCTCTTGTACTTAATTCTTCATTGTGAGTTTTGAATTTAATTCCGATGCACTTTCTGTGTTTCATCGTCAATAAGAAGGTGCAAGGGATACAGTAAACCTGAAGTGAACCTTCGGAATCCAAAACTGGACTCACAGGAGAGGTTCAAATCATAGAAAGTGAGAATGTCAGTCCTCTTGTACTTAAGTCTGCATTGTTCCTTTTGTATTAAATTCGGATGCAATTTCAGTGTTTCATCGTCAATAAGAAGGTCCTAGGGATACAGTAAACCTGAAGTGAAGCATCGGAATCTATAACTGGACTCACAGATGAAGTTCAAACCGTAGAAAATTAGAGTGTCAGTCCTCTTGTACTTAACTCAGCATTGTGCCTTTTGTATTAAATTCGGATGCAATTTCTGTGCTTCATCGTCAATAACAAGGTCCAAGGGATACATTAAACCTGAAGTGAAGCATCGGAATCTAAAACTGGCCTCACAGGAGAGGTTCAAATCATAGAAAGTGAAATTGTCAGTCCTCTTGTACTTAAGTCGGCATTGTGCTATTTGTATTAAATTCGGATGCAATTTCTGTGTTTCATCGTCAATAACATGGTCCCAGGGACACATTAAACCTGAAGTGAGGCATCGGAATCTAAAACAGGACTCACAGGAGAGGTCCAAATCGTAGAAAGTTAGTGTGTCTGTCCTCATGTACTTAAGTCGGCATTGTGCCTTTTGTATTAATTTCGGATGCAATTTCTGTGTTTCATCGTCAATACGAAGGTCCAAGGGATATAGTTAACCTGAAGTGAAGCATCGGAATCTAAAACTGGACTCACAGGAGGGGTTTGAATCATAGAAAGTTACAGTGTGAGTCCTCTTGTACTTCAGTCGGCATTGTGCCTTTTGTATTAAATTCGGATGCAATATCTGTGTTTCATTGTCAATAAGATGGTTCAAGGTATACAGTAAACGTGAAGTGAAGCATCGGAATCTAAAACTGGACTCACATGGGAGGTTGATATCGTGGAAAGTTAGAGTGTCAGTCCTCTTGTACTTAAGTCGGCATTGTGCCTTTTGTATTAAATTCGGATGCAATATGTGTTCCATCGTCAATAACAAGGTCCAAGGGATACATTAAACTTGAAGTGAAGCATCGAAATCTAAAACTGGACTCACAGGAGAGGTTCATATCATAGAAAGTTAGAGTGTCAGTCCTCTTGTACTTAAGTCGGCATTGTGCCTTTTGAATTTAATTCCGATGCAATTTCTGCGTTTTATCGTCAATACGAAGGTCCAAGGTATACAGCAAACCTGAAGTTAAGCATCGAAATCTAATACTGAACTCACAGGAGAGGTTCAAATCATAGAAAGGTAGAGTGTCAGTCCTCTTGTACTTGAGTCGGCATTGTGCCTTTTGTATTAAATTCGGATAGAATTTCTGTGTTTCATCGTCAATAAGAAGGGCCAAGGGATACAGTAAACCTGAAGTGAAGCATCGGAATCTATAACTGGACTCACAGGTGAAGTTCAAACCGTAGAAAATTAGAGTGTCAGTCCTCTTGTACTTAACTCAGCATTGTGCCTTTTGTATTAAATTCGGATGCAATTTCTGTGTTTCATCGTCAATACGAAGGTCCAAGGTATACAGTAAACCTAAAGTTAAGCACCGGAATCTAAAACTGGACTCACAGGAGAGGTTCAAATCATAGAAAGTTAGAGTGTCATACTTCTTGTATTTAAGTCGGCATTGTGTCTTATGTATTAAATTCGGATGCAATTTCTGTGTTTCATCGTCAATAAGAAGGTCCAAGTAATACAGTAAACCTGAAGTGAATCATCGGAATCTATAACTGGACTCACAGGAGAAGTTCAAACCATAGAAAGTTAGAATGTCAGTCCTCTTGTACTTAACTCGGCATTGTGCCTTTTGTATTAAATTCGGATGCAATTTCTGTGTTTCATCGTCAATAAGAAGGTCCAAGGGATACATTAAACCTGAAGTGAAGCATCGGAATCTAAAACTAGACTCACAGGAGAGGTTCAAATCATGGAAAGTTAGAGTGTCAGTCCTCTTGTACTTAAGTCGGCATTGTGCCTTCTGAATTTAATTCCGATGCAATTTCTGCGTTTTATCGTCAATACGAAGGTCCAAGGAATACAGTAAACCTGAAGTTAAGCATCGGAATCTAAAACTGAACTCACAGGAGAGGTTCAAATCATAGAAAGTTAGAGTGTCAGTCCTCTTGTACTTAAGTCGGCATTGTGACTTTTGTATTCTATTCGGATGCAATTTCTGTGTTTCATCGTCAATAAGAAGGTCCAAGGGATACAGTAAACCTGAAGTGAAGCTTCGGAATCTAAAACTGGACTCACAGGAGAGGTTCAAATCATACAAAGTTAGAGAGTCGGTCCTCTTGTACTTAAGTCGGCATTGTGACTTTTGTATTAAATTCGGATAGAATTTCTATGTTTCATCGTCAATAAGAAGGTCCAAGGGATACAGTAAACCTGAAGAGAAGCATTGGAATCTAAAACTGGACTCACAGGAGAGGTTCAAATCATAGAAAGTTAGAGTGTCTGTCCTCTTGTACTTAATTCTTCATTGTGCGTTTTGAATTTAATTCCGCTGCAATTTCTGCGTTTTATCGTCAATACGAAGGTCCAAGGAATACAGTAAACCTGAAGTTAAGCATCGGAATCTAAAACTGAACTCACAGGAGAGGTTCAAATCGTAGAAAGTTAGAGTGTCTGTCCTCTGGTACTTAATTCTTCATTGTGCGTTTTGAATTTAATTCCGATGCAATTTCTGTGTTTCATCGTCAATAAGAAGGTGCAAGGTATACAGTAAACCTGAAGTGAACCTTCGGAATCTAAAACTGGACTCACAGGAGAGGTTCAAATCATAGAAGGTGAGAGTGTCAGTCCACTTGTACTTAAGTGGGCATTGTGCCTTTTGTATTAAATTCGGATGCAGTTTCTGTGTTTCATCGTCAATAAGTAGGTCCAAGGCATACAGTAAACCCGAAGTGAAGCATCGGAATCTATAACTGGACTCACAGGAGAAGTTCAAACCGTAGAAAATTAGAGTGTCAGTCCTCTTGTACTTAACTCAGCATTGTGCGTTTTGAATTTAATTCCGATGCAATTTCTGTGTTTCATCGTCAATAAGAAGGTGCAAGGTATACAGGAAACCTGAAGTGAAACTTCGGAATCTAAAACTGGACTCACAGGAGAGGTTCAAATCATAGAGGGTGAGAGTGTCAGTCCTCTTGTACTTAAGTGGGCATTGTGCATTTTGTATTAAATTCGGATGCAGTTTCTGTGTTTCATCGTCAATAAGAAGGTCGAAGGGATACAGTAAACCTGAAGTGAAGCATCGGAATCTATAACTGGACTCACAAGAGAAGTTCAAACCATAGAAAGTTAGAGTGCCAGTCCTCTTGTACTTAACTCAGCATTGTGCCTTTTGTATTAAATTCGGATGCAATTTCTGTGTTTCATCGTCAATAACAAGGTCCCAGGGACACATTAAACCTGAAGTGAAGCATCGGAATCTAAAACTGGACTCACAGGAGAGGTTCAAATCATGGAAAGTTAGAGTGTCAGTATTCTTGTACTTAAGTCGGCATTGTGCCTTTTGAATTTAATTCCGATGCAATTTCTGTGTTTCATCGTCAATAAGAAGGTCAAAGGGATACAGTAAACCTGAAGTGAAGCATCGGATTCTATAACTGGACTCACAGGAGAAGTTCAAACCATAGAAAGTTAGAGTGTCAGTCCTCTTTTACTCAACTCGGCATTGTGTCTTTTGTATTAAATTTGGATGCAATTTCAGTGTTTCATCGATAATAAGTAGGTCCATGGGATACAGTAAACCTGAAGTGAAGCATCGGAATCTAAAACTGGACTCACAGGAGAGGTCCAAATCGTAGAAAGTTAGAGTGTCAGTCCTCTTGTACTTAAGTCGGCATTGTGCCTTTTGTATTAATTTCGGATGTAATTTCTGTGTTTCATCGTCAATACGTAGGTCCAAGGGATACAGTTAACCTGAAGTGATGCATCGGAATCTAAAACTGTACTCACAGGAGAGGTTTAAATCACAGAAAGTTGCGGTGTGAGTCCTCTTGTACTTAAGTCGGCATTGTGCCTTTTGTATTAAGTTCGGATGCAATTTCTGTGTTTCATCGTCAATACGAAGGTCCAAGGTGTACAGTAAACCTGAAGTGAAGCATCGGAATCTATAACTGGACTCACAGGATAGGTTCAAACCATAGAAAGTTAGAGTGCCAGCCCCCTTGTACTTAAGTCGGCATTTTGCCTTTTGTATTAAATTCGTATGCAATTTCTGTGTTTCATCGTCAATAAGATGTCCCAAGGTATACAGTAAACCTGAAGTGAAACATCGGAATCTAAAACTGGACTCACAGGAGGGGTTTGAATCATAGAAAGTTACAGTGTGAGTCCTCTTGTACTTCAGTCGGCATTGTGCCTTTTGTATTAAATTCGGATGCAATTTCTGTGTTTCATCGTCAATAAGAAGGTTCAAGGTATACAGTAAACGTGAAGTGAAGCATCGGAATCTAAAACTGGACTCACATGGGAGGTTGAAATCGTGGAAAGTTAGAGTGTCAGTCCTCTTGTACTTAAGTCGGCATTGTGCCTTTTGTATTAAATTCGGATGCAATTTCTGTGTTTCATCGTCAATAAGAATGTCCGAGGTATACAGTAAACCTGAAGTGAAGCATCTGAATCTAAAACTGGACTCACAGGAGAGGTTCAAATCATAGAAAGTTAGAGAGTCAGTCCTCTTGTACTTCAGTCGGCATTGTGACTTTTGTATTAAATTCGAAACCAATTTCTGTGTTTCATCGTCAATACGAAGGTCCAAGGGATACAGTTAACCTGAAGAGAAGCATCGGAATCTAAAACTGGACTTACAGGAGCGGCTCAAATCATTGAAAGTGAGAATGTCAGTCCTCTTGTGCTTAAGTCGGCTATGTGCCCTTTGCATTAAATTCAGATGCAATTTCTGTGTGTCATCGTCAATACGAAGGTCCAAAGGATACAGTAAACCTGAAGTGAAGCATCGGAACCTAAAAGTGGACGCACAGGAGAGGTTCAAGTCATAGAAAGTGAGAGTGTCAGTCCTCTTTTACTTAAGTTGGCATTGTGTCTTTGCATTAAATTCGGATGCAATTTCTGTGTTTCATCGTCAATAAGAAGGTCCGAGATGTACAGTAAACCTGAAGTGAAGCATCGGAATCTAAAACTGGACTCACAGGGGAGGTTTAAATCATAGAAAGTTACAGTGTGTGTCCTCTTGTAGTTAAGTCGGCATTGTGCCTTTTGTATTATAATCGGAAGCAATATCTGTATTTCATCGTCAATAAGGAGGTTCAAGGTATACAGTAAACCTGAAGTGAAGCATCGGAATCTAAAACTGGACTCAGAGCAGAGGCTCAAAACATAGAAAGTGAGAGCGTCAGTCCTCTTGTACTTAAGTCGGCATTGTGGATTTTGTATTAAATTCGGTTGCAATTTCTGTGTTTCATCGTCAATAAGAAGGTCCAAGGGATACAGTGAACCTGAAGTGAAGCATCGGAATCTAATACTGGACTCACGGGAGAGGTCCAAATCATAGAAAGTGAGAGTGTCAGTCCTCTTTTACTTAAATCGGCATAGTGCCTTTTGTATTAAATTCGGATGCAATTTCTGTGTTTCATCGTCAATAAGAAGGTCCAAAAGATACAGTAAATTTGAAGTGAAGCATCGGAATCTAAAACTGGACTCACAGGAGAGGTTCAAATCATAGAAAGTGAGAGTGTCAGTCCTCTTGTACTTAAGTCGGCATTGTGCCTTTGGTATTAAATTCGGATGCAATTTCTGTGTTTCATCGTCAATAAGAAGGTCCAAGGGATGCAGTAAACCTGAAGTGAAGCATCGGAATCTATAACTGGACTCACAGGTGAAGTTCAAACCATAGAAAATTAGAGTGTCAGTCCTCTTGTACTTAACTCAGCATTGTGCCTTTTGTATTAAATTCGGATGCAATTTCTGTGTTTCATCGTCAATAACAAGGTCCAAGGGATACATTAAACCTGAAGTGAAGCATCGGAATCTAAAACTGGACTCACAGGAGAGGTTCAAATCATAGAAAGTGAATCTGTCAGTCCTCTTGTACTTAAGTCGGCATTGTGCCATTTGTATTAAATTCGGATGCAATTTCTTTGTTTCATCGTCGATAAGAAGGTCCAAGGGATACAGTAAACCTGAAGTGAAGCATCGGAATCTAAAACTGGACTTACAGGAGAGGTTCAAATCATAGAAAGTTAGAGGGTCAGTCCTCTTGTACTTATGTCGGCATTGTGCCTTTTGAAATTAATTCCGATGCAATTTCTGTGTTTCATCGTCAATACGAAGGTCCAAGGTATACAGTAAACCTAAAGTTGAGCACCGGAATCTAAAACTGGACTCACAGGAGAGGTTCAAATCATAGAAAGTTTGGGTGTCATACCTCTTGTATTTAAGTCGGCATTGTGACTTTTGTATTAAATTCGGATGCAATTTCTGTGTTTCATCGTCAATAAGAAGGTCCAAGAGATACAGTAAACCTGAAGTGAATCATCGGAATCTATAACTGGACTCACAGGAGAAGTTCAAACCATAGAAAGTTAGAATGTCAGTCCTCTTGTACTTAACTCGGCATTGTGTCTTTTGTATTAAATTCGGATGCAATTAATGTGTTTCATCGTCAATAAGAAGGTCCAAGGGTTACATTAAACCTGAAGTGAAGCATCGGAATCTAGAACTAGACTCACAGGAGAGGTTCAAATCATGGAAAGTTAGAGTGTCAGTCCTCTTGTACTTAAGTCGGCATTGTGCCTTCTAAATTTAATTCCGATGCAATTTCTGCGTTTTATCGTCACTACGAAGGTCCAAGGAATACAGTAAACCTGAAGTTAAGCATCGGAATCTAAAACTGAACTCACAGGAGGGTTCAAATCATAGAAAGTTAGAGTGTCAGTCCTCTTGTACTTATGTCGGCATTGTGACTTTTGTATTAAATTCGGATGCAATTTCTGTGTTTCATCGTCAATACGTAGGTCCAAGGGATACAGTTAACCTGAAGTGATGCATCGGAATCTAAAACTGGACTCACAGGAGAGGTTTAAATCACAGAAAGTTGCGGTGTGAGTCCTCTTGTACTTAAGTCGGCATTGTGCCTTTTGTATTAAATTCGGATGCAATTTCTGTGTTTCATCGTCAATAAGAAGGTCCAAAAGATACAGTAAATCTGAAGTGAAGCATCGGAATCTAAAACTGGACTCACAGGAGAGGTTCAAATCATAGAAAGTGAGAGTGTCAGTCCTCTTGTACTTAAGTCGGCATTGTGCCTTTTGTATTAAATTCGGATGCAATTTCTGTGTTTCATCGTCAATAAGAATGTCCAAGGGATACAGTAAACCTGAAGTGATGCATCGGAATCTATAACTGGACTCACAGGTGAAGTTCAAACCATAGAAAATTAGAGTGCCAGTCCTCTTGTACTTAACTCAGCAGTGTGCCTTTTGTATTAAATTCGGATGCAATTTCTGT
This sequence comes from Schistocerca americana, assembly GCF_021461395.2. Lineage (NCBI taxonomy): Eukaryota > Metazoa > Arthropoda > Insecta > Orthoptera > Acrididae > Schistocerca > Schistocerca americana. The sequence goes on from NW_025725972.1 coordinate 1,029,584, forward strand.
GTTTCATCGTCAATAACAAGGTCCAAGGGATACATTAAACCTGAAGTGAAGCATCGGAATCTAAAACTGGACTCACAGGAGAGGTTCAAATCATAGAAAGTGAAATTGTCAGTCCTCTTGTACTTAAGTCGGCATTGTGCCTTTTGTATTAAGTTCGGATGCAATTTCTGTGTTTCATCGTCAATAAGAAGGTCCAAGGGATACATTAAACCTGAAGTGAAGCATCGGAATCTAAAACTGGACTTACAGGAGAGGTTCAAATCATAAAAAGTTAGAGGGTCAGTCCTCTTGTACTTAAGTCGGCATTGTGCCTTTTGAAATTAATTCCGATGCAATTTCTGTGTTTCATCGTCAATACGAAGGTCCAAGGTATACAGTAAACCTAAAGTTAAGCACCGGAATCAAAAACTGGACTCACAGGAGAGGTTCAAATCATAGAAAATTAGAGTGTCATACCTCTTGTATTTAAGTCGGCATTGTTACTTTTGTATTAAATTCGGATGCAATTTCTGTGTTTCATCGTCAATAAGAAGGTCCAAGGGATACAGTAAACCTGAAGTGAATCATCGGAATCTATAACTGGACTCACAGGAGAAGTTCAAACCATAGAAAGTTAGAATGTCAGTCCCCTTGTACTTAACTCGGCATTGTGCCTTTTGTATTGAATTCGGATGCAATTTCTGTGTTTCATCGTCAATAAGAAGGTCCAAGGGATACATTAAACCTGAAGTGAAGCATCGGAATCTAAAACTAGACTCACAGGAGAGGTTCAAATCATGGAAAGTTAGAGTGTCAGTCCTCTTGTACTTAAGTCGGCATTGTGCCTTCTGAATTTAATTCCGATGCAATTTCTGCGTTTTATCGTCAATACGAAGGTCCAAGGAATACAGTAAACCAGAAGTGAAGCTTCCGAATCTAAAACTGGGCTCACAGGAGAGGTTCAAATCATAGAAAGTTAGAGTGTCTGTCCTCTTGTACTTAATTCTTCATTGTGCGTTTTGAATTTAATTCCGATGCAATTTCTGTGTTTCATCGTCAATACGAAGGTCCAAGGTATACAGTAAACCTGAAGTGAAGCATCGGAATCTAAAACTGGACTCACAGGAGAGGTTCAAATCATAGAAAGTTAGAGTGTCATTCCTCTTGTATTTAAGTTGGCATTGCGACTTTTGTATCAAATTCGGATGCAATTTCTGTGTTTCATCGTTAATAAGAAGGTCCCAGGGATACAGTAAACCTGAAGTGAAGCATCGGAATCTAAAACTGGACTCACAGGAGAGGTTCAAATCATGGAAAGTTAGAGTGTCAAACCTCTTGTACTGAAGTCGGCATTGTGCCTTCTGAATTTAATTCCGATGCAATTTCTGCGTTTTATCGTCAATACGAAGGTCCAAGGTATACATTAAACCTGAAGTTAAGCATCGGAATCTAAAACTGAACTCACAGAAGAGGTTCAAATCATAGAAAGTTTGAGTTTCAGTCCTTTTGTACTTATGTCGGCATTGTGACTTTCGTATTAAATTCGGATGCAATTTCTGTGTTTCATCGTCAATAAGAAGGTCCAAGGGATACAGTAAACCTGAAGTGAAGCATCGGAATCTAAAACTGGACTCACAGGAGAGGTTCAAATCATAGAAAGTTAGAGTGTCTGTCCTCTGGTACTTAATTCTTCATTGTGCGTTTTGAATTTAATTCCGATGCAATATCTGTGTTTCATCGTCAATAAGAAAGTGCAAGGTGTACAGTAAACCTGAAGTGAACCTTCGGAATCTAAAACTGGACTCACAGGAGAGGTTCAAATCATAGAAGGTGAGAGTGTCAGTCCTCTTGTACTTAAGTGGGCATTGTGCCTTTTGTTTTAAATTCGGATGCAGTTTCTGTGTTTCATCGTCAATAAGAAGGTCCAAGGGATACATTAAACCTGAAGTGAAGCATCGGAATCTAAAACTGGACTCACAGGAGAGGTTCAAATCATAGAAAGTGAAATTGTCAGTCCTCTTGTACTTAAGTCGGCATTGTGCCTTTTGTTTTAAATGCGGATGCAATTTCTGTGTTTCATCGTCAATAAGAAGGTCCAAGGGATACAGTAAACCTGAAGTGAAGCATCGGAATCTAAAACTGGACTTACAGGAGAGGTTCAAATCATAGAAAGTTAGAGGGTCGGTCCTCTTGTACTTAAGTCGGCATTGTGACTTTTGTATTAAATTCGGATGCAATTTCTGTGTTTCATCGTCAATAAGAAGGTCCAAGGGATACAGTAAACCTGAAGTGAAGCTTCGGAATCTAAAACTGAACTCACAGGAGTGGTTCAAATCATAGAAAGTTAGAGTGTCAGTCCTCTTGTACTTAAGTCGGCATTGTGACTTTTGTATTAAATTCGGATACAATTTCTATGTTTCATCGTCAATAAGAAGGTCCAAGAGATACAGTAAATCTGAAGTGAAGCATCGGAATCTAAAACTGGACTCACAGGAGAGGTTCAAATCATAGAAAGTGAGAGTGTCAGTCCTCTTGTACTTAAGTCGGCATTGTGCCTTTTGTATTAAATTCGGATGCAATTTCTGTGTTTCATCGTCAATAAGAAGGTCCAAGGGATACAGTAAACCTGAAGTGAAGCATCGGAATCTATAACTGGACTCACAGGTGAAGTTCAAACCATAGAAAATTAGAGTGTCAGTCCTCTTGTACTTAACTCAGCATTGTGCCTTTTGTTTATAAATTCGGATGCAATTTCTGTGTTTCATCGTCAATAACAAGGTCCAAGGGATACATTAAACCTGAAGTGAAGCATCGGAATGTAAAACTGGACTCACAGGAGAGTTTTAAATCACAGAAAGTTGCGGTGTGAGTCCTCTTGTACTTAAGTCGGCATTGTGCCTTTTGTATTAAATTCGGATGCAATTTCTGTGTTTCATCGTCAATAAGAAGGTCCAAAAGATACAGTAAATCTGAAGTGAAGCATCGGAATCTAAAACTGGACTCACAGGAGAGGTTCAAATCATAGAAAGTGAGAGAGTCAGTCCTCTTGTACTTAAGTCGGCATTGTGCCTTTTGTATTAAATTCGGATGCAATTTCTGTGTTTCATCGTCAATAAGAATGTCCAAGGGATACAGTAAACCTGAAGTGAAGCATCGGAATCTATAACTGGACTCACAGGTGAAGTTCAAACCATAGAAAATTAGAGTGCCAGTCCTCTTGTACTTAACTCAGCAGTGTGCCTTTTGTATTAAATTCGGATGCAATTTCTGTGTTTCATCGTCAATAACAAGGTCCAAGGGATACATTAAACCTGAAGTGAAGCATCGGAATCTAAAACTGGACTCACAGGAGAGGTTCAAATCATAGAAAGTGAAATTGTCAGTCCTCTTGTACTTAAGTCGGCATTGTGCCTTTTGTATTAAGTTCGGATGCAATTTCTGTGTTTCATCGTCAATAAGAAGGTCCAAGGGATACATTAAACCTGAAGTGAAGCATCGGAATCTAAAACTGGACTTACAGGAGAGGTTCAAATCATAAAAAGTTAGAGGGTCAGTCCTCTTGTACTTAAGTCGGCATTGTGCCTTTTGAAATTAATTCCGATGCAATTTCTGTGTTTCATCGTCAATACGAAGGTCCAAGGTATACAGTAAACCTAAAGTTAAGCACCGGAATCTAAAACTGGACTCACAGGAGAGGTTCAAATCATAGAAAATTAGAGTGTCATACCTCTTGTATTTAAGTCGGCATTGTTACTTTTGTATTAAATTCGGATGCAATTTCTGTGTTTCATCGTCAATAAGATGGTCCAAGGGATACAGTAAACCTGAAGTGAATCATCGGAATCTATAACTGGACTCACAGGAGAAGTTCAAACCATAGAAAGTTAGAATGTCAGTCCCCTTGTACTTAACTCGGCATTGTGCCTTTTGTATTAAATTCGGATGCAATTTCTGTGTTTCATCGTCAATAAGAAGGTCCAAGGGATACATTAAACCTGAAGTGAAGCATCGGAATCTAAAACTAGACTCACAGGAGAGGTTCAAATCATGGAAAGTTAGAGTGTCAGTCCTCTTGTACTTAAGTCGGCATTGTGCCTTCTGAATTTAATTCCGATGCAATTTCTGCGTTTTATCGTCAATACGAAGGTCCAAGGAATACAGTAAACCAGAAGTGAAGCTTCCGAATCTAAAACTGGGCTCACAGGAGAGGTTCAAATCATAGAAAGTTAGAGTGTCTGTCCTCTTGTACTTAATTCTTCATTGTGCGTTTTGAATTTAATTCCGATGCAATTTCTGTGTTTCATCGTCAATACGAAGGTCCAAGGTATACAGTAAACCTGAAGTGAAGCATCGGAATCTAAAACTGGACTCACAGGAGAGGTTCAAATCATAGAAAGTTAGAGTGTCATTCCTCTTGTATTTAAGTTGGCATTGCGACTTTTGTATCAAATTCGGATGCAATTTCTGTGTTTCATCGTTAATAAGAAGGTCCCAGGGATACAGTAAACCTGAAGTGAAGCATCGGAATCTAAAACTGGACTCACAGGAGAGGTTCAAATCATGGAAAGTTAGAGTGTCAAACCTCTTGTACTGAAGTCGGCATTGTGCCTTCTGAATTTAATTCCGATGCAATTTCTGCGTTTTATCGTCAATACGAAGGTCCAAGGTATACATTAAACCTGAAGTTAAGCATCGGAATCTAAAACTGAACTCACAGAAGAGGTTCAAATCATAGAAAGTTTGAGTTTCAGTCCTTTTGTACTTATGTCGGCATTGTGACTTTCGTATTAAATTCGGATGCAATTTCTGTGTTTCATCGTCAATAAGAAGGTCCAAGGGATACAGTAAACCTGAAGTGAAGCATCGGAATCTAAAACTGGACTCACAGGAGAGGTTCAAATCATAGAAAGTTAGAGTGTCTGTCCTCTGGTACTTAATTCTTCATTGTGCGTTTTGAATTTAATTCCGATGCAATATCTGTGTTTCATCGTCAATAAGAAAGTGCAAGGTGTACAGTAAACCTGAAGTGAACCTTCGGAATCTAAAACTGGACTCACAGGAGAGGTTCAAATCATAGAAGGTGAGAGTGTCAGTCCTCTTGTACTTAAGTGGGCATTGTGCCTTTTGTTTTAAATTCGGATGCAGTTTCTGTGTTTCATCGTCAATAAGAAGGTCCAAGGGATACATTAAACCTGAAGTGAAGCATCGGAATCTAAAACTGGACTCACAGGAGAGGTTCAAATCATAGAAAGTGAAATTGTCAGTCCTCTTGTACTTAAGTCGGCATTGTGCCTTTTGTTTTAAATGCGGATGCAATTTCTGTGTTTCATCGTCAATAAGAAGGTCCAAGGGATACAGTAAACCTGAAGTGAAGCATCGGAATCTAAAACTGGACTTACAGGAGAGGTTCAAATCATAGAAAGTTAGAGGGTCGGTCCTCTTGTACTTAAGTCGGCATTGTGACTTTTGTATTAAATTCGGATGCAATTTCTGTGTTTCATCGTCAATAAGAAGGTCCAAGGGATACAGTAAACCTGAAGTGAAGCTTCGGAATCTAAAACTGAACTCACAGGAGTGGTTCAAATCATAGAAAGTTAGAGTGTCAGTCCTCTTGTACTTAAGTCGGCATTGTGACTTTTGTATTAAATTCGGATACAATTTCTATGTTTCATCGTCAATAAGAAGGTCCAAAAGATACAGTAAATCTGAAGTGAAGCATCGGAATCTAAAACTGGACTCACAGGAGAGGTTCAAATCATAGAAAGTGAGAGTGTCAGTCCTCTTGTACTTAAGTCGGCATTGTGCCTTTTGTATTAAATTCGGATGCAATTTCTGTGTTTCATCGTCAATAAGAAGGTCCAAGGGATACAGTAAACCTGAAGTGAAGCATCGGAATCTATAACTGGACTCACAGGTGAAGTTCAAACCATAGAAAATTAGAGTGTCAGTCCTCTTGTACTTAACTCAGCATTGTGCCTTTTGTTTATAAATTCGGATGCAATTTCTGTGTTTCATCGTCAATAACAAGGTCCAAGGGATACATTAAACCTGAAGTGAAGCATCGGAATCTAAAACTGGACTCACAGGAGAGGTTCAAATCATAGAAAGTGAAATTGTCAGTCCTCTTGTACTTAAGTCGGCATTGTGCCTTTTGTATTAAATTCGGATGCAATTTCTGTGTTTCATCGTCAATAAGAAGGTCCAAGGGATACAGTAAACCTGAAGTGAAGCATCGGAATCTAAAACTGGACTTACAGGAGAGGTTCAAATCATAGAAAATTAGAGGGTCAGTCCTCTTGTACTTAAGTCAGCATTGTGCCTTTTGAAATTAATTCCGATGCAATTTCTGTGTTTCATCGTCAATACGAAGGTCCAAGGTATACAGTAAACCTAAAGTTAAGCACCGGAATCTAAAACTGGACCCACAGGAGAGGTTCAATTCATAGAAAGTTAGAGTGTCATACCTCTTGTATTTATGTCGGCATTGTGACTTTTGTATTAAATTCGGATGCAATTTCTGTGTTTCATCGTCAATAAGAAGGTCCAAGGGATACAGTAAACCTGAAGTGAAGCTTCGGAATCTAAAACTGGACTCACAGGAGAGGTTCAAATCATACAAAGTTAGAGTGTCAGTCCTCTTGTACTTAAGTCGGCATTGTGACTTTTGTATTAAATTCGGATACAATTTCTATGTTTCATCGTCAATAAGAAGGTCCAAGGGATACAGTAAACCTGAAGTGAAGCATTGGAATCTAAAACTGGACTCACAGGAGAGCTTCAAAGCATAGAAAGTTAGAGTGTCGGTCCTCTTGTGCTTAATTCTTCATTGTGCGTTTTGAATTTGATTCCGATGCAATTTCTGTGTTTCATCGTCAATACGAAGGTCTAAGGTATACAGTAAACCTGAAGTGAAGCATCGGAATCTAAAACTGGACTCACAGGAGAGGTTCAAATCATAGAAAGTTAGAGTGTCATTCCTCTTGTATTTAAGTTGGCATTGCGACTTTTGTATCAAATTCGGATGCAATTTCTGTGTTTCATCGTCAATAAGAAGGTCCCAGGGATACAGTAAACCTGAAGTGAAGCATCGGAATCTAAAACTGGACTCACAGGAGAGGTTCAAATCATAGAAGGTGAGAGTGTCAGTCCTCTTGTACTTAAGTGGGCATTGTGCCTTTTGTATTAAATTCGGATGCAGTTTCTGAGTTTCATCGTCAATAAGAAGGTCCAAGGGATACAGTAAACCTGAAGTGAAGCATCGGAATCTATAACTGGACTCACAGGAGAAGTTCAAACCATAGAAAGTTAGAGTGTCAGTCCTCTTGTACTTAACTCAGCATTGTGCCTTTTGTATTAAATTCGGATGCAATTTCTGTGTTTCATCGTCAATAACAAGGTCCCAGGGACACATTAAACCTGAAGTGAAGCATCGGAATCTAAAACTGGACTCACAGGAGAGGTTCAAATCATGGAAAGTTAGAGTGTCAGTCCTCTTGTACTTAAGTCGGCATTGTGCCTTTTGAATTTGATTCCGATGCAATATCTGTGTTTCATCGTCAATAAGAAGGTCAAAGGGATACAGTAAACCTGAAGTGAAGCATCGGATTCTAAAACTGGACTCACAGGAGAAGTTCAAACCATAGAAAGTTAGAGTGTCAGTCCTCTTTTACTTAACTCGGCATTGTGTCTTTTGTATTAAATTTGGATGCAATTTCACTGTTTCATCGTTAATAAGTAGGTCCATGGGATACAGTAAACCTGAAGTGAAGCATCGGAATCTAAAACTGGACTCACAGGAGAGGTCCAAATCGTAGAAAGTTAGAGTGTCAGTCCTCTTGTACTTAAGTCGGCATTGTGCCTTTTGTATTAATTTCGGTTGCAATTTCTGTGTTTCATCGTCAATACGAAGGTCCAAGGGATACAGTTAACCTGAAGTGAAGCATCGGAATCTAAAACTGGACTCACAGGAGAGGTTTAAATCACAGAAAGTTACGGTGTGAGTCCTCTTGTACTTAAGTCGGCATTGTGCCTTTTGTATCAAATTCGGATGCAATTTCTGTGTTTCATCGTCAATAAGAAGGTCCAAGGTGTACAGTAAACCTGAAGTGAAGCATCGGAATCTAAAACTGGAATCACAGGATAGGTTCAAAAGATAGAAAGTTAGAGTGCCAGCCCTCTTGTACTTAAGTCGGCATTTTGCCTTTTGTATTAAATTCGTATGCAATTTCTGTGTTTCATCGTCAATAAGATGGCCCAAGGTATACAGTAAACCTGAAGTGAAGCATCGGAATCTAAAACTGGACTCACAGGAGGGGTTTGAATCATAGAAAGTTACAGTGTGAGTCCTCTAGTACTTCAGTCGGCATTGTGCCTTTTGTATTAAATTCGGATGCAATTTCTGTGTTTCATCGTCAGTAAGAAGGTTCAAGGTATACAGTAAACGTGAAGTGAAGCATCGGAATCTAAAACTGGACTCACATGGGAGGTTGAAATCGTGGAAAGTTAGAGTGTCAGTCCTCTTGTACTTAAGTCGGCCTTGTGCCTTTTGTATTAAATTCGGATGCAATTTCTGTGTTTCATCGTCAATAAGAATGTCCGAGGTATACAGTAAACCTGAAGTGAAGCATCTGAATCTAAAACTGGACTCACAGGAGAGGTTCAAATCATAGAAAGTTAGAGAGTCAGTCCTCTTGTACTTCAGTCGGCATTGTGACTTTTGTATTAAATTCGGATGCAATTTCTGTGTTTCATCGTCAATACGAAGGTCCAAGGGATACAGTTAACCTGAAGAGAAGCATCGGAATCTAAAACTGGACTCACAGGAGCGGCTCAAATCATTGAAAGTGAGATTGTCAGTCCTCTTGTACTTAAGTCGGCATTGTGCCCTTTGTATTAAATTCAGATGCAATTTCTGTGTGTCATCGTCAATAAGAAGGTGCAAAAGATACAGTAAACCTGAAGCGAAGCATCGGAATCTAAAACTGGACTCACGGGAGAGGTTCAAATCATAGAAAGTGAGAGTGTCAGTTCTCTTTTACTTAAATCGGCATAGTGCATTTTGTATTAAATTCGGATGCTATTTCTGTGTTTCATCGTCAATAAGAAGGTCCAAAAGATACAGTAAATCTGAAGTGAAGCATCGGAATCTAAAACTGGACTCACAGGAGAGGTTCAAATCATAGAAAGTGAGAGTGTCAGTCCTCCTTTACTTAAGTCAGCATTGTGCCTTTTATATTAAGTTCGGATGCAATTTCTGTGTTTCATCGTCAATACGAAGGTCCAAGGTATACAGTAAACGTGAAGTGAATCCTCGGAATCTAAAACTGGACTCACAGGAGAGGTTCAAATCATAGAAAACTAGACTGTCAGTCCTCTTGTACTTAAGTCGGCATTGTGCCTTTTGTATTAAATTCGGAAGCAATTTCTGTGTTTCATCTCAATACAAAGGTCCAAGGGATACAGTAAACCTGAAGTGAAGCATCGGAATCCAAAACTGGACTCACAGGATAGGTTGAATTCATGGAATGTTAGAATGTCAGTCCTCTTGTACTTAAGTCGGCCTTGTGCATTTTGTATTAAATTCGGATGCAATTTCTGTGTTTCATCGTCAATAAGAAGGTCCGAGGTATACAGTAAACCAGAAGTGAAGCATCTGAATCTAAAACTAGACTCACAGGAGAGGTTCAAATCATGGAAAGTTAGAGTGTCGGTCCTCTTGTACTTCAGTCGGCTTTGTGACTTTTGTATTAAATTCGGATGCAATATCTGTGTTTCATCGTCAATAAGAAGGTCCAAGGGATACAGTAAACCTGAAGCGAAGCTTCGGAATCTAAAACTGGACTCACAGGAGAGGTTCAAATCATAGAAAGTTAGAGTGTCAGTCCTCTTGTAGTTAAGTCGGCATTGTGCCATTTGTATTAAAATTGGATGCAATTTCTTTGTTTCATCGTCATTACGAAGGTCTAAGGGATACAGTAAACCTGAAGTGAAGCATCAGAATTTAAAACTGGACTCACAGGATATGTTCAAATCATAGAAAGTTAGAGTGCCAGCCCTCTTGTACTTAAGTCGGCATTTTGCCTTTTGTATTAAATTCGTATGCAATATCTGTGTTTCATCGTCAATAAGAAGGTTCAAGGTATACAGTAAACGTGAAGTGAAGCATCGAAATCTAAAACTGGACTCACATGAGAGGTTCAAATCATAGAATGTTAGAGTGTCAGTCCTCTTGTACTGAAGACGGCATTAAGCCTTCTGAATTTAATTCCCATGCAATTTTGCGTTTTATCGTCAATTCGAAGGTCCAAGGTATACAGTAAACCTGAAGTGAAGCATCGGAATCTAAAACTGGACTCACAGGATAGGTTGAAATCATGGAAAGTTAGAATGTCAGTCCTCATGAACTTCAGTCGGCTTTGTGACTTTTGTATTAAATTCGGATGCAATTTCTTTGTTTCATCGTCAATACGAAGGTCTAAGGGATACAGTAAACCTGAAGTGAAGCATCGGAATCTAAAACTGGACTCACAGGAGGGGTTTGAATCATAGAAAGTTACGGTGTGAGTCCTCTTGTACTTAAGTCGGCATTGTGCCTTTTGTATTGAATTCGGATGCAATTTCTGTGTTTCATCGTCAATAAGAAGGTTCAAGGTATACAGTAAACGTGAAGTGAAGCATCGGAATCTAAAACTGGGCTCACATGAGAGGTTGAAATCATGAAAAGTTAGAGTGTCAGTCCTCTTGTACTTAAGTCGGCATTGTGCCTTTTGTATTAAATTCGGACGCAAACTCTGTGTATCATCGTCAATAAGAAGGTCCAAGTTGTACAGTAAACCTGAAGTGAAGCATCGGAATCTAAAACTGGACTCACAGGTGAGTTTTAAATCATAGAATGTTTGAGTGTCAGCCCCCTTGTAATTAAGTCGGCATTGTGCCTTTTGTATTAAATTCGGATGCAATTTCTGTGTTTCATCGTCAATAAGAATGTCCGAGATATACAGTAAACCTGAAGTGAAGCATCGGAATCTAAAACTGGACTCACAGGAGAGGTTTAAATCACAGAAAGTTACGGTGTGAGTCCTCTTGTACTTAAGTCGGCATTGTGCCTTTTGTATCAAATTCGGATGCAATTTCTGTGTTTCATCGTCAATAAGAAGGTCCAAGGTGTACAGTAAACCTGAAGTGAAGCATCGGAATCTAAAACTGGAATCACAGGATAGGTTCAAAAGATAGAAAGTTAGAGTGCCAGCCCTCTTGTACTTAAGTCGGCATTTTGCCTTTTGTATTAAATTCGTATGCAATTTCTGTGTTTCATCGTCAATAAGATGGCCCAAGGTATACAGTAAACCTGAAGTGAAGCATCGGAATCTAAAACTGGACTCACAGGAGGGGTTTGAATCATAGAAAGTTACAGTGTGAGTCCTCTAGTACTTCAGTCGGCATTGTGCCTTTTGTATTAAATTCGGATGCAATTTCTGTGTTTCATCGTCAGTAAGAAGGTTCAAGGTATACAGTAAACGTGAAGTGAAGCATCGGAATCTAAAACTGGACTCACATGGGAGGTTGAAATCGTGGAAAGTTAGAGTGTCAGTCCTCTTGTACTTAAGTCGGCCTTGTGCCTTTTGTATTAAATTCGGATGCAATTTCTGTGTTTCATCGTCAATAAGAATGTCCGAGGTATACAGTAAACCTGAAGTGAAGCATCTGAATCTAAAACTGGACTCACAGGAGAGGTTCAAATCATAGAAAGTTAGAGAGTCAGTCCTCTTGTACTTCAGTCGGCATTGTGACTTTTGTATTAAATTCGGATGCAATTTCTGTGTTTCATCGTCAATACGAAGGTCCAAGGGATACAGTTAACCTGAAGAGAAGCATCGGAATCTAAAACTGGACTCACAGGAGCGGCTCAAATCATTGAAAGTGAGATTGTCAGTCCTCTTGTACTTAAGTCGGCATTGTGCCCTTTGTATTAAATTCAGATGCAATTTCTGTGTGTCATCGTCAATAAGAAGGTGCAAAAGATACAGTAAACCTGAAGCGAAGCATCGGAATCTAAAACTGGACTCACGGGAGAGGTTCAAATCATAGAAAGTGAGAGTGTCAGTTCTCTTTTACTTAAATCGGCATAGTGCATTTTGTATTAAATTCGGATGCTATTTCTGTGTTTCATCGTCAATAAGAAGGTCCAAAAGATACAGTAAATCTGAAGTGAAGCATCGGAATCTAAAACTGGACTCACAGGAGAGGTTCAAATCATAGAAAGTGAGAGTGTCAGTCCTCCTTTACTTAAGTCAGCATTGTGCCTTTTATATTAAGTTCGGATGCAATTTCTGTGTTTCATCGTCAATACGAAGGTCCAAGGTATACAGTAAACGTGAAGTGAATCCTCGGAATCTAAAACTGGACTCACAGGAGAGGTTCAAATCATAGAAAACTAGACTGTCAGTCCTCTTGTACTTAAGTCGGCATTGTGCCTTTTGTATTAAATTCGGAAGCAATTTCTGTGTTTCATCTCAATACAAAGGTCCAAGGGATACAGTAAACCTGAAGTGAAGCATCGGAATCCAAAACTGGACTCACAGGATAGGTTGAATTCATGGAATGTTAGAATGTCAGTCCTCTTGTACTTAAGTCGGCCTTGTGCATTTTGTATTAAATTCGGATGCAATTTCTGTGTTTCATCGTCAATAAGAAGGTCCGAGGTATACAGTAAACCAGAAGTGAAGCATCTGAATCTAAAACTAGACTCACAGGAGAGGTTCAAATCATGGAAAGTTAGAGTGTCGGTCCTCTTGTACTTCAGTCGGCTTTGTGACTTTTGTATTAAATTCGGATGCAATATCTGTGTTTCATCGTCAATAAGAAGGTCCAAGGGATACAGTAAACCTGAAGCGAAGCTTCGGAATCTAAAACTGGACTCACAGGAGAGGTTCAAATCATAGAAAGTTAGAGTGTCAGTCCTCTTGTAGTTAAGTCGGCATTGTGCCATTTGTATTAAAATTGGATGCAATTTCTTTGTTTCATCGTCATTACGAAGGTCTAAGGGATACAGTAAACCTGAAGTGAAGCATCAGAATTTAAAACTGGACTCACAGGATATGTTCAAATCATAGAAAGTTAGAGTGCCAGCCCTCTTGTACTTAAGTCGGCATTTTGCCTTTTGTATTAAATTCGTATGCAATATCTGTGTTTCATCGTCAATAAGAAGGTTCAAGGTATACAGTAAACGTGAAGTGAAGCATCGAAATCTAAAACTGGACTCACATGAGAGGTTCAAATCATAGAATGTTAGAGTGTCAGTCCTCTTGTACTGAAGACGGCATTAAGCCTTCTGAATTTAATTCCCATGCAATTTTGCGTTTTATCGTCAATTCGAAGGTCCAAGGTATACAGTAAACCTGAAGTGAAGCATCGGAATCTAAAACTGGACTCACAGGATAGGTTGAAATCATGGAAAGTTAGAATGTCAGTCCTCATGAACTTCAGTCGGCTTTGTGACTTTTGTATTAAATTCGGATGCAATTTCTTTGTTTCATCGTCAATACGAAGGTCTAAGGGATACAGTAAACCTGAAGTGAAGCATCGGAATCTAAAACTGGACTCACAGGAGGGGTTTGAATCATAGAAAGTTACGGTGTGAGTCCTCTTGTACTTAAGTCGGCATTGTGCCTTTTGTATTGAATTCGGATGCAATTTCTGTGTTTCATCGTCAATAAGAAGGTTCAAGGTATACAGTAAACGTGAAGTAAAGCATCGGAATCTAAAACTGGGCTCACATGAGAGGTTGAAATCATGAAAAGTTAGAGTGTCAGTCCTCTTGTACTTAAGTCGGCATTGTGCCTTTTGTATTAAATTCGGACGCAAACTCTGTGTATCATCGTCAATAAGAAGGTCCAAGTTGTACAGTAAACCTGAAGTGAAGCATCGGAATCTAAAACTGGACTCACAGGTGAGTTTTAAATCATAGAATGTTTGAGTGTCAGCCCCCTTGTAATTAAGTCGGCATTGTGCCTTTTGTATTAAATTCGGATGCAATTTCTGTGTTTCATCGTCAATAAGAATGTCCGAGATATACAGTAAACCTGAAGTGAAACATCTGAATCTAAAACTGGACTCACAGGAGAGGTTCAAATCATAGAAAGTTAGAGAGTCAGTCCTCTTGTACTTCAGTCGGCATTGTGACTTTTGTATTAAATTCGGATGCAATTTCTGTGTTTCATCGTCAATAAGAAGGTCCAAGGGATACAGTAAACCTGAAGTGAAGCTTCGGAATCAAAAACTGGACTCACAGGAGAGGTTCAAATCATAGAAAGTTAGAGTGTCAGTCCTCTTGTACTTAAGTCGGCATTGTGCCTTTTGTATTAAATTTGGATGCAATTTCTGTGTTTCATCGTCAATACGATGGTCCAAGGGATACAGTTAACCTGAAGAGAAGCATCGGGATCTAAAACTGGTCTCACAGGAGAGGTTCAACTCAAAGAAAGTTAGAGTGTCAGTTTTCTTGTACGTAAGTCGGCATTGTGCCTTTTGTATTAAATTTGGATGCAATTTCTGTGTTTCATCGTCAATAAGATGGTCCAAGGTATACAGGAAACTTGAAGTGAAGCATCGGTATCCAAAACTGGTGTCACCGGAGAGGTTCAAATAATAGATAGTTGGAGTGTCAGTCCTCTTGTACTTAAGACGGCATTATGCCTTTTGAATTTAATTCCGATGCAATTTCTGTTTTTCATCGTCATTAAGAAGGTCCAAGGGATACAGTAAACCTGAAGTGAAGCATCGGAATCTAAAACTGGTCTCACAGGAGAGGTTCAATTCATATTAAGTTAGAGTGTCAGTCCACATGTACTTAAGTCGGCATTGTGCCTTTTGTATTAAATTCGGATGCATTTTCTTCGTTTCATCGTCAATACGATGGTCCAAGGTATACAGTAAACCTGAAGCGAAGCATCGGAATCGAAAACTGGACTCACAGGAGAGGTTCAAATGATAGAAAGTGAGAGTGTCAGTCCTCTTGTACTTAAGTCAGCATTGTGCCTCTTGTATTAAATATGGATGCAATTTCTGTGTTTCATCGTCAATAAGAAGGTCCCAGGGATACAGTAAACCAGAAGTGAAGCATCGGAACCTAAAACTGGACTCACAGGAGAGGTTCAAATTGTAGAAGGTTAGAGTGTCAGTCCTCTTGTGCTTATGTCGGCATTGTGCCTTTTGAATTTAATTCCGATGCAATTTCTGTGCTTCTTCGTCAAGAAGATGGTACAAGGGTTACAGTACACCTGTAGTGAAGCATCGGAATCTAAAACTGGACTCACAGGAGGGGTTCAAATCATAGAAAGTTATAGTGTCAGTCCTCTTGTACTTAAGTCGACATTGTGCTTTTGTATTAAATTCGGATGAAATTTCTGTGTTTCATCGTCAATAAGAAGGTCCAAGGTATACAGTAAACCTGAAGTGAAGCATCGAAATCTAAAACTGGACTCACAGGAGACGTTCAAATCATAGCAAGTTAGAGTGTCAGTCCTCTTGTACTTAAGTCGGCATTGTGCCTTTTGTATTAAATTCGGATGCAATATCTGTGTTTCGTCGTCAATAAGAAAGTCCATGGAATACAGAAAACCTGAAGTGAAGCATCGGAATCTAAAGCTGGACTCACAGGAGGGGTTCAAATCATAGAAAGTGAGAGTGTCAGTCCCCTTGTACATAAGTCAGCATTGTGCCTCTTGTATTAAATTTGGTTGCAATTTCTGTGTTTCATCGTCAATAAGAAGGTCCAAGGGATACACTAAACCTGATGTGAAGCATCGGAATCTAAAACTGGACTCACAGGAGAGGTTCAAATCATAGAAAGTTAGAGTGTCAGTCCTCTTGTACTTAAGTCGGCATTGTGCCTTTTGTATTAAATTCGGATGCAATTTCTGTGTTTCATCGTCAATAAGAAAGTCCATGTGATACAGAAAACCTGAAGTGAAGTATCGGAATCCAAAACTGGACTCACAGGAGAGGTTCAAATCATAGAAAGTGAGAGTGTCAGTCCTCTTGTACTGAAGTCGGCATTGTGCCGCTTGTATTAAATTTGGATGCAATTTCTGTGTTTCATTATCAATAACTAGGTCCTAGGGATACAGTAAACTTGAAGTGAAGCATCGGAATCTAAAACTGGACTCACAGGACAGGTTCAAATCATAGAAAGTTAGAGTGTCCGTCCGCTTGTACTTAAGCCAGCATTGTGCCTTTTGAATTTAATTCCGATGCAATTTCTGTGTTTCATCGTCATTAAGTAGGTCCTAGGGATACAGTGAACCTGAAGTGAAGCATCGGAATCTCAAACTGGAATCACAGGAGAGGTTCAAATCATAGAATGTTAGAGTGTCAGTCCTATTGTACTTAAGTCGGCATTGTGCCTTTTGTATTACATTCGGATGCAAATTTTGTGTTTCATCGTCAATAAGAAGGTCCAAGGTATGCAGTATACCTGAAGTGAAGCATCGGAATCTAAAACTGGACTCACAGGAGAGGTTCAAATCATAGAAAGTGAGAGTGTCAGTCCTCTTGTACTTAAGTTAGCATTGTGCCTTTTGAATTTAATTCCGATGCAATTTCTGTGTTTCATCGTCATTAAGTAGGTCCTAGGGATACAGTAAACCTGAAGTGAAGCATCGGAATCTCAAACTGGATTCACAGGAGAGGTTCAAATCATAGAAAGTTAGAGCGTCAGTCCTATTGTACTTAAGTCGGCATTGTACCTCCTCTATTAAATTCGGATACAATTTCTGTGTTTCAACGTCAATAAGAAGGTCCAAGGTATACAGTAAACTGAAGTGAAGCAACGGAATCTCAAACTGGACTCACAGGAGAGGTTCAAATCATAGAAAGTTAGAGTGTCCGTTCTCTTGTACTTAAGTCAGCATTGTGCCTTTTGAATTTAATTCCGATGCAATTTCTGTGTTTCATCGTCAATAAGAAGGTCCAAGGGATAGAGTAAACCTGAAGTGAAGAATCGGAATCTAAAACTGGACTCACAGGAGAGGTTGAAATCAATGAAAGTTAGAGTGTCAGTTCTCTTGTACATAAGTCAGCATTGTGCCTCTTGTATTAAATTCTGGTGCAATTTCTGTGTTTCATCGTCAATACGTAGGTCCTAGGGATACAGTAAACCTGAAGTGAAGCTTTGGAATCTAAAACTGGACTCACAGGAGAGGTTCAAATCATAGAAAGTTAGAGTGTCCGTTCTCTTGTACTTAAGTCAGCATTGTGCCTTTTGAATTTAATTCCGATGCAAATTCTGTGTTTCATCGTCAATAAGTAGGTCCTAGGGATACAGTAAACCTGAAGTGAAGCATCGGAATCTGAAACTGGATTCACAGGAGAGGTTCAAATCATAGAAAGTTAGAGTGTCCGTTCTCTTGTACTTAAGTCAGCATTGTGCCTTTTGTATTAAATTCGGATGCAAATTTTGTGTTTCATCGTCAATAAGAAGGTCCAAGGTATACAGTAGATCTAAAGTGAAGCATCGGAATCTAAAACTGGACTCACAGGAGAGGTTCAAATCATTGAAAGTGAGAGTGTCCGTCCTCTTGTACTTAAGTCGGCATTGTGCCTTTTGATTTGAATTCGGATGCAATTTCTGTGCTTCATCGTCAATAAGAAGGATCAAGGTATACAGGAAACCTGAGGGCATCGGAATCTAAAACTCGACTAACAGGAGAGGCTCAAATCATAGAAAGTTAGAGTGTCAGTCCTCTTGTACTTATGTCGGTATTGTGCCTTTTGAATTTAATTCCGATGCAATTTCTGTGCTTCTTCGTCAAGAAGATGGTACAAGGATTACAGTAAACCTGAAGTGAAGAATCGGAATCTAAAACTGGACTCACAGGAGAGGTTCAAATCATAGGAAGTTAAAGTGTCAGTCCTCTTGTACTTAAGTCGGCATTGTGCTTTTGAATTAAAGTCGGATGAAATTTCTGTGTTTCATTGTCAATAAAAAGGTCCAAGGGATACAGTAAGCCTGAAGTGAAGCATCGGAATCTAAAACTGGACTCACAGGAGAGGTTCACATCATGGAAAGTTAGAGTGTCAGTCCTCTTGTACTTAAGTCGGCATTGAGCTTTTGTATTACATTCGGTTGAAATTTCTGTGTTTAATCGTCAATAAGAAGGTCCAAGGGATTCAGTAATCCTGAAGTGAAGCATCGGAACCTAAAACTGGGCTCACCGGAGAGGTTCAAATCATGGACAGTTGGAGTGTCAGTCCTCTTGTACTTAAGTCGGCATTGTGCCTTTTGAATTTAATTCCGATGCGATTTCTGTGTTTCATCGTCAATAAGAAGGTCCAAGTGATACAGTAAACCTGAAGTGAAGCATCGGAATCTAAAACTGGACTCACAGGAGTGGTTCAAATTATAGAAAGTTAGAGTGTCAGTCCTCTTGTACTTATGTCGGTATTGTGCCTTTTGAATTTAATTCCGATGCAATTTCTGTGCTTCTTCATCAAGAAGATGGTACATTGGTTACAGTAAACCTGAAGTGAAGCATCGGAATCTAAAACTGGACTCACAGGAGAGGTTCAATTCATAGAAAGTTATAGTGTCAGTGGTCTTATACTTAAGTCGGCATTGTGCCTTTTGTATTAAATTCGGATGCAATTTCTGTGTTTCATCGTCAATAAGAGGGTCCAAGGTATACAGTACACCTGAAGTGAACCATCGGAATCTAAAACTGGACTCACAGGACAGGTTCAAATCATAGGAAGTTACAGTGTCAGTCCTCTTGTACTTATGTCGGCATTGTGCTTTTGTATTAAATACGGATGAAATTTCTGTGTTTCATCGTCAATAAGAAGGTCCAAGGGATACTGTAAGCCTGAAGTGAAGCATCGGAATCTAAAACTGGACTCACAAGGGAGGTTCAAATCATAGAAAGTTTGGGTGTCAGTTCTCTTGTACTTAAGTCGGCATTGTGCCATTAGTATTATATTCGGTTCGAAATTTTGTGTTTCATCGTCAATGAGAAGGTCCAAGGTATACAGTAAACCTGAAGTGAAGCATTGGAAACTAATCCTGGACACACAGGTGAGGTTCAAATCATACAAAGTTAGAGTGTCAGTCATCTTGTACTTAAGTCGGCATTGTGCCTTTTGAATTTAATTCCGATGCACTTTCTGTGTTTCATCGTCAATAAGAAGGTCCAAGGGATTCACTAAACCTGATGTGAAGCATCGGAATCTAAAACAGGGCTCACAGGAGAGTTTCAAATCACAGAAAGTGAGAGTGTCAGTCCTCTTGTACTCAAGTCGGCATTGTGCCTTTTGTATTAAATTCGGATGCAATTTCTGTGTTTCATCGTCATTAAGAAGGTCCAAGGTATACAGGAAACCTGAAGTGAAGCATCTCAATCTAAAACTGGACTCACAGGAGAGGTTCAAATCTTAGAAAGATAGAGTGTCAGTCCTCTTGTACTTAAGTCAGCATTGTGCCTTTTGTATTAAATTCGGTTGCAATTTCTGTGTTTCATTGTCAATACGAGGGTCCAAGGCATAGACTAATCCTGAAGTGAAGCATCGGAATCTAAAACTTGACTCACAGGAGAGATTCAAATCATAGAATGTGAGAGTGTCAGTCCTCTTGTACTTAAGGTGGCATTGTACCTTTTGTATTAAATTCGGATGCAATTTCTGTGTTTCATCGTCAATAAGAAGCTCCAAGGTATACAGGAAACCTGAAGTGAAGCATTGGAATCTAAAACTGTACTCACAGGAGAGGTTCAAATCATAGAAAGTTACAGTGTCAGTGCTCTTGTATTTAAGTCGGCATTGTGCCTTTTGTATTAATTTCGGATGCAATTTCTGTGTTTGATCATCAATAAGAAAGTCCAAGTGATACAGAAAACCTGAAGTGAAGCATCGGAATCTAAAACCGGACTGACAGGAGAGGAGCAAATCATAGGAAGTTAGAGTGTCAGTCCTCTTGTACTTAAGTCGGCATTGTGCTTTTGTATTAAATTCGGATGAAATTTCTGTGTTTCATCGTCAATAAGAAGGTCCAAGGGATACAGTAAACCTGAAGTGAAGCATCGGAATCTAAAACTGGACTCACAGGAGAGGTTCAAATCATAGAAAGTGAGAGTGTCAGTCCTCTTGTACTTAAGTCGGCATTGTGCCTCTTGTATTAAATTCGGATGCCATTTCTGTGTTTCATCGTCAATAAGAAGGTCCAAGTGCTTCAGTAAACCTGAAGTGAAGCACGGAATTTAAAAGTGGACTCACAGGAAAGGTTCAAATCATAGAAAGTTAGGGTGTCAGTCCACTTGTACTTAAGTCGGCATTATGCCTTTTGTATTAAATCGGATGCAATTTCTGTGTTTCGTCATCAATAAGAATGTCCAAGGTAAACAGTAAACCTGAGGTGAAGCATCGGAATCTAAAACTGGACTCACAGGAGAGGTTCAAATCATAGAATGTTAGATTGTCAGTCCTACTGTACTTAATTCTTCATTGTGCCTTCAGTATTAAATTCGGATGCAATTTCTGTGTTTCATCGTCAATAAGAAGGTCCAAGTGATACAGTAAACCTGAAGTGAAGCATCGGAATCTAAAACTGGACTCACAGGAGAGGTTCAAATCATAGAAAGTTAGAGTGTCAGTCCTGTTGTACTTAAGTCGGCATTGTGCCTTTTGTATTAAATTCGGATGCAATTTCTGTGTTTCATTGTCAATACGAGGGTCCAAGGCATAGACTAATCCTGAAGTGAAGCATCGGAATCTAAAACTGGACTCACAGGAGAGATTCAAATCATAGAAAGTGAGAGTGTCAGTCCTCTTGTACTTAAGGTGGCATTGTGACTTTTGTATTAAATTCGGATGCAATTTCTGTGTTTCATCGTCAATAAGAAGCTCCAAGGTATACAGGAATCCTGAAGTGAAGCATTGGAATCTAAAATTGGACTCACAGGAGAGGTTCAAATCATAGAAAGTTAGAGTGTCAGTGCTCTTGTATTTAAGTCGGCATTGTGCCTTTTGTATTAATTTCGGATGCAATTTCTGTGTTTGATCATCAATGAGAAAGTCCAAGTGATACAGAAAACCTGAAGTGATGCATCGGAATCTAAAACCGGACTGACAGGAGAGGATCAAATCATAGAAAGTTAGAGTGTCAGTCCTCTTGTACTTAAGTCGGCATTGTGCCTTTTGTATTAAATTCGGATGCAATTTCTGCGTTTCATCGTCAATAAGAAGGTCCAAGGTATACAGTAAACCTGAAGTGAAGCATCGGAATCGAAAACTGGGCTCACAGGAGAGGTTCAAATCATAAAAAGTGAGAGTGTCAGTCCTCTTGTACTTAAGTCGGCACTGTGCCTTTTGTATTAAATTCGGATGCAATTCCTGTGTTTCATCGTCATTAAGAAGGTCCAAGGTATACAGGAAACCTGAAGTGAAGCATCTTAATCTAAAACTGGACTCACAGGAGAGGTTCAAATCTTAGAAAGTTAGAGTGTCAGTCCTCTTGTACTGAAGTCGGCATTGTGATTTTCGAATGTAATTCCGATGCAATTTCTGTGTTTCATCGTCAATACGAAGGTCCAAGGGATACAGTAAACCTGAAGTGAAGCATCGGGATCTAAAACTGGTCTCACAGGAGAGGTTCAACTCAAAGAAAGTTAGAGTGTCAGTTTTCTTGTACGTAAGTCGGCATTGTGCCTTTTGTATTAAATTTGGATGCAATTTCTGTGTTTCATCGTCAATAAGATGGTCCAAGGTATACAGGAAACTTGAAGTGAAGCATCGGTATCTAAAACTGGTGTCACCGGAGAGGTTCAAATAATAGATAGTTGGAGTGTCAGTCCTCTTGTACTTAAGACGGCATTGTGCCTTTTGAATTTAATTCCGATGCAATTTCTGTTTTTCATCGTCATTAAGAAGGTCCAAGGGATACAGTAAACCTGAAGTGAAGCATCGGAATCTAAAACTGGTCTCACAGGAGAGGTTCAATTCATATTAAGTTAGAGTGTCAGTCCACATGTACTTAAGTCGGCATTGTGCCTTTTGTATTAAATTCGGATGCATTTTCTTCGTTTCATCGTCAATACGATGGTCCAAGGTATACAGTAAACCTGAAGCGAAGCATCGGAATCGAAAACTGGACTCACAGGAGAGGTTCAAATCATAGAATGTTGGAGTGTCATTCCGCTTGTACTTAAGTTGGCATTGTGCCTTTTGAATTTAATTCCGATGCAATTTCAGTGTTTCATCGTCAATAAGAAGGTCCAAGGGATACACTAAACCTGATGTGAAGCATCGGAATCTAAAACTGGACTCACAGGAGTGGTTCAAATCATAGAAATTTAGAGTGTCAGTCCTCTTGTACTTAAGTCGGCCATGTGTCTTTTGTTATAAATTCGGATGCAATTTCTGTGTTTCATCGTCAATAAGAAGGTCCAAGGTATACAGTAAACCTGAAGTGAAGCGTCGGAATCTAAAACTGGACTCACAGGAGAGGTTAAAATCATAGAAAGTTAGAGTGTCAGTCCTCTTGTACTTAAGTCGGCATTGTGACTTTTGTATTAAATTCGGATGCAACATCTGTGTCTCATCGTCATTAGGAAGGTCCAAGGGATATAGTAAACCTGAAGTGAAGCGTCGGAATCTAAAACTGGACTCCCAGGAGAGGTTAAAATCATAGAAAGTTAGAGTGTCAGTGCTCTTGTACTTAAGTCGGCATTGTGACTTTTGTATTAAATTCGGATGCAACATCTGTGTCTCATCGTCATTAGGAAGGTCCAAGGGATACAGTAATACTGAAGTGAAGCATCGGAATCTAAAACTGGACTCACAGGAGAGGTTCAAATCATAGAAAGTTAGAGTGTCAGTATTCTTATACTTAAGTCGGCATTGTGCCTTTTGTATTAAATTCGGATGAAATTTCTGTATTTCATCGTCAATAAGAAGGTCCAAGGGATACTGTAAACCTGAAGTGAAGCTTCGGAAACCAAAACTGGACTCACAGGAGACGTTCAAATCGTAGAAAGTTCGAGTGCGAGTCCTCTTGTACTTATGTCGGCATTGTGCTTTTAGAATTTAATTCCGATGCAATTTCTGTGTTTCATCGTTAATAAGAAGGTCCAAGGGATACACTAAACCTGATGTGAAGCATCGGAATCTAAAACTGGACTCACAGGAGAGGTTCAAATCATAGAAAGTTAGAGTGTCAGTGCTCTTGTACTTAAGTCGGCATTGTGCCTCATGTATTAATTTCGGATGCAATTTCTGTTTTTTATCGTCAATAAGAAAGTCCTAGGGATACAGAAAACCTGAAGTGAAGCATCGGAATCTAAAACCGGACTGACAGGAGAGGTTCAAATCATAGAAAGTTAGAGTGTCAGTCCTCTTGTAGCTAAGTCGGCATTGTCCCTTTTGTATTAAATTCGGATGCTTTTTCTGCGTTTCACCGTCAATAAGAAGGTCCAAGGTATACAGTAAACCTGAAGTGAAGCATCGGAATCGAAACTGGACTCACAGGTGAGGTTCAAATCATAGAAAGTTGGAGTGTCAGTCCTCTTGTACTTAAGTCGGCATTGTGCCTTTTTTATATAATTCGGATGCAATATTTGTGTTTCATCGTCAATAAGAAGATCCAAGGTATACAGTAAACCTGAAGTGAAGCATCGTAATCTAAAACTGGACTCACAGGAGAGGTTCAAATCATAGTAAGTGAGAGTGTCAGTCCTCTTGTACACAAGTCGGCATTGTGCCTTTTGTATTAAATTCGGATGCAATTTCTGTGTTTCGTCGTCATTAAGAAGGTCCAAGGTATACAGGAAACCAGAAGTGAAGCATCTTAATCTAAAACTGGACTCACAGGAGAGGTTCAACTCAAAGAAAGTTAGAGTGTCAGTTTTCTTGTACGTAAGTCGGCATTGTGCCTTTTGTATTAAATTCGGATGCAATTTCTGTGTTTCATCGTCAATAAGAAAGTCCATGTGATACAGATAACCTGAAGTGAAGCTTCGGAATCTAAAACTGGACTCACATTAGAGGTTCAAATCATAGAAAGTTGGAGTGTCAGTCCTCTTGTACTTAAGACGGCATTGTGCCTTTTGAATTTAATTCCGATGCAATTTCTGTGTTTCATCGTCAATAAGAAGGTCCAAGGGATACAGTAAACCTGATGTGAAGCATCGGAATCTAAAACTGGACTCACAGGAGAGGTTCAAATCATAGAAAGGTAGAGTGTCAGTCCTCTTGTACTTAAGTCGGCATTGTGCCTTTCGTATTAAATTCGGATGCAATTTCTGTGTTTCATCGTCAATAAGATGGTCCAAGGTATACAGGAAACTTGAAGTGAAGCATCGGTATCTAAAACTGGTGTCACCGGAGAGGTTCAAATAATAGATAGTTGGAGTGTCAGTCCTCTTGTACTTAAGACGGCATTGTGCCTTTTGAATTTAATTCCGATGCAATTTCTGTTTTTCATCGTCATTAAGAAGGTCCAAGGGATACAGTAAACCTGAAGTGAAGCATCGGAATCTAAAACTGGTCTCACAGGAGAGGTTCAATTCATATTAAGTTAGAGTGTCAGTCCACATGTACTTAAGTCGGCATTGTGCCTTTTGTATTAAATTCGGATGCATTTTCTTCGTTTCATCGTCAATACGATGGTCCAAGGTATACAGTAAACCTGAAGCGAAGCATCGGAATCGAAAACTGGACTCACAGGAGAGGTTCAAATCATAGAATGTTGGAGTGTCATTCCGCTTGTACTTAAGTTGGCATTGTGCCTTTTGAATTTAATTCCGATGCAATTTCAGTGTTTCATCGTCAATAAGAAGGTCCAAGGGATACACTAAACCTGATGTGAAGCATCGGAATCTAAAACTGGACTCACAGGAGTGGTTCAAATCATAGAAATTTAGAGTGTCAGTCCTCTTGTACTTAAGTCGGCCATGTGTCTTTTGTTATAAATTCGGATGCAATTTCTGTGTTTCATCGTCAATAAGAAGGTCCAAGGTATACAGTAAACCTGAAGTGAAGCGTCGGAATCTAAAACTGGACTCACAGGAGAGGTTAAAATCATAGAAAGTTAGAGTGTCAGTCCTCTTGTACTTAAGTCGGCATTGTGACTTTTGTATTAAATTCGGATGCAACATCTGTGTCTCATCGTCATTAGGAAGGTCCAAGGGATATAGTAAACCTGAAGTGAAGCGTCGGAATCTAAAACTGGACTCCCAGGAGAGGTTAAAATCATAGAAAGTTAGAGTGTCAGTGCTCTTGTACTTAAGTCGGCATTGTGACTTTTGTATTAAATTCGGATGCAACATCTGTGTCTCATCGTCATTAGGAAGGTCCAAGGGATACAGTAATACTGAAGTGAAGCATCGGAATCTAAAACTGGACTCACAGGAGAGGTTCAAATCATAGAAAGTTAGAGTGTCAGTATTCTTATACTTAAGTCGGCATTGTGCCTTTTGTATTAAATTCGGATGAAATTTCTGTATTTCATCGTCAATAAGAAGGTCCAAGGGATACTGTAAACCTGAAGTGAAGCTTCGGAAACCAAAACTGGACTCACAGGAGACGTTCAAATCGTAGAAAGTTCGAGTGCGAGTCCTCTTGTACTTATGTCGGCATTGTGCTTTTAGAATTTAATTCCGATGCAATTTCTGTGTTTCATCGTTAATAAGAAGGTCCAAGGGATACACTAAACCTGATGTGAAGCATCGGAATCTAAAACTGGACTCACAGGAGAGGTTCAAATCATAGAAAGTTAGAGTGTCAGTGCTCTTGTACTTAAGTCGGCATTGTGCCTTATGTATTAATTTCGGATGCAATTTCTGTTTTTTATCGTCAATAAGAAAGTCCTAGGGATACAGAAAACCTGAAGTGAAGCATCGGAATCTAAAACCGGACTGACAGGAGAGGTTCAAATCATAGAAAGTTAGAGTGTCAGTCCTCTTGTAGCTAAGTCGGCATTGTCCCTTTTGTATTAAATTCGGATGCTTTTTCTGCGTTTCACCGTCAATAAGAAGGTCCAAGGTATACAGTAAACCTGAAGTGAAGCATCGGAATCGAAACTGGACTCACAGGTGAGGTTCAAATCATAGAAAGTTGGAGTGTCAGTCCTCTTGTACTTAAGTCGGCATTGTGCCTTTTTTATATAATTCGGATGCAATATTTGTGTTTCATCGTCAATAAGAAGATCCAAGGTATACAGTAAACCTGAAGTGAAGCATCGTAATCTAAAACTGGACTCACAGGAGAGGTTCAAATCATAGTAAGTGAGAGTGTCAGTCCTCTTGTACCCAAGTCGGCATTGTGCCTTTTGTATTAAATTCGGATGCAATTTCTGTGTTTCGTCGTCATTAAGAAGGTCCAAGGTATACAGGAAACCAGAAGTGAAGCATCTTAATCTAAAACTGGACTCACAGGAGAGGTTCAACTCAAAGAAAGTTAGAGTGTCAGTTTTCTTGTACGTAAGTCGGCATTGTGCCTTTTGTATTAAATTCGGATGCAATTTCTGTGTTTCATCGTCAATAAGAAAGTCCATGTGATACAGATAACCTGAAGTGAAGCTTCGGAATCTAAAACTGGACTCACATTAGAGGTTCAAATCATAGAAAGTTGGAGTGTCAGTCCTCTTGTACTTAAGACGGCATTGTGCCTTTTGAATTTAATTCCGATGCAATTTCTGTGTTTCATCGTCAATAAGAAGGTCCAAGGGATACAGTAAACCTGATGTGAAGCATCGGAATCTAAAACTGGACTCACAGGAGAGGTTCAAATCATAGAAAGGTAGAGTGTCAGTCCTCTTGTACTTAAGTCGGCATTGTGCCTTTCGTATTAAATTCGGATGCAATTTCTGTGTTTCATCGTCAATAAGATAGTCCATGTGATACAGAAAACCTGAAGTGAAGCTTCGGAATCTAAAACTGGACTCACATTAGAGGTTCAAATCATAGAAAGTTAGAGTGTCAGTCCTCTTGTACTTAAGTCGGCATTGTCCGTTTTGTATTTACTTCAGATGCAATTTATGTGTTTGATCGTCAATAAGTAGGTCCGAGGGATACAGTAAACCTGAAGTGAAGCATCGGATTCTAAAACCTGACTCACAGGAGAGGTTCAAATCATAGAAAGTTAGAGTGTCTGTCCTCTTGTACTTAAGTCAGCGTGGTGCCTTTTGAATTTAATTCCGATGCAATTTCTGTGTCTCATCGTCAATAAGAAAGTCCAAGGTATACAGTAAACCTGAAGTGAAGCATCGGAATCTGAAACTGGACTCACAGGAGAGGTTCAAATCATAGAAAGTTAGAGTGTCAGTCCTCTTATACTTAACTCGGCATTGTGCCTCTTGTATTAAATTCGGATGCAATTTCTGTATTTCATCGACAATAAGATGGTCCAAGGGATACTGTAAACCTGAAGTGAAGCTTCGGAATCTAAAACTGGACTCACAGGAGACGTTCAAATCATAGAAAGTTCGAGTGCTAGTCCTCTTGTACTTAAGTCGGCATTGTGCATTTAGAATTTAATTCCGATGCAATTTCTGTGTTTCATCGTTAATAAGAAGGTCCAAGGGATACACTAAACCTGATGTGAAGCATCGGAATCTAAAACTGGACTCACAGGAGAAGTTCAAATCATAGAAAGTTAGAGTGTCAGTGCTCTAGTACTTAAGTCGGCATTGTGCCTTTTGTATTAACTTCAGATGCAATTTCTGTGTTTCATCGTCAATAAGTAGGTCCGAGGGATACAGTAAACCTGAAGTGAAGCATCGGATTCTAAACCCTGACTCACAGGAGACGTTCAAATCATGGAAAGTGAGAGTGTCAGTCCTCTTGTACTTAAGTCGGCATTGTGCCTTTTGTATTAAATTCGGATGCAATTTCTGTGTTTCATCGTCAATAAGAAGGTCCAAGGTATACAGGATACCTGAAGTGAAGCATCCGAATCTAAAACTGGGCTCACCGGAGAGGTTCAAATCATGGAAAGTTGGAGTGTCAGTCCTCTTGTACTTAAGTCGGCATTGTGCCTTTTGAATTTAATTCCGATGCGATTTCTGTGTTTCATCGTCAATAAGAAGGTCCAAGGGATACAGTAAACCTGAAGTGAAGCATCGGAATCTAAAAGTGGACTCACAGGAGTGGTTCAAATTATAGAAAGTTAGAGTGTCAGTCCTCTTGTACTTATGTCGGTATTGTGCCTTTTGAATTTAATTCCGATGCAATTTCTGTGTTTCATCGTCAATAAGAAGGTCCAAGGTATACAGTACACCTGAAGTGAAGCATCGGAATCTAAAACTGGACTCACAGGAGAGGTTCAAATCATAGGAAGTTACAGTGTCAGTCCTCTTGTACTTAAATCGGCATTGTGCTTTTGTATTAAATTCGGATGAAATTTCTGTGTTTCATCGTCAATAAGAAGGTCCAAGGTATACAGTAAGCCTGAAGTGAAGCATCGGAATCTAAAACTGGACTCACAGGAGAGGTTCAAATCATGGAAAAATAGAGTGTCAGTCCTCTTGTAATTAAGTCGGCATTGTGCTTTTGTATTAAATTCGGATGAAATTTCTGTGTATCATCGTCAATAAGAAGGTCCAAGGGATACAGTAAACCTGAAGTGAAGCATTGGAATCAAAAACTGCACTCACAGGAGAGGTTCAAATCATAGAAAGTGAGAGTGTCAGTCCTCTTGTACTTAAGTCGGCATTGTGCCGCTTGTATTAAATTCGGATGCAATTTCTGTGTTTCATCGTCAATAAGAATGTCCAAGGGATTCAGTAAACCTGAAGTGAAGCACGGAATTTAAAACTGGACTCACAGGAGAGGTTCAAATCATAGAAAGTTAGGGTGTCAGTCCTCTTGTACTTAGGTCGGCATTATGCCTTTTGTATTAAATCGGATGCAATTTCTGTGTTTCGTCATTAATAAGAAGGTCCAAGGTAAACAGTAAACCTGAAGTGAAGCATCGGAAACCTAAACTGGACTCACAGGAGAGGTTCAAATCATAGAACGTTAGATTGTCAGTCCTACTGTACTTAATTCTTCATTGTGCCTTCTGTATTAAATTCGGATGCAATTTCTGTGTTTCATCGTCAATAAGAAGGTCCAAGGGATACAGTAAACCTGAAGTGACGCATCGGAATCTAAAACTGGAGTCACAGGAGAGGTTCAAATCATAGAAAACTTGGGTGTCAGTTCTCTTGTACTTAAGTCGGCATTGTGCCATTAGTATTATATTCGGTTCGAAATTTTGTGTTTCATCGTCAATGAGAAGGTCCAAGGTATACAGTAAACCTGAAGTGAAGCATTGGAAACTAATCCTGGACACACAGGTGAGGTTCAAATCATACAAAGTTAGAGTGTCAGTCCTCTTGTACTTAAGTCGGCATTGCGCCTTTTGAATTTAATTCCGATGCAATTTCTGTGTTTCATCGTCAATAAGAAGGTCCAAGAGATTCACTAAACCTGATGTGAAGCATCGGAATCTAAAACAGGTCTCACAGGAGAGTTTCAAATCTTAGAAAGATAGAGTGTCAGTCCTCTTGTACTTAAGTCGGCATTGTGCCTTTTGTATTAAATTCGGATGCGATTTCTGTGTTTCATCGTCATTAAGAAGGTCCAAGGTATACAGGAAACCTGAAGTGAAGCATCTCAATCTAAAACTGGACTCACAGGAGAGGTTCAAATCTTAGAAAGATAGAGTGCCAGTCCTCTTGCACTTAAGTCGGCATTGTGCCTTTTGTATTAAATTCGGATGCAATTTCTGTGTTTCATTGTCAATACGAGGGTCCAAGGCATAGACTAATCCTGAAGTGAAGCAATGGAATCTAAAACTGGACTCACAGGAGATATTCAAATCATAGAAAGTGAGAGTGTCAGTCCTCTTGTACTTAAGGTGGCATTGTGCCTTTTGTATTAAATTCGGATGCAATTTCTGTGTTTCATCGTCAATAAGAAGCTCCAAGGTATACAAGAAACCTGAAGGGAAGCATTGGAATCTAAAACTGGACTCACAGGAGAGGTTCAAATCATAGAAAGTTAGAGTGTCAGTGCTCTTGTATTTAAGTCGGCATTGTGCCTTTTGTATTAATTTCGGATGCAATTTCTGTGTTTGATCATCAGTAAGAAAGTCCAAGTGATACAGAAAACCTGAAGTGAAGCATCGGAATCTAATACCGGACTGACAGGAGAGGATCAAATCATAGGAAGTTAGAGTGTCAGTCCTCTTGTACTTAAGTCGGCATTGTGCTTTTGTATTAAATTCGGATGAAATTTCTGTGTTTCATCGTCAATAAGAAGGTCCAAGGGATACAGTAAACCTGAAGTGAAGCATCGGAATCTAAAACTGGACTAACAGGAGAGGTTCAAATCATTGAAAGTGAGAGTGTCAGTCCTCTTGTACTTAAGTCGGCATTGTGCCTCTTGTATTAAATTCGGATGCAATTTCTGTGTTTCATCGTCAATAAGAAGGTCCAAGGGATTCAGTAAACCTGAAGTGAAGCACGGAATTTAAAACTGGACTCACAGGAGAGGTTCAAATCATAGAATGTTAGATTGTCAGTCCTACTGTACTTAATTCTTCATTGTGCCTTCTGTATTAAATTCGGATGCAATTTCTGTGTTTCATCGTCAATAAGAAGGTCCAAGGGATACAGTAAACCTGAAGTGAAGCATCGGAATCTAAAACTGGACTCACAGGAGAGGTTCAAATCATAGAAAGTTAGAGTGTCTGTCCTCTTGTACTTAAGTCGGCATTGTGCCTTTTGTATTAAATTCGGATGCAATTTCTGTGTTTCATTGTCAATACGAGGGTCCAAGGCATAGACTAATCCTGAAGTGAAGCATGGGAATATAAAAATGGACTCACAGGAGAGATTCAAATCATAGAAAGTGAGAGTGTCAGTCCCCTTGTACTTAAGGTGGCATTGTGCCTTTTGTATTAAATTCGGATGCAATTTCTGTGTTTCATCGTCCATACGAAGCTCCAAGGTATACAGGAAACCTGAAGTCAAGCATTGCAATCTAAAACTGGACTCACAGGAGAGGATCAAATCATAGAAAGTTAGAGTGTCAGTGCTCTTGTATTTAAGTCGGCATTGTGCCTTTTGTATTAATTTCGGATGCAATTTCTGTGTTTGATCATCAATAAGAAAGTCCAAGTGATACAGAAAACCTGAAGTGAAGCATCGGAATCTAAAACCGGACTGACAGGAGAGGATCAAATCATAGAAAGTTAGAGTGTCAGTCCTCTTGTACTTAAGTCGGCATTGTGCCTTTTGTATTAAATTCGGATGCAATTTCTGCGTTTCATCGTCAATAAGAAGGTCCAAGGTATACAGTAAACCTGAAGTGAAGCATCGGAATCGAAATCTGGGCTCACAGGAGAGGTTCAAATCATAAAAAGTGAGAGTGTCAGTCCTCTTGTACTTAAGTCGGCATTGTGCCTTTTGTATTAAATTCGGATGCAATTCCTGTGTTTCATCGTCATTAAGAAGGTCCAAGGTATACAGGAAACCTGAAGTGAAGCATCTTAATCTAAAACTGGACTCACAGGAGAGGTTCAAATCTTAGAAAGTTAGAGTGTCAGTCCTCTTGTACTTAAGTCGGCATTGTGCCATTTGTATTAAATTCGGATGCAATTTCTGTGTTTCATCGTCAATAAGAAGGTCCAAGGCATACAGTAAACCTGAAGTGAAGCATCGGAATCTAAAACTGGAATCACAGGAGAGATTCAAATCATAGAAAGTGAGAGTGTCAGTCCTCTTGTACTTAAGTTGGCATTGTGCCTTTTGTATTAAATTCGGATGCAATTTCTGTGTTTCATCGTCAATAAGAAGGTCCAAGGTATAGAGGAAACCTGAAGTGAAGCATCGGAATCTATAACTGGACTCACAGGAGAGGTTCAAATCATAGAATGTTAGAGTGTCAGTCCTCTTGTACTGAAGTCGGCATTGTGATTTTCGAATGTAATTCCGATGCAATTTCTGTGTTTCATCGTCAATACGAAGGTCCAAGGGATACAGTAAGCCTGAAGTGAAGCATCGGAATCTAAAACTGGACTCACAGGAGAGGTTCAACTCAAAGAAAGTTAGAGTGTCAGTTTTCTTGTACGTAAGTCGGCATTGTGCCTTTTGTATTAAATTTGGATGCAATTTCTGTGTTTCATCGTCAATAAGAAGGTCCAAGGTATACAGTAAACCTGAAGTGAAGCATCTCAATCTAAAACTGGACTCACAGGAGAGGTTCAAATCTGAGAAAGACAGAGTGTCAGTCCTCTTGCACTTAAGTCGGCATTGTGCCTTTTGTATTAAATTCGGATGAAATTTCTGTGTTTCATCGTCAATAAGAAGCTCCAAGGTATACAAGAAACCTGAAGGGAAGCATTGGAATCTAAAACTGGACTCACAGGAAAGGTTCAAATCATATAAAGTTAGAGTGTCAGTGCTCTTGTATTTAAGTCGGCATTGTGCCTTTTGTATTAATTTCGGATGCAATTTCTGTGTTTGATCATCAGTAAGAAAGTCCAAGTGATACAGAAAACCTGAAGTGAAGCATCGGAATCTAAAACCGGACTGACAGGAGAGGATCAAATCATAGGAAGTTAGAGTGTCAGTCCTCTTGTACTTAAGACGGCATTGTGCTTTTGTATTAAATTCGGATGAAATTTCTGTGTTTCATCGTCAATAAGAAGGTCCAAGGGATACAGTAAACCTGAAGTGAAGCATCGGAATCTAAAACTGGACTAACAGGAGAGGTTCAAATCATTGAAAGTGAGAGTGTCAGTCCTCTTGTACTTAAGTCGGCATTGTGCCTCTTGTATTAAATTCGGATGCAATTTCTGTGTTTCATCGTCAATAAGAAGGTCCAAGGGATTCAGTAAACCTGAAGTGAAGCACGGAATTTAAAACTGGACTCACAGGAGAGGTTCAAATCATAGAAAGTTAGGGTGTCAGTCCTCTTGTACTTAAGTCGGCATTATGCCTTTTGTATTAAATCGGATGCAATTTCTGTGTTTCGTCATCAATAAGAATGTCCAAGGTAAACAGTAAACCTGAAGTGAAGGTTCGGAATCTAAAACTGGACTCACAGGAGAGGTTCAAATCATAGAATGTTAGATTGTCCGTCCTACTGTACTTAATTCTTCATTGTGCCTTCTGTATTAAATTCGGATGCAATTTCTGTGTTTCATCGTCAATAAGATGGTCCAAGGGATACAGTAAACCTGAAGTGAAGCATCGGAATCTAAAACTGGACTCACAGGAGAGGTTCAAATCATAGAAAGTTAGAGTGTCAGTCCTCTTGTACTTAAGTCGGCATTGTGCCTTTTGTATTAAATTCGGATGCAATTTCTGTGATTCATTGTCAATACGAGGGTCCAAGGCATAGACTAATCCTGAAGTGAAGCATCGGAATCTAAAACTGGACTCACAGGAGAGATTCAAATCATAGAAAGTGAGAGTGTCAGTCCCCTTGTACTTAAGGTGGCATTGTGCCTTTTGTATTAAATTCGGATGCAATTTCTGTGTTTCATCGTCAATACGAAGCTCCAAGGTATACAGGAAACCTGAAGTCAAGAATTGCAATCTAAAACTGGACTCACAGGAGAGGATCAAATCATAGAAAGTTAGAGTGTCAGTGCTCTTGTATTTAAGTCGGCATTGTGCCTTTTGTATTAATTTCGGATGCCATTTCTGTGTTTGATCATCAATAAGAAAGTCCAAGTGATACAGAAAACCTGAAGTGAAGCATCGGAATCTAAAACCGGACTGACAGGAGAGGATCAAATCATAGAAAGTTAGAGTGTCAGTCCTCTTGTACTTAAGTCGGCATTGTGCCTTTTGTATTAAATTCGGATGCAATTTCTGCGTTTCATCGTCAATAAGAAGGTCCAAGGTATACAGTAAACCTGAAGTGAAGCATCGGAATCGAAATCTGGGCTCACAGGAGAGGTTCAAATCATAAAAAGTGAGAGTGTCAGTCCTCTTGTACTTAAGTCGGCATTGTGCCTTTTGTATTAAATTCGGATGCAATTCCTGTGTTTCATCGTCATTAAGAAGGTCCAAGGTATACAGGAAACCTGAAGTGAAGCATCTTAATCTAAAACTGGACTCACAGGAGAGGTTCAAATCTTAGAAAGTTAGAGTGTCAGTCCTCTTGTACTTAAGTCGGCATTGTGCCATTTGTATTAAATTCGGATGCAATTTCTGTGTTTCATCGTCAATACGAAGGTCCAAGGCATACAGTAAACCTGAAGTGAAGCATCGGAATCTAAAACTGGAATCACAGGAGAGATTCAAATCATAGAAAGTGAGAGTGTCAGTCCTCTTGTACTTAAGTTGGCATTGTGCCTTTTGTATTAAATTCGGATGCAATTTCTGTGTTTCATCGTCAATAAGAAGGTCCAAGGTATAGAGGAAACCTGAAGTGAAGCATCGGAATCTATAACTGGACTCACAGGAGAGGTTCAAATCATAGAATGTTAGAGTGTCAGTCCTCTTGTACTGAAGTCGGCATTGTGATTTTCGAATGTAATTCCGATGCAATTTCTGTGTTTCATCGTCAATACGAAGGTCCAAGGGATACAGTAAGCCTGAAGTGAAGCATCGGAATCTAAAACTGGACTCACAGGAGAGGTTCAACTCAAAGAAAGTTAGAGTGTCAGTTTTCTTGTACGTAAGTCGGCATTGTGCCTTTTGTATTAAATTTGGATGCAATTTCTGTGTTTCATCGTCAATAAGAAGGTCCAAGGTATACAGTAAACCTGAAGCGAAGCATCGGAATCGAATACTGGACTCACAGGAGAGGTTCAAATCATAGAATGTTGGAGTGTCATTCCGCTTGTACTTAAGTCGGCATTGTGCCTTTTGAATTTAATTCCGATGCAATTTCTGTGTTTCATCGTCAATAAGAAGGTCCAAGGGATACACTAAACCTGATGTGAATCATCGTAATCTAAAACTGGACTCACAGGAGAGGTTCAAATCATAGAAAGTTAGAGTGTCAGTCCTCTTGTACTTAAGTCGGCATTGTGCCTTTTGTATTAAATTCGGATGCAATTTCTGTGTTTCATCGTCAATAAGAAAGTCCATGTGATACAGAAAACCTGAAGAGAAGCTTCGGAATCTAAAACTGGACTCACATTAGAGGTTCAAATCATAGAATAGTAGAGTGTCAGTCCTCTTGTACTTAAGTCGGCATTGTGCCTTTTGTAATAAACTCAGATGCAATTTCAGTGTTTCATCGTCAATAAGTAGGTCCGAGGGATACAGTAAACCTGAACTGAAGCATCGGATTCTAAAACCTGACTCACAGGAGAGGTTCAAATCATAGAAAGTTACAGTGTCTGTCCTCTTGTACTTAAGTCAGCATTGTGCCTTTTGAATTTAATTCCGATCCAATTTCTGTGTTTCATCGTCAATAAGAAGGTCCAAGGTATACAGTAACCCTGAAGTGAAACATCGGAATCTAAAACTGGACTCACAGGAGAGGTTCAAATCATAGAAAGTTAGAGTGTCAGTATTCTTATACTTAAGTCGGCATTGTGCCTTTTGTATTAAATTCGGATGCAATTTCTGTATTTCATCGTCAATAAGAAGGTCCAAGGGATACTGTAAACCTGAAGTGAAGCTTCGGAAACTAAAACTGGACTCACAGGAGACGTTCAAATCGTAGAAAGTTCGAGTGCCAGTCCTCTTGTACTTAAGTCGGCATTGTGCTTTTAGAATTTAATTCCGATGCAATTTCTGTGTTTCATCGTTAATACGAAGGTCCAAGGGATACACTAAACCTGATGTGAAGCATCGGAATCTAAAGTGGGCTCACAGGAGAGGTTCAAATCATAGAAAGTTAGAGTGTCAGTGCTCTTGTACTTAAGTCGGCATTGTGCCATTTGTATTAAATTCGGATGCAATTTCTGTGTTCCATCGTCAATACGAAGGTCCAAGGCATACAGTAAACCTGAAGTGAAGCATCGGAATCTAAAACTGGACTCACAGGAGAGATTCAAATCATAGAAAGTGAGAGTGTCAGTCCTCTTGTACTTAAGTTGGCATTGTGCCTTTTGTATTAAATTCGGATGCAATTTCTGTGTTTCATCGTCAATAAGAAGGTCCAAGGTATAGAGGAAACCTGAAGTGAAGCATCGGAATCTATAACTGGACTCACACTAGAGGTTCAAATCATAGAATGTTAGAGTGTCAGTCCTCTTGTACTGAAGTCGGCATTGTGATTTTCGAATGTAATTCCGATGCAATTTCTGTGTTTCATCGTCAACACGAAGGTCCAAGGGATACAGTAAACCTGAAGTGAAGCATCGGAATCTAAAACTGGACTCACAGGAGAGGTTCAACTCAAAGAAAGTTAGGGTGTCAGTTTTCTTGTACGTAAGTCGGCATTGTGCCTTTTGTATTAAATTTGGATGCAATTTCTGTGTTTCATCGTCAATAAGAAGGTCCAAGGTATACAGGAAACTTGAAGAGAAGCATCCGTATCTAAAACTGGTGTCACCGGAGAGGTTCAAATAATAGATAGTTGGAGTGTCAGTCCTCTTGTACTTAAGATGTCATTGTGCCTTTTGAATTTAATTCCGATGCAATTTCTGTTTTTCATCGTCATTAAGAAGGTCCAAGGGATACAGTAAACCTGAAGTGAAGCATCGGAATCTAAAACTGGACTCACAGGAGAGGTTCAACTCAAAGAAAGTTAGGGTGTCAGTTTTCTTGTACGTAAGTCGGCATTGTGCCTTTTGTATTAACTTCAGATGCAATTTCAGTGTTTCATCGTCAACAAGTAGGTCCGAGGGATACAGTAAACCTGAACTGAAGCATCGGATTCTAAAACCTGACTCACAGGAGAGGTTCAAATCATAGAAAGTTACAGTGTCTGTCCTCTTGTACTTAAGTCAGCATTGTGCCTTTTGAATTTAATTCCGATCCAATTTCTGTGTTTCATCGTCAATAAGAAGGTCCAAGGTATACAGTAACCCTGAAGTGAAACATCGGAATCTAAAACTGGACTCACAGGAGAGGTTCATTTGATAGAAAGTTAGAGTGTCAGTATTCTTATACTTAAGTCGGCATTGTGCCTTTTGTATTAAATTCGGATGCAATTTCTGTATTTCATCGTCAATAAGAAGGTCCAAGGGATACTGTAAACCTGAAGTGAAGCTTCGGAAACTAAAACTGGACTCACAGGAGACGTTCAAATCGTAGAAAGTTCGAGTGCCAGTCCTCTTGTACTTAAGTCGGCATTGTGCTTTTAGAATTTAATTCCGATGCAATTTCTGTGTTTCATCGTTAATAAGAAGGTCCAAGGGATACACTAAACCTGATGTGAAGCATCGGAATCTAAAACTGGGCTCACAGGAGAGGTTCAAATCATAGAAAGTTAGAGTGTCAGTGCTCTTGTACTTAAGTCAGCATTGTGCCTTTTGTATTAATTTCGGATGCAATTTCTGTTTTTTATCGTCAATAAGAAAGTCCTAGGGATACTGAAAACCTGAAGTGAAGCATCGGAATCTAAAACTGGACTGACAGGAGAGGTTCAAATCATAGAAAGTTAGAGTGTCAGTCCTCTTGTACTTAAGTCGGCATTGTGCCTTTCGTATTAAATTCAGATGCAATTTCTGTGTTTCATCGTCAATAAGAAAGTCCATGTCATACAGAAAACCTGAAGTGAAGCTTTGGAATCTAAAACTGGGCTCACATTAGAGGTTCAAATCATAGAAAGTTAGAGTGTCAGTCCTCTTGTACTTAAGTCGGCATTGTGCCTTTTGTATTAACTTCAGATGCAATTTCTGTATTTCATCGGCAATAAGTAGGTCCGAGGGATACAGTAAACCTGAAGTGAAGCATCGGATTCTAAAACCTGACTCACAGGAGAGGTTCAAATCATAGATAGTTAGAGTGTCTGTCCTCTTGTACTTAAGTCAGCGTGGTGCCTTTTGAATTTAATTCCGATGCAATTTCTGTGTCTCATCGTCAATAAGAAGGTCCAAGGTATACAGTAAACCTGAAGTGAAGCATCGGAATCTGAAACTGGACTCACAG
Source organism: Schistocerca americana (assembly GCF_021461395.2). Classification (NCBI taxonomy): domain Eukaryota; kingdom Metazoa; phylum Arthropoda; class Insecta; order Orthoptera; family Acrididae; genus Schistocerca; species Schistocerca americana. The sequence continues at coordinate 1,067,598 of NW_025725972.1, forward strand.
GAGAGGTTCAAATCATAGAAAGTTAGAGTGTCAGTCAGCTTATACTTAACTCGGCATTGTGCCTCTTGTATTAAATTCGGATGCATTTTCTGTATTTCATCGACAATAAGAAGGTCCAAGGGATACTGTAAACCTGAAGTGAAGCTTCGGAATCTAAAACTGGACTCACAGGAGACGTTCAAATCATAAAAAGTTCGAGTGCCAGTCCTCTTGTACTTAAGTCGGCATTGTGCATTTAGAATTTAATTCCGATGCAATTTCTGTGTTTCATCGTTAATAAGAAGGTCCAAGGGATACACTAAACCTGATGTGAAGCATCAGAATCTAAAACTGGACTCACAGGAGAGGTTCAAATCATAGAAAGTTAGAGTGTCAGTGCTCTAGTACTTAAGTCGGCATTGTGCCTTTTGTATTAATTTCGGATGCAATTTCTGTGTTTTATCGTCAATAAGAAAGTCCAAGGGATACAGATAACCTGAAGTGAAGCATCGGAATCGAAAACTGGACTCACAGGAGAGGTTCAAATCATAGAAAGTTGGAGTGTCAGTCCTCTTGTGCTTAAGTCGTCATTGTGATTTTCGAATGTAATTGAGATGCAATTTCTGTGTTTCATCGTCAACACGAAGGTCCAAGGGATACAGAAAACCGGAAGTGAAGCATCGGAATCTAAAACTGGACTCACAGGAGAGGTTCAACTCAAAGAAAGTTAGGGTGTCAGTTTTCTTGTACGTAAGTCGGCATTGTGCCTTTTGTATTAAATTTGGATGCAATTTCTGTGTTTCATCGTCAATAAGAAGGTCCAAGGTATACAGGAAACTTGAAGTGAAGCATCCGTATCCAAAACTGGTGTCACCGGAGAGGTTCAAATAATAGATAGTTGGAGTGTCAGTCCTCTTGTACTTAAGACGGCATTGTGCCTTTTGAATTTAATTCCGATGCAATTACTGTTTTTCATCGTCATTAAGAAGGTCCAAGGGATACAGTAAACCTGAAGTGAAGCATCGGAATCTAAAACTGGACTCACAGGAGAGGTTCAATTCATATTAAGTTAGAGTGTCAGTCCACATGTACTTAAGTCGGCATTGTGCCTTTTGTATTAAATTCGGATGCATTTTCTGCGTTTCATCGTCAATAAGATGGTCCAAGGTATACAGTAAACCTGAAGCGAAGCATCGGAATCGAATACTGGACTCACAGGAGAGGTTCAAATCATAGAATGTTGGAGTGTCATTCCGCTTGTACTTAAGTCGGCATTGTGCCTTTTGAATTTAATTCCGATGCAATTTCTGTGTTTCATCGTCAATAAGAAAGTCCATGTGATACAGAAAACCTGAAGTGAAGCTTCGGAATCTAAAACTGGACTCACATTAGAGGTTCAAATCATAGAATAGTAGAGTGTCAGTCCTCTTGTACTTAAGTCGGCATTGTGCCTTTTGTAATAAACTCAGATGCAATTTCAGTGTTTCATCGTCAATAAGTAGGTCCGAGGGATACAGTAAACCTGAACTGAAGCATCGGATTCTAAAACCTGACTCACAGGAGAGGTTCAAATCATAGAAAGTTACAGTGTCTGTCCTCTTGTACTTAAGTCAGCATTGTGCCTTTTGAATTTAATTCCGATCCAATTTCTGTGTTTCATCGTCAATAAGAAGGTCCAAGGTATACAGTAACCCTGAAGTGAAACATCGGAATCTAAAACTTTACTCACAGGAGAGGTTCAAATCATAGAAAGTTAGAGTGTAAGTATTCTTATACTTAAGTCGGCATTGTGCCTTTTGTATTAAATTCGGATGCAATTTCTGTATTTCATCGTCAATAAGAAGGTCCAAGGGATACTGTAAACCTGAAGTGAAGCTTCGGAAACTAAAACTGGACTCACAGGAGACGTTCAAATCGTAGAAAGTTCGAGTGCCAGTCCTCTTGTACTTAAGTCGGCATTGTGCTTTTAGAATTTAATTCCGATGCAATTTCTGTGTTTCATCGTTAATAAGAAGGTCCAAGGGATACACTAAACCTGATGTGAAGCATCGGAATCTAAACTGGGCTCACAGGAGAGGTTCAAATCCTAGAAAGTTAGAGTGTCAGTGCTCTTGTACTTAAGTCGGCATTGTGCCATTTGTATTAAATTCGGAAGCAATTTCTGTGTTCCATCGTCAATACGAAGGTCCAAGGCATACAGTAAACCTGAAGTGAAGCATCGGAATCTAAAACTGGACTCACAGGAGAGATTCAAATCATAGAAAGTGAGAGTGTCAGTCCTCTTGTACTTAAGTTGGCATTGTGCCTTTTGTATTAAATTCGGATGCAATTTCTGTGTTTCATCGTCAATAAGAAGGTCCAAGGTATAGAGGAAACCTGAAGTGAAGCATCGGAATCTATAACTGGATTCACAGGAGAGGTTCAATTCATAGAATGTTAGAGTGTCAGTCCTCTTGTACTGAAGTCGGCATTGTGATTTTCGAATGTAATTCCGATGCAATTTCTGTGTTTCATCGTCAACACGAAGGTCCAAGGGATACAGTAAACCTGAAGTGAAGCATCGGAATCTAAAACTGGACTCACAGGAGAGGTTCAACTCAAAGAAAGTTAGGGTGTCAGTTTTCTTGTACGTAAGTCGGCATTGTGCCTTTTGTATTAAATTTGGATGCAATTTCTGTGTTTCATCGTCAATAAGAAGGTCCAAGGTATACAGGAAACTTGAAGTGAAGCATCCGTATCTAAAACTGGTGTCACCGGAGAGGTTCAAATAATAGATAGTTGGAGTGTCAGTCCTCTTGTACTTAAGACGGCATTGTGCCTTTTGAATTTAATTCCGATGCAATTTCTGTTTTTCATCGTCATTAAGAAGGTCCAAGGGATACAGTAAACCTGAAGTGAAGCATCGGAATCTAAAACTGGACTCACAGGAGAGGTTCAATTCATATTAAGTTAGAGTGTCAGTCCACATGTACCTAAGTCGGCATTGTGCCTTTTGTATTAAATTCGGATGCATTTTCTGCGTTTCATCGTCAATAAGATGGTCCAAGTTATACAGAAAACCTGAAGCGAAGCATCGGAATCGAATACTGGACTCACAGGAGAGGTTCAAATCATAGAATGTTGGAGTGTCATTCCGCTTGTACTTAAGTCGGCATTGTGCCGTTTGAATTTAATTCCGATGCAATTTCGGTGTTTCATCGTCAATAAGAAGGTCCAAGGGATACACTAAACCTGATGTGAATCATCGGAATCTAAAACTGGACTCACAGGAGAGGTTCAAATCATAGAAAGTTAGAGTGTCAGTCCTCTTGTACTTAAGTCGGCATTGTGCCTTTTGTATTAAATTCGGATGCAATTTCTGTGTTTCATCGTCAATAAGAAAGTCCATGTGATACAGAAAACCTGAAGTGAAGCTTCGGAATCTAAAACTGGACTCACATTAGAGGTTCAAATCATAGAAAAGTAGAGTGTCAGTCCTCTTGTACTTAAGTCGGCATTGTGCCTTTTGTATTAACTTCAGATGCAATTTCAGTGTTTCATCGTCAACAAGTAGGTCCGAGGGATACAGTAAACCTGAACTGAAGCATCGGATTCTAAAACCTGACTCACAGGAGAGGTTCAAATCATAGAAAGTTACAGTGTCTGTCCTCTTGTACTTAAGTCAGCATTGTGCCTTTTGAATTTAATTCCGATCCAATTTCTGTGTTTCATCGTCAATAAGAAGGTCCAAGGTATACAGTAACCCTGAAGTGAAACATCGGAATCTAAAACTGGACTCACAGGAGAGGTTCAATTGATAGAAAGTTAGAGTGTCAGTATTCTTATACTTAAGTCGGCATTGTGCCTTTTGTATTAAATTCGGATGCAATTTCTGTATTTCATCGTCAATAAGAAGGTCCAAGGGATACTGTAAACCTGAAGTGAAGCTTCGGAAACTAAAACTGGACTCACAGGAGACGTTCAAATCGTAGAAAGTTCGAGTGCCAGTCCTCTTGTACTTAAGTCGGCATTGTGCTTTTAGAATTTAATTCCGATGCAATTTCTGTGTTTCATCGTTAATAAGAAGGTCCAAGGGATACACTAAACCTGATGTGAAGCATCGGAATCTAAAACTGGGCTCACAGGAGAGGTTCAAATCATAGAAAGTTAGAGTGTCAGTGCTCTTGTACTTAAGTCAGCATTGTGCCTTTTGTAATAATTTCGGATGCAATTTCTGTTTTTTATCGTCAATTAGAAAGTCCTAGGGATACTGAAAACCTGAAGTGAAGCATCGGAATCTAAAACCGGACTGACAGGAGAGGTTCAAATCATAGAAAGTTAGAGTGTCAGTCCTCTTGTAGCTAAGTCGGCATTGTCCCTTTTGTATTAAATTCGGATGCATTTTCTGCGTTTCATCGTCAATAAGAAGGTCCAAGGTATACAGATAACCTGAAGTGAAGCATCGGAATCGAAAACTGGACTCACAGGAGAGGTTCAAATCATAGAAAGTTGGAGTGTCAGTCCTCTTGTACTTAAGACGGCATTGTGCCTTTTGAATTTAAGTCCGATGCAATTTCTGTGTTTCATCGTCACTAAGAAGGTCCAAGGGATACAGTAAACCTGATGTGAAGCATCGGAATCTAAAACTGGACTCACAGGAGAGGTTCAAATCATAGAAAGGTAGAGTGTCAGTCCTCTTGTACTTAAGACGGCATTGTGCCTTTCGTATTAAATTCAGATGCAATTTCTGTGTTTCATCGTCAATAAGAAAGTCCATTTCATACAGAAAACCTGAAGTGAAGCTTTGGAATCTAAAACTGGACTCACATTAGAGGTTCAAATCATAGAAAGTTAGAGTGTCAGTCCTCTTGTACTTAAGTCGGCATTGTGCCTTTTGTATTAACTTCAGATGCAATTTCTGTATTTCATCGTCAATAAGTAGGTCCGAGGGATACAGTAAACCTGAAGTGAAGCATCGGATTCTAAAACCTGACTCACAGGAGAGGTTCAAATCATAGATAGTTAGAGTGTCTGTCCTCTTGTACTTAAGTCAGCGTGGTGCCTTTTGAATTTAATTCCGATGCAATTTCTGTGTCTCATCGTCAATAAGAAGGTCCAAGGTATACAGTAAACCTGAAGTGAAGCATCGGAATCTGAAACTGGACTCACAGGAGAGGTTCAAATCATAGAAAGTTAGAGTGTCAGTCAGCTTATACTTAACTCGGCATTGTGCCTCTTGTATTAAATTCGGATGCAATTTCTGTATTTCATCGACAATAAGAAGGTCCAAGGGATACTGTAAACCAGAAGTGAAGCTTCGGAATCTAAAACTGGACTCACAGGAGACGTTCAAATCATAAAAAGTTCGAGTGCCAGTCCTCTTGTACTTAAGTCGGCATTGTGCATTTAGAATTTAATTCCGATGCAATTTCTGTGTTTCATCGTTAATAAGAAGGTCCAAGGGATACACTAAACCTGATGTGAAGCATCAGAATCTAAAACTGGACTCACAGGAGAGGTTCAAATCATAGAAAGTTAGAGTGTCAGTGCTCTAGTACTTAAGTCGGCATTGTGCCTTTTGTATTAAATTCGGATGCAATTTCTGTGTTTCATCGTCAATAAGAAAGTCCATGTGATACAGAAAACCTGAAGTGAAGCTTCGGAATCTAAAACTGGACTCACATTAGAGGTTCAAATCATAGAATAGTGGAGTGTCAGTCCTCTTGTACTTAAGTCGGCATTGTGCCTTTTGTAATAAACTCAGATGCAATTTCAGTGTTTCATCGTCAATAAGTAGGTCCGAGGGATACAGTTACCTGAACTGAAGCATCGGATTCTAAAACCTGACTCACAGGAGAGGTTCAAATCATAGAAAGTTACAGTGTCTGTCCTCTTGTACTTAAGTCAGCATTGTGCCTTTTGAATTTAATTCCGATCCAATTTCTGTGTTTCATCGTCAATAAGAAGGTCCAAGGTATACAGTAACCCTGAAGTGAAACATCGGAATCTAAAACTGGACTCACAGGAGAGGTTCAAATCATAGAAAGTTAGAGTGTCAGTATTCTTATACTTAAGTCGGCATTGTGCCTTTTGTATTAAATTCGGATGCAATTTCTGTATTTCATCGTCAATAAGAAGGTCCAAGGGATACTGTAAACCTGAAGTGAAGCTTCGGAAACTAAAACTGGACTCACAGGAGACGTTCAAATCGTAGAAAGTTCGAGTGCCAGTCCTCTTGTACTTAAGTCGGCATTGTGCTTTTAGAATTTAATTCCGATGCAATTTCTGTGTTTCATCGTTAATAAGAAGGTCCAAGGGATACACTAAACCTGATGTGAAGCATCGGAATCTAAACTGGGCTCACAGGAGAGGTTCAAATCATAGAAAGTTAGAGTGTCAGTGCTCTTGTACTTAAGTCGGCATTGTGCCACTTGTATTAAATTCGGATGCAATTTCTGTGTTCCATCGTCAATACGAAGGTCCAAGGCATACAGTAAACCTGAAGTGAAGCATCGGAATCTAAAACTGGACTCACAGGAGAGATTCAAATCATAGAAAGTGAGAGTGTCAGTCCTCTTGTACTTAAGTTGGCATTGTGCCTTTTGTATTAAATTCGGATGCAATTTCTGTGTTTCATCGTCAATAAGAAGGTCCAAGGTATAGAGGAAACCTGAAGTGAAGCATCGGAATCTATAACTGGACTCACAGGAGAGGTTCAAATCATAGAATGTTAGAGTGTCAGTCCTCTTGTACTGAAGTCGGCATTGTGATTTTTGAATGTAATTCCGATGCAATTGCTGTGTTTCATCGTCAACACGAAGGTCCAAGGGATACAGTAAACCTGAAGTGAAGCATCGGAATCTAAAACTGGACTCACAGGAGAGGTTCAACTCAAAGAAAGTTAGGGTGTCAGTTTTCTTGTACGTAAGTCGGCATTGTGCCTTTTGTATTAAATTTGGATGCAATTTCTGTGTTTCATCGTCAATAAGAAGGTCCAAGGTATACAGGAAACTTGAAGTGAAGCATCCGTATCTAAAACTGGTGTCACCGGAGAGGTTCAAATAATAGAAAGTTGGAGTGTCAGTCCTCTTGTACTTAAGACGGCATTGTGCATTTTGAATTTAATTCCGATGCAATTTCTGTTTTTCATCGTCATTAAGAAGGTCCAAGGGATACAGTAAACCTGAAGTGAAGCATCGGAATCTAAAACTGGACTCACAGGACAGGTTCAATTCATATTAAGTTAGAGTGTCAGTCCACATGTACCTAAGTCGGCATTGTGCCTTTTGTATTAAATTCGGATGCATTTTCTGCGTTTCATCGTCAATAAGATGGTCCAAGGTATACAGTAAACCTGAAGCGAAGCATCGGAATCGAATACTGGACTCACAGGAGAGGTTCAAATCATAGAATGTTGGAGTGTCATTCCGCTTGTACTTAAGTCGGCATTGTGCCTTTTGAATTTAATTCCGATGCAATTTCTGTGTTTCATCGTCAATAAGAAGGTCCAAGGGATACACTAAACCTGATGTGAATCATCGGAATCTAAAACTGGACTCACAGGAGAGGTTCAAATCATAGAAAGTTAGAGTGTCAGTCCTCTTGTACTTAAGTCGGCATTGTGCCTTTTGTATTAAATTCGGATGCAATTTCTGTGTTTCATCGTCAATAAGAAAGTCCATGTGATACAGAAAACCTGAAGTGAAGCTTCGGAATCTAAAACTGGACTCACATTAGAGGTTCAAATCATAGAAAAGTAGAGTGTCAGTCCTCTTGTACTTAAGTCGGCATTGTGCCTTTTGTATTAACTTCAGATGCAATTTCAGTGTTTCATCGTCAACAAGTAGGTCCGAGGGATACAGTAAACCTGAACTGAAGCATCGGATTCTAAAACCTGACTCACAGGAGAGGTTCAAATCATAGAAAGTTACAGTGTCTGTCCTCTTGTACTTAAGTCAGCATTGTGCCTTTTGTATTAAATTCGGATGCAATTTCTGTGTTTCATCGTCAATAAGAAGGTCCAAGGTATACAGTAACCCTGAAGTGAAACATCGGAATCTAAAACTGGACTCACAGGAGAGGTTCAATTGATAGAAAGTTAGAGTGTCAGTATTCTTATACTTAAGTCGGCATTGTGCCTTTTGTATTAAATTCGGATGCACTTTCTGTATTTCATCGTCAATAAGAAGGTCCAAGGGATACTGTAAACCTGAAGTGAAGCTTCGGAAACTAAAACTGGACTCACAGGAGACGTTCAAATCGTAGAAAGTTCGAGTGCCAGTCCTCTTGTACTTAAGTCGGCATTGTGCTTTTAGAATTTAATTCCGATGCAATTTCTGTGTTTCATCGTCACTAAGAAGGTCCAAGGGATACAGTAAACCTGATTTGAAGCATCGGAATCTAAAACTGGACTCACAGGAGACGTTCAAATCGTAGAAAGTTAGAGTGTCAGTGCTCTTGTACTTAAGTCAGCATTGTGCCTTTTGTATTAATTTCGGATGCAATTTCTGTTTTTTATCGTCAATAAGAAAGTCCTAGGGATACTGAAAACCTGAAGTGAAGCATCGGAATCTAAAACCGGACTGACAGGAGAGGTTCAAATCATAGAAAGTTAGAGTGTCAGTCCTCTTGTAGCTAAGTCTTCATTGTCCCTTTTGTATTAAATTCGGATGCATTTTCTGCGTTTCATCGTCAATAAGAAGGTCCAAGGTATACAGATAACCTGAAGTGAAGCATCGGAATCGAAAACTGGACTCACAGGAGAGGTTCAAATCATAGAAAGTTGGAGTGTCAGTCCTCTTGTACTTAAGACGGCATTGTGCCTTTTGAATTTAAGTCCGATGCAATTTCTGTGTTTCATCGTCACTAAGAAGGTCCAAGGGATACAGTAAACCTGATGTGAAGCATCGGAATCTAAAACTGGACTCACAGGAGAGGTTCAAATCATAGAAAGGTAGAGTGTCAGTCCTCTTGTACTTAAGTCGGCATTGTGCCTTTCGTATTAAATTCAGATGCAATTTCTGTGTTTCATCGTCAATAAGAAAGTCCATGTCATACAGAAAACCTGAAGTGAAGCTTTGGAATCTAAAACTGGACTCACATTAGAGGTTCAAATCATAGAAAGTTAGAGTGTCAGTCCTCTTGTACTTAAGTCGGCATTGTGCCTTTTGTATTAACTTCAGATGCAATTTCTGTATTTCATCGTCAATAAGTAGGTCCGAGGGATACAGTAAACCTGAAGTGAAGCATCGCATTCTAAAACCTGACTCACAGGAGAGGTTCAAATCATAGATAGTTAGAGTGTCTGTCCTCTTGTACTTAAGTCGGCATTGTGCATTTAGAATTTAATTCCGATGCAATTTCTGTGTTTCATCGTTAATAAGAAGGTCCAAGGGATACACTAAACCTGATGTGAAGCATCAGAATCTAAAACTGGACTCACAGGAGAGGTTCAAATCATAGAAAGTTAGAGTGTCAGTGCTCTAGTACTTAAGTCGGCATTGTGCCTTTTGTATTAATTTCGGATGCAATTTCTGTCTTTTATCGTCAATAAGAAAGTCCAAGGGATACAGATAACCTGAAGTGAAGCATCGGAATCGAAAACCGGACTCACAGGAGAGGTTCGAATCATAGAAAGTTGGAGTGTCAGTCCTCTTGTACTTAAGTCGTCATTGTGCCTTTTTTAAATAATTCGGATGCAATATTTGTGTTTCATCGTCAATAAGAAGGTCCAAGGTATACAGTAAACCTGAAGTGAAACTTCGGAATCTAAAACTGGACTCACAGGAGAGGTTCAAATCATAGTAAGTGAGAGTGTCAGTCCTCTTGTACTCAAGTCGGCGTTGTTCCTTTTGTATTAAATTCGGATGCAATTTCTGTGTTTCATCGTCATTAAGGAGGTCCAAGGTATACAGGAAACCTGAAGTGAAGCATCTTAATCTAAAACTGGACTCACAGGAGGGGTTCAAATCTTAGAAAGTTAGAGTGTCAGTCCTCTTGTACTTAAGTCGGCATTGTGCCTTTTGTATTAAATTCGGATGCAATTTCTGTGTTTCATCGTCAATACGAAGGTCCAAGGCATACAGTAAACCTGAAGTGAAGCATCGGAATCTAAAACTGGACTCACAGGAGGGATTCAAATCATAGAAAGTGAGAGTGTCAGTCCTCTTGTACTTAAGTTGGCATTGTGCCTTTTGTATTAAATTCGGATGCAATTTCTGTGTTTCATCGTCAATAAGAAGGTCCAAGGTATACAGGAAACCTGAAGTGAAGCATCGGAATCTAAAACTGGACTTAAGGAGAGTTTCAAATCATAGAATGTTAGAGTGTCAGTCCTCTTGTACTTAAGTCGTCATTGTGATTTTCGAATGTATTTCCGATGCAATTTCTGTGTTTCATCGTCAATAAGAAGGTCCATGGGATACAGTAAAAATGAAGTGAAGCATCGGAATCTAAAACTGGACTCACAGGAGGGATTCAAATCATAGAAAGTGAGAGTGTCAGTCCTCTTGTACTTAAGTTGGCATTGTGCCTTTTGTATTAAATTCGGATGCAATTTCTGTGTTTCATCGGCAATATGAAGGTGCAAGGTATACAGTAAACCTGAAGTAAAGCATTGGAATCTAAAACTAAACTCACAGGAAAGGTTCAAATCATAGAAAGTGAGAGTGTCAGTCCTCTTGTATTTAAGTCGGCATTGTGCCATTTGTATTAAATTCGGATGCAATTTCTGTGTTCCATCGTCAATACGAAGGTCCAGGGCATACAGTAAACCTGAAGTGAAGCATCGGAATCTAAAACTGGACTCACAGGAGAGATTCAAATCATAGAAAGTGAGAGTGTCAGTCCTCTTGTACTTAAGTTGACATTGGCCCTTTTGTATTAAATTCGGATGCAATTTCTGTGTTTCATCGTCAATAAGAAGGTCCAAGGTATAGAGGAAACCTGAAGTGAAGCATCGGAATCTATAACTGGACTCACAGGAGAGGTGCAAATCATAGAATGTTAGAGTGTCAGTCCTCTTGTACTGAAGTCGGCATTGTGATTTTCGAATGTAATTCCGATGCAATTTCTGTGTTTCATCGTCAACACGAAGGTCCAAGGGATACAGTAAACCTGAAGTGAAGCATCGGAATCTAAAACTGGACTCACAGGAGAGGTTCAACTCAAAGAAAGTTAGGGTGTCAGTTTTCTTGTACGTAAGTCGGCATTGTGCCTTTTGTATTAAATTTGGATGCAATTTCTGTGTTTCATCGTCAATAAGAAGGTCCAAGGTATACAGGAAACTTGAAGTGAAGCATCCGTATCTAAAACTGGTGTCACCGGAGAGGTTCAAATAATAGATAGTTGGAGTGTCAGTCCTCTTGTACTTAAGACGGCATTGTGCCTTTTGAACTTAACTCCGATGCAATTTCTGTTTTTCATCGTCATTAAGAAGGTCCAAGGGATACAGTAAACCTGAAGTGAGGCATCGAAATCTAAAACTGGACTCACAGGAGAGGTTCAATTCATATTAAGTTAGAGTGTCAGTCCACATGTACCTAAGTCGGCATTGTGCCTTTTGTATTAAATTCGGATGCATTTTCTGCGTTTCATCGTCAATAAGATGGTCCAAGGTATACAGTAAACCTGAAGCGAAGCATCGGAATAGAATACTGGACTCACAGGAGAGGTTCAAATCATAGATTGTTGGAGTGTCATTCCGCTTGTACTTAAGTCGGCATTGTGCCTTTTGAATTTAATTCCGATGCAATTTCTGTGTTTCATCGTCAATAAGAAGGTCCAAGGGATACACTAAACCTGATGTGAATCATCGGAATCTAAAACTGGACTCACAGGAGAGGTTCAAATCATAGAAAGTTAGAGTGTCAGTCCTCTTGTACTTAAGTCGGCATTGTGCCTTTTGTATTAAATTCGGATGCAATTTCTGTGTTTCATCGTCAATAAGAAAGTCCATGTGATACAGAAAACCTGAAGTGAAGCTTCGGAATCTAAAACTGGACTCACATTAGAGGTTCAAATCATAGAAAAGTAGTGTGTCAGTCCTCTTGTACTTAAGTCGGCATTGTGCCTTTTGTATTAAATTCGGATGCAATTTCTGTGTTTCATCGTCAATAAGAAAGTCCATGTGATACAGAAAACCTGAAGTGAAGCTTCGGAATCTAAAACTGGACTCACATTAGAGGTTCAAATCATAGAAAAGTAGAGTGTCAGTCCTCTTGTAGCTAAGTCGGCATTGTCCCTTTTGTATTAAATTCGGATGCATTTTCTGCGTTTCATCGTCAATAAGAAGGTCCAAGGTATACAGATAACCTGAAGTGAAGCATCGGAATCGAAAACTGGACTCACAGGAGAGGTTCAAATCATAGAAAGTTGGAGTGTCAGTCCTCTTGTACTTAAGACGGCATTGTGCCTTTTGAATTTAAGTCCGATGCAATTTCTGTGTTTCATCGTCACTAAGAAGGTCCAAGGGATACAGTAAACCTGATGTGAAGCATCGGAATCTAAAACTGGACTCACAGGAGAGGTTCAAATCATAGAAAGGTAGAGTGTCAGTCCTCTTGTACTTAAGTCGGCATTGTGCCTTTCGTATTAAATTCATATGCAATTTCTGTGTTTCATCGTCAATAAGAAAGTCCATGTCATACAGAAAACCTGAAGTGAAGCTTTGGAATCTAAAACTGGACTCACATTAGAGGTTCAAATCATAGAAAGTTAGAGTGTCAGTCCTCTTGTACTTAAGTCGGCATTGTGCCTTTTGTATTAACTTCAGATGCAATTTCTGTATTTCATCGTCAATAAGTAGGTCCGAGGGATACAGTAAACCTGAAGTGAAGCATCGGATTCTAAAACCTGACTCACAGGAGAGGTTCAAATCATAGATAGTTAGAGTGTCTGTCCTCTTGTACTTAAGTCAGCGTGGTGCCTTTTGAATTTAATTCCGATGCAATTTCTGTGTCTCATCGTCAATAGGAAGGTCCAAGGTATACAGTAAACCTGAAGTGAAGCATCGGAATCTGAAACTGGACTCACAGGAGAGGTTCAAATCATAGAAAGTTAGAGTGTCAGTCAGCTTATACTTAACTCGGCATTGTGCCTCTTGTATTAAATTCGGATGCAATTTCTGTATTTCCTCGACAATAAGAAGGTCCAAGGGATACTGTAAACCTGAAGTGAAGCTTCGGAATCTAAAACTGGACTCACAGGAGACGTTCAAATCATAAAAAGTTCGAGTGCCAGTCCTCTTGTACTTAAGTCGGCATTGTGCATTTAGAATTTAATTCCGATGCAATTTCTGTGTTTCATCGTTAATAAGAAGGTGCAAGGGATACACTAAACCTGATGTGAAGCATCAGAATCTAAAACTGGACTCACAGGAGAGGTCCAAATCATAGAAAGTTAGAGTGTCAGTGCTCTAGTACTTAAGTCGGCATTGTGCCTTTTGTATTAATTTCGGATGCAATTTCTGTGTTTTATCGTCAATAAGAAAGTCCAAGGGATACAGATAACCTGAAGTGAAGCATCGGAATCGAAAACTGGACTCACAGGAGAGGTTCAAATCATAGAAAGTTGGAGTGTCAGTCCTCTTGTACTTAAGTCGTCATTGTGCCTTTTTTAAATAATTCGGATGCAATATTTGTGTTTCATCGTCAATAAGAAGGTCCAAGGTATACAGTAAACCTGAAGTGAAACTTCGGAATCTAAAACTGGACTCACAGGAGAGGTTCAAATCATAGTAAGTGAGAGTGTCAGTCCTCTTGTACTCAAGTCGGCGTTGTTCCTTTTGTATTAAATTCGGATGCAATTTCTGTGTTTCATCGTCATTAAGGAGGTCTAAGGTATACAGGAAACCTGAAGTGAAGCATCTTAATCTAAAACTGGACTCACAGGAGGGGTTCAAATCTTAGAAAGTTAGAGTGTCAGTCCTCTTGTACTTAAGTCGGCATTGTGCCTTTTGTATTAAATTCGGATGCAATTTCTGTGTTTCATCGTCAATACGAAGGTCCAAGGCATACAGTAAACCTGATGTGAAGCATCGGAATCTAAAACTGGACTCACAGGAGGGATTCAAATCATAGAAAGTGAGAGTGTCAGTCCTCTTGTACTTAAGTTGGCATTGTGCCATTTGTATTAAATTCGGATGCAATTTCTGTGTTTCATCGTCAATAAGAAGGTCCAAGGTATACAGGAAACCTGAAGTGAAGCATCGGAATCTAAAACTGGACTCAAGGAGAGTTTCAAATCATAGAATGATAGAGTGTCAGTCCTCTTGTACTTAAGTCGTCATTGTGATTTTCGAATGTATTTCCGATGCAATTTCTGTGTTTCATCGTCAATAAGAAGGTCCATGGGATACAGTAAAAATGAAGTGAAGCATCGGAATCTAAAACTGGACTCACAGGAGGGATTCAAATCATAGAAAGTGAGAGTGTCAGTCCTCTTGTACTTAAGTTGGCATTGTGCCTTTTGTATTAAATTCGGATGCAATTTCTGTGTTTCATCGGCAATATGAAGGTGCAAGGTATACAGTAAACCTGAAGTAAAGCATTGGAATCTAAAACTGGACTCACAGGAAAGGTTCAAATCATAGAAAGTGAGAGTGTCAGTCCTCTTGTACTCAAGTCGGCGTTGTTCCTTTTGTATTAAATTCGGATGCAATTTCTGTGTTTCATCGTCATTAAGGAGGTCTAAGGTATACAGGAAACCTGAAGTGAAGCATCTTAATCTAAAACTGGACTCACAGGAGGGGTTCAAATCTTAGAAAGTTAGAGTGTCAGTCCTCTTGTACTTAAGTCGGCATTGTGCCTTTTGTATTAAATTCGGATGCAATTTCTGTGTTTCATCGTCAATACGAAGGTCCAAGGCATACAGTAAACCTGATGTGAAGCATCGGAATCTAAAACTGGACTCACAGGAGGGATTCAAATCATAGAAAGTGAGAGTGTCAGTCCTCTTGTACTTAAGTTGGCATTGTGCCATTTGTATTAAATTCGGATGCAATTTCTGTGTTTCATCGTCAATAAGAAGGTCCAAGGTATACAGGAAACCTGAAGTGAAGCATCGGAATCTAAAACTGGACTCAAGGAGAGTTTCAAATCATAGAATGTTAGAGTGTCAGTCCTCTTGTACTTAAGTCGTCATTGTGATTTTCGAATGTATCTCCGATGCAATTTCTGTGTTTCATCGTCAATAAGAAGGTCCATGGGATACAGTAAAAATGAAGTGAAGCATCGGAATCTAAAACTGGACTCACAGGAGGGATTCAAATCATAGAAAGTGAGAGTGTCAGTCCTCTTGTACTTAAGTTGGCATTGTGCCTTTTGTATTAAATTCGGATGCAATTTCTGTGTTTCATCGGCAATATGAAGGTGCAAGGTATACAGTAAACCTGAAGTAAAGCATTGGAATCTAAAACTGGACTCACAGGAAAGGTTCAAATCATAGAAAGTGAGAGTGTCAGTCCTCTTGTACTTAAGTCGGCATTGTGCCTTTTGTATTAAATTCGGATGCAATTTCTGTGTTTCATCGTCAATACGAAGGTCCAAGGCATACAGTAAACCTGAAGTGAAGCATCGGAATCTAGAACTGGTCCCACAGGAGGGATTCAAATCATAGAAAGTGAGAGTGTCAGTCCTCTTGTACTTAAGTTGGCATTGTGCCTTTTGTATTAAATTCGGATGCAATTTCTGTGTTTCATCGTCAATAAGATGGTCCAAGGTATACAGGAAACCTGAAGTGAAGCATCGGAATCTAAAAGTGGACTCACAGGAGAAGTTCAAATCATAGAAAGTTAGAGTGTCAGTCCTCTTGTACATAAGTCGGCATTGTGCCTTTTGTATTAAATTCGGATGCATTTTCTACGTTTCATCGTCAATAAGAAGGTACAAGGTATACAGTAAACCTGAAGTGAAGCATCGGAATCGAAAACTGGACTCACAGGAGAGGTTCAAATCATAGAAAAATGGTGTGTCAGTCCTCTTGTACTTAAGTCAGCATTGTGCCTTTTTTATATAATTCGGATGCAATATTTGTGTTTCATCGTCAATAAGAAGGTCCAAGGTATACAGTAAATCTGAAGTGAAGCATCGGAATCTGAAACAGGGCTCACCGGAGAGGTTCAAATCATAGAAAGTTGGAGTGTCAGATCTCATGAACTTAAGTCGGCATTGTGCCTTTTGAATTTAATTCCGATGCGATTTCTGTGTTTCATCGTCAAGAGGAAAGTCCAAGGGATACAGTAAACCTGAAGTGAAGCATCGGAATCTAAAACTGGACTCACAGTAGAGGTTCAAATCAAAGAATGTTAGAGTGTCAGTTCTCTTGTTTATAAGTCAGCATTGTGCCTTTGTATTAAATTCGGATGCAATTTCTGTGTTTCATCGTCAATACGTAGGTCCTAGGGATACAGGAAATCTGAAGTGAAGCATCGGAATCTAAAACCGGACTCACAGGAGAGGTTTAAATCAAAGAATGTTAGAATGTCAGTTCTCTTGTTTATAAGTCAGCATTGTGCCTTTTGTATTAAATTCGGATGCAATATTTGTGTTTCATCGTCAATAAGAAGGTCCTAGGTATACAGGAAACCTGAAGTGAAGCATCGGAATCTAAAACTGGGCTCACCGGAGAGATTCAAATCATAGAAAGTTGGAGTGTCAGTTCTCTTGTACTTAAGTCGGCATTGTGCCTTTTGTTTTAAATTCGGATGCAATTTCTGTGTTTCATCGTCAATAAGAAGGTCCAAGGTATACTGGAAATCTGAAGTGAAGCATCGGAATCTAAAACTGGACTCACAGGAGAGGTTCAAATCATAGAAAGTTAGAGTGTCAGTCCTCTTGTACTTAAGGCGGCATTGTGCCCTCTGAATTTAATTCCGATGAAATTTCTGTGTTTCATTGTCAATAAGAAGGGCCAAGGGATACAGTAATCCTGAAGACAAGCATCGGAATGTAAAACTCGACTCACAGGAGAGGTTCAAATCATAGAAAGTTAGAGTGTCAGTCCTCTTGTACTTAAGTTGGCATTGTGCTTTTGTATTAAATTTGGATGCAATTTCTGTGTTTCATCGTCAATACGAAGGTCCAAGGCATACAGTAAACCTGAAGTGAAGCATCGGAATCTAAAACTGGACTCACAGGTGAGATTCAAATCATATAATGAGAGAGTGTCAGTCCTCTTGTACTTAAGTTGGTATTGTGCCTTTTGTATTAAATTCGGATGCATTTCCTGTGTTTCATCGTCAATAAGAAGGTCCAAGGTATACAGGAAACTTGAAGTGAAGCATCGGAATCTAAAACTGGACTCACAGTAGAGGTTGAAATCATAGAAAGTTAGAGTGTCAGTCCTCTTGTACTTAAGTCGGCATTGTGATTTTCGAACGTAATTCCGATGCGATTTCTGTGTTTCACCGTCAATAAGAAGGTCCAAGGGATACAGTAAACCTGAAGTGAAGCATCGGAATCTAAAACTAGACTCACAGGAGAGGTTCAAATAATAGAAAGTTCGAGTGCCAGTCCTCTTGTACTTAAGTCAGCATTATGCTTTTTGAATTTAATTCCGAAGCAATTTCTGTGTTTCATCGTTAATAAGAAGGTCCAAGGGATACACTAAACCTGATGTGAAGCATTGGAATCCAAAACTGGACTCACAGGAGAGGTTCAAATCATAGAAATTTAGAGTGTCAGTGCACTTGTACTTCAGTCGTCATTGTCCCTTTTGTATTAATTTCGGATGCAATTTCTGTGTTTGATCGTCAATAAGAAAGTCCAAGGTATACAGTAAACCTGAAGTGAAGCATCGGAATCGAAAAGTAGACTCACAGAAGAGATTCAAATCATAGAAAGTTGGAGAGTCAGTCCTCTTGTACTTAAGTCGGCATTGTGCCTTTTTTATATAATTCGGATGCAATATTTGTGTTTCATCGTCAATAAGAAGGTCCAAGGTATACAGTAAAACTGAAGTGAAGCATCGGAATCTAAAACTGGACTCACTGGAGAGGTTCAAATCATAGAGAGTGAGAATGTCAGTCCTCTTGTACTCAAGTCGGCATTGTGCCTTTTATATTAAATTCGGATGCAATTTCTGTGTTTCATCGTCCTTAAGAACGTCCAAGGTATACGGGAAACCTGAAGTGAAGCATCAGAATCTAAAACTGGACTCACAGGAGAAGTTCAAATCTTAGAAAGTTAGAGTGTCAGTCCTCTTGTACTTAAGGCGGCATTGTGCCTTTTGAATTTAATTCCGATGCAATTTCTGTGTTTCTTCGTCAATAAGAATGTCCAAGGGATACAGTAAACCTGAAGACAAGCATCGGAATCTAAAACTCGACTCACAGGAGAGGTTCAAATTATAGAAAGTTAGAGTGTCAGTCCTCTTGTACTTAAGTCGGCATTTTGCCTTTTGTATTAAATCCGGATGCAATTTCTGTGTTTCATCGTCAATACGAAGGTCCAAGGCATACAGTAAACCTGAAGTGAAGCATCGGAATCTAAAACTAGACTCACAGGAGAGATTCGAATCATAGAAATTGAGAGTGTCAGTCCTCTTGTACTTAATTTGGCATTGTGCCTTTTGTATTAAATTCGGATGCAATTTGTGTGTTTCATCGTCAATAAGAAGGTCCAAGGCATACAGGTAACTTGAAGTGAAGCATCGGAATCTAAAACTGGACTCTTAGGAAAGGTGCAATTCATAGAAAGTTAGTGTGTCAGTCCTCTTGTACTTAAGTCGGCATTGTGCTTTTGTACTAAATTCGGATGCAAGTTTTGTGTCTCATCGTCAATAAGAACGTCGAAGGGATACACTAAACCTGATGTGAAGCATTGGAATCTAAAACTGCACTCACAGGTGAGGTTCAAATCATAGAGAGTTAGAGCGTCAGTGCTCTTGTACACAAGTCGGCATTGTGCCTTTTGTATTAAATTCGGATGCAATTTCTGTGTTTCATCGTCATTAAGAACGTCCAAGGTATACAGGAAAACTGAAGTGAAGCATCGGAATCTAAAACAGGACTCACAGGAGAGGTTCAAATCTTAGACAGTTAGAGTGACAGTCCTCTTGTACTTAAGTCGGCATTGTGCCTTTTGTATTAAATTCGGATGCAATTTCTGTGTTACATCGTCAATACGAAGGTCCAAGTCATACAGTAAACCTGAAGTGAAGCATCGGAATCTAAAACTTTACTCACAGGAGAGATTCAACTCATAGAAAGTGAGAGTGTGAGTCCTCTTGTACTTAAGTTGGCATTGTGCCTTTTGTATTAGATTCGGATGCAATTTCTGTGTTTCATCGTCAATAAGAAGGTCCAAGGGATACAGTATACCTGAAGTGAAGAATCGGAATCTAAAACTGGACTCACAGGAGAGGTTCCAATCATAGAAAGTGAGAGTGTCCGACCTCTTGTACTTAAGTTGGCATTGTCCCTTTTGAATTTAATTCCGATGGAATTTCTGTGTTTCATCGTCAATAAGAAGGTCCAAGGGGTACAGTAAACCAGAAGTGAAGCATCGGAACCTAAAACTGGACTCACAGGAGAGGTTCAAATCATATTAAGTTAGAGTGTCAGTCCACATGTACTTAAGTCGGCATTGTGCCTTTTGTATTAAATTCGGATGCATTTTCTGCGTTTCATCGTCAATAAGAAGGTCCAAGGTATACAGTAAACCTGAAGTGAAGCATCGGAATCGAAAACTGGACTCACAGGAGAGTTTCAAATCATAGAAAGTTGGAGTGTCAGTCCTCTTGTACTTAAGTCGGCATTGTGCCTTTTTTATATAATTCGGATGCAATATTTGTGTTTCATCGTCAATAAGAAGGTCCTAGGTATACAGTAAACCTGAAGTGAAGCATCGGAATCTAAAACTGGACTCACGGGAGAGGTTCAAATCATAGAAAAAGTGAGACTGTCAGGCCTCTTGTACTCAAGTCGGCAATGTGCCTTTTGTATTAAATTCGGATGCAATTTCTGTGTTTCATCGTCATTAAGAACGTCCAAGGTATACAGGAAACCTGAAGTGAAGCATCTGAATCTAAAACTGGACTCACAGGAGAGGTTCAAATCTTAGACAGTTAGAGTGACAGTCCTCTTGTACTTATGTCGGCATTGTAACTTTTGAATTTAATTCCGATGGAATTTCTGTGTTTCATCGTCAATAAGAAGGTCCAAGGGGTACAGTAAACCAGAAGTGAAGCATCGGAATCTAAAACTGGACTCACAGGAGAGGTTCAAATCATATTAAGTTAGAGTGTCAGTCCACATGTACTTAAGTCGGCATTGTGCCTTTTGTATTAAATTCGGATGCATTTTCTGCGTTTCATCGTCAATAAGAAGGTCCAAGGTATACAGTAACCCTGAAGTGAAGCATCGGAATCGAAAACTGGACTCACAGGAGAGGTTCAAATCATAGAAAGTGAGAGTGTCCGACCTATAGTACTTAAGTTGGCATTGTGCCTTTTGATTTGAATTCGGATGCAATTTCTGTGTTTCATCGTCAATAAGGAGGTCCAAGGTTTACAGGAAACCTGAAGTGAAGCATCGGAATCTAAAACTAGACTCACAGGAGAGGTTCAAATCATTGAAAGTGAGAGTGTCAGCCCTCTTGTACTCAAGTCGGCATTGTGCCTTTTGTATTAAATTCGGATGCAATTTCTGTGTTTCATCGTCAATAAGAAGGTCCAAAGTATACAGTTAACCTGACGTGAAGCATCGGAAACTATAACAGGACTCACAGGAGAGATTCAAATCATAGAAAGTGAGAGTGTGCGTCCTCTTGTACTCAAGTTGGCATTGTGCCTTTTGTATTAGATTCGGATGCAATTTCTGTGTTTCATCGTCAATAAGAAGGTCCAAGGGATACAGTATACCTGAAGTGAAGCATTGGAATCTAAAACTGGACGCACAGGAAAGGTTCAAATCATAGAAAGTTAGAGTGTCAGTCCTCGTGTACTTAAGTTGGCTTTGTGCCTTTTGCATTAAATTCGGACGCAATTTCTGTGTTTCATCGTCAATAAGAAGGTCCAAGGTATATAGGAAACCTGAAGTGAAGCATCGGAATCTAAAACTCGACTCACAGGAGAGGTTCAAATCATAGAAAGTTAGTGTGTCAGTCCTCTTGTACTTAAGTCGGCATTGTGCCTTTTGTATTTATTTCGGATGCAATATCTGTGTTTCATCGTCAATAAGAATGTCGTAGGGATACAGTAAATCTGACGTGAAGCATCGGAATCTAAAACTGGACTCACAGGAGAGGTTCAAATCATAGAAAGTTAGAGTGTCAGTCCTCTTGTACTTAAGTCGGCATTGTGCCATTTGAATTTAATCCCGATGCAATTACTGTGCTTCGTCGTCCAGAAGTTGGTCCAAGGGTTACTGTAAACCTGAAGTGAAGCATCGGAATCTAAAAATGGACTCACAGGAGAGGTTCAAATCATAGAAAGTTATAGTGTCAGTCCTCTTGTGCTTAAGTCGGCATTGAGCCTTTTGTATTAAATTCGGATGCAATTTCTGTGTTTCATCGTCAGTACGAAGGTCCAAGGGATACAGTAAACCTGAAGTGAAGCATCGGAATCTAAAACTGGACTCACAGGAGAGGTTCAAATTATAGAAAGTGAGAGTGTCAGTCCTCTTGTACTTAAGACGGCATTGTGCCTCTTGTATTAAATTCGGATGCAATGTCTGTGTTTCATCGTGAATAAGAAGGTCCAAGGTATACAGTAAACCTGAAGTGAAGCATCGGAATCTAAAACTGGACTCGCAGGAGACGTTCAAATCTTAGAAAGTTAGAGTGTCAGTCCTCTTGTACTGAATTCGGCATTGTGAATTTTGTATTAAATTCGGATGCGATTTCTGTGTTTCATCGTAAATAAGAAGGTCCAAGGTATACAGTAAACCTGAAGTGAAACATTCGAATCTAAAATTGGACTCACAGGTGAGGTTCAAATCATAGAAAGTGAGAGTGTCCGTCCTCTTGTACTTAAGTCGGCATTGTGCCTTTTGATTTGAAATCGGATGCAATTTCTGTGTTTCATCGTCAATAAGGAGGTCCAAGGTTTACAGGAAACCTGAAGTGAAGCATCGGAATCTAAAACTAGACTCACAGGAGAGGTTCAAATCATTGAAAGTGAGAGTGTCAGTCCTCTTGTACTCAAGTCAGCATTGTGCCTTTTGTATTAAATTCGGATGCAATTTCTGTGTTTCATCGTCAATAAGAAGGTCCAAAGTATACAGTAAACCTGACGTGAAGCATCGGAAACTATAACAGGACTCACAGGAGAGGTTCAAATCTTAGAAAGTTAGAGCGTCAGTCCTCTTCTACGTAAGTCGGCATTGTGCTTTTTGTGTTAAATTCGGATGCAATTTCTGTTTTTCATCGTCATTACGAAGGTCCTAGGAATACAGTAAACCTGAAGTGAAGCATCGGAATCTAAAACTGGACTCGCAGGAGAGATTCAAATCATAGAAAGTGAGAGTGTCAATCCTCTTGTACTTAATTCGGCATTGTGCCTTTTGAATTTAATTCCGTTGCAATTTCTGTGTTTCATCGTGAATAAGAAGGTCCAAGGGATACAGTAAAACTGATGTGAAGCATCGGAATCTAAAACTGGACTCACAGGAGAGGTTCAAATCATAGATAGTTGGAGTGTCAGTCCTCTTGTACATAAGTCGGCATTGTGCCTTTTGTATTAAATTCGGATGCAATTTCTGTGTTTCATCGTCAATAAGATGGTCCTAGGGATACAGTAAATCTGACGTGTAGCATCGGAATCTAAAACTGGACTCACAGGAGAGGTTATAATCATAGAAAGTTAGAGTGTCAGTCCTCTTGTACTTAAGTCTTCATTATGCCTTTTGAATTTAATTCCGATGCAATTTCTGTGCTTCATCGTCATGAAGATGGTCCAAGGGTTACAGTAAACCTGAAGTGAAGCATCGGAATCTAAAACTGGACTCACAGGAGAGGTTAAAATCATAGAAAGTTAGAGTGTCAGTCCTCTTGTACTTAAGTCGGCATTATGCCTTTTGTATTAAATTCGGATGCAATTTCTGTGTTTCATCATCAATAAGAAGGTCTAAGGTATACAGTAAACCTGAAGTGAAGCATCGGAATCTAAAACTGGACTCACAGGAGGGGTTCAAATCTTAGAATGTTAGTGTGTCAGTCCTCTTCTACTTAAGACGGCATTGTTCCTTTTGTATTAAATTCGGATGCAATATCTGTGTTTCATCGTCAATACAAAGGACCAAGGGATACAGTAAACCTGAAGTGAACCATCGGAATTTAAACATGGACTCAGAGGAGAGGTTCAAATCATTGAAAGTGAGAGTGTCAGTCCTCTTGTACTTAATTCGGCATTGTGCCTTTTGTATTAAATTTGGATGCAATTTCTGTGTTTCATCGTCAATAAGAAGGTAAAAGGTATACAGTAAACATGAAGTGAAGCATCGGAATCTTAAACTGGACTCACAGGAGAGATTCAAATCATAGAAAGTGAGAGTGTCAGTCCTCCTGTACTTAAGTCAGCATTGTGCCTTTTGCATTAAATTCGGATGCAATTTCTGTATTTCATCTACATCTACATCTACATTGATACTCCGCAAGCCACCCAACGGTGTGTGGCGGAGGGCACTTTACGTGCCACTGTCATTACCTCCCTTTCCTGTTCCAGTCGCGTATGGTTCGCGGGAAGAACGACTGTCTGAAAGCCTCCGTGCGCGCTCTAATCTCTCTAATTTTACATTCGTGATTTCCTCGGGAAGTATAAGTAGGGGGAAGCAATATATTCGATACCTCATCCAGAAACGCACCCTCTCGAAACCTGGCGAGCAAGCTACACCGCGATGCAGAGCGCCTCTCTTGCAGAGTCTGCCACTTGAGTTTATTAAACATCTCCGTAACGCTATCACGGTTACCAAATAACCCAGTGACGAAACGCGCCGCTCTTCTTTGGATCTTCTGTATCTCCTCTGTCAACCCGACCTGGTACGGATCCCACACTGATGAGCAATACTCAAGTATAGGTCGAACGAGTGTTTTGTAAGCCACCTCCTTTGTTGATGGACTACATTTTCTAAGCACTCTCCCAATGAATCTCAACCTGGTACCCGCCTTACCAACAATTACTTTTATATGATCATTCCACTTCAAATCGTTCCGTACGCATACTCCCAGATATTTTACAGAAGTAACTGCTACCAGTGTTTGTTCCGCTATCATATAATCATACAATAAAGGATCCTTCTTTCTATGTATACGCAATCGTCAATAAGAAGGTCGAAGGTATACAGGAAACCTGAAGTGAAGCATCGGAATCTAAAACTGGACTCACAGGAGATTTTCAAACCATAGAAAGTTAGAGTGTCAGTCCTCTTGTACTTAAGACGGTATTGCGCTTTTGTATTAAATTCGGATGCAATTTCTGTGTTTCATCGTCAATAAGAAGGTCCAATGGATACAGTAAACCTGAAGTGAAGCATCGGAATCTAAAACACGACCCACAGGAGAGGTTCACATCATAGAAAGTGAGTGTGTCAGTCCTCTTGTACTTAAGTCAGCATTGTGCCTCTTGTATTAATTTAGATGCAATTTCTATGTTTCATCGTCAATAAAAAGGTCCAAGGGATACAGTAAACCTGAAGAGAAGCACGGAGTCTAAAACTGGACTCACAGGAGAGGTTCAAATCATAGAAAGTTAGAGTGTCAGTCCTCTTGTACTTAAGTCGGCATTGTGCCTTTTGTATTAAATTCGGATGCAATTTCTGTGTTTCATCGTCAGTACGAAGGTCCAAGGGATACAGTAAACCTGAAGTGAAGCATCGGAATCTAATACTGGACTCACAGGAGAGGTTCAAATTATAGAAAGTGAGAGTGTCAGTCCTCTTGTACTTAAGTCGGCATTGTGCCTCTTGTATTAAATTCGGATGCAATGTCTGTGTTTCATCGTGAATAAGAAGGTCCAAGGGATACAGTAAACCTGAAGTGAAGCACGGAATTTAAACTGGACTCACAGGCGGTTCAAATCATAGAAAGTTAGAGTGTCAGTCTTCTTGTACTTATGTTGGCATTATGCCTTTTGTATTACATTCGGATGCAATTTCTGTGTTTCATCACTAATAAGAAGGTCCAAAGTATACAGTAAACCTGAAGTGAAGCATCGGAACCTAAAACTGGACTCGCAGGAGACGTTCAAATCATAGGAAGTTGGAGTGTCAGTCCTCTTGTACTGAATTCGGCATTGTGCCTTTGTATTAAATTCGGATGCGATTTCTGTGTTTCATCGTCAGTAAGAAGGTCCAAGGTATACAGTAAACCTGAAGTGAAGCATCGGAATCTAAAATTGGACTCACAGGAGAGGTTCAAATCATAGAAAGTGAGAGTGTCCGTCCTCTTGTACTTAAGTCGGCATTGTGCCTTTTGATTTGAATTCGGATGCAATTTCTGTGTTTCATCGTCAATAAGAAGGTCCAAGGTTTACAGGAAACCTGAAGTGAAGCATCGGAATCTAAAACTAGACTCACAGGAGAGGTTCAAATCATTGAAAGTGAGAGTGTCAGTCCTCTTGTACTCAAGTCGGCATTGTGCCTTATGTATTAAATTCGGATGCAATTTCTGTGTTTCATCGTCAATAAGAAGGTCCAAGGTATACAGTAAACCTGACGTGAAGCATCGGAAACTATAACAGGACTCACAGGAGAGGTTCAAATCTTAGAAAGTTAGAGTGTCGGTCCTCTTCTACGTAAGTCGGCATTGTGCTTTTTGTGTTAAATTCGGATGCAATTTCTGTGTTTCATCGTCAATACAAAGGTCCTAGGAATACAGTAAACCTGAAGTGAAGCATCGGAATCTAAAACTGGACTCACAGGAGAGATTCAAATCATAGAAAGTGAGAGTGTCAGTCCTCTTGTACTTAAGTCGGCATTGTGCCTTTTGAATTTAATTCCGTTGCAATTTCTGTGTTTCATCGTCAATGAGAAGGTCCAAGGGATACAGTAAAACTGAAGTGAAACATCGGAATCTAAAACTGGACTCACAGGAGAAGTTCAAATCATTAATTCGGATGCAATTTCTGTGTTTCATCATCAATAAGAAGGTCCAAGGTATACAGTAAACCTGAAGTGAAGCATCGGAATCTAAAACTGGACTCACAGGAGGGGTTCAAATCTTAGAATGTTAGTGTGTCAGTCCTCTTCTACTTAAGACGGCATTGTTCCTTTTGTATTAAATTCGGATGCAATTTCTGTGTTTCATCGTCAATACAAAGGACCAAGGGATACAGTAAACCTGAAGTGAACCATCGGAATTTAAACTTGGACTCAGAGGAGAGGTTCAAATCATAGAAAGTGAGAGTGTCAGTCCTCTTGTACTTAATTCGGCATTGTGCCTTTTGTATTAAATTTGGATGCAATTTCTGTGTTTCATCGTCAACAAGAAGGTCCAAGGGATACAGTAAACCTGAAGTGAAGCATCGGAAACTAAAACTGGACTCACAGGAGAGGTTCAAATTATAGATAGTGAGAGTGTCAGTTCTCTTGTACTTAAGTCGGCATTGTGTCTCTTGTATTAAATTCGGATGCAATTTCTGAGTTTCATCGTCAAAAAGATGCTCCAAGGGATACAGTAAATCTGAAGTGAAGCACGGAATTTAAAACTGGACTCACAGGAGAGGTTCAAATCATAGAGAGTTAGAGTGTCAGTCCTCTTGTACTTAAGTCGGCATTATGCCTTTTGTATTAAATTCGGACGCAATTTCTGTGTTTCATCATCAATAAGAAGGTAAAAGGTATACAGTAAACATGAAGTGAAGCATCGGAATCTAAAACTGGACTCACAGGAGAGGTTCAAAGCTTAGAAAGTTAGAGTGTCAGTCCTCTTCTACTTAAGTCGGCATTGTGCCTTTTGTATTAAATTCTGATGCAATTTCTGTGTTTCATCGTCAATTTGAAGGTCCTAGGAATGCAGTAAACCTGAAGTGAAGCATCGGAATCTAAAACTGGACTCACAGGAGAGATCAAATCATAGAAAGTGAGAGTGTCAGTCCTCCTGTACTTAAGTCAGCATTGTGCCTTTTGCATTGAATTCGGATGCAATTTCTGTGTTTCATCTACATCTACATCTACATTGATACTCCGCAAGCCACCCAACGGTGTGTGGCGGAGGGCACTTTACGTGCCACTGTCATTACCTCCCTTTCCTGTTCCAGTCGCGTATGGTTCGCGGGAAGAACGACTGTCCCGATCTCCTCGGGAAGTATAAGTAGGGGGAAGCAATAAATTCGATACCTCATCCAGAAACGCACCCTCTCGAAACCTGGCGAGCAAGCTACACCGCGATGCAGAGCGCCTCTCTTGCAGAGTCTGCCACTTGAGTTTATTAAACATCTCCGTAACGCTATCACGGTTACCAAATAACCCAGTGACGAAACGCGCCGCTCTTCTTTGGATCTTCTGTATCTCCTCCGTCAACCCGACCTGGTACGGATCCCACACTGATGAGCAATACTCAAGTATAGGTCGAACGAGTGTTTTGTAAGCCACCTCCTTTGTTGATGGACTACATTTTCTAAGCACTCTCCCAATGAATCTCAACCTGGTACCCGCCTTACCAACAATTACTTTTATATGATCATTCCACTTCAAATCGTTCCGTACGCATACTCCCAGATATTTTACAGAAGTAACTGCTACCAGTGTTTGTTCCGCTATCATATAATCATACAATAAAGGATCCTTCTTTCTATGTATTCGCAATCGTCAATAAGAAGGTCGAAGGTATACAGGAAACCTGAAGTGAAGCATCGGAATCTAAAACTGGACTCACAGGAGATTTTCAAACCATAGAAAGTTAGAATGTCAGTCCTCTTGTACTTAAGACGGCATTGCGCTTTTGTATTAAATTCGGATGCAATTTCTGTGTTTCATCGTCAATAAGAAGGTCCAATGGATACAGTAAACCTGAAGTGAAGCATTGGAATCTAAAACACGACCCACAGGAGAGGTTCAAATCATAGAAGGTTAGAGTGTCAGTCCTCTTGTACTTAAGTCTTCATTGTGCCTTTTGTATTAAATTCGGATGCAATTTCGGTTTTTCATCGTCAATAAGAAGGTCCAAGGTATACAGGAAACCTGAAGTGAAGCATTGGAATCTAAAACTGGACTCACTGGTGAGGTTCAAATCATAGAAAGTTAGAGTGTCAGTCCTCTTGTACTTAATTCGGCATTGTGCCTTTTGTATTAAGTTTGGACGCAATTTCTGTGTTTCATCGTCAATACGAAGGTCCTAGGAATACAGTAAACCTGAAATGAAGCATCGGAATCTAAAACTAGACTCACAGGAGACGTTAAAAACATAGAAAGTGAGAGTGTCCGACCTCTTGTACTTAAGTCGGCATTGTGGCTTTTGTATTGAATTCGGATGCAATTTCTGTGTTTCATTGTCAGAAAGAAGGTCCAATTTATACAGGAAACCTGAAGTGAAGCATCGTAATTTAAAACTGGACTCACAGGAAAGGTTCAATTAACAGAAAGTTAGAGTGTCAGTCCTCTTGTACTTAAGTCGGCATTGTGCCTTTTGAATTTAATTCGGTTGCAATTTCTGTGTTCATCGTCGATAAGAAGGTCCAAGGGATACAGTAAAACTGAAGTGAAGCATCGGAATCTAAAACTGGACTCACAGGAGAGGTTCAAACCATAGATAGTTAGAGTGTCAGTCCTCTTGTACTTAAGTCTTCATTGTGCCTTTTGAATTTAATTCGGTCGCAATTTCTGTGTTTTATCATCAATAAGAAGGTCCAAGGTATACAGTAAACCTGAAGTGAAGCATCGGAATCTGAAACTGGACTCACAGGAGAGGTTCAAATCATAGAAAGTGGGAGTGTCAGACCTCTTGTACTTAAGTCGCCATTGTGCCTTTTGTATTAAGTTCGTATGCAATTTCAGTGTTTCATCGTCAATAAGAATGTCCAAGGGATACAGTAAACCTGAAGTGAAGCATCGGAATGTAAAACTGGACTCACAGGAGAAGTTAAAATCATAGAAAGTTAGAGTGTCAGTCCTCTTGTACTTAAGTCTTCATTGTGCCTTTTGAATTTAATTCGGACGCAATTTCTGTGTTTTATCATCAATAAGAAGGTCCAAGGTATACAGTAAACCTTAAGTGAAGCATAGGAATCTAAAACTGGACTCACAGAAGGGGTTCAAATCTTAGATAGTTAGTGTGTCAGTGCTCTTCTACTTAAGTCGGCAATGTGCCTTTTATATTAAATTCGGATGCAATTTCTGTGTTTCATTGTCTGTAAGAAGGTCCAAGGTATACAGGAAACTTGAAGTTAAGCATCGGAATCCAAAACTGGACTCACAGGAGAGGTTCAATTCACAGAAAGTTAGTGTGTCAGTCCTCTTCTACTTAAGACGTCATTGTTCCTTTTATATTAAATTCGGATGCAATTTCTGTGTTTCATCGTCTTTAAGAAGGTCCACGGGATACAGAAAACCTGAAGTGAAACATCGGATTCTAAAACTGGACTCACAGGAGAGGCTCAAATGATAGAAAGTGAGAGTGACAGTCCTCTTGTACTTAAGTCGGCATTGTGCCTTTTCTATTAAATTCGGATGCAATTTCTGTTATTCATCGTCAATAAGAATTTCCTAGGGAAACAGTAAATCTGACGTGAAGCATCGGAATCTAAAACTGGACTCACAGGAGAGGTTCAAATCATAGGTAGTTAGAGTGACAGTCCTCTTGTACTTAAGTCTTCATTGTGCCTTTTGTATTAAATTCAGATGCAATATCTGTGTTTCATCGTCAACAAAAAGGTCCAAGGTATACTGTAAACCTGAAGTGAAGCATCGGAATCTAAAACTGGACTCACAGGAGTGGTTCAAATCATAGAAAGTTAGAGTGTCAGTCCTCTTGTACTTAAGTCGGCATTGTGCCTATTGTATTAAATTAGGATGCAATTTCTGTGTTTCATCGTCAATACAATGGTCCAAGGGATATAGTAAACCTGAAGTGAAGCATCGGAATCTAAAACTGGACTCACAGGAGAGGTTCAAATCATAGAAAGTTTTAGTTTCAGTGCTCTTGTACTTTAGTTGGCATTGTGCCTTTTGTATTAAATTCGGGTGCAGTTTCTGTGTTTCATCGCCAATAAGAAGGTCCAAGGTATACTGTAAACCTGAAGTGAAGCATCGGAATCTAAAACTGGACTCACAGGAGAGGTTCAAATAATAGAAAGTGAGAGTGTCAGTCCTCTTGTACTTAAGTCGGCATTGTGCCTTTTGTATTAAATTCGGATGCAATTTCTGTCTTTCGTCGTCAATAAGAAGGTCCAAGGGATATAGTAAACCTGAAGTGAAGCATCGGAATCTAAAACTGGACTCACAGGTGAGGTTCAAATTATAGAAAGTGAGAGTGTCAGTCTTCTTGTACTTAAGTCGGCATTGTGCCTCTCGTATTAAATTCGGATGCAATTTCTGTGTTTCATCGTCAATAAGAAGGTCCAAGGGATACAGTAAACCTGAAGTGAAGCACGGAATTTAAAACTGGACTCACAGGAGAGGTTCAAATCATTGAAAGTTAGAGTGTCAGTCCTCTTGAACTTAATTCGGCATTATGCCTCTTGTATTAAATTCGGATGCAATTTCTGTGTTTCATCGTAAGTAAGAAGGTCCTAGGTATACAGTAAACCTGAAGTGAAACATCGGAATCTAAAACTGGACTCACAGGTGAGGTTCAATTCGTAGAAATTGAGAGTGTCCGTCCTCTTGTACTTAAGTCGGCATTGTGCCTTTTGATTTGAATTCGGATGCAATTTCTGTGTTACATCGTCAATAAGAAGGCCCAAGGTATATAGTAAACCTAAAGTGAAGCATCGGAATCTAAAACTGGACTCACAGCAGAGGTTCAAATCATAGAAAGTTAGAGTGTCAGTCCTCTTGTACTTAAGTCGGCATTGTGCTTTTTGTATTAAATTCGGATGCAATTTCTGTGTTCCATCGTCAACAAGAAGGTCCACGGGATACAGTAAACCTGAAGTGAAACATCTGAATCTAAAACTGGACTCACAGGAGAGGTTCAAATAATAGAAAGTGAGAGTGTCAGTCCTCTTGTACGTAAGTCGGCATTGTGCCTTTTGTATTAAATTCGGATGTAATTTCTGTGTTTCATCGTCAATAAGAAAGTCCTAGGGGTACAGTAAATCTGACGTGAAGCATCGGAATCTAAAACTGGACTCACAGGAGAGGTTCAAATCATAGAAAATTAGAGTGTCAGTCCTCTTGTACTTAAGTCGGCATTATGCCTTATGAATTTTATTCCGATGCAATTTCTGTGCTTCATCGTCAAGAAGATGGACCAAGGGTTACAGTAAACATGAAGTGAAGCAATGGAATCTAAAACTGGACTCACAGTAGAGGTTCAAATCATAGAAAGTTATAGAGTCTGTGCACTTGTACTTAAGTCGGCATTGTGCCTTATTTTATTAAATTCGGATGCAACTTCTGTGTTTCATCTTCAATAAGAAGGTACAAGGTATACAGGAAACCTGAAGTGAAGCATCGGAAACTAAAACTGGACTCCTAGGAAAGGTGCAAATCATAGAAAGTTAGAGTGTCAGTCCTCTTGTACTTAAGTCGGCATTGTGCTTTTGTACTAAATTCGGATGCAAGTTTTGTGTTTCATCGTCTATAAGAAGGTCGAAGGGATACAGTAAACCTGAAGTGAAGCATCGTGATCTAAAACTGGTCTCACAGGAGAGGTTCAAATCATAGAAAGTGAGAGTGTCAGTCCTCTTGTACTTAAGTCGGCATTGTGCCTCTTGTGTTAAATTCGGATGCAATTTTTGTGTTTCATCGTCAATAAGAAGGTCCAAGGGATACAGTAAACCAGAAGTGAAGCATCGGAATCTAATGCTGGACTCACAGGAGAGTTTTAAGTCGTAGAGAGTGAGAGTGTCCGACCTTTTGTACTTAGTCGACATTGTGCGTTTTGCATTGACTTCGGATGCAATTTCTGTGTTTCATCGTCAGTAAGAAGGTCCAAGGTATACAGGAAACCTGAAGTGAAGCATCGGAATCTAAAACTGGACTCACTGGAGAGGTTCAAATCATAGAAAGTTAGAGTGTCCGTCCGCTAGTACTTAAGTCGGCATTATGCCTTATGAATTTTATTCCAATGCAATTTCTGTGCTTCATCGTCAAGAAGATGGTCCAAGGGTTACAGTAAACATGAAGTGAAGCATCGGAATCTAAAACTGGACTCACATTAGAGGTTCAAATTATTGAAAGTGAGAGTGTCTGTCCTCTTGTACTTAAGTCGGCATTGTGCCTCTTGTGTTAAATTCGGATGCAATTTCTGTGTTTCATCGTCAATAAGAAGGTCCAAGGTATACAGGAAACCTGAAGTGAAGCATCGGAATCTAAAACTAGACTCACTGGAGAGGTTCAAATCATGGAAAGTTAGTGTGTCAGTCCTCTTGTACTTAATTCGGCATTGTGCCTTTTGTATTAAATTCGGAAGCAATATCTGTGTTTCATCGTCAATAAGAGGGTCCAAGGGATACAGTTAACCTGAGGTGAAGCTTCGGAATCTAAATCTGGACTCACAGGAGAGGTTCAAATTATAGAAAGTGAGAGTGTCAGTCCTCTTGTACTTAAGTCGGCATTGTGCCTCTTGTATTAAATTCGGATGCATTTTCTGTGTTTCATCGTCAATAAGAAGGTCCAAGGGAGACAGTAAACCTGAAGTGAAGCACAGAATTTAAAACTAGACTCACAGGAGACGTTCAAATCATAGAAAGTTAGATTGTCAGTCCTCTTGTACTTAAGTCGGCATTGTGCCTTTTGTATTAAATTCGGATGCAATTTCTATGTATCATCGTCAATAAGAGAGTCCTATTGATACAGTAAATCTGACGTGAAGCATCGGAATCTAAAACTGGACTCACAGGAGAGGTTCAAATCATAGAAAGTTAGAGTGTCAGTCCTCTTGTACTTAAGTCGGCATTATGCCTTATGAATTTTATTCCGATGCAATTTCTGTGCTTCATCGTCAAGAAGATGGTCCAAGGGTTACAGTAAACATGAAGTGAAACAATGGAACCTAAAACTGGACTCACAGGAGAGGTTCAAATCATAGAAAGTTATAGAGTCTGTGCTCTTGTACTTAAGTCGGCATTGTGCCTTTTTTTATTAAATTCGGATGCAATTTCTGTGTTTCATCTTCAATAAGAAGGTACAAGGTATACAGGAAACCTGAAGTGAAGCATCGGAAACTAAAACTGGACTCTTAGGAAAGGTGCAAATCATAGAAAGTTAGAGTGTCAGTCCTCTTGTACTTAAGTCGGCATTGTGCTTTTGTACTAAATTCGGATGCAAGTTTTGTGTTTCATTGTCAATAAGAAGGTCGAAGGGATATAGTAAACCTGAAGTGAAGCATCGGAATCTAAAACTGGACTCACAGGAGAGGTTCAAATCATAGAAAGTGAGAGTGTCAGTCCTCTTGTACTTAAGTCGGCATTGTGCCTCTTGTGTTAAATTCGGATGCAATTTCTGTGTTTCATCATCAATAAGAAGGTCCAAGGGATACAGTAAACCTGAAGTGAAGCATCGGAATCTAAAGCTGGACTCACAGGAGAGGTTTAAGTCGTAGAGAGAGAGAGAGTGTCCGACCTCTTGTACTTAAGTCGACATTGTGCCTTTTGTATTGAATTCGGATGCAATTTCTGTGTTTCATCGTCAGTAAGATGGTCCATGGTATACAGGAAACCTGAAGTGAAGCATCGGAATCTAAAACTGGACTCACAGGAGAGGTTCAAATCATAGAAAGTTATAGAGTCTGTGCTCTTGTACTTAAGTCGGCATTGTGCTTTTGTACTAAATTCGGATGCAAGTTTTGTGTTTCATCGTCAATAAGAAGGTCGAAGGGATACAGTAAACCTGAAGTGAAGCATCGGAATCTAAAACTGGACTCACAGGAGAAGTTCAAATTATTGAAAGTGAGAGTGTCAGTCCTCTTGTACATAAGTCGGCATTGTGTCTCTTGTGTTAAATTCGGATGCAATTTCTGTGTTTCATCGTCAATAAGAAGGTCCAAGGGATACAGTAAACCTGAAGTGAAGCCTGGAATTTAAAACTGGACTCACAGGAGAGGTTCAAATCATAGAAAGTTAGAGTGTCAGTCCACTAGTACTTAAGTCGGCATTATGCTTCTTGAATTTAATTCCGATGCAATTTCTGTGTTTCATCGTCAATAAGAAGGTCCTAGGGATACAGTAAATCTGACGTGAAGCATCGGAATCTAAAACTGGACTCACAGGAGAGGTTCAAATCATAGAAGGTTAGAGTGTCGGTCCTCTTGTACTTAAGTCTTCGTTGTGCCTTTTGTATTAAATTCGGATGCAATTTCGGTGTTTCATCGTCAATAAGAAGGTCCAAGGTATACAGGAAACCTGAAGTGAAGCATCGGAATCCAAAACTGGACTCACTGGAGAGGTTCAAATCATGGAAAGTTAGAGTGTCAGTCCTCTTGTACTTAATTCGGCATTGTGCCTTTTGTATTAAATTCGGAAGCAATTTCTGTGTTT
The DNA here is from genome assembly GCF_021461395.2 of Schistocerca americana. Classification (NCBI taxonomy): domain Eukaryota; kingdom Metazoa; phylum Arthropoda; class Insecta; order Orthoptera; family Acrididae; genus Schistocerca; species Schistocerca americana. The sequence goes on from NW_025725972.1 coordinate 1,102,128, forward strand.
CATGGTCAATAAGAAGGTCCAAGGGATACAGTTAACCTGAAGTGAAGCTTCGGAATCTAAAACTGGACTCACAGGAGAGGTTCAAATCATAGAAAGTGAGCGTGTCAGTCCTCTTGTACTTAATTCGGCATTGTGCCTTTTGTATTAAATTCGGATGCAATTTCTGTGTTCATCGTAAATAAGAAGGTCCAAGGTATACAGTAAACCTGAAGTGAAGCATCGGAATCTAAAACTGGACTCTCAGGAGAGGTTCAATTCATAGAAAGTGAGAGTGTCCGTCCTCCTGTACTTAAGTCGGCATTGTGCCTTTTGATTTCAATTCGAATGCAATTTCTGTGTTTCATCGTCAATAGGAAGGTCCAAGGTATACAGGAAACCTGAAGTGAAGCATCTGAATCTAAAATTGGACTCACAGGAGAGGTTCAAATCATAGAAAGTTAGAGTGTCAGTCCTCTTGTACTTTAGTCGGCATTATGCCTTTTGTATTAAATTCGGATGCAATTTCTGTGTTACATCATCAATAAGAAGGTCGAAGGTATACTGTAAACCGGAAGTGAAGCTTCGGAATCTAAAACTGGACTCACAGGAGAGGTTCAAATCATCGAAAGTTAGAGTGTCAGTCCTCTTTTACTTAATTTGGCATTGTGCCTTTTGTATTAAATTCGGATGCAATTTCTGTGTTTCATCGTAAGTAAGAAGGTCCTAGGTATACAGTAAACCTGAAGTGAAACATCGGAATCTAAAACTGGACTCACAGGAGAGGTTCAAATCATAGAAAGTGAGAGTGTCCGTCCTCTTGTACTTAAGTCGGCATTGTGCCTTTTGATTTGAATTCGGATGCAATTTCTGTGTTAATTGTCAATAAGGAAGTCCTAGGGATGCAGTAAATCTGACGTGAAGCATCGGAATCTAAAACTGGACTCACAGGAGAGGTTCAAATCATAGAAAGTTAGAGTGTCAGTCCTCTTGTACTTAAGTCGGCATTATGCCTTATGAATTTTATTCCGATGCAATTTCTGTGCTTCATCGTCAAGAAGATGTTCCAAGGGTTACAGTATACATGAAGTGAAGAATCGGAATCTAAAACTGGACTCACAGGAGAGGTTCAAATCATAGAAAGTTGTAGAGTCTGTGCTCTTGTACTTAAGTCGGCATTGTGCCTTTTTTTATAAAATTCGGATGCAATTTCTGTGTTTCGTCTTCAATAAGAAGGTACAAGGTATACAGGAAACCTGAAGTGAAGCATCGGAATCTAAAACTGGACTCTTAGGAAAGGTGCAAATCATAGAAAGTTAGAGTGTCGGTCCTCTTGTACTTAAGTCGGCATTGTGCTTTTGTACTAAATTCGGATGCAAGTTTTGTGTTTCATCGTCAATAAGAAGGTCGAAGGGATACAGTAATCCTGAAGTGAAGCATCAGAATCTAAAACTGGACTCACAGGAGAGGTTCAAATTATTGAAAGTGAGAGTGGCTGTCCTCTAGTACTTAAGTCGGCATCGTGCCTCTTGTGTTAAATTCGGATGCAATATCTGTGTTTCATCGTCAATAAGAAGGTCTAAGGGATACAGTAAACCTGAAGTGAAGCACGGAATTTAAAACTGGACTCACAGGAGAGGTTCAAAACATAGAAAGTTAGAGTGTCAGTCCACTAGTACTTAAGTCGGCATTATGCCTTTTGAATTAAATTCCGATGAAATTTATGTGTTTCATCGTCAATAAGAAGGTCCTAGGGATACAGTAAATCTGACGTGAAGCATCGGAATCTAAAACTGGACTCACAGGAGAGGTTCAAATCATAGAAGGTTAGAGTGTCAGTCCTCTTGTACTTAAGTCTCCATTGTGCCTTTTGTATTAAATTCGGATGCAATTTCGGTTTTTCATCGTCAATAAGAAGGTCCAAGGTATACAGGAAACCTGAAGTGAAGCATCGGAATCTAAAATTGGACTCACAGGAGTGGTTCAAATCATAGAAAGTTAGAGTGTCAGTCCCCTTCTACTTAATCCGGCATTGTGCCTTTTGTATTAAATTCGGATGCAATGTCTGTGTTTCATCGTAAATAAGATGGTCCAAGGTATACAGTAAACCTGAAGTGAAGCATCGGAATCTAAGACTGGACTCACTGGAGAGGTTCAAATCATAGAAAGTTAGAGTGTCAGTCCTCTTGTACTTAATTCGGCATTGTGCCTTTTGGATTAAATTCGGATGCAATTTCTGTGTTTCATCGTCAATAAGAAGGTCCAAGGGATACAGTTAACCTGAAGTGAAGCTTCGGAATCTAAAACTGGACTCACAGGAGAGGTTCAAATTATGGAAAGTGAGAGTGTCAGTCGTCTTGTACTTAAGTCGGAATTGTGCCTCTTGTATTAAATTCGGATGCAATTTCTGTGTTTCATCGTCAATAAGAAGGTCCAAGGGATACAGTAAACCTGAAGTGAAGCACGGAATTTAAAACTGGACTAACAGGAGACGTTCAAATCATAAAAAGTTAGATTGTCAGTCCTCTTGTACCTAAGTCGGCATTATGCCTTTTGTATTAAATTCGGATGCAATTTCTGTGTTTCATCATCAATAAGAAGGTCCAAGGTATACAGTAAACCTGAAGTGGAGCATCGGAATCTCAAATTGGACTCACAGGAGTGGTTCAAATCATAGAAAGTTAGAGTGTCAGTCCCCTTGTACTTAATCCGGCATTGTGCCTTTTGTATTAAATTCGGATGCAATTTCTGTGTTTCATCGTAAATAAGAAGGTCCAAGGTATGCAGTAAACCTGAAGTGAAGCATCGGAATCTAAGACTGGACTCACAGGAGAGGTTCAATTCATAGAAATTGAGAGTGTCCGTCCTCTTGTACTTAAGTCGGCATTGTGCCTTTTGATTTGATTTCGGATGCAATTTCTGTGTTTCATCGTCAATAAGAAGGTCCAAGGTATACAGGAAACCTGAAGTGAAGCATCGGAATCTAAAACTGGACTCACAGGAGAGGTTCAAATCATAGAAAGTTAGAGTGTCAGTCCTCTTGTACTTAAGTGGCATTGTGCCTTTTGTATTAAATTCGGACGCAATTTCTGTGTTTCATCTTCAATATGAAGGTCCAAGGTATACAGTACATGTGCAGTGAAGCATCGGAATCCAAAACTGGACTCACAGGAGACGTTCAAATCATAGAAAGATAGAGTGTCAGTCCTCTTGTACTTAAGTCGGCATTGTGCCCTTTGTATTAAATTCGGATGCAATTTCTGTGTTTCATCGTCAATACAAAGGTCCAAGGGATACAGTAAACCTGAAGTGAAGCGTCGGAATCTAAAACTGGACTCACAGGAGACGTTCAAATCATAGAAAGTGAGAGTGTCAGTCCTCTTGTACTTAATTCGGCATTGTGCATTTTGTATTAAATTCTGATGCAATTTCTGTGTTTCGTCGTCAATAAGAAGGCCCAAGGTATACAGGAAACCTGAAGTGATGCATCGGAATCTAAAACTGGACTCACAGGAGAGGTTCAAATCATAGAAGGTTAGAGTGTCCTTCCGCTTGTACTTAAGTCGGCATTGTGCCTTTTATATTAAATTCGGATGCAATTTCTGTGTTTCATCGTCAACAAGAAGGACCACGGGATACAGTAAGCCTGAAGTGAAACATCTGAATCTAAAACTGGACTCACAGGAGAGGTTCAAATAATAGAAAGTGAGAGTGTCAGTCCTCTTGTACTTAAGTCGGCATTGTGCTTTTGTACTAAATTCGGATGCAAGTTTTGTGTTTCATCGTCAATAAGAAGGTCCAAGGGATACAGTAAACCTGAAGTGAAGCACGGAATTTAAAACTGGACTCACAGGAGACGTTCAAATCACAGAAAGTCAGATTGTCAGTCCTCTTGTACTTAAGGCGGCATTATGCCTTTTGTATTATATTCAGATGCAATTTCTTTGTTTCATTATCAATGAGAAGGTCCAAGGTATACAGTAAACCTGAAGTGAAGCATCGGAATCTAAAACTGGACTCACAGGAGAGGTTCAAATCATAGAAAGTTAGAGTGTCAGTCCTCTCGTACTTAAGTGGCATTGTGCCTTTTGTATTAAATTCGGACGCAATTTCTGTGTTTCATCTTCAATATGAAGGTCCAAGGTATACAGTACACCTGCAGTGAAGCATCGGAATCCAAAACTGGACTCACAGGAGACGTTCAAATCATAGAAAGATAGAGTGTCAGTCCTCTTGTACTTAAGTCGGCATTGTGCCCTTTGTATTAAATTCGGATGCAATTTCTGTGTTTCATCGTCAATACAAAGGTCCAAGGGATACAGTAAACCTGAAGTGAAGCGTCGGAATCTAAAACTGGACTCACAGGAGACGTTCAAATCATAGAAGGTTAGAGTGTCAGTCCTCTTGTACTTAAGTCTTCATTGTGCCTTTTGTATTAAATTCGGATGCAATTTCGGTGTTTCATCGTCAATAAGAAGGTCCAAGGAATACAGGAAACCTGAAGTGAAGCATCGGAATCTAAAACTGGACTCACAGGAGACGTTCAAATCACAGAAAGTCAGATTGTCAGTTCTCTTGTACTTAAGGCGGCATTATGCCATTTGTATTAAATTCAGATGCAATTTCTTTGTTTCATTATCAATAAGAAGGTCCAAGGTATACAGTAAACCTGAAGTAAAGCGTAGGAATCTAAAATTGGACTCACAGGAGAGGTTCAAATTATAGAAAGTTAGAGTGTCAGTCCTCTTGTACTTAATTCTTCATTGTGCCTTTTGTATTAAATTCGGTTGCAATTTCTGTGTTTCATCGTAAATAAGAAGGTCCAAGGTATACAGTAAACCTGAAGTGAAGCTTCGGAATCTAAAACTGGACTCACAGGAGAAGTTCAATTCTTAGAAAGTGAGAGTGTCCGTCCTCTTGTACTTAAGTCGGCATTGTGCCTTTTGATTTGATTTCGGATGCAATTTCTGTGTTTCATCGTCAATAAGAAGGTCCAAGGTATACAGGAAACCTGAAGTGAAGCATCGGAATCTAAAACTGGACTCACAGGAGAGGTTCAAATCATGGAAAGTTAGAGTGTCAGTCCTCTTGTACTTAAGTGGCATTGTGCCTTTTGTATTAAATTTGGATGCAATTTCTGTGTTTCATCATCAATATGAAGGTCCAAGGGATACAGTAAACCTGAAGTGAAGCACGGAACTTAAAACTGGACTCACAGGAGTGGTTCAAATCATAGAAAGTTAGAGTGTCACTCCTCTTGTAGTTTAGTCGGCATTATGCCTTTTGTATTAAATTCGGATGCTATTTCTGTGTTTCATCGTCAATAACAAGGTCCAAGGGATACAGTAAACCTGAAGTGAAGCACGGAATTTAAAACTGGACTCACAGGAGACGTTCAAATCTCAGAAAGTCAGATTGTCAGTCCTCTTGTACTTAAGGCGGCATTATGCCTTTTGTATTACATTCAGATGCAATTTCTGTGTTTCATTATCAATAAGAAGGTCCAAGGTATACAGGAAACCTGAAGTGAAACATCTGAATCTAAAACTGGACTCACAGGAGAGGTTCACATCATAGAAAGTGAGAGTGTCAGTCTTCTTGTACTTAAGTGCGCATTGTGCCTTTTGAATTAAATTCGTATGCAATATCTGTGTTTCATCGTCAATAAGAGGGTCCAAGGTATACAGTAAACCTGAAGTGAAGCATCGGAATCTAAAGCTGGACTCACAGGAGAGGTTCAAATCATAGAGAGTGAGAGTGTCCGTCCGCTTGTACTTAAGTCGGCATTGTGCCTTTTATATTAAATTCGGATGCAATTTCCGTGTTTCATCGTCAACAAGAAGGTCCACGGGATACAGTAAACCTGAAATGAAACATCTGAATCTAAAACTGGTCTCACAGGAGAGGTTCAGATAATAGAAAGTGAGAGTGTCAGTCCTCTTGTACTTAAGTCGGCATTGTGCCTTTTGTATTAAATACGGATGCAATTTCTGTGTTCCATCGTCAATAAGAAAGTCCTAGGGATACAGTAAATCTGACGTGAAGCATCGGAATCTAAAACTGGACTCACAGGAGAGGTTCAAATCCTAGAAAGTTAGAGTGTCAGTCCTCTTGTACTTAAGTCGGCATTATGCCCTGTGAATTTTATTCCGATGCAATTTCTGTGCTTTATCGTCAAGAAGATGGTCCAAGGTATACAGTAAACCTGAAGTGAAGCATCGGAATCTAAAATTGGACTCTCAGGAGAGGTTCAAATTATAGAAAGTTAAAGTGTCAGTCCTCTTGTACATAATTCGGCATTGTGCCTTTTGTATTAAATTCGGATGCAATTTCTGTGTTCATCGTAAATAAGAAGGTCCAAGGTATACAGTAAACCTGAAGTGAAGCATCGGAATCTAAAACTGGACTCTCAGGAGAGGTTCAATTCATAGAAAGTGAGAGTGTCCGTCCTCCTGTACTTAAGTCGGCATTGTGCCTTTTGATTTGATTTCGGATGCAATTTCTGTGTTTCATCGTCAATAGGAAGGTCCAAGGTATACAGGAAACCTGAAGTGAAGCATCTGAATCTAAAACTGGACTCACAGGAGCGGTTCAAATCATAGAAAGTTAGAGTGTCAGTCCTCTTGTACTTAAGTGGCATTGTGCCTCTTGTATTAAATTCGGATGCAATTTCTGTGTTTCATCATCAAAATGAAGGTCCAAGGGATACAGTAAACCTGAAGTGAAGCACGGAATTTAAAACTGGACTCACAGGAGAGGTTCAAATCATAGAAAGATAGAGTGTCAGTCCTCTTGTACTTTAGTCGGCATTATGCCTTTTGTATTAAATTCGGATGCAATTTCTGTGTTTCATCATCAATAAGAAGGTCCAAGGTATACTGTAAACCGGAAGTGAAGCTTCGGAATCTAAAACTGGACTCACAGGAGAGGTTCAAATCATCGAAAGTTAGAGTGTCAGTCCTCTTTTACTTAATTTGGCATTGTGCCTTTTGTATTAAATTCGGATGCAATTTCTGTGTTTCATCGTAAGTAAGAAGGTCCTAGGTATACAGTAAACCTGAAGTGAAACATCGGAGTCTAAAACTGGACTCACAGGAGAGGTTCAAATCATAGAAAGTTAGAGTGTCCGTCCTCTTGTACTTAAGTCGGCATTGTGCCTTTTGATTTGATTTCGGATGCAATTTCTGTGTTACATCGTCAATGAGAAGGTCCAAGGTATATAGTAAACCTGAAGTGAAGCATCGGAATCTAAAACTGGACTCACAGGAGAGGTTCAAATCATAGAAAGTTAGAGTGTCAGTCCTCTTGTACTTAAGTCGGCATTATGCCTTATGAATTTTATTCCAATGCAATTTCTGTGCTTCATCGTCAAGAAGATGGTCCAAGGGTTACAGTAAACATGAAGTGAAGCATCGGAATCTAAAACTGGACTCACAGGAGAGGTTCAAATCATAGAAAGTTATAGGGTCTGTGCTCTTGTACTTAAGTCGGCATTGTCCCTTTTTTTATAAAATTCGGATGCAATTTCTGTGTTTCGTCTTCAATAAGAAGGTACAAGGTATACAGGAAACCTGAAGTGAAGCATCGGAATCTAAAACTGGACTCTTAGGACAGGTGCAAATCATAGAAAGTTAGAGTGTCAGTCCTCTTGTACTTAAGTCGGCATTGTGCTTTTGTACTAAATTCGGATGCAAGTTTTGTGTTTCATCGTCAATAAGAAGGTCGAAGGGATACAGTAAACCTGAAGTGAAGCATCAGAATCTAAAACTGGACTCACAGGAGAGGTTCAAATTACTGAAAGTGAGAGTGGCAGTCCTCTAGTACTTATGTCGGCATTGTGCCTCTTGTGTTAAATTCGGATGCAATTTCTGTGTTTCATCGTCAATAAGAAGGTCTAAGGGATACAGTAAACCTGAAGTGAAGCACGGAATTTAAAACTGGACTCACAGGAGAGGTTCAAAACATAGAAAGTTAGAGTGTCAGTCCACTAGTACTTAAGTCGGCATTATGCCTTTTGAATTAAATTCCGATGCAATTTATGTGTTTCATCGTCAATAAGAAGGTCCTAGGGATACAGTAAATCTGACGTGAAGCACGGAATCTAAAACTGGACTCACAGGAGAGGTTCAAATCATAGAAGGTTAGAGTGTCTGTCCTCTTGTACTTAAGTCTTCATCGTGCCTTTTGTATTAAATTCGGATGCAATTTCGGTTTTTCATCGTCAATAAGAAGGTCCAAGGTATACAGGAAACCTGAAGTGAAGCATCGGAATCTAAAACTGGACTCACTGGAGAGGTTCAAACCATAGAAAGTTAGAGTGTCAGTCCTCATGTACTTAATTCGGCATTGTGCCTTTTGTATTAAATTCGGATGCAATTTCTGTGTTTCATCGTCAATAAGAAGGTCCAAGGGATACAGTTAACCTGAAGTGAAGCTTCGGAATCTAAAACTGGACTCACAGGAGAGGTTCAAATTATAGAAAGTGAGAGTGTCAGTCCTCTTGTACTTAAGTCGGAATTGTGCCTCTTGTATTAAATTCGGATGCAATTTCTGTGTTTCGACGTCAATAAGAAGGTCCAAGGGATACAGTAAACCTGAAGTGAAGCACGGAATTTAAAACTGGACTAACAGGAGACGTTCAAATCATAGAAAGTTAGATTGTCAGTCCTCTTGTACTTAAGTCGGCATTATGCCTTTTGTATTAAATTCGGATGCAATTTCTGTGTTTCATTATCAATAAGATGGTCCAAGGTATACAGTAAACCTGAAGTGAAGCATGGGAATCTAAAATTGGACTCACAGGAGTGGTTCAAATCATAGAAAGTTAGAGTGTCAGTCCCCTTGTACTTAATCCGGCATTGTGCCTTTTGTATTAAATTCGGATGCAATGTCTGTGTTTCATCGTAAATAAGATGGTCCAAGGTATACAGTAAACCTGAAGTGAAGCATCGGAATCTAAGACTGGACTCACTGGAGAGGTTCAAATCATAGAAAGTTAGAGTGTCAGTCCACTTGTACTTAATTCGGCATTGTGCCTTTTGTATTAAATTCGGATGCAATTTCTGTGTTTCATCGTCAATAAGAAGGTCCAAGGGATACAGTTAACCTGAAGTGAAGCTTCGGAATCTATAACTGGACTCACAGGAGAGGTTCAAATTATGGAAAGTGAGAGTGTCAGTCCTCTTGTACTTAAGTCGGAATTGTGCCTCTTGTATTAAATTCGGATGCAATTTCTGTGTTTCATCGTCAATAAGAAGGTCCAAGGGATACAGTAAACCTGAAGTGAAGCACGGAATTTAAAACTGGACTAACAGGAGACGTTCAAATCATAAAAAGTTAGATTGTCAGTCCTCTTGTACCTAAGTCGGCATTATGCCTTTTGTATTAAATTCGGATGCAATTTCTGTGTTTCATCATCAATAAGAAGGTCCAAGGTATACAGTAAACCTGAAGTGAAGCATCGGAATCTATGACTGGACTCACAGGAGAGGTTCAATTCATAGAAATTGAGAGTGTCAGTCCTCTTGTACTTAAGTCGGCATTGTGCCCTTTGTATTAAATTCGGATGCAATTTCTGTGTTTCATCGTCAATACAAAGGTCCAAGGGATACAGTAAACCTGAAGTGAAGCGTCGGAATCTAAAGCTGGACTCACAGGAGAGGTTCAAATCATAGAAAGTTAGAGTGTCAGTCCTCTTGTACTTAATTCGGCATTGTGCCTTTTGTATTAAATTCGGATGCAATTTCTGTGTTTCGTCGTCAATAAGAAGGCCCAAGGTATACAGGAATCCTGAAGTGAAGCATCGGAATCTAAAACTGGACTCACAGGAGAGGTTCAAATCATAGAAAGTTACAGAGTCTGTGCTCTTGTACTTAAGTTGGCATTGTGCCTTTTTTTATTAAATTCGGATGCAATTTCTGTGTTTCATCTTCAATAAGAAGGTGCAAGGTATACAGGAAACCTGAAGTGAAGCATCGGAATCTAAAACTGGACTCTTAGGAAAGGTGCAAATCATAGAAAGTTAGAGTGTCAGTCCTCTTGTACTTAAGTCGGCATTGTGCTTTTGTACTAAATTCGGATGCAAGTTTTGTGTTTCATCGTCAATAAGAAGGTCGAAGGGATACAGTAAACCTGAAGTGAAGCATCGGAATCTAAAACTGGACTCACAGGAGAGGTTCAAATTATTGAAAGTGAGAGTGTCAGTCATCTTGTACTTAAGTCGGCATTGTGCCCTTTGTGTTAAATTCGGATGCAATTTCTGTGTTTCATCGTCAATAAGAAGGTCCAAGTGATACAGTAAACCTGAAGTGAAGCCTGGAATTTAAAACTGGACTCACAGGAGAGGTTCAAATCATAGAAAGTTAGAGTGTCAGTCCACTAGTACTTAAGTCGGCATTAAGCCTTTTGAATTTAAATCCGATGCAATATCTGTGTTTCATCGTCAATAAGAAGGTCCTAGGGATACAGTAAATCTGACGTGAAGCATCGGAATCTAAAATTGGACTCACAGGAGAGGTTAAAATTATAGAAAGTTAGAGTGTCAGTCCTCTTGTACTTAATTCGGCATTGTGCCTTTTGTATTAAATTCGGTTGCAATTTCTGTGTTTCATCGTAAATAAGAAGGTCCAAGGTATACAGGAAACCTGAAGTGAAGCATCGGAATCTAAAACTGGACTCACAGGAGAGGTTCAAATCATGGAAAGTTAGAGTGTCAGTCCTCTTGTACTTAAGGCGGCATTATGCCTTTTGTATTACATTCAGATGCAATTTCTGTGTTTCATTATCAATAAGAAGGTCCAAGGTATACAGGAAATCTGAAGTGAAACATCGGAATCTAAAACTGGACTCACAGGAGAGGTTCAAATCATAGAAAGTGAAAGTGTCAGTCTTCTTGTACTTAAGTGCGCATTGTGCCTTTTGAATTAAATTCGTATGCAATATCTGTGTTTCATCGTCAATAAGAGGGTCCAAGGTATACAGTAAACCTGAAGTGAAGCATCGGAATCTATAGCTGGACTCACAGGAGAGGTTCAATTCATAGAAATTGAGAGTGTCCGTCCTCTTGTACTTAAGTCGGCATTGTGCCCTTTGTATTAAATTCGGATGCAATTTCTGTGTTTCATCGTCAATACAAAGGTCCAAGGGATACAGTAAACCTGAAGTGAAGCGTCGGAATCTAAAACTGGACTCACAGGAGACGTTCAAATCATAGAAAGTGAGAGTGTCAGTCCTCTTGTACTTAATTCGGCATTGTGCCTTTTGTATTAAATTCGGATGCAATTTCTGTGTTTCGTCGTCAATAAGAAGGCCCAAGGTATACAGGAATCCTGAAGTGAAGCATCGGAATCTAAAACTGGACTCACAGGAGAGGTTCAAATCATAGAAAGTTATAGAGTCTGTGCTCTTGTACTTAAGTTGGCATTGTGCCTTTTTTTATTAAATTCGGATGCAATTTCTGTGTTTCATCTTCAATAAGAAGGTGCAAGGTATACAGGAAACCTGAAGTGAAGCATCGGAATCTAAAACTGGACTCTTAGGAAAGGTGCAAATCATAGAAAGTTAGAGTGTCAGTCCTCTTGTACTTAAGTCGGCATTGTGCTTTTGTACTAAATTCGGATGCAAGTTTTGTGTTTCATCGTCAATAAGAAGGTCGAAGGGATACAGTAAACCTGAAGTGAAGCATCGGAATCTAAAACTGGACTCACAGGAGAGGTTCAAATTATTGAAAGTGAGAGTGTCAGTCCTCTTGTACTTAAGTCGGCATTGTGCCCTTTGTGTTAAATTCGGATGCAATTTCTGTGTTTCATCGTCAATAAGAAGGTCCAAGGGATACAGTAAACCTGAAGTGAAGCCTGGAATTTAAAACTGGACTCACAGGAGAGGTTCAAATCATAGAAAGTTAGAGTGTCAGTCCACTAGTACTTAAGTCGGCATTATGCCTTTTGAATTTAAATCCGATGCAATATCTGTGTTTCATCGTCAATAAGAAGGTCCTAGGGATACAGTAAATCTGACGTGAAGCATCGGAATCTAAAATTGGACTCACAGGAGAGGTTCAAATTATAGAAAGTTAGAGTGTCAGTCCTCTTGTACTTAATTCGGCATTGTGCCTTTTGTATTAAATTCGGTTGCAATTTCTGTGTTTCATCGTAAATAAGAAGGTCCAAGGTATACAGGAAACCTGAAGTGAAGCATCGGAATCTAAAACTGGACTCACAGGAGAGGTTCAAATCATGGAAAGTTAGAGTGTCAGTCCTCTTGTACTTAAGGCGGCATTATGCCTTTTGTATTACATTCAGATGCAATTTCTGTGTTTCATTATCAATAAGAAAGTCCAAGGTATACAGGAAATCTGAAGTGAAACATCGGAATCTAAAACTGGACTCACAGGAGAGGTTCAAATCATAGAAAGTGAAAGTGTCAGTCTTCTTGTACTTAAGTGCGCATTGTGCCTTTTGAATTAAATTCGTATGCAATATCTGTGTTTCATCGTCAATAAGAGGGTCCAAGGTATACAGTAAACCTGAAGTGAAGCATCGGAATCTATAGCTGGACTCACAGGAGAGGTTCAAATCATAGAGAGTGAGAGTGTCCGTCTGCTTGTACTTAAGTCGGCATTGTGCCTTTTATATTAAATTCGGATGCAATTTCTGTGTTTCATCGTCATCAAGAAGGTCCACGGGATACAGTAGACCTGAAATGAAACATCTGAATCTAAAACTGGTCTCACAGGAGAGGTTCAGATAATAGAAAGTGAGAGTGTCAGTCCTCTTGTACTTAAGTCGGCATTGTGCCTTTTGTATTAAATACGGATGCAATTTCTGTGTTCCATCGTCAATAAGAAAGTCCTAGTGATACAGTAAATCTGACGTGAAGCATCGGAATCTAAAACTGGACTCACAGGAGAAGTTCAAATCCTAGAAAGTTAGAGTGTCAGTCCTCTTGTACTTAAGTCGGCATTATGCCTTGTGAATTTTATTCCGATGCAATTTCTGTGCTTCATCGTCATGAAGATTGTCCAAGGGCTACAGTAAACATGAAGTGAAGCATCGGAATCTAATGCTGGACCCACAGGAGAGGTTTAAATCGGAGAGAGTGAGAGTGTCCGACCTCTTGTACTTAAGTCGACATTGTGCTTTTTGTATTGAATTCGGATGCAATTTCTGTGTTTCATCGTCAGTAAGAAGGTCCAAGGTATACAGGAAACCTGAAGTGAAGCATCGGAATCTAAAACTGAACTCACAGGAGAGGTTCAAATCATAGAGGGTTAGAGTGTCCGTCCGCTTGTACTTAAGTCGGCATTGTGCCTTTTATATTAAATTCGGATGCAATACCTGTGTTTCATCGTCAACAAGAAGGTCCACGGGATACAGTAAGCCTGAAGTGAAACATCTGAATCTAAAACTGGACTCACAGGAGTTTCAAATAATAGAAAGTGAAAGTGTCAGTCCTCTTGTACTTAAGTCGGCATTGTGCCTTTTGTATTAAATTCGGATGCAATTTCTGTGTTTCATCGTCAATAAGAAAGTCCTAGGGATACAGTAAATCTGACGTGAAGCTTCGGAATCTAAAACTGGACTCACAGGAGAGGTTCAAATCATAGAAGGTTAGAGTGTCAGTCCTCTTGCACTGAAGCCGGCATTATGCCTTATGAATTTTATTCCGATGCAATTTCTGTGCTTCATCGTCAAGAAGATGGTCCAAGGGTTACAGTAAACATGAAGTGAAGCATCGGAATCTAAACCTGGACCCACAGGAGAGGTTAAAATCATAGAAAGTTATAGAGTCTGTGCTCTTGTACTTAATTCGGCATTGTGCCTTTTTTTATTAAATTCGGATGCAATTTCTGTGTTACATCTTCAATAAGAAGGTACAAGGTATACAGGAAACCTGAAGTGAAGCATTGGAATCTAAAACTGGACTCTTAGGAAAGGTGCAAACCACAGAAAGTTAGAGTGTCAGTCCTCTTGTACTTAAGTCGGCATTGTGCTTTTGTACTAAATTCGGACGCAAGTTTTGTGTTTCATCGTCAATAAGAAGGTCGAAGGGATGCAGTAAACCTGAAGTGAAGCATCGGAATCTAAAACTGGACTCACAGGAGAGGTTCAAATTATTGAAAGTGAGAGTGTCAGTCCTCTTGTACTTAAGTCGGCATTGTGCCTCTTGTGTTAAATTCGGATGCAATTTCTGTGTTTCATCGTCAATAAGAAGGTCCAAGGGATACAGTAAACCTGAAGTGAAGCACGGAATTTAAAACTGGACTCACAGGAGAGGTTCAAATCATAGAAAGTTAGAGTGTCAGTCCACTAGTACTTAAGTCAGCATTATGCCTTTTGAATTAAATTCCGATGCAATTTCGGTGTTTCATCGTCAATAAGAAGGTCCTAGGGATACAGTAAATCTGACGTGAAGCATCGGAATCTAAAACTGGACTCACAGGAGAGCTTCAAATCATAGAAGGTTAGAGTGGCAGTCCTCTTGTACTTAAGTCTTCATTGTGCCTTTTGTTTTATATTCGGATGCAATTACGGTAGTTCATCGTCAATAAGAAGTTCCAAGGTATACCCGAAACCTGAAGTGAAGCATCGGAATCTAAAACTGGACTCACTGGAGAGGTTCAAATCATAGAAAGTTAGAGTGTCAGTCCTCTTGTACTTAATTCGGAATTGTGCCTTTTGTATTAAATTCGGAAGCAATTTCTGTGTTTCATCGTCAATAAGAAGGTCCAAGGGATACAGTTAACCTGAAGTGAAGCTTCGGAATCTAATACTGGACTCACAGGAGAGGTTCAAATTATAGAATGTGAGAGTGTCAGTCCTCTTGTACTTAAGTCGGCATTGTGCCTCTTGTATTAAATTCGGATGCAATTTCTGTGTTTCATCGTCAATAAGAAGGTCCAAGGGATACAGTAAACCTGAAGTGAAGCACGGAATTTAAAACTGGACTCACAGGAGACGTTCAAATCATAGAAAGTTAGATTGTCAGTCCTCTTGTACTTAAGGTGGCATTATGCTTTTTGTATTAAATTCGGATGCAATTTCTGTGTTTCATTATCAATAAGAAGGTCCAAGGTACACAGTAAACCTGAAGTGAAGCATCGGAATGTAAAATTGGACTCACAGGAGAGGTTCAAATTATAGAAAGTTAGAGTGTCAGTCCTCTTGTACTTAATTCGGCATTGTGCCTTTTGTTTTAAATTCGGATGCAATTTCTGTGTTTCATCGTAAATAAGAAGGTCCAAGGTATACAGTAAACCTGAAGTGAAGCATCGGAATCTAAAACTGGACTCATAGGAGCGGTTCAATTCATAGAATGTGAGAGTGTCCGTCCTCTTGTACTTAAGACGGCATTGTGCCTTTTGATTTGATTTCGGATGCAATTTCTGTGTTTCATCGTCAATAAGAAGGTCCAAGGTATACAGGAAACCTGAAGTGAAGCATCGGAATCTAAAACTGGACTCACAGGAGAGGTTCAAATCATAGAAAGTTAGAGTGTCAGTCCTCTTGTACTTAAGTGGCATTGTGCCTTTTGTATTAAATTCGGATGCAATTTCTGTGTTTCATCATCAATATGAAGGTCCAAGAGATACAGTAAACCTGAAGTGAAGCACGGAATTTAAAACTGGACTCACAGGAGAGGTTCAAATCATAGAAAGTTAGAGTGTCAGTCCTCTTGTACTTTAGTCGGCATTATGCCTTTTGTATTAAATTCGGATGCAATTTCTGTGTTTCATCATCAATAAGAAGGTCCAAGGTATACAGTAAACCGGAAGTGAAGCTTCGGAATCTAAAACTGGACTCACAGGAGAGGTTCAAATCATAGAAAGTTAGAGTGTCAGTCCTCTTTTACTTAATTTGGCATTGTGCCTTTTGTATTAAATTCGGATGCAATTTCTGTGTTTCATCGTAAGTAAGAAGGTCCTACGTATACAGTAAACCTGAAGTGAAACATCGGAATCTAAAACTGGACTCACAGGAGAGGTTCAAATCATAGAAAGTTAGAGTGTCAGTCCTCTTGTACTTAAGTCGGCATTATGCCTTATGAATTTTATTCCGATGCAATTTCTGTGCTTCATCGTCAAGAAGATGGTCCAAGGGTTACAGTGAACATAAAGTGAAGCATCGGAATCTAAAACTGGACTCACAGGAGAGGTTCAAATCATAGAAAGTTATAGAGTCTGTGCTCTTGTACTTAAGTAGGCATTGTGCTTTTTTTTTTAATAAGGATGCAATTTCTGTGTTTCATCTTCAATAAGAAGGTACAAGGTATACAGGAAACCTGAAGTGAAGCATCGGAATCTAAAACTGGACTCTTAGGAAAGGTGCAAATCATAGAAAGTTAGAGTGTCAGTCCTCTTGTACTTAAGTCCGCATTGTGCTTTTGTACTAAATTCGGATGCAAGTTTTGTGTTTCATCGTCAATAAGAAGGTCGAAGGGATACAGTAAGCCTGAAGTGAAGCATCGGAATCTAAAACTGGACTCACAGGAGAGGTTCAAATTATTGAAAGTGAGAGTGTCAGTCCTCTTGTACTTCAGTCGGCATTGTGCCTCTTGTGTTAAATTCGGATGCAATTTCTGTGTTTCATCGTCAATAAGAAGGTCTAAGGGATACAGTAAACCTGAAGTGAAGCACGGAATTTAAAACTGGACTCACAGGATTGGTTCAAATCATAGAAAGTTAGAGTGTCAGTCCACTAGTACTTAAGTCGGCATTATGCCTTTTGAATTGAATTCCGATGCAATTTCTGTGTTTTATCGACAATAAGAAAGTCCTAGGGATACAGTAAATCTGACGTGAATCATCGGAATCTAAAAGTGGACTCACAGGAGAGGTTCAAATCATAGAATGTTAGAGTGTCAGTCCTCTTGTACTTAAGTCTTCATTGTGCCTTCTGTATTAAATTCGGATGCAATTTCGGTGTTTCATCGTCAATAAGAAGGTCCAAGGTATACAGGAAACCTGAAGTGAAGCATCGGAATCTAAAACTGGACTCACTGGAGAGGTTCAAATCATAGAAAGTTAGAGTGTCAGTCCTCTTGTACTTAATTCGGCATTGTGCCTTTTGTATTAAATTCGGATGCAATTTCTGTGTTTCATCGTCAATAAGAAGGTCCAAGGGATACAGTTAACCTGAAGTGAAGCTTCGGAATCTAAAACTGGACTCACAGGAGAGGTTCAAATTATGGAAAGTGAGAGTGTCAGTCCTCTTGTACTTATGTCGGAATTGTGCCTCTTGTATTAAATTCGAATGCAATTCCTGTGTTTCATCGTCAATAAGAAGGTCCAAGGGATACAGTAAACCTGAAGTAAAGCACGGAATTTAAAACTGGACTAACAAGAGACGTTCAAATCATAGAAAGTTAGATTGTCAGTCCTCTTGTACTTAAGTCGGCATTATGCCTTTTGTATTAAATTCGGATGCAAATTCTGTGTTTCATTATTAAAGTTGAAGGTCCAAGGTATGCAGTAATCCTGATGTGAAGCATCGGAATATAAAATTGGACTCACAGGAGTGGTTCAAATCATAGAAAGTTAGAGTGTCAGTCCTCTTGTACTTAATTCGGCATTGTGCCTTTTGTATTAAATTCGGATGCAATTTCTGTGTATCATCGTAAATAAGAAGGTCCAAGGTATACAGTAAACCTGAAGTGAAGCATCGGAATCTAAGACTGGACTCACAGGAGAGGTTCAATTCATAGAAAGTGAGAGTGTCCGTCCTCTTGTACATAAGTCGGCATTGTGCCTTATGATTTGATTTTGGATGCAATTTCTGTGTTTCATCGTCAATAAAAAGGTCCAAGGTATACAGGAAACCTGAAGTGAAGCATTGGAATCTAAAACTGGACTCACAGGAGAGGTTCAAATCATAGAAAGTTAGAGTGTCAGTCCTCTTGTACTTAAGTGGCATTGTGCCTTTTGTATTAAATTCGGATGCAATTTCTGTGTTTCATCTTAAATATGAAGGTCCAAGGTATACAGTAAACCTGCAGTGAAGCACCGGAATCCAAAACTGGACTCACAGGAGCCGTTCAAATCATAGAAAGATAGGGTGTCAGTCCTCTTGTACTTAAGTCGGCATTGTGCCCTTTGTATTAAATTCGGATGCTATTTCTGTGTATCATCGTCAAAACAAAGGTCCAAGGGATACCGTAAACCTGAAGTGAAGCGTCGGAATCTAAAACTAGACTCACAGGAGAGGTGCAAATCATAGAAAGTTAGAGTGTCTGTCCTCTTGTACTTAAGTCGGCATTTTGCTTTTACACTAAATTCGGATGCAATTTTTGTGTTTCATCGTCAACAAGAAGGTCCAAGGGATACAGTAAACCTGAAGTGAAGCATCGGAATCTAAAACTGGACTCACAGGAGAGGTTCAAATTATAGAAAGTGAGAGTGTCAGTCTTCTTGTACTTATGTCGGCATTGTGCCTTTTGAATTAAATTCGTATGCACTATCTCTGTTTCATCGTCAATAAGAGGGTCCAAGGTATACAGTAAACCTGAAGTGAAGCATTGGAATCTAAAACTTGACTCACAGGAGAGGTTCAATTCATAGAAAGTGAGAGTGTCCGTCCTCTTGTACTTAAGTCGGCATTGTGACTTTTGATTTGATTTCGGATGCAATTTCTGTGTTTCATCGTCAATTAGAAGGTCCAAGGTATACAGGAAACCTGAAGTGAATCATCACAATCTAAAACCGGACTCACAGGAGAGGTTCAAATCATAGAAAGTTAGAGTGTCAGTCCACTAGTACTTAAGTCGGCATTATGCCTTTTGAATTTAATTCCGATGCAATTTCTGTGTTTCATCGTCAATAAGAAGGTCCTAGGGATACAGTAAATCTGACGTGAAGTATCGGAATCTAAAACTGGACTCACAGGAGAGGTTCAAATCATAGAAGGTTAGAGTGTCAGTCCTCTTGTACTTAAGTCTTCATTGTGCCTTTTGTATTAAATTCGGATGCAATTTCGGTGTTTCATCGTCAATAAGAAGGTCCAAGGTATACAGGAAACTTGGAGTGAAACATCGGAATCTAAAACTGGACTCACTGGAGAGGTTAAAATCGTAGAAAGTTAGAGTGTCAGTCCTCTTGTACTTAATTCGGCATTGTGCATTTTGTATTTAATTCGGATGCAATATCTGTGTTTCATCGTCAATAAGAAGGTCCAATGTATACAGGAAACCTGAAGTGAAGCATCGGAATCTAAAACTGGACTCTTAGGAAAGGTGCAAATCATAGAAAGTTAGAGTGTCAGTCCTCTTGTACTTAAGTCGGCATTGTGCTTTTATACTAAATTCGGATGCAATTTTTGTGTTTCATCGTCAACAAGAAGGTCCAAGGGATACAGTAAACCTGAAGTGAAGCATCGGAAACTAAAACTGGACTCACAGGAGAGGTTCAAATTATAGAAAGTGAGAGTGTCAGTCTTCTTGTACTTATGTCGGCATTGTGACTTTTGATTTGATTTCGGATGCAATTTCTGTGTTTCATCGACAATAAGAAGGTCCAAGGTATACAGGAAACCTGAAGTGAAGCATCAGAATCTAAAACCGGACTCACAGGAGAGGTTCAAATCATAGAAAGTTAGAGTGTCAGTCCTCTTGTACTTATCTCGGCATTGTGCTTTTGTACTAAATTCGGATGCAATTTTTGTGTCTCATCGTCAACAAGAAGGTCCCAGGGATACAGTAAACCTGAAGTGAAGCATCGGAATCTAAAACTGGACTCACAGATGAGGTTCATATTATAGAAAGTGAGAGTTTCAGTCTTCTTGTACTTATGTCGGCATTGTGCCTCTTGTATTAAATTCGGATGCAATTTCTGTGTTTCATCGTCAATAAGAAGGTCCAAGTGATACAGTAAACCTGAAGTGAAGCACGGAATTTAAAACTGGACTCACAGGAGAAGTTCAAATCATAGAAAGTTAGAGTGTCAGTCCTCTTGTACTTGAGTCGGCATTATGCCTTTTGTATAAAATTCGGATGCAATTTCTGTGTTTCATCATGAATAAGAAGGTCCAAGGTATACAGTAAACCTGAAGTGAAGCATCGGAATCTAAAACTGGACTCACAGGAGAGGTTCAAATCATAGAAAGTTAGAGTGTCAGTCCTCTTGTACTTAAGTCGGCATTTTGCCTTATGAATTTTATTCCGATGCAATTTCTGTGCTTCATCGTGAAGAAGATGGTACAAGGTATACAGTAAACATGAAGTGAAGCATCGGAATCTAAAACTGGACTCACAGGAGAGGTTCAAATCATAGAAAGTTATAGAGTCTGTGCTCTTGTACTTAAGTCGGCATTGTGCCTTTTTTACTAAATTCGGATGCAATTTCTGTGTTTCATCTTCAATAAGAAGGTACAAGGTATACAGGAAACCTGAAGTGAAGCATCGGAATCTAAAACTGGACTCTTAGGAAAGGTGCAAATCATAGAAAGTTAGAGTGTCAGTCCTCTTGTACTTAAGTCTTCATTGTGCCTTTTGTATTAAATTCGGATGCAATTTTGGTGTTTCATCGTCAATAAGAAGGTCCAAGGTATACAGGAAACCTGAAGTGAAACATCGGAATCTAAAACTGGACTCACTGGAGAGGTTAAAATCGTAGAAAGTTTGAGTGTCAGTACTCTTGTACTTAATTCGGCATTGTGCCTTTTGTATTAAATTCGGATGCAATTTCTGTGTTTCAACGTCAATAAGAAGGTCCAAGGGATACAGTAAACCTGAAGTGAAGCATCGGAAACTAAGACTGGTTGGTTGGTTGGTTTGGGGAAGGAGACCAGACAGCGTGGTCATCGGTCTCATCGGATTAGGGAAGGATGGGGAAGGAAGTCGGCCGTGCTAACTAAGACTGGACTCACAGGAGAGGTTCAATTCATAAAAAGTGAGAGTGTCCATCCTCTTGTACTTAAGTCGGCATTGTGCCTTTTGATTTGATTTCAGATGCAATTTCTGTGTTTCATCGTCAATAAGAAGGTCCAAGGTATACAGGTAACCTGAAGTGAAGCATCGGAATCTAAAACTGGACTCACAGGACAGGTTAAAATCATAGAAAGTGAGAGTGTCAGTCCTCTTGTACTTAATTCGGCATTGTGCCTTTTGTATTAAATTCGGATGCAATTTCTGTGTTTCATCGTCAATAAGAAGGTCCAAGGTATACAGCAAACCTGAAGTGAAGCATCGGAATCTAAAACTGGACTCACAGGAGAGGTTCAATTCATATAAAGTGAGAGTGTCCGTCCTCTTGTACTTAAGTCGGCATTGTGCCTTTTGATTTGATTTCGGATGCAATTTCTGTGTTTTATCGTCAATAAGAAGGTCCAAGGTATACAGGAAACCTGAAGTGAAGCATGGGAATCTAAAACTGGACTCACAGGAAAGGTTCAAATCATAGAAAGTTAGAGTGTCAGTCCTCTTGTACTTAAGTCCGCATTATGCCTTTTGTATAAAATTCGGATGCATTTTCTGTGTTTCATCATCAATAAGAAGGTCCAAGGTATACAGTAAACCTGAAGTGAAGAATCGGAATCTAATACTGGACTCACAGGTGAGATTCAAATCAAAGAAAGTTAAAATGTCAGTCCTCTTGTACTTAATTCGGCATTGTGCCTTTTGTATTAAATTCGGATGCAATTTCTGTGTTTCATCGTAAGTAAGAAGGTCCTAGGTATACAGTAAACCTGAAGTGAAACATCGGAATCTAAAACTGGACTCACAGGACAGGTTCAAATCATAGAAAGTGAGAGTGTCCGTCCTCTTGTACTTAAGTCGGCATTGTGCTTTTTGATTTGAATTCGGATGCAATTTCTTTGTTACATCGTCAATAAGATGGTCCAAGGTATATAGTAAACCTGAAGTGAAGCATCGGAATCTAAAACTGGTCTCACAGGAGAGGTTCAAATCATAGAAAGTTAGAGTGTCAGTCCTCTTGTACTTAAGTCGGCATTGTGCCTTTTATATTAAATTCGGAAGCAATTTCTGTGTTTCATCGTCAATAAGAGGGTCCAAGGTATACAGTAAACGTGAAGTGAAGCATTGGAATCTAAAACTGGACTCACACGAGACGTTCAAATCGTAGAGAGTGAGAGTGCCCGTCCGCTTGTACTTAAGTCGGCATTGTGCCTTTTATATTAAATTCGGATGCAATTTCTGTGTTTCATCGTCAACAAGAAGGTCCACGGGATACAGTAAACCTGAAGTGAAACATCTGAATCTAAAACTGGACTCACAGGAGAGGTTCAAATCATAGAAAGTAAGAGTGTCAGTCCTCTCGTACTTAAGTCGGCATTATGCCTTATGAATTTTATTCCGATGCAATTTCTGTGCTTCATCGTCAAGAAGATGGTCCAAGGATTAGAGTAAACATGAAGCGAAGCATCGGAATCTAAAACTGGACTCACAGGAGAGGTTCAAATCATAGAAAGTTATAGAGTCTGTGCTCTTGTACTTAAGTCGGCATTGTGCCTTTTGTATTAAATTCGGATGCTATTTCTGTGTTTCATCTTCAATAAGAAGGTACAAGGTATACAGGAAACCTGAAGTGAAGCTTCGGAATCTAAAACTGGACTCACAGGAGAGGTTCAAATTATAGAAAGTGAGAGTGTCAGTCCTCTTGTACTTAAGTCGGCATTGTGCCTCTTGTATTAAATTCGGATGCAATTTCTGTGTTTCATCGTCAATAAGAAGGTCCAAGGTATACAGGAAACCTGAAGTGAAACATCGGAATCTAAAACTGGACTCACTGGAGAGGTTAAAATCGTAGAAAGTTAGAGTGTCAGTACTCTTGTACTTAATTTGGCATTGTGCCTTTTGTATTAAATTCGGATGCAATTTCTGTGTTTCATCGTCAATAAGAAGGTCCAAGGGATACAGTAAACCTGAAGTGAAGCATCGGAATCTAAGACTGGACTCACAGGAGAGGTTCAATTCATAAAAAGTGAGAGTGTCCATCCTCTTGTACTTAAGTCGGCATTGTGCCTTTTGATTTGATTTCAGATGCAATTTCTGTGTTTCATCGTCAATAAGAAGGTCCAAGGTATACAGGTAACCTGAAGTGAAGCATCGGAATCTAAAACTGGACTCACAGGACAGGTTAAAATCATAGAAAGTGAGAGTGTCAGTCCTCTTGTACTTAATTCGGCATTGTGCCTTTTGTATTAAATTCGGATGCAATTTCTGTGTTTCATCGTCAATAAGAAGGTCCAAGGTATACAGCAAACCTGAAGTGAAGCATCGGAATCTAAAACTGGACTCACAGGAGAGGTTCAATTCATATAAAGTGAGAGTGTCCGTCCTCTTGTACTTAAGTCGGCATTGTGCCTTTTGATTTGATTTCGGATGCAATTTCTGTGTTTTATCGTCAATAAGAAGGTCCAAGGTATACAGGAAACCTGAAGTGAAGCATCGGAATCTAAAACTGGACTCACAGGAAAGGTTCAAATCATAGAAAGTTAGAGTGTCAGTCCTCTTGTACTTAAGTCGGCATTATGCCTTTTGTATAAAATTCGGATGCAATTTCTGTGTTTCATCATCAATAAGAAGGTCCAAGGTATACAGTAAACCTGAAGTGAAGCATCGGAATCTAATACTGGACTCACAGGTGAGATTCAAATCAAAGACAGTTAGAATGTCAGTCCTCTTGTACTTAATTCGGCATTGTGCCTTTTGTATTAAATTCGGATGCAATTTCTGTGTTTCATCGTAAGTAAGAAAGTCCTAGGTATACAGTAAACCTGAAGTGAAACATCGGAATCTAAAACTGGACTCACAGGACAGGTTCAAATCATAGAAAGTGAGAGTGTCCGTCCTCTTGTACTTAAGTCGGCATTGTGCTTTTTGATTTGAATTCGGATGCAATTTCTTTGTTACATCGTCAATAAGATGGTCCAAGGTATATAGTAAACCTGAAGTGAAGCATCGGAATCTAAAACTGGTCTCACAGGAGAGGTTCAAATCATAGAAAGTTAGAGTGTCAGTCCTCTTGTACTTAAGTCGGCATTGTGCCTTTTATATTAAATTCGGAAGCAATTTCTGTGTTTCATCGTCAATAAGAGGGTCCAAGGTATACAGTAAACGTGAAGTGAAGCATTGGAATCTAAAACTGGACTCACAGGAGACGTTCAAATCATAGAAAGTTAAAGTGTCAGTCCTCTTGTTTTTATGTCGGCATTGTGCCTTTTGAATTAAATTCGTGTGCAATATCTGTGTTTCATCGTCAATAAGAAGGTCCAAGGTATACAGTAATCCTGAAGTGAAGCTTCGGAATCTAAAGCTGGACTCACAGGAGAGGTTCAAATCGTAGAGAGTGAGAGTGTCCGACCTCTTGTACTGAAGTCGACATTGTGCCTTTTGTAATGAATTCGGATGCAATTTCTGTGTTTCATCGTCAGTAAGAAGGTCCAAGGTATACAGGAAACCTGAAGTGAAGCATCGGAATCTAAAACTGGACTCACAGGAGAGGTTCAAATCATAGAAAGTTAGAGTGCCCGTCCGCTTGTACTTAAGTCGGCATTGTGCCTTTTATATTAAATTCGGATGCAATTTCTGTGTTTCATCGTCAACAAGAAGGTCCACGGGATACAGTAAACCTGAAGTGAAACATCTGAATCTAAAACTGGACTCACAGGAGAGGTTCAAATCATAGAAAGTAAGAGTGTCAGTCCTCTCGTACTTAAGTCGGCATTATGCCTTATGAATTTTATTCCGATGCAATTTCTGTGCTTCATCGTCAAGTAGATGGTCCAAGGATTACAGTAAACATGAAGCGATGCATCGGAATCTAAAACTGGACTCACAGGAGAGGTTCAAATCATAGAAAGTTATAGAGTCTGTGCTCTTGTACTTAAGTCGGCATTGTGCCTTTTGTATTAAATTCGGATGCAATTTCTGTGTTTCATCTTCAATAAGAAGGTACAAGGTATACAGGAAACCTGAAGTGATGCTTCGGAATCTAAAACTGGACTCACAGGAGAGGTTCAAATTATAGAAAGTGAGAGTGTCAGTCCTCTTGTACTTAAGTCGGCATTGTGCCTCTTGTATTAAATTCGGATGCAATTTCTGTGTTTCATCGTCAATAAGAAGGTCCAAGGGATACAGTAAACCTGAAGTGAAGCATCGGAATCTAAAATTGGACTCACAGGAGAGGTTGAAATCATAGAAAGTTAGAGTGTCAGTCCTCTTGTACTTCATTCGGCATTGTGCCTTTTGTATTAAATTCGGATGCAATTTCTGTGTTTCATCGTAAATAAGTAGGTCCAAGGGATACAGTTAACATGAAGTGAAGCTTCGGAATCTAAAACTGGACTCACAGGAGAGGTTCAAATCATAGAAAGTGAGAGTGTCAGTCCTCTTGTACTTAATTCGGCATTGTGCCTTTTGTATTATAGTCGGATGTAATTTCTGTGTTTCATCATCAATATGAAGGTCCAATGTATACAGTAAACCTGCAGTGAAGCATCGGAATCCAAAACTGGACTCACAGGAGACGTTCAAATCATAGAAAGATAGAGTGTCCGTCCTCTTGTACTTTAGTCGGCATTGTGCCTTTTGATTTGATTTCGGATGCAATTTCTGTGTTTCATCGTCAATACGAAGGTCCAAGGGATACAGTAAACCTGAAGTGAAGCGTCGGAATCTAAAGCTGGACTCACAGGAGAGGTTCAAATCATAGAAAGTGAGAGTTTCAGTCCTCTTGTACTTAATTCGGCATTGTGCCTTTTGTATTAAAGTCGGATGTAATTTCTGTGTTTCATCATCAATATGAAGGTCCAATGTATACAGTAAACCTGCAGTGAAGCATCGGAATCCAAAACTGGACTCACAGGAGACGTTCAAATCATAGAAAGATAGAGTGTCAGTCCTCTTGTACTTAAGTCGGCATTGTGCCCTTTGTATCAAATTCGGATGCAATTTCTAGGTTTCATCGTCAATACAAAGGTCCAAGGGATACAGTAAACCTGAAGTGAAGCGTCGGAATCTAAAGCTGGACTCACAGGAGAGATTCAAATCATAGAAAGTTAGAGTGTCAGTCCTCTTGTACTTAATTCGGCATTGTGCCTTTTGTTTAAATTCGGATGCAATTTCTGTGTTTCATCGTAAGCAAGAAGGTCCAAGGTACACAGTAAACCTGAAGTGAAGGATCGGAATCTAAGACTGGACTCACAGGAGGGGTTCAATTCATAGAAAGTGAGAGTGTCCATCCTCTTGTACTTAAGTCGGCATTGTGCCTTTTGATTTGATTTCAGATGCAATTTCTGTGTTTCATCGTCAATAAGAAGGTCCAAGGTATACAGGAAACCTGAAGTGAAGCATCGGAATCTAAAACTGGACTCACAGGAGAGTTTCAAATCATAGAAAGTGAGAGTGTCAGTCCTGTTGTACTTAATTCGGCATTGTGCCTTTTGTATTAAATTCGGATGCAATTTCTGTGTTTCATCGCCAATAAGAAGGTCCAAGGTATACAGCAAACCTGAAGTGAAGCATCGGAATCTAAAACTGGACTCACAGGAGAGGTTCAATTCATATAAAGTCAGAGTGTCCGTCCTCTTGTACTTAAGTCGGCATTGTGACTTTTGATTTGATTTCGGATGCATTTTCTGTGTTTCATCGACAATAAGAAGGTCCAAGGTATACAGGAAACCTGAAGTGAAGCATCGGAATCTAAAACTAGACTCACAGGAGAGGTTCAAATCTTAGAAAGTTAGAGTGTCAGTCCTCTTGTACTTATCTCGGCATTGTGCTTTTGTACTAAATTCGGATGCAATTTTTGTGTTTCATCGTCAACAAGAAGATCCAAGGGATACAGTAAACCTGAAGTGAAGCATCGGAATCTAAAACTCGACTCACAGGAGAGGTTTATATTATAGAAAGTGAGAGTGTCAGTCTTCTTGTACTTATGTCGGCATTGTGTATCTTGTATTAAATTCGGATGCAATTTCTGTGTTTCATCGTCAATAAGAAGGTCCAAGTGATACAGTAAACCTGAAGAGAAGCACGGAATTTAAAACACGACTCACAGGAGAAGTTCAAACCATAGAAAGTTAGAGTGTCAGTCCTCTTGTACTTAAGTCGGCATTATGCCTTTTGTATAAAATTCGGATGCAATTTCTGTGTTTCATCATCAATAGGAAGGTCCAAGGTATACAGTAAACCTGAAGTGAAGCATCGGAATCTAAAACTGGACTCACAGGAGAGATTCAAATCATTGAAAGTTAGAGTGTCAGTCCTCTTGTACTTAATTCGGCATTGTGCCTTTTGTATTAAATTCGGATGCAATTTCTGTGTTTCATCGTAAGTAAGAAGGTCCTAGATATACAGTAAACCTGAAGTGAAACATCGGAATCTAAAACTGGACTCACAGGAGAGGTTCAAATCATAGAAAGTGAGAGTGTCCGTCCTCTTGTACTTAAGTCGGCATTGTGCTTTTTGATTTGAATTCGGATGCAATTTCTTTGTTACATCGTCAATAAGATGGTCCAAGGTATATAATAAACCTGAAGTGAAGCATCGGAATCTAAAACTGGTCTCACAGGAGAGGTTCAAATCATAGAAAGTTAGAGTGTCAGTCCTCTTGAACTTAATTCGGCATTGTGCCTTTTGTATTAAATTCGGATGCAATTTCTGTGTTTCATCGTAAGTAAGAAGGTCCAAGGTACACAGTAAACCTGAAGTGAAGCATCGGAATCTAAGACTGGACTCACAGGAGAGGTTCAATTCATAGAAAGTGAGAGTGTCCATCCTCTTGTACTTAAGTCGGCATTGTGCCTTTTGATTTGATTTCAGATGCAATTTCTGTGTTTCATCGTCAATAAGAAGGTCCAAGGTATACAGGAAACCTGAAGTGAAGCATCGGAATCTAAAACTGGACTCACAGGCGAGTTTCAAATCATAGGAAGTGAGAGTGTCAGTCCTCTTGTACTTAATTCGGCACTGTGCCTTTTGTATTAAATTCGGATGCAATTTCTGTGTTTCATCGTCAATAAGAAGGTCCAAGGTATACAGCAAACCTGAAGTGAAGCATCGGAATCTAAAACTGGACTCACAGGAGAGGTTCAATTCATATAAAGTCAGAGTGTCCGTCCTCTTGTACTTATGTCGGCATTGTGCCTTTTGATTTGATTTCGGATGCAATTTCTGTGTTTCATCGTCAATAAGAAGGTCCAAGGTATACAGGAAACCTGAAGTGAAGCATCGGAATCTAAAACTGGACTCACAGGAGAGGTTCAAATCTTAGAAAGTTAGAGTGTCAGTCCTCTTGTACTTATCTCGGCATTGTGCTTTTGTACTAAATTCGGATGCAATTTTTGTGTTTCATCGTCAACAAGAAGATCCAAGGGATACAGTAAACCTGAAGTGAAGCATCGGAATCTAAAACTCGACTCACAGGAGAGGTTTATATTATAGAAAGTGAGAGTGCCAGTCTTCTTGTACTTATGTCGGCATTGTGTATCTTGTATTAAATTCGGATGCAATTTCTGTGTTTCATCGTCAATAAGAAGGTCCAAGTGATACAGTAAACCTGAAGAGAAGCACGGAATTTAAAACACGACTCACAGGAGAAGTTCAAACCATAGAAAGTTAGAGTGTCAGTCCTCTTGTACTTAAGTCGGCATTATGCCTTTTGTATAAAATTCGGATGCAATTTCTGTGTTTCATCATCAATAGGAAGGTCCAAGGTATACAGTAAACCTGAAGTGAAGCATCGGAATCTAAAACTGGACTCACAGGAGAGATTCAAATCATTGAAAGTTAGAGTGTCAGTCCTCTTGTACTTAATTCGGCATTGTGCCTTTTGTATTAAATTCGGATGCAATTTCTGTGTTTCATCGTAAGTAAGAAGGTCCTAGATATACAGTAAACCTGAAGTGAAACATCGGAATCTAAAACTGGACTCACAGGAGAGGTTCAAATCATAGAAAGTGAGAGTGTCCGTCCTCTTGTACTTAAGTCGGCATTGTGCTTTTTGATTTGAATTCGGATGCAATTTCTTTGTTACATCGTCAATAAGATGGTCCAAGGTATATAATAAACCTGAAGTGAAGCATCGGAATCTAAAACTGGTCTCACAGGAGAGGTTCAAATCATAGAAAGTTAGAGTGTCAGTCCTCTTGAACTTAATTCGGCATTGTGCCTTTTGTATTAAATTCGGATGCAATTTCTGTGTTTCATCGTAAGTAAGAAGGTCCAAGGTACACAGTAAACCTGAAGTGAAGCATCGGAATCTAAGACTGGACTCACAGGAGAGGTTCAATTCATAGAAAGTGAGAGTGTCCATCCTCTTGTACTTAAGTCGGCATTGTGCCTTTTGATTTGATTTCAGATGCAATTTCTGTGTTTCATCGTCAATAAGAAGGTCCAAGGTATACAGGAAACCTGAAGTGAAGCATCGGAATCTAAAACTGGACTCACAGGCGAGTTTCAAATCATAGGAAGTGAGAGTGTCAGTCCTCTTGTACTTAATTCGGCACTGTGCCTTTTGTATTAAATTCGGATGCAATTTCTGTGTTTCATCGTCAATAAGAAGGTCCAAGGTATACAGCAAACCTGAAGTGAAGCATCGGAATCTAAAACTGGACTCACAGGAGAGGTTCAATTCATATAAAGTCAGAGTGTCCGTCCTCTTGTACTTATGTCGGCATTGTGCCTTTTGATTTGATTTCGGATGCAATTTCTGTGTTTCATCGTCAATAAGAAGGTCCAAGGTATACAGGAAACCTGAAGTGAAGCATCGGAATCTAAAACTGGACTCACAGGAGAGGTTCAAATCTTAGAAAGTTAGAGTGTCAGTCCTCTTGTACTTATCTCGGCATTGTGCCTTTTATATTAAATTCGGATGCAATTTCTGTGTTTCATCGTCAATAAGAGGGTCCAAGGTATACAGTAAACGTGAAGTGAAGCATCGGAATCTAAAACTGGACTCACAGGAGACGTTCAAATCATAGAAAGTTAAAGTGTCAGTCCTCTTGTACTTAAGTCGGCATTATGCCTTTTGTATAAAATTCGGATGCAATTTCTGTGTTTCATCGTCAATAAGAAGGTCCAAGTGATACAGTAAACCTGAAGAGAAGCACGGAATTTAAAACTGGACTCACAGGAGAAGTTCAAATCATAGAAAGTTAGAGTGTCAGTCCTCTTGTACTTAATTCGGCATTGTGCCTTTTGTATTAAATTCGGATGCAATTTCTGTGTTTCATCGTAAGTAAGAAGGTCCTAGGTATACAGTAAACCTGAAGTGAAACATCGGAATCTAAAACTGGACTCACAGGAGAGGTTCAAATCATAGAAAGTGAGAGTGTCCGTCCTCTTGTACTTAAGTCGGCATTGTGCTTTTTGATTTGAATTCGGATGCAATTTCTTTGTTACATCGTCAATAAGATGGTCCAAGGTATATAGTAAACCTGAAGTGAAGCATCGGAATCTAAAACTGGTCTCACAGGAGTGGTTCAAATCGTAGAAAGTTAGAGTGTCAGTCCTCTTGTACTTAAGTCGGCATTGTGCCTTTTATATTAAATTCGGATGCAATTTCTGTGTTTCATCGTCAATAAGAGGGTCCAAGGTATACAGTAAACGTGAAGTGAAGCATCGGAGTCTAAAACTGGACTCACAGGAGACGTTCAAATCATAGAAAGTTAAAGTGTCAGTCCTCTTGTTTTTATGTCGGCATTGTGCCTTTTGAATTAAATTCGTATGCAATTTCTGTGTTTCATCGTCAATAAGAAGGTCCAAGGGATACAGTAAACCTGAAGTGAAGCATCGGAATCTAAAATTGGACTCACAGAAGAGGTTGAAATCATAGAAAGTTAGAGTGTCAGTCCTCTTGTACTTCATTCGGGATTGTGCCTTTTGTATTAAATTCGGATGCAATTTCTGTGTTTCATCGTAAATAAGTAGGTCCAAGGGATACAGTTAACATGAAGTGAAGCTTCGGAATCTAAAACTGGACTCACAGGAGAGGTTCAAATGATAGAAAGTGAGACTGTCAGTCCTCTTGTACGTAAGTCGGCATTGTGCCTTTTGTATTAAATTCGGATGCAATTTCTGTGTTTCATCGTCAATACGAAGGTCCAAGGGATACAGTAAACCTGAAGTGAAGCGTCGGAATCTAAAGCTGGACTCACAGGAGAGGTTCAAATCATAGAAAGTGAGAGTGTCAGTCCTCTTGTACTTAATTCGGCATTGTGCCTTTTGTATTAAAGTCGGATGTAATTTCTGTGTTTCATCATCAATATGAAGGTCCAATGTATACAGCAAACCTGCAGTGAAGCATCGGAATCCAAAACTGGACTCACAGGAGACGTTCAAATCATAGAAAGATAGAGTGTCAGTCCTCTTGTACTTAAGTCGGCATTGTGCCCTTTGTATTAAATTCGGATGCAATTTCTAGGTTTCATCGTCAATACAAAGGTCCAAGGGATACAGTAAACCTGAAGTGAAGCGTCGGAATCTAAAGCTGGACTCACAGCAGAGATTCAAATCATAGAAAGTTAGAGTGTCAGTCCTCTTGTACTTAATTCGGCATTGTGCCTTTTGTATTAAATTCGAATGCAATTCCTGTGTTTCATCGTAAGCAAGAAGGTCCAAGGTACACAGTAAACCTGAAGTGAAGCATCGGAATCTAAGACTGGACTCACAGGAGGGGTTCAATTCATAGAAAGTGAGAGTGTCCATCCTCTTGTACTTAAGTCGGCATTGTGCCTTTTGATTTGATTTCAGATGCAATTTCTGTGTTTCATCGTCAATAAGAAGGTCCAAGGTATACAGGAAACCTGAAGTGAAGCATCGGAATCTAAAACTGGACTCACAGGAGAGTTTCAAATCATAGAAAGTGAGAGTGTCAGTCCTCTTGTACTTAATTCGGCATTGTGCCTTTTGTATTAAATTCGGATGCAATTTCTGTGTTTCATCGTCAATAAGAAGGTCCAAGGTATACAGCAAACCTGAAGTGAAGCATCGGAATCTAAAACTGGACTCACAGGAGAGGTTCAATTCATATAAAGTCAGAGTGTCCGTCCTCTTGTACTTAAGTCGGCATTGTGTCTTTTGATTTGATTTCGGATGCATTTTCTGTGTTTCATCGACAATAAGAAGGTCCAAGGTATACAGGAAACCTGAAGTGAAGCATCGGAATCTAAAACTAGACTCACAGGAGAGGTTCAAATCTTAGAAAGTTAGAGTGTCAGTCCTTTTGTACTTATCTCGGCATTGTGCTTTTGTACTAAATTCGGATGCAATTTTTGTGTTTCATCGTCAACAAGAAGATCCAAGGGATACAGTAAACCTGAAGTGAAGCATCGGAATCTAAAACTCGACTCACAGGAGAGGTTTATATTATAGAAAGTGAGAGTGTCAGTCTTCTTGTACTTATGTCGGCATTGTGTATCTTGTATTAAATTCGGATGCAATTTCTGTGTTTCATCGTCAATAAGAAGGTCCAAGTGATACAGTAAACCTGAAGAGAAGCACGGAATTTGAAACTGGACTCACAGGAGAAGTTCAAATCATAGAAAGTTAGAGTGTCAGTCCTCTTGTACTTAATTCGGCATTGTGCCTTTTGTATTAAATTCGGATGCAATTTCTGTGTTTCATCGTAAGTAAGAAGGTCCTAGGTATACAGTAAACCTGAAGTGAAACATCGGAATCTAAAACTGGACTCACAGGAGAGGTTCAAATTATAGAAAGTGAGAGTGTCCGTCCTCTTGTACTTAAGTCGGCATTGTGCTTTTTGATTTGAATTCGGATGCAATTTCTTTGTTACATCGTCAATAAGATGGTCCAAGGTATATAGTAAACCTGAAGTGAAGCATCGGAATCTAAAACTGGTCTCACAGGAGTGGTTCAAATCGTAGAAAGTTAGAGTGTCAGTCCTCTTGTACTTAAGTCGGCATTGTGCCTTTTATATTAAATTCGGATGCAATTTCTGTGTTTCATCGTCAATAAGAGGGTCCAAGGTATACAGTAAACGTGAAGTGAAGCATCGGAGTCTAAAACTGGACTCACAGGAGACGTTCAAATCATAGAAAGTTAAAGTGTCAGTCCTCTTGTTTTTATGTCGGCATTGTGCCTTTTGAATTAAATTCGTATGCAATTTCTGTGTTTCATCGTCAATAAGAAGGTCCAAGGGATACAGTAAACCTGAAGTGAAGCATCGGAATCTAAAATTGGACTCACAGGAGAGGTTGAAATCATAGAAAGTTAGAGTGTCAGTCCTCTTGTACTTCATTCGGCATTGTGCCTTTTGTATTAAATTCGGATGCAATTTCTGTGTTTCATCGTAAATAAGTAGGTCCAAGGGATACAGTTAACATGAAGTGAAGCTTCGGAATCTAAAACTGGACTCACAGGAGAGGTTCAAATGATAGAAAGTGAGACTGTCAGTCCTCTTGTACGTAAGTCGGCATTGTGCCTTTTGTATTAAATTCGGATGCAATTTCTGTGTTTCATCGTCAATACGAAGGTCCAAGGGATACAGTAAACCTGAAGTGAAGCGTCGGAATCTAAAGCTGGACTCACAGGAGAGGTTCAAATCATAGAAAGTGAGAGTGTCAGTCCTCTTGTACTTAATTCGGCATTGTGCCTTTTGTATTAAAGTCGGATGTAATTTCTGTGTTTCATCATCAATATGAAGGTCCAATGTATACAGTAAACCTGCAGTGAAGCATCGGAATCCAAAACTGGACTCACAGGAGACGTTCAAATCATAGAAAGATAGAGTGTCAGTCCTCTTGTACTTAAGTCGGCATTGTGCCCTTTGTATTAAATTCGGATGCAATTTCTAGGTTTCATCGTCAATACAAAGGTCCAAGGGATACAGTAAACCTGAAGTGAAGCGTCGGAATCTAAAGCTGGACTCACAGGAGAGATTCAAATCATAGAAAGTTAGAGTGTCAGTCCTCTTGTACTTAATTCGGCATTGTGCCTTTTGTATTAAATTCGAATGCAATTCCTGTGTTTCATCGTAAGCAAGAAGGTCCAAGGTACACAGTAAACCTGAAGTGAAGCATCGGAATCTAAGACTGGACTCACAGGAGGGGTTCAATTCATAGAAAGTGAGAGTGTCCATCCTCTTGTACTTAAGTCGGCATTGTGCCTTTTGATTTGATTTCAGATGCAATTTCTGTGTTTCATCGTCAATAAGAAGGTCCAAGGTACACAGGAAACCTGAAGTGAAGCATCGGAATCTAAAACTGGACTCACAGGAGAGTTTCAAATCATAGAAAGTGAGAGTGTCAGTCCTCTTGTACTTAATTCGGCATTGTGCCTTTTGTATTAAATTCGGATGCAATTTCTGTGTTTCATCGTCAATAAGAAGGTCCAAGGTATACAGCAAACCTGAAGTGAAGCATCGGAATCTAAAACTGGACTCACAGGAGAGGTTCAATTCATATAAAGTCAGAGTGTCCGTCCTCTTGTACTTAAGTCGGCATTGTGTCTTTTGATTTGATTTCGGATGCATTTTCTGTGTTTCATCGACAATAAGAAGGTCCAAGGTATACAGGAAACCTGAAGTGAAGCATCGGAATCTAAAACTAGACTCACAGGAGAGGTTCAAATCTTAGAAAGTTAGAGTGTCAGTCCTCTTGTACTTATCTCGGCATTGTGCTTTTGTACTAAATTCGGATGCAATTTTTGTGTTTCATCGTCAACAAGAAGATCCAAGGGATACAGTAAACCTGAAGTGAAGCATCGGAATCTAAAACTCGACTCACAGGAGAGGTTTATATTATAGAAAGTGAGAGTGTCAGTCTTCTTGTACTTATGTCGGCATTGTGTATCTTGTATTAAATTCGGATGCAATTTCTGTGTTTCATCGTCAATACAAAGGACCAAGGCACACATTAAACCGGAAGTGAACCATCGGAATCTAAAACTGGACTCACAGGAGAGGTTCAAATCATAGAAAGTGAGAGGGTCAATCCACTTGTACTTAATTCGGCATTGTGCCTTTTGTATTAACTACGGATGCAATTTCTTTGTTTCATCGTCAATAAGAAGGTCCAAGGGATACAGTAATCCTGAAGTGAACCATCGGAATCTAAAACTGGACTCACAGGAGAGGTTCAAATCATAGAAAGAGAGAGTGTCAGTCCCCTTGTACTTAAGCCTTCATTGTGCCTTTTGAATTTAATTCCGATGCAATTTCTGTGCTTCATCGTCATGAAGATGGTCCTAGGGTTACAGTGAACCTGAGGTGAAGCATCGGATTCTAAAACTGGACTCACAGGAGAGGTTCAAATCATAGAAAGTTAGTGTGTCAGTCCTCTTGTACTTCTGTGGCATTGTGCCTTTTGTATTAAATTCGGATGCAATTTCTGTGTTTCATCGCCAACAAGAAGGTCCAAGTTATACAGGAATCCTAAAGTGAAGCATCGGAATCTAAAACTGGACTCTTAGGAAAGGCGCAAATCATAGAAAGTTAGAGTGTCAGTCCTCTTGTACTTAAGTCGGCATTGTGCTTTTATATTAAATTCGGATGCAATTTTTGTGTTTCATCGTCAACAAGAAGGACCAGGGGATGCAGTAAACCTGAAGTGAAGCATCGGAATCTAAAACTGGACTCACAGGAGAGGTTCAAATTATAGAAAGTGAGAGTGTCAGTCTTCTTGTACTTAAGTCGGCATTGTGCCTTTTGAATTAAATTCATATGCAATATCTGCGTTTCATCGTCAATAAGAAGGTCCAAGGTAAACAGTAAACCTGAAGTGAAACATCGGAATCTAAAGCTGGACTCACAGGAGAGGTTCAAATAATAGAAAGTGAGAGTGTCTGTCCTCTTGTACTTAATTCGGCATTGTGCCTTTTGTATTAAATTCGGATACAATTTCTGTGTTTCATCGTGAATAAGAAGGTCCAAGGGATACAGTTAACATGAAGTGAAGCTTCGGAATCTAAAACTGGACTTACAGGAGAGGTTCAAATTATAGAAAGTGAGAGTGTCAGTCCTCTTGTACTTAAGTCGGCATTGTGCCTCTTGTATTAAATTCGGATGCAAATTCTGTGTTTCATCGTCAATAAGAAGGTCCAAGGGATACAGTAAACCTGAAGTGAAGCATCGGAATCTAAAATTGGACTCACAGGAGAGGTTAAAATCATAGAAAGTTAGAGTGTCAGTCCTCTTGTACTTCATTCGGCATTGTGCCTTTTGTATTAAATTCGGATGCAATTTCTGTGTTTCATCGTAAATAAGTAGGTCCAAGGGATACAGTTAACATGAAGTGAAGCTTCGGAATCTAAATCTGGACTCACAGGAGAGGTTCAAATTATAGAAAGTGAGAGTGTCAGTCCTCTTGTACTTAAGTCGACATTGTGCCTCTTGTATTAAATTCGGATGCAATTTCTGTGTTTCATCGTCAATAAGAAGGTCCAAGGGATACAGTAAACCTGAAGTGAAGCATCGGAAACTAAAACTGGACTCACAGGAGAGGTTCAAATCATAGAATATTATAGTGTCCGTCCTCTTGTACTTTAGTCGGCATTGTGCCTTTTGATTTGATTTCGGATGCAATTTCTGTGTTTCATCGTCAATAAGAAGGTCCAAGGGATACAGTAAACCTGAAGTGAAGCGTCGGAATCTAACGCTGGACTCACAGGAGAGGTTCAAATCATAGAAAGTGAGAGTGTCAGTCCTCTTGTACTTAATTCGGCATTGTGCCATTTGTATTAAATTCGGATGCAATTTCTGTGTTTCATCATCAATATGGAGGTCCAAGGGATACAGTAAACCTGAAGTGAAGCGTCGGAATCTAAAACTGGACTCTTAGGAAAGGTGCAAATCATAGAAAGTTAGAGTGTCAGTCCTCTCGTACTTAAGTCGGCATTGTGCTTTTATACTAAATTCGGATGCAATTTTTGTGTTTCATCGTCAACAAGAAAGTCCATGGGATACAGTGAACCTGAAGTGAAGCATCGGAATCTAAAACTGGACTCGCAGGAGAGGTACAAATTAAAGAAAGTGAGAGTGTCAGTCTTCTTGTACTTAAGTCGGCATTGTGCCTTTTGAATTAAATTCGTATGCAATATCTGTGTTTCATCTTTAATAAGAAAGTCCAAGGTATACAGTAAACCTGAAGTGAAACATCGGAATCTAAAGCTGGACTCACAGGAGAGGTTCAAAGCATAGAGAGTGAGAGTGTCCGACCTCTTGTACTTAAGTCGACATTGTGGCTTTTGTATTGAATTCCTAAGCTATTTCAGTGTTTCATCGTCAGTAAGAAGGTCCAAGGTATACAGGAAACCTGAAGTGAAGCATCGGAATCCAAAAGTGGACTCTTAGCAAAGGTGCAAATCATAGAAAGTTAGAGTGTCAGTCCTCTTGTACTTAAGTCGGCATTGTGCCTTTTGTATTATATTCGGATGCAATTTCTGTGTTTCATCGTCAATAAGAAGGTGCAAGGAAAACAGTAAACCTTAAATGAAGCACGGAATTTAAAACTGGACTCACAGGAGAGGTTCAAATCATAGAAAGTTAGAGTATCAGTCCACTAGTACTTAAGTCGGCATTATGCCTTTTGAATTTAATTCCGATGCAAGTTCTTTGTTTCATCGTCAATAAGAAGGTCCTAGGGATACAGTAAATCTGACGTGAAGCATCGGAATCTAAAACTGGACTCACAGGAGAGGTTCAAATCATAGAAAGTTATAGTGTCAGAGCTCTTGTACTTTAGTCGGCATTGTGCCTTTTGTATTAAATTCGGATGCAATTTCTGTGTTTCATCGTCAATACAAAGGTCCAAGGCACACATTAAACCTGAAGTGAACCATCGGAATCTAAAACTGGACTCACAGGAGAGGTTCAAATCATAGAAAGTGAGAGGGTCAGTCCACTTGTACTTAATTCGGCATTGTGCCTTTTGTATTAAATACGGATGCAATTTCTTTGTTTCATCGACAATAAGAAGGTCCAAGGGATACAGTAATCCTGAAGTGAACCATCGGGATCTAAAACTGGACTCACAGGAGAGGTTCAAATCATAGAAAGTGAGAGTGTCAGTCCCCTTGTACTTAAGCCTTCATTGTGCCTTTTGAATTTAATTCCGATGCAATTTCTGTGCTTCATCGTCATGAAGATGGTCCAAGGGTTACAGTGAACCTGAAGTGAAGCATCGGAATCTAAAACTGGACTCACAGGAGAGGTTCAAATCATAGAAAGTTAGAGTGTCAGTCCTCTTGTACTTCTGTGGCATTGTGCCTTTTGTATTAAATTCGGATGATATTTCTGTGTTTCATCGCCAATAAGAAGGTCCAAGTTATACAGGAATCCTGAAGTGAAGCATCGGAATCTAAAACTGGACTCTTAGGAAAGGTGCAAATCATAGAAAGTTAGAGTGTCAGTCCTCTTGTACTTAAGTCGGCATTGTGCTTTTATATTAAATTCGGATGCAATTTTTGTGTTTCATCGTCAACAAGAAGGACCAAGGGATGCAGTAAACCTGAAGTGAAGCATCGGAATCTAAAACTGGACTCACAGGAGAGGTTCAAATTATAGAAAGTGAAAGTGTCAGTCTTCTTGTACTTAAGTCGGCATTGTGCCTTTTGAATTAAATTCATATGCAATATCTGCGTTTCATCGTCAATAAGAAGGTCCAAGGTAAACAGTAAACCTGAAGTGAAACATCGGAATCTAAAGCTGGACTCACAGGAGAGGTTCAAATAATAGAAAGTGAGAGTGTCAGTCCTCTTGTACTTAAGTCGGCATTGTGCCTTTTGTATAAAATTCGGATGCAATTTCTGTGTTTCATCGTCAATGAGAAGGTCCAAGGGTTACAGTAAACCTGAAGTGAAGCATCGGAAACTAAAACTGGACTCACAGGAGAGGATCAAATCATAGAATATTATAGTGTCCGTCCTCTTGTACTTTGGTCGGCATTGTGCCTTTTTTGATTTCGGATGCAATTTCTGTGTTTCATCGTCAATAGGAAGGTCCAAGGGATACAGTAAACCTGAAGTGAAGCGTCGGAATCTAAAGCTGGACTCACAGGAGATGTTCAAATCATAGAAAGTTAGAGTGTCAGTCCACTAGTACTTAAGTCGGCATTATGCCTTTTGAATTTAATTCCGATGCAAGTTCTCTGTTTCATCGTCAATATGAAGGTCCTAGGGATACAGTAAATCTGACGTGAAGCATCGGAATCTAAAACTGGACTCACAGGAGAGGTTCAAATCATAGAAAGTTATAGTGTCAGTGCTCTTGTACTTTAGTCGGCACTGTGCCTTTTGTATTAAATTCGGATGCAATTTCTGTGTTTCATCGTCAATACAAAGGTCCAAGGCACACATTAAACCTGAAGTGAACCATCGGAATCTAAAACTGGACTCACAGGAGAGGTTCAAATCATAGAAAGTTAGAGTGTCAGTCCACTTGTACTTAAGTCGGCATTATGCCTTTTGAATTTAATTCCGATGCAAGTTCTCTGTTTCATCGTCAACAAGAAGGACCAAGGGATGCAGTAAACCTGAAGTGAAGCATCGGAATCTAAAACTAAACTCACATGAGAGGTTCAAATTATAGAAAGTGAGAGTGTCAGTCTTCTTGTACTTAAGTCGGCATTGTGCCTTTTGAATTAAATTCATATGCAATATCTGCGTTTCACCGTCAATAAGAAGGTCCAAGGTAAACAGTAAACCTGAAGTGAAACATCGGAATCTAAAGCTGGACTCACAGGAGAGGTTCAAATAATAGAAAGTGAGAGTGTCAGTCCTCTTGTACTTAAGTCGGCATTGTGCCTTTTGTATTAAATTCGGATGCAATTTCTGTGTTTCATCGCCAATAAGAAGGTCCAAGGTATACAGGAAACCTGAAGTGAAGCATCAGAATCCAAAAGTGGACTCTTAGCAAAGGTGCAAATCATAGAAAGTTAGAGTGTCAGTCCTCTTGTACTTAAGTCGGCAATGTGCTTTTGTACTAAATATGGATAAAATTTCTGTGTTTCATCGCCAATAAGAAGGTCCAAGGGATACAGTAAACCTGAAGTGAAGCATCGGAATCTAAAACTGGACTCTTAGGGAAGGTGCAAATCATAGAAAGTTAGTGTGTCAGTCCTCTTGTACTTATGTCGGCATTGTGCTTTTGTATTAAATTCGGATGAAATTTCTGTGTTTCATCGTCAATAAGAAGGTCCAAGGGATACAGTAAACCTGAAGTGAAGCATCGGAAACTAAAACTGGACTCACAGGAGAGGTTCAAATCATAGAGAGCGAGAGTGTCAGTCACTAATACGTAAGTCGGCATTGTGCCTCTTGTATTAAATTCGGATTTAATTTCTGTGTTTCATCGTCAATAAGAAGGTCCAAGGG
The DNA here is from genome assembly GCF_021461395.2 of Schistocerca americana. Lineage (NCBI taxonomy): Eukaryota > Metazoa > Arthropoda > Insecta > Orthoptera > Acrididae > Schistocerca > Schistocerca americana. The sequence continues at coordinate 1,142,385 of NW_025725972.1, forward strand.
ATACAATAAACCTGAAGTGAAGCAAGGAATTTAAAACTGGACTCACAGGAGAGGTTCAAATCATAGAAAGTTAGAGTGTCAGTCCGCTTGTACTTAGGTCGGCATTATGCCTTTTGTATTAAATTCGGATGCAATATCTGTGTTTCATCATCAATAAGAAGGTCCAAGGTATACAGTAAACCTGAAGTGAAGCTCCGGAATCTAAAAATGGACTCACAGGTGACGTTCAAATCACAGAAAGTTGGAGTGTCAGTCCTTTTGTACTTAACTCGGCATTGTGCATTTTGTATTAAATTCGTATGCAATTTCTGTATTTCATCGGCAATAAGAAGTTCCAAGGTATACAGTAAACCTGAAGTGAAGCATCGGAATCTAAAACTGGACCCACAGGAGAGGTTCAAATCATAGAAAGTGAGAGTGTCCGTCCTCTTGTACTTAAGTCGGCATTGTGCCTTTTGATTTGAATTCGGATGCATTTTCTGCGTTTCATCGTCAATATGAAGGTCCAAGGTATACAGTGAACCTGAAGTGAAACATCGAAATCTAAAACTGGTCTCACAGGAGAGGTTCAAATCATAGAAAGTTTGAGTGCCAGTCCTCTTGTACTTAAGTCGGCATTGTGTCTTTTATATTAAATTCGGATGCAATTTCTGTGTTTCATCGTCAATAAGAAGGTCCAAGGGATACAGTATCCCTGAATTGAAACATCGAAATCTAAAACTGGACTCACAGGAGAGGTTCTAATCATGGAAAGTGAGAGTGTCAGTAGTCTTGTACTTAAGTCGGCATTGAGCCTTTTGTATTAAATTCGATTACAATTTCTGTGTATCATCGTCAATAAGAAGGTCCAAGGTATACAGGAAACCTGAAGAGAAGCATCGGAACCTAAAACTGAACTCACCGGAGAGGTACAAATCATAGAAAGTTAGAGTAACTGTCCTCTTGTACTTAAGTCGGCATTGTGCCTTTTGAATTTAATTCCGATGCAATTTCTGTGTTTCATCGTCAATAAGAATGTCCAAGGAATGCACTAAACCTGATGTGAAGCATCTGAATCTAAAACTGGACTCACAGGAGACGTTCTTATCATAGAAAGAGAGAGTGTCCGTCTTCTTGAACTTAAGTCGACATTGTGCCTTTTGATTTGAATTCGGATGCATTTTCTGTGTTCCATCGTCAATAAGAAGGTCCAAGGTATACAGGAAACCTGAAGTGAAGCATCGGAATCTACAACTGGACTCACTGGAGAGGTTCCAATCATAAAAAGTTTGAGTGTCAGTATTCTTGTACTTAAGTCGGCATTGTGCCTTTTATATTAAATTCGGATGCATTTTCTGTGTCTCATCGTCAATAAGAAGGTCCAAGGGTACAGTAAACCCGAATTGAAATATCGGAATCTAAAACTGGACTCACAGGAGAGGTTCAAATCATAGAAAGTGAGAGTGTCAGTCCTCTTGTACTTAAGTCGGCATTGCGCCTTTTGTATTACATTCGATTACAATTTCTGTGTATCATCGTCAATAAGAAGGTCCAAGGTATACAGGAAACCTGAAGAGAAGCATCGGAATCTAAAACTGAACTCACCGGAGAGGTACAAATCACAGAAAGTTAGAGTAACCGTCCTCTTGTACTTTAGTCGGCATTGTGTATTTGAGTTTAATTCCGACGCAATTTCTGTGTTTCATCGTCAATAAGAAGGTCCAAGGAATACAGTAAACCTGAATTGAAGCATCGGAATCTAAAACTGGACTCACAGGAGGGGTTCAAATCAAAGAAAGTTAGAGTGTCAGTCCTCATGTACATAAGTCGGCATTGTGCTTTTTGTATTAAATTCGGATGCAATTACTGTGTTTCATCGTCAATAAGAAGGTCCAAGGGTTACAGTAAACCTGATGTGAAGCATCGGAATCTAAAACTGGACTCACAGGAGAGGTTCAAATCATAGAAAGTTAGAGTGTCAGTCTTCTTGTACTTAAGTCGGCATTGTGCCTTTTGAATTTAATTCCGATTCAAATTCTGTGTTTCATCGTCAATAAGAATGTCCAACGGATACAGTGAGCCTGAAGTGAAGCATCGGAATCTAAAACTGGACTCACAGGAGAGGTTGAAATCATACAAAGTTAGAGTGGCAGTCCTCTTGCACTTAAGTCGGCATTGTGGTTTTTGAATTTAATTCCGATGCAATTTCTGTGTTTCATCGTTAACAAGAAGGTCCAAGGGATACAATAAACCTGATGTAAGCATCGGAATCCAAAACTGGACTCACAGAGAGGTTCAAATCATTGAATGTTAGCGTGTCAGTGCTGCTGTACTTATGTCGGCATTGTGCCTTTTGCATTAAATTCGGATGCAATTTCTGTGTTTTATCGTCAATAAGAAGGTCCAAGGGATAGAGTATACATGAAGTGAAGCATCGGAATCTAAAACTGGACTCACAGGAGAGGTTCAAATCATAGAAAGTTTGAGTGTCAGTCCTCGTGTACTTAATTCGGAATTGTGCCTTTTGAATTTAATTCCGATGCAATTTCTGTGCTTCATCGTCAATAAGAAGGTCCAAGGTACACTGTAAACATGAAGTGAAGCATCGGAATCTAAAACTGGACTCACAGGAGATGTTACAATCATAAAATTTTGAGTGTCAGTCCTTTTGTACTTAAGTCAGCATTGTGCCTTTTGAATCTAACTCCGATTCAATTTCTGTGTTTCGTCGTCAGTAGGAAGGTCCAAGGTGTACAGTAAACCTGATGTGAAGCTTCGAAATCTAAAACTGGACTCAGAGGAGAGGTTCAAATCATAAAAAGTTAGAGTGTCAGTCCTCTTGTACATAAATCGGCATTGTGCCTTTTGTATTAAATTCGGATGCAATTTCTGTGTATCATCGTCAATAAGAAGGTCCAAGGTATACAGTAAACCTGAAGTGAAGCATCGAATTCTAAAACTGGATTCACAGGAGAGGGTCAAATAGTAGAAAGTTAGAGTGTCAGTCCTCTTGTACTTAAGTCGGCTTTGTGCTTTTTGAATGTAATGCCGATGCAATTTCTGTGTTTCATCGTCAATAACAAGGTCCAAGAGATACAGTAAACCTGAAGTGAAGCGTCGGAATCTAAAACTGGACCCACAGGAGAGGTTCAATTCATAGAAAGTTAGAGTGTCAGTCCTCTTGTTCTTAAATCGGCATTGTGCCTTTTGTATTAAATTAGGATGCAATTTCTGTGTTTCATCGTCAGTAAGAAGGTCCAAGGGATACTGTAAACATGAAGTGAAACATCGGAATTTAAAGCTGGACTCACAGCAGAGGCTCAAGTCATAGAAAGTTAGAGTGTCAGTCCTCTTGTACTTAATTCGGAATTGTGCCTTTTGAAATTAATTCCGATGCATTTTCTGTGCCTCATCGTCAATAAGAAGGTCCATGGTATACAGTAAACCTGATGTGTAGCATCGGAATCTAAAACTCGACTCACAGCAGAGGTTCAAATCATAGAAAGTTAGAGTGTCCGTCCTCTTGTACTTAAGTCGGCATTGTGCTTTTTCAATTTAATTCCGATGCAATTTCTGTGTTTCATCGTCAATTAAACGGTCCAAGATATACAGTAAACCTGAAGTGAACCAGCGGAATCTAAAACTGGACCCACAGGAGAGGTTCAAATCATAGTAAGTTAGAGTGTCGGTCCTCTTGTACTTAACTCGGCATTGTGCATTCGAATTTAAATCCGATGCAATTTCTGTGCTTCATTGTCAATAAGAAGACCAAAGGGATACAGTAAACCTGAAGTGAAGCATCGGAATCTAAAACTGGACTCACTGGAGAGGTTCAAATCAAAGAGAGGTCGAGTGTCAGTCCTCTCGTACTTAAGTCGGCATTGTTCCTATTGTTTTAAATTCGGATGCAGTTTCTGTGTTTCATCGTCAATAAGGGGGCCCAAGGTACACAGGAAACCTGAAGTGATTCATCGGAATCTAAAATTGGACTCACAGGAGAGGTTCAAATCATAGAAATATAGAGTGTGAGTCCTCTTGTACTTAAGTTGGCACTGTGCATTTTGTATCAAATTCGGATGCAATTTCTGTGTTTCTTCGTCAGTAAGAAGGTCCAAGGGATACAGTAAACCTGAAGTGAAGCATCGGAATTTAAAACTTGACTCACAGGAGAGGTTCAAATCATAGATAGTTAGAGTGTCAGTCCTCGTGTACTTAATTCTGAATTGTGCCTTTTGAATTTAATTCCGATGCAATTTCTATGCTTCATCGTCAATAAGAAGGTCCAAGGTACACTGTAAACATGAAGTGAAGCATCGGAATCTAAAACTGGACTCACAGGAGAGGTTCAAATCATAAAAAGTTAGAGTGTCAGTCCTTTTGTACTTAAGTCAGCATTGTGCCTTTTGAATTTAATTCCGATGCAATTTCTGTGTTTCGTCGTCAATAGGAAGGTACAAGGTATACAGGAAACCTGAAGTGAAGCATCGGAATCGAAAACTGGACTCTTAGGAAAGGTGCAAATCATAGAAAGTTACAGTGTCAGTCCTCTTGTACTTAAGTCGGCATTGTGCTTTTGGACTAAATTTGGATGCAATTTTTGTGTTTCATCGTCAATAAGAAGGTCCAAGGGATACAGTAAACCTGAAGTGAAGCACGGAGTTTAAAACAGGACTCAAAGGAGAGGTTCAAATCATAGAATGTTAGAGTGCAGTCCTCTTGTACTTAAGTCTTCATTGAGCCTTTTGTATTAAATTCGGATGCAATTTCGGTGTTTCATCGTCAATACGATGGTCCAAGGGATACAGTAAAACTGAAGTGAAGCATCGGAATCTAAAACTGGACTCACTGGAGAGGTTCAAATCATAGATAGTTAGAGTGTCAGTCCTCTTGTACATAAGTCGGCATTGTGCCTTTTGTATTAAATTCGGATGCAATTTCTGTGTTTCATCGTCAATACAAAGGTCCAAGGGATACAGTAAACCTGAAGTGAAGCTTCGGAATCTAAAACTGGTTTCACAGGAGAGGTTCAAATTGTAGAAAGTGAGAGTGTCAGTCCTCTTGTACTTAAGTCGGCATTGTGCCTCTTGTATTAAATTCGGATGCATATTCTGTGTTTCATCGTAGATAAGAAGGTGCAAGGTATACAGTAAACCTGAAGTGAAGCATCGGAATCTAAAACTGGACTCACAGGAGAGGTTCAATTCATAGAAAGTGAGAGTGTCCTTCCTCTTGTACTTAAGTCGGCATTGTGCTTTTATACTAAATTCTTATGCAATTTTTGTGTTTCATCGACAACAAGAAGGTCCAAGAGATACAGTAATCCTGAAGTGAAGCATTTAATCTGAAACTGGACTCACAGGAGAGGTTCAAATTATAGAAAGTTAGAGTGTCCGTCCTCTTGTACTTAAGTCGGCATTGTGCCTTTTGATTTGAATTCGGATGCAATTTCTGTGTTACATCGTCAATAAGAGGGTCCAAGGTATATAGGAAACCTGAAGTGAAGCATCGGAAACAAAAACTGGACTCACAGGGGAGGTTCAAATCATAGAAAGTTAGAGTGTCAGTCCTGTTGTACTTAAGTCGGCATTGTGCCTTTTATATTAAATTCGGATGCAATTTCTGTGTTTCATCGTCAATCAGAAGGTCTAAGGTATACAGTAAACGTGAAGTGAAGCATCGGATTTTAAAACTGGCCTCACAGGAGACGTTCAAATCATAGAAAGTTAAAGTGTCAGTCCTCTTGTACTTAAGTCGGCATTGTGCCTTTTGAATTAAATTCGGATGCTATATCTGTGTTTCATCGTAAATAAGAAGGTCCAAGGTATACAGTAAACCTGAAGTGAAGCATCGGAATCTAAAGCTGGACTCACAGGAGAGGTTCAAATCAATGAAACTTAGAGTGTCCGTCCGCTTGTACTTGAGTCGGTATTGTGCCATTTATATTAAATTCAGATGCAATTTCTGTGTTTCATCGTCAACAAGAAGGTCCACGAGATACAGTAAACCTGAAGTGAAACATCAGAATCTAAAACTGGACTCACAGGAGAGCTTCAAATCATAGAAAGTTTGAGTGTCAGTCTTCTTGTACTTAAGTCGGCATTGTGCATTTTGTATTAAATTCGGATGCAATTTCAGTGTCTCATCATCAATTAGAATGTCCAAGGCATACAGTAAACGTGAAGTGAAGCATCGGAATCTAAAACTGAACCCACAGGAGACGTTCCAGTCATAGAAAGTTAAAGTGTCAGTCCTCTTGTACTTAAGTCGGCATTGTGCCATTTGAATTAAATTCGGATGCAATAATTGTGTTTCTTCGTCATTAAGAAGGTCCAAGGTATACAGTAAACCTGAAGTGAAGCATCGGAATCTAAAACTGGACTCACAGGAGAGGTTCAAATCATAGAAAAAGAGAGTGTCCGACCTCTTGTACTTAAGTCGACATTGTGCCTTTTGTATTGAATTCGGATGCAATTTCTGTGTTTCACCGTCAGTAGGAAGGTCCTAGGTATACGGGAAACCCGAAGTGAAGCATCGGAATCTAAAAGTGGACTCACAGGAGAGGTTCAAATCATATAAAGTTAGTGTGTCAGTCCTCTTGTACTTAAGTCGGCAGTGTGCCTTTTATATTAAATTCGGATGCAATTTCTGTGTTTGAGCGTCAACAAGAAGGTCCACGGGATACAGTAAACCTGAAGTGAAACATCGGAATCTAAAACTGGACTCACAGGAGAGGTTCAGATAATAGAAAGTGGGAGTGTCAGTCCTCTTGTACTTAAGTCGGCATAGTGCCCTTAGTATTAAATTCGGATGCAATTTCTGTGTTTCATCGTCAATAAGAAGGTCCTAGGTGTACAGGAAACCTGAAGTGAAGCATCGGAATCTAAAACTGGACTCACAGGAGACGTTCAAATCATAAAATGTTAGAGTGCCAGTCCTCTTGTACTTAAGTCGGCATTGAGCCTTTTGTATTAAATTCGGATGCAATTTCTGTGGTTCATCGTCAATACGAAGGTCCAAGGGATACAGTAAACCTGAGGTGTAGCATCGGAATCTAAAACTGGACTCACAGGACAGGTTCAAATCATAGAAAGTTTGAGTGTCAGTCCTCGTGTACTTAATTCGGAATTGTGCCTTTTGAATTTAATTCCGATGCAATTTCTGTGCTTCATCGTCAATAAGAAGGTCCAAGGTACACTGTAAACATGAAGTGAAGCATCGGAATCTAAAACTGGACTCACAGGAGATGTTACAATCATAAAATTTTGAGTGTCAGTCCGTTTGTACTTAAGTCAGCATTGTGCCTTTTGAATCTAACTCCGATTCAATTTCTGTGTTTCGTCGTCAGTAGGAAGGTCCAAGGTGTACAGTAAACCTGATGTGAAGCTTCGAAATCTAAAACTGGACTCAGAGGAGAGGTTCAAATCATAAAAAGTTAGAGTGTCAGTCCTCTTGTACATAAATCGGCATTGTGCCTTTTGTATTAAATTCGGATGCAATTTCTGTGTATCATCGTCAATAAGAAGGTCCAAGGAATACAGTAAACCTGAAGTGAAGCATCGAATTCTAAAACTGGATTCACAGGAGAGGGTCAAATAGTAGAAAGTTAGAGTGTCAGTCCTCTTGTACTTAAGTCGGCTTTGTGCTTTTTGAATGTAATTCCGATGCAATTTCTGTGTTTCATCGTCAATAACAAGGTCCAAGAGATACAGTAAACCTGAAGTGAAGCGTCGGAATCTAAAACTGGACCCACAGGAGAGGTTCAATTCATAGAAAGTTAGAGTGTCAGTCCTCTTGTTCTTAAATCGGCATTGTGCCTTTTGTATTAAATTAGAATGCAATTTCTGTGTTTCATCGTCAGTAAGAAGGTCCAAGGGATACTGTAAACATGAAGTGTAACATCGGAATTTAAAGCTGGACTCACAGCAGAGGCTCAAGTCATAGAAAGTTAGAGTGTCAGTCCTCTTGTACTTAATTCGGAATTGTGCCTTTTGAAATTAATTCCGATGCATTTTCTGTGCCTCATCGTCAATAAGAAGGTCCATGGTATACAGTAAACCTGAAGTGTAGCATCGGAATCTAAAACTGGACTCACAGCAGAGGTTCAAATCATAGAAAGTTAGAGTGTCCGTCCTCTTGTACTTAAGTCGGCATTGTGCTTTTTCAATTTAATTCCGATGCAATTTCTGTGTTTCATCGTCAATTAGACGGTCCAAGATATACAGTAAACCTGAAGTGAACCAGCGGAATCTAAAACTGGACCCACAGGAGAGGTTCAAATCATAGTAAGTTAGAGTGTCGGTCCTCTTGTACTTAACTCGGCATTGTGCATTCGAATTTAAATCCGATGCAATTTCTGTGCTTCATTGTCAATAAGAAGACCAAAGGGATACAGTAAACCTGAAGTGAAGCATCGGAATCTAAAACTGGACTCACAGGAGAGGTTCAAATCAAAGAGAGGTCGAGTGTCAGTCCTCTCGTACTTAAGTCGGCATTGTTCCTATTGTTTTAAATTCGGATGCAGTTTCTGTGTTTCATCGTCAATAAGGGGGCCCAAGGTACACAGGAAACCTGAAGTGATTCATCGGAATCTAAAATTGGACTCACAGGAGAGGTTCAAATCATAGAAATATAGAGTGTGAGTCCTCTTGTACTTAAGTTGGCACTGTGCATTTTGTATCAAATTCGGATGCAATTTCTGTGTTTCTTCGTCAGTAAGAAGGTCCAAGGGATACAGTAAACCTGAAGTGAAGCATCGGAATTTAAAGCTTGACTCACAGGAGAGGTTCAAATCATAGATAGTTAGAGTGTCAGTCCTCGTGTACTTAATTCTGAATTGTGCCTTTTGAATTTAATTCCGATGCAATTTCTATGCTTCATCGTCAATAAGAAGGTCCAAGGTACACTGTAAACATGAAGTGAAGCATCGGAATCTAAAACTGGACTCACAGGAGAGGTTCAAATCATAAAAAGTTAGAGTGTCAGTCCTTTTGTACTTAAGTCAGCATTGTGCCTTTTGAATTTAATTCCGATGCAATTTCTGTGTTTCGTCGTCAATAGGAAGGTACAAGGTATACAGGAAACCTGAAGTGAAGCATCGGAATCGAAAACTGGACTCTTAGGAAAGGTGCAAATCATAGAAAGTTACAGTGTCAGTCCTCTTGTACTTAAGTCGGCATTGTGCTTTTGGACTAAATTTGGATGCAATTTTTGTGTTTCATCGTCAATAAGAAGGTCCAAGGGATACAGTAAACCCGAAGTGAAGCAACGGAATCTAAAACTGGACTCACAGGAGAGGTTCAAATTATAGAAATTGAGAGTGTCAGTCCTCTTGTACTTAAGTCGGCATTGTGCCTCTTGAATTAAATTCGGATGCAATATCTGTGTTTCATCGTCAATAAGAAGGTCCAAGGGATACAGTAAACCTGAAGTGAAGCACGGAATTTAAAACAGGACTCAAAGGAGAGGTTCAAATCATAGAATGTTAGAGTGCAGTCCTCTTGTACTTAAGTCTTCATTGAGCCTTTTGTATTAAATTCGGATGCAATTTCGGTGTTTCATCGTCAATACGATGGTCCAAGGGATACAGTAAAACTGAAGTGAAGCATCGGAATCTAAAACTGGACTCACTGGAGAGGTTCAAATCATAGATAGTTAGAGTGTCAGTCCTCTTGTACATAAGTCGGCATTGTGCCTTTTGTATTAAATTCGGATGCAATTTCTGTGTTTCATCGTCAATACAAAGGTCCAAGGGATACAGTAAACCTGAAGTGAAGCTTCGGAATCTAAAACTGGTTTCACAGGAGAGGTTCAAATTGTAGAAAGTGAGAGTGTCAGTCCTCTTGTACTTAAGTCGGCATTGTGCCTCTTGTATTAAATTCGGATGCATATTCTGTGTTTCATCGTAGATAAGAAGGTGCAAGGTATACAGTAAACCTGAAGTGAAGCATCGGAATCTAAAACTGGACTCACAGGAGAGGTTCAATTCATAGAAAGTGAGAGTGTCCTTCCTCTTGTACTTAAGTCGGCATTGTGCTTTTATACTAAATTCTTATGCAATTTTTGTGTTTCATCGACAACAAGAAGGTCCAAGAGATACAGTAATCCTGAAGTGAAGCATTTAATCTGAAACTGGACTCACAGGAGAGGTTCAAATTATAGAAAGTTAGAGTGTCCGTCCTCTTGTACTTAAGTCGGCATTGTGCCTTTTGATTTGAATTCGGATGCAATTTCTGTGTTACATCGTCAATAAGAGGGTCCAAGGTATATAGGAAACCTGAAGTGAAGCATCGGAAACAAAAACTGGACTCACAGGAGAGGTTCAAATCATAGAAAGTTAGAGTGTCAGTCCTGTTGTACTTAAGTCGGCATTGTGCCTTTTATATTAAATTCGGATGCAATTTCTGTGTTTCATCGTCAATCAGAAGGTCTAAGGTATACAGTAAACGTGAAGTGAAGCATCGGATTTTAAAACTGGCCTCACAGGAGACGTTCAAATCATAGAAAGTTAAAGTGTCAGTCCTCTTGTACTTAAGTCGGCATTGTGCCTTTTGAATTAAATTCGGATGCTATATCTGTGTTTCATCGTAAATAAGAAGGTCCAAGGTATACAGTAAACCTGAAGTGAAGCATCGGAATCTAAAGCTGGACTCACAGGAGAGGTTCAAATCAATGAAACTTAGAGTGTCCGTCCGCTTGTACTTGAGTCGGCATTGTGCCATTTATATTAAATTCAGATGCAATTTCTGTGTTTCATCGTCAACAAGAAGGTCCACGAGATACAGTAAACCTGAAGTGAAACATCGGAATCTAAAACTGGACTCACAGGAGAGGTTCAGATAATAGAAAGTGGGAGTGTCAGTCCTCTTGTACTTAAGTCGGCATAGTGCCCTTAGTATTAAATTCGGATGCAATTTCTGTGTTTCATCGTCAATAACAAGGTCCTAGGTGTACAGGAAACCTGAAGTGAAGCATCGGAATCTAAAACTGGACTCACAGGAGACGTTCAAATCATAAAATGTTAGAGTGCCAGTCCTCTTGTACTTAAGTCGGCATTGAGCCATTTGTATTAAATTCGGATGCAATTTCTGTGGTTCATCGTCAATACGAAGGTCCAAGGGATACAGTAAACCTGAGGTGTAGCATCGGAATCTAAAACTGGACTCACAGGACAGGTTCAAATCATAGAAAGTGAGAGTGCCAGTCCTCTTGTACTTAAGTCGGCATTGTGCCTTTTGTATTATATTCGGATGCAATTTCTGTGTTTCATCGTCAATACATAGGTCCAAGGGATACAGGAAACCTGTAGTGAAGCATCGGAATCTAAAAATGGACTCTTAAGGAAGGGTGCAAATCATAGAAAGTTAGAGTGTCAGTCCTCTTGTACTTAAGTCGGCATTGAGCCTTTTGTATTAAATTCGGATGCAATTTCTGTGGTTCATCGTAAACACAAAGGTCCAAGGGATACAGTAAACCTGAAGTGAAGCATCGGAATCTAAAACTGGACTCACAGGAGAGGTTCAAATCATAGAAAGTCAGAGTGTCAGTCCTCTTGTACTTAAGTGGCATTGTCCCTTTTGTATTGTATTCGGATGCAATTTCTGTGTTTCATCATCAATAAGAAGCTCCAAGGTATACAGGAATCCTGAAGTGAAGCATCGGAATCTACACCAGGACTCACAGGGGACGTTCATATCATAGAAATTTAGAGTGCCCGTCCTCTTGTACTTAAGTCAGCGTTGTGCCTTTTGTATTAAATTCGCATGCAATTTCTGTGGTTCATCGTCAATACGAAGATCCAGGGGATACAGTAAACCTGAAGTGAAGCATCGGAATCTAAAACTGGACTCACAGGACAGGTTCAAATCATAGCAAGTGCGAGTGTCAGTCCTCTTGTACTTAGGTCGGCATTGTGCCATTTGTATTAAATTCGGATGCAATTTCTGTGTTTCCTCGTCAATGAGAAGGTCCAAGGTATAGAAGAAACCTGAAGTGAAGCATCGGAATCTAAAAGTGGACTCTTAGCAAAGGTGCAAATAATAGAAAGTTAGAGTGTCATTCCCGTTGCACTTAAGTCGGCATTGTGCTTTTGTATTAAATATGGATGAAATTTCTGTGTTTCATCGTCAATAAGAAGGTCCAAGGGATACAGTAAACCTGTAGTGATGCATCGGATTCTAAAACTGGACTTACAGGAGGGGTTCAATTTATAGAAAGTGAGAGTGTAAGTCCTCTTGTACTTATGTCGGCATTGTGCCTCTTGTATTAAATTCGGTTGCAATATCTGTGTTTCATCGTCATTAAGAAGTTCCAAGGTATACAGTAAACCTGAAGTGAAGCACGGAATTTAAAACTGCACTCACAGGAGAGGTTCAAATCATAGAATTTTTGAGTGTCAGTCCTCTTGTACTTAATTCGGCATTGTGCATTTTGTATTAAATTCGGATGCAATTTCTGTGTTTCATCGTCAATTAGAATGTCCAAGGTATACAGTAAACGTGAAGTGAAGCATCGGAATCTAAAACTGAACTCACAGGAGACGTTCAAATCATAGAAAGTTAAAGTGTCAGTCCTCTTGTACTTAAGTCGGCATTGTGCCTTTTGAATTAAATTCGGATGCAATAATTGTGTTTCATCGTCAATAAGAAGGTCCAAGGTATACAGTAATCCTGAAGTGAAGCATCGGAATCTAAAACTGGACTCTTAGGAAAGGTGCAAATCATAGAAAGTTACAGTGTCAGTCCTCTTGTACTTAAGTCGGCATTGTGCTTTTGTACTAATTTTGGATGCAATTTTTGGGTTTCATCGTCAATAAGAAGGTCCAAGGGATACAGTAAACCCGAAGTGAAGCATCGGAATCTAAAACTGGACTCACAGGAGAGGTTCAAATTATAGAAATTGAGAGTGTCAGTCCTCTTGTACTTAAGTCGGCATTGTGCCTCTTGAATTAAATTCGGATGCAATATCTGTGTTTCATCGTCAATAAGAAGGTCCAAGGGATACAGTAAACCTGAAGTGAAGCGCGGAATTTAAAACAGGACTCACAGGAGAGGTTGAAATCATAGAAAGTTAGAGTGTCAGTCCAGTAGTACTGAAGTCGGCATTATGCCTTTTGAATTTAATTCCGACGCAATTTCTGTGTTTCATCGTCAATAAGAAGGTCCTAGGGATACAGTAAATCTGACGTGAAGCATCGGAATCTAAAACTGGACTCACAGGAGAGGTTCAAATCAAAGAAAGTTAGAGTGCAGTCCTCTTGTACTTAAGTCTTCATTGGGCCTTTTGTATTAAATTCGGATGCAATTTCGGTGTTTCATCGTCAATAAGAGGGTCCAAGGTATACAGGAAACCTGAAGTGAAGCATCGGAATCTAAAACTGGACTCACTGGAGAGGTTCAAATCATAGAAAGTTAGTGTGTCAGTCCTCTTGTACTTAAGTCGGCATTGTGCCTTTTGAATTTAATTGCGATGCAATCTCTGTGTTTCATCGTCAATACGGTGGTCCAAGGGATACAGTAAAACTGAAGTGAAGTATCGGAATCTAAAACTGGACTCACAGGAGAGGTTCAAATCATAGATAGTTAGAGTGTCAGTCCTCTTGTACTTACGTCGGCATTGTGCCTTTTGTAGTAAATTCGGATGCAATTTCTGTGTTTCATCGTCAATACAAAGGTCCATGGGATACAGTAAACCTGAAGTGAAGCTTCGGAATCTAAAACTGGTTTCACAGGAGAGGTTCAAATTATAGAAAGTGAGAGTGTCAGTCCTCTTGTACTTAAGTCGGCATTGTTCCTCTTGTATTAAATTCGGATGCAATTTCTGTGTTTCATCATCAATAAGAAGGTCCAAGGTATACTGTAAACCTGAAGTGAAGCATCGAAATCTAAAACTGGACTCACAGGAGAGGTGCAAATCATAGAAAGTGAGAGTGTCAGTCCTCTTGTACTTAATTCGGCATTGTGCCTTTTGTATTAAATTCGGATGCACATTCTGTGTTTCATCGTAGATAAGAAGGTGCAAGGTATACAGTAAACCTGAAGTGAAGCATCGGAATGTAAAACTGGACTCACAGGAGAGGTTCAGTTCATTGAAAGTGAGAGTGTCCGTCCTCTTGTACTTAAGTCGGCATTGTGCCTTTTGATTTCATTTCGGATGGAATTTCTGTGTTTCATCGTCAATAAGAAGGTCCAAGGTATACAGGAAACCTGAAGTAAAGCATCGGAATCTAAAACTGGACTCACTGGAGAGGTTCAAATCATAGAAATTTAGAGTGTCAGTCCTCTTGTACTTAAGTGGCATTGTGCCTTTTGTATTAAATTCGGATGCAATTTCTGTGTTTCATCATCAATATGAAGGTCCAAAGTATACAGTAAACCTGAAGTGAAGCATCGGAATCCAAAACTGGACTCACAGGAGACGTTCAAATCATAGAAAGATAGAGCGTCAGTCCTCTTGTACTTAAGTCAGCATTGTGCCTTTTGTATTAAATTCGGATGCAATTTCTGTGTTTCATCGTCAATACAAAGGTCCAAGGGATACAGTAAACCTGAAGTGAAGCGTCGGTATCTAAAACTGGAATCACAGGAGAGGTTCAAATCATAGAAAGAGAGAGTGTCAGTCCTCTTGTACTTAATTCGGCATTGTGCCTATTGTATTAAATTCGGATGCGATTTCTGTGTTTCATCGTCAATAAGAAGGTCCAAGGTATACAGGAAACCTTAAGTGAAGCATCGGAATCTAAAACTGGACTCACTGGAGAGGTTCAAATCATAGAAAGTTAGTGTGTCAGTCCTCTTGTACTTAAGTCGGCATTGTGCCTTTTGAATTTAATTGCGATGCAATCTCTGTGTTTCATCGTCAATACGGTGGTCCAAGGGATACAGTAAAACTGAAGTGAAGTATCGGAATCTAAAACTGGACTCACAGGAGAGGTTCAAATCATAGATAGTTAGAGTGTCAGTCCTCTTGTACTTACGTCGGCATTGTGCCTTTTGTATTAAATTCGGATGCAATTTCTGTGTTTCATCGTCAATACAAAGGTCCAAGGGATACAGTAAACCTGAAGTGAAGCTTCGGAATCTAAAACTGGTTTCACAGGACAGGTTCAAATTATAGAAAGTGAGAGTGTCAGTCCTCTTGTACTTAAGTCGGCATTGTTCCTCTTGTATTAAATTCGGATGCAATTTCTGTGTTTCATCATCAATAAGAAGGTCCAAGGTATACAGTAAACCTGAAGTGAAGCATCGAAATCTAAAACTGGACTCACAGGAGAGGTGCAAATCATAGAAAGTGAGAGTGTCAGTCCTCTTGTACTTAATTCGGCATTGTGCCTTTTGTATTAAATTCGGATGCACATTCTGTGTTTCATCGTAGATAAGAAGGTGCAAGGTATACAGTAAACCTGAAGTGAAGCATCGGAATGTAAAACTGGACTCACAGGAGAGGTTCAGTTCATTGAAAGTGAGAGTGTCCGTCCTCTTGTACTTAAGTCGGCATTGTGCCTTTTGATTTCATTTCGGATGGAATTTCTGTGTTTCATCGTCAATAAGAAGGTCCAAGGTATACAGGAAACCTGAAGTAAAGCATCGGAATCTAAAACTGGACTCACTGGAGAGGTTCAAATCATAGAAATTTAGAGTGTCAGTCCTCTTGTACTTAAGTGGCATTGTGCCTTTTGTATTAAATTCGGATGCAATTTCTGTGTTTCATCATCAATATGAAGGTCCAAAGTATACAGTAAACCTGAAGTGAAGCATCGGAATCCAAAACTGGACTCACAGGAGACGTTCAAATCATAGAAAGATAGAGCGTCAGTCCTCTTGTACTTAAGTCAGCATTGTGCCTTTTGTATTAAATTCGGATGCAATTTCTGTGTTTCATCGTCAATACAAAGGTCCAAGGGATACAGTAAACCTGAAGTGAAGCGTCGGTATCTAAAACTGGAATCACAGGAGAGGTTCAAATCATAGAAAGAGAGAGTGTCAGTCCTCTTGTACTTAATTCGGCATTGTGCCTATTGTATTAAATTCGGATGCGATTTCTGTGTTTCATCGTCAATAAGAAGGTCCAAGGTATACAGGAAACCTTAAGTGAAGCATCGGAATCTAAAACTGGACTCACAGGAGAGGTTCAAATCATAGAAAGTTAGAGTGTCAGTCCTCTTGTACTTAAGTCGGCATTATGCCTTATGAATTTTATTCCGATGCAATTTCTGTGCTTCATCGTCAAGAAGATGGTCCACGGGTTACAGTAAACATGAAGTGAAGCATCGTAATCTAAAACTGGACTCACAGGAGAGGCTCAAATCATTGGAAGTTATAGAGACTGTGCTCTTGTACATAAGTCGGCATTGTGCCTTTTGTATTAAATACGGATGCAATTTCTGTGTTTCATCGTCAATAAGAAGGTACAAGGTATACAGGAAACCTGAAGTGAAGCATCGGAATCTAAAAGTGGACTCTTAGGAAAGGTGCAAATCATAGAAAGTTAGAGTGTCAGTCCACTAGTACTTTAGTCGGCATTATGCCTTTTGTATTAAAGTCAGATGCAATTTCTGTGTTTCATCATCAATACAAAGGTCCAAGGTATACAGTGATCCTGAAGTAAAGCATCGGAATCTAAAACTGGACTCACAGGAGAGGTTCAAATCATAGAAAGTTTGAGTGTCAGTCTTCTTGTACTTAATTCGGCATTGTGCATTTTGTATTAAATTCGGATGCAATTTCAGTGTTTCATCATCAATTAGAATGTCCAAGGTATACAGTAAACGTGAAGTGAAGCATCGGAATCTAAAACTGAACTCACAGGAGACGTTCAAATCATAGAAAGTTAAAGTGTCAGTCCTCTTGTACTTAAGTCGGCATTGTGCCTTTCGAATTAAATTATGATGCAATAATTGTGTTTCATCGTCAATAAGAAGGTCCAAGGTATACAGTAAACCTGAAGTGAAGCATCGGAATCTAAAACTGGACTCACAGGAGAGGTTCAAATCATAGAAAAAGAGAGTGTCCGACCTCTTGTACTTAAGTCGACATTGTGCCTTTTGTATTGAATTCGGATGCAAATTCTGTGTTTCACCGTCAGTAAGAAGGTCCAAGGTATACAGGAAACCTGAAGTGAAGCATCGGAATTTAAAACTGGACTCACAGGAGAGGTTCAAATCATATAAAGTTAGTGTGTCAGTCCTCTTGTACTTAAGTCGGCATTGTGCCTTTTATATTAAATTCGGATGCAATTTCTGTGTTTGATCGTCAACAAGAAGGTCCACGGGATACAGTAAACCTGAAGCGAAACAGCGGAATCTAAAATTGGTCTCACAGGAGAGGTTCAAATAATAGAAAGTTAGAGTGTCAGTCCTCTTGTACTTAATTCGGCATTGCGCCTTTTGTCATAAATTCGGATGCAATTTCTGTGTTTCATCTTAAATAAGAATGTCCAAGGTATACAGTAAACCTGAAGGGAAGCATCGGAATCTAAAACTGGACTCACTGGACACGTTCAACTCATAGAAAGTGAGAGTGTCCGTCCTCATGTACTTAAGTCGGCATTGTGCCTTTTATATTAAATTCGGGCCCGCATCTCGTGGTCGTGCGGTAGCGTTCTCGCTTCCCACGCCCGGGTTCCCGGATTCGATTCCCAGCGGGGTCAGGGATTTTCTCTGCCTCGTGATGGCTGGGTGTTGTGTGCTGTCCTTAGGTTAGATAGGTTTAATTAGTTCTAAGTTCTAGGCGACTGATGACCTCTGCAGTTGAGTCGCATAGTGCTCAGAGCCATTTGAACCATATTAAATTCGGATGCAATTTCTGTGTTTCATCGTCAATAAGAATGTCCAAGGTATACAGTAAACGTGAAGTGAAGCATCGGAATCTAAAACTGGACCCACAGGAGACGTTCAAATCATAGAAAGTTAAAGTGTCAGTCCTCTTGTACTTAAGTCGGCATTGTGCCTTTTGAATTAAATTCGGATGCAATATCTGTGTTTCATCGTCAATAAGAAGGTCCAAGGTATACAGTAAACCTGTAGTGAAGCATCGGATTCTAAAACTGGACTCACAGGAGAGGTTCAAGTCATAGAAAGTGAGAGTGTCCGACCTCTTTTACTTAAGTCGACATTGTGCCCTTTGTATTGAATTCGGATGCAATTTCTCAGTTTCATCGTCAGTAAGAAGGTCCAAGGTATACAGGAAACCTGAAGTGAAGCATCGGCATCTAAAACTGGACTCACAGGAGAGGTTCTAATCATAGAAAGTGGGAGTGTCAGTCCTCTTGTACTTAAGTCGACATAGTGCCCTTTGTATTAAATTCGGATGCAATTTCTGTGTTTCATCGTCAATAAGAAGGTCCAAGGTGTACAGGAAACCTGAAGTGAAGCATCGGAATCTAAAACTGGACTCACAGGAGTCGTTCAAATCATAAAATCTTAGAGTGCCAGTCCTCTTGTACTTAAGTCGGCATTGAGCCTTTTGTATTAAATTCGGATGCAATTTCTGTGGTTCATCGTCAATACGAAGGTCCAAGGGATACAGTAAACCTGAGGTGTAGCATCGGAATCTAAAACTGGACTCACAGGACTGGTTCAAATCATAGAAAAGGAGAGTGTCAGTCCTCTTGTACTTAAGTCGGCATTGTGCCTTTTGTATTATATTCGGATGCAATTTCTGTGTTTCATCGTCAATACATAGGTCCAAGGGATACAGGAAGCCTGTAGTGAAGCATCGGAATCTAAAAATGGACTCTTAAGGATAGGTGCAAATCATAGAAAGTTAGAGTGTCAGTCCTCTTGTACTTAAGTCTGCATTGAGCCTTTTGTATTAAATTCGGATGCAATTTCTGTGGTTCATCGTCAACACAAAGGTCCAAGGGATACAGTAAACCTGAAGTGAAGCATCGGAATCTAAAACTGGACTCACAGGAGAGGTTCAAATCATAGAAAGTCAGAGTGTCAGTCCTCTTGTACTTAAGTGGCATTGTCCCTTTTGTATTATATTCGGATACAATTTCTGTGTTTCATCATCAATAAGAAGCTCCAAGGTATACAGGAAACCTGAAGTGAAGCATCGGAATCTACACCTGGACTCACAGGAGACGTTCATATCATAGAAAGTGCGAGTGTCAGTCCTCTTGTACTTAGGTCGGCAGTGTGCCATTTGTATTAAATTCGGATGCAATTTCTGTGTTTCCTCGTCAATGAGAAGCTCCAAGGTATAGAGGAAACCTGAAGTGAAGCATCGGAATCTAAAAGTGGACTCTTAGCAAAGGTGCAAATCATAGAAAGTTAGAGTGTCAGTCCTCTTGTACTTAAGTCTGCATTGAGCCTTTTGTATTAAATTCGGATGCAATTTCTGTGGTTCATCGTCAACACAAAGGTCCAAGGGATACAGTAAACCTGAAGTGAAGCATCGGAATCTAAAACTGGACTCACAGGAGAGGTTCAAATCATAGAAAGTCAGAGTGCCCGTCCTCTTGTACTTAAGTCAGCATTGTCCCTTTTGTATTAAATTCGGATGCAATTTCTGTGGTTCATCGTCAATACGAAGGTCCAAGGGATACAGTAAACCTGATGTGAAGCATCGGAATCTAAAACTGGACTCACAGGACAGGTTCAAATCATAGAAAGTGCGAGTGTCAGTCCTCTTGTACTTAGGTCGGCAGTGTGCCATTTGTATTAAATTCGGATGCAATTTCTGTGTTTCCTCGTCAATGAGAAGCTCCAAGGTATAGAGGAAACCTGAAGTGAAGCATCGGAATCTAAAAGTGGACTCTTAGCAAAGGTGCAAATCATAGAAAGTTAGAGTGTCAATCCCATTGCACTTAAGTCGGCATTGTGCTTTTGTACTAAATATGGGTGAAATTTCTGTGTTTCATCGTCAATAAGAAGGTCCAAGGGATACGGTAAACCTGTAGTGATGCATCGGATTCTAAAACTGGACTCACAGGAGAGGTTCAATTTATAGAAAGTGAGAGTGTAAGTCCTCTTGTACTTATGTCGGCATTGTGCCTCTCTTATTAAATTCGGTTGCAATATCTGTGTTTCACCGTCAGTAAGAAGGTCCAAGGTATACAGGAAACCTGAAGTGAAGCATCGGAATCTAAAACTGGACTCACAGGAGAGGTTCAAATCATATAAAGTTAGTGTGTCAGTCCTCTTGTACTTAAGTCGGCATTGTGCCTTTTATATTAAATTCGGATGCAATTTTTGTGTTTGATCGTCAACAAGAAGGTCCACGGGATACAGTAAACCTGAAGTGAAACAGCGGAATCTAAAATTGGTCTCACGGGAGAGGTTCAAATAATAGGAAGTTAGAGTGTCAGTCCTCTTGTACTTAGTTCGGCATTGTGCCTTTTGTATTAAATTCGGATGCAATTTCTGTGTTTCATCATCAATTAGAATGTCCAAGGTATACAGTAAACGTGAAGTGAAGCATCGGAATCTAAAACTGAACTCACAGGAGACGTTCAAATCATAGAAAGTTAAAGTGTCAGTCCTCTTGTACTTAAGTCGGCATTGTGCATTTTGAATTAAATTCGGATGCAATAATTGTGTTTCATCGTCAATAAGAAGGTCCAAGGTATACAGTAAACCTGAAGTGAAGCATCGGAATCTAAAACTGGACTCACAGCAGAGGTTCAAATCATAGAAAGTGAGAGTGTCCGACCTCTTGTACTTAAGTCGACATTGTGCCTTTTTTATTGAATTCGGATGCAATTTCTGTGTTTCACCGTCAGTAAGAAGGTCCAAGGTATACAGGAAACCTGAAGTGAAGCATCGGAATCTAAAACTGGACTCACAGGAGAGGTTCAAATCATATAAAGTTAGTGTGTCAGTCCTCTTGTACTTAAGTCGGCATTGTGCCTTTTATATTAAATTCGGATGCAATTTTTGTGTTTGATCGTCAACAAGAAGGTCCACGGGATACAGTAAACCTGAAGTGAAACAGCGGAATCTAAAATTGGTCTCACGGGAGAGGTTCAAATAATAGGAAGTTAGAGTGTCAGTCCTCTTGTACTTAGTTCGGCATTGTGCCTTTTGTATTAAATTCGGATGCAATTTCTGTGTTTCATCTTAAATAAGAAGGTCCAAGGTATACAGTAAACCCGAAGGTAAGCATCGGAATCTAAAACTGGACTCGCAGGACACGTTCAACTCATAGAAAGTGAGAGTGTCGGTCCTCATGTACTTAAGTCGGCATTGTGCCTTTTATATTAAATTCGGGCCCGCATCTCGTGGTCGTGCGGTAGCGTTCTCGCTTCCCACGCCCGGGTTCCCGGATTCGATTCCCGACGGGGTCAGGGATTTTCTCTGCCTCGTGATGGCTGGGTGTTTTGTGCTGTCCTTAAGTTAGTTAGGTTTAATTAGTTCTAAGTTCTAGGCGACTTTTGACCTCTTCAGTTGAGTCGCATAGTGCTCAGAGGCATTTGAACCATATTAAATTCGGATGCAATTTCTGTGTTTCATCGTCAATAAGAATGTCCAAGGTATACAGTATTATATTATTATATTATATTATTTAAGGTGAAACACAGAAATTGCATCCGAATTTAATACAAAAGGCACAATGCCGAATTAAGTACAAGAGGACTGACACTCTAATTTTTCTATTATTTGAACCTCTCCTGTGACACCAATTTTAGATTCCGCTGTTTCACTTCAGGTTCACTGTATCCTGTGGACTTTCTTCTTGACGATCAAACACAGAAATTGCATCCGAATTTAATATAAAAGGCACAATGCCGACTTAAGTACAAGAGGACTGACACACTAACTTTATATGATTTGAACCTCTCCTGTGAGTCCAGTTTTAGATTCCGATGCTTCACTTCAGGTTTCCTGTATACCTTGGACCTTCTTACTGACGGTGAAACACAGAAATTGCATCCGAATTTAATACAAAAGGCACAATGTCGACTTAAGTACAAGAGGTCGGACACTCTCACTTTCTATGATTTGAACTGTGACTCCTGTGAGTCCAGTTTTAGATTCCGATGCTTCACTTCAGGTTTACTGTATACGTTGGACCTTCTTATTTACGATGAAACACAGAAATTGCATCCGAATTTAATACAAAAGGCACAATGCCGAATTAAGTACAAGAGGACTGACACTCTAACTTTCTATGATTTGAACCTCTCCTGTGAGTCCAGTTTTAGATTCCGATGCTTCACTTCAGGTTTACTGTATACCTTGGACCTTCTTATTGATGATGAAACACAGAAATTGCATCCGAATTTAATACAAAAGGCATAATGCCGACTTAAGTACAAGAGGACTGACACTCTAACTTTCTATGATTTGAACTTCTCCTTTGAGTCCAGTTTTAAATTCCGTGCTTCACTTCAGGTTTACTGTATCCCTTGGACCTTCTTATTGACGATGAAACACAGAAATTGCAACCGAATTTAATACAAGAAGCACAATGCCGACTTAAGTACAAGAGGACTTACACTCTCACTTTCTATAATTTGAACCTCTCCTGTGAGTCCAGTTTTAGAATCCGATGCTTCACTTCAGGTTTACTGTATCCCTTGGACCTTCTTATTGACGATGAAACACAGATATTTCATCCGAATTTAATACAAAAGCACAATGCCGACTTAAGTACAAGAGGACTGACACTCTAACTTTCTATGATTTGCACCTTTCCTAAGAGTCCATTTTTAGATTCCGATGCTTCACTACAGGTTTCCTGTATCCCTTGGACCTATGTATTGACGATGAAACACAGAAATTGCATCCGAATTTAATACAAGAGGCACAATGCCGACTTATGTACAAGTGGACTGACACTCTCACTTTCTATGATTTGAACCTGTCCTGTGAGTCAGTTTTAGATTCCGATGCTACACTTCAGGTTTACTGTATCCCTTGGACCTTCGTATTGACGATGAACCACAGAAATTGCATCCGAATTTAATACAAAAGGCTCAATGCCGACTTAAGTACAAGAGGACTGGCACTCTAACATTCTATGATTTGAACGTCTCCTGGGAGTCCAGTTTTAGATTCCGATGCTTCACTTCAGGTTTCCTGTACACCTTGGACCTTCTTACTGACGATGAAGCTGAGAAATTGCATCCGAATTCAATACAAAGGAAACAGCGGAATCTAAAATTGGTCTCACGGGAGAGGTTCAAATAATAGGAAGTTAGAGTGTCAGTCCTCTTGTACTTAGTTCGGCATTGTGCCTTTTGTATTAAATTCGGATGCAATTTCTGTGTTTCATCTTAAATAAGAAGGTCCAAGGTATACAGTAAACCCGAAGGGATGCATCGGAATCTAAAACTGGACTCACAGGACACGTTCAACTCATAGAAAGTGAGAGTGTCCGTCCTCATGTACTTAATTCGGCATTGTGCATTTTATGTTAAATTCGGGCCCGCATCTCGTGGATATGCGGTAGCGTTGTCGCATCCCACGCCCGGGTTCCCGGATTCGATTCCCGGCGCGGTCAGGGATTTTCTCTGCCTCGTGATGGCTGGGTGTTGTGTGCTGTCCTTAGGTTAGTTTGGTTTAATTAGTTCTAAGTTCTAGGCGACTGATGACCTCTGCAGTTGAGTCGCATAGTGCTCAGAGCCATTTGAACCATATTAAATTCGGATGCAATTTCTGTGTTTCATCGTCAGTAAGAATGTCCAAGGTATACAGTAAACGTGAAGTGAAGCATCGGACTCTAAAACTGGACTCACAAAAGACGTTCAAATCATAGAAAGTTAAAGTGTCAGTCCTCTTGTACTTAAGTCGGCATTGTGCCTTTTGAATTAAATTTGGATGCAATTTCTCAGCTTCATCGTCAGTAAGAAGGTCCAAGGTGTACAGGAAACCTGAAGTGAAGCATCGGAATCTAAAACTGGACTCACAGGAGACGTTCAAATCATAGAATGTTAGAGTGCCAGTCCTCTTGTACTTAAGTCGGCATTGAGCCTTTTGTATTAAATTCGGATGCAATTTCTGTGGTTCATCGTCAATACGAAGGTCCAAGGGATACAGTAAACCTGAAGTGTAGCATCGGAACCTAAAACTGACTCACAGGACAGGTTCAAATCATAGAAAGTGAGAGTGTCAGTCCACTTGTACATAAGTCGGCATTGTGACTCTTGTATTAAATTCGGATGCAATTTCTGTGTTTCATCGTCAATACATAGGTCCAAGGGATACAGGAAACCTGTAGTGAAGCATCGGAATCTAAAAATGGACTCTTAGGAAAGGTGCAAATCATAGAAAGTTAGAGTGTCAGTCCTCTTGTACTTAAGTCGGCATTGTGCTTTTGTATTAAATTCGGATGAAATATCTGTGTTTCATCGTCAATAAGAAGGTCCAAGGGATACAGTAAACCTGAAGTGAAGCATCGGATTCTAAAACTGGACTCACAGGAGAGGTTCAAATTATAGAAAGTGAGAGTGTAAGTCCTCTTGTACTTAAGTCGGCATTGTGCTTCTTGTATTAAATTCGGTTGCAATTTCTGTGTTTCATCGTCAATAAGAAGGTCCAAGGGATACAGTAAACCTGAAGTGAAGCACGGAATTTAAAACTGGACTCAAAGGAGAAGTTCAAATCATAGAAAGTTAGAGTGTCAGTCCTCTTGTACTTAAGTCGGCATTATGCCTTTTGTATTAAATTCTAATGCAATTTCTGTGTTTCATCATCAATAAGAAGGTCCAAGGTATACAGTAAACCTGAAGTGAAGCATCGGAATCTAAAACTGGACTCACAGGAGAGGTTCAAATCATAGAAAGTTAGAGTGTCAGTCATCTTGTACTTAATTCGGCATTGTGCCTTTTGTATTAAATTCGGATGCAATTTCTGTGTTTCATCGTAAATAAGAAGGTCCAAGGTATACAGTAAACCTCAAGTGAAGCATCGGAATCTAAAACTGGACTCACAGGAGTCACAGTTAAAATCATAGAAAGTGAGAGTGTCCGACCTCTTGTACTTAAGTCGACATTGTGCCTTTTGTATTAAATTCGGATGCAATTTCTGTGTTTCACCGTCAGTAAGAAGGTCCAAGGTATACAGGAAACCTGAAGTGAAGCATCGGAATCTAAAACTGGACTCACAGGAGAGGTTCAAATCATATAAAGTTAGTGTGTCAGTCCTCTTGTACTTAAGTCGGCATTGTGCCTTTTATATTAAATTCGGATGCAATTTCTGTGTTTGATCGTCAACAAGAAAGTCCACAGGATACAGTGAACCTGAAGTGAAACAGCGGAATCTAAAATTGGTCTCACAGGAGAGGTTCAAATAATAGAAAAATTAGAGTGTCAGTCCTCTTGTACTTAATTCGGCATTGTGCCTTTTGTATTAAATTCGGATGCAATTTCTGTGTTTCACCTTAAATAAGAAGGTCCAAGGTATACAGTAAACCTGAAGGGATGCATCGGAATCTAAAACTGGACTCACAGGACACGTTCAACTCATAGAAAGTGAGAGTGTCCGTCCTCATGTACTTAATTCGGCATTGTGCATTTCATGTTAAATTCGGGCCGCATCTCGTGGATATGCGGTAGCGTTGTCGCATCCCACGCCCGGGTTCCCGGATTCGATTCCCGGCGCGGTCAGGGATTTTCTCTGCCTCGTGATGGCTGGGTGTTGTGTGCTGTCCTTAGGTTAGTTTGGTTTAATTAGTTCTAAGTTCTAGGCGACTGATGACCTCTGCAGTTGAGTCGCATAGTGCTCAGAGCCATTTGAACCATATTATATTCGGATGCAATTTCTGTGTTTCATCGTCAATAAGAATGTCCAAGGTATACAGTAAACGTGAAGTGAAGCATCGGACTCTAAAACTGGACTCACAAAAGACGTTCAAATCATAGAAAGTTTAAGTGTCAGTCCCCTTGTACTTAAGTTGGCATTGTGCCTTTTGAATTAAATTCGGATGCAATATCTGTGTTTCATCGTCAATAAGAAGGTCCAAGGTATACAGTAAACCTGAAGTGAAGCATCGGAATCTAAAACTGGACTCACAGGAGAGGTTCAAATAATTGAAAGTGGGAGTGTCAGTCCTCTTGTACTTAAGTCGCCATTGTGCGCTTTGTATTAAATTCGGATGCAATTTCAGTGTTTCATCGTCAATCAGAAGGTCCAAGGTGTACAGGAAACCTGAAGTGAAGCATCGGAATCTAAAACTGGACTCACAGGAGACGTTCAAATCATAGAATGTTAGAGTGCCAGTCCTCTTGTACTTAAGTCGGCATTGTGCCTTTTATATTAAATTCGGATGCAATTTCTGTGTTTGACCGTCAACAAGAAGGTCCACGGGATACAGTAAACCTGAAGTGAAACATCGGAATCTAAAACTGGACTCACAGGAGAGGTTCAAATCATAGAAAGTCAGAGTGTCAGTCCTCTTGTACTTAAGTGGCATTGTCCCTTTTGTATTAAATTCGGATGCAATTTCTGTGTTTCATCATCAATAAGAAGCTCCAAGGTATACAGGAAACCTGAAGTGTAGCATCGGAATCTAAAACTGGACTCTCAGGACATGTTCAAATCATAGAAAGTGAGAGTGTCAGTCCTCTTGTACATAAGTCGGCATTGTGCCTTTTGTATTAAATTCGGATGCAATTTCTGTGTTTCATCGTCAATACATAGGTCCAAGGGATACAGGAAACCTGTAGTGAAGCATCGGAATCTAAAAATGGACTCTTAGGAAAGGTGCAAATCATAGAAAGTTAGTGTGTCAGTCCTCTTGTACTTAAGTCGGCATTGTGCTTTTGTATTAAATTCGGATGAAATATCTGTGATTCATCGTCAATAAGAAGGTCCAAGGGATACAGTAAACCTGAAGTGAAGCATCGGATTCTAAAACTGGACTCACAGGAGAGGTTCAAATCGTAGAGAGTGAGAGTGTCCGAACTCTTGTACTTAAGTCGACATTGTGCCTTTTGTATTAAATTCGGATGCAATTTCTGTGTTTCATCGTAAATAAGAAGGTCCAAGGTATACAGTAAACCTGAAGTGAAGCATCGGAATCTAAAACTGGACTCACAGGAGTCACAGTTCAAATCATAGAAAGTGAGAGTGTCCGACCTCTTGTACTTAAGTCGGCATTGTGCTTCTTGTATTAAATTCGGTTGCAATTTCTGTGTTTTATCGTCAATAAGAAGGTCCAAGGGGTACAGTAAACCTGAAGTGAAGCACACAATTCAAACCTGGACTCACAGGAGAAGTTCAAATCATAGAAAGTTAGAGTGTCCGTCCTCTTGTACTTAAGTCGGCATTATGCCTTTTGTATTAAGTTCGGATGCAATTTCTGTGTTTCATCATCAATAAGAAGGTCCAAGGTATACAGTAAACCTGAAGTGAAGCATCGGAATCTAAAAGTGGACTCACAGAAGAGGTTCAAATCGTAGAAAGTTAGAGTGTCAGTCCTCTTGTACTTAATTCGGCATTGTGCCTTTTGTATTAAATTCGGATGCAATTTCTTTGTTTCATCGTAAATAAGAAGGTCCAAGGTATACAGGAAACCTGAAGTGAGCATCGGAATCTAAAACTGGACTCACAGGAGAGGTTCAAATCATAGAAAGATAGAGTGTCAGTCCTCTTGTACTTAAGTCGGCATTGTGCCTTTTATATTAAACTCGGATGCAATTTCTGTGTTTCATCGTCAATAAGAAGGTCCAAGGTATACAGTAAACGTGAAGTGAAGCATCGGAATCTAAAACTGGACTCACAGGAGACGTTCAAATCATAGAAAGTTAAAGTGTCAGTCCTCTTGTACTTAAGTCGGCATTGTGCTTTTTGAATTTAATTCCGATTTAATTTCTGTGCTTAATCGTCAGGAGGATTTTCCAAGGGTTACAGTACACCTGAAGTGAAGCATCGAAATCTAAAACTGGACTCACAGGATAGGTTCAAATCATAGAAAATTGTAGTGTCAGTGCTCTTGTACTTAAGTCGGCATTGTGCCTTTTGTATTAAATTCGGATGCAATTTCTGTGTTTCACCGTCAATAAGAAGGTACAAGGTAGACAGTAAACCTGAAGTGAAGCATCGGAATCTAAAACTGGACTCACAGGAGAGGTTCAAATCATAGAAAGTCAGAGTGTCAGTCCTCTTGTACTTAAGTGGCATTGTCCCTTTTGTATTAAATTCGGATGCAATTTCTGTGTTTCATCATCAATAAGAAGCTCCAAGGTATACAGGAAACCTGAAGTGAGCATCGGAATCTAAAACTGGACTCACAGGAGACGTTTATATCACAGAAAGTTAGAGTGCCCGACCTCTTGTACTTAAGTCAGCATTGTGCCTTTTGTATTAAATTTGGATGCAATTTCTGTGGTTCATCGTCAATACGAAGGTCCAAGGGATACAGTAAACCTGAAGTGAAGCATCGGAATCTAAAACTGGACTCACAGGACAGGTTCAAATCATAGAAAGTGCGAGTGTCAGTCCTCTTGTACTTAGGTCGGCATTGTGCTATTTGTATTAAATTCGGATGCAATTTCTGTGATTCCTCGTCAATGAGAAGGTCCAAGGTATACAGGAAACCTGAAGTGAAGCATCGGAATCTAAAAGTGGACTCTTAGCAAAGGTGCAAATAATAGAAAGTTAGTGTGTCAGTCCCGTTGTACTTAAGTCGGCATTGTGCTTTTGTACTAAATACGGTTGAAATTTCTGTGTTTCATCGTCAATAAGAAGGTCCAAGGGATACGGTAAACCTGAAGTGATGCATCGGATTCTAAAACTGGACTCACAGGAGAGGTTCAATTTATAGAAAGTGAGAGTGTAAACCCTCTTGTACTTAAGTCGGCATTGTGCCTCTTGTATTAAATTCGGTTGCAATATCTGTGTTTCATCGTCAATAAGAAGGTCCAAGGTATACAGTAAACCTAAAGTGAAGCACGGAATTTAAAACTGCACTCACAGGAGAGGTTCAAATCATGGAAAGTTAGAGTATCAGTCCTCTTGTACTTAAGTCGGCATTATGCCTTTTGTATTAAATTCGGATGCAATTTCTGTGTTTCATCATCAATAAGAAGGTCCAAGGTATACATTAAACCTGAAGTGAAGAATCGGAATCTAAAACTGGACTCACTGGAGACGTTCAAATCATAGAAAGTTAGAGTGTCAGTCCTCTTGTACTTAATTCGGCATTGTGCCTTTTGTATTAAATTCGGATGCAATTTCTGGGTTTCATCGTAAATAAGAAGGTCCAAGGTATACAGTAAACCTGAAGTGAGCATCGGAATCTAAAACTGGACTCACAGGAGAGGTTCAAATTATAGAAAGTGAGAGTGTCCGTCCTGTTGTACTTAAGTCGACATTGTGCCTTTTGATTTGAATTCGGATGCCATTTCTGTGTTTCATCGCCAATAAAAGGTCCAAGGTATACAGGAAACCTGAAGTGAAGCATCGGAATCTAAAACTCGACTCACAGGCGAGGTTCAAATCATAGAAAGATAGAGTGTCAGTCCTCTTGTACTTAAGTCGGCATTGTGCCTTTTATATTAAATTCGGATGCAATTTCTGTGTTTCATCGTCAATAAGAAGGTCTAAGGTATACAGTAAACGTGAAGTGAAGCATCGGAATCTATAACTGGACTCACAGGAGACGTTCAAATCGTAGAAAGTTTAAGTGTCAATCCTCTTGTACTTAAGTCGGCATTGTGCTCTTTGAATTTAATTCCGATTCAATTTCTGTGCTTAATCGACAGGAGGATGGTCCAAGGGTTACAGTAAACCTGAAGTGAAGCATCGAAATCTAAAACTGGACTCACAGGATAGGTGCAAATCATAGAAAATTGTAGTGTCAGTGCTCTTGTACTTAAGTCGGCATTGTGCCTTTTGTATTGAATTCGGATGCAATTTCTGTGTTTCATCGTCAATAAGAAGGTACAAGGTAGACAGTAAACCTGAACTGAAGCATCGGAATCTAAAACTGGACTCACAGGAGAGGTTCAAATCATAGAAAGTCAGAGTGTCAGTCCTCTTGTACTTAAGTGGCATTGTCCCTTTTGTATTAAATTCGGATGCAATTTCTGTGAATTATCATCAATAAGAAGCTCCAAGGGATACAGGAAACCTGAAGTGTAGCATCGGAATCTAAAACTGGACTCACAGGAGACGTTTATATCACAGAAAGTTAGAGTGCCCGACCTCTTGTACTTAAGTCAGCATTGTGCCTTTCGTATTAAATTCGGATGCAATTTCTGTGGTTCATCGTCAATAAGAAGGTCCAAGGTATATAGTTAACCTGAAGTGAAGCATCGGAATCTAAAACTGGACTCACAGGAGAGGTTAAATTCATAGAAAGTTAGAGTGTCAGTCCTCTTGTACTTAAGTGGCATTGTGCCTTTTGTAGTAAATTCGGATGCAATTTCTGTGTTTAATCGTCAATAAGAAGGTCCAAGGTATACAGTGAACCTGAAGTGAAGCATCGGAATCTGAAACTGGACTCACTGGAGACGTTCAAATCATAGAAAGTTAGAGTGTCAGTCCTCTTGTACTTAATTCGGCATTGTGCCTTTTGTATTAAATTCGGATGCAATTTCTGTGTTTCATCGTCAATAAGAATTTCCAAGGTATACAGTAAACCTGAAGTGAAGCATCGGAATCTAAAACTGGACTCACAGGAGAGGTTTAAATCATAGAAAGTGAGTGGTTCCGTCCTCTTGTACTTAAGTCGGCATTGTGACTTTTTATTTGAATTCTGATGCAATTTCTGTGTTTCATCGTCGATAAGAAGGTATAAGGTATACAGGTAACCTGAAGTGAGGCATCGGAATCTAAAACAGGAATCACAGGAGAGGTTCAAATCATAGAAAGTCAGAGTGTAAGCCCTCTTGTACTTAAGTCGGCATTGTGACTTTTGTATTGAATTCGGATGCAATTTCTGTGTTTCGTCGTCAATAAGAAGGTCCAAGGTATATAGTTAACCTGAAGTGAAGCATCGGAATCTAAAACTGGACTCACAGGAGAGGTTAAATTCATAGAAAGTTAGAGTGTCTGTCCTCTTGTACTTAAGTGGCATTGTGCCTTTTGTAGTAAATTCGGATGCAATTTCTGTGTTTCATCGTCAATACGAAGGTCAAAGGTATACAGGAAACCTGAAATGAGGCATCGGATTCTAAAACTGGACTCACAGGAGAGGTTCATATCATAGAAAGTTAAAGTGTCAATCCTCTAGTACTTAAGTCGGCATTGTGCCTTTTGTATTAAATTCGGATGCAATTTGTGTGTTTCATCATTAATAAGAAGGTCCAAGGTATACAGTAAACCTGAAGTGAAGCTTCGGAATCTGAAAATGGACTCACAGGAGACGTTCAAATCATAGAAAGTTAGAGTGTCAGTCCTCTTGTACTTAATTCCTCATTTTGCCTTTTGTATTAAATTCAGATGCAATTTCTGTATTTCATCGTCATTAAGAAGGTCCAAGGTATACAGTAAACTTGAAGTGAAGCATGAGAAACTAAAACTGGACTCACAGGAGAGGTTCAAATAATAGAAAGTGAGAGTGTCCGTCCTCTTGTACTTAAGTCGGCATTGTGCCATTTATATTACATTCGGATGCAATTTCTGTGTTTCATCGTCAATAAGAAGGTCCAAAGGGATACAGTAAACCTGAAGTGAAGCATCGGAATCTAAAACTGGACTCTTAGGGAAGGTTCAAATCATAGAAAGTGCGAGTGTCAGTCCTCTTGTACTTAGGTCGGCATTGTGCCATTTGTATTAAATTCGGATGCAATTTCTGTGTTTCCTCGTCAATGAGAAGGTCCAAGGTATACAGGAAACCTGAAGTGAAGCATCGGAATCTAAAAGTGGACTCTTAGCAAAGGTGCAAATCATAGAAAGTTAGAGTGTCAGTCCCGTTGTACTTAAGTCGGCATTGTGCTTTTGTACTAAATACGGATGAAATTTCTGTGTTTCATCGTCAATAAGAAGGTCCAAGGGATACGGTAAACCTAAAGTGATGCATCGGATTCTAAAACTGGACTCACAGGAGAGGTTCAATTTATAGAAAGTGAGAGTGTAAGTCCTCTTGTACTTAAGTCGGCATTGTGCCTCTTGTATTAAATTCGGTTGCAATATCTGTGTTTCATCGTCAATAAGAAGGTCCAAGGTATACAGTAAACCTAAAGTGAAGCACGGAATTTAAAATTGCACTCACAGGAGAGGTTCAAATCATGGAAAGTTAGAGTATCAGTCCTCTTGTACTTAAGTCGGCATTATGCCTTTTGTATTAAATTCGGATGCAATTTCTGTGTTTCATCATCAATAAGAAGGTCCAAGGTATACAATAAACCTGAAGTGAAGAATCGGAATCTAAAACTGGACTCACTGGAGACGTTCAAATCATAGAAAGTTAGAGTGTCAGTCCTCTTGTACTTAATTCGGCATTGTGCCTTTTGTATTAAATTCGGATGCAATTTCTGTGTTTCATCGTCAATAAGAAGGTCCAAGGTATACAGTAAACCTGAAGTGAAGCATCGGAATCTAAAACTGGACTCACAGGAGAGGTTTAAATCGTAGAAAGTGAGTGGTTCCGTCCTCTTGTACTTAAGTCGGCATTGTGACTTTTTATTTGAATTCTGATGCAATTTCTGTGTTTCATCGTCAATAAGAAGGTATAAGGTATACAGGTAACCTGAAGTGAGGCATCGGAATCTAAAACAGGAATCACAGGAGAGATTCAAATCATAGAAAGTCAGAGTGTAAGCCCTCTTGTTCTTAAGTCGGCATTGTGACTTTTGTATTGAATTTGGATGCAATTTCTGTGTTTCGTCGTCAATAAGAAGGTCCAAGGTATATAGTTAACCTGAAGTGAAGCATCGGAATCTAAAACTGGACTCACAGGAGAGGTTAAATTCATAGAAAGTTAGAGTGTCTGTCCTCTTGTACTTAAGTCGGCATTGTGCGTTTTATATTAAATTCTGATGCAATTTCTGTGTTTCATCGTCAATAAGAAGGTCCACGGGATACAGTAAACCTGAATTGAAACATCGGAATCTAAAACTGGACTCACAGGAGAGGTTCAAATCATAGAAAGTGAGAGTGTCAGTCCGCTTGTACTTAAGGCGGCATTGAGCCTTTTGTATTAAATTCGGATGCAATTTCTGTGTTTCATCGTCAATACGAAGGTCAAAGGTATACAGGAAACCTGAAATGAGGCATCGGATTCTAAAACTGGACTCACAGGAGTGGTTCAAATCATAGAAAGTGAGAGTGTAAGTCCACTTGTACTTAAGTCGGCATTGTGCCTTTGGTATTGAATTCGGATGCATTTTCTGTGATTCATCGTCAAATAGTAGGTCCAAGGTATACAGGAAACCTGAAGTGAAGCATCGGAATCTAAAACTGGACTCTTAGGGAAGGTTCAAATCATAGAAAGTTAGAGTGTCAGTCCACTTGTACTTATGTCGGCATTGTGCTTTTGTATTAAATTCCGATGATATTTCTGTGTTTCATCGTCAATAAGAAGGTCCAAGGGATACAGTAAACCTGAAGTGAATCATCGGAAACTAAAACTGGACTCACAGGAGAGGTTCAAATCGTAGAATGTGAGAGTGACCGTCCTCTTGTACTTAAGTCGGCATTGTGCCTTTTGATTTGAATTCGGATGCATGTTCTGTGTTACATCGTCAATATGAAGGTCCAAGGTGTACTGGAAACCTGAAGAGAAGCATCGGAATCTAAAACTGGACTTACAGGAGAGGTTCAAATCATAGAAAGTTAGAGTGTCAATCCTCTTGTACTTAAGTCGGCATTGTGCGTTTTATATTAAATTCTGATGCAATTTCTGTGTTTCATCGTCAATAAGAAGGTCCACGGGATACAGTAAACCTGAATTGAAACATCGGAATCTAAAACTGGACTCACAGGAGAGGTTCAAATCATAGAAAGTGAGAGTGTCAGTCCGCTTGTACTTAAGGCGGCATTGAGCCTTTTGTATTAAATTCGGATGCAATTTCTGTGTTTCATCGTCAATAAGAAGGTCAAAGGTATACAGGAAACCTGAAATGAGGCATCGGATTCTAAAACTGGACTCACAGGAGAGGTTCAGATCATAGAAAGTGAGAGTGTAAGTCCACTTGTACTTAAGTCGGCATTGTGCCTTTTGTATTAAATTCGGATGCATTTTCTGTGATTCATCGTCAAATAGTAGTTCCAAGGTATACAGGAAAAATGAAGTGAAGCATCGGAATCTAAAACTGGACTCTTAGGGAAGGTTCAAATCATAGAAAGTTAGTGTGTCAGTCCACTTGTACTTAAGTCGGCATTGTGCCTTTTGAATTAATTCCGATGCAATTTCTGTGTTTCATCGTCAATAAGAAGGTCCAAGGGATACAGTAAACCTGAATTGAAACATCGGAATCTAAAACTGGACTCACGGGAGAGGTTCAAATCATAGAAAGTGAGAGTGTCAGTCCGCTTGTACTTAAGGCGGCATTGAGCCTTTTGTATTAAATTCGGATGCAATATCTGTGTTTCATCGTCAATAAGAAGGTCCAAGATATACAGGAAACCCGAAGTGAAGCATCGGAATCTAAAACCGGTCTCACCGGAGAGGTTCAAATCATAGAAAGTTTGAGTGTCAGTCCTCTTGTACTTAAGTCGGCATTGTGCATTTTGAATTTAATTCCGATGTAATTTCTGAGTTTCATCGTCAATAAGAAGGTCCAAGGGATACAGTAAACCTGAAGTGAAGCATTGGAATCGAAAACTGGACTCACAGGACAGGTTCAAATCAAAGAAATTTAGAGTGTCAGTCCTCTTGTCCATAAGTCAGCATTGAGCCATTTGTAATGAATTCGGATGTAATTTCTGTGTTTTATCGTCAATAAGAAGGTCCTAGGTATACAGTAAACCTGAAGTGAAGCATCTGAATCTAAGACTGGACTCACGGGAGAGGTTCAAATCATAGAAAGTTAGAGTGTCAGTCCTCTTGTACTTAAGTCGGCATTGTGCATTTGGATTTAATTCCGATGCGATTTCTGTGCTTCATCGTCAAGAAGATGGTCCAAGCGTTACAGTAAACCTGAAGTGAAGCATCGGAATCTAAAACTGGACTTACAGGAGAGGTACAAATCATAGAAAGTTAGAGCGTCAATCCGCTTGTACATAAGTCGGCGTTGTGCCTTTTGTATTACATTTGGATGCAATTTCTGTGTTTCATCGTTAATAACAAGGTCCAAGGTATTCAGTAAACCTGAAGTGAAGCATAGAAACCTAAAACTGGACACACAGGTGAGGTTCAAATCATAGAAAATTTGAGTGTCAGTCCTCTGGTACTTTAGTCGGCATTGTGCCTTTTGAATTTAATTCCGATGCAATTTCTGTGTTTCATCGTCAATAAGAATGTCCAAGGGATGCACTAAACCTGATGTGAAGCATCTGAATCTAAAACTGGACTCACAGGAGAGGTTCATATCATAGAAAGTTAGAGTGTCAGTCCTCAAGTACTTAAGTCGGCATTGTGCCTTTTGTATTAAATTCGGATGCAATTTCTGTGTTTCATCGTCAATAACAAGGTCCAAGGTATACAGCAAACCTGAAGTGAAGCATCGGAATCTAAAACTGGACTCTAAGGAAAGATGCAAATCATAGAAAGTGAGAGTGTAAGTCCACTTGTACTTAAGTCGGCATTGTGCCTTTGGTATTGAATTCGGATGCATTTTCTGTGATTCATCGTCAAATAGTAGGTCCAAGGTATACAGGAAACCTGAAGTGAAGCATCGGAATCTAAAACTGGACTCTTAGCGAAGGTTCAAATCATAGAAAGTTAGAGTGTCAGTCCACTTGTACTTATGTCGGCATTGTGCTTTTGTATTAAATTCCGATGATATTTCTGTGTTTCATCGTCAATAAGAAGGTCCAAGGGATACAGTAAACCTGAAGTGAATCATCGGAAACTAAAACTGGACTCACAGGAGAGGTTCAAATCGTAGAATGTGAGAGTGTCCGTCCTCTTGTACTTAAGTCGGCATTGTGCCTTTTGATTTGAATTCGGATGCATGTTCTGTGTTACATCGTCAATATGAAGGTCCAAGGTGTACTGGAAACCTGAAGAGAAGCATCGGAATCTAAAACTGGACTCACAGGAGAGGTTCAAATCATAGAAAGTTAGAGTGTCAATCCTCTTGTACTTAAGTCGGCATTGTGCCTTTTATATTAAATTCTGATGCAATTTCTGTGTTTCATCGTCAATAAGAAGGTCCACGGGATACAGTAAACCTGAATTGAAACATCGGAATCTAAAACTGGACTCACAGGAGAGGTTCAAATCATAGAAAGTGAGAGTGTCATTCCGCTTGTACTTAAGGCGGCATTGAGCCTTTTGTATTAAATTCGGATGCAATTTCTGTGTTTCATCGTCAATAAGAAGGTCAAAGGTATACAGGAAACCTGAAATGAGGCATCGGATTCTAAAACTGGACTCACAGGAGAGGTTCAGATCATAGAAAGTGAGAGTGTAAGTCCACTTGTACTTAAGTCGGCATTGTGCCTATTGTATTAAATTCGGATGCATTTTCTGTGATTCATCGTCAAATAGTAGTTCCAAGGTATACAGGAAAAATGAAGTGAAGCATCGGAATCTAAAACTGGACTCTTAGGGAAGGTTCAAATCATAGAAAGTTAGAGTGTCAGTCCACTTGTACTTAAGTCGGCATTGTGCCTTTTGAATTAATTCCGATGCAATTTCTGTGTTTCATCGTCAATAAGAAGGTCCAAGGGATACAGTAAACCTGAATTGAAACATCGGAATCTAAAACTGGACTCACGGGAGAGGTTCAAATCATAGAAAGTGAGAGTGTCAGTCCGCTTGTACTTAAGGCGGCATTGAGCCTTTTGTATTAAATTCGGATGCAATTTCTGTGTTTCATCGTCAATAAGAAGGTCCAAGATATACAGGAAACCCGAAGTGAAGCATCGGAATCTAAAACCGGTCTCACCGGAGAGGTTCAAATCATAGAAAGTTTGAGTGTCAGTCCTCTTGTACTTAAGTCGGCATTGTGCATTTTGAATTTAATTCCGTTGTAATTTCTGTGTTTCATCGTCAATAAGAAGGTCCAAGGGATACAGTAAACCTGAAGTGAAGCATTGGAATCTAAAACCGGTCTCACCGGAGAGGTTCAAATCATAGAAAGTTTGAGTGTCAGTCCTCTTGTACTTAAGTCGGCATTGTGCCTTTTGTATTAAATTCGGAAGCAATATCTGTGTTTCATCGTCAATAACAAGGTCCAAGGTATACAGCAAACCTGAAGTGAAGCATCGGAATCTAAAACTGGACTCTAAGGAAAGATGCAAATCATAGAAAGTTAGAGTATCAGTCCTCTTGTACTTATGTCGGCATTGTGCTTTTGTATTAATTCGGATGAAATTTCTGTGTTTCATCGTCAATAAGAAGGTCCAAGGGATACAGTAAACCTGAAGTGAAGCATCGGAAACTAAAACTGGACTCACAGGAGAGGTTCAAATCATAGAGAGTGAGAGTGTCAGTCCTCTTGTACGTAAGTCGGCATTGTGCCTCTTGTATTATATTCGGATGCAATTTCTGTGTTTCATCGTCAATAGGAAGGTCCAAGGGATACAGTAAACCTGAAGTGAAGCACGAAATTTAAAACTGGACTCACACGAGAGGTTCAAATCATAGAAAGTTAGAGTGTTAGTCCTCTTGTACTTACGTCGGCATTGTGCCTTTTGTATTAAATTCGGATGCAATTTCTGTGTTTCATCATCAATAAGAAGGTCCAAGGTATACAGTAAACCTGAAGTGAAGCTTCGGAATCTAAAAATGGACTCACAGGAGACGTTCAAATCATAGAAAGTTAGAGTGTCAGTCCTCTTGTACTTAATTCGGCATTGTGCCTTTTGTATTAAATTCGGATGCAATTTCTGTGTTCCATTGTCAATAAGAAGGTCCAAGGTATACAGTAAACCTGAAGTGAAGCTTCGGAAACTAAAACTGGACTCACAGGAGAGGTTCAAATCATAGAGAGTGAGAGTGTCAGTCCTCTTGTACGTAAGTCGGCATTTTGCCTCTTGTATTAAATTCGGATGCAATTTCTGTGTTTCATCGTCAATAAGAAGGTCCAAGGGATACAGTAAACCTGAAGTGAAGCACGAAATTTAAAACTGGACTCACAGGAGAGGTTCAAATCATAGAAAGTTAGAGTGTTAGTCCTCTTGTACATAAGTCGGCATTATGCCTTTTGTATCAAATTCGGATGCAATTTCTGTGTTTCATCATCAATAAGATGGTCCAAGGTATACAGTAAACCTGAAGTGAAGTATCGGAATCTAAAACTGGACTCTAAGGAACGGTGCAAATCATAGAAAGTTAGTGTGTCAGCCCTCTTGTACTTATGTCGGCATTGTGCTTTTGTATTAATTCGGATGAAATATCTGTGTTTCATCGTCAATAAGAATATCCAAGGGATACAGTAAACCTGAAGTGAAGCATCGGAAACTAAAACTGGACTCACAGGAGAGGTTCAAATCATAGAGAGTGAGAGTGTCAGTCCTCTTTTACGTAAGTCGGCATTATGCCTTTTGTATTAAATTCGGATGCAATTTCTGTGTTTCATCATCAATAAGAAGGTCCAAGGTATACAGTAAACCTGAAGTGAAGCTTCAGAATCTAAAATTGGACTCACAGGAGACGTTCAAATCATAGAAAGTTAGAGTGTCAGTCCTCTTGTATTTAATTCGGCATTGTGCCTTTTGTATTAAATTCGGATGCAATTTCTGTGTTTCATCGTCAATAACAAGGTCCAAGGGATACAGTAAACCTGAATTGAAACATCGGAATCTAAAACTGGACTCACAGGAGAGGTTCAAATCATTGAATGTTAGAGTGTCAGTCCTGCTGTACTTATGTCGGCATTGTGCCTTTTGCATTAAATTCGGATGCAATTTCTGTGTTTCATCGTCAATAAGAAGGTCCAACGTATACAGTAAACCTGAAGTGTAGCATCGGAATCTAAAACTGGACTCACAGAAGAGGTTCAAATCATAGAAAGTTAGAGTGTCCGTCCTCTTGTACTTAAGTCGGCATTGTGCTTTTTCAATTTAAATCCGATGCAATTTCTGTGTTTCATCGTCAATAAGACGGTCCAAGATATACAGTAAACCTGAAGTGAAGCATCGGAATCTAAAACTGGACCCAAAGGAGAGGTTCAAATCATAGTAAGTTAGAGTGTCGGTCCTCTTGTACTTAACTCAGCATTGTGCATTTGAATTTAAATCCGATGCAATTTCTGTGCTTCATCGTCAGTAAGAAGATCCAAGGGATACAGTAAACCTGAAGTGAAGCATCGGAATCTAAAACTGGACTCACAGGAGTGGTTCAAATCATAGAAAGGTAGAGTGTCAGTCCTCTTGTACTTAAGTCGGCATGGTGCCTTTTGTATTAAATTCGGATGCAATTTCTGTGTTTCTTCGACATTAAGAAGGTCCAAGGGATACAGTAAACCTGACGTGAAGCATCGGAATCTAAAACTGGACTCACAGGAGATGTTTAAATCATAGAAATATAGAGTGTGAGACCTCTTGTACTTAAGTTGGCATTGTGCATTTTGTATCAAATTCGGATGCAATTTCTGTGTTTCATCGTCAATAAGAAGGTCAAGGTATACAGTAAACCTCACGCGAAGCATCGGAATGTAAAACTGGACTCATAGGAGAGGTTCAAATCACAGAAACTTAGAGTGTCAGTCCTCTTGTAGTTAAGTCAGCATTGTGCCTTTTGAATTTAATTCGGATGCAATTTTTGCGATTCATCGTCAATAAGGAGGTCCCAGGGATACAGTAAACCGGAAGTAAAGCATCGGAATCTAAAACTGGACTCACAGGGTGGTTCAAATCATAGAAAGTTAGAGTGTCAGTCCTCTTATACTTAAGTCGGCATTGTGCCTTTTGAATTTATTTCCGATGCAATGTCTGTGCTTCATCGTCAATAAGAAGGTCCAAGGGATACAGTAAACCTGAAGTGAAGCATCGGAATTTAAAGCTTGACTCACAGGAGAGGTTCAAAGCATAGAAAGTTAGAGTGTCAGTCCTCTTGTACTTAATTCGGAATTGTGCTTTTTGAATTTAGTTCCGATGCAATTTCTGTGCTTCATCGTCAATAAGAAGGTCCAAGGTACACTGTAAACGGGAAGTGAAGCAT
Source organism: Schistocerca americana (assembly GCF_021461395.2). Classification (NCBI taxonomy): domain Eukaryota; kingdom Metazoa; phylum Arthropoda; class Insecta; order Orthoptera; family Acrididae; genus Schistocerca; species Schistocerca americana. The sequence continues at coordinate 1,182,464 of NW_025725972.1, forward strand.
CGGAATCTAAAACTGGACTCACAGGAGAGGTTCAAATCATAAAAAGTTAGAGTGTCAGTACTTTTGTACTTAAGTCTGCATTGTGCCTTTTGAATTTAATTCCGATGCAATTTCTGTGTTTCGTCGTCAATATGAAGGTCCAAGGTACACAGTGAACCTGAAGTGAAGCATCGGAATCTAAAACTGGATTCACAGGAGAGATTCAAATAATAGACAGTTAGAGTGACAGTCCTCTTGTACTTAAGTCGGCTTTGTGCTTTTTGAATTTAATTCCGATGCAATTTCTGTGTTTCATCGTCAATAACAAGGTCCAAGTGATACAGTAAACCTGAAGTGAAGCATCGGAATCTGAAATTGGACCCACAGGAGAGGTCCAAATCATAGTAAGTTAGAGTGTCAGTCCCCTTGTACTTAATTCGGAATTGTGCATTTTGAAATTAATTCCGATGCATTTTCTGTGCCTCATCGTCAATAAGAAGGTCCAAGGGATACAGTAAACCTGAAGTGTAGCATCGGAATCTAAAACTGGACTCACAGAAGAGGTTTAAATCATAGAATTTTAGTGTGTCCGTCCTCATGTACTTAAGTCGGCATTGTGCTTTTTCAATTTAATTCCAATGCAATTTCTGTGTTTCATCGTCAATAAGACGGTCCAAGATATACAGTAAACCTGAAGTGAAGCATCGGAATCTAAAACTGGACCCACAGGAGAGGCTCAAATCATAGTAAGTTAGAGTGACGGTCCTCTTGTACTTAACTCGGCATTGTGCATTTGAATTTAAATCCGATGCAATTTCTGTACTTCATCGTCAGTAAGAAGATCCAAGGGATACAGTAAACCTGAAGTGAAGCATCGGAATCTAAAACTGGACTCACAGGAGAGGTTGAAATCATAGAAAGGTAGAGTGTCAGTCCTCTTGTACTTAAGTCGGCATTGTGCCTATTGTTTTAAATTCGGATTCAGTTTCTGTGTTTCATCGTCAATAAGAGGGCCCAAGGTACACAGGAGACCTGAAGTGAAGCATCGGAATCTAAAACTAGACTCACAGGAGAGGTTCAAAGCATAGAAATTTAGAGTGTCAGTCCTCTTGTACTTAAGTCGGCATGGTGCCTTTTGTATTAAATTCGGATGCAATTTCTGTGTTTCTTCGACATTAAGGAGGTCCAAGGGATACAGTAAACCTGAAGTGAAGCATCGGAATCTAAAACTGAACTCACAGGAGATTTTTAATCATAGAAATATAGAGTGTGAGTCCTCTTGTACTTAAGATGGCTTTGTGCATTTTGTATCAAATTCGGATGCAATTTCTGTGTTTCATCGTCAATAAGAAGGTCCAAGGTATACAGTAAACCTCAAGTGAAGCATCGGAATGTAAAACTGGACTCATAGGAGAGGTTCAAATCAAAGAAAGTTAGAGTGTCAGTCCACTTGTTGTTAAGTCAGCATTGTGCCTTTTGAATTTAATTCGGATGCAATTTTTGTGCTTCATCGTCAATAAGAAGGTCCCAGGGATACAGTAAACCGGAAGTGAAGCATCGGAATCTAAAACTGGACTCACAGGGTGGTTCAAATCATAGAAAGTTAGAGTGTCAGTCCGCTTGTACTTAAGTCGGCATTGTGCCTTTTGAATTTAATTCCGATGCAATTTCTGTGCTTCATCGTCAATAAGAAGGTCCACGGTATACAGTAAACCTGAAGTGAAGCATCGGAATCCAAAACTGGACAAACAGGAGAGGTTCAAATCATAGAAAGTTAGAGTGTCGGTCCTCTTGTACTTAAGTCGGCATTGTGCATTTTGAATTTAATTCCGTTGCAATTTCTGTGTTTCATCATCAATAAGAAGGTCCAAGGTATACAGTAAACCTGAAGTGAAGCATCGGTATCTAAAACTGGACTCACAGGAGAGGTTCAAATCATAGAAAGTTAGAAGGTCAGACCTCTTGTACTTAAGGCAGCATTGTACCTTTTGGATTAAATTCGGATGCAATTTCTGTAGTTCATCGTCAATAAGAAGGTCCAAGGGATACAGTAAACCTGAAGTGAAGCATCGGAATTTAAAACTTGACTCACAGGAGAGGTTCAAATCATAGAAAGTTAGAGTGTCAGTCCTCTTGTACTTAATTCGGAATTGTGCCTTTTGAATTTAATTCCGATGCAATTTCTGTGTCTCATCGTCAATAAGATGGTCCAAGGTACACTGTAAACATGAAGTGAAGCATCGGAATCTAAAACTGGACTCACAGGAGAGGTTCAAATCATAAAAAGTTAGAGTGTCAGTCCTCTTGTACTTAAGTCGGCATTGTGCCTTTTGTTTTAAATACCGATGCAATTTCTGTGTTTCATCGTCAATAAGAAGGTCCAAGGTATACAGTAAACCTGAAGTGAAGCATCGGATTCTAAAACTGGATTCACAGGAGAGGGTCAAATAATAGAAAGTTAGAGTGTCAGTCCTCTTGTACTTAAGTCGGATTTGTGCTTTTTGAATTTAGTTACGATGCAATTTCTGTGTTTCATCGGCAATAACAAGGTCCAAGAGATACAGTAAACCTGAAGTGAAGCATCGGAATTTAAAACTGGACCCACAGGAGAGGTTCAAATCAAAGAAAGTTAGAGTGTCAGTCCTCTTGTTCTTAAATCGGCATTGTGCCATTTGTGTTAAATTAGGACACAATTTCTGTGTTTCATCGTCAATAAGAAGGTCCAAGGGATACTGTAAACCTGAAGTGAAACATCGGAATTTAAAACTGGACTCACAGCACAGGTTCAAGTCATAGATAGTTAGAGTGTCAGTCCTCTTGTACTTAATTCGGAATTGTGCATTGTGAAATTAATTCCGATTCATTTTCTGTGAATCATCGTCAATAAGAAGGTCCATGGTATAAAGTAAACCTGAAGTGTTGCATCGGAATCTAAAACTGGACTCACAGAAGAGGTTCAAATCATAGAAAATTAGAGTGTCCGTCCTCTTGTACTTAAGTCGGCATTGTGCTTTTTCAATTTAATGCCGATGCAATTTCTGTGTTTCATCGTCAATAAGACGGTGCAAGATATACAGTAAACCTGAAATGAAGCATCGGAATCTAAAACTGGACCCACAGGAGAGGTTCAAATCATAGTAAGTTAGAGTGTCGGTCCTCTTGTTCTTAAATCGGCATTGTGCCATTTGTGTTAAATTAGGACACAATTTCTGTGTTTCATCGTCAATAACAAGGTCCAAGGGATACTGTAAACCTGAAGTGAAACATCGGAATTTAAAACTGGACTCACAGCAGAGGTTCAAGTCATAGATAGTTAGAGTGTCAGTCCTCTTGTACTAAACTCGGCATTGTGCATTTGAATTTAAATCCGATGCAATTTCTGTGGTTCATCGTCAGTAAGAAGATCCAAAGGATACAGTAAACCTGAAGTGAAGCATCGGAATCTAAAACTGGACTCACAGGTGAGGTTCAAATCATAGAAAGGTAGAGTGTCAGTCCTCTTGTACTTAAGTCGGCATTGTGCCTATTGTTTTAAATTCTGATGCAGTTTCTGTGTTTCATCGTCAATAAGAGGGCCCAAGGTACACAGGAAACCTGAAGTGAAGCATCGGAATCTAAAACTGGACTCACATGAGAGGTTCAAATCATAGAAAGTTAGAGTGTCAGACCTCTTGTACTTAAGTCGGCATGGTGCTTTTTGTATTAAATTCGGATGCAATTTCTGTGTTTTTTCGACATTAAGAAGGTCCAAGGGATACAGTTAACCTGAAGTGAAGTATCGGAATCTAAAACTGGACTCACAGGAGATGTTTTAGTCATAGAAATATAGAGTGTGAGTCCTCTTGTACTTAAGTTGGCATTGTGCATTTTGTATCAAATTCGGATGCAATTTCTGTGTTTCATCGTCAATAAGAAGGTCCAAGGTATACAGTAAACCTCACGTGAAGCATCGGAATGTAAAAACTGGACTCATAGGAGAGGTTCAAATCATAGAAAGTTAGAGGGTCAGTCCTCTTGTACTTAAGGCAGCATTGTGCCTTTTGTATTACATTCGGATGCAACTTCTCTAGTTCATTGTCAATAAGAAGGTCCAAGGGATACAGTAAAACTGAAGTGAAGCATCGGAATCTAAAACTGGACTCACAGGAGAGGTTCAAATCATAGAAAGTTAGAGTGTCAGTCCTCTTGTACCTAAGTCGGCATTGTGCCGTTTGAATTTAATTCCGATGCAATTTCTGTGTTTCATCGTCAAATAGAAGGTAAATGGTATACAGTAAAGCTGAGGTGAAGCCTCGGAATCCAAAACTGGACTCACAGGAGAGGTCCAAACCATAGGAAGTTAGAGTGTCAGTCCTCTTGTCATTAAGTCGGCATTGTGACTTGTGAATTTAATTCCGATGCAATTTCTGTGTTTCATCGTCAATAAGACGGTCCATGGGATAGAATACACCTGAAGTATAGCATCGCAATATAAAACCGGACTCACAGGAGAGGTTCAAATATTAGAGTGTTAGAGTGTCAGTCCTCTTGTACTTAAGTCGGCATTGTGCCTTTTGTATTAAATATGGATGCAATTTCTGCGTTTCATCGTCAATAAGAAGGTCCAAGGGATGCAGTAAACCTGAAGTGAAGCATCGGAAATTAAAACTTGACTCACAGGAGAGGTTCAAATCATAGAAAGTTAGAGTGTCAGTCCTCTTATACTTAATCCAGAATTGTGCCGTTTGAATTTAATTCCGATGCAATTTCTGTGCTTCATCGACAATACGAAGGTCCAAGGTACACTGTAAACATGAAGTGAAGCATCGGAATCTAAAACTGGACTCACAGGAGAGGTTCAAATCATAGAAAGTTAGAGTGTCAGTCCTTTGGTACTTAAGTCAGCATTGTGCCTTTTGAATTTTATTCCGATGCAATTTCTGCGTTTCGTCGTCAACGAGAAGGTCCAAGGTATACAGTAAACCTGATGTGAAGCTCGGAATCTAAAACTGGACTCACAGGAGTGGTTCAAATCATAAGAGGTTAGAGTGTCAGTCCTCTTGTACTTAAGTCGGCATTTTGCCTATTGTTTTAAATTCGGATGCAATTTCTGTGTTACATCGTCAATAAGAGGGCCCAAGGTACACAGGAAACCTGAAGTGAAGCATCGAAATCTAAAACTGGACTCACAGGAGAGGTTTAAATCATAGAAAGTTAGAGTGTGAATCCTCTTGTACTTATGTCGGCAATGTGCCATTTGTATTAAATGCGGAAGCAATTTCTGTGTTTCATCGACAATAAGATGGTCCAAGGTATACATTAAACCTCACGTGAAGCATCGGAAAGTAAATCTGGACTCATAGGAGAGGTTCAAATCATAGAAAACTAGAGTGTCAGTCCTCTTGTACTTAAGTCAGCATTGTGCCTTTTGAATTAAATTGGGATGCAATTTCTGTGCTTCATCGTCAATTAGAAGGTCCAAGGTATACAGTAAACCTGAAGTGAAGCATCAGAATCTAAAACTGGACTCACAGGAGAGGTTCAAATCATAGAAAGTTAGAGTGTGAGTCCTCTTGTACTTAAGTCGGCATTGTGCCTTGTGAATTTAATTCCAATGCATTTTCTGTGTTTCATCGTCAATAAGAAGGTCCAAGGGATAGAGTACACCTGAAGTGAAGCATCGCCATCTAAAACCGGACTCACAGGAGAGGTTCAAATCATAGAAAGTCGGAGTGTCAGTCCTCTTGCACTTAAGTCGGCATTGTGCCTTTTGAATTTAATTCGGTTGCAATTTCTGTGATTCATCGTCAATAAGAAGTTTCATGGTATACAGTAAACCACGTTAAAGTGGACTCACAGGAGAGGTTCAAATCAAAGAAAGTTAGAGTGTCAGTCCTCTTGTACTTAAGTCGGCATTGTGCCTTTTGACTTTAAATCGGATGCATTTCCTTTGATTGATCGTCAATAAGAAGGTGCAAGGTATAGAGTAAACCTGAAGTGAAGCATCAGAATCTAAAACTGGACTCACAGGAGAAGTTCAAATGATAGAAAGTTAGAGTGTCAGTCCTCTTGTTCTTAAGTCGGCATTGTGCCTTTTGAATTTAATTCCGATGCAATTTCTGTGCTTCATCGTCAATAAGAAGTTCCATGGTATACAGTAAACCTGAAGTGTAGCTTCGGCATCTTAAACTGGACTCACAATAGAGGTCTAAATCAAAGAAAGTTAGAGTGTCAGTCCTCTTGTACATAATTCGGCATTGTGACTTTTGAATTTGATTTGGATACAATTTCTGTGCTTCATCGTCAATAAGAAGGTCCAAGGTATACAGTAAACCTGACGTGAAGCATCGGAATCTAAAACTGGAGTCACAGGAGAGGTTCAAATCATAGAAAGAGAGAGTGTCCGTCCTCTTGTACTTAAGTCGTCATTGTGCCTTTTGTATTCAATTCGGATGCAATTTCTGTGCTTCATCGTCAATAAGAAGGTCCAAGGTATACAGTAAGCCTGAAGAGAAGCATCGGAATCTAAAACTGGACTCACAGGAGTGGTTCAAATCATAGAAACTTAGAGTGTGAGTCCTCTTGCACATAAGTCTGCATTGTGCTTTTTGTATTAAATTCGGATGCAATTTCTGTGGTTCATCGTCAATAGGAAGGTCCAAAGCATATAGCAAACCTGAAGTGAAGCATCGGAATCTAAAACTGGACTCACAGGAGAGGTTTGAATCATAGAAAGTTAGAGTGTGAGTAGTCTTGTACTCAAGTCGGCATTATGCCATTTGTATTCAATTCGGATGCAATTTCTGTGCTTCATCGTCAATAAGAAGGTCCCAGGGATGCAGTAAACCGGAAGTACAGCATCGGAATCTAAAACTGGACTCTCAAGAGAGGTTCAAATCATAGAAAGTAAGAGTGACAGTCCTCTTGTACTTAAGTCGGCTTTGTGCCACTTGAATTTAATTCCGATGGAATTTCTGTGCTTCATCGTCAATAAGAGGGACCAAGGTATACAGTAAACCTGAAGTGAAGCATCGGAATCTAAAACTGGACTCACAGGAGAGGTTCAAATCACAGAAAGTTAGAGGGTCAGTCCTCTTGCACTTAAGACAGCATTGTGCTTCTTGTATTAAATTCGGATGCAATCTCTGTACTTCATCGTCAATAAGAATGTCCAAGGGATACAGTAATCCTGAAGTGAACCACCGGAATCTAAAACTGGACTCACAGGAGAGGTTCAAATCATAGAAAGTTAGAGTGTCAGTCCTCTTGTACTTAAGTCGGCATTGTGCCTTTTGACTTTAAATCGGATGCATTTCCTTTGATTCATCGTCAATAAGAAGGTGCAAGGTATAGAGTAAACCTGAAGTGAAGCATCGGAATCTAAAACTGGACTTACAGGAGAAGTTCAAATGATAGAAAGTTAGAGTGTCAGTCCTGTTGTACTTAAGTCGGCATTGTGCCTTTTGAATTTAATTCCGATGCAATTTCTGTGCTTCATCGTCAATAAGAAGTTCAATGGCATACAGTAAACCTGAAGTGTAGCATCGGCATCTTAAACTGGACTCAGAATAGAGGTTTAAACCAAAGAAAGTTAGAGTGTCAGTCCTCTTGTACTTAATTCGGCGTTGTGCCTTTTGAATTTGATTTGGATGCAATTTCTGTGCTTCATCGTCAATAAGAAGGTCCAAGGTATACAGTAAACCTGACGTGAAGCATCGGAATCTAAAACTGGACTCACAGGAGAGGTTCAAATCATAGAAAGAGAGAGTGTCCGTCCTCTTGTACTTAAGTCGTCATTGTGCCTTTTGTATTAAGTTCGGATGCAATTTCTGTGCTTCATCGTCAATAAGAAGGTCCAAGGTATACAGTAAGCCTGAAGAGAAGCATCGGAATCTAAAACTGGACTCACAGGAGAGGTTCAAATCATAGAAACTTAGAGTGTGAGTCCTTTTGCACGTAAGTCGGCATATTGCTTTTTGTATTAAATTCGGATGCAATTTCTGTGCTTCATCGTCAATAGGAAGGTCCAAAGCATATAGCAAACCTGAAGTGAAGCATCGGAATCTAAAACTGGACTCACAGGAGAGGTTCAAATCACAGAAAGTTAGAGTGTCAGTCCTCTTGTACCTAAGTCGGCATTGTGGCTTTTGAATTTAATTCCGATGCAATTTCTGTGTTTCATCGTCAATATGAAGGTCCAAGGGTTACAGTAAAGCTGAAGTGAAGCATCGGAATCTAAAACTGGACTCACAGGAGAAGTTCAAATCAAAGAAAGTTAGAGTGTCAGTCCTCTTGCACTTAAGTCGTCATTGTGCCTTTTGTATTAAATTCGGTTGCAATTTCTGTGTTTCATCGTCAAGAACAAGGTCCCAGGGATACAGTAAACCGGAAGTACCGCATCGGAATCTAAAACTGGACTCTCAAGAGAGGTTCAAATCATACAAAGAGGGAGTGTCAGTCCTCTTGTACTTAAGTCGGCTTTGTGCCTCTTGAATTTAATTCCGATGGAATTTCTGTGCTTCATCGTCAATAAGAGGGTCCAAGGTATACAGTAAACCTGAAGTGAAGCATCGGAATCTAAAACTGGACTCACAGGAGAGGTTCAAAACACAGAAAGTTAGAGGGTCAGTCCTCTTCCATTTAAGACAGCTTTGTGCTTTTTGTATTAAATTCGGATGCAATCTCTGTACTTCATCGTCAATAAGAATGTCCAAGGGATACAGTAATCCTGAAGTGAACCACCGGAATCTAAAACTGGACTCACAGGAGATGTTCAAATCATAGAAAGTTAGAGTGTCAGTCCTCTTGTACCTAAGTCGGCATTGTGGCTTTGAATTTAATTCCGATGCAATTTCTGTGTTTCATCGTCAATATGAAGGTCCAAGGGTTACAGTAAAGCTGAAGTGAAGCATCGGAATCTAAAACTGGACTCACAGGAGAAGTTCAAATCAAAGAAAGTTAGAGTGTCAGTCCTCTTGCACTTAAGTCGTCATTGTGCCTTTTGTATTAAATTCGGTTGCAATTTCTGTGCTTCTTCGTCAATAAGAGGGTCCAAGGTATACAGTAAACCTGAAGTGAAGCATCGGAATCTAAAAATGGACTCACATCAGAGGTTCAAATCATAGAAAGTGAGAGTGTCAGTCCTCTTGTACTTAAGTCACCATTATGCCTTTTGTATTAAATTCGGATGCAATTTCTGTGTTTCATCGTCAGTAAGAAGATCCAAGGAATACAGTAAGCCTGAAGACAAACATCGGAATCTGAAACTGGACTCACAGGAGAGGTTCAAATCATAGAAACTTAGAGTGTGAGTCCTCTTGTACTTAAATCGGCATTGTGCCTTTTGTATTAAACTCGGATGCAATTTCTGTGTTTCATCGTCAATAGGAAGGTCCAAGGCATATAGCAAACCTGAAGTGAAGCATCGGGATCTAAAACTGGACTCACAGGAGAGAATTAAATCATAGATAGTTAGAGTGTGAGTCCTCTTGTACTTAAGTCGGCTTTGTGCCATTTGTATTAAATTCGGATGCAATTTCTGTGCTTCATCGTCAATAAGAGGGTCCAAGGTATAAAGTAAACCTGAAGTGAAGCATCGGAATTTAAAACTGGACTCACAGGAGAGGTTCAAATCGTAGAAATTTAGGGTGTCAGTCCTCTTGTACTTAAGTCGGCATTGTGCATTTTCAAATTAATTCCGATGAAATATCTGTGTTTCATCGTCTGTAAGAAGGACCAAGGTATACAGAAAACCTGAACTGAAGCATCGGAAACTAAAACTGGACTCACAGGAGAGGTTCAAATCATAGAAAATTAGAGTGTCAGTCCTCTTGCACTTAAGACAGCATTGTGCTATTTGTATTGAATTCGGATGCCATTTCTGTTCTTCATCGTCAATAAGAATGTCCAAGGTATACAGTAAACCTGAAGTGAAGCATCGGAATCTAAAGCTGGACTCACAGGAGAGGTTCAAATCATAGAGAGTTAGAGTGTCAGTCCTCTTGTACCTAAGTCGGCATTGTGCCTTTTGAATTTAATCACGATGCAATTTCAGTGTTTCATCGTCAATAAGAATGTCGAAGGTATACAGTAAAGCTGAAGTGAAGCATCGGAACCTAAAACTGGACTCACAGGAGAGGTTCAAATCACAGAAAGTGAGAGTGTTAGTCCTCCTGTACATAAGTCGGCATTGTGCCTTTTGAATTTAATTCCGATGCAATTTCTGTGTTTCGTCGTCAATAAGAAGGCCCAACGGATACAGTACACCTGAAGTGAAGCATCGCAATCTAAAACCGGACTCACAGGAGAGGTTCAAATCATACTATGTTAGAGTGTCAGTCCTCTTGTACTTAAGTCGGCATTGTGCCCTTTGAATTTAATTCCGATGCAATTTCTGTGCTTCATCGTCAAAAAGACGGTCCAAGGTATACAGTAAACCTGAAGTGAAGCATCGGAATCTAAAACTGGACTCACAGGAGAGGTTCAAATCATAGAAAGAGAGAGTGTCAGTCCTCTTGTACCTAAGTCGGCATTGTGGCTTTTGAATTTAATTCCGATGCAATTTCTGTGTTTCATCGTCAATATGAAGGTCCAAGGGTTACAGTAAAGCTGAAGTGAAGCATCGGAATCTAAAACTGGACTCACAGGAGAAGTTGAAATCAAAGAAAGTTAGAGTGTCAGTCCTCTTGCACTTAAGTCGTCATTGTGCCTTTTGTATTAAATTCGGTTGCAATTTCTGTGTTTCATCGTCAAGAACAAGGTCCCAGGGATACAGTAAACCGGAAGTACCGCATCGGAATCTAAAACTGGACTCTCAAGAGAGGTTCAAATCATACAAAGAGGGAGTGTCAGTCCTCTTGTACTTAAGTCGGCTTTGTGCCTCTTGAATTTAATTCCGATGGAATTTCTGTGCTTCATCGTCAATAAGAGGGTCCAAGGTATACAGTAAACCTGAAGTGAAGCATCGGAATCTAAAACTGGACTCACAGGAGAGGTTCAAAACACAGAAAGTTAGAGGGTCAGTCCTCTTGCATTTAAGACAGCTTTGTGCTTTTTGTATTAAATTCGGATGCAATCTCTGTACTTCATCGTCAAAAAGAATGTCCAAGGGATACAGTAATCCTGAAGTGAACCACCGGAATCTAAAACTGGACTCACAGGAGATGTTCAAATCATAGAAAGCTAGAGTGTCAGTCCTCTTGTACCTAAGTCGGCATTGTGGCTTTGAATTTAATTCCGATGCAATTTCTGTGTTTCATCGTCAATATGAAGGTCCAAGGGTTACAGTAAAGCTGAAGTGAAGCATCGGAATCTAAAACTGGACTCACAGGAGAAGTTCAAATCAAAGAAAGTTAGAGTGTCAGTCCTCTTGCACTTATGTCGTCATTGTGCCTTTTGTATTAAATTCGGTTGCAATTTCTGTGCTTCTTCGTCAATAAGAGGGTCCAAGGTATACAGTAAACCTGAAGTGAAGCATCGGAATCTAAAAATGGACTCACATCAGAGGTTCAAATCATAGAAAGTGAGAGTGTCAGTCCTCTTGTACTTAAGTCACCATTATGCCTTTTGTATTAAATTCGGATGCAATTTCTGTGTTTCATCGTCAGTAAGAAGGTCCAAGGAATACAGTAAGCCTGAAGACAAACATCGGAATCTGAAACTGGACTCACAGGAGAGGTTCAAATCATAGAAACTTAGAGTGTGAGTCCTCTTGTACTTAAATCGGCATTGTGCCTTTTGTATTAAACTCGGATGCAATTTCTGTGTTTCATCGTCAATAGGAAGGTCCAAGGCATATAGCAAACCTGAAGTGAAGCATCGGGATCTAAAACTGGACTCACAGGAGAGAATTAAATCATAGATAGTTAGAGTGTGAGTCCTCTTGTACTTTAGTCGGCTTTGTGCCATTTGTATTAAATTCGGATGCAATTTCTGTGCTTCATCGTCAATAAGAGGGTCCAAGGTATAAAGTAAACCTGAAGTGAAGCATCGGAATTTAAAACTGGACTCACAGGAGAGGTTCAAATCGTAGAAATTTAGGGTGTCAGTCCTCTTGTACTTAAGTCGGCATTGTGCATTTTCAAATTAATTCCGATGAAATATCTGTGTTTCATCGTCTGTAAGAAGGACCAAGGTATACAGAAAACCTGAACTGAAGCATCGGAAACTAAAACTGGACTCACAGGAGAGGTTCAAATCATAGAAAATTAGAGTGTCAGTCCTCTTGCACTTAAGACAGCATTGTGCTATTTGTATTGAATTCGGATGCCATTTCTGTACTTCATCGTCAATAAGAATGTCCAAGGTATACAGTAAACCTGAAGTGAAGCATCGGAATCTAAAGCTGGACTCACAGGAGAGGTTCAAATCATAGAGAGTTAGAGTGTCAGTCCTCTTGTACCTAAGTCGGCATTGTGCCTTTTGAATTTAATCACGATGCAATTTCAGTGTTTCATCGTCAATAAGAATGTCGAAGGTATACAGTAAAGCTGAAGTGAAGCATCGGAACCTAAAACTGGACTCACAGGAGAGGTTCAAATCACAGAAAGTGAGAGTGTTAGTCCTCCTGTACATAAGTCGGCATTGTGCCTTTTGAATTTAATTCCGATGCAATTTCTGTGTTTCGTCGTCAATAAGAAGGCCCAACGGATACAGTACACCTGAAGTGAAGCATCGCAATCTAAAACCGGACTCACAGGAGAGGTTCAAATCATACTATGTTAGAGTGTCAGTCCTCTTGTACTTAAGTCGGCATTGTGCCCTTTGAATTTAATTCCGATGCAATTTCTGTGCTTCATCGTCAAAAAGACGGTCCAAGGTATACAGTAAACCTGAAGTGAAGCATCGGAATTTAAAACTGGACTCACAGGAGTGGTTCAAATCGTAGAAAGTTAGAGTGTCAGTCCTCTTGTACTTAAGTCGGCATTGTGCATTTTCAAATTAATTCCGATGCAATATCTGTGTTTCATCGTCTGTAAGAACGTCCAAGGTATACAGAAAACCTGAACTAAAGCATCGGAATCTAAAACTGGACTCACAGGAGAGGTTCAAATCATAGAAAATTAGAGTGTCAGTCCTCTTGCACTTAAGACAGCATTGTGCTATTTGTATTGAATTCGGATGCCATTTCTGTACTTCATCGTCAATAAGAATGTCCAAGGTATACAGTAAACCTGAAGTGAAGCATCGGAATCTAAAACTGGACTCACAGGAGAGGTTCAAAACACAGAAAGTTAGAGGGTCAGTCCTCTTGCATTTAAGACAGCTTTGTGCTTTTTGTATTAAATTCGGATGCAATCTCTGTACTTCATCGTCAAAAAGAATGTCCAAGGGATACAGTAATCCTGAAGTGAACCACCGGAATCTAAAACTGGACTCACAGGAGATGTTCAAATCATAGAAAGTTAGAGTGTCAGTCCTCTTGTACCTAAGTCGGCATTGTGGCTTTGAATTTAATTCCGATGCAATTTCTGTGTTTCATCGTCAATATGAAGGTCCAAGGGTTACAGTAAAGCTGAAGTGAAGCATCGGAATCTAAAACTGGACTCACAGGAGAAGTTCAAATCAAAGAAAGTTAGAGTGTCAGTCCTCTTGCACTTAAGTCGTCATTGTGCCTTTTGTATTAAATTCGGTTGCAATTTCTGTGCTTCTTCGTCAATAAGAGGGTCCAAGGTATACAGTAAACCTGAAGTGAAGCATCGGAATCTAAAAATGGACTCACATCAGAGGTTCAAATCATAGAAAGTGAGAGTGTCAGTCCTCTTGTACTTAAGTCACCATTATGCCTTTTGTATTAAATTCGGATGCAATTTCTGTGTTTCATCGTCAGTAAGAAGGTCCAAGGAATACAGTAAGCCTGAAGACAAACATCGGAATCTGAAACTGGACTCACAGGAGAGGTTCAAATCATAGAAACTTAGAGTGTGAGTCCTCTTGTACTTAAATCGGCATTGTGCCTTTTGTATTAAACTCGGATGCAATTTCTGTGTTTCATCGTCAATAGGAAGGTCCAAGGCATATAGCAAACCTGAAGTGAAGCATCGGGATCTAAAACTGGACTCACATTAGAGAATTAAATCATAGATAGTTAGAGTGTGAGTCCTCTTGTACTTAAGTCGGCTTTGTGCCATTTGTATTAAATTCGGATGCAATTTCTGTGCTTCATCGTCAATAAGAGGGTCCAAGGTATAAAGTAAACCTGAAGTGAAGCATCGGAATTTAAAACTGGACTCACAGGAGAGGTTCAAATCGTAGAAATTTAGGGTGTCAGTCCTCTTGTACTTAAGTCGGCATTGTGCATTTTCAAATTAATTCCGATGAAATATCTGTGTTTCATCGTCTGTAAGAAGGACCAAGGTATACAGAAAACCTGAACTGAAGCATCGGAAACTAAAACTGGACTCACAGGAGAGGTTCAAATCATAGAAAATTAGAGTGTCAGTCCTCTTGCACTTAAGACAGCATTGTGCTATTTGTATTGAATTCGGATGCCATTTCTGTACTTCATCGTCAATAAGAATGTCCAAGGTATACAGTAAACCTGAAGTGAAGCATCGGAATCTAAAGCTGGACTCACAGGAGAGGTTCAAATCATAGAGAGTTAGAGTGTCAGTCCTCTTGTACCTAAGTCGGCATTGTGCCTTTTGAATTTAATCACGATGCAATTTCAGTGTTTCATCGTCAATAAGAATGTCGAAGGTATACAGTAAAGCTGAAGTGAAGCATCGGAACCTAAAACTGGACTCACAGGAGAGGTTCAAATCACAGAAAGTGAGAGTGTTAGTCCTCCTGTTCATAAGTCGGCATTGTGCCTTTTGAATTTAATTCCGATGCAATTTCTGTGTTTCATCGTCAATAAGAAGGCCCAACGGATACAGTACACCTGAAGTGAAGCATCGCAATCTAAAACCGGACTCACAGGAGAGGTTCAAATCATACTATGTTAGAGTGTCAGTCCTCTTGTACTTAAGTCGGCATTGTGCCCTTTGAATTTAATTCCGATGCAATTTCTGTGCTTCATCGTCAAAAAGACGGTCCAAGGTATACAGTAAACCTGAAGTGAAGCATCGGAATTTAAAACTGGACTCACAGGAGTGGTTCAAATCGTAGAAAGTTAGAGTGTCAGTCCTCTTGTACTTAAGTCGGCATTGTGCATTTTCAAATTAATTCCGATGCAATATCTGTGTTTCATCGTCTGTAAGAACGTCCAAGGTATACAGAAAACCTGAACTAAAGCATCGGAATCTAAAACTGGACTCACAGGAGAGGTTCAAATCATAGAAAATTAGAGTGTCAGTCCTCTTGCACTTAAGACAGCATTGTGCTATTTGTATTGAATTCGGATGCCATTTCTGTACTTCATCGTCAATAAGAATGTCCAAGGTATACAGTAAACCTGAAGTGAAGCATCGGAATCTAAAACTGGACTCACAGGAGAGGTTTAAATCATAGAGAGTTAGAGTGTCAATCCTCTTGTACCTAAGTCGGCATTGTGCCTTTTGAATTTAATCCCGATGCAATTTCAGTGTTTCATCGTCAATAAGAAGGTCCAAGGTATACAGTAAAGCTGAAGTGAAGCATCGGAACCTAAAACTGGACTCACAGGAGAGGTTCAAATCACAGAAAGTGGGAGTGTTAGTCCTCCTGTACATAAGTCGGCATTGTGCCTTTTGAATTTAATTCCGATGCAATTTCTGTGTTTCATCGTCAAGAAGAAGGCCCAACGGATACAGTACACCTGAAGTGAAGCATCGCAATCTAAAACCGGACTCACAGGAGAGGTTCAAATCATACTATGTTAGAGTGTCAGTCCTCTTGTACTTAAGTCGGCATTTTGCCTTAATATTAAAGTCGGATGCAATTTCTGTGTTTCATCGTCATTAAGAAGGTCCACGGGATACAGTAAACCTGAAGTGAAGCATCGGAATCTAAAACTGGACTCACAGGACAGGTTCAAATCATAGAAAGTAAGAGTTTCAGTCCTCTTGTACTTAAGTCGGCATTGTGCCTTTTGAATTTAATTCTGATGCAATTTCTGTGCTTCATCGTCAATAAGAAGTTCAATGGCATACAGTAAACCTGAAGTGTAGCATCGGCATCTTTAACTGGACTCAGAATAGAGGTTTAAACCAAAGAAAGTTAGAGTGTCAGTCCTCTTGTACTTAATTCGGCGTTGTGCCTTTTGAATTTGATTTGGATGCAATTTCTGTGCTTCATCGTCAATAAGAAGGTCCAAGGTATACAGTAAACCTGACGTGAAGCATCGGAATCTAAAACTGGACTCACAGGAGAGGTTCAAATCATAGAAAGAGAGAGTGTCCGTCCTCTTGTACTTAAGTCGTCATTGTGCCTTTTGTATTAAGTTCGGATGCAATTTCTGTGCTTCATCGTCAATAAGAAGGTCCAAGGTATACAGTAAGCCTGAAGAGAAGCATCGGAATCTAAAACTGGACTCACAGGAGAGGTTCAAATCATAGAAACTTAGAGTGTGAGTCCTTTTGCACGTAAGTCGGCATATTGCTTTTTGTATTAAATTCGGATGCAATTTCTGTGCTTCATCGTCAATAGGAAGGTCCAAAGCATATAGCAAACCTGAAGTGAAGCATCGGAATCTAAAACTGGACTCACAGGAGAGGTTCAAATCATAGAAAGTTAGAGTGTCAGTCCTCTTGTACCTAAGTCGGCATTGTGGCTTTTGAATTTAATTCCGATGCAATTTCTGTGTTTCATCGTCAATATGAAGGTCCGAGGGTTACAGTAAAGCTGAAGTGAAGCATCGGAATCTAAAACTGGACTCACAGGAGAAGTTCAAATCAAAGAAAGTTAGAGTGTCAGTCCTCTTGCACTTAAGTCGTCATTGTGCCTTTTGTATTAAATTCGGTTGCAATTTCTGTGTTTCATCGTCAAGAACAAGGTCCCAGGGATACAGTAAACCGGAAGTACCGCATCGGAATCTAAAACTGGACTCTCAAGAGAGGTTCAAATCATACAAAGAGGGAGTGTCAGTCCTCTTGTACTTAAGTCGGCTTTGTGCCTCTTGAATTTAATTCCGATGGAATTTCTGTGCTTCATCGTCAATAAGAGGGTCCAAGGTATACAGTAAACCTGAAGTGAAGCATCGGAATCTAAAACTGGACTCACAGGAGAGGTTCAAAACACAGAAAGTTAGAGGGTCAGTCCTCTTGCATTTAAGACAGCTTTGTGCTTTTTGTATTAAATTCGGATGCAATCTCTGTACTTCATCGTCAAAAAGAATGTCCAAGGGATACAGTAATCCTGAAGTGAACCACCGGAATCTAAAACTGGACTCACAGGAGATGTTCAAATCATAGAAAGTTAGAGTGTCAGTCCTCTTGTACCTAAGTCGGCATTGTGGCTTTGAATTTAATTCCGATGCAATTTCTGTGTTTCATCGTCAATATGAAGGTCCAAGGGTTACAGTAAAGCTGAAGTGAAGCATCGGAATCTAAAACTGGACTCACAGGAGAAGTTCAAATCAAAGAAAGTTAGAGTGTCAGTCCTCTTGCACTTAAGTCGTCATTGTGCCTTTTGTATTAAGTTCGGATGCAATTTCTGTGCTTCATCGTCAATAAGAAGGTCCAAGGTATACAGTAAGCCTGAAGAGAAGCATCGGAATCTAAAACTGGACTCACAGGAGAGGTTCAAATCATAGAAACTTAGAGTGTGAGTCCTTTTGCACGTAAGTCGGCATATTGCTTTTTGTATTAAATTCGGATGCAATTTCTGTGCTTCATCGTCAATAGGAAGGTCCAAAGCATATAGCAAACCTGAAGTGAAGCATCGGAATCTAAAACTGGACTCACAGGAGAGGTTCAAATCATAGAAAGTTAGAGTGTCAGTCCTCTTGTACCTAAGTCGGCATTGTGGCTTTTGAATTTAATTCCGATGCAATTTCTGTGTTTCATCGTCAATATGAAGGTCCGAGGGTTACAGTAAAGCTGAAGTGAAGCATCGGAATCTAAAACTGGACTCACAGGAGAAGTTCAAATCAAAGAAAGTTAGAGTGTCAGTCCTCTTGCACTTAAGTCGTCATTGTGCCTTTTGTATTAAATTCGGTTGCAATTTCTGTGTTTCATCGTCAAGAACAAGGTCCCAGGGATACAGTAAACCGGAAGTACCGCATCGGAATCTAAAACTGGACTCTCAAGAGAGGTTCAAATCATACAAAGAGGGAGTGTCAGTCCTCTTGTACTTAAGTCGGCTTTGTGCCTCTTGAATTTAATTCCGATGGAATTTCTGTGCTTCATCGTCAATAAGAGGGTCCAAGGTATACAGTAAACCTGAAGTGAAGCATCGGAATCTAAAACTGGACTCACAGGAGAGGTTCAAAACACAGAAAGTTAGAGGGTCAGTCCTCTTGCATTTAAGACAGCTTTGTGCTTTTTGTATTAAATTCGGATGCAATCTCTGTACTTCATCGTCAAAAAGAATGTCCAAGGGATACAGTAATCCTGAAGTGAACCACCGGAATCTAAAACTGGACTCACAGGAGATGTTCAAATCATAGAAAGTTAGAGTGTCAGTCCTCTTGTACCTAAGTCGGCATTGTGGCTTTGAATTTAATTCCGATGCAATTTCTGTGTTTCATCGTCAATATGAAGGTCCAAGGGTTACAGTAAAGCTGAAGTGAAGCATCGGAATCTAAAACTGGACTCACAGGAGAAGTTCAAATCAAAGAAAGTTAGAGTGTCAGTCCTCTTGCACTTAAGTCGTCATTGTGCCTTTTGTATTAAATTCGGTTGCAATTTCTGTGCTTCTTCGTCAATAAGAGGGTCCAAGGTATACAGTAAACCTGAAGTGAAGCATCGGAATCTAAAAATGGACTCACATCAGAGGTTCAAATCATAGAAAGTGAGAGTGTCAGTCCTCTTGTACTTAAGTCACCATTATGCCTTTTGTATTAAATTCGGATGCAATTTCTGTGTTTCATCGTCAGTAAGAAGGTCCAAGGAATACAGTAAGCCTGAAGACAAACATCGGAATCTGAAACTGGACTCACAGGAGAGGTTCAAATCATAGAAACTTAGAGTGTGAGTCCTCTTGTACTTAAATCGGCATTGTGCCTTTTGTATTAAACTCGGATGCAATTTCTGTGTTTCATCGTCAATAGGAAGGTCCAAGGCATATAGCAAACCTGAAGTGAAGCATCGGGATCTAAAACTGGACTCACAGGAGAGAATTAAATCATAGATAGTTAGAGTGTGAGTCCTCTTGTACTTAAGTCGGCTTTGTGCCATTTGTATTAAATTCGGATGCAATTTCTGTGCTTCATCGTCAATAAGAGGGTCCAAGGTATAAAGTAAACCTGAAGTGAAGCATCGGAACTTAAAACTGGACTCACAGGAGAGGTTCAAATCGTAGAAATTTAGGGTGTCAGTCCTCTTGTACTTAAGTCGGCATTGTGCATTTTCAAATTAATTCCGATGAAATATCTGTGTTTCATCGTCTGTAAGAAGGACCAAGGTATACAGAAAACCTGAACTGAAGCATCGGAAACTAAAACTGGACTCACAGGAGAGGTTCAAATCATAGAAAATTAGAGTGTCAGTCCTCTTGCACTTAAGACAGCATTGTGCTATTTGTATTGAATTCGGATGCCATTTCTGTACTTCATCGTCAATAAGAATGTCCAAGGTATACAGTAAACCTGAAGTGAAGCATCGGAATCTAAAGCTGGACTCACAGGAGAGGTTCAAATCATAGAGAGTTAGAGTGTCAGTCCTCTTGTACCTAAGTCGGCATTGTGCCTTTTGAATTTAATCACGATGCAATTTCAGTGTTTCATCGTCAATAAGAATGTCGAAGGTATACAGTAAAGCTGAAGTGAAGCATCGGAACCTAAAACTGGACTCACAGGAGAGGTTCAAATCACAGAAAGTGAGAGTGTTAGTCCTCCTGTACATAAGTCGGCATTGTGCCTTTTGAATTTAATTCCGATGCAATTTCTGTGTTTCATCGTCAATAAGAAGGCCCAACGGATACAGTACACCTGAAGTGAAGCATCGCAATCTAAAACCGGACTCACAGGAGAGGTTCAAATCATACTATGTTAGAGTGTCAGTCCTCTTGTACTTAAGTCGGCATTGTGCTCTTTGAATTTAATTCCGATGCAATTTCTGTGCTTCATCGTCAAAAAGACGGTCCAAGGTATACAGTAAACCTGAAGTGAAGCATCGGAATTTAAAACTGGACTCACAGGAGTGGTTCAAATCGTAGAAAGTTAGAGTGTCAGTCCTCTTGTACTTAAGTCGGCATTGTGCATTTTCAAATTAATTCCGATGCAATATCTGTGTTTCATCGTCTGTAAGAACGTCCAAGGTATACAGAAAACCTGAACTAAAGCATCGGAATCTAAAACTGGACTCACAGGAGAGGTTCAAATCATAGAAAATTAGAGTGTCAGTCCTCTTGCACTTAAGACAGCATTGTGCTATTTGTATTGAATTCGGATGCCATTTCTGTACTTCATCGTCAATAAGAATGTCCAAGGTATACAGTAAACCTGAAGTGAAGCATCGGAATCTAAAACTGGACTCACAGGAGAGGTTTAAATCATAGAGAGTTAGAGTGTCAATCCTCTTGTACCTAAGTCGGCATTGTGCCTTTTGAATTTAATCCCGATGCAATTTCAGTGTTTCATCGTCAATAAGAAGGTCCAAGGTATACAGTAAAGCTGAAGTGAAGCATCGGAACCTAAAACTGGACTCACAGGAGAGGTTCAAATCACAGAAAGTGGGAGTGTTAGTCCTCCTGTACATAAGTCGGCATTGTGCCTTTTGAATTTAATTCCGATGCAATTTCTGTGTTTCATCGTCAAGAAGAAGGCCCAACGGATACAGTACACCTGAAGTGAAGCATCGCAATCTAAAACCGGACTCACAGGAGAGGTTCAAATCATACTATGTTAGAGTGTCAGTCCTCTTGTACTTAAGTCGGCATTTTGCCTTAATATTAAAGTCGGATGCAATTTCTGTGTTTCATCGTCATTAAGAAGGTCCACGGGATACAGTAAACCTGAAGTGAAGCATCGGAGTCTAAAACTGGACTCACAGGACAGGTTCAAATCATAGAAAGTAAGGGTTTCAGTCCTCTTGTACTTAAGTCGGCATTGTGCCTTTTGAATTTAATTCTGATGCAATTTCTGTGCTTCGTCGTCAATGATGAGGTCCAAGTGATACAGTAAACCTGAAGTGAAGCATCGGAATCTAAAACTGGACTCACAGGAGAGGTTCAAATCATAGTGAGTTGGAGTGTCAGTCCTCTGTTACCTAAGTCGGCATTGTGCCTTTTGAATTTAATTCCGATGCAATTTCTGTGTTTCATAGTCAATAAGAAGGTCCAAGGTATACAGTGAAGCTGAAGTGAAGCATCGGAATCTAAAACAGGACTCACATGAGAGGTTCATATCATAGAAAGTGAGAGTGTCAGTCCTCCTCTACTTAAGTCGGCATTGTGCCTTTTGAATTTAATTCGGATGCAATTCCTTTGTTTCATCGTCAATAAGAAGGTCCAAGGTATACAGTGAACCTGAAGTGAAGCATCGGAATCTAAAACTGGACTCACAGGAGCGGTTCAAATCATAGAAAGTTAGAGTGTCAGTCCTCTTGTACTTAAGTCGTCATTGTGCCTTTTGTATTAAATTCGGATGCAATTTCTGTGTTTCAATTTCAATAAGAAGGTGCAAGGTATACAGTAAAGCTGAAGTGAAGCATCGGAATCTAAAACTGGACTCACAGGAGCGGTTCAAATCAAAGAAAGTTAGAGTGACAGTCCTCTTGTACTTAAGTCGTCATTGTGCCTTTTGTATTAAATTCGGATGCAATTTCTGTGCTTCTTCGTCAACAACAGGGTCCAATGTATACAGGAAACCTGAAGTGAAGCATCGGAATCTAAAAATGGACTCGCATCAGAGGTTCAAATCATAGTAAGTGAGAGTGTCAGTCCTCTTGTACTTAAGTCGCCATTATGCCTTTTGTATTAAACTCGGATGCAATTTCTGTGTTTCATCGTCAATAAGAAGGTCCAAGGAATACAGTAAGCGTGAAGACAAACATCGGAATCTAAAACTGGACTCACTGGAGAGGTTCAAATCATAGAAACTTAGAGTGTGAGTCCTCTTCTACTTAAATCGGCATTGAGCCTTTTGTATTAAATTCGGATGCAATTTCTGTGTTTCATCGACAATAGGAAGGTCCAAGGCATATAGCAAACCTGAAGTGAAGCATCGGGATCTAAAACTGGACTCACAGGAGAGGTTTATATCATAGAAAGTTAGAGTGTGAGTCCTCTTGTACTTAAGTCGGCTTTGTGCCATTTGTATTAAATTCGGATGCATTTTCTGTCCTTCATCGTCAAATAAGATGGTCCCAGGGATACAGTATACCGGAAGCGACGCATCGGAATCTAAAACTGGACTCACAAGAGAGGTTCAAATCATAGTAAGTTAGAGCGTCAGTCCTCTGTTACCTAAGTCGGCATTGTGCCTTTTGAATTTAATTCCGATGCAATTTCTGTGTTTCATAGTCAATAAGAAGGTCCAAGGTATACAGTGAAGCTGAAGTGAAGCATCGGAATCTAAAACTGGACTCACAGGAGAGGTTCAAATCATAGAAAGTTAGAGTGTCAGTCCTCCTGCACTTAAGACAGCATTGTGCTATTTGTATTGAATTCGGATGCCCTTTCTGTACTTCATCGTCAATAAGAATGTCCAAGGTATACAGTAAACCTGAAGTGAAGCATCGGGTCCTAAAACTGGACTCACAGGAGAGGTTCAAATCATACTATGTTAGAGTGTAAGTCCTCTTGTACTTAAGTCGGCATTTTACCTTTTATATTAAAGTCGGATGCAATTTCTGTGTTTCATCGTCATTGAGAAGGTCCACGGGATACAGTAAACCTGAAGTGAAGCATCGGAATCTAAAACTGGACTCACAGGACAGGTTCAAATCATAGAAAGTAAGAGTTTCAGTCCTCTTGTACTTAAGTCGGCATTGTGCCTTTTGAATTTAATTCTGATGCAATTTCTGTGCTTCGTCGTCAATGATAAGGTCCAAGTGATACAGTAAACCTGAAGTGAAGCATCGGAATCTAAAACTGGACTCACAGGAGAGGTTCAAATCATAGTAAGTTAGAGCGTCAGTCCTCTGTTACCTAAGTCGGCATTGTGCCTTTTGAATTTAATTCCGATGCAATAACTGTGTACCATCGACAATAAGAAGGTCCAAGGTAAACAGTAAACCTGAAGTGAAGCATCGGAATCTAAAACTGGACTCACAGGAGAGGTCCAAATCATAGAAAGTGAGAGTGTCAGTCCTCCTCTACTTAAGTCGGCATTGTGCCTTTTGAATTTAATTCGGATGCAATTCCTTTGTTTCATCGTCAATAAGAAGGTCCAAGGTATACAGTAAGCCTGAAGTGAAGTATCGGAATCTAAAACTGGAGTCACTGGAGAGGTTCAAATCATATAAAGTTAGAGTGTCAGTCCTCTTGTACTTTAGTCGGCATTGTGAGATTGTATTAAATTCGATTGCAATATCTGTGTTTCACCGTCACTAAGAAGGTCCTAGGTATACAGTAAATCCGAAGTGGAGCATCGGAATCAATGACTGGACTCACAGGAGAAGTTCAAATCACAGAAAGTTAGAGTGTCAGTCCTCTTATACTTAAGTCGGCATTGTGGCTTTTGTATTAAATTCGGATGCAATTTCTGTGTTTCAACGTCAATAAGAAGGTCCAAGGTATACAGTAAGCCTGAAGTGAAGTATCGGAATCTAAAACTGGACTCACAGAAGAGTTTCAAATCTAAAAAATTTAGAGTGTTAGTCCTCTTGTAGTTAAGTCGGCATTGTGCATTTTCAATTTAATTCCGATGAAATTTCTGTGCTTCATCGACAATACGAAGGTTCCAGGGATACAGTAAACCTGAAGTGAAGCCCCGGAAACTAAAACTGGACACACAGGAGAGGTACAAGTTATAGAAAGTAATAGTGTCAGTCCTCTTGTACTTAAGTCGGCATTGTGCCTTTTGAATTTAATTCCCATGCAATTTCAGTGCTTCATCGCCAATAAGAAGGTAAAAGGTATACAGTAACACTGAAATGAAGCATCGGAATGTAAAAATGGTCTCACAGGAGAGGTTCAAATCATAGAAAGTTAGAGTGTCAGTCCTCTGGTACCTAAGTCGGCATTGTGCCTTTTGAATTTAATTCCGATGCAATTTCTGTGTTACATAGTCAATAAGAAGGTCCAAGGTATACAGTGAACCTGAAGTGAAGCATCGGAATCTAAAACTGTACTCACAGGAG
Organism: Schistocerca americana; assembly: GCF_021461395.2. NCBI lineage: Eukaryota > Metazoa > Arthropoda > Insecta > Orthoptera > Acrididae > Schistocerca > Schistocerca americana. The sequence continues at coordinate 1,206,745 of NW_025725972.1, forward strand.
CGGTTCAAATCATAGAAAGTTAGAGTGTCAGTCCTCTTGTACTTAAGTCGTCATTGTGCCTTTTGTATTAAATTCGGATGCAATTTCTGTGTTTTATTTCAATAAGAAGGTAAAGCTGAAGTGAAGCATCGGAATCTAAAACTGGACTCACAGGAGAGGTTCAAATCATATAAAGTTAGAGTGTCAGTCCTCTTGTACTTAAGTCGTCATTGTGCCTTTTGTATTAAATTCGGATGCAATTTCTGTGCTTCTTCGTCAATAAGAGGGTCCAAGGTATACAGTAAACCTGAAGTGAAGCATCGGAATCTAAAAATGGACTCACATCAGGGGTTCAAATCATAGAAAGTGAGAGTGTCAGTCCTCTTGTACTTAAGTCGCCATTATGCCTTTTGTATTAAATTCGGATGCAATATCTGTGTTTCATCGTCAATAAGAAGGTCCAAGGAATACAGTAAGCCTGAAGACAAACATCGGAATCTAAAACTGGACTCACAGGAGAGGTTCAAATCATAGAAACTTAGAGTGTGAGTCCTCTTGTACTTAAATCGGCATTGTGCCTTTTGTATTAAATTCGGATGCAATTTCTGTGTTTCATCGTCAATAGGAAGGTCCAAGGCATATAGCAAACCTGAAGTGAAGCATCGGGATCTAAAACTGGACTCACAGGAGAGGTTTAAATCATAGAAAGTTAGAGTGTGAGTCCTCTTGTACTTAAGTCGGCTTTGTGCCATTTGTATTAAATTCGGATGCATTTTCTGTCCATCATCGTCAATAAGATGGTCCCAGGGATACAGTATACCGGAAGCGACGCATCGGAATATAAAATTGGACTCACAAGAGAGATTCAAATCATAGAAAATTAGAGTGTCTGTCCTCTTGTACTTAAGTCGGCATTGTGCCTTTTGAATTTAATTCCGATGCAATTTCTGTGCTTCATCGTCAATAAGAGGGTCCAAGGTATACAGTAAACCTGAAGTGAAGCATCGGAATCAAAAACTGGACTTACAGGAGAGGTTCAAATCGTAGAAAGTTAGAGTGTCAGTCCTCTTGTACTTAAGTCGGCATTGTGCATTTTCAAATTAATTCCGATGCAATATCTGTGTTTCATCGTCTGTAAGAAGGTCCAAGGTATACAGAAAACCTGAACTGAAGCATCGGAATCTAAAACTGGACTCACAGGAGAGGTTCAAATCATAGAAAGTTAGAGTGTCTGTCCTCTTGCACTTAAGACAGCATTGTGCTATTTGTATTGAATTCGGATGCCCTTTCTGTACTTCATCGTCAATAAGAATGTCCAAGGTATACAGTAAACCTGAAGTGAAGCATCGGAATCTAAAACTGGACTCACAGGAGAGGTTCAAATCATAGAGAGTTAGAGTGTCAGTCCTTTTGTACCTAAGTCGGCATTGTGCCTTTTGAATTTAATCCCGATGCAATTGCAGTGTTTCATCGTCAATAAGAGGGTCCAAGGTATACAGTAAAGCTGAAGTGAAGCATCGGAACCTAAAACTGGACTCACAGGAGAGGTTCAAATCACAGAAAGTGAGAGTGTTAGTCCTCCTGTACATAAGTCGGCATTGTGCCTTTGAATTTAATTCCGATGCAATTTCTGTGTTTCATCGTCAATAAGAAGGCCCAACGGATACAGTACACCTGAAGTGAAGCATCGCAATCTAAAACCGGACTCACAGGAGAGGTTCAAATCATACTATGTTAGAGTGTTAGTCCTCTTGTACTTAAGTCGGCTTTTTGCCTTTTATATTAAAGTCGGATGCAATTTCTGTGTTTCATCGTCATTAAGAAGGTCCACGGGATACAGTAAACATGAAGTGAAGCATCGGAATCTAAAACTAGACTCACAGGACAGGTTCAAATCATAGAAAGTAAGAGTTTCAGTCCTCTTGTACTTAAGTCGGCATTGTGCCTTTTGAATTTAATTCTGACGCAATTTCTGTGCTTCGTCGTCAATGATAAGGTCCAAGTGGTACAGTAAACCTGAAGTGAAGCATCGGAATCTAAAACTGGACTCACAGGAGAGGTTCAAATCATAGTAAGTTAGAGTGTCAGTCCTCTGTTACCTAAGTCGGCATTGTGCCTTTTGAATTTAATTCCGAAGCAATAACTGTGTTCCATCGACAATAAGAAGGTCCAAGGTAAACAGTAAACCTGAAGTGAAGCATCGGAATCTAAAACTGGACTCACAGGAGAGGTTCAAATCATAGAAAGTGAGCGTGTCAGTCCTCTTGTACTTAAGTCGTCATTGTGCCTTTTGTATTAAATCCGGATGCAATTTCTGTGCTTCATCGTCAATAAGAAGGTCCAAGGGATATAGTAAACCTGAAGTGAAGCATCGGAATCTAAAACTTGTCTCACAGGAGAGGTTCAAATCATAGAGAGTTAGAGTGTCAGTCCTCTTGTACCTAAGTCGGCATTGTGCCTTTTGAATTTTATTCCGATGCAATTTCTGTGTTTCATCGTCAATAAGAAGGTCCAAGGTATACAGTAAAGCTGAAGTGAAGCATCGGAACCTAAAACTGGACTCACAGGAGAGGTTCAAATCACAGAAAGTGAGAGTGTTAGTCCTCCTGTACATAAGTCGGCATTGTGCCTTTGAATTTAATTCCGATGCAATTTCTGTGTTTCATCGTCAATAAGAAGGCCCAACGGATACAGTACACCTGAAGTGAAGCATCGCAATCTAAAACCGGACTCACAGGAGAGGTTCAAATCATACTATGTTAGAGTGTTAGTCCTCTTGTACTTAAGTCGGCTTTTTGCCTTTTATATTAAAGTCGGATGCAATTTCTGTGTTTCATCGTCATTAAGAAGGTCCACGGGATACAGTAAACATGAAGTGAAGCATCGGAATCTAAAACTAGACTCACAGGACAGGTTCAAATCATAGAAAGTAAGAGTTTCAGTCCTCTTGTACTTAAGTCGGCATTGTGCCTTTTGAATTTAATTCTGACGCAATTTCTGTGCTTCGTCGTCAATGATAAGGTCCAAGTGGTACAGTAAACCTGAAGTGAAGCATCGGAATCTAAAACTGGACTCACAGGAGAGGTTCAAATCATAGTAAGTTAGAGTGTCAGTCCTCTGTTACCTAAGTCGGCATTGTGCCTTTTGAATTTAATTCCGAAGCAATAACTGTGTTCCATCGACAATAAGAAGGTCCAAGGTAAACAGTAAACCTGAAGTGAAGCATCGGAATCTAAAACTGGACTCACAGGAGAGGTTCAAATCATAGAAAGTGAGCGTGTCAGTCCTCTTGTACTTAAGTCGTCATTGTGCCTTTTGTATTAAATCCGGATGCAATTTCTGTGCTTCATCGTCAATAAGAAGGTCCAAGGGATATAGTAAACCTGAAGTGATGCATCGGAATCTAAAACTTGTCTCACAGGAGAGGTTCAAATCATAGAGAGTTAGAGTGTCAGTCCTCTTGTACCTAAGTCGGCATTGTGCCTTTTGAATTTTATTCCGATGCAATTTCTGTGTTTCATCGTCAATAAGAAGGTCCAAGGTATACAGTGTAGCTGAAGTGAAGCATCGGAATCTAAAACTGGACTCACAGGAGAGGTTCAAATCATAGAAAGTGAAAGTGTCAGTCCACTTGCACATAAGTCGGCATTGTGCCTTTTGAATTTAATTCCGATGTGAATTCTGTGTTTCAACGTCAATAAGAAGGTCCAACGGATTCACTACACTAGAAGTGAAGCATCGCAATCTAAAACCGTACTCACAGGAGAGGTTCAAATCATACAATGTTAGAGTGTCAGTCCTCTTGTACTTTAGTCGGCATTGTGCCTTTTATATTAAATTCGGATGCAATTTCTGTGTTTCAATTTCAATAAGAAGGTGCAAGGTATACAGTAAACCTGAAGTGAAGCATCGGAATCTAAAACTGGACTCACAGGAGAGGTTCAAATCATAGAAAGTTAGAGTGTCAGTCCTCTTGTACCTAAGTCGCCATTGTGCCTTTTGAATTTAATTCCGATGCAATTTCTGTGTTCCATTGTCAATATGAATGTCCAAGGTATACAGTAGACCTGAAGTGAATCTTCGGAATCTTAAACTGGACTCACAATAGCGGTTCAAATCATAGAAAGTTAGAGTGTCTGTACTCTTGTATTTATGTCGGCACTGTGCCTTTTGAATTTAATTCCGATGCAATTTCTGTGTTTCATCGTCAATAAGGTGGTCCAAGGGATACAGTAAACCTGAAGTGAAGCATCAGAATCCAAAACTGGACTCACAGGAGAGGTTCAAATCATAGAAAGTTAGAGTGTCAGTCCTCTTGTACTTAAGTTGGCAGTGTGCCTTTTGAATTTAATTCCGATGCAATTTCGGTGTTTCATCGTCAATAAGAAGGTCCAAGGTCTACAGTAAACCTGAAGTGAAGCATCGGAATCTAAATCTGGACTCACAGGAGAGGTTCAAATCATATAAAGTTAGAGTGTCAGTCCTCTTGTACTCTAGTCGGCATTGTGAGTTTTGTATTAAATTCGATTGCAATATCTGTGTTTCACCGTCACTAAGAAGGTCCAAGGTATACAGTAAACCCGAAGTGGAGCATCGGAATCTATGACTGGACTCACAGGAGAAGTTCAAATCATAGAAAGTTAGAGTGTCAGTCCTCTTGTACTTAAGTCGGCATTGTGGCTTTTGTATTAAATTCGGATGCAATTTCTGTGTTTCAACGTCAATAAGAAGGTCCAAGGTATACAGTAAGCCTGAAGTGAAGTATCGGAATCTAAAACTGGACTCACAGAAGAGTTTCAAATCTTAAAAAGTTAGAGTGTTAGTCCTCTTGTAGTTAAGTCGGCATTGTGCATTTTCAATATAATTCCGATGAAATTTCTGTGCTTCATCGACAATACGAAGGTGCCAGGGATACAGTAAATCTGAAGTGAAGCCCCGGAAACTAAAACTGGACACACAGGAGAGGATGAAGTCGTAGAAAGTAATAGTGTCAGTCCTCTTGTACCTAAGTCAATATTGTGCTTTTTGCATTACATTCGGATGCAATTTCTGTGTTTCATCGTCAATACGAATGTCCAAAGTATACAGTAAACCTGAAGTGAAGCATCGGAATGTAAAACTGGACTCGCAAGAGAGGTTCAATTCTTAGAAGGTTAGGGTCACAGTCCTCTTGTACTTCAGTCGGCATTGTGCCTTTTGAATTTAATTCCGATGCATTTTCTGTGCTTCATCGTCAATAAGAAGGTCCAAGGTATACAGTAAACCTGATGTGAAGCATCGGAATCTAAAACTGGACTAACAGGAGACGTTCAAATCATAGAAAGTTAGAGGATCTCTGGTCTTGTACTTAAGTCGGCATTGTGCCTTTTGAATTTAATTCCGATGCAATTTCTGTGTTTCATCGTCTATAAGAAGGTCCAAGGTATACAGTAAAAATGAAGTGAAGCATCGGAATCTAAAACTGGACTCACAGGAGAGGTTCAAATCATAGAGAGTTAGAGTGTCAGTCCTGTTGTACTTAAGTCGGCATTGTGCCTTTTGAATTAAATTCCGATGCATTTTCTGTGCTTCATCGTCAATAAGAAAGTACAAGGTATACAGTAAACCTGAAGTGAAGCATAGGAATCTAAAACTGGACTCACAGGAGAGGGTCAAATCATAGAAAGTTAGAGTGTCCAACCTCTTGTACTTTAGTCGGCATTGTGCATTTTGAATTTAATTCCGATGCAATTACTGTGTTTCATCGTCAATGAGAAGGTTTATGGTATACAGTAAACCTGAAGTGAAGCATCGGAATCCAAAACTGGACTCACAGGAGAGGTTCAAATCATAGAAAGTTAGAGTGTCAGTCCTCTTGTACTTAAGTCGGCATTGTGCCTTTGATATTAAATTCGGATGCGATTTCTGTGTTTCATCGTCAATAAGAATGTCCAAGGTATACAGTAAACCTGAAGTGAAGTATCGGAATCTAAAACTGGACTCGCAAGAGAGGTTCAATTCATAGACAGTTAGAGTGTCAGTCCTCTTGTACTTAAGTCGGCATTGTGCCTTTTGAATCTAATTCCGATGCAATTTCTGTGTTTCATCGTCACTAAGAATGTCCAAGGAATACATTAAACCGGACGTGAAGCATCGAAATCCAAAACTGGACCCACAGGAGAGGTTCAAATCATAGAAAGTTAGAGTGTCAGTCGGCTTGTTCTTAAGTCGGCATTGTGCTTTTTGTATTTAAATCCGACACAATATCTGTGCTTCATCGTCAATATGAAGGTCCAAGGTATACAGTAAACCTGAAGTAAACCATTGGAATCTAAAACTGGACTCACAGGAGAGTTTCAAATCATAGAAAGTTAGAGTGTCAGTCCTCTTGTACCTAAGTCGGCATTGTGCTTTTTGCATTAAATTCGGATTCAATTTCTGTGTTTCATCGTCAATACGAATGTCCAAGGTATACAGTAAACCTGAAGTGAAACATCGGAATCTAAAACTGGACTCACAAGAGAGGTTCAAGTCATAGAAAGTTAGAGTGTCAGTCCTCTTGTACTTAAGTCGGCATGGTGCCTTTTGAATTTAATTCCGATGCATTTTCTGTGCTTCATCGTCAATAAGAAGGTCCAAGGTATACAGTAAACCTGATGTAAGGCATCGGAATCTAAAACTGGACTCACAGGAGAGGTTCAAATCATAGAACGTTAGAGTATCCCTCCTCTTGTACTAAAATCGGCATTGTGCCTTTTGAATTTAATTCCGATGCAATTTCTGTGTTTCATCGTCTATAAGAAGGTCCAAGATATACAGTAAACCTGAAGTGAAGCATCGGAATCTAAAACTGGACTCACAGGAAAGGTTCAAATCATAGAGACTTCGAGTGTCAGTCCTCCTGTACTTAAGTTGGCATTGTGCCTTTTGAATTTCATTCCGATGCAATTTCTGTGTTTCATTGTCAATAAGAAGGTCCAAGGTATACAGTAAACATGAAGTGAACATCGGAATCTAAAACTGGACTCACAGGAAAGGTTCAAATCATAGAAAGTTAGAGTGTCAGTCCTCTTGTACTTAAGTCGGCATTGTGCCATTTGAATTAAATTCCGATGCATTTTCTGTGCTTCATCGTCAATAAGAAAGTCCAAGGTATACAGTAAACCTGAAGTGAAGCATAGGAATCTAAATCTGGACTCACAGGAGAGGTTCAAATCATAGAAAGTTTGAGTGTCCGTCCTCTTAAACTTAAGACGGCATTGTGCATTTTGAATTTAATTCCGATGCAATTTCGGTGTTTCATCGTCAATAAGAAGGTCCAAGGGATACAGTAGACTTGCAGTTAAGCATCGGAATCTAAAACTGGACTTATGGGAGAGGTTCAAATCATAGAAAGTTAGAGTGTCTGTCCTCTTGTACATAAGTCGGAATTGTGCCTTTTGTTTTAAATTCGGATGCAATTTCTGTGTTTCATCGTCAATAAGAAGGTGCAAGGTATACAGTAAAACTGAAGTGAAGCATCGGAATCTAAAACTGGACTCACAGGACAGGTTCAAATCATAGAAAGTTAGAGTGTCATTCAGCTTGTACTTTAGTCGGCATTGTGCGTTTTGTATTAAATTCGAATGCAATTTCTGTGTTTCATCGTCACTAAAAAGGTGCAAGGTATACAGTAAACCTGAAGTGGAGCATCGGAATCTGTGACTGGTCTCACAGGGGAGGTTCAAATCATAGAAAGTTAGAGTGTCAGTCCTCTTGTACTTAAGTCGGCATTGTGGCTTTTGTATTAAATTCGGATGCAAATTTCTGTGTTTCATCGTCAATAAGAAGGTCCAAGGTATACAGTAAACCTGAAGTGCAGTATCGGAATCTAAAACTGGACTCACAGGAGAGGTTCAAATCATAGAAAGAAATGGTGACAGTCCTCTTGTACTTAATTCGGCATTGTGACTTTTGTATTAAATTTGGATGCAATATCTGTGTTTCATCGTCAATAAGAAGGTGCAAGGTATACAGTAAAACTGAAGTTAAGCGTCGGAATCTAAAACTGGACTCACAGGAGAGGTTCAAATCATTGAAAGTTAGAGTGTCAGTCCTCTTATACCAAAGTCAGCATTGTGCTTTTTGCATCAAATTCGGATGCAATTTCTGTGTTCATCGTCAATAAGAATGTCCAAGGTATACAGTAAACCTGAAGTGAAGCATCATAATCTAAAACTGGACTCGCAAGAGAGGTTCAATTCTTAGAAAGTTAGAGTGTCAGTCCTCTTGCACTGAAGTCGGCATTGTGCCATTTGAATTTAATTTCGATGCAATTTCTGTGTTTCATCGTCAACAAGAAGGTCCAAGGTATATATTAAACCGGAAGTCAAGCATCGAAATCCAAACCTGGACTCACAGGAGAGGTTCAAATCATAGAAAGTTAGAGTGTCAGTCGTCTTGTTCTTAAGTCGGCATTGTGCTTTTTGTATTTAAATCCGACACAATATCTGTGCTTCACCGTCAATATGAAGGTCCAAGGTAAACAATAAACCTGAAGTAAAGCATTGGAATCTAAAACTGGACTCACAGGAGAGGTTCAAATCATAGAAAGTTAGAGTGTCAGTCCTCTTGTACCTATGTCAGCATTGTGCTTTTTGCATTAAATTCTAATGCAATTTCTGTGTTTCATCGTCAATAAGAATGTCCAAAGTATACAGTAAACGTGAAGTGAAGCATCGGAATCTAAAACTGGACTCGCAAGAGAGGTTCAATTCATAGAAAGTTAGGGTGACAGTCCTCTTGTACTTAAGTCGGCATTGTGCCTTTTGAATTTAATTCCGATGCATTTTCTGTGCTTCATCGTCAATAAGAAGGTCCAAGGTATACAGTAAACCTGATGTGAAGCATCGCAATCTAAAACTGGACTCACAGGAGAGGTTCAAATCATAGAGAGTTAGAGTGTCAGTCCTCTTGTACTTAAGTCGGCATTGTGCCTTTTGAATTTAATTCCGATGCATTTTCTGTGCTTCATCGTCAATAAGAAAGTCCAAGGTATACGGTAAACCTGAAGTGAAGCATAGGCATCTAAATCTGGACTCACAGGAGAGGTTCAAAACATAGAAAGTTTGAGTGTCCGTCCTCTTGTACTTAAGTCGGCATTGTGCATTTTGAATTTAATTCCAATGCAATTTCTGTGTTTCATCGTCAATAAGAAGGTCCAAGGGATACAGTAAACTTGAAGCGAAGCATCGGAATCTAAAACTGGACTCATGGGAGAGGTTCAAATCATAGAAAGTTAGAGTGTCAGTCCTCTTGTACATAAGTCGAAATTGTGCCTTTTGTTTTAAATTCGGATGCAATTTCTGTGTTTCATCGTCAATAAGAAGGTGCAAGGTATACAGTAAAACTGAAGTGAAGCATCGGAATCTAAAACTGGACTCACAGGACAGGTTCAAATCATAGAAAGTTAGAGTGTCATTCAGCTTGTACTTTAGTCGGCATTGTGCGTTTTGTATTAAATTCGAATGCAATTTCTGTGTGTCATCGTCACTAAAAAGGTGCAAGGTGTACAGTAAACCTGAAGTGGAGCATCGGAATCTGTGACTGGTCTCACAGGGGAGGTTCAAATCATAGAAAGTTAGAGTGTCAGTCCTCTTGTACTTAAGTCGGCATTGTGGCTTTTGTATTAAATTCGGATGCAAATTTCTGTGTTTCATCGTCAATAAGATGGTCCAAGGTATACAGTAAACCTGAAGTGCAGTATCGGAATCTAAAACTGGACTCACAGGAGAGGTTCAAATCATAGAAAGTGAGAATGTCAGTCCTCTTGTACTTAAGTCGGCATTGTGCCTTTTGTATTAAATTCCGATGCAATTTCTGTGTTTCATCGTCAATAACAAGGTCCAAGGTATACAGTAAACCCGAAGTGAAGCATCGGAATCTAAAACAGGACTCACTGGAGAGGTTCAAATCATAGAAAGTGAGAGTGTCTGTCCGCTTGTACTTAAGACAGCATTGTGCCTTTTGTGTTAAGTTCGGATGCAATTTCTGTGTTTCATCTCAAATAAGAAGGTCCAAGGTATACATTAAACCGGAAGTCAAGCATCGAAATCCAAAACTGGAATCACAGGAGAGGTCAAATCATAGAAAGTTAGAGTGTCAGTCGTCTTGTTCTTAAGTCGGCATTGTGCTTTTTATATTTAAATCCGAAACAATATCTGTGCTTCATCGTCTATATGAAGGTCCAAGTTATACAGTAAACCTGAAGTGAAGCATAGGAATCTAAAACTGGACTCACAGGAGAGGGTCAAATCATAGAAAGTTAGAGTGTCCCTCCTCTTGTACTTTAGTCGGATTTGTGCATTTTGAATTTAATTCCGATGCAATTACTGTGTTTCATTGTCAATGAGAAGGTCCAAGGTATACAGTAAACCTGAAGTGAAGCATCGGAATCCAAAACTGGACTCACAGGAGAGGTTCAATAAATAGAAAGTTAGAGTGTCAGTCCTCTTGTACTTAAGTCGGCATTGTGCCTTTTGAATTTAATTCCGATGCAATTTCTGTGTTTTATCGTCAACAGGAAGGTCCAAGGTATACATTAAACCGGAAGTCAAGCATCGAAATCCAAAACTGGACTCACAGTAGAGGTTCAAATCATAGAAAGTTAGAGTGAAAGTCGTCTTGTTCTTAAGTCGGCACTGTGCTTTTTGTATTTAAATAAGACACAATATCTGTGCTTCATCGTCAATATGAAGGTCCAAGGTATTCGGTAAACCTGAAGTGAAGCATAGGAATCTAAAACTGGACTCACAGGAGAGGGTCAAATCATAGAAAGTTAGAGTGTCCCTCCTCTTGTACTTTAGTCGGCATTGTGCATTTTGAATTTAATTCCGTTGCAATTACTGTGTTTCATCGTCAATTAGAAGGTCCAAGGTATACAGTAAACCTGAAGTGAAGCATCGGAATCCAAAACTGGACTCACAGGAGAGGTTCAATTCATAGAAAGTTAGAGTGTCAGTTCTCTTGTACTTAAGTCGGCATTGTGCCTTTTGAATTTAATTCCGATGCATTTTCTGTGCTTCATTGTCAATAAGAAGGTCCAAGGTATACAGTAAACCTGAAGTGAAGCATCGGAATCCAGAACTGGACTCACAGTAGAGGTTCAAATCATAGAAAGTTAGAGTGTCAGTCCTCTTGTACTTAAGTCGGCATTGCGTGTTTTGTATTAAGTTCGGATGCAATTTCTGTGTTTCATCGTCATTAAGAAGGTCCAAGGAATACATTAAACCGGAAGTCAAGCATCGAAATCCAAAACTGGACTCACAGGAGAGGTTCAAATCATAGAAAGTTAGAGTGTCAGTCGGCTTGTTCTTAAGTCGGCATTGTGCTGTTTGTATTTAAATCCGACACAATATCCGTGCTTCATAGTCAATATGAAGGTCCAAGGTATGCAGTAAACCTGAAGTAAACCATCGGAATCTAAAACTGGACTCACAGGAGAGATTCAAATCATAGAAAGTTAGAGTGTCAGTCCTCTTGTACTTAAGTCGGCATTGTGCCTTTTGAATTTAATTCCGAAGCAATTTCTGTGTTTCATTGTCAATAAGAAGGTCCGAGGTATACGTAAACCTGAAGTGAACATCGGAATCTAAAACAGGAAACACAGGAAAGGTTCAAATCATAGAAAGTTAGAGTGTCAGTCCTCTTGTACTTAAGGCAGCATTGTGCCTTTTGAATTTAATTCCGATGCATTTTCTGTGCTTCATCGTCAATAAGAGAGTCCAAGGTATACAGTAAACCTGAAGTGAAGCATAGGAATCTAAATCTGGGCTCACAGGAGAGGTTCAAATCATAGAAAGTTTGAGTGTCCGTCCTCTTGTACTTAAGTCGGCATTGTGCCTTTTGTATTAAATTCCGATGCAATTTCTGTGTTTCATCGTCAATAACAAGGTCCAAGGTATACAGTAAACCCGAAGTGAAGCATCGGAATCTAAAACAGGACTCACTGGAGAGGTTCAAGTCATGGAAAGTGAGAGTGTCTGTCCGCTTGTACTTAAGATGGCATTGTGCCTTTTGTGTTAAATTCGGATGCAATTTCAGTGTTTCATCGTCAATGAGAAGGTCCAAGGTATACATTAAACCGGAAGTCAAGCATCGAAATCCAAAACTGGACTCACAGGAGAGGTTCAAATCATAGAAAGTTAGAGTGTCAGTCCTCTTGTACTTAAGTCGGCATTGTGGCTTTTGTATTAAATTCGGATGCAAATTTCTGTGTTTCATCGTCAATAAAAGGTCCAAGGTATACAGTAAACCTGAAGTGCAGCATCGGAATCTAAAACTGGACTCACAGGAGAGGTTGAAATCATAGAAAGAAATGGTGTCAGTCCTTTTGTACTTAATTCGGCATTGTGACTTTTGTATTAAATTCGGATGCAATATCTGTGTTTCATCGTCAATAAGAAGGTGCAAGGTATACAGTGAACCCGAAGTGAAGCATCGGAATCTAAAACAGGACTCACTGGAGAGGTGCAAATCATAGAAAGTGATAGTGTCTGTCCGCTTGTACTTAAGACGGCATTGTGCCTTTTGTGTTAAATTCGGATGCAATTTCTGTGTTTCATCGTCAATAAGAATGTCCAAGGTATACATTAAACCGGAAGTCAAGCATCGAAATCCAAAACTGGACTCACTGGAGAGGTTCAAATCATAGAAAGATAGAGTGTCAGTCGTCTTGTTCTTAAGTCGGCATTGTGCTTTTTGTATTTAAATCCGACACAATATCTGTGCTTCATCGTCAATATGAAGGTCCAAGGTATTCGGTAAACCTGAAGTGAAGCATAGGAATCTAAAACTGGACTCACAGGAGAGGGTCAAATCATAGAAAGTTAGAGTGTCCCTCCTCTTGTACTTAAGTCGGCATTGTGCATTTTGAATTTAATTCCGATGCAATTTCAGTGTTTCATCGTCAATAAGAAGGTCCAAGGAACACAGTAAACCTGAAGTGAAGCATCGGAATCCAAAACTGGACTCACAGGAGAGGTTCATATCATAGAAAGTTACAGTGTCAGTCCTCTTGTACTTAAGTCGGCATTGTGCCTTTTGAATTAAATTCGGATGCAATTTCTGTGTTTCATCGTCAATAAGAAGGTCCAAGGTATACAGAAAACCTGAAGTGAAGCATTGGAATCTAAAACTGGACTCGCAGGACAGGTACAATTCATAGAAAGTTAGAGTGTCAGTCCTCTTGTACTTAAGTCGGCATTGTGGCTTTTGTATTAAATTCGGATGCAAATTTCTGTGTTTCATCATCAATAAGAAGGTCCAAGGTATACAGTAAACCTGAAGTGCAGCATTGGAATCTAAAACTGGACTCACAGTAGAGTTTCAAATCATAAAAAGTTAGAGTGTTAGTCCTCTTGTAGTTAAGTGGGCATTGTGTATGTTTAATTTAATTCCGATGAAATTTCTGTGCTTCATCGTCAATACGAAGGTCCCAGGGATACAGTAAACCTGAAGTGAAGCATCGGAATCTAAAACTGGACTCACAGGAGAAGTTCAAATAATAGAACGAAATAGTGTCAGTCCTCTTGTACTTAATTCGGCATTGTGACTTTTGTATTAAATTCGGATGCAATATCTGTGTTTCATCGTCAATAAGAAGGTGCAAGGTATACAGTAAAACTGAAGTTAAGCATCGGAATCTAAAACTGGACTCACAGGAGAGGTTCAAATCATAGAAAGTGAGAGTGTCTGTCCGCTTGTACTTAAGATGGCATTGTGCCTTTTGTGTTAAATTCGGATGCAATTTCTGTGTTTCATCGTCAATGAGAAGGTCCAAGGTATACATTAAACCGGAAGTCAAGCATCGAAATCCAAAACTGGACTCACTGGAGAGGTTCAAATCATAGAAAGATGGAGTGCCAGTCGTCTTGTTCTTAAGTCGGCATTGTGCTTTTTGTATTTAAATCCGACACAATATCTGTGCTTCATCGACAATATGAAGGTCCAAGTTATACAGTAAACCTGAAGTGAAGCATAGGAATCCAAAACTGGACTCACAGGAGAGGTTCAAATCATAGAAAGTTACAGTGTCAGTCCTCTTGTACTTAATTCGGCATTGTGCATTTTTAATTTAATTCCGATGCAATTACTGTGTTTCATCGTCAATTAGAAGGTCCAAGGTATACAGTAAACCTGAAGTGAAGCATCGGAATCCAAAACTGGACTCACAGGAGAGGTTCAATTCATAGAAAGTAAGAGTGTCAGTCCTCTTGTGTTTAAGTCGGCATTGTGCCTTTTGAATTTAATTCCGATGCATTCTCAGTGCTTCATCGTCAATAAGAAGGTCCAAGGTATACAGTAAACCTGTTGTGAAGCATCGGAATCTAAAACTGGACTCACAGGAGACGTTCAAATCGTAGAAAGTTAGAGTATCCCTGGTCTTGTACTTAAGTCGGCAATTTGCCTTTTGAATTTAATTCCGATGCAATTTCTGTGTTTCATCGTCTATAAGAAGGTCAAAGTTATACAGTAAACCTGAAGTGAAGCATCGGAATCTAAAACTGGACTCACAGGAGAGGCTCAAATCATAAAGAGTTAGAGTGTCAGTCCTCTTGTCCTTAAGTCGGCATTGTGCCTTTTGAATTAAATTCCGATGCATTTTCTGTGCTTCATCGTCAATAAGAAAGTCCAAGGTATAAAGTAAACCTGAAGTGAAGCATCGGAATCTAAAACTTAACTCACAGGAGAGGGTCAAATTATAGAAAGTTAGAGTGTCCCTCCTCTTGTACTTTAGTCGGCATTGTGCATTTTGAATTTAATTCCGATGCAATTACTGTGTTTCATCGTCAATGAGAAGGTCCAAGGTATACAGTAAACCTGAAGTGAAGCATCGGAATCTAAAACTGGACTCACAGGAGAGGTTCAAATCATATAAAGTTAGAGTGTCAGTCCTCTTGTACTTAAGTCGGCATTGTGCCTTTTGTATTATATTCGGATGCGATTTCTGTGTTTCATCGTCAATATGAAAGTCCAAGATATACAGAAAACCTGAAGTGAAGGATTGGAATATAAAACTGGAATCACAGGACAGGTTCAAATCATAAAAAGTTAGAGTGTCAGTCCTCTTGTACCTAAGTCAGCATTGTGCTTTTTGCATCAAATTCTGATGCAATTTCTGTGTTTCATCGTCAATAAGAATGTCCAAGGTATACAGTAAACCTGAAGTGAAGCATCGCAATCTAAAATTGGACTCGCAAGAGAGGTTCAATACATAGAAAGTTAGAGTGTCAGTCCACTTGTAGTTAAGTCGGCATTGTGCTTTTTGTATTTAAATGCGACAAAATATCTGTGCTTCATCGTCAATATGAGGGTCCAAGGTATACAGTAAACCTGAAGTAAACCATCGGTATCTAAAACTGGACTCACAGGAGAGATTCAAATCATAGAAAGTTACAGTGTCAGTCCTCTTGTACTTAAGTCGGCATTGTGCCTTTTGAATTTAATTCCGATGCATTTTCTGTGCTTCATCGTCAATAAGAAAGTCCAAGGTATACAGTAAACCTGAAGTGAAGCATAGGAATCTAAATCTGGGCTCACAGGAGAGGTTCAAATCATAGAAAGTTTTAGTGTCCGTCCTCTTGTACTTAAGTCGGCATTGTGCATTTCGAATTTAATTCCGATGTAATTTCTGTGTTTCATCGTCAATAAGAAGGTCCAAGGTATACATTAAACCGGAAGTCAAGCATCGTAATCCAAAACTGGACTCACAGGAGAGGTTCAAATCATAGAAAGTTAGAGTGTCAGTAGTCTTGTTCTTAAGTCGGCATTGTGCTTTTTGTATTTAAATCCGACACAATATCTGTGCTTCATCGTCAATATGAAGGTCCAAGTTATACAGTAAACCTGAAGGGAAGCATAGGAATCTAAAACTGGACTCAAAGGAGAGGGTCAAATCATAGAAAGTTAGAGAGTCCCTCCTCTTGTACTTTAGTCGGCATTGTGCATATTGAATTTAAATCCGATGCAATTACTGTGTTTCATCGTCAATGGGAAGGTCCAAGCTATACAGTAAACCTGAAGTGAAGCATCGGAATCCAAATTTGGACTCACAGGAGAGGTTCAATTAATAGAAAGTTAGAGTGTCAGTCCTCTTGTACTTAAGTCGGCATTGTGCCTTTTGAATTTAATTCCGATGCAATTTCTGTGTTTTATCGTCAACAAGAAGGTCCAAGGTATACATTAAACCGGAAGTCAAGCATCGAAATCCAAAACTGGACTCACAGGAGAGGTTCAAATCATAGAAAGTTAGAGTGTAAGTCGTCTTGTTCTTAAGTCGGCACTGTGCTTTTTGTATTTAAATCCGACACAATATCTGTGCTTCATCGTCAATATGAAGGTCCAAGGTATACGGTAAACCTGAAGTGAAGCATAGGATTCTAAAACTGGACTCACAGGAGAGGATCAAATCATAGAGAGTGAGAGTGTCAGTCCTCTTGTACTTAAGTCGGCATTGTGCCTTTTGTATTAAATTCGGATGCGATATCTGTGTTTCATCGTCAATAAGAAGGTCCAAGGTATACAGAAAACCTGAAGTGAAGCATTGGAATCTAAAACTGGAATCACAGGACAGGTTCAAATCATAGAAAGTTAGAGTGTCAGTCCACTTGTACTTAAGTCGGCATTGCGTGTTTTGTATTGAGTTCGGATGCAATTTCTGTGTTTCATCGTCAATAACAAGGTCCAAGGGATACGGTAACCTGAAGTGAAGCATCGGAATCTAAAACTGGACTCATAGGAGTGGTTCAAATCATAGAAAGTTAGAGTGTCAGTCGGCTTGTTCTTAAGTCGGCATTGTGCTTTTTGTATTTAAATCCGACACAATATCTGTGCTTCATCGTCAATATGAAGGTCCAAGGTATACATTAAACCTGAAGTAAACCATCGGAATCTAAAACTGGACTCACAGGAGAGATTCAAATCATAGAAAGTTAGAGTGTCAGTCCTCTTGTACTTAAGTCGGTATTGTGCCTTTTGAATTTAATTCCGATGCAATTTCTGTGTTTCATTGTCAATAAGAAGGTCCAAGGTATACAGTAAACCTGAAGTGAACATCGGAATCTAAAACTGGACTCACGGGAAAGGTTCAAATCATAGAAAGTTAGAGTGTCAGTCCGCTTGTACTTAAGTCGGCATTGTGCATTTTGAATTTAATTCCGATGCAATTTCTGTGCTTCATCGTCAATAAGAAAGTCCAAGGTATACAGTAAACCTGAAGTGAAGCATAGGAATCTAAATCTGGGCTCACAGGAGAGGTTCAAATCATAGAAAGTTTGAGTGTCCGTCCCCTTGTACTTAAGTCGGCATTGTGCATTTTGAATTTAATTCCGATGCAATTTCTGTGTTTCATCGTCAATTAGAAGGTCCAAGGAACACAGTAAACTTGAAGTGAAGCATCGGAATCCAAAACTGGACTCACAGGAGAGGTTCAAATCATAGAAAGTTAGAGTGTCAGTCCTCTTGTACTTAAGTCAGCATTGTGGCTTTTGTATTAAATTCGGATGCAAATTTCTGTGTTTCATCGTCAATAAGAATGTCCAAGGTATACAGTAAACCTGAAGTGCAGCATTGGAATCTAAAACTGGACTCACAGTAGAGTTTCAAATCATAAAAAGTTAGAGTGTTAGTCCTCTTGTAGTTAAGTGGGCATTGTGTATTTTTAATTTAATTCCGATGAAATTTCTGTGCTTCATCGTCAATACGAAGGTGCCAGGGATACAGTAAACCTGAAGTGAAGCATCGGAATCTAAAACTGGACTCACAGGAGAGATTCAAATAATAGAAAGAAATGGTGTCAGTCCTCGTGTACTTAATTCGGCATTGTGACTTTTGTATTAAATTCGGATGCAATATCTGTGTTTCATCGTCAATAAGAAGGTGCAAGGTATACAGTAAAACTGAAGTTAAGCATCGGAATCTAAAACTGGACTCACAGGAGAGGTTCAAATCATAGAAAGTGAGAATGTCAGTCCTCTTGTACTTAAGTCGGCATTGTGCCTTTTGTATTAAATTCCGATGCAATTTCTGTGTCTCATCGTCAATAACAAGGTCCAAGGTATTCAGTAAACCCGAAGTGAAGCATCGGAATCTAAAACAGGACTCACTGGAGAGGTTCAAATCATAGAAAGTGAGAGTGTCTCTCCGCTTGTACTTAAGACGGCATTGTGCCTTTTGTGTTAAATTCGGATGCAATTTCTGTGTTTCATCGTCATTGAGAAGGTCCAAGGTATACAGTAAACCTGAAGTGAAGCATCGGAATCCAAAACTGGACTCACAGGAGAGGTTCAATTCATAGAAAGTTACAGTGTCAGTCCTCTTGTACATAAGTCGGCATTGTGCCTTATGAAATTAATTCCGATGCAATTTCTGTGTTTCATCGTCAACAAGAAGGTCCAAGGTACACATTAAACCGGAAAACAAGCATCGAAATCCAAAACTGGACTCACAGGAGAGGTTCAAATCATAGAAAGTTAGAGTGTCAGTCGTCTTGTTCTTAAGTCGGCATTGTGCTTTTTGTATTTCAATCCGACACAATATCTGTGCTTCTTCGTCAATATGAAGGTCCAAGGTATACGGTAAACCTGAAGTGAAGCATAGGAATCTAAAACTGGACTGACAGGATAGGTTCAAATCATAGAGAGTTAGAGTGTCAGTCCTCTTGTACTTAAGTCGGCATTGTGCCTTTTGAATTAAATTCCGATGCATTTTCTGTGCTTCATCGTCAATAGGAAAGTCCAAGGAATACAGTAAACCTGAAGTGAAGCATAGGAATCTAAAACATACCTCACAGGAGAGGGTCAAAACATAGAAAGTTAGAGTGTCCCTCCTCTTGTACTTTAGTCGGCATTGTGCATTTTGAATTTAATTCCGATGCAATTACTGTGTTTCATCGTCAATGAGAAGGTCCAAGGTATACAGTAAACCTGAAGAGAAGCATCGGAATCCAAAACTGGACTCACAGGAGAGGTTCAAATCATATAAAGTTCGAGTGTCAGTCCTCTTGTACTTAAGTCGGCATTGTGCCTTTTGTTTTAAATTCGGATGCGATTTCTGTGTTTCATCGTCAATAAGAAGGTCCAAGGTATACAGTAAACCTGAAGTAAACCATCGGAATCTAAAACTGGACTTACAGGAGAGGTTCAAATCATAGAAAGTTAGTGCGTCAGTCCTCTTGTACCTAAGTCGGTAATGTGCTTTTTGCAATAATTCGGATTCAATTTCTGTGTTTCATCGTCAATACGAATGTCCAAGGTATACAGTAAACCTGAAGTGAAGCATCGGAATCTAAAACTGGACTCGCTAGAGAGGTTCAATTCGTAGAAAGTTAGAGTGTCAGTCCTCTTGTACTTAAGTCGTCATTGTGCCTTTTGAATTTAATTCCGATGCATTTTCTGTGCTTCATCGTCAATAAGAAGGTCCAAGGTATACAGTAAACCTGATGTGAAGCATCGGAATCTAAAACTGGACTCACAGGAGAGGTTCAAATCCTAGAACGTTAGAGTATCCCTCCTCTTGTACTTAAGTCGGCATTGTGCCTTTTGAATTTATTTCCGATGCAATTTCTGTGTTTCATCGTCTATAAGAAGGTCCAAGATAGACAGTAAACCTGAAGTGAAGCATCGGAATCCAAAACTTAACTCACAGGAGAGGTTCAAATCATAGAAAGTTAGAGTGTCAGTCCTCTTGTACTTAGGTCGGCATTGTGCCTTTTGAATTAATTTCCGATGCAATTTCTGAGTTTAATTGTCAATAAGAAGGTCCAAGGTATACAGTAAACCTGAAGTGAACATCGGAATCTAAAACTGGACTCACAGGAAAGGTTCAAGTCATAGAAAGTTAGAGTGACAGTCCTCTTGTACTTAAGTCGGCATTGTGCCTTTTGAATTTAATTCCGATGCATTTTCTGTGCTTCATCGTCAATAAGAAAGTCCAAGGTACACAGTAAACCTGAAGTGAAGCATAGGAATTTAAATCTCGACTCACAGGAGAGGTTCAAATAATAGAAAGTTTGAGTGTCCGTCCTCTTGTACTTAAGCCGGCATTGTGCATTTTGAATTAAATTCCGATGCAATTTCTGTGTTTCATCGTCAATAAGAAGGTCCAAGGTATACAGTAAACCTGAAGTGAAGCATCGGAATCCAAAACTGGACTCACAGGAGAGGTTCAAATCATAGAAAGTTACAGTGTCAGTCCTCTTGTACTTACGTCGGCAATGTGCCTGATGAATTAAATTCGGATGCAATTTCTCTGTTTCACAGTCAATAAGAGGGTCCAAGGTATACAGAAAACCTGAAGTGAAGCATTGGAATCTAAAACTGGACTCACAGAACAGGTTCAAAACATAGAAAGTTAGTGTCAGTCCTCTTGTACTTAAGTCGGCATTGCGTGTTTTGTATTAAATTCGGATGCAATTTCTGTGTTTCATCGTCAATAAGAAGGTCCAAGGGATACAGTAAACTTCAAGTGAAGCATCGGAATCTAAAACTGGACTCATGGGAGAGGTTCAAATCATAGAAAGTTAGAGTGTCAGTCCTCTTGTACATAAGTCGCCATTGTGCCTTTTGTTTTAAATTCGGATGCAATTTCTGTGTTTCATCGTCAATAAGAAGGTGCAAGGTATACAGTAAAACTGAAGTGAAGCATCGGAATCTAAAACTGGACTCACAGGAGAGGTTCAAATCATAGAAAGTGAGAGTGTCAGTCCCCTTGTACTTAAGTCCGCATTGTGCCTTTTGTATTCAATTCCGATGCAATTTCTGTGTTTCATCGTCAATAACAAGGTCCAAGGTATACAGAAAACCTAAAATAAAGCATCGGAATCTAAAACAGGACTCACAGGAGAGGTTCAAATAATAGAACGTGAGAGTGTCAGTCCGCTTGTACTTAAGTCGGCATCGCGTGTTTTGTATTAAATTCGGATGCAATTTTTGTGTTTCATCGTCAATAAGAAGGTCCAAGGGATACAGTATACCTGAAGTGAAGTATCTGAATCTAAAACTGGACTCACAGGAGTGGTTCAAATCATAGAATGTTAGAGTGTCGATCCTCTTGTCCCTAAGTCGGCATTGTGCCTTTTGAATTTAATTCCGGTTCAATTTCTGTGTTTCATCGTCAATAAGAAGGTCCAAGGTATACAGTAAACCGAAAGTCAAGCATCGGATTCCAAAACTGGACTCACAGGAGAGGTTCAAATCATAGAGAGTTATAGTGTCAGTCCTCTTGTACTTAAGTCGGCATTGTGCTCTTTGTATT
Source organism: Schistocerca americana (assembly GCF_021461395.2). Classification (NCBI taxonomy): domain Eukaryota; kingdom Metazoa; phylum Arthropoda; class Insecta; order Orthoptera; family Acrididae; genus Schistocerca; species Schistocerca americana. The sequence continues at coordinate 1,227,994 of NW_025725972.1, forward strand.
TAATTCCGACGCAATAACTGTGCTTCATCGTCAATAAGAAGGTCCAAGGTATACAGTAAACCTGAAGTGAAGCATCGGAATCTAAAACTGGACTCCCAGGAGAGGTTCAAATCATAGAAAGATAGAGTGTCAGTCGTCTTGTACCTAAGTCAGCATTGTGCTGTTTGCATTAAATTCGGATGCAATTTCTGTGTTTCATCGTCAATAAGAACGTCCAAGGTATACAGTAAACCTGATGTAAAGCATCGGAATCTAAAACTGGACTCACAGGAGAGGTTCAAATCATAGAAAGTTAGAGTATCCCTCCTCTTGTCCTTGGGTCGGCATTGTGCCTTTTGAATTTCATTCCGATGCAATTTCTGTGATTCATCGTCTATAAGAAGGTCCAAGGTATACAGTAAACCTGAAGTGAAGCATCGGAATCTAAAACTGGACTCCAAGGAGAGGTTCAAATCATACAAAGATAGAATCTCAGTCCTCTTGTACTTAAGTCGGCATTGTGCCTTTTGAATTTAATTCCGATGCAATTTATGTTTTTCATTGTCAATAGGAAGGTCCAAGGTATACAGTAAACCTGAAGTGAAGCATCGGAATCTAAAACAGGACTCACAGGAGAGGTTCAAATCATATAAAGTGAGAGTTTCAGTTTGCTTGTACTTAAGACGGCATTGTGCCTTTTGTGTTTAATTCGGATGCAGTTTCTGTGTTTCATCGTCAATGACAAGGTCCAAGGTATACAGTAAACCTGAAGTGGAGCATAGGAATCTAAAACTGGACTCACAGGAGAGGTTCAAACCATAGAAAGTTAGCGTGTCAGTCCTCTTGTACCTAAGTCAGCATTGTGCCTTTTGCATTATATTCGGATGCAACTTCCGTGTTTCATCGTCAATAAGAATGTCCAAGATATACAGTAAACTTGAAGTGAAGCATTGTAATCTGAAACTGGACTCACAAGAGAGGTTCAAATCATAGAAAGTTAAAGTGTCAGTCCTCTTGTACTTAAGACGGCATTGTGCCTTTTGAATTTAATTCCGATGCATTTTCTGTGCTTCATCGTCAATATAAGGTCCAAGGTATACAGTAAACCTGATGTGAAGCATCGGAATCTAAAACTGGACCAACAGCAGAGGTTCAAATCATAGATAATTACAGTATCCGTGCTCTTAAACTTAAGTCGGCATTGTGCCTTTTGAATTTAATACCGATGCAATTTCTGTGTTTCATCGTCAATCAGAAGGTCCAAGGTATACAGTAAACCTGAAGTGAAGCATCGGAATCTAAAACTGGACTCACAGGAGACGTTCAAATCAAAGAAAGTTAGAGTATCCCTGGTCTTGTTCTTAAGTCGGCATTGTGCCTTTTGAATTTAATTCCGATGCAATTTCTGTGTTTCATCGTCTATAAGAAGGTCCAAGGTATACAGTAAACCTGAAGTGAAGCATCGGAATCTAAAACTGGACTCACAGGAGAGGTTCAAATCATAGAGAGTTAGAGTGTCAGACCTCTTGTACTTAAGTCGGCATTGTGCCTTTTGTATTAAATTCGGATGCGATTTCTGTGTTTCATCGTCAATGAGAAGGTCCAAGGTATACAGAAAACCTGAAGTGAAGCATTGGAATCTAAAACTGGAATCACAGGACAGGTTCAAATCATAGAAAGTTCGAGTGTCAGTCCTCTTGTACTTAAGTCGGCATTGTGCATTTTGAATCTAATTCCGATGCAATTTCTGTGTTTCATTGTCAATAAGAAGGTCCAAGGTATACATTAAACCTGAAGTCAAGCATCGAAATCCAAAACTGAACTCACAGGAGAGGTTCAAATCATAGAAAGTTACAGTGTCAGTCGCCTTGTTCTTAAGTCGGCATTGTGCTTTTTGTATTTAAATCCGACACAATATCTGTGCTTCATCGTCAATATGAAGGTCCAAGGTATACAGTAAACCTGAAGTAAACCATCGGAATCTAAAACTGGACTTACAGGAGAGGTTCAAATCATAGAAAGTTAGAGCGTCAGTCCTCTTGTACCTAAGTCGGCATTGTGCTTTTTGCAATAATTTGGATTCAATTTCTGTGTTTCATCGTCAATACGAATGTCCAAGGTATACAGTAAACCTAAAGTGAAGCATCGGAATCTAAAACTGGACTCGCAAGAGAGGTTCAATTCGTAGAAAGTTAGAGTGTCAGTCCTCTTGTACTTAAGTCATCATTGTGCCTTTTGAATTTAATTCCGATGCATTTTCTGTGTTTCATCGTCAATAAGAAGGTCTAAGGTATACAGTAAACCTGATGTGAAGCATCGGAATCTAAAACTGGACTCACAGGAGAGGTTCAATTCATAGAACGTTAGAGTATCCCTCCTCTTGTACTTAAGTCGGCATTGTGCCTTTTGAATTTAGTTCCGATGCAATTTCTGTGTTTCATCGTCTATAAGAAGGTCCAAGATATACAGTAAACCTGAAGTGAAGCATCGGAATCCAAAACTTAACTCACAGGAGAGGTTCAAATCATAGAAAGTTAGAGTGTCAGTCCTCTTGTACTTAAGTCGGCATTGTGCCTTTTGAATTTAATTCCGATGCAATTTCTGTGTTTCATTGTCAATAAGAAGGTCCAAGGTATACAGTAAACCCGAAGTGAACATCGGAATCTAAAACTGGACTCACAGGAAAGGTTCAAATCATAGAAAGTTAGAGTGTCAGTCCGCTTGTACTTAAGTCGGCATTGTGCCTTTTGAATTTAATTCCGATGCATTTTCTGTGCTTCATCGTCAATAAGAAGGTCCAAGGTACACAGTAAACCTGAAGTGAAACATAGGAATATAAATCTCGACTCACAGGAGAGGTTCAAATAATAGAAAGTTTGAGTGTCCGTCCTCTTGTACTTAAGCCAGCATTGTGCATTTTGAAATTAATTCCGATGCAATTTCTGTGTTTCATCGTCAATAAGAAGGTCCAAGGTATACAGTAAACGTGAAGTGAAGCATCGGAATCCAAAACTGGACTCACAGGAGAGGTTCAAATCATAGAAAGTTACAGTGTCAGTCCTCTTGTACTTAAGTCGGCAATGTGCCTTATGAATTAAATTCGGATGCAATTTCTCTGTTTCATAGTCAATAAGAGGGTCCAAGGTATACAGAAAACCTGAAGTGAAGCATTGGAATCTCAAACTGGACTCACAGGACAGGTTCAAAACATAGGAAGTTAGTGTCAGTCCTCTTGTACTTAAGTCGGCATTGCGTGTTTTGTATTAAATTCGGATGCAATTTCTGTGTTTCATCGTCAATAAGAAGGACCAAGGGATACAGTAAACTTGAAGTGAAGCATCGGAATCTAAAACTGGACTCATGGGAGAGGTTCAAATCATAGAAAGTTAGAGTGTCAGTCCTCTTGTACATAAGTCGCCATTGTGCCTTTTGTTTTAAATTCGGATGCAATTTCTGTGTTTCATCGTCAATAAGAAGGTGCAAGGTATACAGTAAAACTGAAGTGAAGCATCGGAATCTAAAACTGGACTCACAGGAGAGGTTCAAATCATAGAAAGTGAGAGTGTCAGTCCTCTTGTACTTAAGTCCGCATTGTGCCATTTGTATTCCATTCCGATGCAATTTCTATGTTCCATCGTCAATAACCAGGTGCAAGGTATACAGAAAACCTAAAATAAAGCATCGGAATCTAAAACAGGACTCACAGGAAAGGTTCAAATCATAGAAAGTTAGAGTGTCAGTCCTCTTGTACTTAAGTCGGCATTGTGCTTTTTGAATTTAATTCCGATGCAATTTCTGTGTTTCATTGTCAATAAGAAGGTCCAAGGTATACAGTAAACCCGAAGTGAACATCGGAATCTAAAACTGGACTCACAGGAAAGGTTCAAATCATAGAAAGTTAGAGTGTCAGTTAGCTTGTACTTAAGTCGGCATTGTGCCTTTTGAATTTAATTCCGATGCATTTTCTGTGCTTCATCGTCAATAAGAAAGTCCAAGGTACACAGTAAACCTGAAGTGAAACATAGGAATCTAAATCTCGACTCACAGGAGAGGTTCAAATAATAGAAAGTTTGAGTGTCCGTCCTCTTGTACTTAAGCCGGCATTGTGCATTTTGAATTTAATTCCGATGCAATTTCTGTGTTTCATCGTCAATAAGAAGGTCCAAGGTATACAGTAAACGTGAAGTGAAGCATCGGAATCCAAAACTGGACTCACAGGAGAGGTTCAAATCATAGAAAGTTACAGTGTGAGTCCTCTTGTACTTAAGTCGGCAATGTGCCTTATGAATTAAATTCGGATGCAATTTCTCTGTTTCATAGTCAATAAGAGGGTCCAAGGTATACAGAAAACCTGAAGTGAAGCATTGGAATCTAAAACTGGACTCACAGGACAGGTTCAAAACATAGAAAGTTAGTGTCAGTCCTCTTGTACTTAAGTCGGCATTGCGTGTTTTGTATTAAATTTGGATGCAATTTTTGTGTTTCATCGTCAATAAGAAGGTCCAAGGGATACAGTATACCTGAAGTGAAGTATCTGAATCTAAAACTGGACTCACAGGAGTGGTTCAAATCATAGAATGTTAGAGTGTCGATCCTCTTGTCCCTAAGTCGGCATTGTGCCTTTTGAATTTAATTCCGATTCAATTTCTGTGTTTCATCGTCAATAAGAAGGTCCAAGGTATACAGTAAACCGGAAGTCAAGCATCGGATTCCAAAACTGGACTCACAGGAGAGGTTCAAATCATAGAAAGTTAGAGTGTCAGTCCTCTTGTACTTAAGTCGGCATTGTGCTCTTTGTATTTAATTCCGACGCAATAACTGTGCTTCATCGTCAATAAGATGGTCCAAGGTATACAGTAAACCTGAAGTGAAGCATCGGAATCTAAAACTGGACTCCCAGGAGAGGTTCAAATCATAGAAAGATAGAGTGTCAGTCCTCTTGTACCTAGGTCAGCATTGTGCTGTTTGCATTAAATTTGGATGCAATTTCTGTGTTTCATCGTCAATAAGAAGGTCCAAGGTATACAGTAAACCTGATGTAAAGCATCGGAATCTAAAACTGGACTCACAGGAGAGGTTCAAATCATAGAAAGTTAGAGTATCCCTCCTGTTGTCCTTGAGGCGGCATTGTGCCTTTTGAATTTCATTCCGATGCAATTTCTGTGATTCATCGTCTATAAGAAGGTCCAAGGTATACAGTAAACCTGAAGTGAAGCATCGGAATCTAAAACTGGACTCCCAGGAGAGGTTCAAATCATAGAAAGATAGAGTGTCAGTCCTCTTGTACTTAAGTCGGCATTGTGCCTTTTGAATTTAATTCCGATGCAATTTATGTTTTTCATTGTCAGTAGGAAGGTCCAAGGTATACAGTAAACTTAAAGTGAAGCATCGGAATCTAAAACTGGACTCACAGGAGAGGTTCAAATCATAGAAAATTAGAGTGTCAGTCCTCTTGTACTTAAGTCGGCATTGTGCCTTTTGAATTTAATTCCGATGCATTTTCTGTGCTTCATCGTCAATAAGAATGTCCACGGTATACAGTAAACCTGAAGTGAAGCATAGGAATCTAAAACTGGACTCACAGGAGAGGATCATATCATAGAAAGTTAGAGTGTCCGTCCTCTTGTACTTAAGTCGGCATTGTGCATTTTGAATTTAATTCCGATGCAATTTCTGTGTTTCATCGTCAATAACAAGGTCCAAGGTATACAGTAAACCTGAAGTGAAGCATAGGAATCTAAAACAGGACTCACAGGAGAGGTTCAAATCATATAAAGTGAGAGTTTCAGTCCGCTTGTACTTAAGACGGCATTGTGCCTTTTGTGTTAAATTCGGATGCAGTTTCTGTCTTTCTTCGTCAATGAGAAGGTCCAAGGTATACAGTAAACCTGAAGTGGAGCATAGGAATCTAAAACTGGACTCACAGGAGAGGTTCAAACCACAGAAATTTAGCGTGTCAGTCCTCTTGTACCTAAGTCAGCATTGTGCCTTTTGCATTATATTCGGATGCAATTTCCGTGTTTCATCGTCAATAAGAATGTCCAAGGTATACAGTAAACCTGAAGTGAAGCATTGTAATCTGAAACTGGACTCACAAGAGTGGTTCGAATCATAGAAAGTTAGAGTGTCAGTCCTCTTGTACTTAAGACGGCATTGTGCCTTTTGAATTTAATTCCGATGCATTTTCTGTGCTTCATCGTCAATATAAGGTCCAAGGTATACAGTAAACCTGATGTGAAGCATCGGAATCTGAAACTGGACCAACAGCAGAGGTTCAAATCATAGATAATTACAGTATCCGTCCTCTTAAACTTAAGTCGGCATTGTGCCTTTTGAATTTAATACCGATGCAATTTCTGTGTTTCTTCGTCAATAACAAGGTCCAAGGGATACAGTAAACCTGAAGTGAAGTATCACAATCTAAAACTGAACTCACAGGAGAGGTTCAAAACATAGAAAATTAAAGTGTCAGTCCACTTGCACTTAAGTCGGCACTGTGCCTTTTGTATTAAATTCAGATGCAATTTCTGTGTTTCTTCGTCAATAACAAGGTCCAAGGGATACAGTAAACCTGAAGTGAAGTATCACAATCTAAAACTGAACTCACAGGAGAGGTTCAAAACATAGAAAATTAAAGTGTCAGTCCGCTTGCACTTAAGACGGCATTGTGCCTTTTGTGTTAAATTCGGATGCAGTTTCTGTCTTTCATCGTCAATGAGAAGGTCCAAGGTATACTGTAAACCAGAAATGAAGCATCGGAATTTAAAACTGGACTTACAGGAGAGGTTCAAATCATAGAAAGGTAGAGTGTCAGTCCTCTTGCACTTAAGTCGGCCTTGTGCCTTTTGAATTTAATTCCGATGCATTTTCTGTGCTTCATCGTCAATAAGAAGGTCCAAGGTATACTGTAAACCTGAAGTGAAGCATCGGAATCTAAAACTGGACTCACAGTAGAGGTTCAAAACATAGAAAATTAAAGTGTCAGTCCGCTTGCACTTAAGTCGGCACTGTGCCTTTTGTATTAAATTCAGATGCAATTTCTGTGTTTCTTCGTCAATAACAAGGTCCAAGGGATACAGTAAACCTGAAGTGAAGTATCACAATCTAAAACTGAACTCACAGGAGAGGTTCAAATCATAGAATGTTAGAGTATCGGTCCTCTTGTACTTAAGTCGGCATTGTGCCATTTGAATTTAATACCGATGCAATTTCTGTGTTTCTTCGTCAATACGAAGGCCCAAGGTATACAGTAAACCGGAAGTCAAGCATCGGAATCCAAAACTGGACTCATAGGAGAGGTTCAAATCATAGTACGTTAGAATGTCAGTCCACTTGTACTCAAGTCGGCATTGCGTGTTTTGTATTAAATTCAGATGCAATTTCTGTGTTTCATCGCCAATAAGTAGGTCCAAGGGATACAGTAAACCTGAAGTGAAGCATCGGAATCTAAAACTGGACTCACAGGAGAGGTTCAAATCAGAGAAAGTTAGAGTGTCAGTCCTGTTGTACTTAATTCGGCATTGTGACTTTTGTAATAAATTCGGATGCAATATCTGTGTTTCATCGTCAATAAGAAGGTGCAAGGAATACAGTAAAGCTGAAGTTAAGCATCGGAATCTAAAACTGGACTCACAGGAGAGGTTCAAATCATAGAAAGTGAGAATGTCAGTCCTCTTGTACTTAAGTCGGCATTGTGCCTTTTGTATTAAATTAGGATGCAATTTCTGTGTTTCATCGTCAGTAAGAATGTCCAAGGTATAATGTAAACCTGAAGTGAAGCATCATAATCTAAAACTGGACTCGCAAGAGAGGTTCAATTCATAGAAAGTTAGAATGTCAGTCCTCTTGTACTTAAGTCGGCATTGTGCCTTTTGAATTTAATTCTGATGCAATTTCTGTGTTTCATCGGCAACAAGAAGGTCCAAGGTATACATTAAACCGGAAGTCATGCATCGAAATCCAAAATTGGACTCACAGGAGAGGTTCAAATCATAGAAAGTTAGAGTGTCAGTCGTCTTGTTCTTAAGTCGGCATTGTGCTTTTTGTATTTAAATCCGACACAATATCTGTGCTTCATCGTCAATATGAAGGTCCAAGGTAGACAATAAACCTGAAGTAAAGCATCAGAATCTAAAACAGGACTCACAGGAAAAGTTCAAATCATATAAAGTGAGAGTTTCAGTCCGCTTGTACTTAAGACGGCATTGTGCCTTTTGTGTTAAACTCGGATGCAGTTTCTGTGTTTCATCGTCAATAAGAAGGTCCAAGGTATACAGTAAACCTGAAGTGGAGCATAGGAATCTAAAACTGGAGTCACAGGAGAGGTTAATATCATAAAATGTTAGAGTGTCGGTCCTCTTGTACTTACGTCGTCATTGTGCCTTTTGTATTTAATTCCGACGCAATTTCTGTGCTTCATCGTCATTAGAAAGGTCCAAGGTATACAGTAAACCTGAAGTAAAGCATAGGAATCTAAAACTAGACTCACAGGAGAGGTTCAAATCATAGAAAGTTAGCGTGTCAGTCCTCTTGTACCTAAGTCAGCATTGTGCCTTTTGCATTATATTCGGATGCAATCTCTGTGTTTCATCGTCAATAAGAACGTCCAAGGTATACAGTAAACCTGAAGTGAAGCATTGGAATCTGAAACTGAACTCACAAGAGAGGTTCAAATCATAGAAAGTTAGAATGTCAATCCTCTTGTACTTAAGTCGGCATTGTGCCCTTTGAATTTAATTCCGATGCATTTTCTGTGCTTTATCGTCAATATAAGGTCCAAGGTATACAGTAAACCTGGTGTGAAGCATCGGAATCGAAAACTGGATCCACAGGAGGGGTTCAAATCATAGAAAATTACAGTATCCGTCCTCTTAAACTTATGTCGGCATTGTGCCTTTTGAATTTAATACCGATGCAATTTCTGTGTTTCATCGTCAACTAGAAGGTCCAAGGAATACAGTAAACCTGAAGTGAAGCATCGGAATCTAAAACTGGACTCACAGGAGAGGTTAAAACCATAGAAAGTTAGAGTGTCAGTCCTCTTGTACTTAAGTCGGCATTGTGCCTTTTGAATTTAATTCCGATGCAATTTCTGAGTTTCATTGTCAATACGAAGGTCCAAGGTATACAGTTAACCTGAAATGAAGCATCGGAATCAAAAACTGGACTCACAGGAGAGGTTCAAATCATAGAAGTTAAAGTGTCAGTCCTCTTGTACTTAAGGCGGCCTTGTGCCTTTTGAATTTAATTCCGATGCATTTTCTGTGCTTCATCGTCAATAAGAAGGTCCAAGGTATACTGTAACCATAAGTGAAGCATCGGAATCTAAAACTTGACTCACAGTAGAGGTTCAAATCATAGAAAGTTAGAGTGTCAGTCCGCTTGTACTTAAGTCGGCACTGTGCCTTTTGTATTAAATTCGGATGCAATTTCTGTGTTTCTTCGTCAATAACAAGGTCCAAGGGATACAGTTAACCTGAAGTGAAGTATCGGAATCTAAAACTGGACTCACAGGAGAGGTTCAAATCATAGAATGTTAGAGTGTCGGTCCTCTTGTACTTAAGTCGGCATTGTGCCATTTGAATTTAATTCCGATGCAATTTCTGTGTTTCATCGTCAATAAGAAGGTCCAAGGTATACAGTAAACCGGAAGTCAAGCATCGGAATCCAAAATTGGACTCACAGGAGGGGTTCAAATCATAGTACATTAGAGTGTCAGTCCACTTGTACTTAAGTCGGCATTGCGTGTTTTGTATTAAATTCGAATGCAATTTCTGTGTTTCGTCGCCAATAAGAAGGTCCAAGGGATACAGTAAACCTGAAGTGAAGCATCGGAATCTAAAACTGGACTCACAGGAGAGGTTCAAAACATAGAAAATTAAAGTGTCAGTCCGCTTGCACTTAAGTCGGCACTGTGCCTTTTGTATTAAATTCAGATGCAATTTCTGTGTTTCTTCGTCAATAACAAGGTCCAAGGGATACAGTAAACCTGAAGTGAAGTATCACAATCTAAAACTGAACTCACAGGAGAGGTTCAAATCATAGAATGTTAGAGTATCGGTCCTCTTGTACTTAAGTCGGCATTGTGCCATTTGAATTTAATACCGATGCAATTTCTGTGTTTCTTCGTCAATACGAAGGCCCAAGGTATACAGTAAACCGGAAGTCAAGCATCGGAATCCAAAACTGGACTCATAGGAGAGGTTCAAATCATAGTACGTTAGAATGTCAGTCCACTTGTACTCAAGTCGGCATTGCGTGTTTTGTATTAAATTCAGATGCAATTTCTGTGTTTCATCGCCAATTAGTAGGTCCAAGGGATACAGTAAACCTGAAGTGAAGCATCGGAATCTAAAACTGGACTCACAGGAGAGGTTCAAATCAGAGAAAGTTAGAGTGTCAGTCCTGTTGTACTTAATTCGGCATTGTGACTTTTGTAATAAATTCGGATGCAATATCTGTGTTTCATCGTCAATAAGAAGGTGCAAGGAATACAGTAAAACTGAAGTTAAGCATCGGAATCTAAAACTGGACTCACAGGAGAGGTTCAAATCATAGAAAGTGAGAATGTCAGTCCTCTTGTACTTAAGTCGGCATTGTGCCTTTTGTATTAAATTCCGATGCAATTTCTGTGTTTCATCGTCAGTAAGAATGTCCAAGGTATAATGTAAACCTGAAGTGAAGCATCATAATCTAAAACTGGACTCGCAAGAGAGGTTCAATTCATAGAAAGTTAGAATGTCAGTCCTCTTGTACTTAAGTCGGCATTGTGCCTTTTGAATTTAATTCTGATGCAATTTCTGTGTTTCATCGGCAACAAGAAGGTCCAAGGTATACATTAAACCGGAAGTCATGCATCGAAATCCAAAATTGGACTCACAGGAGAGGTTCAAATCATAGAAAGTTAGAGTGTCAGTCGTCTTGTTCTTAAGTCGGCATTGTGCTTTTTTTATTTAAATCCGACACAATATCTGTGCTTCATCGTCAATATGAAGGTCCAAGGTAGACAATAAACCTGAAGTAAAGCATCAGAATCTAAAACAGGACTCACAGGAAAAGTTCAAATCATATAAAGTGAGAGTTTCAGTCCGCTTGTACTTAAGACGGCATTGTGCCTTTTGTGTTAAACTCGGATGCAGTTTCTGTGTTTCATCGTCAATAAGAAGGTCCAAGGTATACAGTAAACCTGAAGTGGAGCATAGGAATCTAAAACTGGAGTCACAGGAGAGGTTAATATCATAAAATGTTAGAGTGTCGGTCCTCTTGTACTTACGTCGTCATTGTGCCTTTTGTATTTAATTCCGACGCAATTTCTGTGCTTCATCGTCATTAGAAAGGTCCAAGGTATACAGTAAACCTGAAGTAAAGCATAGGAATCTAAAACTAGACTCACAGGAGAGGTTCAAATCATAGAAAGTTAGCGTGTCAGTCCTCTTGTACCTAAGTCAGCATTGTGCCTTTTGCATTATATTCGGATGCAATCTCTGTGTTTCATCGTCAATAAGAACGTCCAAGGTATACAGTAAACCTGAAGTGAAGCATTGGAATCTGAAACTGAACTCACAAGAGAGGTTCAAATCATAGAAAGTTAGAATGTCAATCCTCTTGTACTTAAGTCGGCATTGTGCCCTTTGAATTTAATTCCGATGCATTTTCTGTGCTTTATCGTCAATATAAGGTCCAAGGTATACAGTAAACCTGGTGTGAAGCATCGGAATCGAAAACTGGATCCACAGGAGGGGTTCAAATCATAGAAAATTACAGTATCCGTCCTCTTAAACTTATGTCGGCATTGTGCCTTTTGAATTTAATACCGATGCAATTTCTGTGTTTCATCGTCAACTAGAAGGTCCAAGGAATACAGTAAACCTGAAGTGAAGCATCGGAATCTAAAACTGGACTCACAGGAGAGGTTAAAACCATAGAAAGTTAGAGTGTCAGTCCTCTTGTACTTAAGTCGGCATTGTGCCTTTTGAATTTAATTCCGATGCAATTTCTGAGTTTCATTGTCAATACGAAGGTCCAAGGTATACAGTTAACCTGAAATGAAGCATCGGAATCAAAAACTGGACTCACAGGAGAGGTTCAAATCATAGAAAGTTAAAGTGTCAGTCCTCTTGTACTTAAGGCGGCCTTGTGCCTTTTGAATTTAATTCCGATGCATTTTCTGTGCTTCATCGTCAATAAGAAGGTCCAAGGTATACTGTAACCATAAGTGAAGCATCGGAATCTAAAACTTGACTCACAGTAGAGGTTCAAATCATAGAAAGTTAGAGTGTCAGTCCGCTTGTACTTAAGTCGGCACTGTGCCTTTTGTATTAAATTCGGATGCAATTTCTGTGTTTCTTCGTCAATAACAAGGTCCAAGGGATACAGTTAACCTGAAGTGAAGTATCGGAATCTAAAACTGGACTCACAGGAGAGGTTCAAATCATAGAATGTTAGAGTGTCGGTCCTCTTGTACTTAAGTCGGCATTGTGCCATTTGAATTTAATTCCGATGCAATTTCTGTGTTTCATCGTCAATAAGAAGGTCCAAGGTATACAGTAAACCGGAAGTCAAGCATCGGAATCCAAAATTGGACTCACAGGAGGGGTTCAAATCATAGTACATTAGAGTGTCAGTCCACTTGTACTTAAGTCGGCATTGCGTGTTTTGTATTAAATTCGAATGCAATTTCTGTGTTTCGTCGCCAATAAGAAGGTCCAAGGGATACAGTAAACCTGAAGTGAAGCATCGGAATCTAAAACTGGACTCACAGGAGAGGTTCAAATCATAGAAAGTTAAAGTGTCAGTCCTCTTGTACTTAAGGCGGCCTTGTGCCTTTTGAATTTAATTCCGATGCAATTTCTGTGCTTCATCTTCAATAAGAAGGTCCAAGGTATACTGTAAACCAGAAGTGAAGCATCGGAATCTAAAACTGGACTCACAGTAGAGGTTCAAATCATAGAAAGTTAGAGTGTCAGTCCGCTTGTACTTAAGTCGGCACTGTGCCTTTTGTATTAAATTCGGATGCAATTTCTGTGTTTCTTCGTCAATAACAAGGTCCAAGGGATACAGTTAACCTGAAGTGAAGTATCGGAATCTAAAACTGGACTCACAGGAGAGGTTCAAATCATAGAATGTTAGAGTGTCGGTCCTCTTGTACTTAAGTCGGCATTGTGCCATTTGAATTTAATTCCGATGCAATTTCTGTGTTTCATCGTCAATAAGAAGGTCCAAGGTATACAGTAAACCGGAAGTCAAGCATCGGAATCCAAAATTGGACTCACAGGAGAGGTTCAAATCATAGAAAGTTAGAGTGTCAGTCCTCTTGTACTTAATTCGGCATTGTGACTTTGTATTAAATTCGGATGCAATATCTGTGTTTCATCGTCAACTAGAAGGTCCAAGGAATACAGTAAACCTGAAGTGAAGCATCGGAATCTAAAACTGGACTCACAGGAGAGGTTAAAACCATAGAAAGTTAGAGTGTCAGTCCTCTTGTACTTAAGTCGGCATTGTGCCTTTTGAATTTAATTCCGATGCAATTTCTGAGTTTCATTGTCAATACGAAGGTCCAAGGTATACAGTTAACCTGAAATGAAGCATCGGAATCAAAAACTGGACTCACAGGAGAGGTTCAAATCATAGAAGTTAAAGTGTCAGTCCTCTTGTACTTAAGGCGGCCTTGTGCCTTTTGAATTTAATTCCGATGCATTTTCTGTGCTTCATCGTCAATAAGAAGGTCCAAGGTATACTGTAACCATAAGTGAAGCATCGGAATCTAAAACTTGACTCACAGTAGAGGTTCAAATCATAGAAAGTTAGAGTGTCAGTCCGCTTGTACTTAAGTCGGCACTGTGCCTTTTGTATTAAATTCGGATGCAATTTCTGTGTTTCTTCGTCAATAACAAGGTCCAAGGGATACAGTTAACCTGAAGTGAAGTATCGGAATCTAAAACTGGACTCACAGGAGAGGTTCAAATCATAGAATGTTAGAGTGTCGGTCCTCTTGTACTTAAGTCGGCATTGTGCCATTTGAATTTAATTCCGATGCAATTTCTGTGTTTCATCGTCAATAAGAAGGTCCAAGGTATACAGTAAACCGGAAGTCAAGCATCGGAATCCAAAATTGGACTCACAGGAGGGGTTCAAATCATAGTACATTAGAGTGTCAGTCCACTTGTACTTAAGTCGGCATTGCGTGTTTTGTATTAAATTCGAATGCAATTTCTGTGTTTCGTCGCCAATAAGAAGGTCCAAGGGATACAGTAAACCTGAAGTGAAGCATCGGAATCTAAAACTGGACTCACAGGAGAGGTTCAAAACATAGAAAATTAAAGTGTCAGTCCGCTTGCACTTAAGTCGGCACTGTGCCTTTTGTATTAAATTCAGATGCAATTTCTGTGTTTCTTCGTCAATAACAAGGTCCAAGGGATACAGTAAACCTGAAGTGAAGTATCACAATCTAAAACTGAACTCACAGGAGAGGTTCAAATCATAGAATGTTAGAGTATCGGTCCTCTTGTACTTAAGTCGGCATTGTGCCATTTGAATTTAATACCGATGCAATTTCTGTGTTTCTTCGTCAATACGAAGGCCCAAGGTATACAGTAAACCGGAAGTCAAGCATCGGAATCCAAAACTGGACTCATAGGAGAGGTTCAAATCATAGTACGTTAGAATGTCAGTCCACTTGTACTCAAGTCGGCATTGCGTGTTTTGTATTAAATTCAGATGCAATTTCTGTGTTTCATCGCCAATTAGTAGGTCCAAGGGATACAGTAAACCTGAAGTGAAGCATCGGAATCTAAAACTGGACTCACAGGAGAGGTTCAAATCAGAGAAAGTTAGAGTGTCAGTCCTGTTGTACTTAATTCGGCATTGTGACTTTTGTAATAAATTCGGATGCAATATCTGTGTTTCATCGTCAATAAGAAGGTGCAAGGAATACAGTAAAACTGAAGTTAAGCATCGGAATCTAAAACTGGACTCACAGGAGAGGTTCAAATCATAGAAAGTGAGAATGTCAGTCCTCTTGTACTTAAGTCGGCATTGTGCCTTTTGTATAAAATTCCGATGCAATTTCTGTGTTTCATCGTCAGTAAGAATGTCCAAGGTATAATGTAAACCTGAAGTGAAGCATCATAATCTAAAACTGGACTCGCAAGAGAGGTTCAATTCATAGAAAGTTAGAATGTCAGTCCTCTTGTACTTAAGTCGGCATTGTGCCTTTTGAATTTAATTCTGATGCAATTTCTGTGTTTCATCGGCAACAAGAAGGTCCAAGGTATACATTAAACCGGAAGTCATGCATCGAAATCCAAAATTGGACTCACAGGAGAGGTTCAAATCATAGAAAGTTAGAGTGTCAGTCGTCTTGTTCTTAAGTCGGCATTGTGCTTTTTGTATTTAAATCCGACACAATATCTGTGCTTCATCGTCAATATGAAGGTCCAAGGTAGACAATAAACCTGAAGTAAAGCATCAGAATCTAAAACAGGACTCACAGGAAAAGTTCAAATCATATAAAGTGAGAGTTTCAGTCCGCTTGTACTTAAGACGGCATTGTGCCTTTTGTGTTAAACTCGGATGCAGTTTCTGTGTTTCATCGTCAATAAGAAGGTCCAAGGTATACAGTAAACCTGAAGTGGAGCATAGGAATCTAAAACTGGAGTCACAGGAGAGGTTAATATCATAAAATGTTAGAGTGTCGGTCCTCTTGTACTTACGTCGTCATTGTGCCTTTTGTATTTAATTCCGACGCAATTTCTGTGCTTCATCGTCATTAGAAAGGTCCAAGGTATACAGTAAACCTGAAGTAAAGCATAGGAATCTAAAACTAGACTCACAGGAGAGGTTCAAATCATAGAAAGTTAGCGTGTCAGTCCTCTTGTACCTAAGTCAGCATTGTGCCTTTTGCATTATATTCGGATGCAATCTCTGTGTTTCATCGTCAATAAGAACGTCCAAGGTATACAGTAAACCTGAAGTGAAGCATTGGAATCTGAAACTGAACTCACAAGAGAGGTTCAAATCATAGAAAGTTAGAATGTCAATCCTCTTGTACTTAAGTCGGCATTGTGCCCTTTGAATTTAATTCCGATGCATTTTCTGTGCTTTATCGTCAATATAAGGTCCAAGGTATACAGTAAACCTGGTGTGAAGCATCGGAATCGAAAACTGGATCCACAGGAGGGGTTCAAATCATAGAAAATTACAGTATCCGTCCTCTTAAACTTATGTCGGCATTGTGCCTTTTGAATTTAATACCGATGCAATTTCTGTGTTTCATCGTCAACTAGAAGGTCCAAGGAATACAGTAAACCTGAAGTGAAGCATCGGAATCTAAAACTGGACTCACAGGAGAGGTTAAAACCATAGAAAGTTAGAGTGTCAGTCCTCTTGTACTTAAGTCGGCATTGTGCCTTTTGAATTTAATTCCGATGCAATTTCTGAGTTTCATTGTCAATACGAAGGTCCAAGGTATACAGTTAACCTGAAATGAAGCATCGGAATCAAAAACTGGACTCACAGGAGAGGTTCAAATCATAGAAAGTTAAAGTGTCAGTCCTCTTGTACTTAAGGCGGCCTTGTGCCTTTTGAATTTAATTCCGATGCATTTTCTGTGCTTCATCGTCAATAAGAAGGTCCAAGGTATACTGTAACCATAAGTGAAGCATCGGAATCTAAAACTTGACTCACAGTAGAGGTTCAAATCATAGAAAGTTAGAGTGTCAGTCCGCTTGTACTTAAGTCGGCACTGTGCCTTTTGTATTAAATTCGGATGCAATTTCTGTGTTTCTTCGTCAATAACAAGGTCCAAGGGATACAGTTAACCTGAAGTGAAGTATCGGAATCTAAAACTGGACTCACAGGAGAGGTTCAAATCATAGAATGTTAGAGTGTCGGTCCTCTTGTACTTAAGTCGGCATTGTGCCATTTGAATTTAATTCCGATGCAATTTCTGTGTTTCATCGTCAATAAGAAGGTCCAAGGTATACAGTAAACCGGAAGTCAAGCATCGGAATCCAAAATTGGACTCACAGGAGGGGTTCAAATCATAGTACATTAGAGTGTCAGTCCACTTGTACTTAAGTCGGCATTGCGTGTTTTGTATTAAATTCGAATGCAATTTCTGTGTTTCGTCGCCAATAAGAAGGTCCAAGGGATACAGTAAACCTGAAGTGAAGCATCGGAATCTAAAACTGGACTCACAGGAGAGGTTCAAATCATAGAAAGTTAAAGTGTCAGTCCTCTTGTACTTAAGGCGGCCTTGTGCCTTTTGAATTTAATTCCGATGCAATTTCTGTGCTTCATCTTCAATAAGAAGGTCCAAGGTATACTGTAAACCAGAAGTGAAGCATCGGAATCTAAAACTGGACTCACAGTAGAGGTTCAAATCATAGAAAGTTAGAGTGTCAGTCCGCTTGTACTTAAGTCGGCACTGTGCCTTTTGTATTAAATTCGGATGCAATTTCTGTGTTTCTTCGTCAATAACAAGGTCCAAGGGATACAGTTAACCTGAAGTGAAGTATCGGAATCTAAAACTGGACTCACAGGAGAGGTTCAAATCATAGAATGTTAGAGTGTCGGTCCTCTTGTACTTAAGTCGGCATTGTGCCATTTGAATTTAATTCCGATGCAATTTCTGTGTTTCATCGTCAATAAGAAGGTCCAAGGTATACAGTAAACCGGAAGTCAAGCATCGGAATCCAAAATTGGACTCACAGGAGAGGTTCAAATCATAGAAAGTTAGAGTGTCAGTCCTCTTGTACTTAATTCGGCATTGTGACTTTGTATTAAATTCGGATGCAATATCTGTGTTTCATCGTCAATAAGAAGGTGCAAGGTATACAGTAAAACTGAAGTTAAGCATCGGAATCTAAAACTGGACTCACAGGAGAGGTTAAAATCATAGAAAGTTAGAGTGTCCGTCCTCTTGTACTTAAGTCGGCATTGTGCCTTTTGAATTTAATTCCGATGCAATTTCTGAGTTTCATCGTCAATACGAAGGTCCAAGGTATACAGTTAACCTGAAATGAAGCATCGGAATCTAAAACTGGACTCACAGGAGAGGTTCAAATCATAGAAAGTTAAAGTGTCAGTCCTCTTGTACTTAAGTCGGCCTTGTGCCTTTTGAATTTATATCCGATGCATTTTCTGTGCTTCATCGTCAATAAGTAGGTCCAAGGTATACTGTAAACCTGAAGTGAAGCATTTGAATCTAAAACTGGACTCACAGTAGAGGTTCAAATCATAGAAAGTTAGAGTGTCAGTCCGCTTGTACTTAAGTCGGCACTGTGCCTTTTGTATGAAATTCAAATGCAATTTTTGTGTTTCTTCGTCAATAACAAGGTCCAAGGGATACAGTAAACCTGAAGTGAAGTATCGGAATCTAAAACTGGACTCACAGGAGAGGTTCAAATCATAGAATGTTAGAGTGTCGGTCCTCTTGTACTTAAGTCGGCATTGTGCCATTTGAATTTAATTCCGATGCAATTTCTGTGTTTCATCGTCAATAAGAAGGTCCAAGGTATACAGTAAACCGGAAGTCAAGCATCGGATTCCAAAATTGGACTCACAGGAGAGGTTCAAATCACAGTACGTTAGAGTGTCAGTCCACTTGTACTTAAGTCAGCATTGTGCCTTTTGTATTTAATTCCGACGCAATTTCTGTGCTTCATCGTCATTAAAAAGGTCCAAGGTATACAGTAAACCTGAAGTAAAGCATAGGAATCTAAAACTAGCCTCACAGGAGAGGTTCATATCATAGAAAGTTAGCGTGTCAGTCCTCTTGTACCTAAGTCAGCATTGTGCCTTTTGCATTATATTCGGATGCAATTTCTGTGTTTCATCGTCAATAAGAATGTCCAAGGTATACAGTTAACCTGAAGTGAAGCATTGGAATCTGAAACTGAACTCGCAAGAGAGGTTCAAATCATTGAAAGTTAGAGTGTCAGTCCTCTTGTACTTAAGTCGGCATTGTGCCCTTTGAATTTAATTCCGATGCATTTTCGGTGCTTTATCGTCAATATATGGTCCAAGGTATACAGTAAACCTGGTGTGAAGCATCGGAATCGAAAACTGGACCCACAGGAGAGGTTCAAATCATAGAAAATTACAGTATCCGTCCTCTTAAACTTAAGTCGGCATTGTGGCTTTTGATTTTAATACCGATGCAATTTCTGTGTTTCATCGTCAATTAGAAGGTCCAAGGAATACAGTAAACCTGATGTGAAGCATTGGAATCTAAAACTGGACTCACAGGAGAGGTTAAAATCATAAAAAAAAGAGTGTCAGTCCTCTTGTACTTAAGTCGGCATTGTGCCTTTTGAATTTAATTCCGATGCAATTTCTGAGTTTCATCGTCAATACGAAGGTCCAAGGTATACAGTTAACCTGAAATGAAGCATCGGAATCTAAAACTGGACTCACAGGAGAGGTTCAAATCATAGAAAGTTAAAGTGTCAGTCCTCTTGTACTTAAGTCGGCCTTGTGCCTTTTGAATTTAATTCCGATGCATTTTCTGTGCTTCATCGTCAATAAGAAGGTCCAAGGGATACAGTAAACCTGAAGTGAAGTATCGGAATCTAAAACTGGACTCACAGGAGAGGTTTAAATCATAGAATGTTAGAGTGTCAGTCCTCTTGTACTTAAGTCGGCATTGTGCCATTTGAATTTAATTCCGATGCAATTTCTGTGTTTCATCGTCAATAAGAAGGTGCAAGGTATACAGTAAAACTGAAGTTAAGCATCGGAATCTAAAACTGGACTCACAGGAGAGGTTCAAGTCATAGAAAATGAGAATGTCAGTCCTCTTGTACTTAAGTCATAATTGTGCCTTTTGTATTAAATTCCGATGCAATTTCTGTGTTTCATCGTCAATAACAAGGTCCAAGGTTTACAGTAAACCTGAAGTGAAGAATCGGAATCTAAAACAGGACTCACTGGAGAGGTTAAAATCATAGAAAGTGAGAGTGTCTGTCCGCTTGTACTTAAGACGGCATTGTGCCTTTTGTGTTAAATTCGGATGCAATTTCTGTGTTTCATCGTCAATAAGAAGGTCCAAGGTATACAGTAAACCTGAAGTGAAGCATCGGAATCTAAAACTGCACTCAGAGGAGAGGTTAAAATCTTTGAAAGTTAGAGTGCCAGTCCTCTTATACCTAAGTCAGCATTGTGCTTTTTGCATCAAATTCGAATGCCATTTCTGTGTTCCATCGTCAATAAGAATGTCCAAGGTATACAGTAAACCTTAAGTGAAGCATCATAATCTAAAACTGGACTCGCGAGGCAGGTTCAATTCATAGAAAGTTAGAGTGTCAGTCCACTTGTACTTAAGTCGGCATTGTGCCTTTTGAATTTAATTCCGATGCAATTTCTGTGTTTCATCGTCAACAAGAAGGTCCAAGGTATACATTAAACCGAAAGTCATGCATCGAAATCCAAAATTGGACTCACAGGAGAGGTTCAAATCATAGAAAGTTAGAGAAACAGTCGTCTTGTCCTTAAGTCGGCATTGTGCTTTTTGTATTTAAATCCGACACAATATTTGTGCTTCATCGTCGATATGAAGGTCCAAGGTATACAGTAAACCTGAAGTAAAGCATCGGAATCTAAAACTGGACTCACAGGAGAGGTTCAAATCATAGAAAGTTAGAGTGTCAGTCCTCTTGTACCTAAGTCAGCATTGTGCCTTTTGCATTATATTCGGATGCAATTTCTGTGTTTCATCGTCAATAAGAATGTCCAAGGTATACAGTAAACCTGAAGTGGAGCATAGGAATCTAAAACTGGACTCACAGGAGAGGTTAAAATCATAGAATGTTAGAGTGTCGGTCCTCTTTTACTTACGTCGGCATTGCGCCTTTTGTATTTAATTCCGACTCAATTTCTGTGCTTCATCGTCATTAAAAAGGTCAAAGGTATACAGTGAACCTGAAGTAAAGCATAGGAATCTAAAACTGGACTCACAGGAGCGGTTCAAATCATAGATAGTTAGCGTGTCAGTCCTCTTCTACCTAAGTCAGCATTGTGCCTTTTGCATTATATTCGGATGCAATTTCTGTGTTTCATCGTCAATAAGAATGTCTAAGGTATACAGTACACCTTAAGTGAAGCATTGGAATCTAAACTGGACTCACAAGAGAGGTTCAAATCTTAAAAAGTTAGAGTGTCAGTCCTCTTGTACTTAAGTCGGCATTGTGCCTTTTGAATTTAATTCCGATGCATTTTCTGTGCTTCATCGTCAATAAGAAGGTCCAAGGTATACAGAAAACCTGAAGTGAAGCATCGCAATCTAAAACTGGACTCACAGGAGAGGTTAACATCATAGAAAGTTAGAGTGTCAGTCCTCTTGTACTTAAGTCGGCATTGTGCCTTTTGAATTTAATTCCGATGCAATTTCTGAGTTTCATCGTCAATAACAAGGTCGAAGGTATACAGTAAACCTGAAGTGAAGCATAGGAATCTAAAACTGGACTCGCAAGAGAGGTTCAATTCATAGAAAGTTAGAGTGTCCC
Source organism: Schistocerca americana (assembly GCF_021461395.2). Classification (NCBI taxonomy): domain Eukaryota; kingdom Metazoa; phylum Arthropoda; class Insecta; order Orthoptera; family Acrididae; genus Schistocerca; species Schistocerca americana. Next base: position 1,249,479 of record NW_025725972.1, read on the forward strand.
TCCTCTTGTACTTTAGTCGGCATTGTGCATTTTGAATTTAATTCCGATGCAATTACTGTGTTTCATCGTCAACGAGAAAGTCTAAGGTATACAGTAAACCAGAAGTGAAGCATCGGAATCCAAAACTGGACTCACAGGAGAGGTTCAAATCATAGAAAGTTAGAGTGTCAGTCCTCTTGTACTTACGTCGGCATTGTGCCTTTTGTATTAAATTCGGATTCGATTTCTGTGTTTCATCGTCAATAAGAAGGTCCAAGGTATACAGAAAACCTGAAGTGAAGCATTTGAATCTAAAACTGGACTCACAGGACAGGTTCAAACCATAGAAAGTTAGAGTGTCAGTCCTCTTGTACTTAAGTCGGCATTGTGCTTTTTGAATTTAATTCCGAAGCATTTTCTGTGCTTCATCGTCAATAAGAAGGTCCAAGGTATACTGTAAACCTGATGTGAAGCATCGGAATCTAAAACTGGACTCACAGGAGAGGTTCAATTCATAGAAAGTTACAGTGTCAGTCCTCTTGTACATAAGTCGGCATTGTGAATTTTGAATTTTATTCCCATGCAATTTCTGTGTTTCATCGTCTATAAGAAGGTCCAAGATATACAGTACACCTGAAGTGAAGCATCTGACTCTAAAACTCGACTCACAGGAGAGGTTCAAATCATAGAAAGTTAGAGTGTCAGTCCTCTTGTACTTATGTCGGCATTGTGCCTTTTGAATTTAATTCCGATGCAATTTCTGTGTTTCATTGTCAATAAGAAGGTCCAAGGTATACAGTAAACCTGAACTGAATATCGGGATCTAAAACTGGACTCACAGGAAAGGTTAAAATCATATATAGTTAGAGTGTTAGTCCTCTTGTACTTAAGTCGGCATTGTGCCTTTTGAAGTTAATTCCGATGCATTTTCTGTGCTTCATCGTCAATAAGGAAGTCCAAGGTATACAGTAAACCTGAAGTGAAGCATAGGAATCTAAAACTGGACTCACAGGAGAGATTCAAATCATAGAACGTTAGTGTGTCCGTCCTCTTGTACTTAAGTCGACATTGTGTATTTTTAATTTAATTCCGATGCAATTTCTGTGTTTCATCGTCAATAAGAAAGGCCAAGGTATACAGTAAACCTGAAGTGAAGCATTGGAATCCAAAACTGGACTCACAGGAGAGGTTCAAATCATAGAAAGTTAGAGTGTCAGTCCTCTTGTAATTAAGTCGGCATTGTGCCTTATGTATTAAATTCGGATGCAATTTCTGTGTTCCTTCGTCAATAACAAGGTCCAAGGAATACAGTAAACCTGAAGTGAAGTATGGGAATCTAAAACTGGACTCACAGGAGAGGTTCTAATCATACAATGTTAGAGTGTCGGTACTCTTGTACTTAAGTCGGCATTGTGCCATTTGAATTTAATTCCGATGCAATTTCTGTGTTTCATCGTCAATAAGAAGGTCCAAGGTATACAGAAAACCTGAAGTGAAGCATTTGAATCTAAAACTGGACTCACAGGACAGGTTCAAATCATAGAAAGTTAGAGTATCAGTCCTCTTGTACTTAAGTCGGCATTGCGTGTTTTGTATTAAGTTCTAATGCAATTTCTGTGTTTCATCTTCAATAAGAAGGTCCAAGGGATACAGTAACCTGAAGTTAAGCATCGGAATCCAAAGCTGGACTCACAGGAGAGGTTCAAATCATAGAAAATGAGAATGTCAGTCCTCTTGTACTTAAGTCGGAATTGTGCCTTTTGTATTAAATTCCGATGCAATTTCTGTGTTTCATCGTCAATAACAAGGTCCAAGGTACGCAGTAAACCTGAAGTGAAGAATCGGAATCTAAAACAGGACTCACTGGAGAGGTTCAAGTCATAGAAAGTGAGAGTGTCTGTCCGCTTGTACTTAAGACGGCATTGTGCCTTTTGTGTTAAATTCGGATGCAATTTCTGTGTTTCATCGTCAATAAGAAGGACCAAGGTATACAGTAAACCTGAAGTGAAGCATCGGAATCTAAAACTGCACTCACAGGAGAGGTTCAAATCTTTGAAAGTTAGAGTGTCAGTCCTCTTATACCTAAGTCAGCATTGTGCTTTTTGCATCAAATTCGGATGCAATTTCTGTGTTTCATCGTCAATAAGAATGTCCAAGGTATACAGTAAACCTTAAGTGAAGCATCATAATCTCAAACTGGACTCGCGAGAGAGGTTCAATTCATAGAAAGTTAGAGTGTCAGTCCACTTGTACTTAAGTCGGCATTGTGCCTTTTGAATTTAATTCCGATGCAATTTCTGTGTTTCATCGACAACAAGAAGGTCCAAGGTATACATTAAACCGAAAGCCATGCATCGAAATCCAAAATTGGACTCACAGGAGAGGTTCAAATCATAGAAAGATAGAGAGTCCGTCGTCTTGTTCTTAAGTCGGCATTGTGCTTTTTGTATTTAAATCCGACACAATATTTGTGCTTCATCGTCGATATGAAGGTCCAAGGTATACAGTAAACCTGAAGTAAAGCATCGGAATCTAAAACTGGACTCACAGGAGAGGTTCAATTCATATAAAGTGAGAGTGTCCGTCCTCTTGTACTTAAGTCGGCATTGTGCCTTTTGATTTGATTTCGGATGCAATTTCTGTGTTTTATCGTCAATAAGAAGGTCCAAGGTATACAGGAAACCTGAAGTGAAGCATCGGAATCTAAAACTGGACTCACAGGAAAGGTTCAAATCATAGAAAGTTAGAGTGTCAGTCCTCTTGTACTTAAGTCGGCATTATGCCTTTTGCATTATATTCGGATGCAATTTCTGTGTTTCATCGTCAATAAGAATGTCCAAGGTATACAGTAAACCTGAAGTAAAGCATCGGAATCTAAAACTGGACTCACAGGAGAGGTTCAAATCATAGAAAGTGAGAGTTTCAGTCCGCTTGTACTTAAGACGGCATTGTGCCTTTTGTGTTAAACTCGGATGCAGTTTCTGTGTTTCATCGTCAATAAGAAGGTCCAAGATATACAGTAAACCTGAAGTGGAGCATAGGAATCTAAATCTGGACTCACAGGAGAGGTTAAAATCATAGATTGTTAGAGTGTCGGTCCTCTTTTACTTACGTCGGCATTGCGCCTTTTGTATTTAATTCCGACGCAATTTCTGTGCTTCATCGTCATTAAAAAGGTCCAAGGTATACAGAAAACCTGAAGTGAAGCATAGCAATCTAAAACTGGGCTCACAGGAGAGATTCAAATCATAGAACGTTAGTGTGTCCGTCCTCTTGTACTTAAGTCGGCATTGTTCATTTTTAATTTAATTCCGATGCAATTTCTGTGTTTCATCGTCAATAAGAAAGGCCAAGGTATACAGTAAACCTGAAGTGAAGCATTGGAATCCAAAACTGGACTCACAGGAGAGGTTCAAATCATAGAAAGTTAGAGTGTCAGTCCTCTTGTAATTAAGTCGGCATTGTGCCTTATGTATTAAATTCGGATGCAATTTCTGTGTTCCTTCGTCAATAACAAGGTCCAAGGAATACAGTAAACCTGAAGTGAAGTATGGGAATCTAAAACTGGACTCACAGGAGAGGTTCAAATCATACAATGTTAGAGTGTCGGTACTCTTGTACTTAAGTCGGCATTGTGCCATTTGAATTTAATTCCGATGCAATTTCTGTGTTTCATCGTCAATAAGAAGGTCCAAGGTATACAGAAAACCTGAAGTGAAGCATTTGAATCTAAAACTGGACTCACAGGACAGGTTCAAATCATAGAAAGTTAGAGTATCAGTGCTCTTGTACTTAAGTCGGCATTGCGTGTTTTGTATTAAGTTCTAATGCAATTTCTGTGTTTCATCGTCAATAAGAAGGTCCAAGGGATACAGTAACCTGAAGTTAAGCATCGGAATCCAAAGCTGGACTCACAGGAGAGGTTCAAATCATAGAAAATGAGAATGTCAGTCCTCTTGTACTTAAGTCGGAATTGTGCCTTTTGTATTAAATTCCGATGCAATTTCTGTGTTTCATCGTCAATAACAAGGTCCAAGGTACACAGTATACCTGAAGTGAAGAATCGGAATCTAAAACAGGACTCACTGGAGAGGTTCAAGTCATAGAAAGTGAGAGTGTCTGTCCGCTTGTACTTAAGACGGCATTGTGCCTTTTGTGTTAAATTCGGATGCAATTTCTGTGTTTCATCGTCAATAAGAAGGTCCAAGGTATACAGTAAACCTGAAGTGAAGCATCGGAATCTAAAACTGCACTCACAGGAGAGGTTCAAATCTTTGAAAGTTAGAGTGTCAGTCCTCTTATACCTAAGTCAGCATTGTGCTTTTTGCATCAAATTCGGTTGCAATTTCTGTGTTTCATCGTCAATAAGAATGTCCAAGGTATACAGTAAACCTTAAGTGAAGCATCATAATCTAAAACTGGACTCGCGAGAGAGGTTCAACTCATAGAAAGTTAGAGTGTCAGTCCACTTGTACTTAAGTCGGCATTGTGCCTTTTGAATTTAATTCCGATGCAATTTCTGTGTTTCATCGTCAACAAGAAGGTCCCCGGTATACATTAAACCGAAAGCCATGCATCGAATTCCAAAATTGGACTCACAGGAGAGGTTCAAATCATAGAAAGTTAGAAAATCAGTCGTCTTGTTCTTAAGTCGGCATTGTGCTTTTTGAATTTAAATCCGACACAATATTTGTGCTTTATCGTCGATATGAAGGTCCAAGGTATACAGTAAACCTGAAGTAAAGCATCGGAATCTAAAACTGGACTAACAGGAGAGGTTCAAATCATAGAAAGTTAGAGTGTCAGTCCTCTTGTACCTAAGTCAGCATTGTGCCTTTTGCATTATATTCGGATGCAATTTCTGTGTTTCATCGTCAATAAGAATGTCCAAGGTATACGGTATACCTGAAGTAAAGCATCGGAATCTAAAACTGGACTCACAGGAGAGGTTCAAATCATAGAAAGTGAGAGTTTCAGTCCGCTTGTACTTAAGACGGCATTGTGCCTTTTGTGTTAAACTCGGATGCAGTTTCTGTGTTTCATCGTCAATAAGAAGGTCCAAGATATACAGTAAACCTGAAGTGGAGCATAGGAATCTAAATCTGGACTCACAGGAGAGGTTAAATTCATAGAATGTTAGAGTGTCGGTCCTCCTTTACTTACGTCGGCATTGCGCCTTTTGTATTTAATTCCGACGCAATTTCTGTGCTTCATCGTCATTAAAAAGGTCCAAGGTATACAGTAAACCTGAAGTAAAGCATAGGAATCTAAAACTGGACTCACAGGAGAGGTTCAAATCATAGAAAGTTTGCGTGTCAGTCCTCTTGTACTTAAGTCGGCATTGTGCCTTTTGAATTTAATTCCGATGCATTTTCTGTGCTTCATCGTCAATATAAGGTCCAAGGTATACAGTAAACCTGATGTGAAGCATCGGAATCGAAAACTGGACCCACAGGAGAGGTTCAAATCATAGAAAATTACAGTATCCGTCCTCTTAAACTTATGTCGGCATTGTGCTTTTTGAATTTAATACCGATGCAATTTCTGTGTTTCAACGTCAATTAGAAGGTCCAAGGTATACAGTAAACCTGAAGTGAAGCATCGGAATCTAAAACTGGACTCACAGGAGAGGTTAACATCATAGAAAGATAGAGTGTCAGTCCTCTTGTACTTAAGTCGGCATTGTGCCTTTTGAATTTAATTCCGGTGCAATTTCTGAGTTTCATCGTCAATAACAAGGTCCAAGGTATACAGTAAACCTGAAGTGAAGCATAGGAATCTAAAACTGGACTCGCAAGAGAGGTTCAATTCATAGAAAGTTAGAGTGTCAGTCCTCTTGTACTTAAGTCGGCATTGTGCCTTTTGAAATTAATTCCGATGCATTTTCTGTGCTTCATCGTCAATAAGAAGGTGCAAGGTATTTAGTAAACCTGATGTGAAGCATCGGAATCTAAAACTGGACTCGCAAGAGAGATTCAATTCATAGAAAGTTAGAGTGTCAGTCCTCTTGTACTTTAGTCGGCATTGTGCATTTTGAATTTAATTCCGATGCAATTACTGTGTTTCATCGTCAACGAGAAAGTCTAAGGTATACAGTAAACCTGAAGTGAAGCATCGGAATCCAAAACTGGACTCACAGGAGAGGTTCAAATCATAGAAAGTTAGAGTGTCAGTCCTCTTGTACTTACGTCGGCATTCTGCCTTTTGTATTAAATTCGAATGCGATTTCTGTGTTTCATCGTCAATAAGAAGGTCCAAGGTATACAGGAAACCTGAAGTGAAGCATTTGAATCTAAAACTGGACTCACAGGACAGGTTCAAATCATAGAAAGTTAGAGTGTCAGTCCTCTTGTACTTAAGTCGGCATTGTGCCTTTTGAATCTAATTCCGATGCATTTTCTCTGCTTCATCGTCAACAAGAAGGTCCAAGGTATACAGTAAACCTGATGTGAAGCATCGGAATCTAAAACTGGACTCACAGGAGAGGGTCAAATCATAGAAAGTTAGAGCGTCCCTCCTCTTGTACTTTAGTCGGCATTGTGCATTTTGAATTTAATTCCGATGCAATTTCTGTGCTTCATCGTCAATAAGAAGGTCCAAGGTATACAGCAAACCTGAAGTGAAGCATCGGAATCTAAAACAGGACTCACAGGAGAGGTTCAAATCATAGAAAGTGAGAGTGTCAGTCCTCTTGTACTTAAGTCCGCATTGTGCCTTTTGTATTAAATTCCGATGCAATTTCTGTGTTTCATCGTCAATAACAAGGTCCAAGGTATACAGAGAACCTGAAGTGAAGCATCGGAATCTAAAACAGGACTCACAGGAGAGGTTCAAATCATAGAAAGTGAGATTATCAGTCCGCTTGTACTTAAGTCGGCATTGCGTGTTTTGTATTAAATTCGGATGCAATTTCTGTGTTTCATCGTCAACAAGAAGGTCCAAGGTATACAGTAAACCTGATGTGATGCATCGGAATCTAAAACTGGACTCACAGGAGAGGTTAAAATCATAGAATGTTAGAGTGTCGGTCCTCTTGTACTTAAGTCGGCATTGTGCCCTTTGTATTTAATTCCGACGCAATATCTGTGCTTCATCGTCATTAAAAAGGTCCAAAGTATACAGTAAACCTGTAGTAAAGCAAAGGAATCTAAAACTGGACTCACAGGAGAGGTTGAAATCATGGAAAGTTAGCGTGTCAGTCCTCTTGTACCTAAGTCAGCATTGTGCCTTTTGCATTATATTCGGATGCAATTTCTGTGTTTCATCGTCAATAAGAATGTCCAAGGTATACAATAAACCTGAAGTGAAGCATTGGAATCTGAAACTGGACTCACAAGAGAGGTTCAAATCATCTAATGTTAGAGTGTCAGTCCTCTTGTACTTAAGTCGGCATTGTGCCTTTTGAATTTAATTCCGATGCATTTTCTGTGCTTCATCGTCAATATAAGGTCCAAGGTATACAGTAAAACTGATGTGAAGCATCGGAATATAAAACTGGACCAACAGGAGAGATTCAAATCATAGAAAATTACAGTATCCGTCCTGTTATACTTAAGTCGGCATTGTGCCTTTTGAATTTAATACCGATGCAATTTATGTGTTTCATCGTCAATTACAAGGTCCAAGGTATACAGTAAACCTGAAGTGAAGCATCGGAATCTAAAACTGGACTCACAGGAGAGGTTAAAATCATAGAAAGTTAGAGTGTCAGTCCTCTTGTACTTATGTTGGCATTGTGCCTTTTGAATTTAATTCCGATGCATCTTCTGAGTTTCATCGTCAATAAGAAGGTCCAAGGTATACAGTTAACCTGAAATGAAGCATCGGAATCTAAAACTGGACTCACAGGAGAGGTTCAAATCATAGAAAGTTAGAGTGTCAGTCCTCTTGTACTTAAGTCGGCCTTGTGCCTTTTGAATTTATTTCCGATGCATTTTCTGTGCTTCATCGTCAATAAGATGGTCCAAGGTATACTGTAAACCTGAAGTGAAGCATCGGAATCCAAAACTGGACTCACAGTAGAGGTTCAAATCATAGAAAGTTAGAGTGTCAGTCCTCTTGTACTTAAGTCGGCATTGTGCCTTTTAAATTTAATTCCGATGCATTTTCTGTGCTTCATCGTCAATATAAGGTCCAAGGTATACAGTAAACCTGATGTAAAGCATCGGAATCTAAAAAAGGACCCACAGGAGAAGTTCAAATCATAGAAAGTTAGACTGTCAGTAATCTTGTACTTAAGTCGGGATTGTGCCTTTTGAACTTAATTCCGATGCAATTTCTGTGTTTCCTCGACAATAAGAAGGTCCAAGGTATACACTAAACCTGAAGTAAAGCATCGGAATCTAAAACCGGACTCACAGGAAAGGTTCAAATCATAGAAAGTTAGAGTGTCAGTCCTCTTGTACTTAAGTCGGCACTGTGCCTTTTGTATTAAATTCGGATGCAATTTCTGTGTTTCTTCGTCAATAACAAGGTCCAAGGGATACAGTAAACCTGAAGTGAAGTTTCGGAATCTAAAATTGGACTCACAGGAGAGGTACAAATCATAGAGTGTTAGAGTGTTTTTCCTCTTGTACTTAAGTCGGCATTGTGCCTTTTGAATTTAATTCCGATGCAATTTCTTTGTTTCATCGTCAATAAGAAGTTCCAAGGTATACAGTAAACCTGAAGTGCAGCATCGGAATCTAAAACGGGACTCACAGGAGAGGTTGAAATCATAGAATATAAGAGTGTCGGTCCACTCGTACTTAAGTCGGCATTGTGCCTTTTGTATTTAATTCCGACGCAATTTCTGTGCTTCATCGTCAATAAGAAGGTCCAAGGTATACACTAAACCTGAAGTAAAGCTTCGGAATCTAAAACTGGACTCACAGGAGAGGTTCAATTCATAGAAAGTTAAAGTGTCAGTCCTCTTGTACCTAAGTCAGCTTTGTGCCTTTTGCATTAATCTCGGATGCTATATCTGTGTTTCATCGTCAATACGAATGTCCAAGGTATACAGTAAACCTGAAGTGAATCATCGGAATCAGAAACTGGACTCACAAGAGAGGTTCAAATCATAGAAAGTAAGAGTGTCAGTCCTCTTGTACTTAAGTCGGCATTGTGGCCTTTGAATTTAATTCCGATGCATTCTCTGTGCTTCATCGTCAATAAGAAGGTCCAAGGTATACAGTTAACCTGGATTGAAGCATCGGAATCTAAAACTGGACTCACAGGAGAGGTTCAAATCATAGAAAGTTAGAGTGTCAGTCCTCTTGTACTTAAGTCGGCCTTGTGCCTTTTGAATTTATTTCCGATGCATTTTCTGTGCTTCATCGTCAATAAGATGGTCCAAGGTATACTGTAAACCTGAAGTGAAGCATCGGAATCCAAAACTGGACTCACAGTAGAGGTTCAAATCATAGAAAGTTAGAGTGTCAGTCCTCTTGTACTTAAGTCGGCATTGTGCCTTTTAAATTTAATTCCGATGCATTTTCTGTGCTTCATCGTCAATAAAAGGTCCACGGTATACAGTAAACCTGATGTAAAGCATCGGAATCTAAAAAAGGACCCACAGGAGAAGTTCAAATCATAGAAAGTTAGACTGTCAGTAATCTTGTACTTAAGTCGGCATTGTGCCTTTTGAACTTAATTCCGATGCAATTTCTGTGTTTCCTCGACAATAAGAAGGTCCAAGGTATACACTAAACCTGAAGTAAAGCATCAGAATCTAAAACCGGACTCACAGGAAAGGTTCAAATCATAGAAAGTTAGAGTGTCAGTCCTCTTGTACTTAAGTCGGCACTGTGCCTTTTGTATTAAATTCGGATGCAATTTCTGTGTTTCTTCGTCAATAACAAGGTCCAAGGGATACAGTAAACCTGAAGTGAAGTTTCGGAATCTAAAATTGGACTCACAGGAGAGGTACAAATCATAGAGTGTTAGAGTGTTTTTCCTCTTGTACTTAAGTCGGCATTGTGCCTTTTGAATTTAATTCCGATGCAATTTCTTTGTTTCATCGTCAATAAAAGTTCCAAGGTATACAGTAAACCTCAAGTGCAGCATCGGAATCTAAAACGGGACTCACAGGAGAGGTTGAAATCATAGAATATAAGAGTGTCGGTCCACTTGTACTTAAGTTGGCATTGTGCCTTTTGTATTTAATTCCGACGCAATTTCTGTGCTTCAACGTCAATAAGAAGGTCCAAGGTATACACTAAACCTGAAGTAAAGCTTCGGAATCTAAAACTGGACTCACAGGAGAGGTTCAATTCATAGAAAGTTAAAGTGTCAGTCCTCTTGTACCTAAGTCAGCTTTGTGCCTTTTGCATTAATCTCGGATGCTATATCTGTGTTTCATCGTCAATACGAATGTCCAAGGTATACAGTAAACCTGAAGTGAATCATCGGAATCAGAAACTGGACTCACAAGAGAGGTTCAAATCATAGAAAGTAAGAGTGTCAGTCCTCTTGTACTTAAGTCGGCATTGTGGCCTTTGAATTTAATTCCGATGCATTCTCTGTGCTTCATCGTCAATAAGAAGGTCCAAGGTATACAGTAAACCTGATGTGAAGCATCGGAATCTAAAACTGGTCTCACAGGAGAGGTTCAAATCATAGAAAGTTAGAGTGTCAGTCCTCTTGTACCTAAGTCAGCATTGTGCCTTTTGTATTAAATTCGAATGCAATTTCTGTGTTTCATCGTCAATAAGAAGGTCCAAGGTATACAGTAAACCTGAAGTGGAGCATCGGAATCTAAGACTGGATCCACAGGAGAGGTTCAAATCATAGAAAGTTAGAGTGTCAGTCCTCTTGTACAAAAGTCGACATTGTGGCTTTTGTATTAAATTCGGAAGCAATTTCTGTGTTTCATCGTCAATAAGAAGGTCCAAGTTATACAGTAAACCTGAAGTGAAGCATCGTAATCTAAGACTGGACTCACAGAAGAGTTTAAATCATAGAAAGTTAGAGTGTTAGTCCTCTTGTACTTAAGTCGGCATTGTGCATTTTGAATATAATTCCGATGAAATGTCTGTGCTTCATCGTCAACAACAAAGACCCAGGGATACAGTAAACCTGAAATGAAGCATCGGAATCCAAAACTGGACTCACAGGAGAGGTTCAAATCAAAGAAAGTTAGAGTGTCAGTCCTCTTGTACTTAAGTCGGCATTGTGCCTTTTGAATTTAATTCCGATGCTATATCAGTGCTTCATCGTCAATAAGAAGGTAAAAGGTATACAGTAAATCTGAAATGAAGCATCGGAATCTAAAACTTGCCTCACAGGAAAAGTTCAAATCATAGAAAGTTAGAGTGTCAGTCCTCTTGTACGTAAGTCGGCATTGTGCTTTTTGAATTAAATTCCGATGCAATTTCCGTGGTTCCTCGACAATAGGATGGTCCAAGGGATACACTAAACCTGAAGTGAAGCATCGGAATCTAAATCTGGACTCACAGGAGAGGTTCAAATCATAGAATGTTAGAGTGTCGGTCCTCTTGTACTTAAGTCAGCATTGTGCCTTTTGTATTTAATTACGACGCAATTTCTGTGCTTCATCGTCAATAAGAAGGTCCAAGGTATACAGTAAACCTGAAGTGAAGCATCGGAATCTGAAACTGGACTCACAGTAGAGGTTCAAATCATAGAAAGTTAGAGTGTCACTCGTCTTGTACTTAAGTCGGCATTGTGCCTTTAGAATTTAATTCCGATACAATTTCCGTGTTTCATCGTCAATAAGAAGGTCCTAGGTATACAGTAAACCTGAAGTGAAGCATCGGAATCTAAAACTGGACTCACAGGAGGGGTTCAAATCATAGGAAGTTAGAGTGTCAGTCCTCTTGTTCCTAAGTCGGCATTGTGCCTTTTGAATTTAATTCCGATGCAATTTCTTTGTTTCATCGTCAATAAGAAGGTCCAAGGTATACAGTTAACCTGAAATGAAGCATCGGAATCTAAAACTGGACTCACAGGAGAGGTTCAAATCATAGAAAGTTAGAGTGTCAGTCCTCTTGTACTTAAGTCGGCATTGTGCCTTTTTAATTTAATTCCGATGCATTTTCTGTGCTTCATCGTCAATAAGAAGGTCCAAGGTATACTGTAAACCAGAAGTGAAGCATCGGAATCTAAAACTGGACTCACAGTAGAGGTTCAAATCATATAAAGTTAGAGTGTCAGTCCCCTTGTACTTAAGTCGGCATTGTGCATTTTGAATTTAATTCCGATGCATTTTCTGTGCTTCATCGTCAATAAGAAGGTCCAAGGTATACAGTAAGCGTGAAGTGAAGCATCGGAATCTAAAACTGGACTCACAGGAGAAGTTCAAATCATAGAAAGTTAGAGTGTCCGTCCTCTTGTACTTAAGTCAGCAATGTGAGGTTTGAATTTCATTCCGATGCAATTTTTTGTGTTTCATCGTCAATATGAAGTTTCAAGGTATACAGTAAACCTGAAGTGAAGCATCGGAATCCAAATCTGGACTCACAAGAGAGGTTCAAATCGTAGAAAGTTAGAGTGACAGTCCTCTTGTACTTAAGTCGGCATTGTGCCTTTTGTATTTAATTCCGATGCAATTTCTGTGCTTCATCGTCAATAAGAAGGTCCAAGATATACAGTAACCCTGAAGTGAAGCATCGGAATCTAGAACTGGACTCACAGGAGAGGTTCAAATCATAGAAAATTAGAGTATCTGTCCTCTTGTACTTAAGTCGGCATTGTGCCTTTTGAATTTAATTCCGATGCAATTTCCGTGTTTCATCGTCAATAAGAAGGTCCTAGGTATGCAGTAAACCTGAAGTGAAGCATTGGAATCTAAAACTGGACTCACAGGAGAGGTTCAAACCATAGAAAGTTAGAGTGTCAGTCCTCTTGTTCCTAAGTCGGCATTGTGCCTTTTGAGATTAATTCCGGGCAATTTCTGTGTTTCATCGTCAATACGAAGGTCCAAGGTATACAGTTAACCTGAAATAAAGCATCGGAATCTAAAACTGAACTCACACTAGAGGTTCAAATCATAAAAAGTTAGAGTGTCAGTACTCTTTTACTTAAGTCGGCCTTGTGCCTTTTGAATTTAATTCCGACGCAATTTCTGTGCTTCATCGTCTATAAGAAACTTCAAGGTATACAGTAAACCTGAAGTGAAGCATCGGAATCCAAAACTGGACTCACAGGAGAGGTTCAAATCATAGAAAGTTAGATAGACAGTCCACTTGTACTTAAGTCGGCATTGTGCCATTTGTATTTAATTCCGATGCAATATCTGTGCTTCATCATCAATAAGAAGGTCCAAGGTATACAGTAACCCTGAAGTGAAGCATCGGAATCTAGAACTGGACTCACAGGAGATGTTCAAATCATGGAAAGTTAGAGTGTCAGTCCTCTTGTACTTAAGTCAGCACTGTGCCTTTTGTATTTCAATCCGATGCAATTTCTGTGTTTCTTCGTCAATAAGAAGGTCCAAGGTATTCAGTAAACCTGAAGTGTAGCATCGATATCTAAAACTGGACTCACAGGAGAGGTTCAAATCATAGAAAGTTAGAGTGTCAGTCCTCTTGTACCTAAGTCAGCATTGTGCCTTTTGCATTAAATTCGGATTGAATTTCTGTGTTTCATCGTCAATAAGAATGTCCAAATTATACAGTAAACCTGAAGTGAAGCATCGGAATCCAAAACTGGACTCACAGTAGAGGTTCAAATCATAGAAAGTTAGAGTGTCAGTCCTCTTGTACTTAAGTCGGCATTGTGCCTTTTAAATTTAATTCCGATGCATTTTCTGTGCTTCATCGTCAATATAAGGTCCAAGGTATACAGTAAACCTGATGTAAAGCATCGGAATCTAAAAAAGGACCCACAGGAGAAGTTCAAATCATAGAAAGTTAGACTGTCAGTAATCTTGTACTTAAGTCGGCATTGTGCCTTTTGAACTTAATTCCGATGCAATTTCTGTGTTTCCTCGACAATAAGAAGGTCCAAGGTATACACTAAACCTGAAGTAAAGCATTAGAATCTAAAACCGGACTCACAGGAAAGGTTTAAATCATAGAAAGTTAGAGTGTCAGTCCTCTTGTACTTAAGTCGGCACTGTGCCTTTTGTATTAAATTCGGATGCAATTTCTGTGTTTCTTCGTCAATAACAAGGTCCAAGGGATACAGTAAACCTGAAGTGAAGTTTCGGAATCTAAAATTGGACTCACAGGAGAGGTACAAATCATAGAGTGTTAGAGTGTTTTTCCTCTTGTACTTAAGTCGGCATTGTGCCTTTTGAATTTAATTCCGATGCAATGTCTTTGTTTCATCGTCAATAAGAAGTTCCAAGGTATACAGTAAACCTGAAGTGCAGCATCGGAATCTAAAACGGGACTCACAGGAGAGGTTGAAATCATAGAATATAGGAGTGTCGGTCCACTTGTACTTAAGTTGGCATTGTGCCTTTTGTATTTAATTCCGACGCAATTTCTGTGCTTCAACGTCAATAAGAAGGTCCAAGGTATACACTAAACCTGAAGTAAAGCTTCGGAATCTAAAACTGGACTCACAGGAGAGGTTCAATTCATAGAAAGTTAAAGTGTCAGTCCTCTTGTACCTAAGTCAGCTTTGTGCCTTTTGCATTAATCTCGGATGCTATATCTGTGTTTCATCGTCAATACGAATGTCCAAGGTATACAGTAAACCTGAAGTGAATCATCGGAATCAGAAACTGTACTCACAAGAGAGGTTCAAATCATAGAAAGTAAGAGTGTCAGTCCTCTTGTACTTAAGTCGGCATTGTGGCCTTTGAATTTAATTCCGATGCATTCTCTGTGCTTCATCGTCAATAAGAAGGTCCAAGGTATACAGTAAACCTGATGTGAAGCATCGAAATCTAAAACTGGTCTCACAGGAGAGGTTCAAATCATAGAAAGTTAGAGTGTCAGTCCTCTTGTACCTAAGTCAGCATTGTGCCTTTTGTATTAAATTCGAATGCAATTTCTGTGTTTCATCGTCAATAAGAAGGTCCAAGGTATACAGTAAACCTGAAGTGGAGCATCGGAATCTAAGACTGGATCCACAGGAGAGGTTCAAATCATAGAGAGTTAGAGTGTCAGTCCTCTTGTACAAAAGTCGACATTGTGGCTTTTGTATTAAATTCGGAAGCAATTTCTGTGTTTCATCGTCAATAAGAAGGTCCAAGTTATACAGTAAACCTGAAGTGAAGCATCGTAATCTAAGACTGGACTCACAGAAGAGTTTAAATCATAGAAAGTTAGAGTGTTAGTCCTCTTGTACTTAAGTCGGCATTGTGCATTTTGAATATAATTCCGATGAAATGTCTGTGCTTCATCGTCAATAACAAAGACCCAGGGATACAGTAAACCTGAAATGAAGCATCGGAATCCAAAACTGGACTCACAGGAGAGGTTCAAATCAAAGAAAGTTAGAGTGTCAGTCCTCTTGTACTTAAGTCGGCATTGTGCCTTTTGAATTTAATTCCGATGCTATATCAGTGCTTCATCGTCAATAAGAAGGTAAAAGGTATACAGTAAATCTGAAATGAAGCATCGGAATCTAAAACTTGCCTCACAGGAAAAGTTCAAATCATAGAAAGTTAGAGTGTCAGTCCTCTTGTACGTAAGTTGGCATTGTGCTTTTTGAATTAAATTCCGATGCAATTTCCGTGGTTCCTCGACAATAGGATGGTCCAAGGGATACACTAAACCTGAAGTGAAGCATCGGAATCTAAATCTGGACTCACAGGAGAGGTTCAAATCATAGAATGTTAGAGTGTCGGTCCTCTTGTACTTAAGTCAGCATTGTGCCTTTTGTATTTAATTACGACGCAATTTCTGTGCTTCATCGTCAATAAGAAGGTCCAAGGTATACAGTAAACCTGAAGTGAAGCATCGGAATCTGAAACTGGACTCACAGTAGAGGTTCAAATCATAGAAAGTTAGAGTGTCAGTCGTCTTGTACTTAAGTCGGCATTGTGCCTTTAGAATTTAATTCCGATGCAATTTCCGTGTTTCATCGTCAATAAGAAGGTCCTAGGTATACAGTAAACCTGAAGTGAAGCATCGGAATCTAAAACTGGACTCACAGGAGAGGTTCAAATCATAGGAAGTTAGAGTGTCAGTCCTCTTGTTCCTAAGTCGGCATTCTGCCTTTTGGATTTAATTCCGATGCAATTTCTTTGTTTCATCGTCAATAAGAAGGTCCAAGGTATACAGTTAACCTGAAATGAAGCATCGGAATCTAAAACTGGACTCACAGGAGAGGTTCAAATCATAGAAAGTTAGAGTGTCAGTCCTCTTGTACTTAAGTCGGCATTGTGCCTTTTGAATTTAATTCCGATGCAATTTCTTTGTTTCATCGTCAATAAGAAGGTCCAAGGTATACAGTTAACCTGAAATGAAGCATCGGAATCTAAAACTGGACTCACAGGAGAGGTTCAAATCATAGAAAGTTAGAGTGTCAGTCCTCTTGTACTTAAGTCGGCCTTGTGCCTTTTGAATTTAATTCCGATGCATTTTCTGTGCTTCATCGTCAATAAGAAGGTCCAAGGTATACAGTAAACCTGAAGTGAAGCATCGGAATCCAAATCTGGACTCACAAGAGAGGTTCAAATCGTAGAAAGTTAGAGTGACAGTCCTCTTGTACTTAAGTCGGCATTGTGCCTTTTGTATTTAATTCCGATGCAATTTCTGTGCTTCATCGTCAATAAGAAGGTCCAAGATATCCAGTAACCCTGAAGTGAAGCATCGGAATCTAGAACTGGACTCACAGGAGAGGTTCAAATCATAGAAAATTAGAGTATCTGTCCTCTTGTACTTAAGTCGGCATTGTGCCTTTTGAATTTAATTCCGATGCAATTTCCGTGTTTCATCGTCAATAAGAAGGTCCTAGGTATGCAGTAAACATGAAGTGAAGCATCGGAATCTAAAACTGGACTCACAGGAGAGGTTCAAATCATAGAAAGTTAGAGTGTCAGTCCTCTTGTTCCTAAGTCGGCATTGTGCCTTTTGAGATTAATTCCGGGCAATTTCTGTGTTTCATCGTCAATACGAAGGTCCAAGGTATACAGTTAACCTGAAATGAAGCATCGGAATCTAAAACTGAACTCACAGTAGAGGTTCAAATCATATAAAGTTAGAGTGTCAGTACTCTTTTACTTAAGTCGGCCTTGTGCCTTTTGAATTTAATTCCGACGCAATTTCTGTGCTTCATCGTCAATAAGAAACTTCAAGGTATACAGTAAACCTGAAGTGAAGCATCGGAATCTAGAACTGGACTCACTGGAGATGTTCAAATCATGGAAAGTTAGAGTGTCAGTCCTCTTGTACTTAAGTCTGCACTGTGCCTTTTGTATTTCAATCCGATGCAATTTCTGTGTTTCTTCGTCAATAAGAAGGTCCAAGGTATTCAGTAAACCTGAAGTGTAGCATCGATATCTAAAACTGGACTCACAGGAGAGGTTCAAATCATAGAAAGTTAGAGTGTCAGTCCTCTTGTACCTAAGTCAGCATTGTGCCTTTTGCATTAAATTCGGATTGAATTTCTGTGTTTCATCGTCAATAAGAATGTCCAAATTATACAGTAAACCTGAAGTGAAGCATCGGAATCTAAAACTGGACTCACAGGAGAGGTTCAAATCATAGGAAGTTAAAAGTGTCAGTCCTCTTGTTCCTAAGTCGGCATTGTGCCTTTTGAATTTAATTCCGATGCAATTTCTTTGTTTCATCGTCAATAAGAAGGTCCAAGGTATACAGTTAACCTGAAATGAAGCATCGGAATCTAAAACTGGACTCACAGGAGAGGTTCAAATCATAGAAAGTTAGAGTGTCAGTCCTCTTGTACTTAAGTCGGCATTGTGCCTTTTGAATTTAATTCCGATGCAATTTCTTTGTTTCATCGTCAATAAGAAGGTCCAAGGTATACAGTTAACCTGAAATGAAGCATCGGAATCTAAAACTGGACTCACAGGAGAGGTTCAAATCATAGAAAGTTAGAGTGTCAGTCCTCTTGTACTTAAGTCGGCCTTGTGCCTTTTGAATTTAATTCCGATGCATTTTCTGTGCTTCATCGTCAATAAGAAGGTCCAAGGTATACTGTAAACCAGAAGTGAAGCATCGGAATCTAAAACTGGACCCACAGTAGAGGTTCAAATCATATAAAGTTAGAGTGTCAGTCCCCTTGTACTTAAGTCGGCATTGTGCCTTTTGAATTTAATTCCGATGCATTTTCTGTGCTTCATCGTCAATAAGAAGGTCCAAGGTATACAGTAAGCGTGAAGTGAAGCATCGGAATCTAAAACTGGACTCACAGGAGAAGTTCAAATCATAGAAAGTTAGAGTGTCCGTCCTCTTGTACTTAAGTCAGCAATGTGAGGTTTGAATTTCATTCCGATGCAATTTTTTGTGTTTCATCGTCAATAAGAAGTTTCAAGGTATACAGTAAACCTGAAGTGAAGCATCGGAATCCAAATCTGGACTCACAAGAGAGGTTCAAATCGTAGAAAGTTAGAGTGACAGTCCTCTTGTACTTAAGTCGGCATTGTGCCTTTTGTATTTAATTCCGATGCAATTTCTGTGCTTCATCGTCAATAAGAAACTTCAAGGTATACAGTAAACGTGAAGTGAAGCATCGGAATCTAGAACTGGACTCACAGGAGATGTTCAAATCATGGAAAGTTAGAGTGTCAGTCCTCTTGTACTTAAGTCTGCACTGTGCCTTTTGTATTTCAATCCGATGCAATTTCTGTGTTTCTTCGTCAATAAGAAGGTCCAAGGTATTCAGTAAACCTGAAGTGTAGCATCGATATCTAAAACTGGACTCACAGGAGAGGTTCAAATCATAGAATGTTAGAGTGTCAGTCCTCTTGTACCTAAGTCAGCATTGTGCCTTTTGCATTAAATTCGGATTGAATTTCTGTGTTTCATCGTCAATAAGAATGTCCAAATTATACAGTAAACCTGAAGTGAAGCATCGGATTCTAAAACTGGACTCACAGGAGAGGTTCAAATCATAGAAAGTTAGAGTGTCTGTCCTCTAGTACTTAAGTCGGCAGTGTTCCTTTTGTATTAATTTCGAATGCAATTTCTGTGTTTAATCATCAATAAGAAGGTCCAAGGGATACAGGAAACCTGAAGTGAAGCATCGGAATCTAAACCTGGACTCACAGGAGAAGTTCAAATCATAGAAAGTGAGACTGTCAGTCCTCTTGTACTTAAGTCGGCATTGTGTCTTTTGTGTTAAATTCGGATGCAATTTCTGTGTTTCATCGTCAATAAGATGGTTCAAGGGATACAGTAAACCTGAAGTGAAGCATCGGAATCTAAAACTGGAATCACAGGAGAGGTTCAAATCATAGAAAGTTAGAGTGTCAGTCCTCTTGTACTTAAGTCAGCATTGTGCTTTTTGTATTAAATTAGGAGGCAATTTCTATGTTTCATCGTCAATAAGAAGGTCCAAGGGTTACAGTAAACCTGAAGTGAAGCATCGGAATCTAAAACTGGAATCACAGGAGAGGGTCAAATCATAGAAAGTTAGAGTGTCAGTCCTCTTGTACTTTAGTCGGCATTGTACCCTTTGTATTAAATTCGAATGCAATTTCTGTGTTTCATCGTCCTTAAGAAGGTCCAAGGTATACAGTAAACCTGAAGTGGAGCATCGGAATCTAAGACTGGATTCACAGGAGAGGTTCAAATTATAGAAAGTTAGAGTGTCAGTCCTCTTGTACTTTAGTCGGCATTGTGCCTTTTGTATTAAATTCGAATGCAATTTCTGTGTTTCATCGTCAATAAGAAGGTCCAATTTATATAGTAAACCTGAAGTGAAGCATCGGAATCTAAAACTGACTCACAGAAGAGTTTCAAATCATAGAAAGTTAGAGTGTCACTCCTCTTGTACTTAAGTCGGCATTGTGCATTTTGAATTTAATTCCGATGAAATATCTGTGCTTCATCGTCAATAAGAAGGTCCCAGGGATACAGTGAACCAGAAGTGAAGCAACGGAATCAAAAACTGGACTCACAGGAGAGGTTCAAATCATAGAAAGTTAGAGTGTCAGTCCTCTTTTACTTAAGTCAGCATTGTGCCTTTTGAATTTAATTCCAATACAATTTCAGTGCTTCATCGTCAATAAGAAAGTAAAAGGGATACAGTTAATCTAAAGTGAAGCATCGGAATCTAAAACTGGTCTCACAGGAGAAGATCAAATCATAGAAAGTTAGAGTGTCAGTAATCTTGTACTTAAGTCGGCATTGTGCCTTTTGAATTTAATTCCGATGCAATTTCTGTGTTACCTCGACAGTAAGAAGGTCCAAGGTATACACTAAACCTAAAATGAAGCATCGGAATCTAAAACTGGACTCACAGGAGAGGTTCAAATCATAGAAAGTTAGAGTGTCAGTCCTCTTGTGCCAAAGTCAGCATTGTGCCTTTTGCATTAAATTCGGATGCAATTTCTGTGTTTCATCGTCAATAAGAAAGTCCAAGGTATACAGTAAACCTGAAGTGAAGCATCGGAATCAGAAACTGGACTCACAAGAGAGGTTCAAATCATAGAAAGTTAGAGTGTCAGTCCTCTTGTACTTTAGTCGGCATTGTGCCTTTTGTATTAAATTCGAATTCAATTTCTGTGTTTCATCGTCAATAAGAAGGTCCAAGGTATACAGTAAACCTGAAGTGGATCATCGGAATCTGAGACTGGATTCACAGGAGAAGTTCAAATCGTAGAAAGTTAATGTGTCAGTCCTCTTGCACTTAAGTCGGCATTGTGGCTTTTGTATTAAATTCGGAAGCAATTTCTGTGTTTCATCGTCAATAAGAATGTCCAAGGTATACAGTAAACCTGAACTGAAGCAATGGAATCTAAAACTGGACTCACAGGAGAGGTTCAATTCATAGAATGTTAAAGTGTCGGTCCTCTTGTACTTAAGTCGGCATTGTGCCTTTTGAATTTAATTCCGACGCAATTTCTGTGCTTCATCGTCAATAAGAATGACCAAGATACACAGTAAACCTGTAGTGAAGCATCGAAATCTGAAACTGGACTCGCAAGAGAGGTTCAAATCATAGAAAGTTAGAGTGTCAGACCTCTTGTACTTAAGTCGGCATTGTGCCTTTTGATTTTAATTCCGCTGCATTTTCTGTGGTTCATCGTCAATAAGAAGGTCCAAGGTATACAGTAAACCAGATGTGAAGCATCGGGATCTAAAACTGGACTCACAGGAGAGGTTCAAATCATAGAAAATTAGAGTATCTGTCCTCTTGTACTTAAGTCGGCATTGTGCCTTTTGAATTTAATACCGATGAAATTTCCGTGTTTCATCGTCAATAAGAAGGTCCCAGGGATACAGTAAACCTGAAATGAAGCATCGGAATATAACACTGGACTCACAGGGGAGGTTCAAATCATAGAATGTTAGAGTGTCAATCCTCTTGTACTTAAATCGGCATTGTGCCTTTTGAATTTAATTCCGATGCATTTTCAGTGCTTCATCGTCAATAAGAAGGTTTAAGGTACACAGTAAACCTGGTGTGAAGCATCGGAATCTAAAACTGGACTCACAGGAGAGGTTCAAATCATAGAAAATTAGAGTATCTGTCCTCATGTACTTAAGTCGGCATTGTGCCTTTTGAATTTCATTCCGATGAAATTTCTGTGCTTCATCGTCAATAAGAAGGTCCCAGGGATACAGTAAACCTGAAATAAAGCATCGGAATATAAAACTGGACTCACAGGGGAGGTTCAAATCATAGAATGTTAGAGTGTCAATCCTCTTGTACTTAAATCGGCATTGTGCCTTTTGAATTTAATTCCGATGCATTTTCAGTGCTTCATCGTCAATAAGAAGGTAAAAGGGATACAGTAAATCGGAAATGAAGCATCAGAATCTACAACTGGTCTCACAGGAGAGGTTCAAATCATAGAAAGTTTGAGTGTCAGTCCTCTTGTACTTAAGTCAGAATTGTGCCTTCTGAATTTAATTCCGATGCTATTTCTGTGTTTCCTCGACAATAAGAAGGTCCATGGGATACACTAAACCTGAAGTGAAGCATCGGAATCTAAAACTGGACTCACAGGAGAGGTTCAAATCATAGAATGTTCCAGTGTCGGTCTTCTTGTACTTAAGTCGGCATTGTGCCTTTTGAATTTAATTTCGATGCATTTTCTGTGCTTCATCGTCAATAAGAAGGTTCAAGGTACACAGTAAACCTGGTGTGAAGCATCGGAATCTAAAACTGGACTCACAGGAGAGGTTCAAATCATAGAAAATTAGAGTATCTGTCCTCATGTACTTAAGTCGGCATTGTGCCTTTTGTATTTAATACCGATGCAATTTCCGGGTTTCACCGTCAATAGTAAGGTCCAAGGTATACAGTAATCCTGAAGTGAAGCATCGGAATCTAAAACTGGACCCACAGGAGAGGTTCAAATCATAGAAAGTTAGAGTGTCAGTCCTATTGTACTTAAGTCGGCATTGTGCCTTTTCAATTTAATTCCGATGCATTTTCTATGCTTCATCGTCAATACGAAGGTCCAAGGTATACAGTAACCCTGAAGTGAAGCATCGGAATCTAGAACTGGACTCACAGGAGATGTTCAAATCATAGAAAGTTAGAGTGTCAGTCCTCTTGTACTTAAGTCAGCACTGTGCCTTTTGTATTTAATTCCGATGCAATTTCTGTGATTCGTCGTCAATAAGAAGGTCCAAGGTATTCAGTAAACCTGAAGTGTAGCATCGAAATCTAAAACTGGACTCACAGGAGAGGTTCAAATCATAGAAAGTTAGAGTGTCAGTCCTCTTGTACCTAAGTCAGCATTGTGCCTTTTGCATTAAATTCGGATTGAATTTCTGTGTTTCATCGTCAATAAGAATGTCCAAATTATACAGTAAACCTGAAGTGAAGCATCGGAATCTAAAACTGGACTCACAGGAGAGGTTCAAATCATAGAAAGTTAGAGTGTCTGTCCTCTAGTACTTAAGTCGGCAGTGTTCCTTTTGTATTAATTTCGAATGCAATTTCTGTGTTTCATCATCAATAAGAAGGTCCAAGGGATACAGTAATCCTGAAGTGAAGCATCGGAATCTCAAACTGAACTCACAGGAGAGGTTCAAATCATAGAAAGTTAGAGTGTCAGTCCTCTTGTACTTAAGTCGGCATTGCGTGTTTTGTATTAAATTCGGATGCAATTTCTGTGTTTCATCGCCAATAAGAAGGTCCAAGGGATACAGGAAACCTAAAGTGAAGCGTCGGAATCTAAACCTGGACTCACAGGAGAGGTTCAAATCATAGAAAGTGAGAGTGTCACTCCTCTTGTACTTAAGTCGGCATTGTGACTTTTGTGTTAAATTTGGATGCAATTTCTGTGTTTCATCGACAATAAGATGGTTCAAGGGATACAGTAAACCTGAAGTGAAGCATCGGAATCTAAAACTGGAATCGCAGGAGAGGTTCAAATCATAGAAAGTTAGAGTGTCAGTCCTCTTGTACTTAAGTCAGCATTGTGCTTTTTGTATTAAATTAGGAGGCAATTTCTATGTTTCATCGTCAATAAGAAGGTCCAAGGGCTACAGTAAACCTGAAGTGAAGCATCGGAATCTAAAACTGGACTCACAGGAGAGGTTCAAATCATAGAAAGTTAGAGTGTCTGTCCTCTAGTACTTAAGTCGGCAGTGTTCCTTTTGTATTAATTTCGAATGCAATTTCTGTGTTTCATCATCAATAAGAAGGTCCCAGGGATACAGTAAACCAGAAGTGAAGCAACGGAATCTAAAACTGGACTCACAGGAGAGGTTCAAATAATAGAAAGTTAGAGTGTCAGTCCTCTATTACTTAAGTCAGCATTGTGCCTTTTGAATTTAATTCCAATGCAATTTCAGTGCTTCATCGTCAATAAGAAGGTAAAAGGGGTACAGTAAATCTAAAATGAAGTATCGGAATGTAAAACTGGTCTCACAGGAGAAGATCAAATCATAGAAAGTTAGAGTGTCAGTAATCTTGTACTTAAGTCGGCATTGTGCCTTTTGAATTTAATTCCGATGCAATTTCTGTGGTACCTCGACAATAAGAAGGTCCAAGGTATACA
This sequence comes from Schistocerca americana, assembly GCF_021461395.2. Lineage (NCBI taxonomy): Eukaryota > Metazoa > Arthropoda > Insecta > Orthoptera > Acrididae > Schistocerca > Schistocerca americana. The sequence continues at coordinate 1,273,501 of NW_025725972.1, forward strand.
CTAAACCTAAAGTGAAGCATCATAATCTAAAACTGGACTCACAGGAGAGGTTGAAATCATAGAAAGATAGAGTGTCAGTCCTCTTGCACTTAAGTCGGCATTGTGCCTTTTGAATTTAATTCCGATGCAATTTCTTTGTATCATCGTCAATAAGTATGTCCAAGGTATACAGTAAACCTGAAGTGAAGCATCGGAATCTAAAACGGGACTCACAGGAGAGGATCAATTCATAGAATGTAAGAGTGTCGGTCCTCTTGTACTTACGTCGGCATTGTGCCTTTTGTATTTAATTCCGACGCAATTTCTGTGCTTCATCGTCAATAAGAAGGTCCAAGGTATACACTAAACCTGAAGTAAAGTTTCGGAATCTAAAACTGGACTCGCAGGAGAGGTTCAAATCATAGAAAGTTAGAGTGTCAGTCCACTTGTACTTTAGTCGGCATTGTGCCTTTTGTATTAAATTCGAATGCAATTTCTGTGTTTCATCGTCAATAAGAAGGTCCAAGGTATACAGTAAACCTGAAGTGGGGCATCGGAATCTGAGACTGGATTCACAGGAGAGGTTCAAATCGTAGAAAGTTAGAGTGTCAGTCCTCTTGTGCCTAAGTCGGCATTGTGCCTTTTGTATTAAATTCGGAAGCAAGTTCTGTGTTTCATCGTCAATAAGAATGTCCAAGGTATACAGTAAACCTGAACTGAAGCATCGGAATCTAAAACTGGACTCACAGGAGAGGTTCAAATCATAGAACGTTAGAGTGTCAGTCCTCTTGTACTTAAGTCGGCATTGTGCCTTTTGAATTTTATTCCGATGCATAGTCTGTGCTTCATCGTCAATAAGAAGGTCCAAGGTATACAGTAAACCTGATGTGAAGCATCGGGATCTAAAACTGGACTCAAAGGAGAGGTTCAAATCATAGAAAATTAGAGTATCTGTCCTCTTGTACCTAAGCCAGCATTGTGCCTTTTGCATTAAATTCGGATACAATTTCTGTGTTTCATCGTCAATAAGAATGACCAAGATATACAGTAAACCTGTAGTGAAGCATCGGAAACTGAAACTGGTCTCGCAAGAGAGGTTCAAATCATAGAAAGTTAGAGTGTCAGTCCTCTTGTACTTAAGTCGGCATTGTGCCTTTTGAATTTAATTCCGATGCATTTTCTGTGCTTCATCGTCAATTAGAAGATCCAAGGTATACATACAGTGAACCTGAAGTGAAGCATCGGAATCTAAAACTGGACTCACAGAAAAGTTTCAAATCGTAGAATGTTAGAGTGTCAGTCCTATTGTACTTAAGTCGGCATTGTGCATATTGAATTTCATTCCGATGAAATTTCTGTGCTTCATCGTCAATACGAAGGTCCCAGGGATACAGTAACCTGAAATGAAGCATCGGAATCTAAAACTGGACTCACAGTGGAGGTTCAAATCATAGAAAGTTAGAGTGTCCGTCCTCTTGTACTTAAGTCGGCATTGTGCCTTTTGAATTTAATTCCGATGCAATTTCTGTGTTTCATCGTCAATAAGAAAGTCCAAGGTATACAATAAACGTGAAGTGAAGCATCGGAATTAAAAACTGGGCTCACAGTTGAGGTTCAAATCACGGAAAGTTAGAGTGTCAGTCCTCTTGTACTTAAGTCGGCCTTGTGCCTTTTGAATTTAATTCCGATGCATTTTCTGCGCTTCATCGTCAATAAGAAGGTCCAAGGTATACAGTAAACGTGAAGTGAAGCATCGGAATCTAAAACTGGACCCACAGGAGAGGTTCAAAACATAGAAAGTTAGAGTGTCAGTCCTCTTGTACTTAAGTCAGCATTGTGCCTTTTCTATTTAATTCCGATGCAATTTCTGTGTTTCTTCGTCAATAAGAAGGTCCAAGGTATACAGTAAACCTGAAGTGAAGCATCGAAATCTAAAACTGGACTCACAGGGGAGGTTCAAATCATAGAAAGTTAGAGTGTCCGTCCTCTTGTACTTAATTGAGCATTGTGTTTTTGCATTAAATTCGGATGCAATTTTTGTGTTTCATCGTCAATAAGAATGTCCAAGGTATACAGTAAACCTGAAGTGAAGCATCGGAATCTAAAACTGGACTCACAGGAGAGGTTCAAATCTTAGAAAGTTAAAGTGTCAGTCCTCTTGTACTTAAAACGGTATTGTGCTATTTGAATTTAGTTCCGATGCATTTTCTGTGCCTCTTCTTCAATAAGAAGGTCCAAGGTATACAGTAAACCTGATGTGAAGCATCGGATTCTAAAACTGGACTCACAGGAGAGGTTCAAGTCATAGAAAATTAGAGTATCTGTCCTCTTGTACTTAAGTCGGCATTGTGCCTTTTGAATTTAATACCGATGCAATTTCAGTGTTTCATCGTCAATAAGAAGGTCCAAGGTATACAGTAAAAATGAAGTGAAGCATCGGAATCTAAAACTGGACTCACAGGAGAGGTTCAAATCATAGAAAGTGAGAGTGTCAGTCCTCTTGTACTTAAGTCAGCATTGTGCTTTTTGTATTAAATTAGGAGGCAATTTCTATGTTTCATCGTCAATAAGAAGGTCCAAGGGTTACAGTAAACCTGAAGTGAAGCATCGGAATCTAAAACTGGAATCACAGGAGAGGGTCAAATCATAGAAAGTTAGAGTGTCAGGCCTCTTGTACTTTAGTCGGCATTGTACCCTTTGTATTAAATTCGAATGCAATTTCTGTGTTTCATCGTCCTTAAGAAGGTCCAAGGTATACAGTAAACCTGAAGTGGAGCATCGGAATCTAAGACTGGATTCACAGGAGAGGTTCAAATTATAGAAAGTTAGAGTGTCAGTCCTCCTGTACTTTAGTCGGCATTGTGCCTTTTGTATTAAATGCGAATGCAATTTCTGTGTTTCATCGTCAATAAGAAGGTCCAATTTATATAGTAAACCTGAAGTGAAGCATCGGAATCTAAAACTGACTCACAGAAGAGTTTCAAATCATAGAAAGTTAGAGTGTCACACCTCTTGTACTTAAGTCGGCATTGTGCATTTTGAATTTAATTCCGATGAAATATCTGTGCTTCATCCTCAATAAGAAGGTCCCATTGATACAGTGACCCAGAAGTGAAGCAACGGAATCTAAAACTGGACTCACAGGAGAGGTTCAAATCATAGAAAGTCAGAGTGTCAGTCCTCTTTTACTTAAGTCAGCATTGTGCCTTTTGAATTTAATTCCAATGCAATTTCAGTGCTTCATCGTCAATAAGATAGTAAAAGGGATACAGTTAATCTAAAGTGAAGCATCGGAATCTAAAACTGGTCTCACAGGAGAAGATCAAATCATAGAAAGTTAGAGTGTCAGTAATCTTGTACTTAAGTCGGCATTGTGCCTTTTGAATTTAATTCCGATGCAATTTCTGTGTTACCTCGACAGTAAGAAGGTCCAAGGTATACACTAAACCTAAAATGAAGCATCGGAATCTAAAACTGGACTCACAGGAGAGGTTCAAATCATAGAAAGTTAGAGTGTCAGTCCTCTTGTGCCAAAGTCAGCATTGTGCCTTTTGCATTAAATTCGGATGCAATTTCTGCGTTTCATCGTCAATAAGAAAGTCCAAGGTATACAGTAAACCTGAAGTGAAGCATCGGAATCTAAAACTGGACTCACAGAAAAGTTTCAAATCGTAGAATGTTAGAGTGTCAGTCCTCTTGTACTTAAGTCGGCACTGTGCATTTTGAATTTCATTCCGATGAAATTTCTGTGCTTCATCGTCAATAAGAAGGTCCCAGGGATACAGTAAACCTGAAATGAAGCATCGGAATATAAAACTGGACTCACAGGGGAGGTTCAAATCATAGAATGTTAGAGTGTCAATCCTCTCGTACTTAAATCGGCATTGTGCCATTTGAATTTAATTCCGATGCATTTTCAGTGCTTCATCGTCAATAAGAAGGTAAAAGGGATACAGTAAATCGGAAATGAAGCATCAGAATCTACAACTGGTCTCACAGGAGAAGATCAAATCATAGAAAGTTTGAGTGTCAGTCCTCTTGTACTTAAGTCGGAATTGTGCCTTCTGAATTTAATTCCGATGCTATTTCTGTGTTTCCTCGACAATAAGAAGGTCCATGGGATACACTAAACCTGAAGTGAAGCTTCGGAATCTAAAACTGGACTCACAGGAGGGGTTCAAATCATAGAATGTTCCAGTGTCGGTCTTCTTGTACTTAAGTCGGCAGTGTGCCTTTGAATTTAATTTCGATGCATTTTCTGTGCTTCATCGTCAATAAGAAGGTTCAAGGTATACAGTAAACCTGGTGTGAAGCATCGGAATCTAAAACTGGACTCACAGGAGAGGTTCAAATCATAGAAAATTAGAGTATCTGTCCTCTTGTACTTAAGTCGGCATTGTGCCTTTTGTATTTAATACCGATGCAATTTCCGTGTTTCATCGTCAATAGGAAGGTCCAAGGTATACAGTAATCCTGAAGTGAAGCATCGGAATCTAAAACTGGACTCACAGGAGAGGTTCAAATCATAGAAAGTTAGAGTGTCAGTCCTATTGTACTTAAGTCGGCATTGTGCCTTTTCAATTTCATTCCGATGCATTTTCTATGCTTCATCGTCAATACGAAGGTCCAAGGTATACAGTAACCCTGAAGTGAAGCATCGGAATCTAGAACTGGACTCACAGGAGATGTTCAAATCATAGAAAGTTAGAGTGTCGGTCCTCTTGTACTTAAGTCAGCACTGTGCCTTTTGTATTTAATTCCGATGCAATTTCTGTGATTCGTCGTCAATAAGAAGGTCCAAGGTATACAGTAAACCTGAAGTGGGGCATCGGAATCTGAGACTGGATTCACAGGAGAAGTTCAAATCGTAGAAAGTTAGAGTGTCAGTCCTCTTGCACTTAAGTCGGCATTGTGGCTTTTGTATTAAATTCGGAAGCAATTTCTGTGTTTCATCGTCAATAAGAATGTCCAAGGTATACAGTAAACCTGAACTGAAGCATCGGAATCTAAAACTGGACTCACAGGAGAGGTTCAATTCATAGAATGTTAAAGTGTCGGTCCTCTTGTACTTAAGTCGGCATTGTGCCTTTTGAATTTAATTCCGACGCAATTTCTGTGCTTCATCGTCAATAAGAAGGTCCAAGGTATACAGTAAACCTAAAGTAAAGCATCGGTATCTAAATCTGGACTCACAGGAGAGGTTCAAATCATAGAAAGTTAGAGTGTCAGTCCTCTTGTACCTAAGCCAGCATTGTGCCTTTTGCATTAAATTCAGATACAATTTCTGTGTTTCATCGTCAATAAGAATGACCAAGATATACAGTAAACCTGTAGTGAAGCATCGAAATCTGAAACTGGACTCGCAAGAGAGGTTCAAATCATAGAAAGTTAGAGTGTCAGACCTCTTGTACTTAAGTCGGCATTGTGCCTTTTGAATTTAATTCCGCTGCATTTTCTGTGGTTCATCGTCAATAAGAAAATCCAAGTTATACAGTAAACCAGATGTGAAGCATCGGGATCTAAAACTGGACTCACAGGAGAGGTTCAAATCATAGAAAATTAGAGTATCTGTCCTCTTGTACTTAAGTCGGCATTGTGCATTTTGAATTTCATTCCGATGAAATTTCTGTGCTTCATCGTCAATAAGAAGGTCCGAGGGATACAGTAAACCTGAAATGAAGCATCGGAATAAAAAACTGGACTCACAGGGGAGGTTCAAATCATAGAATGTTAGAGTGTCAATCCTCTTGTACTTAAATCGGCATTGTGCCTTTTGAATTTAATTCCGATGCATTTTCAGTGCTTCATCGTCAATAAGAAGGTAAAAGGGATACAGTAAATCGGAAATGAAGCATCAGAATCTACAACTGGTCTCACAGGAGAAGTTCAAATCATAGAAAGTTTGAGTGTCAGTCCTCTTGTACTTAAGTCGGAATTGTGCCTTCTGAATTTAATTCCGATGCTATTTCTGTGTTTCCTCGACAATAAGAAGGTCCATGGGATACACTAAACCCGAAGTGAAGCATCGGAATCTAAAACTGGACTCACAGGAGAGGTTCAAATCATAGAATGTTCCAGTGTTGGTCTTCTTGTACTTAAGTCGGCAGTGTGCCTTTTGAATTTAATTTCGATGCATTTTCTGTGCTTCATCGTCAATAAGAAGGTTCAAGGTATACAGTAAACCTGGTGTGAAGCATCGGAATCTAAAACTGGACTCACAGGAGAGGTTCAAATCATAGAAAATTAGAGTATCTGTCCTCTTGTATTTAAGTCGGCATTGTGCCTTTTGTATTTAATACCGATGCAATTTCCGTGTTTCATCGTCAATAGGAAGGTCCAAGGTATACAGTAATCCTGAAGTGAAGCATCGGAATCTAAAACTGGACTCACAGGAGAGGTTCAAATCATAGAAAGTTAGAGTGTCAGTCCTATTGTACTTAAGTCGGTATTGTGCCTTTTCAATTTAATTCCGATGCATTTTCTATGCTTCATCGTCAATACGAAGGTCCAAGGTATACAGTAACCCTGAAGTGAAGCATCGGAATCTAGAACTGGACTCACAGGAGATGTTCAAATCATAGAAAGTTAGAGTGTCAGTCCTCTTGTACTTAAGTCAGCACTGTGCCTTTTGTATCTAATTCCGATGCAATTTCTGTGATTCGTCGTCAATAACAAGGTCCAAGGTATTCAGTAAACCTGAAGTGTAGCATCGAAATCTAAAACTGGACTCACAGGAGAGGTTCAAATTATAGAAAGTTAGAGTGTCAGTCCTCTTTTACCTAAGTCAGCATTGTGCCTTTTGCATTAAATTCGGATTGAATTTCTGTGTTTCATCGTCAATAAGAATGTCCAAATTATACAGTAAACCTGAAGTGAAGCATCGGAATCTAAAACTGGACTCACAGGAGAGGTTCAAATCATAGAAAGTTAGAGTGTCTGTCCTCTAGTACTTAAGTCGGCAGTGTTCCTTTTGTATTAATTTCGAATGCAATTTCTGTGTTTCATCATCAATAAGAAGGTCCAAGGGATACAGTAATCCTGAAGTGAAGCATCGGAATCTCAAACTGAACTCACAGGAGAGGTTCAAATCATAGAAAGTTAGAGTGTCAGTCCTCTTGTACTTAAGTCGGCATTGCGTGTTTTGTATTAAATTCGGATGCAATTTCTGTGTTTCATCGCCAATAAGAAGGTCCAAGGGATACAGGAAACCTAAAGTGAAGTGTCGGAATCTAAACCTGGACTCACAGGAGAGGTTCAAATCATAGAAAGTGAGAGTGTCACTCCTCTTGTACTTAAGTCGGCATTGTGCCTTTTGTGTTAAATTCGGATGCAATTACTGTGTTTCATCGTCAATAAGATGGTTCAAGGGATACAGTAAACCTGAAGTGAAGCATCGGAATCTAAAACTGCAATCGCAGGAAAGGTTCAAATCATAGAAAGTTAGAGTGTCAGTCCTCTTGTACTTAAGTCAGCATTGTGCTTTTTGTATTAAATTAGGAGGCAATTTCTATGTTTCATCGTCAATAAGAAGGTCCAAGGGTTACAGTAAACCTGAAGTGAAGCATCGGAATCTAAAACTGGACTCACAGGAGAGGTTCAAATCATAGAAAGTTAGAGTGTCTGTCCTCTAGTACTTAAGTCGGCAGTGTTCCTTTTGTATTAATTTCCAATGCAATTTCTGTGTTTCATCATCAATAAGAAGGTCCAAGGGATACAGTAATCCTGAAGTGAAGCATCGGAATCTCAAACTGAACTCACAGGAGAGGTTCAAATCATAGAAAGTTAGAGTGTCAGTCCTCTTGTACTTAAGTCGGCATTGCGTGTTTTGTATTAAATTCGGATGCAATTTCTGTGTTTCATCGCCAATAAGAAGGTCCAAGGGATACAGGAAACCTAAAGTGAAGTGTCGGAATCTAAACCTGGACTCACAGGAGAGGTTCAAATCATAGAAAGTGAGAGTGTCACTCCTCTTGTACTTAAGTCGGCATTGTGCCTTTTGTGTTAAATTCGGATGCAATTACTGTGTTTCATCGTCAATAAGATGGTTCAAGGGATACAGTAAACCTGAAGTGAAGCATCGGAATCTAAAACTGCAATCGCAGGAAAGGTTCAAATCATAGAAAGTTAGAGTGTCAGTCCTCTTGTACTTTAGTCGGCATTGTGCCTTTTGTATTAAATTCGAATGCAATTTCTGTGTTTCATCGTCAATAAGAAGGTCCAAGGTATACAGTAAACCTGAAGTGGGGCATCGGAATCTGAGACTGGATTCACAGGAGAGGTTCAAATCGTAGAAAGTTAGAGTGTCAGTCCTCTTGTGCCTATGACGGCATTGTGGCTTTTGTATTAAATTCGGAAGCAAGTTCTGTGTTTCATCGTCAATAAGAATGTCCAAGGTATACAGTAAACCTGAACTGAAGCATCGGAATCTAAAACTGGACTCACAGGAGAGGTTCAAATCATAGAACGTTAGAGTGTCAGTCCTCTTGTACTTAAGTCGGCATTGTGCCTTTTGAATTTAATTCCGATGCATTTTCTGTGCTTCATCGTCAATAAGAAGGTCCAAGGTATACAGTAAACCTGATGTGAAGCATCGGGATCTAAAACTGGACTCAAAGGAGAGGTTCAAATCATAGAAAATTAGGGTATCTGTCCACTTGTACGTAAGCCAGCATTGTGCCTTTTGCATTAAATTCGGATACAATTTCTGTGTTTCATCGTCAATAAGAATGACCAAGATATACAGTAAACCTGTAGTGAAGCATCGGAATCTGAAACTGGTCTCGCAAGAGAGGTTCAAATCATAGAAAGTTAGAGTGTCAGTCCTCTTGTACTTAAGTCGGCATTGTGCCTTTTGAATTTAATTCCGATGCATTTTCTGTGCTTCATCGTCAATAAGAAGATCCAAGGTATACAGTGAACCTGAAGTGAAGCATCGGAATCTAAAACTGGACTCACAGAAAAGTTTCAAATCGTAGAATGTTAGAGTGTCAGTCCTCTTGTACTTAAGTCGGCATTGTGCATTTTGAATTTCATTCCGATGAAATTTCTGTGCTTCATCGTCAATACGAAGGTCCCAGGGATACAGTAAACCTGAAATGAAGCATCGGAATCTAAAACTGGACTCACAGTGGAGGTTCAAATCATAGAAAGTTAGAGTGTCCGTCCTCTTGTACATAAGTCGGCATTGTGCCTTTTGAATTTAATTCCGATGCAATTTCTGTGTTTCATCGTCAATAAGAAAGTCCAAGGTATACAGTAAACGTGAAGTGAAGCATCGGAATTAAAAACTGGGCTCACAGTTGAGGTTCAAATCACGGAAAGTTAGAGTGTCAGTCCTCTTGTACTTAAGTCGGCCTTGTGCCTTTTGAATTTAATTCCGATGCATTTTCTGCGCTTCATCGTCAATAAGAAGGTCCAAGGTATACAGTAAACGTGAAGTGAAGCATCGGAATCTAAAACTGGACCCACAGGAGAGGTTCAAATCATAGAAAGTTAGAGTGTCAGTCCTCTTGTACTTAAGTCAGCATTGTGCCTTTTCTATTTAATTCCGATGCAATTTCTGTGTTTCTTCGTCAATAAGAAGGTCCAAGGTATACAGTAAACCTGAAGTGAAGCATCGAAATCTAAACCTGGACTCACAGGGGAGGTTCAAATCATAGAAAGTTAGAGTGTCCGTCCTCTTGTACTTAATTGAGCATTGTGTTTTTGCATTAAATTCGGATGCAATTTTTGTGTTTCATCGTCAATAAGAATGTCCAAGGTATACAGTAAACCTGAAGTGAAGCATCGGAATCTAAAACTGGACTCACAGGAGAGGTTCAAATCTTTGAAAGTTAGAGTGTCAGTCCTCTTGTACTTAAAACGGCATTGTGCCATTTGAATTTAGTTCCGATGCATTTTCTGTGCCTCTTCTTCAATAAGAAGGTCCAAGGTATACAGTAAACCTGATGTGAAGCATCGGATTCTAAAACTGGACTCACAGGAGAGGTTCAAGTCATAGAAAATTGGAGTATCTGTCCTCTTGTACTTAAGTCGGCATTGTGCCTTTTGAATTTAATACCGATGCAATTTCAGTGTTTCATCGTCAATAAGAAGGTCCAAGGTATACAGTAAAAATGAAGTGAAGCATCGGAATCTAAAACTGGACTCACAGGAGAGGTTCAAATCATAGAAAGTTAGAGTGTCTGCCCTCTTGTACTTTTGTCGGCATTGTGCCTTTTGAATTTAATTCCGATGCAATTTCTGTGTTTCATCGTCAATACGAAGGTCCAAGGTATACAGTAAACCTGACGTGAAGCATCGGAATCTAAAACTGGACTCACAGAAGAGTTTCAAATCATAGAAAGTTAGAGTGTCAGTCCTCTTGTACTTAAGTCGGCAATGTGCATTTTGAATTTAAGTCCGATGACATTTCTGTGCTTCATCGTCAATAAGAAGGTCCCAGGGATACTGTAAACCTGAAATGAAGCATCGGAATTTAAAACTGGACTCACAGGAGAGGTTCAAAGCATAGAAACTTAGAGTGTCAGACCTCTTGTACTTAATTCGGCATTGTGCCTTTTGAATTTAATTCCGATGCAATTTCAGTGCTTCATCGTCAATAAGAAGGTAAAAGGGATACAGTAAATCTGAAATGAAGCATCAGAATCTAAAACTGGTCTCACTGGAGAAGTTCCAATAATAGAAAGTTAGAGTGTCAGTCCTGTTGTACTTAAGTCGGCATTGTGCATTTTGAATTTAATTTCGATGCAATTTCTGTGTTTCCTCGACAATAAGAAGGTCCACGGTATACACTAAACCTGAAGTGAAGCATCGGAAACTAAAACTGGACCCACAGGAGAGGTTCAAATCATAGAATGTTAGAGTGTCGGTCCTCTTGTACTTAAGTCGGCATTTTGCCTTTTGTAATTAATTCCGACGCAATTTCTGTGCTTCATCGTCAATAAGAAGGTCAAGGTATACAGTAAACCTGAAGTAAAGCATCGGTATCTAAATCTGGACTCACAGGAGATGTTCAAATCATAGAGAGTTAGAGTGTCAGTCCTCTTGTACCTAAGTCAGCATTGTTCCTTTTGCATTAAATTCGGATGCAATTTCTGTGTTTCATCGTCAATAAGAATGACCAAGGTATACAGTAAACCTGTAGTGAAGCATCGGAATCTGAAACTGGACTCACAAGAGAGGTTCAAATCATAGAACGTTACAGTGTCAGTCCTCTTGTACTTAAGTCGGCATTGTGCCTTTTGAACTTAATTCCGATGCATTTTCTGTGCTTCATCGTCAATAAGAAGGTCCAAGGTATACAGTAAACCTGATGTGAAGCATCGGATTCTAAAACTGGACTCACAGGAGAGGTTCAAAGCATAAAAAATTAGAGTATCTGTCCTCTTGTACTTAAGTCGGCATTGTGCCTTTTGAATTTAATACCGTTGCAATTTCCGTATTTCATCGTCAATAAGAAGGTCCAAGGTATACAGTAAATATGAAGTGAAGCATCGGAATCTAGAACTGGACTCACAGGAGAGTTTCAAATCATAGAAAGTTAGAGTGTCAGTCCTCTTGTACTTAAGTCGGCATTGTGCATTTTGAATTTCATTCCGATGAAATTTCTGTGCTTCATCGTCAATTCGAAGGTCCCAGGGATACAGTAAACCTGAAATGAAGCATCGGAATCTAAAACTGGACTCACAGTGGAGGTTCAAATCATAGAAAGTTAGAGTGTCCGTCCTCTTGTACTTAAGTCGGCATTGTGCCTTTTGAATGTAATTCCGATGCAATTTCTGTGTTTCATCGTCAATAAGAAAGTCCAAGGTATACAGTAAATGTGAAGTGAAGCATCGGAATTAAAAACTGGGCTCACAGTTGAGGTTCAAATCACGGAAAGTTAGAGTGTCAGTCCTCTTGTACTTAAGTCGGCCTTGTGCCTTTTGAATATAATTCCGATGCATTTTCTGCGCTTCATCGTCAATAAGAAGGTCCAAGGTATACAGTAAACGTGAAGTGAAGCATCAGAATCTAAAACTGGACCCACAGGAGAGGTTCAAATCATAGAAAGTTAGAGTGTCAGTCCTCTTGTACTTAAGTCAGCATTGTGCCTTTTCTATTTAATTCCGATGCAATTTCTGTGTTTCTTCGTCAATAAGAAGGTCCAAGGTATACAGTAAACCTGAAGTGAAGCATCGAAATCTAAAACTGGACTCACAGGGGAGGTTCAAATCATAGAAAGTTAGTGTGTCCGTCCTCTTGTACTTAATTGAGCATTGTGTTTTTGCATTAAATTCGGATGCAATTTTTGTGTTTCATCGTCAATAAGAATGTCCAAGGTATACAGTAAATCTGAAGTGAAGCATCGGAATCTAAAACTGGACCCACAGGAGAGGTTCAAATCATAGAATGTTAGAGTGTCGGTCCTCTTGTACTTAATTCGGCATTTTGCCTTTTGTAATTAATTCCGACGCAATTTCTGTGCTTCATCGTCAATAAGAAGGTCAAGGTATACAGTAAACCTGAAGTAAAGCATCGGTATCTAAATCTGGACTCACAGGAGATGTTCAAATCATAGAGAGTTAGAGTGTCAGTCCTCTTGTACCTAAGTCAGCATTGTTCCTTTTGCATTAAATTCGGATGCAATTTCTGTGTTTCATCGTCAACAAGAATGACCAAGGTATACAGTAAACCTGTAGTGAAGCATCGGAATCTGAAACTGGACTCACAAGAGAGGTTCAAATCATAGAACGTTACAGTGTCAGTCCTCTTGTACTGAAGTCGGCATTGTGCCTTTTGAACTTAATTCCGATGCATTTTCTGTGCTTCATCGTCAATAAGAAGGTCCAAGGTATACAGTAAACCTGATGTGAAGCATCGGATTCTAAAACTGGACTCACAGGAGAGGTTCAAAGCATAAAAAATTAGAGTATCTGTCCTCTTGTACTTAAGTCGGCATTGTGCTTTTTGAATTTAATACCGATGCAATTTCCGTATTTCATCGTCAATAAGAAGGTCCAAGGTATACAGTAAATATGAAGTGAAGCATCGGAATCTAGAACTGGACTCACAGGTGAGTTTCAAATCATAGAAAGTTAGAGTGTCAGTCCTCTTGTACTTAAGTCGGCATTGTGCATTTTGAATTTCATTCCGATGAAATTTCTGTGCTTCATCGTCAATACGAAGGTCCCAGGGATACAGTAAACCTGAAATGAAGCATCGGAATCTAAAACTGGACTCACAGTATAGGTTCAAATCATAGAAAGTTAGAGTGTCCGTCCTCTTCTACTTAAGTCGGCATTGTGCCTTTTGAATTTAATTCCGATGCAATTTCTGTGTTTCATCGTCAATAAGAAAGTCCAAGGTATACAGTAAATGTGAAGTGAAGCATCGGAATTAAAAACTGGGCTCACAGTTGAGGTTCAAATCACGGAAAGTTAGAGTGTCAGTCCTCTTGTACTTATGTCGGCATTGTGCTTTTTGAATTTAATTACGATGCAATTTCTGTGTTTCCTCGACAATAGGAAGGTCCAAGGGATACACAAAACCTGAAGTGAAGCATCGGAATCTAAAACTGGATTCACAGGAGAGGTTCGAATCATAGAATTTTAGAGTGTCGGTCCTCTTGTACTTAGGTCGGCATTGTGCCTTTTGTATTTAATTCCGTCGCAATTTCCGTGCTTCATCGTCAATAAGAATGTCCAAGGTATACAGTAAACCTGAAGTAAAGCATCGGTATCTAAAACTGGACTCACAGGTGAGGTTCAAATCATTGAAAGTTAGAGTGTCAGTCCTCTTGTACCTAAGTCAGCATTGTGCCTATTGCATTAAATTCGGATGCAATTTCTGCGTTTCATCGTCAATAAGAATGTCAAAGGTATACAGTAAAACTGAAGTGCAGCATCGGAATCTGAAACTGGACTCACAAGAGAGGCCCAAATCATAGAAAGTTAGAGTGTCAGTCTTCTTGTACTTAAGTCGGCATTGTGCCTTTTGAATTTAATTCCGATGCATTTTCTGTGCTTCATCGTCAATAAGAAGGTCCAAGGTATACCGTAAACCTGATGTGAAGCATCGGATTCTAAAACTGGACTCACAGGAGAGGTTCAAATCATGGGAAATTAGAGTATCTGTCGTCTTGTACTTAAGTCGGCATTGTGCCTTTTGAATTTAATACCGATGCAATCTCCGTGTTTCATCGTCAATAAGAAGGTCCATGGTATACAGTAAACCTGAAGTGAAGCATCGGAATCTAAAACTGGACTCACAGGAAAGGTTCAAATCATAGAAAGTTAGAGTGTCAGTCCTCTTGTACTTAAGTCGGCATTGTGCCTTTTGAATTTAATTCCGATGCTATTTCAGTGATTCATCGTCAATAAGAAGGTCCAAGGTATACAGAAAATCTGAAATGAAGCATCGGAATCTAAAACTGGACTCACAGGAGAGGTTCAAATCATAGAAAGATAGAGTGTCAGTCCTCTTGTACTTTAGTCGGCATTGGGCCTTTTGAATATAATTCCGATGCATTTTCTGTGCTTCATCGTCAATAAGAAGGTCCAAGGTATATGGTAAACCTGAAGTGAAGCATCGGAATCTAAAACTGGACTCACTGGAGAGGTTCATATCATAGAAAATTAGAGTGTCAGTCCTCTTGTACTTTAGTCGGCATTGTGCCTTTTGTATTAAATTCGAATGCAATTCCTGTGTTTCATCGTCAATAAGAAGGTCCTAGGTATACAGTAAACCTGAAGTGGAGCATCGGAATCTAAGACTGGATTCACAGGAGAGGTTCAAATCATAGAAAGTTAGAGTGTCAGTCCTCTTGTACTTAACTCGGCATTGTGCCTTTTGTATTAAATTCGAATGCAATTTCTGTGTTTCATCGTCAATAAGAAGGTCCTAGGTATACAGTAAACCTGAAGTGGAGCATCGGAATCTAAGACTGGATTCACAGGAGAGGTTAAAATCATATAATGTTAGAGTGTCAGTCCTCTTGTACTTAAGTCGGCATTGTGGCTTTTGTATAAAATTCGGAAGCAATATCTGTGTTTCATCGTCAATAAGAAGGTCCAAGATATACAGTAAACCTGATGTGAAGCATCGGAATCTAAAACTGGACTCACAGAAGAGTTTCAAATCATATAATGTTAGAGTGTCAGTCCTCTTGTACCTAAGTCAGCATTGTGCCTATAGCATTAAATTCGGACGCAATTTCTGTGTTTCATCGTCAATAAGAATGTCCAAGGTATTCAGTAAAACTGAAGTGAAGCATCGGAATCTGAAACTGGACTCACAAGAGAGGTTCAAATCATAGAAAGTAAGAGTGTCAGTCCTCTTGTACTTAAGTCGGCATTGTGCTTTTTGTATTAAATTCGATTGCAATTTCTGTGTTTCATCGTCAATAAGAAGATCCTAGGTATACAGTAAACCAGAAGTGGAGCATCGGAATCTAAGACTGGATTCACAGGAGAGGTTCAAATCATAGAAAGTTAGAGTGTCAGTCCTCTTGTACTTAAGTCGGCATTGTGGCTCTTGTATTAAATTCGGAAGCATTTTCTGTGTTTCTTCGTCAATAACAAGGTCCTAGGTATACGGTAAACCTGACGTGAAGCATCGGAATCTAAAACTGGACTCACAGGAGAGGTTCATATCATAGAAAATTAGAGTGTCAGTCCTCTTGTACTTCAGTCGGCATTGTGCCTTTTGTATTAAATTCGAATGCAATTTCTGTGTTTCATCGTCAATAAGAAGGTCCTAGGTATACAGTAAACCTGAAGTGGAGCATCGGAATCTAAGACTGGATTCACAGGAGAGGTTCAAATCATAGAAAGTTAGAGTGTCAGTCCTCTTGTACTTAACTCGGCATTGTGCCTTTTGTATTAAATTCGAATGCAATTTCTGTGTTTCATCGTCAATAAGAAGGTCCTAGGTATACAGTAAACCTGAAGTGGAGCATCGGAATCTAAGACTGGATTCACAGGAGAGGTTAAAATCATAGAAAGTTAGAGTGTCAGTCCTCTTGTACTTAAGTCGGCATTGTGGCTTTTGTATTAAATTTGGAAGCAATTTCTGTGTTTCATCGTCAATAAGAAGGTCCAAGGTATACAGTAAACCTGAAGTGAAGCATCGGAATCTAAAACTGGACTCACAGAAGAGTTTCAAATCATATAATTTTAGAGTGTCAGTCCTCTTGTACCTAAGTCAGCATTGTGCCTATAGCATTAAATTCGAATGCAATTTCTGTGTTTCATCGTCAATAAGAAGGTCCTAGGTATACAGTAAACCTGAAGTGGAGCATCGGAATCTAAGACTGGATTCACAGGAGAGGTTTTAATCATAGAAAGTTAGAGTGTCAGTCCTCTTGTACTTAAGTCGGCATTGTGCCTTTTGTATTAAATTCGAATGCAATTTCTGTGTTTCATCGTCAATAAGACGGTCCTAGGTATACATTAAGCCTGAAGTGGAGCAACGGGATCTAAAACTGGATTCACAGGAGAGTTTCAAATCATAGAAAGTTAGAGTGTCAGTCCTCTCGTACGTAAGTCGGCATTGTGGCTTTTGTATTAAATTCTGAAGCAATTTCTGTGTTTCATCGTCAATAAGAAGGTCCAAGGTACACAGTAAACCTGAAGTGAAGCATCGGAATCTAAAACTGGACTCACAGAAGAGTTTCAAATCGTATAATTTTAGAGTGTCAGTCCTCTTGTACTTAAGTCAGCATTGTGCCTAGAGCATTAAATTCGGATGCAATTTCTGTGTTTCATCGTCAATAAGAATGTCCAAGGTATACAGTAAAACTGAAGTGAAGCATCGG
Organism: Schistocerca americana; assembly: GCF_021461395.2. NCBI lineage: Eukaryota > Metazoa > Arthropoda > Insecta > Orthoptera > Acrididae > Schistocerca > Schistocerca americana. Next base: position 1,290,278 of record NW_025725972.1, read on the forward strand.
AATCTGAAACTGGACTCACAAGAGAGGTTCAAATCATAGAAAGTTAGAGTGTCAATCCTCTTGTACTTAAGTCGGCATTGTGGCTTTTGTATTAAATTCGGAAGCAATTTCTGTGTTTCATCGTCAATAAGAAGATCCAAGGTATACGGTAAACCTGACGTGAAGCATCGGAATCTAAAACTGGACTCACAGAAGAGTTTCAAATCATAGAATGTTATAGTGTCAGTCCTCTTGTACTTAAGTCGGCATTGTGCATTTTGAATTTAATTCCGATGAGATTTCTGTGCCTCATCGTCAATAAGAAGTTCCCAGGGATACAGTAAAAATGAAATGAAGCATCGGAATCTAAAACTGGACTCACAGGAGAGGTTCAAATCATAGAAAGTTAGAGTGTCTGTCCTCTGGTACTTAAGTCGGCATCGTGCCTTTTGAATTTAATTCCGATGCAATTTCAGTGCTTCATCGTCAATAAGAAGGTAAAAGGGATACAGTAAATCTGAAATGAAGCATCAAAATCTAAAACTGGTCTCACAGGAGAAGTTGAAATCATAGAAAGTTAGAGTGTCAGTCCTCTTGTACTTAAGTTGGCATTGTGCCTTTTGAATTAAATACCGATGCAATTTCCGTGTTTCATCGTCAATAAGAACGTCCAAGGTATACAGTTAACCTGAAGTGAAGCATCGGAATCTAAAACTGGACTCACAGGAGAGGTTCAAATCATAGAAAGTTAGAGTGTCTGTCCTATTGTGATTAAGTCGGCATTGTGTCTTTTGAATTTAAATCCGATGCAATTTCTGTGTTTCATCGTCAATAAGAGGGTCCAAGGTATACAGTAAACCTGAAATGAAGCATCGGAATCTAAAACTGGACTCACAGGAGAGGTTCATATCATAGAAAATTAGAGTGTCAGTCCTCTTGTACTTTAGTCGGCATTGTGCCTTTTGTATTAAATTCGAATGCAATTTCTGTGTTTCATCGTCAATAAGAAGGTCCTAGGTATACAGTAAACCTGAAGTGGAGCATCGGAATCTAAGACTGGATTCACAGGAGTGGTTCAAATCATAGAAAGTTAGAGTGTCAGTCCTCTTGTACTTAAGTCGGCATTGTGCCTTTTGTATTACATTCGAATGCAATTTCTGTGTTTCATCGTCAATAAGAAGGTCCTAGGTATACAGTAAACCTGAAGTGGAGCATCGGAATCTAAAACTGGATTCACAGGAGAGGTTCAAATCATAGAAATTTAGAGAGTCAGTATTCTTGTACTTAAGTCGGCATTGTGCCTTTTGAATTTAATTCCGATGCAATTTCAGTGCTTCATCGTCAATAAGAAGGTAAAAGGGATACAGTAAATCTGAAATGAAGCATCAGAATCTAAAACTGGTCTCACAGGAGAAGATGAAATCATATAAAGTTAGAGAGTCAGTATTCTTGTACTTAAGTCGGCATTGTGCCTTTTGAATTTAATTACGATGCAATTTCTGGGTTTCCTCGACAATACGAAGGTCCAAGGGATACACAAAACCTGAAGTGAAGCATCGGAATCTAAAACTGGACTCACAGGAGAGGTTCAAATCATAGAATTTTAGAGTGTCGGTCCTCTTGTACTTAGGTCGGCATTGTGCATTTTGTATTTAATTCCGTTCCAATTTCTGTGCTTCATCGTCAATAAGACGGTCCAAGGTATACAGTAAACCTGATGTGAAGCATCGGATTCTAATACTGGACTCACAGGAGAGGTTCAAATCATAGAAAATTAGAGTATCTGTCCTCTTGTTTTTAAATCGGCATTGTGCCTTTTGAATTTAATACCGATGCAATTTCCGTGTTTCATCGTCAATAAGAAGGTCCAAGGTATACAGTAAACCTGCAGTGAAGCATCGGAATCTAAAACTGGACTCACAGGAGAGTTTCAAATCATAGAAAGTTAGAGTGTCAGTCCTATTGTACTTATGTCGGCAATGTGCCTTTTGAATTTAATTACGATGCAATTTCTGTGTTTCCTCGACAATAAGAAAGTCCAAGGGATACACAAAACCTGAAGTGAAGCATCGGAATCTAAAACTGGACTCACAGGAGAGGTTCAAATCATAGAATTTTAGAGTGTCGGTCCTCTTGTACTTAGGTCGGCATTGTGCCTTTTGTATTCAATTCCGACGCAATTTCTGTGCTTCATCGTCAATAAGACGGTCCAAGGTATACAGTAAACCTGACGTAAAGCATCGGTATCTAAAACTGGACTTACAGGAGAGGTTCAAATCATAGAAAGTTAGAGTGTCAGTCCTCTTGTACCTAAGTCAGCATTGTGCCTATAGCATTTAATTCGGATGCAATTTCTGTGTCTCATCGTCAATAAGAATGTCCAAGGTATACAGTAAGACTAAATTGAAGCATCGGAATCTGAAACTGGACTCACAAGAGAGGTTCAAATCATAGAAAGTTAGAGTGTCAGTCCTCTTGTACTTAAGTCGGCATTGTGACTTTTGAATTTAATTCCGATGCATTTTCTGTGCTTCATCGTCAATAAGAAGGTCCAAGGTATACAGTAAACCTGAAGTGAAGCATCGGAATCTAAAACTGGATTCACAGGAGAGGTTCAAATCATAGAAAGTTAGAGTGTCAGTCCTCTTGTACTTAAGTTGGCATTGTGGCTTTTGTATTTAATTCGGAAGCAATTTCTGTGTTTCATCGTCAATAAGAAGGTCCAAGGTATACAGTAAACCTGAAGTGAAGCATCGGAATCTAAAACTGGACTCACAGAAGAGTTTCAAATCATATAATTTTAGAGTGTCAGTCCTCTTGTACCTAAGTCAGCATTGTGCCTATAGCATTAAATTCGAATGCAATTTCTGTGTTTCATCGTCAATAAGAAGGTCCTAGGTATACAGTAAACCTGAAGTGTAGCATCGGAATCTAAGACTGGATTCACAGGAGAGGTTTTAATCATAGAAAGTTAGAGTGTCAGTCCTCTTGTACTTAAGTCGGCATTGTGCCTTTTGTATTAAATTCGAATGCAATTTCTGTGTTTCATCGTCAATAAGACGGTCCTAGGTATACATTAAGCCTGAAGTGGAGCATCGGGATCTAAAACTGGATTCACAGGAGAGTTTCAAATCATAGAAAGTTAGAGTGTCAGTCCTCTCGTACGTAAGTCGGCATTGTGGCTTTTGTATTAAATTCTGAAGCAATTTCTGTGTTTCATCGTCAATAAGAAGGTCCAAGGTACACAGTAAACCTGAAGTGAAGCATCGGAATCTAAAACTGGACTCACAGAAGAGTTTCAAATCGTATAATTTTAGAGTGTCAGTCCTCTTGTACTTAAGTCAGCATTGTGCCTAGAGCATTAAATTCGGATGCAATTTCTGTGTTTCATCGTCAATAAGAATGTCCAAGGTATACAGTAAAACTGAAGTGAAGCATCGGAATCTGAAACTGGACTCACAAGAGAGGTTCAAATCATAGAAAGTTAGAGTGTCAATCCTCTTGTACTTAAGTCGGCATTGTGGCTTTTGTATTAAATTCGGAAGCAATTTCTGTGTTTCATCGTCAATAAGAAGGTCCAAGGTATACGGTAAACCTGACGTGAAGCATCGGAATCTAAAACTGGACTCACAGAAGAGTTTCAAATCATAGAATGTTATAGTGTCAGTCCTCTTGTACTTAAGTCGGCATTGTGCATTTTGAATTTAATTCCGATGAAATTTCTGTGCCTCATCGTCAATAAGAAGTTCCCAGGGATACAGTAAACATGAAATGAAGCATCGGAATCTAAAACTGGACTCACAGGAGAGGTTCAAATCATAGAAAGTTAGAGTGTCAGTCCTCTGGTACTTAAGTCGGCATCGTGCCTTTTGAATTTAATTCCGATGCAATTTCAGTGCTTCATCGTCAATAAGAAGGTAAAAGGGATACAGTAAATCTGAAATGAAGCATCAAAATCTAAAACTGGTCTCACAGGAGAAGTTGAAATCATAGAAAGTTAGAGTGTCAGTCCTCTTGTACTTAAGTTGGCATTGTGCCTTTTGAATTAAATACCGATGCAATTTCCGTGTTTCATCGTCAATAAGAACGTCCAAGGTATACAGTTAACCTGAAGTGAAGCATCGGAATCTAAAACTGGACTCACAGGAGAGGTTCAAATCATAGAAAGTTAGAGTGTCTGTCCTATTGTGATTAAGTCGGCATAGTGTCTTTTGAATTTAAATCCGATGCAATTTCTGTGTTTCATCGTCAATAAGAGGGTCCAAGGTATACAGTAAACCTGAAATGAAGCATCGGAATCTAAAACTGGACTCACAGGAGAGGTTCATATCATAGAAAATTAGAGTGTCAGTCCTCTTGTACTTTAGTCGGCATTGTGCCTTTTGTATTAAATTCGAATGCAATTTCTGTGTTTCATCGTCAATAAGAAGGTCCTAGGTATACAGTAAACCTGAAGTGGAGCATCGGAATCTAAGACTGGATTCACAGGAGTGGTTCAAATCATAGAAAGTTAGAGTGTCAGTCCTCTTGTACTTAAGTCGGCATTGTGCCTTTTGTATTACATTCGAATGCAATTTCTGTGTTTCATCGTCAATAAGAAGGTCCTAGGTATACAGTAAACCTGAAGTGGAGCATCGGAATGTAAAACTGGATTCACAGGAGAGGTTCAAATCATAGAAAGTTAGAGTGTCAGTCCTCTTGTACTTAAGTCGGCATTGTGGCTTTTGTATTTAATTCCGATGCAATTTCAGTGCTTCATCGTCAATAAGAAGGTAAAAGGGATACAGTAAATCTGAAATGGAGCATCAGAATCTAAAACTGGTCTCACAGGAGAAGTTGAAATCATAGAAAGTTAGAGTGTCAGTCCTCTTGTACTTAAGTCGGCATAGTGCCCTTTGAATTTAATTCCGATGACATTTCTGAGCTTCATCGTCAATAAGAAGTTCCCAGGGATACAGTAAACCTGAAATGAAGCATCGGAATCTAAAACTGGACTCACAGGAGAGTTTCAAATCGTAGAATGTTAGAGTGTCAGTCCTCTTGTACTTAAGTCGGCATTGTGCCTTTTGAATTTAATTACGATACAATTTCAGTGTTTCATCATCAATAAGAAGGTAAAAGGGATACAGTAAATCTGAAATGAAGCATCAGAATCTAAAACTGGTCTCACAGGAGAGGTTGAAATCATAGAAAGTTAGAGTGTCAGTCCTCTTGTACTTAAGTCGGCATTGTGCCTTTTGAATTTAATTACGATGCAATTTCTGTGTTTCGTCGACAATAAGAAGGTCCAAGGGATGCACTAAACCTGAAGTGAAGCATCGGAATCTAAAACTGGACTCACAGGAGAGGTTCAAATCATAGAATTTTAGAGTGTCGGTCCTCTTATAGTTCGGTCGGTATTGTGCCTTTTGTATTTAATTCCGACGCAATTTCTGTGTTTCATCGTCAATACGAATGTCCAAGGTATACAGTAAAACTAAAGTGAAGCATCGGAATCTGAAACTGGACTCACAAGAGAGGTTCAAATCATAGAAAGTTAGAGTGTCAGTCCTCTTGTACTTAAGTCGGCATTGTGCCTTTTGAATTTAATTCCGATGCATTTTCTGTGCTTCATCGTCAATAAGAAGGTCCAAGGTATACAGTAAATCTGATGTGAAGGATCGGATTCTAAAACTGGACTCACAGGAGAGGTTCAATTCATAGAAAATTAGAGTATCTGTCCTCTTGTACTTAAGTCGGCATTGTGCATTTTGTATTTAATACCGATGCAATTTCCGTGTTTCATCGTCAATAAGAAGGTCCAAGGTATACAGTAAACCTGAAATGAAGCATCGGAATCTAAAACTGGACTCACAGGAGAGGTTCATATCACAGAAAGTTAGAGTGTCAGTCCTCTTGTACTTTAGTCGGCATTGTGCCTTTTGAATTTAATTCCGATGCATTTTCTGTGCTTCATCGTAAATAAGAAGGGCCAAGGTATTGTAGACCTGAAGTAAAGCATCGGAATCTAAAACTGGACTCAGAGAAGAGTTTCAAATCGTAGACTGTTAGAGTGTCAGTCCTCTTGTACTTAAGTCGCCATTGTGCCTTTTGAATTTAATTCCGATGCAATTTCTGTGTTTCATCGTCAATAAGGAGGTCCAAGGTATACAGTAAACCTGAAATGAAGCATCGGAATCTAAAACTGGACTCACAGGAGAGGTTCATATCACAGAAAGTTAGAGTGTCAGTCCTCTTGTACTTTAGTCGGTATTGTGCATTTTGAATTTAATTCCGATGAAATTTCTGTGCTTCATCGTCAGTAAGAAGGTCCCAGATATACAGCAAACCTGAAATGAAGCATCGGAATCTAAAACTGGACTCACAGTAGAGGTTCAAATCATAGAAAGTTAGAGTGTCAGTCCTCTTGTACCTAAGTCAGCATTGTGCCTATTGCATTAAATTCGGATGCAATTTCTGTGTCTCATCGTCAATAAGAATGTCCAAGGAATATAGTAAAACTGAATTGAAGCATCGGAATCTGAAACTGGACTCACAAGAGAGGTTCAAATCATAGAAAGTTAGAGTGTCAGTCCTCTTGTACTTAAGTCGGTATTGTGCCTTTTGAATTTAATTCCGATGCATTTTCTGTGCTTCATCGTCAATAAGAAGGTCCAAGGTATACAGTAAACCTGATGTGAAGCATCGGATTCTAAAACTGGACTCACAGGAGAGGTTCAAATCATAGAAAATTAGAGTATCTGTCCTCTTGTCCTTAAGTCGGCATTGTGCCTTTTCAATTTAATACCGATGCAATTTCCATGTTTCATCGTCAATAAGAGGGTCCAAGGTATACAGTAAACCTGATGTGAAGCATCGGAATCTAAAACTGGTCTCACAGGAGAGGTTCAAATCATAGAAAGTTAGAGTGTCAGTCCTCTTGTACTTAAGTCGGCATTGTGCCTTTTGAATTTAAATCCGATGCAATTTCTGTGTTTCATCGTCAATACGAAGGTCCAAGGTATACAGCAAACCTGAAATGAAGCATCGGAATCTAAAACTTGACTCAAAGGAGAGGTTCATATCATAGAAAATTAGAGGGTCAGTCCTCTTGTACTTTAGTCGGCATTGTGCCTTTTGTATTAAATTCGAATGCAATTTCTGTGTTTCATCGTCAATAAGAAGGTCGTAGGTATACAGTAAACTTTAAGTGGAGCATCGGAATCTAAGACTGGATTCACAGGAGAGGTTCAAATCATAGAAAGTTAGAGTGTCAGTCCTCTTGTACTTAAGTCGGCATTGTGCCTTTTGTATTAAATTCGAATGCAATTTCTGTGTTTCATCGTCAATAAGAAGGTCCTAGGTATACAGTAAACCTGAAGTGGAGCTTCGTAATCTAAAACTGGATTCACAGGAGAGGTTCAAATCATAGAAAGTTAGAGTGTCAGTCCTCTTGTACTAAAGTCGGCATTGAGGCTTTTGTATTAAATTCGGAAGCAATTTCTGTGTTTCATCGTCAATAAGAAGGACCAAGGTATACAGTAACCCTGAAATGAAGCATCGGAATCTAAAACTGGACTCACAGAAGAGTTTCAAATCATATAATTTTAGAGTGTCAGTCCTCTTGTACCTAAGTCAGCATTGTGCCTATAGCATTAAATTCGGATGCAATTTCTGTGTTTCATCGTCAATAAGAATGTCCAAGGTATACAGTAAAACTAAAGTGAAGCATCGGAATCTGAAACTGGACTCACAAGAGAGGTTCAAATCATAGAAAGTTAGAGTGTCAGTCCTCTTGTACTTAAGTCGGCATTGTGCCTTTTGAATTAAATTCCGATGCATTTTCTGTGCTTCATCGTCAATAAGAAGGTCCAAGGTATACAGTAAACCTGATGTGAAGCATCGGATTCTAAAACTGGACTCACAGGAGAGGTTCAAATCATAGAAAATTAGAGTATCTGTCCTCTTGTACTTAAGTCGGCATTGTGCTTTTTGAATTTAATACCGATGCAATTTCCGTGTTTCATCATCAATAAGAAGGTCCAAGGTATACAGTAAACCCGAAATGAAGCATCGGAATCTAAAACTGGACTCACAGGAGAGGTTATATCATAGAAAGTTAGAGTGTCAGTCATCTTGTACTTAAGTCGGCCTTCTGCCTTTTGAATTTAATTCCGATGCATTTTCTGTGCTTCGTCGTCAATAAGAAGGTCCAAGGTATACAGTAAACGTGAAGTGAAGCATCGGAATTTAAAACTGGACTCACAGGAGAGGTTCAAATTATAGAAAGTTAGAGTGTCAGTCCTCTTGTACTTAAGTCGGCATTGTGCCTTTTGAATTTAAATCCGATGCAATTTCTGTGTTTCATCGTCAATAAGAAGGTCCAATGTATACAGTAAACCTGAAATGAAGCATCGGAATCTAAAACTGGACTCACAGGAGAGGTTCATATCATAGAAAATTAGAGGGTCAGTCCTCTTGTACTTTAGTCGGCATTGTGCCTTTTGTATTAAATTCGAATGCAATTTCTGTGTTTCATCGTCAATAAGAAGGTCCTAGGTATACAGTAAACCTGAAGTGGAGCATCGGAATCTAAGACTCGATTCACAGGAGAGGTTCAAATCATAGAAAATTAGAGTGTCAGTCCACTTGTACTTAAGTCGGCATTGCGCCTCTTGTATTAAATTCGAATGCAATTTCTGTGATTCATCGTCAATAAGAAGGTCTTAGGTATACCGTAAACCTGAAGTGGAGCATCGGAATCTAAAACTGAATTCACAGGAGAGGTTCAAATCGTAGAAAGTTAGAGTGTCAGTCCTCTTGTACTTAAGTCGGCATTGTGGCTTTTGTATTACATTCGGAAGCAATTTCTGTGTTTCATCGTCAATAAGAAGGTCCAAGGTATACAGTAAACCTGAAGTGAAGCATCGGAATCTAAAACTGGACTCACAGAAGATTCTCAAATCATATAATTTTAGAGTGTCAGTCCTCTTGTACCTAAGTCAGCATTGTGCCTATATCATTAAATTCGGATGCAATTTCTGTGCTTCATCGTCAATAAGAATGTCCAAGGTATACAGTAAAACTGAAGTGAAGCATCGGAATCTGAAACTGGACTCACAAGAGAGGTTCAAATCATAGAGAGTTAGAGTGTCAGTCCTCTTGTACCTAAGTCGGCATTGTGCCTTTTGAATTTAATTCCGATGCATTTTCTGTGCTTCATCGTCAATAAGAAGGTCCAAGGTATAAAGTAAACCTGATGTGAAGTATCGGTTTCTAAAACTGGACTCACAAGAGTGGTTCAAATCATAGAGAGTTAAAGTGTCAGTCATCTTGTACTGAAGTCGGCATTGTGCCTTTTGAATGTAATTCCGATACAATTTCAGTGCTTCATCGTCAATATGAAGGTAAAAGGGATACAGTAAATCTGAAATGGAGCATCAGAATCTAAAACTGGTCTCACAGGAGAAGTTGAAATCATAGAAAATTAGAGTGTCAGTCCTCTTGTACTTAAGTCGGCATTGTGCCTTTTGAATTTAATTCCGATGACATATCTGTGGTTCATCGTCAATAAGAAGTTCCCAGGGATACAGTAAACCTGAAATGAAGCATCGGAATCTGAAACTGGACTCACCGGAGAGGTTCAAATCATAGAAAGTTAGAGTGTCAGTCCTCTTGTACTTAAGTCGGCATTGTGCCTTTTGAATTTAATTCCGATACAATTTCAGTGCTGCATCGTCAATAAGAAGGTAAAAGGGATACAGTAAATCTGAAATGAAGCATCAGAATCTAAAACTGGTCTCCCAGGAGAAGTTGAAATCATAGCAAGTTAGAGTGTAGTCCTCTTGTACATAAGTCGTCATTGTGCCTTTTGAATTTAATTACGATGCAATTTCTATGTTTCGTCGACAATAAGAAGGTCCAAGGGACACACTAAACCTGAAGTGAAGCATCGGAATCTAAAACTGGACTCACAGGAGAGGTTCAAATCATAGAATTTTAGAGTGTCGGTCCTCTTGTAGTTAGGTCGCCATTGTGCCTTTTGCATTTAATTCTGACGCAATTTCTGTGCTTCATCGTCAGTAAGACGGTCCAAGGTATACAGTAAACCTGAAATAAAGCATCGGTAGCTAAAACTGGACTCACAGGAGAGGTTCAAGTCATAGAAAGTGAGAGTGTCATTCCTCTTGTACCTAAGTCAGCATTGTGCCTATAGCATTAAATTCGGATGCAATTTCTGTGTTTCATCGTCAATAAGAATATCCAAGGTATACAGTAAAACTAAAGTGAAGCATCGTAATCTGAAACTGGACTCACAAGAGAGGTTCAAATCATAGAAAGTTAGAGTGTCAGTCCTCTTGTACTTAAGTCGGCATTGTGCCTTTTGAATTTAATTCCGACGCATTTTCTGTGCTTCATCGTCAATAAGAAGGTCCAAGGTAGACAGTAAACCTGATGTGAAGCATCGGATTCTAAAACTGGACTTAATGGAGAGGTTCAAATCATAGAAAATTAGAGTATCTGTCGTCTTGTACTTAAGTCGGTATTGTGCTTTTTGAATTTAATACCGATGCAATTTCCGTGTTTCATCGTCAATAAGAAGGTCCAAGGTATACAGTAAACCTGAAGTGAAGCATCGGAATCTAAAACTGGACTCACAGGAGAGGTTCAAATCATAGAAAGTTAGAGTGTCAGTCATCTTGTACTTAAGTCGGCATTGTGCCTTTTTAATTTATTTCCGATGCAATTTCTGTGTTTCATCGTCAATAAGAAGGTCCAAGGTATACAGTAAACCTGAAATGAAGCATCGGAATCTAAAACTGGGCTCACAGGAGAGGTTCAAATCATAGAAAGTTTGAGTGTCAGTCCTCTTGTACTTTAGACGGCATTGTGCCTTTTGAATTTAATTCCGAAGCATTTTCTGTGCTTCATCGTCAATAAGAAGGGCCAAGGTATTGTAGACCTGAATTGAAGCATCGGAATATAAAACTGGACTCAGAGAAGAGTTTCAAATCGTAGACCTTTAGAGTGTCAGTCCTCTTGTACTTAAGTCGGCATTGTGCCTTTTGAATTTAATTCCGATGCATTTTCTGTGCTTCATCGTCAATAAGAAGGTCCAAGGTATACAGTAAATCTGAAATGAAGCATCAGAATCTAAAACTGGTCTCACAGGAGAAGTTCAAATCATAGAAAGTTAGAGTGTCAGTCCTCTTGTACTTAAGTCGGAATTGTGCCTTCTGAATTTAATTCCGATGCAATTTCTGTGTTTCCTCGACAATAAGAAGGTCCAAGGGATACACTAAACCTGAAGTGAAGCGTCGGAATCTAAAACTGGACACACAGGAGAGGTTCAAATCATAGAATGTTAGAGTGTCGGTCATCTTGTACTTAAGCCGGCATAGTGCCTTTTGTATTTAATTCCGACGCAATTTCTGTACTTCATCGTCAATAAGAAGGTCTAAGGTATTCAGTAAACCTGACGTAAAGCATCGGTATATAAAACTGGACTCACTGGAGAGGTTCAAATCATAGAAAGTTAGAGTGTCAGTCCTCTTGTACCTAAGTCAGCATTGTGGCTTTTGCTTTAAATTCGGATGCAATTCCTGTGTTTCATCGACAATAAGAATGTCCAAGGTATACAGTAAACCTGAAGTGAAGCATTGGAATCTGAAACTGGACTCACAAGAGAGGTTCACATCATAGAAAGTTAGAGTGTCAGTCCTCTTGTACTTAAGTCGGCATTGTGCCTTTTGAATTTAATTCCGATGCATTTTCTGTGCTTCATCGTCAATAAGAAGGTCCAAGATGTACAGTAAACCTGATGTGAAGCATCGGAATCTAAAACTGGACTCACAGGAGAGGTTCAAATCATAGAAAATTAGGGTATCTGTTCTCTTGTACTTAAGTCGGCATTGTGCCTTTTGAATTTATTACCGATGCAATCTCCGTGTTTCATCGTCAATAAGAAGGTCCAAGGTTTACAGTAAACCTGAAGTGAAGCATCGGAATCTAAAACTGGACTCACAGGAGAGGTTCAAATCATAGGAAGTTAGAGTGTCAGTCCTCTTGTTCTTAAGTCGGCATTGTGCCTTTTCAATTTCATTCCGATGCATTTTCTATGCTTCATCGTCAATAAGAAGGTCTAAGGTATACAGTTACACTGAAGTGAAGCATCGGAATCTAAAACTGGACTCACAGTAGAGGTTCAAATCATAGATAGTTAGAATGTCCGTCCTCTTATACTTAAGTCGGCATTGTGCCTTTTGAATTTAATTTCGATGCAATTTCTGTGTTTCATCGTCAATAAGAAGGTCCAAGGTATACAGTAAACGTGAAGTGAAGCATTGGAATTAAAAACTGGACTCACAGGAGAGGTTCAAATCATATAAAGTTAGAGTGTCAGTCCCCTTGTACTTAGGTCAGCACTGTGCCTTTTGTATTTAATTCCGATGCAATTTCTGAGTTTCTTCGTCAATAAGAAGGTCCAAGGTATACAGTAAACCTGAAGTGAAGCATCGGAATCTAAAACTGGACTCACAGGAGAGGTTCAAATCATAGAAAGTTAGAGTGTCAGTCCTCTTGTACCTAAGTGAGCATTGTGCATTTGCATTAAATTCGGATGCAATTTTTGTGTTTCATCGTCATTAAGAATGTCCAAGGTATACAGTAAACCAGAAGTGAAGCAACGAAATCAAATACTGGACTCACAGGAGAGGTTCGAATCATAGAAATTTAGAGTGTCTGTCCTCTAGGGGGTCCAAGGGATACAGTAGACCTGAAGTGAAGCATCGGAATCAAAATCTGGACTCACAGGAGAGGTTCAAATCATAGAAAGTTAGAGTGTCAGTCCCCTTGTACTTTAGTCGGCATTGTGTCTTTTGTATTAAATTCGAATGCAATTTCTGTGTTTCATCGTCAACAAGAAGGTCCAAGGTATACAGTATACCTGAAGTGAAACATCGGAATCAAAAACTGGACTCACAGGAGGGGTTCAAATCATAGACAGTTAGAGTGTCCGTCCTCTTGCACTTAATTCGGCATTGTGCCTTTAGAATTTAATTTCGATGCAATTTCTGTGTTTCATCGCCTATAAGAAGGTCCAAGGTATACAGTAAACCTGAAGTGAAGCATCGGAATCTGAAACTGGACTCACGGGAAAGTTTCAATCATAGAAAGTTAGAGTGTCAGTCCTCTTGTACTTAAGTCAGCATTGTGCCTTTTGAATTTAATTCCGATGCATTTTCAGTGCTTCATCGTCAATAAGAAGGTCCAAGGTATACAGTAAACCTGAAGTGAAGCATCGGAATCTGAAACTGGACTCACGGGAAAGTTTCAATCATAGAAAGTTAGAGTGTCAGTCCTCTTGTACATAAGTCGGCTTTGTGACTTTTGAATTTAATTCCGATGCATTTTCTGTGCTTCATCCTCAATAAGAAGAACCAAGGTATACAGTAAACGTGAAGTGAAGCATCGGAATCTAATACTGGACTCACAGGAGGGGTTCAAATCATAGAAAGTTAGAGTGTCCGTCCTTTTGTACTTAAGTCAGCATTGTCCCTTTTCAATTTAATTCCGATGCAATTTCGGTGTTTCATCGTCAGTATGAAGGTCCAAGGTATACAGTAAAACCTGAAGTGAAGCATCGGAATCCAAAACTGGACTCAAAGGAGAGCTTCAAATCATAATAAGTTAAAGTGACAGTCCTCTTGTAGTTAAGTCGGCATTGTGCCTTTTGTGTTTAATTCCGTTGCAATTTCTGTGTTTCATCGTCAATAAGAAGGTCCATGGTATACAGTAAACCTGAAGTGAAGCATCGGAATCGAAAACTGGACTCACAGGAGAGGTTCAAATCATAGAAAGTTAGAGTATCAGTCCTCTTGTACTTAAGTAGGTACTGTGCCATTTGAATTTAATTCCAATGCAATTTCTATGTTTCATCGTCAATATGAAGATCCAAGGTATACAGTAATACTGAAGTGAAGCATCGGAATCTAAAACTGGACTCACAGGAGAGTTTCAAATCATAGAAAGTTAGAGGGTCAGTCCTTTTGTACTTACGTCAGCACTGTGCCTCTCGTATTAACTTCCGATGCAATTCCTGTGTTTCATCGTCAATAAGAAGGTCCAAGGTATACAGTAAACCTGAAGTGAAGCATCGGAATCCAAAACTGGACTCACATTACAGGTTCAAATCATGGAATTTTAGAGTGTCAGTCCTCTTGTACTTAAGACGGCATTGTGCCTTTTGTATTAAATTCGGATGCAATTTCTGTGTTTCATCGTCAATAAGAAGGTCCATGGGATACAGTAAACCTGAAGTGAAGCATCGGAATCTAAAACTGGAATCACTGGAGAGTTTGAAATCATAGAAAGTTAGAGTGTCGGTCCTTTTGTACTTAAGTCGGCATTGTGCCTTTTGTATTAAATTCGGATTCAATTTCTGTGTTTCATCGTCTATAAGAAGGTCCAAGGGATACAGTAAACCTGAAGTGAAGCATCGGAATCTAAAACTGGACTCACAGGAGAGGTTCAAATCATAGAAAGTGAGAGTGTCAGTCCTCTTGTACTTAAGTCGGCATTGTGCCTTTTCTATTAATCTCCGATGCAATTTCTGTGTTTCATCGTCAATAAGAAGGTCCAAGGGATTCAGTAAACCTGAAGTGAAGCATCGGAATCTAAAACTGGACTCACATTACAGGTTCAAATCATGGAATGTTAGAGTATCTTTCCCCTTGTACTTAAGTCGGCATTGTTCCTTTTGTATTAATTTCGGATGCAATTTCTGTGTTTCATCGTCAATACGAAGGTCCAAGGGATACACTAAACCTGAAGTGAAGCATCGGAATCTAAAACTGGCCTTAAAGGAGAGGTTCAAATCATAGAAAGTTAGAGTGTCAGTCTTCTTGTATTTAATTCGGCATTGTGCTTTTTGAATTTAATTCCGATGCAATGTCTGTGCTTCTTCGTCAAAAAGAAGGTCCAACGGAAACAGTAAACCTGATGTGAAGCATCGGAATCTAAAACTGGACTCATAGGAGAGGTTCAAATCATAGAAAGTTAGAGTGTCAGTCCTCCTCTACTTAAGTCGGCATTGTGCCTTTTGAATTTAATTACGATGCAATTTCTATGTTTCGTCGACAATAAGAAGGTCCAAGGGATACACTAAACCTGAAGTGAAGCATCGGAATCTAAAACTGGACTCACAGGAGAGGTTCAAATCATAGAACTTTAGAGTGTCGGTCCTCTTGTAGTTAGGTCGGCATTGTGCCTTTTGTATTAAATTCGGATTCAATTTCTGTGTTTCATCGTCTATAAGAAGGTCCAAGGGATACAGTAAACCTGATGTGAAGCATCGGAATCTAAAACTGGACTCACTGGAGAGGTTCAAATCATAGAAAGTGAGAGTGTCAGTCCTCTTGTACTTAAGTTGGCATTGTGCCTTTTGTTTTACATTCGGATGCAATTTCTGTGTTTCATCATCAATAAGAAAGTGCAAGGTATACAGTAAACCTGAAGTGAAGCATCGGAATCTAAAACTCGACTCACAGGAGAGGTTCAAATCATAGAAAGTTAGAGTGTCAGTCCTCTTGTACTTAAGTCGGCATTGTGCCATTTGCATTAATTTCGGATGCAATTTCTGTGTTTCATCGTCAATACGAAGGTCCAAGGGATACAGTAAACCTGAAGTAAAGCATCGGAATCTAAAACTGGCCTTACAGGAGAGGCTCAAATCATAGAATGTTAGAGTGTCAGTCTTCTTGTATTTAAGTCGGCATTGTGCCTTTTGAATTTAATTCCGATGCAATTTCTGTGCTTCTTCGTGAAAAAGAAGGTCCAACGGAAACAGTAAGCCTGATGTGAAGCATCGGAATCTAAAACTGGACTCATAGGAGAGGTTCAAATCATAGAAAGTTAGAGTGTCAGTCCTCTTGTACTTAAGTCGGCATTGTGCCTTTTGTATAAATTTCGGATGCAATTTCAGTGTTTCGTCGTCAATAAGAAGGTGCAAGGTATACAGTAAACCTGAAGTGAAGCATCGGAATCTAAAACTGGACTCACAGGAGAAATTCAAATCATAGAAATTGAGAGTGTCAGTCCTCTTGTACTTAAGTTGGCATTGTGCCTTTTGTTTTACATTTGGATGCAATTTCTGTGTTTCATCGTCAATAAGAAAGTGCAAGGTATACAGACAACCTGAAGTGAAGCATCGGAATCTAAAACTGGACTCACAGGAGAGGTTCAAAGCATAGAAAGTGTGAGTGTCAGTCCTCTTGTACTTAAGTCGGCATTGTGCCTTTTGTATAAAATTCGGATACAATTTCTGTGCTTCATCGTCAATAAGAAGGTCCAAGGTATACAGTAAACCTGAAGTATAGCATCGGAATCTAAAACTGGACTCACAGGAAGGGTTCAAATCCTAGGAAGTTAGAGTGTCAGTCGTCTTGTACTTAAGTCGGCATTGTGCCTTTTGTATTTAATTCCGACGCAATTTCTGTGCTTCATCGTCAATAAGAAGGTCCAAGGTATACAGTAAACCTGAAGTGAAGCATCGGAATCTGAAACTGGACTCACGGGAGAGTTTCCATCATAGAAAGTTAGAGTGTCAGTCCTCTTGTACTTAAGTCAGCATTGTGCCTTTTGAATTTAATTCCGATGCATTTTCTGTGCTTCATCGTCAATAAGAAGATCCAAGGTATACAGTAAACCTGAAGGGAAGTATCGGTACCTAAAACTGGTCTCACAGGAGTGGTTCAAATCATAGAAAGTTAGAGTGTCCTTACTCTTGTTCTTAAGTCGGAATTGTGCCTTTTGAATTTAATTCCGTAGCAATTTCTGTGTTTCATCGTGGATAAGAAGGTCCAAGGTATACAGTAAACCTGAAGTGAAGCATCGGAATCCAAAACAGGACTCACATTAAGGATCAAATCATATCAAATTAGAGTGTCAGTCCTCTTGTACATAAGTCGGCTTTGTGACTTTTGAATTTAATTCCGATGCATTTTCTGTGCTTCATCCTCAATAAGAAGATTCAAGGTATACAGTAAACGTGAAGTGAAGCATCGGAATCTAATACTGGACTCACAGGAGGGGTTCAAATCATAGAAAGTTAGAGTGTCCGTCCTTTTGTACTTAAGTCAGCATTGTCCCTTTTCAATTTAATTCCGATGCAATTTCGGTGTTTCATCGTCAGTATGAAGGTCCAAGGTATACAGTAAACCTGAAGTGAAGCATCGGAATCCAAAACTGGACTCAAAGGAGAGCTTCAAATCATAAAAAGTTAAAGTGACAGTCCTCTTGTAGTTAAGTCGGCATTGTGCCTTTTGTATTTAATTCCGTTGCAATTTCTGTGTTTCATCGTCAATAAGAAGTTCCATGGTATACAGTAAACCTCAAGTGAAGCATCGGAATCGAAAACTGGACTCACAGGAGAGGTTCAAATCATAGAAAGTTAGAGTATCAGTCCTCTTGTATTTAAGTAGGTACTGTGCCATTTGAATTTAATTCCAATGCAATTTCTATGTTTCATCGTCAATATGAAGATCCAAGGTATACAGTAATACTGATGTGAAGCATCGGAATCTAAAACTGGACTCACAGGAGAGTTTCAAATCATAGAAAGTTAGAGGGTCAGTCCTTTTGTACTTACGTCAGCACTGTGCCTTTCGTATTAACTTCCGATGCAATTCCTGTGTTTCATCGTCAATAAGAAGGTCCAAGGTATACAGTAAACCTGAAGTGAAGCATCGGAATCCAAAACTGGACTCACATTACAGGTTCAAATCATGGAATTTTGGAGTGTCAGTCCTCTTGTGCTTAAGACGGCATTGTGCCTTTTGTATTAAATTCGGATGCAATTTCTGTGTTTCATCGTCAATAAGAAGGTCCAAGGGATACAGTAAACCTGAAGTGAAGCATCGGAATCTAAAACTGGAATCGCTGGAGAGTTTCAAATCATAGAAAGTTAGAGTGTCGGTCCTTTTGTACTTAAGTCGGCATTGTGCCTTTTGTATTAAATTCGGATTCAATTTCTGTGTTTCATCGTCTATAAGAAGGTCCAAGGGATACAGTAAACCTGAAGTGAAGCATCGGAATCTAAAACTGGACTCACAGGAGAGGTTCAAATCATAGAAAGTGAGAGTGTCAGTCCTCTTGTACTTAAGTCGGCATTGTGCCTTTTCTATTAATCTCCGATGCAATTTCTGTGTTTCATCGTCAATAAGAAGGTCCAAGGAATACGGTAAACCTGAAGTGAAGCATCGGAAACTATAACTCGACTCACAGGACACGTTCAAATCATAGAGAGTTAGAGTGTCAGTCCTCTTGTACTTAAGTCGTCATTGTGCCTTTTGTAATAAATTCGGATGCAATTTCTGTGTTTCATCGTCAATACGAAGGTCCAAGGGATACACTAAACCTGAAGTGAAGCATCGGAATCTAAAACTGGCCTTAAAGGAGAGGTTCAAATCATAGAAAGTTAGAGTGTCAGTCTTCTTGTATTTAATTCGGCATTGTGCTTTTTGAATTTAATTCCGATGCAATGTCTGTGCTTCTTCGTCAAAAAGAAGGTCCAACGGAAACAGTAAACCTGATGTGAAGCATCGGAATCTAAAACTGGACTCATAGGAGAGGTTCAAATCATAGAAAGTTAGAGTGTCAGTCCTCCTCTACTTAAGTCGGCATTGTGCCTTTTGAATTTACTTACGATGCAATTTCTATGTTTCGTCGACAATAAGAAGGTCCAAGGGATACACTAAACCTGAAGTGAAGCATCGGAATCTAAAACTGGACTCACAGGAGAGGTTCAAATCATAGAACTTTAGAGTGTCGGTCCTCTTGTAGTTAGGTCGGCATTGTGCCTTTTGTATTAAATTCGGATTCAATTTCTGTGTTTCATCGTCTATAAGAAGGTCCAAGGGATACAGTAAACCTGAAGTGAAGCATCGGAATCTAAAACTGGACTCACTGGAGAGGTTCAAATCATAGAAAGTGAGAGTGTCAGTCCTCTTGTACTTAAGTTGGCATTGTGCCTTTTGTTTTAAATTCGGATGCAATTTCTGTGTTTCATCATCAATAAGAAAGTGCAAGGTATACAGTAAACCTGAAGTGAAGCATCGGAATCTAAAACTCGACTCACAGGAGAGGTTCAAATCATAGAAAGTTAGAGTGTCAGTCCTCTTGTACTTAAGTCGGCATTGTGCCATTTGCATTAATTTCGGATGCAATTTCTGTGTTTCATCGTCAATACGAAGGTCCAAGGGATACAGTAAACCTGAAGTAAAGCATCGGAATCTAAAACTGGCCTTACAGGAGAGGCTCAAATCATAGAATGTTAGAGTGTCAGTCTTCTTGTATTTAAGTCGGCATTGTGCCTTTTGAATTTAATTCCGATGCAATTTCTGTGCTTCTTCGTCAAAAAGAAGGTCCAACGGAAACAGTAAGCCTGATGTGAAGCATCGGAATCTAAAACTGGACTCATAGGAGAGGTTCAAATCATAGAAAGTTAGAGTGTCAGTCCTCTTGTACTTAAGTCGGCATTGTGCCTTTTGTATAAATTTCGGATGCAATTTCAGTGTTTCGTCGTCAATAAGAAGGTGCAAGGTAAACAGTAAACCTGAAGTGAAGCATCGGAATCTAAAACTGGACTCACAGGAGAAATTCAAATCATAGAAATTGATAGTGTCAGTCCTCTTGTACTTAAGTTGGCATTGTGCCTTTTGTTTTACATTCGGAAGCAATTTCTGTGTTTCATCGTCAATAAGAAAGTGCAAGGTATACAGACAACCTGAAGTGAAGCATCGGAATCTAAAACTGGACTCACAGGAGAGGTTCAAAGCATAGAATGTGTGAGTGTCAGTCCTCTTGTACTTAAGTCGGCATTGTGCCTTTTGTATAAAATTCGGATGCAATTTCTGTGCTTCATCGTCAATAAGAAGGTCCAAGGTATACAGTAAACCTGAAGTATAGCATCGGAATCTAAAACTGGACTCACAGGAAGGGTTCAAATCCTAGGAAGTTAGAGTGTCAGTCGTCTTGTACTTAAGTCGGCATTGTGCCTTTTGTATTTAATTCCGACGCAATTTCTGTGCTTCATCGTCAATAAGAAGGTCCAAGGTATACAGTAAACCTGAAGTGAAGCATCGGAATCTGAAACTGGACTCACGGGAGAGTTTCCATCATAGAAAGTTAGAGTGTCAGTCCTCTTGTACTTAAGTCAGCATTGTGCCTTTTGAATTTAATTCCGATGCATTTTCTGTGCTTCATCGTCAATAAGAAGATCCAAGGTATACAGTAAACCTGAAGGGAAGTATCGGTACCTAAAACTGGACTCACAGGAGTGGTTCAAATCATAGAAAGTTAGAGTGTCCTTACTCTTGTTCTTAAGTCGGAATTGTGCCTTTTGAATTTAATTCCGTAGCAATTTCTGTGTTTCATCGTGGATAAGAAGGTCCAAGGTATACAGTAAACCTGAAGTGAAGCATCGGAATCCAAAACAGGACTCACATTAAGGATCAAATCATATCAAATTGGAATGTCAGTCCTCTTGTACATAAGTCGGCTTTGTGACTTTTGAATTTAATTCCGATGCATTTTCTGTGCTTCATCCTCAATAAGAAGAACCAAGGTATACAGTAAACGTGAAGTGAAGCATCGGAATCTAATACTGGACTCACAGGAGGGGTTCAAATCATAGAAAGTTAGAGTGTCCGTCCTTTTGTACTTAAGTCAGCATTGTCCCTTTTCAATTTAATTCCGATGCAATTTCGGTGTTTCATCGTCAGTATGAAGGTCCAAGGTATACAGTAAACCTGAAGTGAAGCATCGGAATCCAAAACTGGACTCAAAGGAGAGCTTCAAATCATAAAAAGTTAAAGTGACAGTCCTCTTGTAGTTAAGTCGGCATTGTGCCTTTTGTATTTAATTCCGTTGCAATTTCTGTGTTTCATCGTCAATAAGAAGGTCCATGGTATACAGTAAACCTGAAGTGAAGCATCGGAATCTAAAACTGGACTCACATTACAGGTTCAAATCATAGAATTCTAGAGTGTCGGTCCTCTTGTAGTTAGGTCGGCATTGTGCCTTTTGTATTAAATTCGGATTCAATTTCTGTGTTTCATCGTCAATAAGAAGGTCCAAGGGATACAGTATACCTGAAGTGAAGCATCGGAATCTAAAACTGGACTCACTGGAGAGGTTCAAATCATAGAAAGTGAGAGTGTCAGTCCTCTTGTACTTAAGTTGGCATTGTGCCTTTTGTTTTACATTCGGATGCAATTTCTGTGTTTCATCATCAATAAGAAAGTGCAAGGTATACAGTAAACCTGAAGTGAAGCATCGGAATCTAAAACTCGACTCACAGGAGAGGTTCAAATCATAGAAAGTTAGAGTGTCAGTCCTCTTGTACTTAAGTCGGCATTGTGCCATTTGCATTAATTTCGGATGCAATTTCTGTGTTTCATCGTCAATACGAAGGTCCAAGGGATACAGTAAACCTGAAGTAAAGCATCGGAATCTAAAACTGGCCTTACAGGAGAGGCTCAAATCTTAGAATGTTAGAGTGTCAGTCTTCTTGTATTTAAGTCGGCATTGTGCCTTTTGTATTTAATTCCGATGCAATTTCTGTGCTTCTTCGTCAAAAAGAAGGTCCAACGGAAACAGTAAGCCTGATGTGAAGCATCGGAATCTAAAACTGGACTCATTGGAGAGGTTCAAATCATAGAAAGTTAGAGTGTCCGTCCTCT
Source organism: Schistocerca americana (assembly GCF_021461395.2). Lineage (NCBI taxonomy): Eukaryota > Metazoa > Arthropoda > Insecta > Orthoptera > Acrididae > Schistocerca > Schistocerca americana. The sequence goes on from NW_025725972.1 coordinate 1,311,976, forward strand.
TGTACTTAAGTCGGCATTGTGCCTTTTGTATAAATTTCGGATGCAATTTCAGTGTTTCGTCGTCAATAAGAAGGTGCAAGGTATACAGTAAACCTGAAGTGAAGCATCGGAATCTAAAACTGGACTCACAGGAGAGGTTCAAATCATAGAAAGTGAGAGTGTCAGTCCTCTTGTACTTAAGTCGTCATTGTGCCTTTTGTATTACATTCATTTGCAATTTCTGTATTCCATCGTCAATAAGAAGGTCCAAGGGATTCAGTAAACCTGAAGTGAAGCATCGTAATCTAAAACTGGACTCACAGGAGAGGTTCAAATCATAGAAAGTGAGAGTGTCAGTCCTCTTGTACTTAAGTCGTCATTGTGGCTTTAGTATTAAATTCGGATGCAATTTCTGTGTTTCATCATCAATAAGATGGTCCATGGGATACAGTAAACCTCAAGTGAATCATCGGAATCTAAAACGGGACTCACAGGAGTGGTTGAAATCATAGAAAAATAGAGTGTCAGTCTTCTTGTACCTAAGTCGGCTTTGTGCCTTTTGAATTTAATTCCGATGCAATTTCTGTGCTTCTTCGTCATAAAGAAGGTCCAAGGGATACAGTAAACCTGAAGTGAAGCATCGGAATCTAAAACTAGACTCGCAGGAGAGGTTCAGATCATAGAAAGTGAGAGTGTCAGTCCTCTTGTACTTAAGTCAGCATTGTGCGTTTTGTATTAAATTCGGATGCAATTTCTTTGTTCCATCGTCAATAGGAAGGTCCAAGGGATACAGTAAACCTAAAGAGAAGCATCGGAATCTAAAACTGGACTCACAGGAGAGGTTCAAATCATAGAAAATGAGAGTGTCAGTCCTCTTGTACTTAAGTCGGCATTGTGCCTTTTGTATTAAATTCGGATGCAATTTCTGTGTTTCATCGTCAATAACAAGGTCCAAGTGATACAGTAAACCTGAAGTGAAGCATCAGAATCTAAAACTGGACTCACACGAGTAGTTTAAATCATAGAAAATTAGAGTGTAAGTCCTCTTGTACTTAAGACGGCATTGTGCCTTTTGTATTAATTTCCGATGCAATTTCTTTGTTTCATCGTCAATAAGAAAGTCCAAGGCATACAGTAAACCTGAAGTGAAGCATCAGAATCTAAAACTGGGATCGCAGGAGAAGTTCAAATCGTAGAAAGTTAGAGTGTCAGTAGTCTTCTACTTAAGGCGGCATTGTGCCTTTTGAATTTAATTCCGATGCATTTTCTGTGCTTCATCGTCAATAAGAAGGTCCAAGGTATGTAGTAAACCTGAAGTGAAGCATCGGGATCTATAACTGGACTCACAGGTGAGGTTCAAATCATAGAAAATTAGAGTGTCAGTCCTCTTGTACTTAAGTCGGCATTGTGCTTTTGTATTAAATTCGGATGCAAATTCTGTGCTTCATCGTCAATAAGAAGGTCCAAGGTATGGAGTAAACCTCATGTGAATCATCGGAATCTAAAACTGGACTCACAGGAGTGGTTCAAATCATAGAAAAATAGAGTGTCCGTCTCCTTTTACTTATGTCAGCATTGTGCCTTTTGAATTTAATTCCGATGCAATTTCTGTGCTTCTTCGTCATAAAGAAGGTCCAAGGGATACAGTAAACCTGAAGTGAAACATCGGAATCTAAAACTGGACACACATTCGAGGTTCAAATCATAGAAAGTTAGAGTGTCAGTCCACTTGTACTTAAGTCGGCATTGTGCCTTTTGTATTAAATTCGGATGCAATTTCTGTGTTTCATCGTCAATAAGAAGGTCCAAGGGATACAGTAAACCTGAAGTGAAGCATCGGAATCTAATACTGAACCCACAGGAGTGGTTCAAATCATAGAAAGTTAGAGTGTCAGTCCTCCTGTACATAAGTCGGCTTTGTGCCTTTTGTATTAAATTCGGATGCAATTTCTGTGTTTCATCGTCAATAAGAAAGTCCAAGGCATACAGTAAACCTGAAGTGAAGCATCGGAATCTAAAACTGGGATCTCAGGAGAGGTTCAAATCGTAGAAAGTTAGAGTGTCAGTAGTCTTCTACTTAAGGCGGCATTGCGCCTTTTGAATTTAATTCCGATGCATTTTCTGTGCTTCATCGTCAATAAGAAGGTCCAAGGTATGCAGTAAACCTGAAGTGAAGCATCGGGATCTATAACTGGACTCACAGGTGAAGTTCAAATCATAGAAAGTTAGAGTGTCAGTCCTCTTGTACTTAAGTCGGCATTGTGCTTTTGAATTAAATTCGGATGCAATTTCTGTGTTTCATCGTCAATAAGAGGGTCCATGGGATCCAGTAAACCTGAAGTGAAGCATCGGAATCTAAAACTGGACTCACATTAGGGGTTCAAATCATAGAAAGTTAGAGTGTCAGTCCTCTTGTACTTAAGTCGGCATTGTGCCTTTTTTATCAAATTCGGATGCAATTTCTGTGTTTCATCGTCAATAAGAAGGTCCGAGGGATACAGTAAACCTGAAGTGAAGCATCGAAATCTGAAGCTGGACTCACAGTAGAGGATCAGATCATAGAAAATTAGAGTGTCAGTCCTCTTGTACTTAACTTGGCATTGTGCCTTTTGAATTTAATTCCGATGCAATTTCTGTGCTTCATCGTCAATAAGAAGGTCCAAGGTACACAGTAAACCTGAAGTGAGGCATCGGAATCTAAAACTGGACTCACAGGAGAGGTTGAAATCATAGAAAATTGGAGTGTCAGTCCTCTTGAACTTAACTCGGCATTGTGCCTTTTGAATTTAATTCCGATGCAATTTCTGTGCTTCATCGTCAATATGAAGGTCCAGGGTACACAGTAAACCTGATGTGAAGCATCGGAATCTAATACTGGACCCACAGGAGTGGTTCAAATCATAGAAAGTTGGAGTGTCAGTCCTCTTGTACTTAAGTCGGCATTGTGCCTTTTGAATTTAATTCCGATGCAATTTCTGTGTTTCATCGTCAATAAGAAAGTCCAACGTATACAGTAAACCTGAAGTGAAGCACCGGAATCCAAAACTGGACTCACAGGAGACGTACAAATCATAGAACGTTAGAGTGTCAGTCCTCTTGTACTTAAGTCGGCATTGTGCCTTTTGTATTAAATTCGGATGCAATTTCTGTGTTTCATCGTCAACAACAAGGTCCAAGGGATTCAGTAAACCTGAAGTGAAGCATCGGAATCTAAAACTGGACTCACACGAGTAGTTCAAATCATAGATAGTTAGAGTGTAAGTCCTCTTGTACTTAAGTCGGCACTGTGCCTTTTGTATTAATCTCCGATGCAATTTCTGTGTTTCATCGTCAATAAGAAGGTTCAAGGGATACAGTAAACCTGAAGTGAAGCATCGGAATCTAAAACTGGACTCACAGGAGAGGTTCATATCATAGAAAATGAGAGTGTCAGTCCCCTTGTACTTAAGTCGGCATTGTGCCTTATGTATTAAATTCGGATGAAATTTCTGCGTTCCATCGTCAATAAGAAGGTCCAAGGGATACAGCAAACCAGAAGTGAAGCATCGGAATCTAAAACTGGACTCACAGGAGAGGTTTAAATCATAAAAAGTGAGAGTGTCAGTCCTCTTTTACTTAAGTCAGCATTGTGCTTTTGTATTAAATTCGGATGCAATTTCTTTGTTTCATCGTCAATAAGAAGGTCCAAGGGATACAGTAAGCCTGATGTGAAGCATCGGAATCCAAAACTGGACTCGCACGAGAGGTTCAATTCATAGAAAGTGACAGTGTCAGTCCTCTTGTACTTAAGTTGGCATTGTGCGCTTTGTATTACATTCGGATGCAATTTCTGTGTTTCATCGTCAATAAGAAGGTGCAAGGTATACAGTAAACCTGAAGTGAAGCATCGGAATCTAAAACTGGACTCACAGGAGAGGTTCAAATAATAGAAAGTTAGAGTGTCAGTCCTCTTGTACTTAAGTCGGCATTGTGCCTTTTCTATTAAATTCGGATGCAATATCTGTGTGTCATCGTCAATAAGAAGGTCCAAGGGATACAGTGAACCTGAAGTGAAGCATCGGAATCTAAATCTGGACTCACACGAGTTTTTCAAATCATAGAAAGTTAGAGTGTCAGTCCACTTCTACTTAATGCGGCATTGTGCTTTTTGAATTTAATTCCGATGCATTTTCTGTGCTTCATCGCCAATAAGAAGGTCCAAGGTATGCAGTAAACCTGAAGTGAAGCATCGGAATCTAATACTGGGCTCACAGGAGTGGTTCAAATCATAGAAAGTTAGAGTGTCAGTCCTCCTGCACATAAGTCGGCATTGTGCCTTTTGTATTAAATTCGGATGCAATTTCTGTGTTTCATCGTCAATAAGAAGGTGCAAGGCATACAGTAAACCTGAAGTGAAGCATCGGAATTTAAAACTGGACTCACAGGAGAGTTCGAATCGTAGAAAGTTAGAGTGTCAGTCCTCTTGTACTTAAGTCGGCATTGTGCCTTTTCGATTAAATTCGGATGCAATTTCTGTGTTTCATCGTCAATAAGAAGGTCCAAGGGATACAGTAAGCCTGAAGTGAAGCATCGAAATCTAAAGCTGGACTCACAGTAAAGGTTCAATTCATAGAAAGTTAGAGTGTCAGTCCTCTTGTACTTAACTCGGCATTGTGCCTTTTGAATTTAATTCCGATGCAATATCTGTGCTTCATCGTCAATAAGAAGGTCCAGGGTACACAGTAAACCTGACGTGAAGCATCGGAGTCTAAAACTGGACTCACAGGAGAGGTTCAAATCATAGAAAGTTAGAGTGTCAGTCCTCTTGTACTTAAGTCGGCATTGTGCCCTTTGAATTTAATTCCGATGCAATTTCTGTGTTTCATCATCAATAAGAACGTCCAAGGTATACAGTAAATCTGAAGTGAAGCATCGGAATCGAGAACTGGACTCACAGGAGAGGTTCAAATCATAGAGAGTTAGAGTGTCAGTCCTCTTGTACTTAAGTCGGCATTGTGCCTTTTGTATAAAATTCGGATGCAATTTCTGTGTTTCGTCGTCAATAAGAAGGTGCAAGGTATACAGTAAAAATGAAGTGAAGCATCGGAATCTAAAAGTGGACTGACAGGAGAGGTTCAAATCATAGAAAGTTAGAGTGTCTGTCCGCTTGTACTTTTGTCAGCATTGTGCCTTTTGTATTAAATTCGGATGCAATTTCTGTGTTTCATCGTCATAACAAGGTCCAAGGGATTCAGCAAACCTGAAGTGAAGCATCGGAATCTAAAACTGGACTCACAGGAGAGGTTCAAATCATAGAAAATGAGAGTGTCTGTCCTCTTGTACTTAAGTCGGCTTTGTGCCTTTTGTATTAATTTCGGATGCAATTTCTGCGTTTCATCGTCAATAAGAAGGTCCAAGGGATACAGTAAACCTGAAGTGAAGCATCGGAATCTAAAACTGTACTCACAGGAGAGGTTCAAATCATAGAAGGTGAGAGTGTCAGTCCTCTTATACTTAAGTCAGCATTGTGCCTTTTGTATTAAATTCGGATGCAATTTCTGTGTTTCATCGTCAATAAGAAGGTCCTAGGGATACAGTAAACCTGAAGTGAAGCATCGGAATCTAAAACTGGACTCACAAAAGTGACTCAAATCATAGAAAGATAGAGTGTCAGTCTTCTTGTGCTTAAGTCGGCATTGTGCCATTTGAATTTAATTCCGATGCAATTTCTGTGCTTCACCGTCATAAAGAAGGTCCAAGGGATACAGTGAACCTGAAGTGGAGCATCGGAATCTAAAACGGGATTCACATTAGAGGTTCAAATCATAGAAAGTTAGAGTGTCAGTCCTCTTGTACTTAAGTCGGCATTGTTCATTATCTATTAAATTCGTATGCAATTTCTGTGTTTCATCGTCAATAAGAAGGTCCAAGGGATACAATAAACCTGAAGTGAAGCATCGGAATCTAATGCTGGACTCACAGTAGAGGTTCAAATCATAGGAAGTTAGAGTGTCAGTTCTCTTTTACTTAAGTTGGCATTGTGCGTTTTGTATTACATTCGGATGCAAATTTCTGTGTTTCATCGTCAATAAGAAGGTGCAAGGTATACAGTAAACCTGAAGTGTAGAATCGGAATCTAAAACTGGACTCACAGGAGTGGTTCAAATCATAGAAAGTTAGAGTGTCAGTCCTCCTGTACATAAGTCGGCATTGTGCCTCTTGTATTAAATTCGGATGCAATTTCTGTGTTTCATCGTCAATAAGAAGGTCCAAGGCATACAGTAAGCCTGAAGTGAAGCATCGGAATCTAAAACTCGACTCACAGGAGTGATTCAAATCATAGAAAGATAGAGTGTCAGTCTTCTTGTACTTAAGTCGGCATTGTACTTTTGAATTTAAATCCGATGCAATTTCTGTGCTTCATCGTCGTAAAGAAGGTCCAAGGGATACAGTAAACCTGAAGTGTAGCATCGGAACTTAAAACTGGATTGACATTAGAGGTTCAAATCATAGAAAGTTAGAGTGTCAGTCCTCTTGAATTTAAGCCGGCATTGTGCCTATTCCATTAAATTCGGATGCAATTTCTGTGTTTCATCGTCAATAGGAAGGTCCAAGGGATACAGTAGACCTGAAGTGAAGCATCGGCACCTAAAGCTGGACTCACAGTAGAGGTTCAAATCATAGAAAATTAGAGTGTCAGTCCTCCTGTAATTAACTCGGCATTGTGCCTTTTGAATTTAATTCCGATGCAATTTCTGTGCTTCATCGTCAATAAGATTGTCCAAGGTACACAGTAAACCTGAAGTTAAGCATCGGAATCTAAAACTGGACTCACAGGAGAGGTTCAAATCAAAGAAAGTTGGAGTGTCAGTCCTCTTGTACTTATGTCGGCATTGTGCCTTTTGAATTAAATTCCGATGCAATTTATGTGTTTCATCGTTAATACGAAGGTCCAAGGTATACAGTAAACCTGAAGTTAAGCATCGGAATCTAAAACTGGACTCACAGGAGAGGTTCAATTTCTGTGTTTCATCGTCAATAAAAAGGTGCAAGGCATACAGTAAACCTGAAGTGAAACATCAGAATCTAAAACTGGACTCGCAGGAGAGGTTCAAATCATAGAAAGTGACAGTGTCAGTCCTCTTGTACTTAAGTTGGCATTGTGCGCTTTGTATTACATTCGGATGCAATTTCTGTGTTTCATCGTCAATAAGAAGGTGCAAGGTATACAGTAAACCTGAAGTGAAGCATCGGAATCTAAAACTGGACTCACAGGAGAGGTTCAAATAATAGAAAGTTAGAGTGTCAGTCCTCTTGTACTTAAGTCGACATTGTGCCTTTTGTATTAAAATCGGATGCAATTTCTTTCTTTTCATCGTCAATAACAAGGTCCAAGTGATACAGTAAACCTGAAGTGAAGCATCTGAAACTATAACTGGAATCACTGGAGAGGTTCAAATCATAGAATGTTAGAGTGTCAGTACTTTTGTACTTAAGTCGGCATTGTGCCTTTTGTATTAAATTCGGATGCAATTTCTGTGTTTCATCGTCAATAAGAAGGTCCAAGGGATACAGTAAACCTGAAGTGAAGCATCGGAATCTAAATCTTGACTCACACGAGTAGTTCAAATCATAGAAAGTTAGAGTGTCATTCCTCTTCTACTTAATGCGGCATTGTGCCTTTTGAATTTAATTCCGATGCATTTTCTGTGCTTCATCGCCAATAAGAATTTCCAAGGTATGCAGTAAACCTGAAGTGAAGCATCGGGATCTAAAACTGGACTCACAGGAGAGGTTCAAATCATAGAAAGTTAGAGTGTCAGTCCTCTTGTACTTAAGTCGGCATTGTGCCTTTTCTATTAAATTCGGATGCAATTTCTGTGTTTCATCGTCAATAAGAAGGTCCAAGGGATACAGTAAACCTGAAGTGAAGCATCGGAATCTAAAACCGGACTCACAGGAGAGGTTCAAATCATAGAAAGTTAGAGTGTCTGTCCTCTTGTACTTCAGTCGTCATTGTGCCTTTTGAATTCAATTCTGATGCAATTTCTGTGTTTCATCGTCAATAAGATGGTCCAAGGGATACAGTAAACCTGAAGTGAAGCATCGGAATCTAATACTGGGCTCACAGGAGTTTTTCAAATCACAGAAAGTTAGAGTGTCAGTCCTCCTCCACATAAGTGAGCATTGTGCCTTCTGTATTAAATTCGGATGCAATTTCTGTGTTTCATCGTCAATAAGAAGGTGCAAGGCATACAGTAAACCTGAAGTGAAGCATCGGAATTTAAAACTGGACTCACAGGAGAGTTCGAATCGTAGAGAGTTAGAGTGTCAGTCCTCTTGTACTTAAGTCGGCATTGTGCCTTTTCGATTAAATTCGGATGCAATTTCTGTGTTTCATCGTCAATAAGAAGGTCCAAGGGATACAGTAAGCCTGAAGTGAAGCATCGAGATCTAAAGCTGGACTCACAGTAAAGGTTCAATTCATAGAAAGTTAGAGTGTCAGTCCTCTTGTACTTAACTCGGCATTGTGCCTTTTGAATTTAATTCCGATGCAATATCTGTGCTTCATCGTCAATATGAAGGTCCAGGGTACACAGTAAACCTGACGTGAAGCATCGGAGTCTAAAACTGGACTCACAGGAGAGGTTCAAATCATAGAAAGTTAGAGTGTCAGTATTCTTGTACTTAAGTCGGCATTGTGCCTTTTGAATTTAATTCCGATGCAATTTCTGTGTTTCATCATCAATAAGAACGTCCGAGGTATACAGTGAACCTGAAGTGAAGCATCGGAATCGAGAACTGGACTCACAGGAGAGGTTCGAATCATAGAGAGTTAGAGTGTCAGTCCTCTTGTATTTAAGTCGGCATTGTGCCTTTTGTATAAAATTCGGATGCAATTTCTGTGTTTCGTCGTCAATAAGAAGGTGCAAGGTATACAGTAAAAATGAAGTGAAGCATCGGAATCTAAAAGTGGACTGACAGGAGAGGTTCAAATCATAGAAAGTGAGAGTGACTGTCCGCTTGTACTTAAGTCAGCATTGTGCCTCTTGTATTAAATTCGGATGCAATTTCTGTGTTTCATCGTCAATAAGAAGGTCCAAGGGATTCAGCAAACCTGAAGTGAAGCATCGGAATCTAAAACTGGACTCACAGGAGAGGTTCAAATCATAGAAAATGAGAGTGTCTGTCTTCTTGTACTTAAGTCGGCATTGTGCCTTTTGTATTAAATTCGGATGCAATTTCTGCGTTTCATCGTCAATAAGAAGGTCCAAGGGATACAGTAAACATGAAGTGAAGCATCGGAATCTAAAACTGTACTCACAGGAGAGGTTCAAATCATAGAAGGTTAGAGTGTCAGTCCTCTTATACTTAAGTCAGCATTGTGCCTTTTGTATTAAATTCGGATGCAATTTCTGTGTTTCATCGTCAATAAGAAGGTCCAAGGGATACAGTAAACCTGAAGTGAAGCATCGGAATCTAAAACTGGACTCACAAAAGTGACTCAAATCATAGAAAGATAGAGTGTCAGTCTTCTTGTGCTTAAGTCGGCATTGTGCCATTTAAATTTAATTCCGATGCAATTTCTGTGCTTCATCGTCATAAACAAGGTCCAAGGGATACAGTGAACCTGAAGTGAAGCATCGGAATCTAAAACTGGATTCACATTAGAGGTTCAAATCATAGAAAGTTAGAGTGTCAGTCCTCTTGTACTTAAGTCGGCATTGTGCATTATCTATTAAATTCGTATGCAATTTCTGTGTTTCATCGTCAATAAGAAGGTCCAAGGGATACAGTAAACCTGAAGTGAAGCATCGGAATCTAAAGCTGGACTCACAGTAGAGGTTCACATCATAGGAAGTTAGAGTGTCAGTCCTCTTGTACTTAACTCGGCATTGTGCCTTTTGAATTTAATTCCGATGCAATATCTGTGCTTCATCGTCAATAAGAAGGTCGGACGAACACAGTAAACCTGAAGTGAGGAATCGGAATCTAAAACTGGTCTCACAGGAGAGGTTCAAGGCATAGAAAGTTGGAGTGTCAGTCCTCTTGTACTTAACTCGGCATTGTGACTTTTGAATTTAATTCCGATGCAATTTCTGTGCTTCATCGTCAATATGAAGGTCCAGGGTACACAGTAAACCTGACGTGAAGCATCGGAGTCTAAAACTGGACTCACAGGAGAGGTTCAAATCATAGAAAGTTAGAGTGTCAGTATTTTTGTACTTAAGTCGGCATTGTGCCTTTTGAATTTAATTCCGATGCAATTTCTGTGTTTCATCATCAATAAGAACGTCCGAGGTATACAGTAAACCTGAAGTGAAGCATCGGAATCCAGAACTGGACTCACAGGAGAGGTTCAAATCATAGAGAGTTAGAGTGTCAGTCCTCTTGTATTTAAGTCGGCATTGTGCCTTTTGTATAAAATTCGGATGCAATTTCTGTGTTTCGTCGTCAATACGAAGGTGCAAGGTATACAGTAAAAATGAAGTGAAGCATCGGAATCTAAAAGTGGACTGACAGGAGAGGTTCAAATCATAGAAAGTGAGAGTGTCTGTCCGCTTGTACTTAAGTCAGCATTGTGCCTTTTGTATTAAATTCGGATGCAATTTCTGTGTTTCATCGTCAATAAGAAGGTCCAAGGGATTCAGCAAACCTGAAGTGAAGCATCGGATTCTAAAACTGGACTCACAGGAGAGGTTCAAATCATAGAAAATGAGAGTGTCTGTCTTCTTGTACTTAAGTCGGCATTGTGCCTTTTGTATTAAATTCGGATGCAATTTCTGCGTTTCATCGTCAATAAGAAGGTCCAAGGGATACAGTAAACATGAAGTGAAGCATCGGAATCTAAAACTGTACTCACAGGAGAGGTTCAAATCATAGAAGGTTAGAGTGTCAGTCCTCTTATACTTAAGTCAGCATTGTGCCTTTTGTATTAAATTCGGATGCAATTTCTGTGTTTCATCGTCAATAAGAAGGTCCAAGGGATACAGTAAACCTGAAGTGAAGCATCGGAATCTAAAACTGCACTCACAAAAGTGACTCAAATCATAGAAAGATAGAGTGTCAGTCTTCTTGTGCTTAAGTCGGCATTGTGCCATTTAAATTTAATTCCGATGCAATTTCTGTGCTTCATCGTCATAAAGAAGGTCCAAGGGATACAGTGAACCTGAAGTGAAGCATCGGAATCTAAAACTGGATTCACATTAGAGGTTCAAATCATAGAAAGTTAGAGTGTCAGTCCTCTTGTACTTAAGTCGGCATTGTGCATTATCTATTAAATTCGTATGCAATTTCTGTGTTTCATCGTCAATAAGAAGGTCCAAGGGATACAGTAAACCTGAAGTGAAGCATCGGAATCTAAAGCTGGACTCACAGTAGAGGTTCACATCATAGGAAGTTAGAGTGTCAGTCCTCTTGTACTTAACTCGACATTGTGCCTTTTGAATTTAATTCCGATGCAATTTCGGTGCTTCATCGTCAATAAGAAGGTCCAAGGTATACAGTAAACCTGAAGTTAAGCATCGGAATCTAAAACTGGACTCACAGGAGAGGTTCAAATCATAGAAAGTTAGAGTGTCAGTCCTCTTGTACTCAAGTCGGCATTGTGAATTTTGTATTAAATTCGGATGCAATTTCTGTGTTTCATCGTCAATAAGAAGGTCCAAGGGATACAGTAAACCTGAAGTGAAGCATCGGAATCTAAAACTGGACTCGCAGGAGAGGTTCAAATCATAGAAAGTGAGAGTGTCAGTCCTGTTCTACTTAAGTTGGCATTGTGCGTTTTGTATTACATTCGGATGCAAATTTCTGTGTTCCATCGTCAATAAGAAGGTGCAAGGTATACAGTAAACCTGAAGTGTAGAATCGGAATCTAAAACTGGACTCACAGGAGTGGTTCAAATCATAGAAAGTTAGAGTGTCAGTCCTCCTGTACATAAGTCGGCATTGTGCCTTCTGTATTAAATTCCGATGCAATATCTGTGCTTCATCGTCAATAAGAAGGTCGGAGGAACACAGTAAACCTGAAGTGAGGAATCGGAATCTAAAACTGGTCTCACAGGAGAGGTTCAAGGCATAGAAAGTTGGAGTGTCAGTCCTCTTGTACTTAACTCGGCATTGTGACTTTTGAATTTAATTCCGATGCAATTTCTGTGCTTCATCGTCAATATGAAGGTCCAGGGTACACAGTAAACCTGACGTGAAGCATCGGAACCTAAAACTGGACTCACAGGAGAGGTTCAAATCATAGAAAATGAGAGTGTCTGTCTTCTTGTACTTAAGTCGGCATTGTGCCTTCTGTATTAAATTCGGATGCAATTTCTGCGTTTCATCGTCAATAAGAAGGTCCAAGGGATACAGTAAACCTGAAGTGAAGCATCGGAATCTAAAGCTGGACTCACAGTAGAGGTTCACATCATAGGAAGTTAGAGTGTCAGTCCTCTTGTACTTAACTCGACATTGTGCCTTTTGAATTTAATTCCGATGCAATTTCTGTGCTTCATCGTCAATAAGAAGGTCCAAGGTATACAGTAAACCTGAAGTTAAGCATCGGAATCTAAAACTGGACTCACAGGAGAGGTTCAAATCATAGAAAGTTTGAGTGTCAGTCCTCTTGTACTCAAGTCGGCATTGTGAATTTTGTATTAAATTCGGATGCAATTTCTGTGTTTCATCGTCAATAAGAAGGTCCTAGGGATACAGTAAACCTGAAGTGAAGCATCGGAATCTAAAACTGGACTCGCAGGAGAGGTTCAAATCATAGAAAGTGAGAGTGTCAGTCCTGTTCTACTTAAGTTGGCATGGTGCGTTTTGTATTACATTCGGATGCAAATTTCTGTGTTCCATCGTCAATAAGAAGGTGCAAGGTATACAGTAAACCTGAAGTGTAGAATCGGAATCTAAAACTGGACTCACAGGAGTGGTTCAAATCATAGAAAGTTAGAGTGTCAGTCCTCCTGTACATAAGTCGGCATTGTGCCTTCTGTATTAAATTCGGATGCAATTTCTGTGTTTCACCGTCAATAAGAAGGTCCAAGGCATACAGTAAACCTGAAGTGAAGCATCGGAATCTAAAACTGGACTCACAGGAGAGGTTCAAATCGTAGAAAGTTAGAGTGTCAGTCCACTTCTACTTAAGGCGGCATTGCGCCTTTTCAATTTAATTCCGATGCATTTTCTGTGCTTCATCGTCAATAAGAAGGTCCAAAGTATACAGTAAGCCTGAAGTGAAGCATCGGAATCTAAAACTCGACTCACAGGAGAGGTTCAAATCATAGAAAGTTAGAGTGTCGGTCCTCTTGTACTTAAGTCGGCATTGTGCTTTTTGCATTAAATTCGGATGCAATTTCTGTGTTTCATCGTCAATAAGAAGGTCCAAGGGATACAGTAAACCAGAAGTGAAGCATCGGAATCTAAAACTGGACTCACAGGAGTGATTCAAATCATAGAAAGATAGAGTGGTAGTCTTCTTGTACTTAAGTCGGCATTGTGCTTTTGAATTTAAATCCTATGCAATTTCTGTGCTTCATCGTCGTAAAGAAGGTCCAAGGGATACAGTAAACCTGAAGTGTAGCATCGGAACTTAAAACTGGATTCACATTAGAGGTTCAAATCATAGAAAGTTAGAGTGTCAGTCCTCTTGTATTTAAGTCGGCATTGTGCCTATTCCATTAAATTCGGATGCAATTTCTGTGTTTCATCGTCAATCGGAAGGTCCAAGGGATACAGTAAACCTGAAGTGAAGCATCGGCACCTAAAGCTGGACTCACAGTAGAGGTTCAAATCATAGAAAGTTAGAGTGTCAGTCCTCTTGTACTTAACTCGGCATTGTGCCTTTTGAATTTAATTCCGATGCAATTTCTGTGCTTCATCGTCAAGAAGAATGTCCAAGGTACACAGTAAACCTGAAGTGAAGCATCGGAATCTAAAACTGGACTCACAGGAGAGGATCAAATCAAAAACAGTTGGAGTGTCAGTCCTCTTGTACTTATGTCGGCATTGTGCCTTTTGAATTAAATTCCGATGCAATTTCTGTGTTTCATCGTCAATACGATGGTCCAAGGTATACAGTAAACCTGAAGTTAAGCATCGGAATCTAATACTGGACTCACAGGAGAGGTTCAAATCATAGAAAGTTAGAGTGTCAGTCCTCTTGTACTCAAGTCGGCATTGTGACTTTTGTATTAAATTCGGATGCAATTTCTGTGTTTCATCGTAAATAAAAAGGTGCACGGCATACAGTAAACCTGAAGTGAAGCATCGGAATTTAAAACTGGACTCACAGGAGAGTTCGAATCGTAGAAAGTTAGAGTGTCAGTCCTCTTGTACTTCAGTCGGCATTGTGCGTTTTCGATTAAATTCGGATGCAATTTCTGTGTTTCATCGTCAATAAGAAGGTCCAAGGGATACAGTAAGCCTGAAGTGAAGCACCGAATTTTAAAGCTGGACTCACAGTAATGGTTCAATTCATAGAAAGTTAGAGTGTCAGTCCTCTTGTACTTAACTCGGCATTTTGCCATTTGAATTTAATTCCGATGCAATTTCTGTGCTTCATCGTCAATAAGAAGGTCCAAGGAACACAGTAAACCTGAAGTGAGGAATCGGAATCTAAAACTGGTCTCACAGGAGAGGTTCAAAGCATAGAAAGTTGGAGTGTCAGTCCTCTTGTACTTAACTCGGCATTGTGACTTTTGAATTTAATTCCGATGCAATTTCTGTGCTTCATCGTCAATACGATGGTCCAAGGTATACAGTAAACCTGAAGTTAAGCATCGGAATCTAATACTGGACTCACAGGAGAGGTTCAAATCATAGAAAGTTAGAGTGTCAGTCCTCTTGTACTCAAGTCGGCATTGTGACTTTTGTATTAAATTTCGGATGCAATTTCTGTGTTTCATCATCAATAAGAACGTCCAAGGTATACAGTAAACCTGAAGTGAAGCATCGGAATCGAGAACTGGACTCACAGGAGAGGTTCAAATCATAGAGAGTTAGAGTGTCAGTCCTCTTGTGTTTAAGTCGGCATTGTGCCTTTTGTATAAAATTCGGATGCAATTTCTGTGTTTCGTCGTCAATAAGAAGGTGCAAGGTATACAGTAAAAATGTAGTGAAGCATCGGAATGTAAAAGTGGACTGACAGGAGAGGTTCTAATCATAGAAATTGAGAGTGTCAGTCCTCTTGTACTTAAGTCGGCATTGTGCCTTTTGTATTAAATTCGGATGCAATTTCTGCGTTTCATCGTCAATAAGAAGGTACAAGGGATTCAGCAAACCTGAAGTGAAGCATCGGAAACTAAAACTGGACTCACAGGAGAGGTTCAAATCATAGAAAATGAGAGTGGCTGTCCTCTTGTACTTAAGTCGGCATTGTGCCTTTTGTATTAAATTCGGATGCAATTTCTGCGTTTCATCGTCAATAAGAAGGTCCAGGGTACACAGTAAACCTGAAGTGAAGCATCGGAGTCTAAAACTGGACTCACAGGAGAGGTTCAAATCATAGAAAGTTAGAGTGTCAGTCCTCTTGTACTTAAGTCGGCATTGTGCCTTTTGAATTCAATTCCGATGCAATTTCTGTGTTTCATCATCAATAAGAGCGTCCAAGGTATACAGTAAACCTGAAGTGAAGCATCGGAATCGAGAACTGGACTCACAGGAGAGGTTCAAATCATAGAGAGTTAGAGTGTCAGTCCTCTTGTGTTTAAGTCGGCATTGTGCCTTTTGTATAAAATTCGGATGCAATTTCTGTGTTTCGTCGTCAATACGAAGGTGCAAGGTATACAGTAAAAATGTAGTGAAGCATCGGAATCTAAAAGTGGACTGACAGGAGAGGTTCTAATCATAGAAAGTGAGAGTGTCAGTCCGCTTGTACTTAAGTCAGCATTGTGCCTTTTGTATTAAATTCGGATGCAATTTCTGTGTTTCATCGTCAGTAAGAAGGTCCAAGGGATTCAGCAAACCTGAAGTAAAGCATCAGAAACTAAAACTGGACTCACAGGAGAGGTTCAAATCATAGAAAATGAGAGTGTCTGTCCTCTTGTACTTAAGTCGGCATTGTGCCTTTTGTATTAAATTCGGATGCAATTTCTGCGTTTCATCGTCAATAAGAAGGTCCAAGGGATACAGTAAACCTGAAGTGAAGCATCGGAATCTAAACCTGTATTCACAGGAGAGGTTCAAATCATAGAAGGTGAGAGTGTCAGTCCTCTTATACTTAAGTCAGCATTGTGCCTTTTGTATTAAATTCGGATGCAATTTCTGTGTTTCATCGTCAATAAGAAGGTCCAAGGGATACAGTAAACCTGAAGTGAAGCATCGGAATCGAAAACTGGACTCACAAAAGTGACTCAAATCATAGAAAGATAGAGTGTCAGTCTTCTTGCGCTTAAGTCGGCATTGTGCCATTTGAATTTAATTCCGATGCAATTTCTGTGCTTCATCGTCAATAAGAAGGTCCAAGGGATACAGTAAACCTGAAGTGAAGCATCGGAATCTAAAACTGGACTCGCAGGAGAGGTTCAAATCATACAAAGTGAGAGTGTCAGTCCTGTTCTACTTAAGTTGGCATTGTGCGTTTTGTATTACATTCGGATGCAAATTTCTGTGTTTCATCGTCAATAAGAAGGTGCAAGGTATACAGTAAACCTGAAGTGTAGAATCGGAATCTAAAACTGGACTCACAGGAGTGGTTCAAATAATAGAAAGTTAGAGTGTCAGTCCTCCTGTACATAAGTCGGCATTGTGCCTTCTGTAATAAATTCGGATGCAATTTCTGTGTTTCATCGTCAATAAGAAGGTCCAAGGCATACAGTAAACCTGAAGTGAAGCATCGGAATCTAAAACTGGACTCACAGGAGAGGTTCAAATATTAGAAAGTTAGAGTGTCAGTCCACTTCTACTTAAGGCGGCATTGCGCCTTTTCAATTTAATTCCGATGCATTTTCTGTGCTTCGTCGTCAATAAGAAGGTCCAAGGTACACAGTAAGCCTGAAGTGAAGCATCGGAATCTAAAACTCGACTCACAGGAGTGGTTCAAATCATAGAAAGTTAGAGTGTCAGTCCTCCTGTACATAAGTCGGCATTGTGCCTTCTGTATTAAATTCGGATGCAATTTCTGTGTTTCATCGTCAATAAGAAGGTCCAAGGCATACAGTAAACCTGAAGTGAAGCATCGGAATCTAAAACTGGACTCACAGGAGAGGTTCAAATAGTAGAAAGGTACAGTGTTAGTCCACTTCTACTTAAGGCGGCATTGCGCCTTTTCAATTTAATTCCGATGCATTTCCTGTGCTTCGTCGTCAATAAGAAGGTCCAAGGTACACAGTAAGCCTGAAGTGAAGCATCGGAATCTAAAACTGGACTCACAGGAGTGATTCAAATCATAGAGAGACAGAGTGTCAGTCTTCTTGTACTTAAGTCGGCATTGTGCTTTTGAATTTAATGCCGATGCAATTTCTGTGCTTCATCGTCGTAAAGAAGGTCCAAGGGATACAGTAAACCTGAAGTGTAGCATCGGAACTTAAAACTGGATTCACATTAGAGGTTCAAATCATAGAAAGTTAGAGTGTCAGTCCTCTTGTATTTAAGTCGGCATTGTGCCTATTCCATTAAATTCGGATGCAATTTCTGTGTTTCATCGTCAATAGGAATGTCCAAGGGATACAGTAAACCTGAAGTGAAGCATCGGCATCTAAAGCTGGACTCACAGTAGAGGTTCAAATCATAGAAAGTTAGAGTGTCAGTCCTCTTGTACTTAACTCGGCATTGTGCCTTTTGAATTTAATTCCGATGCAATTTCTGTGCTTCATCGTCAATAAGAAGGTCCAAGGTACACAGTAAACCTGAAGTGAAGCATCGGAGTCTAAAACTGGACTCACAGGAGAGGTTCAAATCAAAGAAAGTTAGAGTGTCAGTCCTCTTGTACTTATGTCGGCATTGTGCCTTTTGAATTAAATTCCGATGCAATTTCTGTGTTTCATCGTCAATACGAAGGTCCAAGGTATACAGTAAACCTGAAGTGAAGCATCGGAATCTAAAACTGGACTCACAGGAGAGGTTCAAATCATAGAAAGTTATAGTGTCAGTCCTCTTATACTCAAGTCGGCATTGTGACTTTTGTATTAAATTCGGGTGCGATTTCTGTGTTTCATCGTCAATAACAAGGTCCAAGGGATACAGTAAACCTGAAGTGAAGCATCGTAATCAAAAACTGGACTCGCAGGAGAGGTTCAAATCATAGAAAGTGAGAGTGTCAGTCCTCTTGTACTTATGATGGCATTGTGCGCTTTGTATTAAATTCGGATGCAATTTCTGTGTTTCATCGTCAATAAGAAGGTCCAAGGCATACAGTAAACCTGAAGTGAAGCATCGGAATCTAAAACTGGACTCACAGGAGAGGTTCAAATAGTAGAAAGTTAGAGTGTCAGTCCACTTCTACTTAAGGCGGCATTGCGCCTTTTCAATTTAATTCCGATGCATTTTCTGTGCTTCGTCGTCAATAAGAAGGTCCAAGGTACACAGTAAGCCTGAAGTGAAGCATCGGAATCTAAAACTCGACTCACAGGAGTGGTTCTAATCATAGAAAGTTAGAGTGTCAGTCCTCCTGTACATAAGTCGGCATTGTGCCTTCTGTAATAAATTCGGATGCAATTTCTGTGTTTCATCGTCAATAAGAAGGTCCAAGGCATACAGTAAACCTGAAGTGAAGCATCGGAATCTAAAACTGGACTCACAGGAGAGGTTCAAATAGTAGAAAGTTAGAGTGTCAGTCCACTTCTACTTAAGGCGGCATTGCGCCTTTTCAATTTACTTCCGATGCATTTTCTGTGCTTCGTCGTCAATAAGAAGGTCCAAGGTACACAGTAAGCCTGAAGTGAAGCATCGGAATCTAAAACTGGACTCACAGGAGTGATTCAAATCATAGAAAGATAGAGTGTCAGTCTTCTTGTACTTAAGTCGGCATTGTGCTTTTGAATTTAATGCCGATGCAATTTCTGTGCTTCATCGTCGTAAAGAAGGTCCAAGGGATAGAGTAAACCTGAAGTGTAGCATCGGAACTTAAAACTGGATTCACATTAGAGGTTCAAATCATAGAAAGTTAGAGTGTCAGTCCTCTTGTATTTAAGTCGGCATTGTGCCTATTCCATTAAATTCGGATGCAATTTCTGTGTTTCATCGTCAATAGGAAGGTCCAAGGGATACAGTAAACCTGAAGTGAAGCATCGGCATCTAAAGCTGGACTCACAGTAGAGGTTCAAATCATAGAAAGTTAGAGTGTCAGTCCTCTTGTACTTAACTCGGCATTGTGCCTTTTGAATTTAATTCCGATGCAATTTCTGTGCTTCATCGTCAATAAGAAGGTCCAAGGTACACAGTAAACCTGAAGTGAAGCATCGGAGTCTAAAACTGGACTCACAGGAGAGGTTCAAATCAAAGAAAGTTGGAGTGTCAGTCCTCTTGTACTTATGTCGGCATTGTGCCTTTTGAATTAAATTCCGATGCAATTTCTGTGTTTCATCGTCAATACGAAGGTCCAAGGTATACAGTAAACCTGAAGTGAAGCATCGGAATCTAAAACTGGACTCACAGGAGAGGTTCAAATCATAGAAAGTTATAGTGTCAGTCCTCTTATACTCAAGTCGGCATTGTGACTTTTGTATTAAATTCGGATGCGATTTCTGTGTTTCATCGTCAATAACAAGGACCAAGGGATACAGTAAACCTGAAGTGAAGCATCGTAATCTAAAACTGGCCTCGCAGGAGAGGTTCAAATCATAGAAAGTGAGAGTGTCAGTCCTCTTGTACTTATGATGGCATTGTGCGCTTTGTATTAAATTCGGATGCAATTTCTGTGTTTCATCGTCAATAAGAAGGTCCAAGTCATACAGTAAACCTGAAGTGAAGCATCGGAATCTAAAAATGGACTCACAGGAGAGGTTCAAATAGTAGAAAGTTAGAGTGTCAGTCCACTTCTACTTAAGGCGGCATTGCGCCTTTTCAATTTAATTCCGATGCATTTTCTGTGCTTCGTCGTCAATAAGAAGGTCCAAGGTACACAGTAAGCCTGAAGTGAAGCATCGGAATCTAAAACTCGACTCACAGGAGTGGTTCAAATCATAGAAAGTTAGAGTGTCAGTCCTCCTGTACATAAGTCGGCATTGTGCGTTCTGTATTAAATTCGGATGCAATTTCTGTGTTTCATCGTCAATAAGAAGGTCCAAGGCATACAGTAAACCTGAAGTGAAGCATCGGAATCTAAAACTGGACTCACAGGAGAGGTTCAAATAGTAGAAAGTTAGAGTGTCAGTCCACTTCTACTTAAGGCGGCATTGCGCCTTTTCAATTTAATTCCGATGCATTTTCTGTGCTTCGTCGTCAATAAGAAGGTCCAAGGTACACAGTAAGCCTGAAGTGAAGCATCGGAATCTAAAACTGGACTCACAGGAGTGATTCAAATCATAGAAAGATAGAGTGTCAGTCTTCTTGTACTTAAGTCGGCATTGTGCTTTTGAATTTAATGCCGATGCAATTTCTGTGCTTCATCGTCGTAAAGAAGGTCCAACGGATACAGTAAACCTGAAGTGTAGCATCGGAACTTAAAACTGGATTCACATTAGAGGTTCAAATCATAGAAAGTTAGAGTGTCAGTCCTCTTGTATTTAAGTCGGCATTGTGCCTATTCCATTAAATTCGGATGCAATTTCTGTGTTTCATCGTCAATAGGTAGGTCCAAGGGATACAGTAAACCTGAAGTGAAGCATCGGCATCTAAAGCTGGACTCTCAGTAGAGGTTCAAATCATAGAAAGTTAGAGTGTCAGTCCTCTTGTACTTAACTCGGCATTGTGCCTTTTGAATTTAATTCCGATGCAATTTCTGTGCTTCATCGTCAATAAGAAGGTCCAAGGTACACAGTAAACCTGAAGTGAAGCATCGGAGTCTAAAACTGGACTCACAGGAGAGGTTCAAATCAAAGAAAGTTGGAGTGTTAGTCCTCTTGTACTTATGTCGGCATTGTGCCTTTTGAATTAAATTCCGATGCAATTTCTGTGTTTCATCGTCAATACGAAGGACCAAGATATACAGTAAACCTGAAGTGAAGCATCGGAATCTAAAACTGGACTCACAGGAGAGGTTCAAATCAAAGAAAGTTATAGTGTCAGTCCTCTTATACTCAAGTCGGCATTGTGACTTTTGTATTAAATTCGGATGCGATTTCTGTGTTTCATCGTCAATAACAAGGTCCAAGGGATACAGTAAACCTGAAGTGAAGCATCGTAATCTAAAACTGGACTCGCAGGAGAGGTTCAAATCATAGTAAGTGAGAGTGTCAGTCCTCTTGTACTTATGATGGCATTGTGCGCTTTGTATTAAATTCGGATGCAATTTCTGTGTTTCATCGTCAATAAGAAGGTCCAAGGCATACAGTAAACCTGAAGTGAAGCATCGGAATCTAAAACTGGACTCACAGGAGAGGTTCAAATCGTAGAAAGTTAGAGTGTCAGTCCACTTCTACTTAAGGCGGCATTGTGCCTTTTGAATTTAATTCCGATGCATATTCTGTGCTTCATCGTCAATAAGAAGGTGCAAGGTATACAGTAAGCCTGAAGTGAAGCATCGGAATCTAAAACTCGACTCACAGGAGAGGTTCAAATCATAGAAAGTTAGAGTGCCAGTCCTCTTGTACTTTAGCCGGCATTGTGCTTTTGCATTAAATTGGGATGCAATTTCTGTGTTTCATCGTAAAAAAGAAGGTCCAAGGGATACAGTAAACCTGAAGTGAAGCATCGGAATCTATAACTGGACTCACAGGAGTGATTCAAATCATAGAAAGATAGAGTGTCAGTCTTCTTGTACTTAAGTCGGCATTGTGCTTTTGAATTTAATTCCGATGCAATTTCTGTGCTTCATCGTCATAAAGAAGGTCCAAGGGATACAGTTAACCTGAAGTGAAGCATCGTAACTTAAAACTGGATTCACATTAAAGGTTCAAACCATAGAAAGTTAGAGTGTCAGTCCTCTTGTATTTAAGTCGGCATTGTGCCTATTCTATTAAATTCGGATGCAATTTCTGTGTTTCATCGTCAACAAGAAGGTCTAAGGGATACAGTAAACCTGAAGTGAAGCATCGGCATCTAAAGCTGGACTCACAGTAGAGGTTCAAATCATAGAAAGTTAGAGTGTCAGTCCTCTTGTACTTAACTCGGCATTGTGCCTTTTGAATTTAATTCCGATGCAATTTCTGTGCTTCATCGTCAATAAGAAGGTCCAAGGTCCACAGTAAATCTGAAGTGAAGCATCGGAATCTAAAACTGGACTCACAGGAGAGGCTGAAATCATAGAAAGTTAGAGTGTCAGTCCTCTTATACTCAAGTCGGCATTGTGACTTTTGTATTAAATTGGGATGCAATTTCTGTGTTTCATCGTCAATAAGAAGGTCCAAGAGATATAGTAAACCTGAAGTGAAGCATCGGAATCTAAAACTGGACTCACAGGAGAGGTTCAAATCATTGAAAGTGACAGTGTCAGTCCTCTTGTACTTATGTCGGCATTGTGCATTTTGTATTAAAATCGGATACAATATCTGTGTTTCATCGTCAGTAAGAGGGTCCAAGGGATAGTGCAAACGTGAAGTGAAGCATCGGAATCTAAAACTGGACCCACAGGGGAGGTTCAAATCATAGAAAGTTAGAGTGTCAGTCCTTCTGTGTATAAGTCGGCATTGTACCTATAGTATTAAATTCGGATGCAATTTCTGTGTTTCATCGTCAATAAGAAGGTCCAAGGGATACAGTAAACCTGAGGTGAAGCATCGGAATCTAAAACTGGACTCACAGCAGATGTTCAACTCATAGACAGTTAGAGTGTCAGTCCTCTTCTACTAAAGTCGGCATGGTGCCTTTTGAAATTAATTCCGATGCTATTTCTGGGTTTCATCGTGAATAAGAAGGTCCATGGTATACAGTAAACCTGAAGTGTAACATCGGCATCTAAAACTGCACTCACAGGAGAGGTTCGATTCACAGAAAGTTAGAGTGTCACTCCTCATGTACTTAAGTCGGCATTGTGGCTTTTGAATTTAATTCCGATGCAATTCCTGTGTTTCATCGTCAATAAGAAGGTGCAAGGTATACAGTAAACCTGAAGTGAAGCAGTGGAATCTAAAACTGGACTCACAGGAGAGGTTCAAATCATAGAAAGTGGGAGTGTCAGTCCTCTTGTACTTAAGTCGGCATTGTGCCTTTTGTATTAAATTCGGATGCAATTTCTGTGTTTCATCGTCAACAAGGAGGTCCAAGGGATACAGTAAACCTGAAGTGAAGCTTTGGAATCTAAAACTGGACTCACAGGAGAGGTTCAAATCATAGAAAATGAGAGTGTCAGTCCTCTTGTACTTAAGTCGTCATTGTGCATGTTGTAATAAATTCGGATGCAATTTCTGCGTTTCATCGTCAATACGAAGGTCCAAGGGATACAGTAAACCTGAAGTGAACCATCGGAATCTAAAACTGTACACACAGGAGAGGTTCAAATCACAGAAAATGAGAGTGTCAGTCCTCTTGTACTTAAGTCGGCATTGGTCCTTTCGTTTTAAATTCGGTTGCAATTTCTGCGTTTCATCGTCAATAAGAAGGTCCAAGGGATACAGTAAACCTGAAGTGAAGCATCGGAATCTAAAACTGGACTCACAGGAGAGTTTCAAATCATAGAAAGTGAGAGTATCAGTCCTCTTGTACGTAAGTCGGCATTGTGCCTTTTGTATTAAATTCGGATGCAATTTGTGTGTTTCATCCACAATAACAAGGTCCTAGGGATACAGTAGACCTGAAGTGAAGCATCGGAATCTAAAACTGGACTCACACGGGAGGTTCAAATCATTGAAAGTTAGAGTGTCAGTCCTCCTGTACTTAAATCGGCATTGTGCCTTTTGTATTGAATTCGGATGCAATTTCTGTGTTTCATCGTCAATAAGAAGGTGCAAGGGATACAATAAACCTGAAGTGAAGCATCGGAATCTAAAACTGGACTCACAGGAGAGGTTCAAATCATAGAAAGTTGGAGTGTCAGTCCTCTTCTACTTAAGTCGGCATTGTGCCTTTTGAATTTAATTTCGATGAAATTTCTGTGTTTCATCGTCAATAAGAAGGTCCAAGGTATACAGTAAACCTGAATTGAGGCATTGGAATCTAAAACTGGACTCACAGGAGAGGTTCAAATCATAGAAAGTTAGAGTCTCAGTCCTCTTGTAGTCATGTCGGCATTGTGCCTTTTGAATTTAATTCCGATGCAGTTTCTGTGTTTCAACGTCAATAAGAAGGTCCAAGGGAGATAGTAAACCTGAAGTGAAGCTTCGAATCTAAAACTGGACTCACAGGAGAGGTTCAAATCATAGAAAGTTAGAGTGTCAGTCCTCTTGTACTTAAGTCGGCATTGAGCGTTTTGTATTAAATTCGGATACAATTCATGTGTTTCATCGTCAATAAGAAGGTCCAAGGAATACTGTAAACCTGAAGTGAAGCAACGGAATCTAAAACTGGACTCACAGGACAGGTTCAAATCATAGAAAGTTGGAGTGTCAGTCTTCTTCTACTTAAGTCGGCATTGTGCCTTTTGAATTTAATTCCGATGCAATTTCTGTGTTTCATCGTCAATAAGAAGGTCCAAGGTATACAGTAAACCTGAAGTGAAGCATCGGAATGTAAAACTGGACTCACAGGACAGGTTAAAATCATCGGAAGTTAGAGTGTCAGTCCTCTTGTAATTAAGTTGGCATTGTGCCTTTTGTATAAATTTCGGATGCAATTGCTGTGTTTCGTCGTCAATGAGAAGGTGCAAGGTATACAGTAAACTTTAAGTGAAGCGTCGGAATCTAAGACTGAACTCACAGGAGAGGTTCAAATCATAGAAAGTGAGAGTGTCAGTCCTCTTGTCCTTAAGTCGGCATTGTGCCTTTTGTATTAAATTCGGATGCAAGTTCTGTGTTTCATCGTCAATAAGAAGGTCCAAGGGATACACTAAACCTTAAGTGAAGCACCGGAATCTAAAACAGGACTCACAGGAGTGGTTCAAATCATAGAAATATAGAGTGTCAGCCTTCTTGTAATTAAGTCGACATTGTGCCTTTTGAAATTAATTCCGATGCAATTTCTGTGTTTCGTCCTCAATAAGAAGGTGCAAGGTATACAGTAAACCTTAAGTGAAGCATCGGAATCTCTAACTGGACTCACAGGAGAGGCTCAAATCATAGAAGGTGAGAGTGTCAGTCCTCTTGTCCTTAAGTCGGCATTGTGCATTTCGTATTAAATTCGGAAGCAATATCTGTGTTTCATCGTCAATAATAAGGGCCAAGGGATTCAGTAAACCAGAAGTGAAGCATCGAATTTTAAAACTGGAGTCACAGGAGAGGTTCAAATCATAGAAAATGAGAGTGTCAGTCCTCTTGTACTTAAGTCGGCATTGTGCCTTTTGTATTAAATTCGGATGCAATATCTGCGTTTCATCGTCAAAAAGAAGTTCCAAGGGATACAGTAAATCTGAAGTGAAGCATCGGAATCTAAAACTGGACTCACAGGACAGGTTCAAATCATAGAAAGTGAGAGTGTCAGTTCTCTTTTACTTAAGTCAGCATTGTGCCTTTTGTATTAAATTCGGATGCAATTTCTGTGTTTCATCGTCAATAAGAAGGTCCAAGGGATACAGTAAACCTGAAGTGAAGCATCGGAATTTAAAACTGGACTCACAGGTGAGGTTCAAATCATAGAAAGTGAGAGTGTCAGTCCTCTTGTACTTAAGTTGGCATTGTGCCGTTTGTATTACATTCGGATGCAATTTCTGTGTTTCATAGTCAATACGAAGGTGCAAGGTATACAGTAAACCTGAAGTGAAGCTTCGGAATCTAAAACAGGCCTCACAGGAGTGGTTCAAATCATAGAAAGTTAGAGTGTCAGTCCTCCTGTACTTAAGTCGGCATTGTGCCCTTTGTATTAACTTCGGATGCAATTTCTGTGTTTTATCGACAATAAGAAGGCCATTTGAATTTAATTCCGATGCAATTTCTATGCTTCATCGTCAATAAGAAGGTCCATGGTATACAGTAAACCTGAAGTGTAGCATCGGAATCTAAAACTGGACACACAGGAAAGTTTCAAATCACAGAAAGTTATAGTCTCAGTCCTCTTGTACTGAAGTCGGCATTGTGCAATTTTGTATTAAATTCGGATGCTATTTCTGTGTTTCATCGTCAATAAGAAGGTCCGAGGGATACAGTAAACCTGAAGTGAAGCATCGGAATCTAAAACTGGACTCACAGGGGAGGCTCAAATCATAGAAAATTAGAGTGTCAGTCCTCCTGTACATAAGTCGGCATTGTGCCTTTTGTATTAAATTCGGATGCAATTTCTGTGTTTCATCGTCAATAAGAAGGTCCAAGGTACACAGTAAACCTGAAGTGAAGCATCGGAATCTAAAACTGGATCACAGGAGAGGTTCAAATCATAGAAAGTTGGAGTGTCAGTCCTCCTGTACTTAAGTCAGCATTGTGCCATTTGAATGTAATTCCGATGCATTTTCTGTGCTTCTTAGTCAATAAGAAGATGCATGGTATACAGTAAACCTGAAGTGTAGCATCGGAATCTAAAACTGGACACACAGGAGAGGTTCAAATCATAGAAAGTTAGAGTGTCCGTCCTCTTGTACTTAAGTCGGCATTGTGCTATTTTGAATTTAATTCCGATGCAATTTCTGTGTTTCTTCGTCAATAAGAAGGTCCAAGGTATAAAGTAAACTTGAAGTGAAGCATCGGAATCTAAAACTGGACTCACAGGAGAGGTTCAAATCACAGAAAGTTTGAGTCTCAGTCCTCTTGTACTCAAGTCGGCATTGTGCCTTTTGAATTTAATTCCGATGCAATATCTGTGCTTCATCGTCAATAAGATGGTCCATGGTATACAGTAAACCTGAAGTGTAGCATCGGAAGCTAAAATTGGACACACAGGAGAGGTTCAAATCATAGAAAGTTAGTGTGTCAGTCCTATTGTACTTAAGTCGGCATTGTGAATTTTGCATTAAATTCGGATGCAATTCCTGTGTTTCATCGTCAATAAGAAGGTCCAAGGGATACAGTAAACCTGAAGTGAAGATTCAGAATCTAAATCTGGACTCACAGGAGAGATTCAAATCATAGAAAGTTAGAGTGTCAGTCCTCTTGTCCTTAAGTCGGCATTGTGCCCTTTGAATTTAATTCCGTTGATATTTCTGTGTTTCATCGTCAATACGAAGGTCCAAGGTATACAGTAAATCTGAAGTTAAGCATCGGAATCTAAAACTGGACTCACAGGAGAGGTTCAAATCATAGAAAGTGAGAGAGTCAGTTCTCTTTTACTTAAGTCTACATTGTGCCTTTTGTATTAAATTCGGATGCAATTTCTGTTTTTCATCGTCAATAAGAAGGTCCAAGGGATACAGTAAACCTGAAGTGAAGCATCGGAATCTAAAACTGGACTCACAGGAGAGGTTCAAATCATAGAAAGTGAGAGTGTCAGTCCTCTTGTACTTAAGCCGGGATTGTGCCTTTTGTATAAAATTCGGATGCAATTTCCGTGTTTCATCGTCAATAAGAAGGTCCAAGGGATACAGTAAACCCTAAGTGAAGCATCGGAATCTAAAACAGGACTCACAGGAGTGGTTCAAATCATAGAAAGTTAGAGGATCAGTCTTCTTGTAATTAAGTCGGCATTGTGCCTTTTGAATTTAATTATGATTCAATTTCTGTGCTTCATCGTCATAAAGAACGTCCAAGGGATACAGTAAACCTGAAGTGAAGCATCGGAATCTAAAACTGGACTCACATTACGGGTTCAAATCATAGAATTTTAGTGTGTCAGTCCTCTTGTACTTTTGTCGGCATTGTGCCTTTTGTATTAAATTCGGATGCAGTTTCTGTGTTTCATCGTCAATAAGAAGGTCCGAGGGATACAGTAAACCTGAAGTGAAGCATCGGAATCTAAAGCTGGACCCACAGTAGAGGTTCAAATCATAGAAAGTCAGTGAGTCAGTCCTCTTGTACTTAACTCGGCATCGTGCCTTTTGATTTTATTTCCGATGCATTTTCTGTGCTTCATCGTCAATAAGAAGGTCCAAGGTACACAGTAAACCTGAAGTGAAGCATCGGAATCTAAAACTGGATCACAGGAGAGGTTCAAATCATAAAAAGTTTGAGTGTCAGTCCTCTTGTACTTAAGTCGGCATTGTGCCTTTTGAATTTAATTCCGATGCAATTTCTGTGTTTCATCGTCAATACGAAGGTCCAAGTGATACAGTAAACCTGAAGTGAAGCATCGTAATCTAAAACTGGACTCACAGGTGAGGATCACTTCATAGAAAGTTACAGTGTCGGTCCTCTTCTACTTAAGTCGGCATTGTGCCTTTTGAATTTAATTCCGATGCAATCTCTATGCTTCATCGTCAATAAGAAGGTCCATGGTATACAGTAAACCTGAAGTGTAGCATCGGAATCTAAAACTGGACACACAGGAGAGGTTCAAATCACAGAAAGTTATAGTCTCAGTCCTCTTGTACTCAAGTCGGCATTGGGCATTTTGTATTAAATTCGGATGCTACTTCTGTGTTCCATCGTCAATAAGAAGGTCCAAGGGATACAGTAAACCTGAAGTGAAGCATCGAAATCTAAAACTGGACTCACAGGGGAGGTTCAAATCACTGAAAGTGAGAGTCTCAGTGCTCTTGTACTCAAGTTGGCATTGTGCCTTTTGAATTTAATTCCGATGCAATTTCTGTGTTTCATCGTCAATACGAAGGTCCAAGTGATACAGTAAACCTGAAGTGTAACATCGGCATCTAAAACTGGACTCACAGGAGAGGTTCGATTCATAGAAAATTAGAGTGTCACTCCTCTTGGACTTAAGACGGCATTGTGGCTTTTGAATTTAATTCCGTTGAAAGTCCTGTGTTTCATCGTCAATAAGAAGTTCCAAGGTAAACAGTAAACCTGAAGTGAAGCATCGGAATCTAAAACTCGACTCACAGGAGAGGTTCAAATCATAGAAAGATAGAGTGTCAGTCCTCTTGTACTTAAGTCGGCATTGTGACTTTTGTATTAAATTCGGATGCAATTTCTATGCTTCACCGTCAATAAGAAGGTCCATGGTATACAGTAAACCTGAAGTGAAGCATCGGAATCTAAAACTGGACTCACAGGGGAGGTTCAAATCATAGAAAGTGAGAGTGTCAGTCCTCTTGTACGTAAGTCAGCATTGTGCCTTTTGTATTAAATTCGGATACAATTTTGTGTTTCATCGTCAATAAGAAGGTCCAAGGGATACAGTAAACATGATGTGAAGCATCGGAATCTAAAACTGGACTCACAGGGGAGGTTCAAATCATAGAAAGTTAGAGTGTCAGTCCTCCTGTACTTAAGTAGGCATGTGAAGCATCGGAATCTAAAACTGGACTCACTGTCGAGGTTCAATTCATAGAAAGTTAGAGTGTCAGTCCTCCTGTACTTAAGTCGGCATTGTGCCTTTTGTATTAAATTCGGATGCAATTTCTGTGTTTCATCGTCAATAAGAAGGTCCAAGGGATACTGTAAACCTGAAGTGAAGCATCGGAATCTAAATCTAGACTCACAGGAGAGGTTAAAATCATAGAAAGTTAGAGTGTCAGTCCTCTTGTACTTAAGTCGGCATTGTGCCTTTTCAACTTAATTCCGATGCATTTTCTGTGCTTCTTCGTCAATAAGAAGGTCCATGGTATACAGTAAACCTGAAGTGTAGCATCGGAAGCTAAAACTGGACATACAGGAGAGGTTCAAATCATAGAAAGTTAGAGTGTCCGTCCTCTTGTACTTAAGTCGGCATTGTGCTATTCTGAATTTAATTCCGATGCAATTTCTGTGTTTCTTTGTCAATAAGAAGGTCCAAGCTATACAGTAAAACTGAAGTGAAGCATGGGAATCCAAAACTGGACTCACAGAAGAGGTCCAAATCACAGAAAGTTAGAGTCTCAGTCCTCTTGTACTCAAGTCGGCATTGTGCCTTTTGAATTTAATTCCGATGCAATTTCTGTGCTTCATCGTCAATAAGAAGGTCCATGGTATACAGTAAACCTGAAGTGTAACATCGGCAACTAAAACTGGACTCTGTAATATTAGTAATTTTCGCCTCACAAACATTAATATACGCTCAATAGTAAACGCCTGATGGCCTAAAGTTATCGAACAATTGTAAAGTAAAAGAAATGAACCATCGCATAGCATCGACAGAAACTATTATTCTTTATCTTTACCGTTCTTGCGCGGTGCCAGTAAATCTCTATGTACATGTATCGATTAATGGTATAAAAAAAGAATTCTGTTGTTTCAAGACAAATGAGGCTTTTCGCGCCTCACCTTTTACTGTTTGTGTTCCATGAGAGGCGGACGCAGACTTGCTGTGTTCCACAACTGTATTTTATATTTGATGTGAAAATATTGAGTGAATATGCTAATTGTTATTTTTTCCAATCACAAAAGATGTAGTTTCTTGTAACTGATATCGAACAGACAGAATCAAGAGGACATTTTGACTGTTATGTATAAAGTATTTAACCACAATGGTCATCTATTGTAATTTAATATGAAAAGGTACGTAGCATTAAAAAAAACGTGTGTTAAAGATAAGTGTGCTTATTTTCGTAAATTAACCTTGATGATTCCATCTCCTGATTTGACTGAATGATAATTATTTTTGTGTTACTTCATCAGAAATTACGATCACGCTGATGGGCCGAACGCAGCATGAGGCAGAAGGAACATTATCGTTTTCCTATTATTTCTGAACCAACTCTTTTTAATTGTGTAGTGTTGCATTTCTTTTAAAGTCTATAAATCTTCTGGTCCCTTAGTGTTGATCCGGGTATGACTACATCGCGACTATGAAAATGCACAGAAATGATAATGTTTCTTCCGAGCGATCTCAAATATATATATATATATCAATATGCTGCTCTTATTCAGGTATTTAATGATCAACGTATGTTATTATAATAGCGTAATAAATCCCTGATTCTGTTGCCAAGTGGCCCACCAAAATATTCACTTTTTCGACATTAAAAAAAAAAGTAACAATTCTTTTTATTTTTTGTCCCCCAAGAGCAACGCTACACTTGGCGCCCGAACAGGGACTTGATCAAAAAATCATTTCATGTATGTGTTTAAAAAAATTTTCAGTTCTTGTTCTAATAACTGTTTCATTTTTTCGTGTGGATGCAATTCAACCGAGAAAGAGAAGTGGGAAAACCATTTAATTAATTCAGAAGAACGATTGATGAAATTACCAAAAAACGCGAGTATCCAGCTGTATCATTATCAAGACAGCCATAGTAAGTCAAATTTTTATACGCAGTAGCCAAGCTTTCGTAGTGACGTAGCATCTTTCGAGTTGATCAGAACGTAAACCTGTCTTTCCTTGCCTTGAAACAGCTTTATTTCAATTTGTCCATAGTCCATTCTTACGTAGTTAAATTCAGTGAAAGTGTAACATTGTTGTCAGTGCATAAAAAAAATTACGATATGGCGGATAACTACGCTCAAACTGGTAAAACGTGTGATATTTCATTTGTTTGTAATTAGTAGGAACCATCTTGTCTTCTTGGCGTAAATGAACGTCAGTTGTTACCCAGAGTTAAAATTTTATCTTAGGTCCCAGTAAGCCATAGCACTACGTCACAGACAAACGACTGACGGCAGTGACAAACAATATCTGTAGCATTTTGACGTTTGACAAATAATTCATGAACATGGCTGACGGTAAACAGCGGACACAAACAAAACCAGACGACAGCGGTGATGCGAATGGACCTCACTATCCATTACGATCACGCGCGATAGGTACACGAGCGGAGGCAGAAGCAGCCTCGACCGAAGTTTTAGAAGCTGGTCCTAGTGTGCAAACTATTCCCGCTTTTGAAAAAAATGACTTGGCTGCAATGATCGAAGCAATAATGGAACGCAAGTTCGAAAGTCAAAGACAGAGAGAGACGCAAAGACAGGAACGTGAAAAGCAGGAAAAATTAGATGAAAAGGCCCGCGAAGAAAAAGAGAAGGCCGAAAGACGGCATAATAAAAATCAGGTCCTTACAAATCTGTGCAACTCAGTAAAAGAAGACATAAATTCAGTAAAAACAGAAATAAATTCGGTAAAAACAGACATAAATTCAGTAAAAACAGATCTGCAAACAGAGATAAATGACCTAAATACACGGTTAAATTCGGTAAAGGCCGAACTAAAGGCAGACATAACAGCTGATTTAAATACCCTGTTGGGTAATGTCCAAAGCCAAATCAGCAGTCAGATCACGATCATGAGGCTAGAAATTGACACACAAGTAGAGTCAAAAATAGAGGATATTTCAAAACGGTTAGATGAAAAAATCGAAGCAGCCAAGGGGGAGATAAATTCAAAAGTGATAGAATATCAAAAACAAGCTGCGACCTTAAAAGAAGATTATACTGCAATCTCTGATGAGGTCAAAGGAGTTAAAACCGCAGTAGACACGATCGAGAATGTTGTTGATGATCTTTCGAAACAGATTGAGACTCTTAATGTAGAGGACCAAATACAGAATACTGTTAAGGCACATGCTGAAGCATTGTCTGATCACTACCAAGAGTGGATTAAAAACAAAGACGGATTCATAGAAAACAAGGTCAAGAACGAACTCAGGGAAACTGTCAAAAACATGACCTTTGAAATATTGGCAGCCCCTGGAAAAACAGGAGACACGGTGATGTCAGAATTAGGCCAGATAAGACGAGCGTTAGCTCAAGATTTACCTGAATGGCGTCAACAGATAGTTGATGAAGTTCGTACACTAAAATGTCAAGTTGAAAATTCCCCACCTCCCGTGTCAGGAAACTGGAATAATTCACCACGAAGTAATGAACAACAGCAGGTACATTACCGTTCACTATTTGATAACGCTCAAACTCATAGTTCTATAGAAGCACAAGTTAACCAGACTACCAGCCCATCCACTTTTGTCAGTTTGATGCAGGAGGAAAGCGTGATCAAACATCGTATTTTTCCGACCTTTCACCCACAGAAAAGAGAAATTCATCCTATAGTGTTCCTCCGAAATTTTTCAGGAATTTTCCCGAGTAGCTGGAGTGACCGCCAGCGAATTCAATTTGTTAGTGGATTTATCGTAGGCGATGCTGCCTTATGGGGAACCGAAATGGTCGACTCTTGTAAAAGTTACAAAGAGTTTGAACAGATGTTTTTAGCTAAATTCTGGAGTTCTGGCGTGCTGCAGCGCCTGAGAAAAGAGGTTTACAACGCCGAAGTGTTTAACAGTAAGCGCGGTAGTTTGAGAAGATATTTTGAAAAGTATTTAGCGAAAATCAAGTTCTGGGATTCGTCGATCACCGCCAAAGACGTTATTATGATTCTAAAAACTAAGCTACCGATTGCGATCAGAGAAAAGTTAGTAAACGTGTCTGAGGACGATACGGACACTTTCCTATCTGTGTTAGACTCGTTAGATCTGATTTACGAGGACGCTAGAGTTGATGTTGGCAACGCCCACTTCAGTGCAGGCGGCCAGCACAATACAGAATACGTAGGCAACAATGGTGGCCGAGCGAAAGCGCGTCACAGCGACAGCCAGTACCAACCCCACAACGGTTTCAAAAATAAACACACTACGTACTCCAACAGCAAATACAAAAATAAGTACAATAACGGCCAGAGATACAATCCAATATATAATTCGTCACCACCTCAGTACGAAAATACACATTATAGCACACAGCCCCAGCAATATGGAAACACGCAACCGATCAACGGTAATTATCAAAACGATCAGTCTTACGATTCAAATCGTCAGTGGAAAAGAAATAAATGGCATAATCAAGGTAGAGACCAATGTACACCTTTCACTAACGGTTACAATCAACACAAGCCACAAAATATACACTTCACGCAACAAGCGAACGGACCTTCGGGAACTCTGAAGCCTAAACGCCCGCATAATGCGCAAATTTATTATGCGCAAGCGAATACGCCAGGACAACAAGATCCGTTTCCAACCGAGTTCGTACCACAAAACCAACACCAGTTCCAGACGGAAGAAACATTAAGAAATATAAATCAGCAGGAAAGTAAGCGTCGAGCGGAAAATTAAAAGCAGCACCTTTGAGCCTCCTAGAGGATGCTGCAGGTTTGAATGGGGGCACCCTGTCCGTTAGTCCACATGAAATTAAAGCAATTAGGTATGACAAAGAGACAAACTTACGGGATGATCTAGTAGCAGACACTGAGACGAAAGACAATGATGACGTATGGGACGAACAAGTTCAAGCTTCCATAAGGGTATCAATTGCCAACATACCAGTAACAGCTATTGTAGATACAGGAGCTAATATAAATGTCTTATCTTTATGTTTATTTAAGCAAATATCCTCTGTATGCAAAGTTTTATCACTTCCAATTCAAGGTTGCACCATATCGGGAGCAATTGGTCCACTAACACAACGTGTAAATCTTCAGACTCAGCTTCAAATCCAGATAGAGTCTATTTCAGTAACGTGCATTTTTCTTATTGTTAAAAACCTATCAGTGCCATGTATCCTGAGTATGGAATTCTTGAGGCAGACGAAAGCTAAAATTGACATCGAGTGTGGAATCTGTACTCTAGTAGCGAGCCAGCAACAAGTAACTGTAAATTTGTTAAGAAGTAAGGTGAAGACAAACTTTGGGGTGCTTCAAACAGCAGTACGGCCATGGACTAAAAGACAACAGTACAGTCAGACAGAAGACATGACAGATCTTGAAAGTGTTAATGACGATGAGTATAAAGACCTAATTCCCGGTCAGAATGAATTATACGGTAAAGCTAGTGAGTCCATTGAATTATTCAAACAACAGAAGAATGAGCTTTACAATTTGTTAACAGATTACGTTCAAGTATTTTCTAAGAAACCTGGACTAATAAAAGGCTTTGAATATCGAATGGATGTCCTGCCCCATTCAACCTACTGTAGAACAAGCTATTCCATTCCATATGCGAGACGCGAAGCTGTCAAGTGCGAGATCAAGAAAATGTTACGCTGGAATGTGATAGAAGTATCTCATTCACCTTATTCGAGTCCTTTATTGTCTGTGCTAAAATCAGATGGTAGCGTAAGGCTAGTCCTAGATGCAAGATTAATCAATAAAATTATAGTACCCATAAGAACTAGACCAGAGGCTCTTGAAGAGCATCTGCAGAAGTTTCATGGAGTTAAGTATTTGAGTACCCTTGATTTGAAAAGCAGTTACTGGCAAGTAAAACTTGCGCAGGAGTCAAGGAAGTACACTGCGTTTATATTTGCAGGTAGATCTTACAATTTCAAAGTTGTACCGTTTGGACTAAATGTGAGTTCCGGAATTTTTATTTCTGCCCTTGACTATGTACTAGGTCCTGAACTTTTAGATGAGGTAACAGTCTATGTGGATGACGTTCTTGTAGCATCGAAAAATTGGGAAGATCATGTGGCCCTTCTGCAAAAGATATTTCAACGATTCAGAGAGTATGGTGTTACAGCAAATCTTAAGAAATCCTAGTTTGGAAAAAGTGAAATTAAATTTTTAGGGCACATCATCACCCCTGAAGGAATTAAACCCGACCCGGAAAAATTATCTGCTATAAAAAACTTTCCAACCCCTGTTACAAAAAGGCAACTGAGAGGATTTATCGGTCTTACGTCATTTTTCAGACGTTTTGCTCCCAATCAGGTATTGAACAATCCCGCTCTTCACAACCTTTTAAAAAAGAATTCACATTGGAATTGGACGCCGGAATGCCAAGACGGATTTAAGAAAATTAAAGACAGTCTGGTTAACAGTAACATTCTCCATCATCCTCAGATGGATAAGGAATTTTGTATTACTGCAGACGCTTCCTTTGTGGGTATCGGCGCTTGTCTTTTCCAGATTCAATTAGTAAATGGACACAAGCAAATCCAAGTGATTAGCTTTGCGAGTCGAGTGTTATCAGAGTGTGAGAAGTCTTATTCGGTTACGGAGTTGGAGGCACTTGCCGTAATATGGGCTTTTAGGCGATTTAACTATTATATCTATGGAAGAAAAATTAAAGTCTATTCAGACCATCAAGCCTTATCATTCCTCCTTACATGCAAGTTGCAACACCCTCGTCTTACTCGATGGTGCTTATTCCTGCAGGAATATGACTTTGACATTGTATACATAAAAGGTAAAGATAATGTTATAGCAGACGCACTTTCTCGCTCACCTGAGGGCTTACTAGAAACCAGCGAACTGGTGGAACAAATGTCTAATTATAAAGTTTTGTTAATGAAAGATCCAATTCACAGAAAGTATTTTCTTCAGTTATGTAGGCAGATTCAGATTCTTCAAAATACAGATCCAAAATGGAAAAAGGTTATACAAATTCTTCACGAAAATCCAGCCCACAAGTTGTCCAAGTTTTATAAAGTTCATAACCAAGTGCTATTTCATAAGACGTCTGAGTCATCTGAGAGGTGGTGTGTTTGCATCCCTCGAAATTTCATTGAACATCTTCTGTGGTACACTCACATTTCATGGGGTCACTACGGACCAGAAAAATGTAAAAGGAAAATCTCGACTTACTGTTATGTTCCGAATCTACACCAGAGAATTCATAAATTATTGAGAAACTGTGTCATCTGTCAAAAGGCAAAATCCTTAAACATTTCCACTTCAATTCCACTAAATCCAATAGTTACTGAAAGGCCAAACCAGCTTCTTAGTATTGATTTAGCAGGTCCACTACCCACCGGTAGGGGAGGCGCTAAATACTTAGTAGCAATCCTGGACAATTTTTCTAAGCACATAAGACTGTACGCAGTAAAATCTTCTTGTGCAAATCCAATAATTCGTCGCATTGAAAATGATTATTTCCCACGATTCGGGGTTCCAGAATCAATTTTGTCTGATAATGCTTCAAATTTCACATCACGCCCGTGGCGTGCATTTCTTGCTCGCCATAGAATCAAACAAATTTTGATATCCCTGTTTCGACCGCAATCGAATCCGACAGAAAGAATCTTCAAAGAATTTAACAGATTTATAAGGACGTACATTCCGAATAAGCAGTCTAAGTGGGTAGACTTCGTAACACCATTCGAACAGATTGTAAACCACCTTCCTCATCTGTCGACCGGATTCACGCCACATGAGTTAATGTCAAGATCAAAAGAGAGGAATGAATGGATAGACCCCCTTCCAAAGTTACAAGACAACGAATTGGACCTAGACGCAAAAATCAGGCAAGCTCTCATATCATTGACAACGTATGCTAACCTCCGAAAAAAGGCATTTGATAAGAAGGTAAACAGAGTTATAGATTTCAAAGAAGGAGAAAAGGTATTAGTCAGGACTCACTTTAAACCATCCCTGTTGTTAAAGAAGAATCGTAAGTGGCAACACATTTATGAAGGTCCCTTTGTGATAATGAGGAAACCACACATTGGTAGCTATTTGTTATCTGACCCTGCCACGAATAAAATCAAAGGGTTGTTCCACCATCAGGATTTAAGAAAATTTTATAACGCCAGGAATTAAGTTAATTTAAGCTGAAAGAAAATTCTAAGGTATTGGAGATCAGGATTAACCAATGGGTAACAAGAACGGAACTGAACTGACTACGGACGTTAGCCGGTGCTAAAAGGAAACCTTATGTATCAAAACAACGTGTCTGGAAAATAAAATACAGAATAAGTTGTAGACAAGTATTTACATGAATAATCTTTATGTAAACAGGAGGACATGTCCTAGAGGCGATTTTCAATTTTAGTTATAAGTTAGTATGTAAGGAAAATGATGTACTCGAGAGGTATTAATTAGCCCCGAGGTACTAAAATGAGGAAAGAGGAAGGAGCGAATAATGCACTTCTCTCGCTAAATAGTAATATGAGAATGAGCAGGAAGGAGCGAATAATGCACTTCTCTCACTAAATAGTAATATGAAAATGATGATTATATGTGCTTAGTATTAGTAAGTGAAATTTAATCGAGGACAAATTAATGACCTGTTTTAAAAGGAAATACTTAAACGTCCAGACAAAATAGGAAAGTTGTAAGAAAAGATTCGATTCCATGAGGTTATTCCCTATTTTCAAAGGTGACGTAAATAAGGCACCACCTGTTAGCGTAAAACAGTCGGTAGATTTAACTTGTAAATTCCAGCACAGTGCTGTGCCAGCGATAAAATAACATCTCTTTGAAGTGAACAGATACCTAGGATTAAGCATGAACAGATTGATGACGCAGTGCAATTGTTCTAAAAAGGCCTGACGTTAACCTTTAGTAAAAGCGTGATGGAATAAAAAGGAAGTTTATTGTATAACGCAAAGTAAGATGAGTCCAGACTATAAACAAGCTGAGTAAAAGAAGATATGAGTAACATGGTTTATTATGGCAACTTCACGGTACTATTGAGCATTAGCGATACTGCAAATTCACAAGCTAGCAGCACATAGAATAAGGATCTCGCCCAAGCTTCACAGGTAGCGACAGCAGCAAAAAAAAAAAAAAGAAACAACACTCTAGTGAGAGGCTTATATATATATACAAATGATAATTAATACCCAAATGCGGAATGCATAAACTTGACTTAGTCTAAGAAATGAGCAAAGAGTAGTAAGCAAGCTGCAGCAAGATACATATTATGTATACATGCTTGAAGTGATAGATTTTATTTTAAGTGTGCACTGCAATATTTATTGTTTTCTCTGTGATTATGTGATTATTGAATCCCTTTCCTAAGTGCAAATCCTTTAAGATCCTTGATCCTATCCACTCCTCAAGATCAACTTGTAAAGATGCACGTGTGCTTAGGAAGTGAGGCACTACATATAAAAATGAGTAGGTTCGCGACGCGCATATTGCTTTTGTAATGCGCAAGGTAAATTAAATTTTCGACCTGGTTGAGGAGTAATTTAGATTCTGTCGACGATCCGCGAGTAGACCCGCTTTTCCCACCTTTCTTTTTTCGACTGTTTGTATTTCTACATGAAACTCAGAGGCGGAATTGCTATTTTCAAATCTGTGCTCGAACTTTCTTTAAGTACAAGCACATACGAGAAAAACT
This sequence comes from Schistocerca americana, assembly GCF_021461395.2. Lineage (NCBI taxonomy): Eukaryota > Metazoa > Arthropoda > Insecta > Orthoptera > Acrididae > Schistocerca > Schistocerca americana. The sequence goes on from NW_025725972.1 coordinate 1,351,058, forward strand.
TTTGACATAAATGAAGCTCCCCTCACAAGTCACTAAATAAGACGAGCACTAAAAAAAAAATGTATTGGTCCTACAAAATGAATAAGCAAGCGTGATAAAGATTACTATGAATGAAATTAATTTGTAAAGGAGATTGGAATGGATTCGGTCAAAGAAAAAGGACTCATAATAGCCTACCTGTGACCGTAGGCTTAAATAAAAAAAAAGACTAATTAAGAAACAATTGTTTTGATTCAAAGTGGTCAATTAGATTATTTATCGATTTAAATGAACTCTTGTAAATATTAGTATGTAAATCAACTTGTAAACACCGTGTGATGTTATGACGCGAGAATTTCTTTTAATACACCGTTCACGCAGACGCTCACCACAGTGCAAGTGAAGTTTTAAAGTTCGACGATTGTCAGTGGCAGTATTCTACTGCACCATATGTGTGAACAATTTCGTTGATGTGTGCAGTGTGTAATAATCAGTGTCATTCCACACATGCAGTTGCAGCGGTAGCTACCACTTACCTATGAATCCGTAACTGGATAGTGGACAGGAAGTGATGTGAGGCAGTTTCGGTGGCAGAAGCTCCCTCCAGCAATCTAAAAAAGCACAAAGCCACGATCCGCCGAACAAAAGCGACGCACGGCACCTCAAGCGCGAAATCAACGCTCTGCAAGAAAGCTCCGGTCACGTGCGCGCGCACAGACTGAATTTCAAGATTGCTCGCAACAGTGGAGGCGGACAGCCACCACGTGACGAAATAATGTAAACGTTCAACCGACAACACAGTTGCTGTGCGCTACATTCTGTAGCAAAAACATTCACACCCAGTACTGAAAACATTTTGTATGTATCATAAACCTTCCGAGAGACTCTAAAATAGAGAAGTTAACGTAATTATTATAATGACTGATTGTACACAGAGACAAGTCACAAGGTCACCTCTGAACACTGTTGAAATGTAAACTTTGACGAGAGGTCACGATACGAATGAAAATAAGCACACGAAAATACGTCAAAGGATCCGATCCTTCCTATATCCCATCCCACATGTATATAAAATTAGTTTTGTAAGCTATTCTAATATAAGATATTTTATCTGTTTCATATGGGAAATAATTCGGAGAGCCACACTCGAGTCCTGAAAGTGAAAGATATGGACTTCCTTGTCGAAGCCATCACCAGTGGCCGCTCTACAATCCAAGTCTATCATAAATAGTGTATGTGCGACGAAAATAAATGTATAATTAAGTGCGACGACGGACAAGGCAATCAATCGACAAGACGATGACAATGTAATGAATACTGTCAAAACAGAAAGTTGTGTACCAGTTGTGATAGTCAAATTACTTTTGCAACGATGAAAAATGAAGTGTGACTCTATTTCCTTATAAATTTTGTAAATATGTGTACTTATAGCCTTAATTTTAAGAATCATCAAGATAGACTGAATCCATACAAACACAGATAGAAACACAGAACAGATTCACAATGATCCACCGTCAGTAATTACAAATTGAAGCGTTAATTCTTTTATTATGGAATGAATATGAAATGAAACTTCTAATAATCTGTATGTTACATCCGAAAATTACAAATATTCTAATGGGCATGAGGATGAAAGTAATACCTTCGGTATTCCTTCCCTCCTCATGGGAGGCAGTGTAATATTAGTAATTTTCACCTCACAAACATTAATATACGCTCAATAGTAAACGCCTGATGGCCTAAAGTTATCGAACAATTGTAAAGTAAAAGAAATGAACCATCGCATAGCATCGACAGAAACTATTATTCTTTATCTTTACCGTTCTTGCGCGGTGCCAGTAAATCTCTATGTACATGTATCGATTAATGGTATAAAAAAAGAATTCTGTTGTTTCAAGACAAATGAGGCTTTTCGCGCCTCACCTTTTACTGTTTGTGTTCCATGAGAGGCGGACGCAGACTTGCTGCGTTCCACAACTGTATTTTATATTTGATGTGAAAATATTGAGTGAATATGCTAATTGTTATTTTTTCCAATCACAAAAGATGTAGTTTCTTGTAACTGATATCGAACAGACAGAATCATCAGGACATTTTGACTGTTATGTATAAAGTATTTAACCACAATGGTCATCTATTGTAATTTAATATGAAAAGGTACGTAGCATTAAAAAAAAACGTGTGTTAAAGATAAGTGTGCTTATTTTCGTAAATTAACCTTGATGATTCCATCTCCTGATTTGACTGAATGATAATTATTTTTGTGTTACTTCATCGGAAATTACGATCACGCTGATGGGCCGAACGCAGCATGAGGCAGAAGGAACATTATCGTTTTCCTATTATTTCTGAACCAACTCTTTTTCAATTGTGTAGTGTTGCATTTCTTTTAAAGTCTATAAATCTTCTGGTCCCTTAGTGTTGATCCGGGTATGACTACATCGCGACTATGAAAATGCACAGAAATGATAATGTTTCTTCCGAGCGATCTCAAATATATATATATATATATCAATATGCTGCTCTTATTCAGGTATTTAATGATCAACGTATGTTATTATAATAGCGTAATAAATCCCTGATTCTGTTGCCAAGTGGCCCACCAAAATATTCACTTTTTCGACATTAAAAAAAAAAGTAACAATTCTTTTTATTTTTTGTCCCCCAAGAGCAACGCTACAACTCACAGGAGAGGTTCGATTCGTAGAAAGTTAGAGTGTCACTCCTCTTGTACTTAAGTCAGCATTGTGGCTTTTGAATTTAATTTCGATGCAATTCCTGTATTTCATCGTCAATAAGAAGTTCCAAGGTATACAGTAAACCTGAAGTGAAGCATCGGAATCTAAAACTCGACTCACAGGAGAGGTTCAAATCATAGAAAGTTAGAGTGTCAATCCTCTTGTCCTTAAGTCGGCATTGTGCCCTTTGAATTTAATTCCGATGCAATTTCTGTGTTTCATCGTCAACACGAAGGTCTAAGGTATACAGTAAATCTGAAGTTAAGCATCGGAATCTAAAAATGGACTCACAGGAGAGGTTCAAATCATAGAAAGTTAGACTGTCAGTCCTCTTGTACTTAAGTCGGCATTGTGACTTTTGTATTAAATTCGGATGCAATTTCTGTGTTTCATCGTCAATAAGTAGGTCCAAGGGATACAGTAAACCTGAAGTGAAGCTTCAGAATCTAAAACTGGACCCACAGGAGAGGTTCAAATCATAGATAGTTAGAGTGTCAGTCCTCTTGTACGTAAGTCAGCATTGTGCCTTTTGTATTAAATTCGGATACAATTTTGTGTTTCATCGTCAATAAGAAGGTCCAAGGGATACAGTAAACCTGAAGTGAAGCATCGGAATCTAAAACTGGACTCACAGGAGAGGTTCAAATCACAGAAACTTAGAGTGTCAGTCCTCTTGTACTTAATTCGGCATTGTGCATCTGTATTAAATTTGGATGCAATTTCTGTGTTTCATCATCGATAAGAAGGTCTAAGGGATTCAGTAAACCTGAAGTGTAGCATCGGAATCTAAAACTGGACTCACAGGAGAGGTTCAAATCATAGAAAGTGAGAGTATCAGTCCTCTTTTACTTAAGTCAGCATTGCGCCTTTTGTATTTAATTCGGATGCAATTTCTGTGTTTCATCGCCAATAAGAATGTCCAAGGGATACAGTAAACCTGAAGTGAAGCATCGGAATCTAAAACTGGACTCGCAGAAGAGGTTCAAGTCATTGAAAGTGAGAGTGTCAGTCCTCTTGTAGTTAAGTTGGCATTGTGCCCTTTGTATTACATTCGGATGCAATTTCTGTGTTTCATCGTCAATAAAAAGGTGCAAGGTATACAGTAAACCTGAAGTCAAGCATCTGAATCTAAGACTGGACTCACAGGAGAGGTTCAAATCATAGTAAGTGAGAGTGTTCGTCCTCTTGTACTTATGTCGGCATTGACCTATTTTGAATTTAATTCCGATGCAATTTCTGTGTTTCATTGTCAATAAGAAGGTCCAAGGGATACAGTAAACCTGAAGTGAAGCTTCAGAATCTAAAACTGGACTCACAGGAGAGGTTCAAAACATAGAAAGTTAGAGTGTCAGTCCTCTTGTACTTAAGTCGGCTTTGTGCCTTTTGAATTTAATTCCGATGCAATCTCTGTGTTTCATCGTCAATAAGAAGGTCCAAGGGATACAGTAAACCTGAAGTGAAGCTTCAGAATCTAAAACTGGACTCACAGGAAAGGTTCAAATCATAGAAAGTTAGAGTGACAGTCCTCTTGTTCTTAAGTCGGCATTGTGCCTCTGTATTAAATTTCGATGCAATTTCTGTGTTTCATCATCGATAAGAAGGTCTAAGGGATTCAGTAAACGTGAAGTGAAGCATCGGAATCTAAGACTCGACTCGCAGGAGAGGTTCAAGTCATTGAAAGTGAGAGTGTCAGTCCTCTTGCAAATAAGTTGTCATTGTGCCCTTTTTATTACATTCGGATGCAATTTCTGTGTTCCATCGTCAATAAGAAGGTGCAGGGTATACAGTAAACCTGAAGTCAAGCATCGGAATCTAAGACTGGACTCACAGGAGAGGTTCAAATCATTGAAAGTGAGAGTCTCAGTCCTCTTGTACTCAAATCGGCATTGTGCCAATTGAATTTAATTCCGATGCAATTTCTGTGTTTCATCGTCAATAAGAAGGTCCAAGGGATACAGTAAACCTGAAGTGAAGCTTCAGAATCTAAAACTGGACTCACAGGAGAGGTTCAAATCATAGAAAGTTAGAGTGTAAGTCCTCTTGTACATAAGTCGGCATTGTGCCTTTTGTATTAAAATCGGATACTATTTCTGTGTTTCATCGACAATAAGGAGGTCCAAGGGATACAGCAAACCTGAAGTGAAGTATCGGAATCTAAAACTGGACTCACAGGAGAGGTTCAAATCATATAAAGTTGGAGTGTCAGTCCTCTTGTACTTGAGTCGGCATTGTGCCTTTTGAATTCAATTCCGATGCAATCTCTGTGTTTCATCGTCAATAAGAAGGTCCAAGGTATACCGTAAACGCGAAGTGAAGCATCGGACTGTAAACCCGGACTCAAAGGAGAGGTTCAAATCATAGAAAGTTAGAGTGTCAGGCATCTTGTACCTAAGTCGGCATTGTGCCTTTTGTATAAAATTCGGATGCTATTTCTGTGTTTCGTCGCCAATAAGAAGGTGCAAGGTATACAGTAACACTTAAGTGAAGCATCGGAATCTAAAACTGGACTCACAGGAGAGGTTCAAATCGTAGGAAGTGAGAGTGTCAGACCTCTTGTACGTAAGTCGGCATTGTGCCTTTTGTATTAAATTCGGATGCAATTTCTGTGTTTCATTGTCAATAAGAAGGTCCAAGGGATACAGTAAACCTGAAGTAAAGCATTGTAATCTAAAACTGGACTCGCAGGAGAGATTCAAGTCATAGAAAGTGAGAGTGTCAGTCCTCTTGCACTTAGGTTGGCATTGTGCCCTTTGTATTACATTCGGATGCAATTTCTGTGTTTCATCGTCAATAAGAAGGTCCAAGGGATACAGTAAACCTGAAGTAAAGCATTGGAATCTAAAAGTGGACTCGCAGAAGAGGTTCAAGTCATAGGTAGTGAGAGTGTCAGTCCTCTACTACTTAAGTCAGGATTGTGCTTTTGTATTCAATTCGGATGCAATTTCTGTGTTTCATCGTCAATAAGAAGGTCCATGGTATACAGTAAACCTGAAGTGTAGCATCGGAATCTAAAACTGGACACACAGGAGAGGTTCAAATCACAGAAAGTTATAGTCTCAGTCCTCTTGTACTCAAGTCGGCATTGTGCATTGTGTATTAAAATCGGATGCTATTTCTGTGTTTCATCGTCAATAAGAAGGTCCAAGGGATTCAGTAAACCTGAAGTGAAGCATCGGAATCCAAAACTGGACTCACATTAGGGGTCAAATCATAGAATTTTAGTGTGTCAGTCCTCTAGTACTTTAGTCGGCATTGTGCCTTTTGTATTAAATTCGGATGCAATTTCTGTGTTTCTTCGTCAATAAGAAGGTCCATGGGATACAGTAAACCTCTAGTGAAGCATCGGAATCTAAAACTGGACTCACAGGAGAGGATCACATCATAGTAAGTTACAGTGTCGGTCCTCTTCTACTTAAGTCGGCACTGTGCCTTTTGAATTTAATTCCGAGGCAATTTCTATGCTTCATCGTCAATAAGAAGGTCCATGGTATACAGTAAACTTGAAGTGTAGCATCGGAATCTAAAACTGGACACACAGGAGAGGTTCAAATCACAGAAAGTTATAGTCTCAGTCCTCTTGTACTCAGGTCGGCATTGTGCATTTTGTATTAAATTCGGATGCTATTTCTATGTTTCATCGTCAATAAGATGGTCCAAGGGATACAGTAAACCTGAAGTGAAGCATCGGAATGTAAAACTGGACTCACAGGGGAGGTTCAAATCATAGAAAGTTAGAGTGTCAGTCCTCCTGTACATAAGACGGCATTGAGCCCTTTGTATTAAATTCGGATGCAATGTCTGTGTTTCATCGTCAATAAGAATGTCCAAGGGATACAGTAAACCTGAAGTGAAGCATCGGAATCTAAAACTAGAATCACAGGAGAGATTCTAATCATAGAAAGTTAGAGTGTCAGTCCTCTTCTACTTAGGTCAGCATTGTGCCTTTTGAATTTAATTCCCATGCATTTTCTGTGCTTCTTAGTCAATAAGAAGATGCATGGTATACAGTAAACCTGAAGTGAAGAATCAGAATCTAAAACTGGACTCACAGGAGAGGTTCAAATCATAGAAAGTTAGAGTGTCAGTCCTCCTGTATTTAAGTAGGCATGTGAAGCATCGGAATCTAAAACTAGACTCACAGTCGAGGTTCAAATCATAGAAAGTTAGAGTGTCAGTCCTCCTGTACTTAAGTCGGCATTGTGCCTTTTGTATTAAATTCGGATGCAATTTCTGTGTTTCATCGTCAATAAGAAGGTCCAAGAGATACTGTAAACCTGAAGTGAAGCATCGGAATCTAAATCTAGACTCACAGGAGAGGTTAAAATCATAGAAAGTTAGAGTGTCAGTCCTCTTGTACTTAATTCGGCATTGTGCCTCTGTATTAAATTTGGATGCAATTTCTGTGTTTCATCGTCGATAAGAAGGTTTAAGGGATTCAGTAAACCTGAAGTGTAGCATCGGAATCTAAAACTGGACTCACTGGAGAGGTTCAAATCATAGAAAGTGAGAGTATCAGTCCTCTTTTACTTAAGTCAGCATTGTGCCTTTTGTATTTAATTCGGATGCAATTTATGTGTTTCATCGTCAATAAGAAGGTCCAAGGGATACAGTAAACCTGAAGTGAAGCATCGGAATCTAAAACTGGACTCGCAGGAGAGTTTCAAGTCATAGAAAGTGAGAGTGTCAGACCTCTTGTAGTTAAGTTTTCATTGTGCCCTTTGAATTACATTCGGATGCAATTTCTGTGTTTCATCGTCAATAAGAAGGTGCAAGGTGTACAGTAAACCTGAAGTCAAGCATCTGACTCTAAGACTGGACTCACAGGAGAGGTTCAAATCATAGTAAGTGAGAGTGTTCGTCCGCTTGTACTTATGTCGGCATTGTGCTATTTTGAATTAAATTCCGATGCAATTTCTGTGTTTCATTGTCAATAAGAAGGTTCAAGGGATACAGTAAACCTGAAGTGAAGCTTCAGAATCTAAAACTGGACTCACAGGAGAGGTTCAAAACATAGAAAGTTAGAGAGTCAGTCCTCTTGTACTTAAGACGGCATTGTGCCTTTTGAATTTAATTCCGATGCAATCTCTGTGTTTCATCGTCAATAAGAAGGTCCAAGGGATACAGTAAACCAGAAGTGAAGCATCAGAATGTAAAACCGGCCTCACAGGAGAGGTTCAAATCATAGAAAGTTAGAGTGTCAGTCATTTTGTACTTAAGTCGGCATTGTGCCTTTTGTATAAAATTCGGATGCAATTTCTGTATTTCGTCGTCAATAAGAAGGTGCAAGGTTTACAGTAAACCTTAAGTGAAGCATCGGAATCTAAAACTGGACTCACAGGAGAGGTTCAAATCATAGAAAGTGAGAGTGTCAGTCCTCTTGTACTTAAGACGGCATTGTGCCTTTGTATTAAATTCGGAGGCAACTTCTGTGTTTCATCGTCAGTAAGAAGGTCCAAGGTATACAGTAAACCTGAAGTGAAGCATCGGAATCTAAAATTGGACTCACAGGAGCGGTTCATATCATAGAAAATTAGAGTGTCAGTCCTCTTGTACTTACGTCGACATTGTGCCTTCTGTATTAAATTCGGATGCAATTTCTGTGTTTCATCGTCAATAAGGAGATCTAAGGGATTCAGTAAACCTGAAGTGAAGCATCGGAATCTAAAACTGGACTAACAGGAGAGGTTCAAATCATAGAATGTTAGAGTGTCAGTCCTCTAGTACTTAAGTAGGCATTGTGCCTTTTGCATTGAATTCGGATACAATTTCTTTGTTTCATCAACAATAAGAAGGTCCAAGGGATACAGTAAACCTGAAGTGAAGTATCGGAATCTAAAACTGTACTCACAGGAGAGGTTCAAATCATAGAAACTTAGAGTGTCAGTCCTCATGTACTTAAGTCGGCATTGTTCGTTTTGAATTTATTTCCGATGCAATCTCTGTGTTTCAACGTCAATGAGAAGGTCCAAGGGATACAGTAATCCAGAAGTGAAGCATCGCAATGTAAAACCGGACTCACAGGAGAGGTTCAAATCATAGAAAGTTAGAGTGTCAGTCATCTTGTACTTAAGTCAGCATTGTGCCTCTGTATTAAATTTGGATGCAATTTCTGTGTTTCATCGTCGATAAGAAGGTCTAAGGGATTCAGTAAACGTGAAGTGTAGCATCGGAATCTAAAAGTGGACTCACAGGAGAGGTTCAAATCATTGAAAATGAGAGTATCAGTCCTCTTTTACTTAAGTCAGCATTGTGCCTTTTGTATTTAATTCGGATGTAATTTCTGTGTTTCATCGTCAATAAGGAGGTGCAGGGTATACAGTAAACCTGAAGTCAGCATCGGAATCTAAGACTGGACTCACAGGAAAGGTTCAAATCATAGAAAGTGAGAGTAATAGTCCTCTTGTACGTAAGTCGGCATTGTGCCTTTTGTATTAAATTCGGATGCAATTTGTGTGTTTCATCCACAATAACAAGGTCCAAGGGATACAGTAAACCTGAAGTGAAGCATCGGGATCTAAAACTGGATTCACAGGGGAGGTTCATAACATAGAAAGTTAGTCATCTTGTACTTAAGTCGGGATTGTGCCTTTTGTATAAAATTCGGATGCAATTTCTGTGTTTCGTCGCCAATAAGAAGGTGCAAGGTATACAGTAAACCTTAAGTGAAGCAACGGAATCTAAAACTGGACTCACAGGAGAGGTCCAAATCGTAGGAAGTGAGAGTGTCAGTCCTCTTGTACTTAAGTCGGCATTGTGCCTTTTGTATTAAATTCGGATGCAATTTCTGTGTTTCATTGTCAATAAGAAGGTCCAAGGGATACATTAAACCTGAAGTAAAGCATTGTAATCTAAAACTGGACTCGCAGGAGAGGTTCAAGTCATAGAAAGTGTGAGTGTCATTCCTCTTGCACTTAGGTTGGCATTGTGCCCTTTGTATTACATTCGGATGCAATTTCTGTGTTTCATCGTCAATAAGAAGGTAAAAGGGATACAGTAAACCTGAAGTGAAGCATCGGAATCTAAAACTGGACTCACAGGAGAGGATCTAATCATAGAAAGTTAGAGTGTCAGTCCTCTTCTACTTAAGTCGGCATTGTGCCTTTTGAATTTAATTCCGATGTATTTTCTGTGCTTCATTGTCAATAAGAAGGTCCATGGTATACAGTAAACCTGAAGTGAAGCATCGGAATCTAAAACTGGACTCACAGGAGAGGTTCATATCATAGAAAGTTAGAGTGTGAGTCCTCTTGTACTTAAGTCGGCATTGTGCCTTTTGTTTAAAATTCGGATGCAATTTCTGTGTTTCGTCGTCAATAACAAGGTGCAAGGTATACAGTAAACCTGAAGTGATGCATCGGAATCTAAAACTGGACTCACAGGAGAGGTTCATATCATAGAAATTGAGAGAGTCAGTCCTCATGTACTTAAGTCGGCATTGTGCCTTTTGTATTAAATTTGAATGCAATTTCTGTGTTTCATCGACAATACGAAGGTCCAAGGGATACAGTAAACCTGAAGTGAAGCATCGGAATCTAACACTGGACTCACAGGAGAGGTTCAAATCATAGAATGTTAGAGTGTCAGTCCTCTTGTACTTAAGACGGCATTGCGCCTTTTGTATTAAATTCGGATGCAATTTCTGAGTTTCATCGTCAATAAGAAAGTCTAAGGGATTCAGTAAACCTGAAGTGAAGCATCGGAATCTAAAACTGGACTCACAGGAGAGGTTCAAATCATAGAAAGTGAGAGTGTCGGTCCTCTATTACTTAAGTCAGCATTGTGCTTTTGTATTTAATTTGGATGCAATTTCCTTGTTTCATCGTCAATAAGAAGGTCCAAGGGATACAGTAAACCTAAAGTGAAGCATCGGAATCTAAAACGGGACTCGCAGGAGAGGTTCAAGTCATAGAAAGTGAGACTGTCAGTCCTCTTCAACTTAAGTTGGGATTGTGCCTTTTGTGTTACATTCGGATGCAATTTCTGTGTTCCATCGTCAATAAGAAGGTGCAAGATAAACAGTAAACCTGAAGTGAAGCATCGGAATCTAAGACTGGACTCACAGGAGAGGTTCAAATCATAGAAAGTGAGAGTGTCAGTCCTCTTGTACTTAAGTCGGCATTGTGCCTTTTGTATTTAATTCCGATACATTTACTGTGCTTCATCGTCAATAAGAAGGTCCATGGTACACAGTAAACCTGAAGTGTAGCATCGGAATCTAAAACTGCACACAAAGGAGAGGTTCAAATCATAGAAAGTTAGAGTGTCCGTCCTCTTGTACTTAAGTCGGCATTGTGCTATTTTGAATTTAATTCCGATGCAATTTCCGTGTTTCTTCGTCAATAAGAAGTTCCAAGGTACACAGTAAACCTGAAGTGAAGCATCGGAATCTAAAACTGGACTCACAGGAGAGGTTCAAATCACAGAAAGTTAGAGTGTCAGTCCTCTTGTACTTAAGTCGGCATTGTGCCTTTTGTATTAAATTCGGATACAATTTCTGTGTTTCGTCGTCAATAAGAAGGTGCAAGGTATACAGTAAACCTTAAAAGAAACATCGGAATCTAAAACTGGACTCACAGGGGAGGTTCAAATCATAGAAAGTGAGAGTGTCAGTCCTCTTGTACTTAAGTCGGCATTGTGCCTTTTGTATTACATTCAGATGCAATTTCTGTCTTTCATCGTCAATAAGAAGGTGCAAGGTATATAGTAAACCTGAAGTGAAGCATCGGAATCTAAAACTGGACTCACAGGAGAGGTTCGTATCATAGAAATTGAGAGGGTCAGTCCTCTTGTACTTAAGCCAGCATTGTGCCTTTTGTATTAAATTTGGATGCAATTTCTGTGTTTCATCGTCAATAAGACGGTCTAAGCGATTCAGTAAACCTGTAGTGAAGCATCGGAATCTAAAACTGGACTCACAGGAGAGGTTCAAATCATAGAAAGGTAGAGTGTCAGTCCTCTTGTACTTAAGTCGGCATTGTGCTTTTTGTATAGAATTTGGATGCAATTTCTGTGATTCTGTGTCTCGTCGTGAATAAGAAGGTGCAAGGTAAACAGTAAACCTTAAGTGAAGCATCAGAATCTAAAACTGGACTCACAGGAGAGGTTCAAATCATAGAAAGTTAGAGTGTCAGTCCTCTTTTACCTAAGTCGGCATTGTGCCTTTTGTATTAAATTCGGATCCAATTTCTGTGTTTCATCGTCAATAAGAACGTCCAAGGTATACAGTAAACCTGAAGTGAAGCATCGGAATCTAATACTGGACTTACAGGAGAGGTTCATATCATAGAAATTGAGAGTGTCAGTCCTCTTGTACTTAAGTCGGCATTGTGCCTTTTGTATTAAATTTGGATGCAATTTCTGTGTTTCATCGTCAATAAGAAGGTCTAAGGGATTCAGTAAACCTGAAGTGAATCTAAAACTGGACTCACAGGAGAGGTTTAGATCATAGAAAGTGAGAGTGTCAGTCCTCTTTTACTGAAGTCAGCATTGTGCTTTTGTATTTAGTTCGGATGCAGTTTCTGTGTTTCATCGTCAATACGAAGGTCCAAGGGATACAGTAAACCTGAAGTGAAGCATCGGAATCTAAAACTGGACTCGCAATAGAGGTTCAAGTCATAGAATGTGAGAGTGTCAGTCCTCTTGTACCTAAGTCGGCATTGTGCCTTTGGTAATAAATTCGGATCCAATTTCTGTGTTTCATCGTCAATAAGAAGGTCCAAGGTATACAGTAAACCTGAAGTGAAGCATCGGAATCTAATACTGGACTTACAGGAGAGGTTCATATCATAGAAATATAGAGTGTCAGTCCTCTTGTACTTAAGTCGGCATTGTGCCTTTTGTATTAAATTCGGATGCAATTTCTCTGTATCATCGTCAATAAGAAGGTCCAAGGGATACAGTAAACCTGAAGTGAAGCTTCGGAATCTAAAACTGTACTCACAGGGGAGGTTCAAATGATAGAACGTTTGAGTGGCAGTCCTCCTGTACTTAAGTCGGCATTGTGCCTTTTGAATTTACTTCCGATGCAATCTCTGTGCTTCATCGTCAATAAGAAGGTCCAAGGGATACAGTAAACCAGAAGTGTAGCATCGGAATCTAAAACTGGAGCCACAGGAGAGGTTCTAATCATAGACAGTTAGAGTGTCCGTCCTCTTGTGCTTAAGTCGGCATTGTGCTATTTTGAATTTAATTACGATGCAATTTCTGTGTTTCTTCGTCAATACGAAAGTCCAAGGTATACAGTAAACCTGATGTGAAGCATCGGAATCTAAAACTGGACTCACAGGAAAGGTTCCAATCACAGAAAGTTAGAGCCTCAGTCCTCTTGTACTCAAGTCGGAATTGTGCCTTTTGAATTTAATTCCTATGCAATTTCTGTGTTTCATCGTCAATAAGAAGGTTCAAGGGTACCAGTAAACCTGAAGTGAAGCTTCAGAATCTTAAACTGGACTCACAGAAGAGGTTCAAATCATAAAAGTTAGAGTGTCAGTCCTATTGTACTTAAGTCGGCATTGTGCCTTTTGTATTGAATTCGGATACAATTTCTGTGTTTCATCGTCAATAAGAAGGTCCAAGGGATACAGTAAACCTGAAGTGAAGCATCGGAATCTTAAACTGGACTCACAGGAGAGGTTCAAATCATAGAAAGTTAGTGTGTCAGTCCTCTTGTACTTATGTCAGCAATGTGCCTTTTGTATTTAATTCGGATGCAATTTCTGTGTTTCATCGTCAATAAGACGGTCCAAGGGATACAGTTAACCTGAAGTGAAGCATCGGAATCTAAAAGTGGACTCACAGGAGAGGTTCAAATCATAGAAAGTGAGAGTGGCAGTCCTCTTGTACTTAAGTCGGCATTGTGCCTTTTGTATTAAATTCGGATGCAATTTCTGTGTTTCATCGTCAATCGAAGATCTAAGGGATTCAGTAAACCTGAAGTGAAGCATCGGAATCTAAAACTGGACTCACAGGAGAGGTTCAAATCATAGAAAGTGAGAGTGTCAGTCCACTTGTACTTATGTTGGCATTGTGCCCTTCGTATTACATTCGGATGCAATTTCTGTGTTTCATCGTCAATACGATGGTGCAAGGTATACAGTAAACCTGAAGTGAAGCATCGGAATCTAAGACTGGACGCACAGGAGAGCTTCAAATCATAGAAAGTGAGAGTGTCAGTCCTCTTGTACTTAAGTTGGCATTGTGCCCAATGTATAACATTCGGATGCAATTTCTGTGTTTCATCGTCAATAAGAAGGTGCAAGGTATACAGTAAACCTGAAGTGAAGCATCGGAATCTAAGACTGGACTCACAGGAGGGGTTCAATTCATAGAAAGTGAGAGTGTCAGTCCACGTGTACTTAGGTCGGCATTGTGCCTTTTGTATTAAGTTCGGATGCAATTTCTCTAATTCATCGTCTATAAGAAGGTGCAAGGTATACAGTAAACCTGGAGTGAAGCATCGGAATTTAAAACTGGACTCACAGGAGAGGTTCAAATCATAGAAAGTGAGAGTGTCAGTCCTCTTGTACTTAAGTTGGCATTGTGCCCATTGTATTACATTCGGATGCAATTTCTGTGTTTCATCGTCATTAAGAAGGTGCAAGGTATTCAGTAAACCTGAAGTGAAGCATCGGAATCTAAGACTGGACTCACAGGAGAGGTTCAAACCATAGAAAGTGAGAGTGTCAGTCCACTTGTACTTAGGTCCGCATTGTGCCTTTTGTATTAAATTCGGATGCAATTTCTCTGTTTCATCGTCAAAAAGAAGGTCCAAGGGATACAGTAAACCTGAAGTGAAGCATCGGAATCTAAAGTGGACTCACAGGGGAGGTTCATATCATAGAAAGTTAGTGTGTCAGTCCTCTTTTACTTAAGTCAGCATTGTGCCTTTTGTATTTAATTCGGATGCAATTTTTCTGTTTCATCGTCAAAAAGAAGGTCCAGGGGATGCAGTAAACCTGAAGTGAAGCATCGGAATCTAAAACTGGACTCACAGGGGAGGTTCAAATCATAGAAAGTTAGAGAGTCAGTCCTCTTGTACTTAAGTCGGCATAGTGCCTTTTGTATTAAATTCGGATACAATTTCTGTGTTTCATCGTCAATAAGAAGGTCCATAGGGTGCAGTAAACCTGAAGTGAAGCATCGGAATCTAAAACTGGGCTCACAGGAGAGGTTCAAATCATAGAGAGTGAGAGTGTCAGTCCTCTTGTACTTAAGTTGGCATTGTACCCTTTGTATTACATTCGGTTGCAATTTATGTGTTTCATCGTCAATAAGATGGTGCAAGGTATACAGTAACCCTGAAGTGAAGCATCGAAATCTAAGACTGGACTCACAGGAGAGGTTCAAATCATAGAAAGTGAGAGTGTCAGTCCACGTGTACTTAGGTCGGCATTGTGCCTTTTGTATTAAATTCGGATGCAATTTCTCTGTTTCATCGTCAAAAAGAATGTCCAAGGGATACAGTAAACCTGAAGTGAAGCTTCAGAATCTAAAACTGGACTCACAGGAAAGGTTCAAATCATAGAAAATTAGAGTGACAGTCCTCTTGTACTTAAGTCGGCATTGTGCCTCTGTATTAAATTTGTATGCAATTTCTGTGTTTCATCGTCGATAAGAAGGTCTAAGGGATTCAGTAAACGTGAAGTGTAGCATCGGAATCTAAAAGTGGACTCACAGGAAAGGTTGAAATCATTGAAAGTGAGAGTATCAGTCCTCTTTTACTTAAGTCAGCATTGTGCCTTTTGTATTTAATTCGGATGTAATTTCTGTGTTTCATCGTCAATAAGAAGGTCCAAGGGAAACAGTAAACCTGAAGTGAAGCATCGGAATCTAAAACTCGACTCGCAGGATAGGTTCAAGTCATAGAAAGTGAGAGTGTCAGTCCTCTTGCAAATAAGTTGGCATTGTGCCCTTTTTATTACATTCGGATGCTATTTCCGTGTTCCATCGTCAATAAGAAGGTGCAGGGTATACAGTAAACCTGAAGTCAGCATCGGAATCTAAGACTGGACTCACAGGAAAGGTTCAAATCATAGAAAGTGAGAGTATCAGTCCTCTTGTACGTAAGTCGGCATTGTGCCTTTTGTATTAAATTCGGATGCAATTTGTGTGTTTCATCCACAATAACAAGGTCCAAGGGATACAGTAAACCTGAAGTGAAGCATCGGGATCTAAAACTGGATTCACAGGGCAGGTTCATAACATAGAAAGTTAGAGTGTCAGTCCTCCTGTACATAAGTCGGCATTGTGCCTTTTGTATTAAATTCGGTTGAATTTCTGTGTTTCATCGCCAAT
This sequence comes from Schistocerca americana, assembly GCF_021461395.2. NCBI lineage: Eukaryota > Metazoa > Arthropoda > Insecta > Orthoptera > Acrididae > Schistocerca > Schistocerca americana. The sequence continues at coordinate 1,367,068 of NW_025725972.1, forward strand.
AAGAAGGTCCATGGTATACTGTAAAACTTGAAGTGTAGCATCGGAATCTAAAACTGGACTCACAGGAGAGGATCGAATCATAGAAAGTTAGAGTGTCAGTCCTCTTCTACTTAAGTCGGCATTGTGCCTCTTGAATTTAATTCCGATGCATTTTCTGTGCTTCATTGTCAATAAGAAGGTCCATGGTATACAGTAAACCTGAAGTGAAGCATCGGAATCTAAAACTGGACTCACAGGAGAGGTTCATATCATAGAAAGTTAGAGTGTGAGTCCTCTTGTACTTAAGTCGGCATTGTGCCTTTTGTATAAAATTCGGATGCAATTTCTGTGTTTCGTTGTCAACAACAAGGTGCAAGGTATACAGTAAACCTGAAGTGATGCATCGGAATCTAAAACTGGACTCACAGGAGAGGTTCATATCATAGAAATTGAGAGAGTCAGTCCTCATGTACTTAAGTCGGCATTGTGCTTTTTGTATTAAATTTGAATGCAATTTCTGTGTTTCATCGACAATACGAAGGTCCAAGGGATACAATAAACCTGAAGTGCAGCATCGGAATCTAAAACTGGACTCACAGGAGAGGTTCAAATCATAGAATGTTAGAGTGTCAGTCCTCTTGTACTTAAGACGGCATTGCGCCTTTTGTATTAAATTCGGATGCAATTTCTGAGTTTCATCGTCAATAAGAAAGTCTAAGGGATTCAGCAAACCTGAGGTGAAGCATCGGAATCAAAAACTGGACTCACAGGAGACGTTCAAATCATAGAAAGTGAGAGTGTTGGTCCTCTATTACTTAAGTCAGCATTGTGCTTTTGTATTTAATTCGGATGCAATTTCCTTGTTTCATCGTCAAAAAGAAGGTCCAAGGGATACAGTAAACCTAAAGTGAAGCATGGGAATCTAAAACGGGACTCGCAGGAGAGGTTCAAGTCATAGAAAGTGAGACTGTCAGTCCTCTTCAACTTAAGTTGGGATTGTGCCTTTTGTGTTACATTCGGATGCAATTTCTGTGTTCCATCGTCAATAAGAAGGTGCAAAATAAACAGTAAACCTGAAGTGAAGCATCGGAATCTAAAACTGGACTCACAGGAGAGGTTCAAATCACAGAAAGTTAGAGTGTCAGTCCTCTTGTACTTAAGTCGGCATTGTGCCTTTTGCATTAAATTCGGATGAAATTTCTGTGTTTCATCGTCAATAAGAAGGTGCAAGGTATACAGTAAACCTTAAAAGAAACATCGGAATCTAAAACTGGACTCACAGGGGAGGTTCAAATCATAGAAAGTGAGAGAGTCAGTCCTCTTGTACTTAAGTCGGCATTGTGCCTTTTGTATTAAATTTGGATGCAATTTCTGTGTTTCATCGTCAATAAGAAGGTGTAAGGGATTCAGTAAACCTGAAGTGAATCTAAAACTGGACTCACAGGAGAGGTTCAAATCATAGAAAGTGAGAGTGTCAGTCCTCTTGTACCAAAGTCGGCATTGTGCCTTTTGTATTAAATTCGGATCCAATTTCTGTGTTTCAACGTCAATAAGAACGTCCAAGGTATACAGTAAACCTGAAGTGAAGCATCGGAATCTAATACTGGACTTACAGGAGAGGTTCATATCATAGAAATTGAGAGTGTCAGTCCTCTTGTACCTAAGTCGGCATTGTGCCTTTTGTATTAAATTTGGATGCAATTTCTGTGTTTCATCGTCAATAAGAAGGTGTAAGGGATTCAGTAAACCTGAAGTGAATCTAAAACTGGACTCACAGGAGAGGTTCAGATCATAGAAAGTGAGAGTGTCAGTCCTCTTTTACTTAAGTCAGCATTGTGCTTTTGTATTTAGTTCGGATGCAATTTCTGTGTTTCATCGTCAATACGAAGGTCCCAGGGATACAGTAAACCTGAAGTGAAGCATCGGAATCTAAAACTGGACTCGCAGGAGAGGTTCAAGTCATAGAAAGTGAGAGTGTCAGTCCTCTTGTACCTAAGTCGGCATTGTGCCTTTTGTATTAAATTCGGATCCAATTTCTGTGTTTCATCGTCAATAAGAAGGTCCAAGGTATACAGTAAACCTGAAGTGAAGCATCGGAATCTAATACTGGACTTACAGGTGAGGTTCATATCATAGAAATTGAGAGTGTCAGTCCTCTTGTACTTAAGTCGGCATTGTGCCTTTTGTATTAAATTCGGATGCAATTTCTCTGTATCATCGTCAATAAGAAGGTCCAAGGGATGCAGTAAACCTGAAGTGAAGCATCGGAATCTAAAACTGTACTCACAGGGGAGGTTCAAATCATAGAACGTTTGAGTGGCAGTCCTCCTGTACTTAAGTCGGCATTGCGCCTTTTGAAATTAATTCCGATGCAATCTCTGTGCTTCATCGTCAATAAGAAGGTCCAAGGGATACAGTAAACCAGAAGTGTAGCATCGGAATCTAAAACTGGAGCCACAGGAGAGGTTCTAATCATAGACAGTTAGAGTGTCCGTCCTCTTGTACTTAAGTCGGCATTGTGCTATTTTGAACTTAATTACGATGCAATTTCTGTGTTTCTTCGTCAATAAGAAGGTCCAAGGTATACAGTAAACCTGAAGTGAAGCATCGGAATCTAAAACTGGACTCGCAGGAGAGGTTCAAGTCATAGAAAGTGAGAGTCTCAGTCCTCTTGTACTTAAGTCGGCATTGTGCCTTTTGTATTAAATTCGGATACAATTTCTGTGTTTCATCGTCAATAAGAAGGTCCAAGGGATACAGTAAACCTGAAGTGAAGCATCGGAATCTTAAACTGGACTCACAGGAGAGGTTCAAATCATAGAAAGTTAGTGTGTCAGTCCTCTTGTACTTATGTCAGCAATGTGCCTTTTGTATTTAAATCGGATGCAATTTCTGTGTTTCATCGTCAATAAGAAGGTCCAAGGGATACAGTAAACCTGAAGTGAAGCATCGGAATCTAAAACTGGACTCACAGGAGAGGTTCAAATCATAGAAAGTGAGAGTGGCAGTCCTCTTGTACTTAAGTCGGCATTGTGCCTTTTGTATTAAATTCGGATGCAATTTCTGTGTTTCATCGTCAATCGAAGATCTAAGGGATCAGTAAAACTGAAGTGAAGCTTCGGAATCTAAAACTGGACTCACAGGAGAGGTTCAAATCATAGAAAGTGAGAGTGTCAGTCCACTTGTACTTAAGTTGGCATTGTGCCCTTCGTATTACATTCGGATGCAATTTCTGTGTTTCATCGTCAATACGATGGTGCAAGGTATACAGTAAACCCGAAGTGAAGCATCGGAATCTAAGACTGGACGCACAGGAGAGGTTCAAATCATAGAAAGTGAGAGTGTCAGTCCTCTTGTACTTAAGTTGGCATTGTGCCCATTGTATAGCATTCGGATGCAATTTCTGTGTTTCATCGTCAATAAGAAGGTGCAAGGTATACAGTAAACCTGAAGTGAAGCATCGGAATCTAAGACTGGACTCACAGGAGAGGTTCAATTCATAGAAAGTGAGAGTGTCAGTCCACGTGAACTTAGTTCGGCATTGTGCCTTTTGTATTAAATTCGGATGCAATTTCTCTATTTCATCGTCTATAAGAAGGTGCAAGGTATACAGTAAACCTGGAGTGAAGCATCGGAATTTAAAACTGGACTCACAGGAGAGGTTCAAATCATAGAAAGTGAGAGTGTCAGTCCTCTTGTACTTAAGTTGGCATTGTGCACATTGTATTACATTCGGATGCTATTTCTGTGTTTCATCGTCAATAAGAAGGTGCAAGGTATTCAGTAAACCTGAAGTGAAGCATCGGAATCTAAGACTGGACTCACAGGAGAGGTTCAAACCATAGAAAGTGAGAGTGTCAGTCCACTTGTACTTAGGTCCGCATTGTGCCTTTTGTATTAAATTCGGATGCAATTTCTCTGTTTCATCGTCAAAATAAAAGGTCCAAGGGATACAGTAAACCTGAAGTGAAGCATCGGAATCTAAAGTGGACTCACAGGGGAGGTTCATATCATAGAAAGTTAGAGTGTCAGTCCTCTTTTACTTAAGTCAGCATTGTGCCTTTTGTATTTAATTCGGATGCAGTTTCTGTGTTTCATCGTCAATAAGAAGGTCCATAGGGTGCAGTAAACCTGAAGTGAAGCATCGGAATCTAAAACTGGGCTCGCAGGAGAGGTTCAAATCATAGAGAGTGAGAGTGTCAGTCCTCTTGTACTTAAGTTGGCATTGTACCCTTTGTATTACATTCGGTTGCAATTTATGTGTTTCATCGTCAATAACATGGTGCAAGGTATACAGTAACCCTGAAGTGAAGCATCGAAATCTAAGACTGGACTCACAGGAGAGGTTCAAATCATAGAAAGTGAGAGTGTCAGTCCACGTGTACTTAGGTCGGCATTGTGCCTTTTGTATTAAATTCGGATGCAATTTCTCTGTTTCATCGTCTATAAGAAGGTGCAAGGTATACAGTAAACCTGAAGTGAAGCATCGGAATTTAAAACTGGATTCACAGGAGTGGTTCAAATCATAGAAAGTGAGAGTGTCAGTCCTCTTGTACTTAAGTTGGCATTGTGCCCATTGTGTTACATTCGGATGCAATTTCTGTGTTTCATCGTCAATAAGAAGGTGCAAGGTATACTGTAAACCTGAAGTGAAGCATCGAAATCTAAGACTGGACTCACAGGAGAGGTTCAAACCATAGAAAGTGACAGTGTCAGTCCACTTGTACTTAGGTCCGCATTGTGCCTTTTGTATTAAATTCGGATGCAATTTCTCTGTTTCTTCGTCAAAAAGAATGTCCAAGGAATACAGTAAACCTGAAGTGAAGCATCGGAATCTAAAGTGGACTCACAGGGGAGGTTCAAATCATAGAAAGTTAGAGTGTCAGTCCTCTTTTACTTAAGTCAGCATTGTGCCTTTTGTATTTAATTCGGATGCAATTTCTGTGTTTCATTGTCAACAAGAATGTCCAAGGAATACAGTAAACCTGAAGTAATGCATTGGAATCTAAAACTGGACTCGCAGGAGATGTTCAAGTCATAGAAAGTGAGAGTGTCAGTCCTCCTGTACTTAAGTTGGCATTGTGCCCTTTGTATTACATTCGGATGCAATTTCTGTGTTTCATCGTCAATAAGAAGGTGCAAGGTATACAGTAAACCCGAAGTGAAGCATCGAAATCTAAGACTGGACTCACAGGAGAGGTTCAATTCATAGAAAGTGAGAGTGTCAGTCCACGTGTACTTAGGTCGGCATTGTGCCTTTTGTATTAAATTCGGATGCAATTTCTCTATTTCATCGTCTATAAGAAGGTGCAAGGTATACAGTAAACCTGAAGTGAAGCATCGGAATTTAAAACTGGACTCACAGGAGAGGTTCAAATCATAGAAAGTGAGAGTGTCAGTCCTCTTGTACTTAAGTTGGCATTGTGCCCATTGTATTACATTCGGATGCAATTTCTGTGTTTCATCGTCAATAAGAAGGTGCAAGGTATACAGTAAACCTGAAGTGAAGCATCGGAATCTAAGACTGGACTCACAGGAGATTTTCAAACCATAGAAAGTGAGAGTGTCAGTCCACTTGTACTTAATTCCGCATTGTGCCTTTTGTACTAAATACGGATGCAATTTCTCTGTTTCATCGTCAAAAAGAAGGTCCAAGGGATACAGTAAACCTGAAGTGAAGCATCGGAATCTAAAGTGGACTCACAGGGGAGGTTCAAATCATAGAAAGTTAGAGTGTCAGTCCTCTTTTACTTAAGTCAGCATTGTGCCTTTTGTATTTAATTCGGATGCAATTTCTGTGTTTCATTGTCAATAAGAAGGTCCAAGGAATACAGTAAACCTGAAGTAATGCATTGGAATCTAAAACTGGACTCGCAGGAGATGTTCAAGTCATAGAAAGTGAGAGTGTCAGTCCTCTTGTACTTAAGTTGGCATTGAGCCCTTTGTATTACATTCGGATGCAATTTCTGTGCTTCATCGTCAATAAGATGGTGCAAGGTATACAGTAAACCTGAAGCGAAGCATCGGAATCTAAGACTGGACTCACAGGAGTGGTTCAAATCATAGAAAGTGAGAGTGTCAGTCCTCTTGTACTTAAGTTGACATTGTGCCCATTGTATTACATTCAGATGCAATTTCTGTGTTTCATCGTCAATAAGATGATGCAAGTTATACAGTAAACCTGAAGTGAAGCATCGGAATCTAAGACTGGACTCACAGGAGAGGTTCAAATCATAGAAAGTGAGAGTGTCAGTCCACTTGTACTTAGGTCGGCATTGTGCCTTTTGTATTAAATTCGGATGCAATTTCTCTGTTTCATCGTCAAGAAGAAGGTCCAGGGGATGCAGTAAACCTGAAGTGAAGCATCGGAATCTAAAACTGGACTCACAGGGGAGGTTCAAATCATAGAAAGTTAGAGAGTCAGTCCTCTTGTACTTAAGTCGGCATAGTGCCTTTTGTATTAAATTCGGATACAATTTCTGTGTTTCATCGTCAATAAGAAGGTCCATAGGGTGCAGTAAAACTGAAGTGAAGCATCGGAATCTAAAACTGGGCTCACAGGAGAGGTTCAAATCATAGAGAGTGAGAGTGTCAGTCCTCTTGTGCTTAAGTTGGCATTGTACCCTTTGTATTACATTCGGTTGCAATTTATGTGTTTCATCGTCAATTAGATGGTGCAAGGTATACAGTAACCCTCAAGTGAAGCATCGAAATCTAAGACTGGACTCACAGGAGAGGTTCAAATCATAGAAAGTGAGAGTGTCAGTCCACGTGTACTTAGGTCGGCATTGTGCCTTTTGTATTAAATTCGGATGCAATTTCTCTGTTTCATCGTCTATAAGAAGGTGCAAGGTATACAGTAAACCTGAAGTGAAGCATCGGAATTTAAAACTGGACTCACAGGAGAGGTTCGAATCATAGAAAGTGAGAGTGTCAGTCCTCTTGTACTTAAGTTGGCATTGTGCCCATTGTATTACATTCGGATGCAATTTCTGTGTTTCATCGTCAATAAGAAGGTGCAAGGTATACAGTAAACCTGAAGTGAAGCATCGGAATCTAAGACTGGACTCACAGGAGAGGTTCAAACCATAGAAAGTGACAGTGTCAGTCCACTTGTACTTAGGTCGGCATTGTGCCTTTTGTATTAAATTCGGATGCAATTTCTCTGTTTCATCGTCAAAAAGAAGGTCCAAGGGATACAGTAAACCTGAAGTGAAGCATCGGAATCTAAAGTGGACTCACAGGGGAGGTTGAAATCATAGAAAGTTAGAGTGTCAGTCCTCTTTTACATAAGTCAGCATTGTGCCTTTTGTATTTAATTCGGATGCAATTTCTGTGTTTCATTGTCAATAAGAAGGTCCAAGGAATACAGTAAACCTGAAGTGAAGCATTGGAATCTAAAACTGGACTCGCAGGAGATGTTCAAGTCATAGAAAGTGAGAGTGTCACTCCTCTTGTACTTAAGTTGGCATTGTGCCCTTTGTATTACATTCGGATGCAATTTCTGTGTTTCATAGTCAATAAGATGGTGCAAGGTATACAGTAAACCTGAAGTGAAGCATCGGAATCTAAGGCTGGACTCACAGGAGAGGTTCAAATCATAGAAAGTGAGAGTGTCAGTCCTCTTGTACTTTAGTTGACATTGTGCCCATTGTATTACATTCGGATGCAATTTCTGTGTTTCAGCGTCAATAAGAAGGTGCAAGTTATACAGTAAACCTGAAGTGAAGCATCGGAATCTAAGACTGGTCACACAGGAGAGGTTCAAATCATAGAAAGTGAGAGTGTCAGTCCACTTGTACTTAGGTCGGCATTGTGCCTTTTGTATTAAATTCGGATGCAATTTCTCTGTTTCTTCGACAAAAAGAAGGTCCAGGGGATGCAGTAAACCTGAAGTGAAGCATCAGAATCTAAAACTGGACTCACAAGAGAGGTTCAAATCATAGAAAGAGAGAGTGTCAGTCCACTTGTACTTAGGTCGGCATTGTGCCTTTTGTATTAAATTTGGATGCAATTTCTCTGTTTCTTCGTCAAAAAGAAGGTCCAGGGGATGCAGAAAAGCTGAAGTGAAGCATCGGAATCTAAAACTGGACTCACAGGAGAGGTTCAAATCATAGAAAGTGAGAGTGTCAGTCCACTTGTACTTAAGTCGGCATTGTCCCTGTTGTACTAAAATCGGATGCAATTTCTGTGTTTCATCGTCATTAAGAAGGTCCAAGGTATACAGTAAACCTGAAGTGGAGCATCGGAATCTAAAACTGGACTCACAGGAGAGGTTCATATCATGGAAATTGAATGTGTCAGTCCTCTTGTACTTAAGTTGGCATTGTGCCTTTTGTATTGAATTCGGATGCAATTTCTGTGTTTCATCGTCAATAAGAAGATCTAAGGGATACAGTAAACCTGAAGTGAAGCATCGGAATCTAAAACTGGACTCACAGGAGAGGTCCAAATCAAAGAAAGTGAGAGTGTCAGTAGTATTTTACTTAAGTCAGCAATGTGCCTTTTGTATTTAATTCAAATGCAATTTCTGTGTTTCTTCGTCAATAAGAAGGTCCAAGGGATACAGTAAACCTGAAGTGAAGCATTGGAATCTAAAACTGGAATCGCAGGAGAGGTTCAAGTCATAGAAAGTGAGAGTGTCAGTCCTCTTGTACTTAAGTCGGCATTGTCCCTGTTGTATTAAAATCGGATGCAATTTCTGTGTTTCATCGACAATAAGAAGGTCCAAGGGATACAGTAAACCTGAAGTGAAGCATCGGAATCTAAAACGGGACTCACAGGAGAGGTTCAAATCATAGAAAGTTAGAGTGTCAGTCCTCTTGTACTTAAGTCGGCATTGTGTCTTTTGAATTTAATTCCGATTCAATCTCTGTGTTTCATCGTCAATAAGAAGGTCCAAGGGATACAGTAAACCAGAAGTGAAGCATCGTAATGTAAAACCGGACCCACAGGTGAAGTTCAAATCAGAGAAAGTTAGAGTGTCAGTCCTCTTGTACTTAAGACGGCATTGTGCCTTTTGTATAAAATTCGGATGCAATTTCTGTGTTTCGTCGTCAATAAGAAGGTGCAAGGTATACAGTTAACCTTAAGTGAAGCATCGGAATCTAAAACTGGATTCACATGAGAGGTTTATATCATAGAAATTGAGATTGTCAGTCCTCTTGTACTTAAGTCGGCATTGTGCCTTTAGTATTAAATTCGTATGCAATTTCTGTGTTTCATCGTCAATAAGAAGATCTAAGGGATTCAGTAAACCTGAAGTGAAGCATCGGAATCTACAACTGGACACACAGGAGAGGTTCAAATCATAGAAAGTGAGAGTGTCAGTCCTCTTTTACTTAAGTCAGCATTGTGCCTTTTGTATTTAATTCGGATGCAATTTCTGTGTTTCATCGTCAATAAGAAGGTGCAAGGTATACAGTAAACCTGAAGTGAGCATCGGAATCTAAGACTGGACTCACAGGAGAGGTTCAAATCATTGAAAGTGAGAGTGTTAGTCCACTTGTACTTAGGTCGGCATTGTGCCTTTGTATTAATTTCGGATGCAATTTCTCTGTTTCATCGTCAAAATGAAGGTCCAAGGGATACAGTAAACCTGAAGTGAAGCATCGGAATCTAAAGTGGACTCACAGGGGAGGTTGAAATCATAGAAAGTTAGCGTGTCAGTCCTCTTTTACTTAAGTCAGCATTGTGCCTTTTGTATTTCATTCGGATGCAATTTCTGTGTTTCATTGTCAATAAGAAGGTCCAAGGAATACAGTAAACCTGAAGTGAAGCATCGGAATCTAAACCTGGACTCACAGGAGAGGTTCAAATCATAGAAAGTGAGAGTGTCAGTCCTCTTGTACTTAAGTCGGCATTGTGGCATTTGTATTACATTCGGATGCAATTTCTGTGTTTCATCGTCAATAAGATGGTGCAAGGTATACAGTAAACCTGAAGTGAAGCATCGGAATCTAAGACTGGACTCACAGGAGAGGTTCAAAGCATAGAAAGTGAGAGTTTCAGTCCTCTTGTACTTAAGTTGGCATTGTGCCCATTGTATTACATTCGGATGCAATTTCTGTGTTTCATCGTCAATAAGAAGGTGCAAGTTTTACAGTAAACCTGAAGTGAAGCATCGGAATCTAAGACTGGACTCACAGGAGAGGTTCAAATCATAGAAAGTGAGAGTGTCAGTCCACTTGTACTTAGGTCGGAATTGTGCCTTTTGTATTAAATTCGGATGCAATTTCTCTGTTTCATCGTCAATAAGAAGGTCCAAGGGATACAGTAAACCTGAAGTGAAGCATTGGAATGTAAAACTGGACTCGTAGGAGTTGTTCAAGTCATAGTAAGTGAGAGTGTCAGTCCTCTTGTACTTAAGTTCGCATTGTGCCTTTTGTATTACATTCGGATGCAATTTCTATGTTTCATCGTCAATAAGATGGTGCAAGGTATACAGTAAACCTGAAGTGAAGCATCGGAATCTAAGACTGGTCTCACAGGATAGGTTCAAATCATAGAATGTGAGGGTGTCAATCCTCTTGGATTTCTGTGTTTCATCGTCAATAAGAAGGTGCAAGTTAGACAGTAAATATGAAGTGAAGCATCGGAATCTAAGACTGGACTCACAGGAGAGGTTCATATCACAGAAATTGAATGTGTCAGTCCTCTTGTACTTAAGTTGGCATTGTGCCTTTTGTATTAAATTCAGATGCAATTTCTGTGTTTCATCGTCAATAGGAAGATCTAAGGGATACAGTAAACCTGAAGTGAAGCATTGGAATCTAAAACTGGACTCGCAGGAGAGGTTCAATTCATAGAAAGTGAGAGTGTTATTCCTCTTGTACTTAAGTCGGCATTGTCCCTGTTGTGTTAAAATCGGATGCAATTTCTGTGTTTCATCGTCAATAAGAAGGTCCAAGGGATACAATAAACCTGAAGTGAAGCATCGGAATCTAAAACGGGACTCACAGGAGAGGTTCAAATCATAGAAAGTTAGAGTGTCAGTCCTCTTGTACTTAAGTCGGCATTGTGTCTTTTGAATTTAATTCCGATGCAATCTATGTGTTTCATCGTCAATAAGAAGCCCAAGGGATACAGTAAACCAGAAGTGAAGCATCGGAATGTAAAACCGGACTCACAGGAGAAGTTCAAATCATAGAAAGTTAGAGTGTCAGTCCTCTTGTACTTAAGTCGGCATTGTGCCTTTTGTATAAAATTCGGATGCAATTTCTGTGTTTCGTCGTCAATAAGAAGGTGCAAGGGATACAGTAAACCTGAAGTGAAGCATTGGAATCTAAAACTGGACTCGCAGGAAATGTTCAAGTCATAGAAAGTGAGAGTGTCAGTCCTCTTGTACTTAAGTTGGCATTGTGCCTTTTGTATTACATTCGGATGCAATTTCTGTGTTTCATCGTCAATAAGATGGTGCAAGGTATACAGTAAACCTGAAGTGAAGCATCGGAATCTAAGACCGGTCTCACAGGATAGGTTCAAATCATAGAATGTGAGGGTGTCAATCCTCTTGTACTTAAGTTGGCATTGTGCCCATTGTATTACATTCGGATGCAATTTCTGTGTTTCATCGTCAATAAGAAGGTGCAAGTTAGACAGTACACCTGAAGTGAAGCATCGGAATCTAAGACTGGACTCACAGGAGAGGTTCATATCATAGAAATTGAATGTGTCAGTCCTCTTGTACTTAAGTTGGCATTGTGCCTTTTGTATTAAATTCGGATGCAATTTCTGTGTTTCATCGTCAATAAGAAGATCTAAGGGATTCAGTAAACCTGAAGTGAAGCATCGGAATCTAAAACTGGACTCACAGGAGAGGTTTACATCATAGAAAGTGAGAGTGTCAGGCCTCTTTTACATAAGTCAGCATTGTGCCTTTTGTATTTAATTCGGATGCAATTTCTGTGTTTCATCGTCAATAAGAAGGTCCAAGGGATACAGTAAACCTGAAGTGAAGCATTGGAATCTAAAACTGGACTCGCAGGAGAGGTTCAAAGCATAGAAAGTGAGAGTGTCAGTCCTCTTGCACTTAAGTTGGCATTGTGCCCTTTGTATTACATTCGGATGCAATTTATGTGTTTCATCGTCAATAAGATGGTGCAATGTATACAGTAACCCTGAAGTGAACCATCGGAATCTAAGACTGGACTCTTAGGAGAGGTTCAAATCATAGAGAGTGAGAGTGTCAGTCCCCTTGTACTTAAGTTGGTGTTGTGCCCATTGTATTACATTCGGATGCAATTTCTGTGTTTCATCGTCAATAAGAAGGTGCAAGGTATACAGTAAACCTGAAGTGAAGCATCGGAATCTAAGACTGGACTCACAGGAGAGGTTCAAATCATAGAAAGTGAGAGTGTTAGTCCACTTGTACTTAGGTCGGCATTGTGCCTTTTGTATTAATTTCGGATGCAATTTCTCTGTTTCATCGTCAAAATGAAGGTCCAAGGGATACAGTAAACCTGAAGTGAAGCATCGGAATCTAAAGTGGACTCACAGGGGAGGTTCAAATCATAGAAAGATAGAGTGTCAGTCCTCTTTTACTTAAGTCAGCATTGTGCCTTTTGTATTTCATTCGGATGCAATTTCTGTGTTTCATTGTCAATAAGAAGGTCCAAGGAATACAGTAAACCTGAAGTGAAGCATTGGAATCTAAAACTGGACTCGCCGGAGATATTCAAGTCATAGAAAGTGAGAGTGTCAGTCCTCTTGTACTTAAGTTGGCATTGTGCCCTTTGTATTACATTCGGATGCAATTTCTGTGTTTCATCGTCAATAAGATGGTGCAATGTATACAGTAACCCTGAAGTGAAGCATCGGAATCTAAGACTGGACTCACAGGAGAGGTTCAAATCATAGAGAGTGAGAGTGTCAGTCCTCTTGTACTTAAGTTGGTGTTGTGCCCATTGTATTACATTCGGATGCAATTTCTGTGTTTCATCGTCAATAAGAAGGTGCAAGGTATACAGTAAACCTGAAGTGAAGCATCGGAATCTAAGACTGGACTCACAGGAGAGGTTCAAATCATAGAAAGTGAGAGTGTTAGTCCACTTGTACTTAGGTCGGCATTGTGCCTTTTGTATTAATTTCGGATGCAATTTCTCTGTTTCATCGTCAAAATGAAGGTCCAAGGGATACAGTAAACCTGAAGTGAAGCATCGGAATCTAAAGTGGACTCACAGGGGAGGTTCAAATCATAGAAAGTTAGAGTGTCAGTCCTCTTTTACTTAAGTCAGCATAGTGCCTTTTGTATTTCATTCGGATGCAATTTCTGTGTTTCATTGTCAATAAGAACGTCCAAGGAATACAGTAAACCTGAAGTGAAGCATTGGAATCTAAAACTGGACTCGCCGGAGATATTCAAGTCATAGAAAGTGAGAGTGTCAGTCCTCTTGTACTTAAGTTGGCATTGTGTCCTTTGTATTACATTCGGATGCAATTTCTGTGTTTCATCGTCAATAAGATGGTGCAAGGTATACAGTAAACCTGAAGTGAAGCATCGGAATCTAAGACTGGACTCACAGGAGAGGTTCAAATCATAGAAAGTTAGAGTGTCAGTCCTCTTGTACTTAAGTCGGCATTGTGTCTTTTGAATTTAATTACGATGCAATCTATGTGTCTCATCGTCAATAAGAAGGTCCAAGGGATACAGTAAACCAGAAGTGAAGCATCGGAATATAAAACCGGACTCACAGGAGAAGTTCAAATCATAGAAAGTTAGAGTGTCAGTCCTCTTGTACTTAAGTCGGCATTGTGTCTTTTGAATTTAATTCCGATGCAATCTCTGTGTTTCTTCGTCAATGAGAAGGTCCAAGGGATACAGTAAACCAGAAGTGAAGCATCGGAATGTAAATCCGGACTCACAGGAGAAATTCAAATCATAGAAAGTTAGAGTGTCAGTCCTCTTGTACTTAAGTCGGCATTGTTCCTTTTGTATAAAATTCGGATGCAATTTCTGTGTTTCGTCGTCAATAAGAAGGTGCAAGGTATACAGTTAACCTTAAGTGAAGCATCAGAATCTAAAACTGGACTCACATGAGAGGTTCATATCATAGAAATTGAGAGTGTCAGCCCTCTTGTACTTAAGTCGGCATTGTGCCTTTAGTATTAAATTCGGATGCAATTTCTGTGTTTCATCGTCAATAAGAAGATCTAAGGGATTCAGTAAACCTGAAGTGAAGCATCGGAATCTAAAACTGGACTCACAGGAGAGGTTCAAATCATAGAAAGTGAGAGTGTCAGTCCTCTTTTACTTAAGTCAGCATTGTGCCCTTTGTATTTAATTCGGATGCAATTTCTGTGTTTCACCGTCAATAAGAAGGTCCAAGGGATACAGTAAACCTGAAGTGAAGCATTGGAATCTAAAACTGGACTCGCAGGAGAGGTTCAAGTCATAGAAAGTGAGAGTGTCAGTCTTCTTGTACTTAAGTTGGCATTGTGCCCTTTGTATTACATTCGGATGCAATTTCTGTGTTTAATCGTCAATAAGATGGTGCAAGGTATACAGTAACCCTGAAGTGAAGCATCGGAATCTAAGACTGGACTCACAGGAGAGGTTCAAATCATAGAGAGTGAGAGTGTCAGTCCTCTTGTACTTAAGTTGTCATTGTGCCCATTGTATTACATTCGAATGCAATTTCAGTGTTTCATCGTCAATAAGAAGGTGCAAGGTATACAGTAAACCTGAAGTGAAGCATCGGAATCTAAGACTGGACTCACAGGAGAGGTTCAAATCATAGAAAGTGAGAGTGTCAGTCCACTTGTACTTAGGTCGGCATTGTGCCTTTTGGATTAAATTCGGATGCAATTTCTGTGTTTCATCGTCAATATGAAGGTCCAAGGGATACAGTAAACCTAAAGTGAAGCATCGGAATCTAAAACTGGACTCACAGGAGAGGTTCAAATCATAGAAAGTTAGAGTGTCAGTACTCTTCTACTTGAGTCGGCATTGTGCCTTTTGAATTTAATTCCGATGCATTTTCTGCGCTTCATCGTCAATAAGAAGGTTCATGGTATACAGTCAACCTGTAGTGTAGCATCGGAATCTAAAACTGGACACACAGGAGAGGTTCAAATCATAGAAAGTTTGATTGTCCGTTATCTTGTACTTAAGTCGGCATTGTGCTATTTTGAATTTAATTCCGATGCAATTTCGGTGTTTCTTCGTCACTAAGATGGTCCAAGGTATACAGTAAACCTGAAGTGAAGCATCGGAATCTAAAACTGGACTAACTGGAGAGGTTCTAATCACAGAAAGTTAGAGTCTCAGTCCTCTTGTACTCAGGTCGGCATTGTGCTATTTTGAATTAAATTCCGATGCAATTTCTGTGTTTCATCGTCAATAAGAAGGTCCAAGGGATACAGTAGAACTTAAGTGAAGCTTCAGAATCTAAAACTGGACTCACAGGAGAGGTTCAAATCAGAGAAAGTTAGAGTGTCAGTCCACTTGTACGTAAGTCGTCATTGTGCCTTTTGTATTAAATTCGGATACAATTTCTGTGTTTCATCGTCAATAAGAAGGTCCTAGGGATACAGTAAACCTGAACCGAAGCATCGGAATCTAAAACTGGACTCACAGGAGAGGTTCAAATCATAGAAAATTAGAGTGTCAGTCCTCTTGTACTTAAGTCGGCATTGTGCCTTTTGAATTTAATTGCGATGCAATCTCTGTGTTTCATCGTCAATAAGAAGGTCCAAGGGATACAGTAAACCTGAAGTGAAGCATCGGAATTTAAATCTGGACTAACAGGAGAGGTTCTAATCACAGAAAGTTAGAGTCTCAGTCCTCTTGTACTCAGGTCGGCATTGTGCTATTTTGAATTAAATTCCGATGCAATTTCTGCGTTTCATCGTCAATAAGAAGGTCCAAGGGATACAGTAGAACTGAAGTGAAGCTTCAGAATCTAAAACTGGACTCACAGGAGAGGTTCAAATCAGAGAAAGTTAGAGTGTCAGTCCACTTGTACGTAAGTCGGCATTGTGCCTTTTGTATTAAATTCGGATACAATTTCTGTGTTTCATCGTCAATAAGAAGGTCCTAGGGATACAGTAAACCTGAAGCGAAGCATCGGAATCTAAAACTGGACTCACAGGAGAGGTTCAAATCATACAAAATTAGAGTGTCAGTCCTCTTGTACTTAAGTCGGCATTTTGCCTTTTGAATTTAATTCCGATGCAATCTCTGTGTTTCATCGTCAATAAGAAGGTCCAAGGGATACAGTAAACCAGAAGTGAAGCATCGGAATGTAAAACCGGACTCACAGGAGAGGTTCAAATCATAGAAAGTTAGAGTGTCTGTCCTCTTGTACTTAAGTTGGCATTGTGCCCTTTGAATTACATTCGGATGCTATTTCTGTGTTTCATCATCAATAAGATGGTGCAAGGTATACAGAAAACCTGAAGTGAAGCATCGGAATCTAAGACTGGGCTAACATGAGAGGATCAAATTATAGAAAGTGAGAGTGTCAGTCCTCTTGTACTTAAGTTGGCATTGTGCTTATTGTATTACATTCGGATGCAATTTCTGTGTTTCATCGACACTAAGAAGGTGCAAGGTATACAGTAAACCTGAAGTGAAGCATCGGAATCTAAGACTGGACTCACAGGAGAGGTTCAAATCATAGAAAGTGAGAGTGTCAGTCCTCATGTACTTAGGTTTGCATTGTGCCTTTTGTATTAAATTCGGATGCAATTTCTCTGTTTCATCGTCAAAAAGAAGGTCCAAGGGTTACAGTATACCTGAAGTGAATCATCGGAATCTAAAACTGGACTCACAGGGGAGGTTCAAAACATAGAAAGTTAGAGTGACAGTCCTCCTGTACTTAGGTCGGCATTGTGCCTTTTGTATTAAATTCGGATGCAATTTCTGTGTATCATCGTCAATAAGAAGGTCCAAGGGATACAGTAAATATAAAGTGAAGCATCGGAATCTAAACCTGGACTCACAGGAGAGGTTCAATTCATAGAAAGTTAGAGTGTCAGTCCTCTTGTACTTAAGTCGGCATTGTGCCTTTTGTATAAAATTCGGATGTAATTTCTGCGTTTCGTCGTCAATAAGAAGCTGCAAGGTATACAGTAAACCTTAAGTGAAGCATCGGAGTCTAAAGTTGGACTCACAGGTGAGGTTCAAATCATAGACAGTGAGAGTGTCAGTCCTCTTGTACTTAAGTCGGCATTGTGCCTTTTGTATTAAATTCGGATGCAATTTCTGTGTTGCATCGTCAATAAGAAGGTCCAAGGTATACAGTAAACCTGAAGTGGAGCATCGGAATCTAAAACTGTACTAACAGGAGAGGTTCATATCATAGAAATTGAGAGTGTCAGTCCTCTTCTACTTGAGTCAGCATTGTGCCTTTTGTATTAAATTCGGATGTAATTTCTGTGTTTCATCGTCAATTAGAAGATCTAAGGGATTCAGTAAACCTGAAGTGAAGCATCGGAATCTAAAACTAGACTCACAGGAGAGGTTAAAATCATAGAATGGGAGAGTGTCAGTCCTCTTTTACTTAAGTCGGCATTGTGCCTTTTGTATTTAATTCGTATGCAATTTCTGAGTTTTATCGTCAATAAGAAGGTCCAAGGGATACAGTAATCCTGAAGTGAAGCATTGGAATCTAAAACTGGACTCGCATTAGAGGTTCAAGTCATAGAAAGTGAGAGTGTCAGTCCTCTTGTACTTAAGTTGGCATTGTGCCCTTTGTATTACATTCGGATGCAATTCCCGTGTTTCATCGTCAATAAGAAAGTGCAAGGTATACAGCAAACCTGAAGTGAAGCATCGGAATCTAAGACTGGACCCACAGGAGAGGTTCAAATCATAGAAAGAGAGAGTGTCAGTCCTCTTGTACTTAAGTCGGCATTGTGCCTTATGTATTAAATTCGGATGCTATTTCTGTGTTTCATCGTCAATAAGAAGGTCCAAGGGATACAGTGAACCTGAAGTGATGCATCGGTATCTAAAACTGGACTCACAGGGCGGGTTCAAATCATAGAAAGTTCGAGTGTCAGTCCTCCTGTACTTAAGTCGGCATTGTGCCTTTTGTATTGAAATCGGATGCAATTTCTGTGTTTCATCGTCAATAAGAAGGTCCAAGGGATACAGTAAACCTGAAGTGAAGCTTCGGAATCTAAAACTGGACTCACAGGAGAGTTTCAAATCATAGAAAGTTTGAGTGTCAGTCCTCCTGTATTTAAGTCGGCATTGTGCCTTTTGTATTGAAATCGGATGCAATTTCTATGTTTCGTAGTCAATAAGACGGTCCAAGGGATACAGTAAACCAGAAGTGAAGCATAGGAATCTAAAACTGGACTCACAGGAGAGTTTCAAATCAGAGAATGTTAGAGTTTCAGTCCTCTTCTACTTAAGTCGGCATTGTGCATTTTGATTTTAATTCCGATGCATTTTCTGTGCTTCATCGTCAATAAGAAGGTCAATGGTATACAGTAAACCTGAAGTGAAGCATCGGAATCTAAAACTGGACTCACAGGAGAAGTTCAATAATTGAAAGTTAGAGTGTCAGTCCTCTTCTACTTAAGTCGGCATTGTGCCTTTTGAATGTAATTCCGATGCATTTTCTCTGCTTCATCGTCAATAAGAAGGTCAATGGTATACAGTTAACCTGAAGTGAAGCATCGGAATCTAAAACTGGACTCACCGGAGAAGTTCAAATCATAGAAAGTGAGAGTGTCAGTCCTCTTGTACTTAAATCGGCATTATGCCTTTTGTATTAAATTCGGATACAATTTCTGTGTTTCATCGTCAATAAGAAGGTCCAAGGGAAACAGTAAACCTGAAGTAAAGCATAGGAATCTAAAACTGGACTCACAGGAGAGGTTCATATCATAGAAATTGAGAGTGTCAGTCCCCTTGTACTTAAGTCGGCATTGCGCCTTTTGTATTAAATTCGGTTGCAATTTCTGTGTTTCATCGTCAATAAGAAGGGCTAAGGGATTCAGTAAACCTGAAGTGAAGCATCGGAATCTAAAACTGGACTCACAGGAGAGGTTCAAATCATAGAAAGTGAGAGTGTCAGTCTTCTTTTACTTATGTCAGCATTGAGCCTTTTGTATTTAATTCGGATGCAATTTCTGTGTTGCATCGTCAATAAGAAGGTCCAAGGGATACAGTAAACCTGAAGTGAAGCAGCGGAATCTAAGACTGGACACACAGGAGAGGTTCAAACCATAGAAAGTGAGAGTGTCAGTCCCCTTGTACTTAAGTCGGCATTGTGCCTTTTGTATAAAATCGGATGCAATTTCTGTGTTTCGTCGTCAATAAGAAGGTGCAAGGTATACAGTAAACCTGAAGTGATGCATCGGAATCTAAAATTGGACACACAGGAGAGGTTCATATCATAGAAATTGAGAGTGTCAGTCCTCTTGTACTTAAGTCGGAATTGCGCCTTTTGTATTAAATTCGGATGCAATTTCTGTGTTCCATCGTCAATATGAAGGTGTAAGGGATTCAGTAAACCTGAAGTGAAGCATCGGAATCTAAAACTGGACTCACAGGAGAGGTTCAAATCATAGAAAGTGAGAGTGTCGGTCCTCTTTTACTTATGTCAGCATTGTGCCTTTTGTATTTAATTCGGATGCAATTTCTGTGTTGCATCGTCAATAAGAAGGACCAAGAGATACAGTAAACCTGAAGTGAAGCATTGGAATCTAAAACTGGACTCGCTAGGGAGGTTCAAACCATAGAAAGTGAGAGTGTCAGTCCTCTTGTACTTAAGTTGGCATTGTGCCTTTTGTATTACATTCGGATGCTATTTCTGTGTTTCATCGTCTATAAGAAGGTCCAAGGGATACAGTGAACCTGAAGTGAAGCATCCGAATGTAAAACTGGACTCACAGGAGAGGTTCAAATCATAGAAAGTTAGAGTGTCAGTTCTCTTCTACTCAAGTCTGCATTGTGCCTTTTGAATTTAATTCCGATGCATTTTCTGTGCTTCATCGTCAAAAAGAAGGTCAATGGTATACAGTAAACTTGAAGTGCAGCATTGGAATCTAAAACTGGACTCACAGGAGAGTTTCAAATCAGAGAATGTTAGAGTTTCAGTCCTCTTCTACTTAAGTCGGCATTGTGCATTTTGATTTTAATTCCGATGCATTTTCTGTGCTTCATCGTCAATAAGAAGCTCTAAGGGGTTCAGTAAACCTGAAGTGAAGCATCGGAATCTAAAACTGGACTCACAGGAGAGTTTCAAATCAGAGAATGTTAGAGTTTCAGTCCTCTTCTACTTAAGTCGGCATTGTGCATTTTGATTTTAATTCCGATGCATTTTCTGTGCTTCATCGTCAATAAGAAGGTCAATGGTACACAGTAAACCTGAAGTGAAGCATTGGAATCTAAAACTGGACTCACAGGAGAAGTTCAAAACATTGAAAGTTAGAGAGTCAGTCCTCTTCTACTTAAGTCGGCATTGTGCCTTTTGAATGTAATTCCGATGCATTTTCTGTGCTTCATCGTCAATAAGAAGGTCTATGGTATACAGTTAACCTAAAGTGAAGCATCGGAATCTAAAACTGGACTCACCGGAGAAGTTCAAATCATAGTAAGTGAGAGTTTCAGTCCTCTTGTAGTTAAATCGGCATTATGCCTTTTGTATTAAATTCGGATACAATTTCTGTGTTCCATCGTCAATAAGAAGGTCCAAGGGAAACAGTAAACCTGAAGTAAAGCATCGGAATCTAAAACTGGACTCACAGGAGAGGTTCATATCACTGAAATTGAGAGTGTCAGTCCTCTTCTACTTAAGTCGGCGTTGTGACTTTGAATTTAATTCCGATGCATTTTCTGTGCTCCATCGTCAACGAGAAGGTCCATGGTATACAGTAAACCTGATGTGAAGCATCGGAATCTAAAACTGGGCTCACAGGAGAGGATCAAATCATAGAAAGTTAGAGTGTCAGTCCTCTTGTACTTAAGTTGGCATTGTGCCTTTTGTATAAAATTCGGATGCAATTTCTGTGTTTCGTCGTCAATAAGAAGGTGCAAGTTATACAGTAAACCTGAAGTGATGCATCGGAATCTAAAACTGGACTCACAATAGAGGTTCATATCATAGAAATTGAGAGTGTCAGTCCCCTTGTACTTAAGTCGGCATTGCGCCTTTTGTATTAAATTCGGTTGCAATTTCTGTGTTGCATCGTCAATAAGAAGGTCCAAGGGATACAGTAAACCTGAAGTGAAGCAGCGGAATCTAAGACTGGACACACAGGAGAGGTTCAAACCATAGAAAGTGAGAGTGTCAGTCCCCTTGTACTTAAGTCGGCATTGTGCCTTTTGTATTAAATTCGGATGCAATTTCTGTGTTTCGTCGTCAATAAGAAGGTGCAAGGTATACAGTAAACCTGAAGTGATGCATCGGAATCTAAAATTGGACACACAGGAGAGGTTCATATCATAGAAATTGAGAGTGTCAGTCCTCTTGTACTTAAGTCAGAATTGCGCCTTTTGTATTAAATTCGGATGCAATTTCTGTGTTCCATCGTCAATATGAAGGTGTAAGGGATTCAGTAAACCTGAAGTGAAGCATCGGAATCTAAAACTGGACTCACAGGAGAGGTTCAAATCATAGAAAGTGAGAGTGTCAGTCCTCTTTTACTTATGTCAGCATTGTGCCTTTTGTATTTAATTCGGATGCAATTTCTGTGTTGCATCGTCAATAAGAAGGTCCAAGGGATACAGTAAACCTGAAGTGAAGCATTGGAATCTAAAACTGGACTCGCTGGAGAGGTTCAAACCATAGAAAGTGAGAGTGTCAGTCCTCTTGTACTTAAGTTGGCATTGTGCCTTTTGTATTACATTCGGATGCTATTTCTGTGTTTCATCGTCTATAAGAAGGTCCAAGGGATACAGTGAACCTGAAGTGAAGCATCCGAATGTAAAACTGGACTCACAGGAGAGGTTCAAATCATAGAAAGTTAGAGTGTCAGTTCTCTTCTACTCAAGTCTGCATTGTGCCTTTTGAATTTAATTCCGATGCATTTTCTGTGCTTCATCGTCAAAAAGAAGGTCAATGGTATACAGTAAACTTGAAGTGCAGCATTGGAATCTAAAACTGGACTCACAGGAGTAGTTCAAATCATAGAAAGTGAGAGTGTAAGTCCTCTTGTACTTAAGTCGACATTGTGCCTTTTGTATTAAATTCGGATGCAATTTCCGTGTTTCATCGTCAATAAGAAGGTCCAAGCTATACAGTAAACATGAAGTGAGGAATCGGAATCTAAAACTGGAAAATCAGGAGAGGTTCATATCAAAGAAATTGAGAGTGTCAGTCCTCTTGTACTTAAGTCTGCATTGTGCCTTGTGTATTAAATTCGGATGCAATTTCTGTGCTTCACCGTCAATAAGAAGCTCTAAGGGGTTCAGTAAACCTGAAGTGAAGCATCGGAATCTAAAACTGGACTCACAGGAGAGTTTCAAATCAGAGAATGTTAGAGTTTCAGTCCTCTTCTACTTAAGTCGGCATTGTGCATTTTGATTTTAATTCCGATGCATTTTCTGTGCTTCATCGTCAATAAGAAGGTCAATGGTACACAGTAAACCTGAAGTGAAGCATCGGAATCTAAAACTGGACTCACAGGAGAAGTTCAAATCATAGTAAGTGAGAGTTTCAGTCCTCTTGTACTTAAATCGGCATTATGCCTTTTGTATTAAATTCGGATACAATTTCTGTGTTCCATCGTCAATAAGAAGGTCCAAGGGAAACAGTAAACCTGAAGTAAAGCATCGGAATCTAAAACTGGACTCACAGGAGAGGTTCATATCACTGAAATTGAGAGTGTCAGTCCTCTTCTACTTAAGTCGGCATTGTGACTTTGAATTTAATTCCGATGCATTTTCTGTGCTCCATCGTCAACAAGAAGGTCCATGGTATACAGTAAACCTGATGTGAAGCATCGGAATCTAAAACTGGGCTCACAGGAGAGGATCAAATCATAGAAAGTTAGAGTGTCAGTCCTCTTGTACTTAAGTCGGCATTGTGCCTTTTGTATAAAATTCGGATGCAATTTCTGTGTTGCATCGTCAATAAGAAGGTCCAAGGGATACAGTAAACCTGAAGTGAAGCATTGGAATCTAAAACTGGACTCGCTGGAGAGGTTCAAACCATAGAAAGTGAGAGTGTCAGTCCTCTTGTACTTAAGTTGGCATTGTGCCTTTTCTATTACATTTGGATGCAATTTCTGTGTTTCTTCGTCAATGAGAAGGTCCAAGGGATACAGTAATCCTGAAGTGAAGCATCAGAATCTAAAACTGGACTCACAGGAGAGGTTCAAATCATAGAAAGTTAGAGTGTCAGTCCTCTTATACTTAAGTCGGCATTGTGCCTTTTGTATAAAATTCGGATGTAATTTCTATGTTTCGTCGTCAATAAGAAGGTGCAAGGTATACAGTAAATCTTAAGTGAAGCATCGGAATCTAAAACTGGACTCACAGGAGAGGTTCAAATCATAGAAAGTGAGAGTGTCAGTCCTCTTGTACATGAGTCGGCATTTTGCCTTTTGTAATAAATTCGGATGCAATTTCTATGTTTCATCGTCAATAAGAAGGTCCAAGGATTACAGTAAACCTGAAGTGAAGCATCGGAATCTAAAACTGGACTCACAGGGGAGATTCATATCATTGAAATTGTGAGTGTCTGTCCTCTTGTGCTAAAGTTGGCATTGTGACTTTGAATTTAATTCCGATGCATTTTCTGTGCTCCATCGTCAACAAGAAGGTCCATGGTATACAGTAAACCTGATGTGAAGCATCGCAATCTAAAACTGGACTCACAGGAGAGGTTCATATCATAGAAATTGAGAGTGTCAGTCCTCTTGTACTTAAGTCGGCATTGAGCCTTTCGTATTAAATTCGGTTGCAATTTCTGTGTTTCATCGTCAATAAGAAGGTCTAAGGGATTCAGTAAACCTGAAGTGAAGCATCGGAATCTAAAACTGGACTCACAGGAGAAGTTCAAAACATTGAAAGTTAGAGTGTCAGTCCTCTTCTACTTAAGTCGGCATTGTGCCTTTTGTATAAAATTCGGATGCAATTTCTGTGTTTCGTCGTCAATAAGAAGGTGCAAGTTATACAGTAAACCTGAAGTGATGCATCGGAATCTAAAGCTGGACTCACAGGAGAGGTTCATATCATAGAAATTGAGAGTGTCAGTCCCCTTGTACTTAAGTCGGCATTGCGCCTTTTGTATTAAATTCGGTTGCAATTTCTGTGTTTCATCGGCAATAAGAAGGGCTAAGGGATTCAGTAAACCTGAAGTGAAGCATCGGAATCTAAAACTGGACTCACAGGAGAGGTTCAAATCATAGAAAGTGAGAGTGTCAGTCTTCTTTTACTTATGTCAGCATTGAGCCTTTTGTATTTAATTCGGATGCAATTTCTGTGTTGCATCGTCAATAAGAAGGTCCAAGGGATACAGTAAACCTGAAGTGAAGCAGCGGAATCTAAGACTGGACACACAGGAGAGGTTCAAACCATAGAAAGTGAGAGTGTCAGTCCCCTTGTACTTAAGTCGGCATTGTGCCTTTTGTATTAAATTCGGATGCAATTTCTGTGTTTCGTCGTCAATAAGAAGGTGGAAGGTATACAGTAAACCTGAAGTGATGCATCGGAATCTAAAATTGGACACACAGGAGAGGTTCATATCATAGAAATTGAGAGTGTCAGTCCTCTTGTACTTAAGTCAGAATTGCGCCTTTTGTATTAAATTCGGATGCAATTTCTGTGTTCCATCGTCAATATGAAGGTGTAAGGGATTCAGTAAACCTGAAGTGAAGCATCGGAATCTAAAACTGGACTCACAGGAGAGGTTCAAATCATAGAAAGTGAGAGTGTCAGTCCTCTTTTACTTATGTCAGCATTGTGCCTTTTGTATTTAATTCGGATGCATTTTCTGTGTTGCATCGTCAATAAGAAGGTCCAAGGGATACAGTAAACCTGAAGTGAAGCATTGGAATCTAAAACTGGACTCGCTGGAGAGGTTCAAACCATAGAAAGTGAGAGTGTCAGTCCTCTTGTACTTAAGTTGGCATTGTGCCTTTTGTATTACATTCGGATGCAATTTCTGTGTTTCTTCGTCAATGAGAAGGTCCAAGGGATACAGTAATCCTGAAGTGAAGCATCCGAATGTAAAACTGGACTCACAGGAGAGGTTCAAATCATAGAAAGTTAGAGTGTCAGTCCTCTTATACTTAAGTCGGCATTGTGCCTTTTGTATAAAATTCGGATGTAATTTCTATGTTTCGTCGTCAATAAGAAGGTGCAAGGTATACAGTAAATCTTAAGTGAAGCATCGGAATCTAAAACTGGACTCACAGGAGAGGTTCAAATCATAGAAAGTGAGAGTGTCAGTCCTCTTGTACATGAGTCGGCATTTTGCCTTTTGTAATAAATTCGGATGCAATTTCTATGTTTCATCGTCAATAAGCAGGTCCAAGGATTACAGTAAACCTGAAGTGAAGCATCGGAATCTAAAACTGGACTCACAGGGGAGATTCATATCATTGAAATTGAGAGTGCCTGTCCTCTTGTGCTAAAGTTGGCATTGTGACTTTGAATTTAATTCCGATGCATTTTCTGTGCTCCATCGTCAACAAGAAGGTCCATGGTATACAGTAAATCTGATGTGAAGCATCGGAATCTAAAACTGGACTCACAGGAGAGGTTCATATCATAGAAATTGAGAGTGTCAGTCCTCTTGTACTTAAGTCGGCATTGCGCCTTTCGTATTAAATTCGGTTGCAATTTCTGTGTTTCATTGTCAATAAGAAGGTCTAAGGGATTCAGTAAACCTGAAGTGAAGCATCGGAATCTAAAACTGGACTCACAGGAGAGGTTCAAATCATAGAAAGTGAGAGTGTCAGTCTTCTTTTACTTATGTCAGCATTGTGCCTATTGTATTTAATTCGGATGCAATAACTGTGTTGCATCGTCAATAAGAAGGTCCAAGGGATACAGTAAACCTGAAGTGAAGCATCGGAATCTGAAACTGGACTCGCAGGAGAGGTTCATGTCATAGAAAGTGAGAGTGTCAGTCCACTTGCACTTAAGTTGGCATTGTGCCTTTTGTATTACATTCAGATGCAATTTCGGTGTTTTATCGTCAATAAGAAGGTGCAAGGTATACAGTAAACCTGAAGTGAAGCATCGGAATCTAAGACTGGACTCACAAGAGAGATTCAAATCATAGAAAGTGAGAGTGTCAGTCCCCTTGCACTTAAGTCGGCATTGTGCCTTTTGTATTAAATTCGGATGCAATTTCTGTGTTTCGTCGTCACTAAGAAGGTGCAAAGTATACAGTAAACCTGAAGTGATGCATCGGAATCTAAAACTGGACACACAGGAGAGGTTCATATCATAGAAATTGAGTGTGTCAGTCCTCTTGTACTTAAGTCGGCATTGTGCCTTTTGTATTAAATTCGGATGCAATTTCTGTGTTTCATCGTCAATATGAAGGTCTAAGGGATTCAGTAAACCTGAAGTGAAGCATCGAAATCCAAAACTGGACTCACAGGAGAGGTTCAAATCATAGAAAGTGAGAGTGTCAGTCCTCTTTTACTTATGTCAGCATTGTGCCTTTTGTATTTAATTCGGATGCAATTTCTGTTTTGCATCGTCAATAAGAAGGTCCAAGAGATACAGTAAACCTGAAGTGAAGCATCGGAATCTATAACTGGACTCGCAGGAGAGGTTCAAACCATAGAAAGTGAGAGTGTCAGTCCTCTTGTACTTGAGTCCGCATTGTGACTTTTGTATTAAATTCGGATGCAATTTCTGTGTTTCATCGTCAATTAGAAGGTCCAAGGAATACAGTAAACCTGAAGTGTGGCATCGGAATCTAAAACTAGACTCACAGGAGAGGTTCATATCATTGAAATTGAGAGTGTCTGTCCTCTTGAGCTTAAGTCGGCATTGTGCCTTTTGTATTAAATTCGGATGCAATATCTGTGTTTCATCGTCAATAAGAAGGTCCAAGGGATACAGTTTACCTGAAGTGAAGCATCGGAATCTAAAACTGGACTCACAGGGGAGGTTCAAATCAAAGAAAGGTAGAGTGTCAGTCCTCCTGTACTTAAGTCGGCATTGTGCCTTTTGTATTAAATTCGGATGCAATTTCTGTGTTTCATCGTCAATAAGAAGGTCCAAGGGATACAGTAAACCTGAAGTGAAGCATCGGAATCTAAAACTGGACTCACAGGAGAGGTTCAATTCATAGAATGTTAGAGTGTCAGTCCTCTTCTACTTAAGTCGGCATTGTGACGTTCAATTTAATTCCGATGCATTTTCTGTGCTCCATCGCCAACAAGAAGGTCCATGGTATACAGTAAACCTGAAGTGAAGCATCGGAATCTAAAGCTGGACTCACAGGAGAGGTTCAAATCGTAGAATGTTAGAGTGTCAGTACTCTTGTACTTAAGTCGGCATTGTGCCTTTTGTATAAAATTCGGATGCAATTTCTGTGTTTCGTTGTCAATACGAAGGTGCAAGGTATACAGTAAACCTGAAGTGATGCATCGGAATCTAAAACTGGACACACAGGAGAGGTTCATATCATAGAAATTGAGAGTGTCAGTCCTCTTGTACTTAAGTCGGCATTGCGCCTTTTGTATTAAATTCGGTTCAATTTCTGTGTTTCATCGTCAATAAGAAGGTCTAAGGGATTCAGTAAACCTGAAGTGAAGCATCGGAATCTAAGACTGGACTCACAGGAGAGGTTCAAATCATAGAAAGTGAGAGTGTCAGTCTTCTTTTACTTATGTCAGCATTGTGCCTTTTGTATTTAATTTAGATGCAATTTCTGTGTTGCATCGTCGCTAAGAAGGTCCAAGTGATACAGTAAACCTGAAGTGTGGCATCGGAATCTAAAACTGGACACACAGGACAGGTTTAAATCATAGAAAGTTAGAGTGTCCGTCCTCTTGTCCTTAAGTCGGCATTGTGCTATTTTGAATTTAATTCCGATGCAATTTCTGTGTTTCTTCGTTAATAAGAACGTCCAAGGTACACAGTAAACCTGAAGTGAAGCATCGGAATCTAAAAATGGACTCACAGGGAGTCGTTCGATTCATAGAAAGTTAGAGTGTCAGTCCTCTTGTACTTAAGTCGGCATTGTGCCTTTTGTATTAACTTCGGATTCAATTTCTGTGTTTCGTCACCAATAAGAAGGTGCAAGGTATACAGTAAACCTTAACTGAAGCATCGGAATCTAAAACTGGACTCACAGGAGAGGTTCAAATCATAGAAAGTGAGTGTGTCAGTCCTCTTGTACTTAAGTCGGCATTGTGCCTTTTGTATTAAATTCGGATACAATTTCTGTGTTCCATCGTCAATAAGAAGGTCCAAGGAATACAGTAAACCTGATGTGAAGCATCGGAATCTAAAACTGGACTCACAGGAGAAGTTCATATCAATGAAATTGAGAGTGTCAGTCCTCTTGTGCTTAAGTCGGCATTGTGCCTTTTGTATTAGATTTGGATGCAATTTCTGTGTTTCATCGTCAATAAGAAGGTCTAAGGGATTCAGTAAACCTGAAGTGAACCATCGGAATTTAAAACTGGACTCACAGGAGAGGTTTGAAATCATGGAAAGTTATAGTGTCAGTCCTCTTTCACTTAAGTCAGCATTGTACCTTTTGTATTTAATTCGGATGCAATATCTGTGTTTCATCGCCAATAAGAAGGTCCAAGGGATACAGTAAACTTGAAGTGAAGCATCGGAATCTAAAACTGGAATCGCAGGAGAGGTTCAAGTCATAGAAAGTGAGAGTGTCAGTCCTCTTGTACTTAAGTTGGCATTGTGCCTTTTGTATTACATTCGGATGCAATTTCTGTGTTTCATCGTCAATTAGAACGTCAGAGGGATACAGTAAACCTGAAGTGAAGCATCCGAATGTAAAACTCGACTCGCAGGAGAGGTTCAAGTCATAGAAAGTGAGAGTGTCAGTCCTCTTGTACTTAAGATGGCATTGTGCCTTTTGTATAAAATTCGGATGTAATTTCTATGTTTCGTCGTCAATAAGAAGGTGCAAGGTATACAGTAAACCTGAAGTGATGCATCGGAATCTAAAACTGGACTCACAGGAGAGGTTCATATCATAGAAATTGAGAGTGTCAGTCCTCTTGTACTTAAGTCGGGATTGCGCCTTTTGTATTAAATTCGGTTCAATTTCCATGTTTCATCGTCAATAAGGTCTAAGGGATTCAGTAAACCTAAAGTGAAGCATCGGAATCTAAAACTGGACTCACTGCAGAGGTTCATATCATAGAAAGTGAGAGTGTCAGTCTTCTTTTACTTATGTCAGCATTGAGCCTTTTGTATTTAATTCGGATGCAATTTCTGTGTTGCATCGTCAATAAGAAGGTCCAAGGGATACAGTAAACCTGAAGTGAAGCAGCGGAATCTAAGACTGGACACACAGGAGAGTTTCAAACCATAGAAAGTGAGAGTGTCAGTCCCCTTGTACTTAAGTCGGCATTGTGCCTTTTGTATTAAATTCGGATGCAATTTCTGTGTTTCGTCGTCAATAAGAAGGTGGAAGGTATACAGTAAACCTGAAGTGATGCATCGGAATCTAAAATTGGACACACAGGAGAGGTTCATATCATAGAAATTGAGAGTGTCAGTCCTCTTGTACTTAAGTCAGAATTGCGCCTTTTGTATTAAATTCGGATGCAATTTCTGTGTTCCATCGTCAATATGAAGGTGTAAGGGATTCAGTAAACCTGAAGTGAAGCATCGGAATCTAAAACTGGACTCACAGGAGAGGTTCAAATCATAGAAAGTGAGAGTGTCAGTCCTCTTTTACTTATGTCAGCATTGTGCCTTTTGTATTTAATTCGGATGCATTTTCTGTGTTGCATCGTCAATAAGAAGGTCCAAGGGATACAGTAAACCTGAAGTGAAGCATTGGAATCTAAAACTGGACTCGCTGGAGAGGTTCAAACCATAGAAAGTGAGAGTGTCAGTCCTCTTGTACTTAAGTTGGCATTGTGCCTTTTGTATTACATTCGGATGCAATTTCTGTGTTTCTTCGTCAATGAGAAGGTCCAAGGGATACAGTAATCCTGAAGTGAAGCATCCGAATGTAAAACTGGACTCACAGGAGAGGTTCAAATCATAGAAAGTTAGAGTGTCAGTCCTCTTATACTTAAGTCGGCATTGTGCCTTTTGTATAAAATTCGGATGTAATTTCTATGTTTCGTCGTCAATAAGAAGGTGCAAGGTACACAGTAAATCTTAAGTGAAGCATCGGAATCTAAAACTGGACTCACAGGAGAGGTTCAAATCATAGAAAGTGAGAGTGTCAGTCCTCTTGTACATGAGTCGGCATTTTGCCTTTTGTAATAAATTCGGATTCAATTTCTATGTTTCATCGTCAATAAGCAGGTCCAAGGATTACAGTAAACCTGAAGTGAAGCATCGGAATCTAAAACTGGACTCACAGGGGAGATTCATATCATTGAAATTGAGAGTGCCTGTCCTCTTGTGCTAAAGTTGGCATTGTGACTTTGAATTTAATTCCGATGCATTTTCTGTGCTCCATCGTCAACAAGAAGGTCCATGGTATACAGTAAATCTGATGTGAAGCATCGGAATCTAAAACTGGACTCACAGGAGAGGTTCATATCATGGAAATTGAGAGTGTCAGTCCTCTTGTACTTAAGTCGGCATTGCGCCTTTCGTATTAAATTCGGTTGCAATTTCTGTGTTTCATTGTCAATAAGAAGGTCTAAGGGATTCAGTAAACCTGAAGTGAAGCATCGGAATCTAAAACTGGACTCACAGGAGAGGTTCAAATCATAGAAAGTGAGAGTGTCAGTCTTCTTTTACTTATGTCAGCATTGTGCCTATTGTATTTAATTCGGATGCAATAACTGTGTTGCATCGTCAATAAGAAGGTCCAAGGGATACAGTAAACCTGAAGTGAAGCATCGGAATCTGAAACTGGACTCGCAGGAGAGGTTCATGTCATAGAAAGTGAGAGTGTCAGTCCACTTGCACTTAAGTTGGCATTGTGCCTTTTGTATTACATTCAGATGCAATTTCGGTGTTTTATCGTCAATAAGAAGGTGCAAGGTATACAGTAAACCTGAAGTGAAGCATCGGAATCTAAGACTGGACTCACAAGAGAGATTCAAATCATAGAAAGTGAGAGTGTCAGTCCTCTTTTACTTATGTCAGCATTGTGCCTTTTGTATTTAATTCGGATGCAATTTCTGTTTTGCATCGTCAATAAGAAGGTCCAAGAGATACAGTAAACCTGAAGTGAAGCATCGGAATCTATAACTGGACTCGCAGGAGAGGTTCAAACCATAGAAAGTGAGAGTGTCAGTCCTCTTGTACTTGAGTCCGCATTGTGACTTTTGTATTAAATTCGGATGCAATTTCTGTGTTTCATCGTCAATAAGAAGGTCCAAAGAATACAGTAAACCTGAAGTGTGGCATCGGAATCTAAAACTAGACTCACAGGAGAGGTTCATATCATTGAAATTGAGAGTGTCTGTCCTCTTGAGCTTAAGTCGGTATTGTGCCTTTTGTATTAAATTCGGATGCAATATCTGTGTTTCATCGTCAATAAGAAGGTCCAAGGGATACAGTTTACCTGAAGTGAAGCATCGGAATCTAAAACTGGACTCACAGGGGAGGTTCAAATCAAAGAAAGGTAGAGTGTCAGTCCTCCTGTACTTAAGTCGGCATTGTGCCTTTTGTATTAAATTCGGATGCAATTTCTGTGTTTCATCGTCAATAAGAAGGTCCAAGGGATACAGTAAACCTGAAGTGAAGCATCGGAATCTAAAACTGGACTCACAGGAGAGGTTCAATTCATAGAATGTTAGAGTGTCAGTCCTCTTCTACTTAAGTCGGCATTGTGACGTTCAATTTAATTCCGATGCATTTTCTGTGCTCCATCGCCAACAAGAAGGTCCATGGTATACAGTAAACCTGAAGTGAAGCATCG
Organism: Schistocerca americana; assembly: GCF_021461395.2. Classification (NCBI taxonomy): domain Eukaryota; kingdom Metazoa; phylum Arthropoda; class Insecta; order Orthoptera; family Acrididae; genus Schistocerca; species Schistocerca americana. The sequence goes on from NW_025725972.1 coordinate 1,399,008, forward strand.
GAATCTAAAGCTGGACTCACAGGAGAGGTTCAAATCGTAGAATGTTAGAGTGTCAGTACTCTTGTACTTAAGTCGGCATTGTGCCTTTTGTATAAAATTCGGATGCAATTTCTGTGTTTCGTTGTCAATACGAAGGTGCAAGGTATACAGTAAACCTGAAGTGATGCATCGGAATCTAAAACTGGACACACAGGAGAGGTTCATATCATAGAAATTGAGAGTGTCAGTCCTCTTGTACTTAAGTCGGCATTGCGCCTTTTGTATTAAATTCGGTTCATTTTCTGTGTTTCATCGTCAATAAGAAGGTCTAAGGGATTCAGTAAACCTGAAGTGAAGCATCGGAATCTAAGACTGGACTCACAGGAGAGGTTCAAATCATAGAAAGTGAGAGTGTCAGTCTTCTTTTACTTATGTCAGCATTGTGCCTTTTGTATTTAATTTAGATGCAATTTCTGTGTTGCATCGTCGCTAAGAAGGTCCAAGTGATACAGTAAACCTGAAGTGTGGCATCGGAATCTAAAACTGGACACACAGGACAGGTTTAAATCATAGAAAGTTAGAGTGTCCGCCCTCTTGTCCTTAAGTCGGCATTGTGCTATTTTGAATTTAATTCCGATGCAATTTCTGTGTTTCTTCGTTAATAAGAACGTCCAAGGTACACAGTAAACCTGAAGTGATGCATCGGAATCTAAAACTGGACACACAGGAGAGGTTCATATCATAGAAATTGAGAGTGTCAGTCCTCTTGTACTTAAGTCGGCATTGCGCCTTTCGTATTAAATTCGGTTGCAATTTCTGTGTTTCATTGTCAATAAGAAGGTCTAAGGGATTCAGTAAACCTGAAGTGAAGCATCGGAATCTAAAACTGGACTCACAGGAGAGGTTCAAATCATAGAAAGTGAGAGTGTCAGTCTTCTTTTACTTATGTCAGCATTGTGCCTATTGTATTTAATTCGGATGCAATAACTGTGTTGCATCGTCAATAAGAAGGTCCAAGGGATACAGTAAACCTGAAGTGAAGCATCGGAATCTGAAACTGGACTCGCAGGAGAGGTTCATGTCATAGAAAGTGAGAGTGTCAGTCCACTTGCACTTAAGTTGGCATTGTGCCTTTTGTATTACATTCAGATGCAATTTCGGTGTTTTATCGTCAATAAGAAGGTGCAAGGTATACAGTAAACCTGAAGTGAAGCATCGGAATCTAAGACTGGACTCACAAGAGAGATTCAAATCATAGAAAGTGAGAGTGTCAGTCCTCTTTTACTTATGTCAGCATTGTGCCTTTTGTATTTAATTCGGATGCAATTTCTGTTTTGCATCGTCAATAAGAAGGTCCAAGAGATACAGTAAACCTGAAGTGAAGCATCGGAATCTATAACTGGACTCGCAGGAGAGGTTCAAACCATAGAAAGTGAGAGTGTCAGTCCTCTTGTACTTGAGTCCGCATTGTGACTTTTGTATTAAATTCGGATGCAATTTCTGTGTTTCATCGTCAATAAGAAGGTCCAAGGAATACAGTAAACCTGAAGTGTGGCATCGGAATCTAAAACTAGACTCACAGGAGAGGTTCATATCATTGAAATTGAGAGTGTCTGTCCTCTTGAGCTTAAGTCGGTATTGTGCCTTTTGTATTAAATTCGGATGCAATATCTGTGTTTCATCGTCAATAAGAAGGTCCAAGGGATACAGTTTACCTGAAGTGAAGCATCGGAATCTAAAACTGGACTCACAGGGGAGGTTCAAATCAAAGAAAGGTAGAGTGTCAGTCCTCCTGTACTTAAGTCGGCATTGTGCCTTTTGTATTAAATTCGGATGCAATTTCTGTGTTTCATCGTCAATAAGAAGGTCCAAGGGATACAGTAAACCTGAAGTGAAGCATCGGAATCTAAAACTGGACTCACAGGAGAGGTTCAATTCATAGAATGTTAGAGTGTCAGTCCTCTTCTACTTAAGTCGGCATTGTGACGTTCAATTTAATTCCGATGCATTTTCTGTGCTCCATCGCCAACAAGAAGGTCCATGGTATACAGTAAACCTGAAGTGAAGCATCGGAATCTAAAGCTGGACTCACAGGAGAGGTTCAAATCGTAGAATGTTAGAGTGTCAGTACTCTTGTACTTAAGTCGGCATTGTGCCTTTTGTATAAAATTCGGATGCAATTTCTGTGTTTCGTTGTCAATACGAAGGTGCAAGGTATACAGTAAACCTGAAGTGATGCATCGGAATCTAAAACTGGACACACAGGAGAGGTTCATATCATAGAAATTGAGAGTGTCAGTCCTCTTGTACTTAAGTCGGCATTGCGCCTTTTGTATTAAATTCGGTTCATTTTCTGTGTTTCATCGTCAATAAGAAGGTCTAAGGGATTCAGTAAACCTGAAGTGAAGCATCGGAATCTAAGACTGGACTCACAGGAGAGGTTCAAATCATAGAAAGTGAGAGTGTCAGTCTTCTTTTACTTATGTCAGCATTGTGCCTTTTGAATTTAATTTAGATGCAATTTCTGTGTTGCATCGTCGCTAAGAAGGTCCAAGTGATACAGTAAACCTGAAGTGTGGCATCGGAATCTAAAACTGGACACACAGGACAGGTTTAAATCATAGAAAGTTAGAGTGTCCGTCCTCTTGTCCTTAAGTCGGCATTGTGCTATTTTGAATTTAATTCCGATGCAATTTCTGTGTTTCTTCGTTAGTAAGAACGTCCAAGGTACACAGTAAACCTGAAGTGAAGCATCGGAATCTAAAAATGGACTCACAGGGAATCGTTCGATTCATAGAAAGTTAGAGTGTCAGTCCTCTTGTACTTAAGTCGGCATTGTGCCTTTTGTATTAACTTCGGATTCAATTTCTGTGTTTCGTCACCAATAAGAAGGTGCAAGGTATACAGTAAACCTTAACTGAAGCATCGGAATCTAAAACTGGACTCACAGGAGTGGTTCAAATCATAGAAAGTGAGTGTGTCAGTCCTCTTGTACTTAAGTCGGCATTGTGCCTTTTGTATTAAATTCGGATACAATTTCTGTGTTCCATCGTCAATAAGAAGGTCCAAGGAATACAGTAAACCTGATGTGAAGCATCGGAATCTAAAACTGGACTCACAGGAGAAGTTCATATCAATGAAATTGAGAGTGTCAGTCCTCTTGTACTTAAGTCGGCATTGTGCCTTTTGTATTAGATTTGGATGCAATTTCTGTGTTTCGTCGTCAATAAGAAGGTCGAAGGGATTCAGTAAACCTGAAGTGAACCATCGGAATTTAAAACTGGACTCACAGGAGAGGTTGAAATCATGGAAAGTTATAGTGTCAGTCCTCTTTCACTTAAGTCAGCATTGTACCTTTTGTATTTAATTCGGATGCAATATCTGTGTTTCATCGCCAATAAGAAGGTCCAAGGGATACAGTAAACTTGAAGTGAAGCATCGGAATCTAAAACTGGAATCGCAGGAGAGGTTCAAGTCATAGAAAGTGAGAGTGTCAGTCCTCTTGTACTTAAGTTGGCATTGTGCCTTTTGTATTACATTCGGATGCAATTTCTGTGTTTCATCGTCAATTAGAAGGTCAGAGGGATACAGTAAACCTGAAGTGAAGCATCCGAATGTAAAACTCGACTCGCAGGAGAGGTTCAAGTCATAGAAAGTGAGAGTGTCAGTCCTCTTGTACTTAAGATGGCATTGTGCCTTTTGTATAAAATTCGGATGTAATTTCTATGTTTCGTCGTCAATAAGAAGGTGCAAGGTATACAGTAAACCTGAAGTGATGCATCGGAATCTAAAACTGGACTCACAGGAGAGGTTCATATCATAGAAATTGAGAGTGTCAGTCCTCTTGTACTTAAGTCGGGATTGCGCCTTTTGTATTAAATTCGGTTCAATTTCCATGTTTCATCGTCAATAAGGTCTAAGGGATTCAGTAAACCTAAAGTGAAGCATCGGAATCTAAAACTGGACTCACTGCAGAGGTTCAAATCATAGAAAGTGAGAGAGTCAGTCTTCTTTTACTTATGTCAGCATTGTGCCTTTTGTATTTAATTCGGATGCAATTTCTGTGTTGCATCGTTGCTAAGAAGGTCCAAGTGATACAGTAAACCTGAAGTGAAGCAACGGAATCTGAAACTGGACTCGCAGGAGAGATTCAAATCATAGAAAGTTAGAGTGTCCGTCCTCTTGTACTTAAGTCTTCATTGCGCTATTTTGAATTTAATTCCGATGCAATATCTGTGTTCCTTCGTCAACAAGAACGTCCAAGGTACACAGTAAACCTGAAGTGAAGCATCAGAATCTAAATATGGACTCACAGGAGAGGTTCAAATCACAGAAAGTTAGAGTCTCAGTCCACTTGTACTCAAGTCGACATTGTGCCTTTTGAATTTAATTCCGATGAAATTTCTGTGCTTCATCGTCAATAAGAGGGTCCATGGTATACAGTAAACCTGAAGTGTAACATCGGCATCTAAAACTGGACTCACAGGAGAGGTTCTATTCATAGAAAGTTAGAGTGTCAGTCCTCTTGTACTTAAGTTGGCATTGTGCCTTTTGTATTAAATTCTGATACAATTTCTGTGTCTCGTCGCCAATAAGAAGGTGCAAGGTATTCAGTAAACTTTAAGTGAAGCATCGGAATCTTAAACTGGACTCACAGGAGAGGTTCAAATCATCGAAAGTGAGAGTATCAGTCCACTTGTACTTAAGTCGGCATTGTGCCTTTTGTATTAAATTCGGATACAATTTCTGTGTTTCATCGTCAATAAGAAGATCCAAGGGATACAGTAAACCTGATGTGAAGCTTCGGAATCTAAAACTGGACTCACAGGAGGGGTTCAAATCATAGAAAGTGAGAGTGTCAGTCCTGTTTTACTTAAGTCAGCATTGTGCCTTTTGGATTTAATTCGGATGCAATATCTGTGTTTCATCGTCAATAAGAAGGTCCAAGCGATACAGTAAACCAGAAGTGAAGCATCGGAATCTAAAACTGGACTCGCAGGAGAGGTTCAAACCATAGAAAGTGAGAGTGTCAGTCCTCTTGTACTTAAGTCGGCATTGTGACTTTTGTATTAAATTTGGATGCAATTTCTGTGTTTCATTGTCAATAAGAAGGTCTAAGGGATTCAGTAAACCTGAAGTGAACCATCGGAATCTAAAACTGGACTCACAGGAGAGGTTCAAATCATAGAAAGATATAGTGTCAGTCCTCTTTTACTTAAGTCAGCATTGTGCCTTTTGTATTTAATTCGGATGCAATATCTGTGTTTCATCGTCAATAAGAAGGTCCAAGGGATACAGTAAACTTGAAGTGAAGCATCGGAATACAAAACTGGACTCGCAATAGAGGTTCAAGTTATAGAAAGTGAGAATGTCAGGCCTCTTGTACTTAAGTCGGCATTATGCCTTTTGTATTAAATTCTGATGCAATTTCTGTGTATCATCGTCAATAAGAAGGTCCAAGGGATACAGTAAACCTGAAGTGAAGCATCGGAATCTAAAACTGGACTCACAGGGGTGGTTCAAATCAAAGAAAGTTAGAGTGTCCGTCCTCCTGTACTTAAGTCTTCATTGCGCTATTTAGAATTTAATTCCGATGCAATATCTGTGTTTCTTCGTCAACAAGAACGTCCAAGGTACACAGTAAACCTGAAGTGAAGCATCAGAATCTAAATATGGACTCATAGGAGAGGTTCAAATCACAGAAAGTTAGAGTCTCAGTCCACTTGTACTCAAGTCGACATTGTGCCTTTTGAATTTAATTCCGATGAAATTTCTGTGCTTCATCGTCAATAAGAGGGTCCATGGTATACAGTAAACCTGAAGTGTAACATCGGCATCTAAAACTGGACTCACAGGAGAGGTTCGATTCATAGAAAGTTAGAGTGTCAGTCCTCTTGTACTTAAGTCGGCATTGTGCCTTTTGTATTAAATTCTGATACAATTTCTGTGTCTCGTCGCCAATAAGAAGGTGCAAGGTATTCAGTAAACTTTAAGTGAAGCATCGGAATCTAAAACTGGACTCACAGGAGAGGTTCAAATCATCGAAAGTGAGAGTATCAGTCCACTTGTACTTAAGTCGGCATTGTGCCTTTGTATTAAATTCGGATACAATTTCTGTGTTTCATCGTCAATAAGAAGGTCCAAGGGATACAGTAAACCTGATGTGAAGCATCGGAATCCAAAACTGGACTCACAGGAGGGGTTCAAATCATAGAAAGTGAGAGTGTCAGTCCTGTTTTACTTAAGTCAGCATTGTGCCTTTTGGATTTAATTCGGATGCAATATCTGTGTTTCATCGTCAATAAGAAGGTCCAAGCGATACAGTAAACCAGAAGTGAAGCATCGGAATCTAAAACTGGACTCGCAGGAGAGGCTCAAACCATAGAAAGTGAGAGTGTCAGTCCTCTTGTACTTAAGTCGGCATTGTGACTTTTGTATTAAATTTGGATGCAATTTCTGTGTTTCATTGTCAATAAGAAGGTCTAAGGGATTCAGTAAACCTGAAGTGAACCATCGGAATCTAAAACTGGACTCACAGGAGAGGTTCAAATCATAGAAAGATTTAGTGTCAGTCCTCTTTTACTTAAGTCAGCATTGTGCCTTTTGTATTTAATTCGGATGCAATATCTGTGTTTCATCGTCAATACGAAGGTCCAAGGGATACAGTAAACTTGAAGTGAAGCATCGGAATACAAAACTGGACTCGCAATAGAGGTTCAAGTTATAGAAAGTGAGAGTGTCAGTCCTCTTGTACTTAAGTCGGCATTATGCCTTTTGTATTAAATTCTGATGCAATTTCTGTGTTTCATCGTCAATACAAAGGACCAAGGGATACAGTAAACCTGAAGTGAAGCATCGGAATCTAAAACTGGACTCACAGGGGTGGTTCAAATCAAAGAAAGTTGGATTGTCAGTCCTGTTTTACTTAAGTCAGCATTGTGCCTTTTGGATTTAATTCGGATGCAATATCTGTGTTTCATCGTCAATAAGAAGGTCCAAGGGATACAGTAAACCAGAAGTCAAGCATCGGAATCTAAAACTGGACTCGCAGGAGAGGTTCAAACCATAGAAAGTGAGAGTGTCAGTCCTCTTGTACTTAAGTTAGCATTGTGCCTTTTGTATTACATTCGGAAGCAATTTCTGTGTTTCATCGTCAATAAGATTTCCCAAGGTACACAGTAAACATGAAGTGAAGCATCGGAACCTAAAAATGGACTCACAGGAGAGGTTCGATTCATAGAAAGTTAGAGTGTCAGTCCTCTTGTACTTAAGTCGGCAATGTGCCTTTTGTATTAAATTCGGATACAATTTCTGTAATTCGTCGCCAATAAGAAGGTGCAAGGTATACAGTAAACCTTAACTGAAGCATCGGAATCTAAAACTGGACTCACAGGAGAGGTTCAAAACATAGGAAGTGAGAGTGTCAGTCCTCTTGTACTTAAGTCGGCATTGTGCCTTTTGTATTAAATTCGGATACAATTTCTGTGTTTCATCGTCAATAAGAAGGTCCTAGGGATACAGTAAACCTGATGTGAAGCATCGGAATCTAAAACTGGACTCACAGGAGAAGTTCATATCATAGAAATTGAGAGCGTCAGTCCTCTTGTACTTAAGTCGGCATTGTGACTTTTGTATTAAATTTGGATGCAATTTCTGTGTTTCATTGTCAATAAGAAGGTCTAAGGGATTCAGTAAACCTGAAGTGAACCATCGGAATCTAAAACTGGACTCACAGGAGAGGTTCAAATCATAGAAAGATATAGTGTCAGTCATCTTTTACATAAGTCAGCATTGTGCCTTTTGTATTTAATTCGGATGCAATATCTGTGTTTCATCGTCAATAAGAAGGTCCAAGGGATACAGTAAACTTGAAGTGAAGCATCGGAATATAAAACTGGACTCGCAATAGAGGTTCAAGTTATAGAAAGTGAGAGTGTCAGTCCTCTTGTACTTAAGTCGGCATTGTGCCTTTTGTATTACATGCTGATGCAATTTCTGTGTTTCATCGTCAATAAGAAGGTCCAAGGGATACAGTAAACCTCAAGTGAAGCATCGGAATCTAAAACTGGACTCACAGGGGTGGTTCAAATCAAAGAAACTTAGAGTGTCAGTCCTCGTGTACTTAAGTCAGCATTGTGCTTTTGTATTTAATTCGGATGCCATATTTGTGTTTCATCGTCAATAAGAAGGTCCAAGGGATACAGTAAACTTGAAGTGAAGCATCGGAATCTAAAACTGGACTCGCAGGAGAGGTTCAAGTTATAGAAAGTGGGAGTGTCAGTCCTCTTGTACCTAAGTCGGCATTGTGCCTTTTGTATTAAATTCGGATGCAATTTCTGTGTTTCATCGTCAATAAGAAGTTCCAAGGGTTATAGTAAACCTGAAGTGAAGCATCGGAATCTAAAACAGGACTCGAAGGAGAGGATCAAGTCATAGAAAGTGAGAGTGTCTGTCCTCTTGTACTTAAGTCGGCATTGTGCTTCTTATATTAAATTTGGATGCAATTTCTGTGTTTCATCGTCAATAAGAAGGTCTAAGGGATTCAGTAAACCTGAAGTGAAGCATCGGAATCTAAAACAGGACTGACAGGAGAGGTTCAATTCATATAAAGTGAGAGTGTCAGTCCTCTTTTACTTAAGTCAGCATTGTGCCTTTTGTATTTAATTCGGATGCTATTTCTGTGTTTCATCGTCAATAAGAAGGTCCAAGGGATGCAGTAAACCTGAAGTGAAGCATCGGAATCTAAAACTGGACTCGCAGGAGTGGTTCAAGTCATAGAAAGTTATAGTGTCAGTCCTCTTTTACTTAAGTCAGCATTGTGCCTTTTGTATTTAATTCGGATGCAATATCTGTGTTTCATCGTCAATAAGAAGGTCCAAGGGATACAGTAAACTTGAAGTGAAGCATCGGAATCTAAAATTGGACTCGCAGGAGAGGTTCAAGTCATAGAAAGTGAAAGTGTCAGTCCTCTTGTACTTAAGTCGGCATTGTGCCTCTTGTATTAAATTCGGATGCAATTTCTGTGTTTCATCGTCAATAAGAAGGTCCAACGGATACAGTAAACCTGAAGTGAAGCATCGGAATCTAAAACTGGACTCACAGGGGAGGTTCAAATCATAGAAAGTTAGAGTGTCAGTCCTCCTGTACTTAAGTCGGCATTGTGCCTTTTGTATTAAATTCGGATGCAATTTCTGTGTTTCATCGTCAATAAGAAGGTCCAAGGGATACAGTAAACCTGAAGTGAAGCATCGGAATCTAAAACAGGACTCGAAGGAGAATATCAAGTCAAAAGAAAGTGAGAGTGTCAGTCCTCTTGTACTTAAGTCGGCATTGTGCCTTTTATATTAAATTTGGATGCAATTTCTGTGTTTCATCGTCAATAAGAAGGTCTAAGGGATTCAGTAAACCTGAAGTGAAGCATCGGAATTTAAAACTGGACTCACAGGAGAGGTTCAATTCATATAAGGTGAGAGTGTCAGTCCTCTTTTACTTAAGTCAGCATTGTGCCTTTTGTATTTAATTCGGATGCAATTTCTGTGTTTCATCGTCAATAAGAAGGTCCAAGGGATGCAGTAAACCTGAAGTGAAGCATCGGAATCTAAAACTGGACTCGCAGGAGTGGTTCAAGTCATAGAAAGTGAGAGTGTCAGTCCTCTTGTACTTAAGTCGGAATTGTGCTTTTTGTATTAAATTCGGATGAAATTTCTTTGTTTCCTCGTCAATAAGAAGGTCCAAGGAATACTGTAAACCTTAAGTGAAGCATCGGAATCTAAAACTGGACTCACAGGGGAGGTTCAAATCATAGAAAGTTAGAGTGTCAGTCCTCCTGTACTTAAGTCGGCATTGTGAATTTTGTATTAAATTCGGATTCAATTTCTGTGTTCAATCGTCAAGAAGAAGGTCCGAGGGATACAGTAAACCTGAAGTGAAGCATGGGAATCTAAAACAGGACGCACAGGAGAGGTTAAAATCATAGAAAGTTTGAGTGTCAGTCCTCTTCTACTTAAGTCGGCATTGTGCCTTTTGAATTTAATTTCGATGCATTTTCTGTGCTTCATCGTCAATAAGAAGGTCCATGGTATACAGTAAACCTGAAGTGTAGCTTCGGTATCTAAAACTGGACACACAGGAGAGGTTCAAATCATAGAAAGTTAGAGTGTACGTCCTCTTGTACTTAAGTCGGCATTGTGCCTTTTGTATTGAATTCGGTTCAATTTCTGTGTTTCATCGTCAATAAGAAGGTCTAAGGGACTCAGTAAACCTGAAGTGAATCATCGGAATCTAAAACTGGACCCACAGGAGAGGTTCAAATCATAGAAAGTGAGAGTGTCAGTCTTCTTTTACTTATGTCAGCATTGTGCCTTTTTTATGTAATTCGGATGCAATTTCTGAGTTTCATCGTCAATAAGAAGGTGCAAGGTATACAGTAAACCTGAAGTGAAGCATCGGAATCTAGGACTGGACTCACAGGAGAGGTTCAAATCATAGAAAGTTAGAGTGTCCGTCCTCTTGTACTTAAGTCGGCATTGTGCTATTTTGAATTTAATTACGATGCAATATCTGTGTTTCTTCGTCAACAAGAACGTCCAAGGTACTCAGTAAACCTGAAGTGAAGCATCGGAATCTTAAACTGCACTCGCAGGAGATGTTCAAACCATAGAAAGTGAGAGTGTCAGTCCTCCTGTACTTAAGTTGGCATTGTGCCTTTTGTATTACATTCGGATGCAATTTCTGTGTTTCATCGTCAATAGGAAGGTGCAAGGTATACAGTAAACCTGATGTGAAGCATCGGAATCTAAGACTGGACTCACAGGAGGGGTTCAAATCATAGAAAGTGAGAGAGTGTCAGTCCTCCTGTACTTAAGTCGGCATTGTTCCTTTTGTATTAGATTCGGATGCAATATCTGTGTTTCATCGTCAATAAGAAGGTCTAAGGGATTCAGTAAACCTGAAGTTAACCATCGGAATCTAAAACTGGACTCACAGGAGGGGTTCAAATCATAGAAAGTCATAGTGTCAGAACTCTTTTACTTAAGTCAGCATTGTGCCTTCTGTATTTAATTCGGATGCAGTATCTGTGTTTCATCGTCAATAAGATGGTCCAAGGGATACAGTAAACTTGAAGTGAAGCATCGGAATCTAAAACTGGACTCACAGGAGAGGTTCAAATCATAGAAAGTGAGAGTGTCAGTCTTCTTTTACTTATGTCAGCATTGTGCCTTTTGTATGTAATTCGGATGCAATTTCTGAGTTTCATCGTCAATAAGAAGGTGCAAGGTATACAGTAAACCTGAAGTGAAGCATCGGAATCTAAGACTGGACTTACAGGAGAGGTTCAAATCATAGAAAGTTAGAGTGTCCGTCCTCTTGTACTTAAGTCGGCATTGTGCTATTTTGAATTTAATTACGATGCAATATCTGTGTTTCTTCGTCAACAAGAACGTCCAAGGTACTCAGTAAACCTGAAGTGAAGCATCGGAATCTTAAACTGCACTCGCAGGAGATGTTCAAACCATAGAAAGTGAGAGTGTCAGTCCTCCTGTACTTAAGTTGGCATTGTGCCTTTTGTATTACATTCGGATGCAATTTCTGTGTTTCATCGTCAATAGGAAGGTGCAAGGTATACAGTAAACCTGAAGTGAAGCATCGGAATCTAAGACTGGACTCACAGGAGAGGTTCAAATCATAGAACGTGAGAGAGTGTCAGTCCTCCTGTACTTAAGTCGGCATTGTTCCTTTTGTATTAAATTCGGATGCAATAACTGTGTTTCATCGTCAATAAGAAGGTCTAAGGGATTCAGTAAACCTGAAGTTAACCATCGGAATCTAAAAATGGACTCACAGGAGGGGTTCAAATCATAGAAAGTCATAGTGTCAGAACTCTTTTACTTAAGTCAGCATTGTGCCTTTTGTATTTAATTCGGATGCAGTATCTGTGTTTCATCGTCAATAAGATGGTCCAAGGGATACAGTAAACTTGAAGTGAAGCATCCGAATCTAAAACTGGACTCGCAGGAAAGGTTCAAGTCATAGAAAGTGAGAGTGTCAGTCCTCTTGTACTTAAGTCGGCATTGTGCCTTTTGTATTAAATTCGGATGCAATTTCTGTGTTTCATCGTCAATACGAAGGACCAAGGGATACAGTAAACCTGAAGTGAAGCATCGGAATCTAAAACTGGACTCACAGGTGAGGTTCAAATCATAGAAAGTTAGAGTGTCAGTCCTCCTGTACTTAAGTCGGCATTGTGCCTTTTGTATTAAATTCGGATGCAATTTCTGTGTTTCATCGTCAATAAGAAGGTCCAAGGGATACAGTAAACCTGAAGTGATGCATCGGAATCTAAAACAGGACTCGAAGGAGAGGATCAAGTCATAGAAAGAGAGAGTGTCAGTCCTCTTGTACTTAAGTCGGCATTGTGCCTTTTATATTAAATTTGGATGCAATTTCTGTGTTTCATCGTCAATAAGAAGGTCTAAGGGCTTCAGTAAACCTGAAGTGTTGCATCGGAATCTAAATCTGGACTCACAGGAGAGGTTCAATTCATATAAAGTGAGAGTGTCAGTCCTCTTTTACTTAAGTCAGCATTGTGCCTTTTGTATTTAATTCGGATGCAGTTTCTTGTTTTCATCGACAATAAGAAAGTCCCAGGGATGCAGTAAACCTGAAGTGAATCATCGGAATCTAAAACTGGACTCGCAGGAGAGGTTCAAGTCATAGAAAGTGAGAGTGTCAGTCCTCTTGTACTTAAGTCGGGATTGTGCCTTTTGTATTAAATTCGGATGCAATTTCTGTGATTCATCGTCAATAAGAAGGTCCAAGGAATACAGTTAACCTGAAGTGAAGCATCGAAAACTAAAACTGGACTCACAGGGGAGGTTCAAATCATAGAAAGTTAGAGTGTCAGCCCTCCTGTAGTTAAGTCGGCATTGTGCCTATTGTATTAAATTCGGATGCAATTTCTGTGTTCCATCGACAAGAAGAACGTCCAAGGGATACAGTAAACCTAAAGTGAAGCATAGGAATCTAAAACAGGACTCACAGGAGAGGTTAGAATCATAGAAAGTTAGAGTGTCAGTCCTCTTCTATTTAAGTCGGCATTGTGCCTTTTGAATTTAATTTCGAAGCATTTTCTGTGCTTCATGGACAATAAGAAGGTCCATGGTATACAGTAAACCTGAAGTGAAGCTTCGGTATCTAAAACTGGACTCACAGGAGAGGTTCATATCAGAGAAATTGTGAGTGTCAGTCCTCTTGTACTTAAGTCGGCACTGTGATTTTGAATTACATTCGGATGCAATTTCTGTATTCATCGTCGATAAGAAGATCTAAGGGATTCAGTAAACCTGAAGTGAAGCATCGTAATCTAAAACTGGACTCACAGGAGAGGTTCAAATCATAGAAAGTTAGAGTGTCCGTCCTCTTGTACTTAAGTCGGCATTGTGCCTTTTGTATTGAATTCGGTTCAATTTCTGTGTTTCATCGTCAATAAGAAGGTCTAAGGGACTCAGTAAACCTGAAGTGAATCATCGGAATCTAAAACTGGACTCACAGGAGAGGTTCAAATCATAGAAAGTGAGAGTGTCAGTCTTCTTTTACTTATGTCAGCATTGTGCCTTTTGTATGTAATTCGGATGCAATTTCTGAGTTTCATCGTCAATAAGAAGGTGCAAGGTATACAGTAAACCTGAAGTGAAGCATCGGAATCTAAGACTGGACTCACAGGAGAGGTTCAAATCATAGAAAGTTAGAGTGTCCGTCCTCTTGTACTTAAGTCGGCATTGTGCTATTTTGAATTTAATTACGATGCAATATCTGTTTTTCTTCGTCAACAAGAACGTCCAAGGTACTCAGTAAACCTGAAGTGAAGCATCGGAATCTTAAACTGCACTCGCAGGAGATGTTCAAACCATAGAAAGTGAGAGTGTCAGTCCTCCTGTACTTAAGTTGGCATTGTGCCTTTTGTATTACATTCGGATGCAATTTCTGTGTTTCATCGTCAATAGGAAGGTGCAAGGTATACAGTAAACCTGAAGTGAAGCATCGGAATCTAAGACTGGACTCACAGGAGAGGTTCAAATCATAGAAAGTGAGAGAGTGTCAGTCCTCCTGTACTTAAGTCGGCATTGTTCCTTTTGTATTAAATTCGGATGCAATATCTGTGTTTCATCGTCAATAAGAAGGTCTAAGGGATTCAGTAAACCTGAAGTTAACCATCGGAATCTAAAACTGGACTCACAGGAGGGGTTCAAATCATAGAAAGTCATAGTGTCAGAACTCTTTTACTTAAGTCAGCATTGTGCCTTTTGTATATAATTCGGATGCAGTATCTGTGTTTCATCGTCAATAAGATGGTCCAAGGGATACAGTAAACTTGAAGTGAAGCATCCGAATCTAAAACTGGACTCGCAGGAAAGGTTCAAGTCATAGAAAGTGAGAGTGTCAGTCCTCTTGTACTTAAGTCGGCATTGTGCCTTTTGTATTAAATTCGGATGCAATTTCTGTGTTTCATCGTTAATACGAAGGACCAAGGGATACAGTAAACCTGAAGTGAAGCATCGGAATCTAAAACTGGACTCACAGGGGAGGTTCAAATCATAGAAAGTTAGAGTGTCAGTCCTCCTGTACTTAAGTCGGCATTGTGCCTTTTGTATTAAATTCGGATGCAATTTCTGTGTTTCATCGTCAACAATAAGGTCCAAGGGATACAGTAAGCCTGAAGTGATGCATCGGAATCTAAAACAGGACTCGAAGGAGAGGATCAAGTCATAGAAAGAGAGAGTGTCAGTCCTCTTGTACTTAAGTCGGCATTGTGCCTTTTATATTAAATTTGGATGCAATTTCTGTGTTTCATCGTCAATAAGAAGGTCTAAGGGCTTCAGTAAACCTGAAGTGAAGCATCGGAATCTAAATCTGGACTCACAGGAGAGGTTCAATTCATATAAAGTGAGAGTGTCAGTCCTCTTTTACTTAAGTCAGCATTGTGCCTTTTGTATTTAATTCGGATGTAGTTTCTTGTTTTCATCGACAATAAGAAAGTCCAAGGGATGCAGTAAACCTGAAGTGAATCATCGGAATCTAAAACTGGACTCGCAGGAGAGGTTCAAGTCATAGAAAGTGAGAGTGTCAGTCCTCTTGTACTTAAGTCGGGATTGTGCCTTTTGTATTAAATTCGGATGCAATTTCTGTGATTCATCGTCAATAAGAAGGTCCAAGGAATACAGTTAACCTGAAGTGAAGCATCGAAAACTAAAACTGGACTCACAGGGGAGGTTCAAATCATAGAAAGTTAGAGTGTCAGTCCACCTGTAGTTAAGTCGGCATTGTGCCTATTGTATTAAATTCGGATGCAATTTCTGTGTTCCATCGACAAGAAGAACGTCCAAGGGATACAGTAAACCTAAAGTGAAGCATAGGAATCTAAAACAGGACTCACAGGAGAGGTTAGAATCATAGAAAGTTAGAGTGTCAGTCCTCTTCTATTTAAGTCGGCATTGTGCCTTTTGAATTTAATTTCGAAGCATTTTCTGTGCTTCATGGACAATAAGAAGGTCCATGGTATACAGTAAACCTGAAGTGAAGCTTCGGTATCTAAAACTGGACTCACAGGAGAGGTTCATATCAGAGAAATTGTGAGTGTCAGTCCTCTTGTACTTAAGTCGGCATTGTGATTTTGAATTACATTCGGATGCAATTTCTGTATTCATCGTCGATAAGAAGATCTAAGGGATTCAGTAAACCTGAAGTGAAGCATCGTAATCTAAAACTGGACTCACAGGAGAGGTTCAAATCATAGAAACTGAGAGTGTCAGTCCTCTTTTACTTAAGTCAGCATTGTGCCCTTTGTATTTAATTCGGATCTAATTTCTGTGTTTAATCGTCAATAAGAAGTTCCAAGAGATACAGTAAACCTGAAGTGAAGCATTGGAATCTAAAACTGGACTCGCAGGAGAGGTTCAAGTCATAGAAAGTGAGAGTGTCAGTCCTCTAGTACTCAAGTTGGCATTTTGCCCTTTGTATTACATTCGGATGCAATTTCTGTGTTTCATCGTCAATAAGAAGGTCCAAGATATACAGTAAACCTGAAGTGAAGCATCGGAATCTAAAACTGGACTCGAACGAGAGGTTCAAGTCATAGAAAGTGAGAATGTCAGTCCTCCTGTACTTAAGTCGGCATTGTGCCTTTTTTATTTAATTCGCATGCAATTTCTGTGTTTCATCGTCAATAAGAAGGGCCAAGGGATACAGTAAACCTGAAGTGAAGCATCGGAATCTAAAACTGGACTCGCAGGAGAGGTTCATGTCATAGAAAGTGAGAGTGTCAGACCTCATGTACTTAAGTTGGCATTGTACCTTTCTATTACATTCGCATGCAATTTATGTGTTTCATCGTCAATAAGAAGGCCCAAGGGATACAGTGAACCTGAAGTGAAGCATCGGAATCTAAGACTGGACTCAGAGGAGAGGTTCAAATCATAGAAAGTGAGAGTGTCAGTCCTCTTGTACTTAAGTCGGCATTGTGCCTTTTGAATTTAATTCCGATACATTTTCTGTGCTTCATCGTCAATAAGAAGGTCCATGGTATACAGTAAACCTGAAGTGTAGCATCGGAATCTAAAACTGGACACACAGGAGGGGTTCAAATCAGAGAAAGTTAGTGTGTCCGTCATTTTGTACTTAAGTCGGCATTGTGCTATTTTGAATTTATTCCGATGCAATATCTGTGCTTCATCGTCAATAAGAAGGTCCATGGTATACAGTAAACCTGAAGTGTAACATCCGCATCTAAAACTGGACTCACAGCAGAGGTTCAAATCATAGAAAGTTTGAGTGTCCGTCCTCTTCTACGTAAGTCGGCATTGTGCCTTTTGTATTAAATTCGGATACTATTTCTGTGTTTCATCGTCAATAAGAAGGTCCAAGGGATACAGTAAACCTGAAGTGAAGCATCGGAATCTAAAACTGGTCTCACAGGAGAGGTTCAAATTATAGAAAGTTAGAGTGTCAGTAGTCTTCTACTTAAGTCGGCATTGTACCTTTTGAATTCAATTCCGATGCAATTTCTGTGTTTCATCTTCAATAAGAAGGTCCAAGGGATATAGTAAACCTGAAGTGAAGCATCGGAATCTAAAACTGGACTCGCTGGAGAGGTTCAAATCATAGAAAGTTAGAGTGTCAGTCCTCTTGTACTTAAGTCGGCATTCTGCTAATTTGAATTTAATTCCGATGCAATTTCTCTGTTTCTTCGTCAATAAGAAGGTCCAAGGTATACAGTTAACCCGAAGTGAAGCTTCGGAATCTAAAACTGGACTCACAGGAGAGGTTCAAGTCACAGAAAGTTTGAGTCTCAGTCCTCTTGTACTCAAGTCGGCATTGTGACTTTTGAATTTAATTCCGATGCAATTTCTGTGCTTCATCGTCAATAAGAAGGTCCATGGTATACAGTAAACCTGAAGTGTAACATCGGCATCTAAAACTGGACTCACAGGAGAGGTTCGATACATAGCAAGTTAGAGTGTCACTCCTCTTGTACTTCAGTCGGCATTGTGGCTTTTGAATTTAATTCCGATGCAATTCCTGAGTTTCATCGTCAATAAGAGGGTCCAAGGTATACAGTAAACCTGAAGTGAAGCATCGGAATCTAAAACTCGACTCACAGGAGAGGTTCAAATCATAGGAAGTTAGAGCGTCAGTCTTCTTGTACTTAAGTCGGCTTTGCGCTTTTTGAATTTAATTCCGATGCAATTTCTGTGTTTCATCGTCAATACGAAGGTCCAAGGTATACAGTAAACCTGAAGTTAAGCATTGGAATCTAAAACTGGACTCACAGGAGAGGTTCAAATCATAGAAATTTAGAGTGTCAGTCCTCTAGTACTTAAGTCGGCATTGTGCCATTTGTATAAAATTCGGAAGCAATTTCTGAGTTTCATCGTCAATAAGAAGGTCCAATGGATACAGTAAACCTGAAGTGAAGCATTGGAATCTAAAACTGGACTCACAGGAGAGGTTCAAATCATAGAAAGTTAGAGTGTCAGTCCTCTTGTACTTAAGTCGGCATTGTGCCTTTTGTATTAAATTCGGATGCAATTTCTGTGTTTCATCGTCAATAAGAAGGTCTAAGGGATTCGGTAAACCTGAAGTGAAGCTTCGGAATCTAAAACTGGACTCACAGGAGAGGTTCAAATCACAGAAAGTGAGAGTTTCAGTCCTCTTTTACTTCAGTCAGCATTGTGCCTTTTGTATTTAATTCGGAAGCAATTTCTGTGTTTCATCGTCAATAAGAAGGTCCAAGGGATACAGTAAACCTGAAGTGAAGCATCGGAATCTAAAACTGGACTCGAAGGAGAGGTTCAAGTCATAGAAAGTGAGAGTGTCAGTCCTACTGTACTTAAGTCGGCATTGTGCCTTTTGTATTTAATTCGGAAGCAATTTCTGTGTTTCATCGTCAATAAGAAGGTCCAAGGGATACAGTAAACCTGAAGTGAAGCATCGGAATCTAAAACTGGACTCGAAGGAGAGGTTCAAGTCATAGAAAGTGAGAGTGTCAGTCCTCCTGTACTTAAGTCGGCATTGTGCCTTTTGTATTTACTTCGGATGCAATTTCTGTGTTTCATCGTCAATAAGAAGGACCAAGGGATATAGTAAACCTGAAGTGAAGCATCAGAATCTAAAACTGGACTCGAAGGAGAGGTTCAAGTCATAGAAAGTGAGAGTGTCAGTCCTCCTGTACTTAAGTCGGCATTGTGCCTTTTGTATTAAATTCGGATGCAATTTCAGTATTTCATCGTCAATAAGAAGGTCCAAGGAATACAGTAAACCTGAAGTGAACCATCGGAATCAAAAACTGGACTCACAGGAGAGGCTCAAATCATAGAAAGTTAGAGTGTCAGTCCTCTTCTACTTAAATCGGCATTGTGCCTTTTGAATTTAATTCCGATACATTTTCTGTGCTTCATCGTCAATAAGAAGGTCCATGGTGTACAGTTAACCTGAAGTGTAGCATCGGAATCTAAAACTCGACACACACGAGTGGTTCAAATCAGAAAAAGTTCCAGTGTCCGTCCTCTTGTACTTAAGTCAGCATTGTGCTATTTTGAATTTAATTCCGATGCAATATCAGTGCTTCATCGTCATTAAGAAGGTCCATGGTATACAGTAAACCTGAAGTGTAACATCCGCATCTAAAACTGGACTCACAGGAGAGGTTCGATTCATAGAAAGTTAGAGTGTCACTCCCCTTGTACTTAAGTCGCCATTGTGCCTTTTGAATTTAATTTCGATGCAATTTCTGTGATTCATCGTCAATACGAAGGTCCAAGGTATACAGTAAACCTGAAGTTAAGCATCGGATTCTAAAACTCGACTCACAGGAGAAGTTCAAATCATAGAATGTTAGAGTGTCAGTCCTCCTGTACTTATGTCGGCATTGTGATTTTTGTATTAAATTCGGATGCAATATCTGTGTTTCATCGTCAATAAGAAGGTCCAAGGGATACAGTAAACCTGAAGTGAAGCTTCAGAATCTAAGACTGGACTCACAGGAGAGGTTCAAATCATAGATAGTTAGAGTGTCAGTCCTCTTGTACTTAAGTCGGCATTGTGCCTTGTGTATTAAATTCGGATACTATTTCTGTGTTTCATCGTCAATAAGCAGGTCCAAGGGATACAGTAAACCTGAAGTGAAGCATCGGAATCTAAAACTGGACTCACAGGAGAGGTTCAAATCATAGAAAGTTAGAGTGTCAGTCCTCTTGTACTTAAGTCGGCATTGTGCCTTTTGTATTAAATTCGGATGCAATTTCAGTGTTTCATCGTCAATAAGAAGGTCCAAGGGATACAATAAACCTGAAGTGAACCATCGTAATCTAAAACTGGACTCACAGGAGAGGCTCAAATCATAGAAAGTTAGAGTGTCAGTCCTCTTCTACTTAAGTCGGCATTGTGCCTTTTGTATTAAATTCGGATGCAATTTCTGTGATTCATCGTCAATACGAAGGTCCAAGGTATACAGTAAACCTGAA
The DNA here is from genome assembly GCF_021461395.2 of Schistocerca americana. Taxonomy (NCBI): domain Eukaryota; kingdom Metazoa; phylum Arthropoda; class Insecta; order Orthoptera; family Acrididae; genus Schistocerca; species Schistocerca americana. The sequence goes on from NW_025725972.1 coordinate 1,419,005, forward strand.
GTTAAGCATCGGATTCTAAAACTCGACTCACAGGAGAGGTTCAAATCATAGAAAGTTAGAGTGTCAGTCCTCTTGTACTTAAGTCGGCAATGTGCCTTTTGTATTAAATTCGGATACTATTTCTGTGTTTCATCGTCAATAACAAGGTCCAAGGGATACAGTAAACCTGAAGTGAAGCATCGGAATCTAAAACTGGGCTCACAGGAGAGGTTCAAATCACAGAAAGTTAGAGTGTCAGACCTCTTGTACTTAAGTCGGCATTGTGCCTTTTGAATTCAATTCCGATGCAATTTTTGTGTTTCATCTTCAAGAAGAAGGTCCAACGGATACAGTAAACCTGAAGTGAAGCATCGGAATCTAAAACTGGACTCACAGGAGAGGTTCAAATCACAGAAAGTGAGAGCTTCAGTCCTCTTTTACTTCAGTCAGCATTGTGCCTTTTGTATTTAATTTGGATGCAATTTCTGTGTTTCATCGTCAATAAGAAGGTCCAAGGGATACAGTAAACCTGAAGTGAAGCATCGGAATGTAAAACTGGACTCGAAGGAGAGGTTCAAGTCATAGAAAGTGAGAGTGTCAGTCCTCCTGTACTTAAGTCGCCATTGTGCTTTTTGTATTTAATTCGGATGCAATTTCTGTGTTTCATCGTCAATAAGAAGGACCAAGGGATATAGTAAACCTGAAGTGAAGCATCGGAATCTAAAACTGGACTCGAAGGAGAGGTTCAAGTCATAGAAAGTGAGAGTGTAAATCCTTCTGTACTTAAGTCGGCATTGTGCCTTTTGTATTAAATTCGGATGCAATTTCAGTGTTTCATCGTCAATAAGAAGGGCCAAGGGATACACTAAACCTGAAGTGAACCATCGGAATCTAAAACTGGACTCACAGGAGAGGCTCAAATCATAGAAAGTTAGAGTGTCAGTCCTCTTCTACTTAAATCGGCATTGTGCCTTTTGAATTTAATTCCGATACATTTTCTGTCCTTCATCGTCAATAAGAAGGTCCATGGTATACAGTAAAGCTGAAGTGTAGCATCGGAATCTAAAACTGGACACACAGGAGTGGTTCAAATCAGAGAAAGTTAGAGTGTCCGTCCTCTTGTACTTAAGTCGGCATTGTGCTATTTTGAATTTAATTCCGATGCAATATCAGTGCTTCATTGTCAATAAGAAGGTCCATGTTATACAGTAAACCTGAAGTGTAACATCCGCATCTAAAACTGGACTCACAGGAGAGGTTCGATTCATAGAAAGTTTGAGTGTCACTCCCCTTGTACTTAAGTCGGCATTGTGCCTTTTGAATTTAATTTCGATGCAATTTCTGTGATTCATCGTCAATACGAAGGTCCAAGGTATACAGTAAACCTGAAGTTAAGCATCGGATTCTAAAACTCGACTCACAGGAGAAGTTCAAATCATAGAAAGTTAGAGTGTCAGTCCTCTTGTACTTATGTCGGCATTGTGACTTTTGTATCAAATTCGGATGCAATTTCTGTGTTTCATCGTCAATAAGATGGTCCAAGGGATACAGTAAACCTGAAGTGAAGCTTCAGAATCTAAAACTGGACTCACAGGACAGGTTCAAATCATAGAAAGTTAGAGTGTCAGTCCTCTTGTACTTAAGTCGGCATTGTGCCTTTTGTATTATATTCGGATACTATTTCTGTGTTTCATCGTCAATAAGCAGGTCCAAGGGATACAGTAAACCTGAAGTGAAGCATCGGAATCTAAAACTGGACTCACAGGAGAGGTTCAAATCATAGAAAGTTAGAGTGTCAGTCCTCTTGTACTTAAAGCGTCATTGTGCCTTTTGTATTAAATTCGGATGCAATTTCAGTGTTTCATCGTCAATAAGAAGGTCCAAGGTAAACAGTAAACCTGAAGTGAAACATCGGAATCTAAAACTGGACTCACAGGAGAGGCTCAAATCATAGAAAGTTAGAGTGTCAGTCCTCTTCTACCTAAGTCGGCATTGTGCCTTTTGAATTTAATTCCTAAACATTTTCTGTGCTTCATCGTCAATAAGAAGGCCCATGGTATACAGTAACCCTGAACGGCAGCATTGGAATTTAAAACTGGACACACAGGAGTGGTTCAAATCAGAGAAAGTTAGAGTGTCCTTCCACTTGTACTTAAGTCGGCATTGTGCTATTTTGAATTTAATTCCGATGCAATATCTGTGCTTTATCGTCAATAAGAAGGTCCATGGCATACAGTAAACCTGAAGTGTAACATCCGCATCTAAAACTGGACTCACAGGAGAGGTTCGATTCATAGAAAGTTAGAGTGTCACTCCCCTTGTACTTAAGTCGGCATTGTGCGTTTTGATTTTAATTTCGATGCAATTTCTGTGATTCATGGTCAATACGAAGGTCCAAGGTATACAGTAAACCTGAAGTTAAGCATCGGATTCTAAAACTCGACTCACAGGAGAGGTTCAAATCATAGGAAGTTAGAGCGTCAGTCTTCTTGTACTTAAGTCGACTTTGCGCTTTTTGAATTTAATTCCGATGCAATTTCTGTGTTTCATCGTCAATACGAAGGTCCAAGGTATACAGTAAACCTGAAGTTAAGCATTGGAATCTAAAACTGGACTCACAGGAGAGGTTCAAATCATAGAAATTTAGAGTGTCAGTCCTCTAGTACTTAAGTCGGCATTGTGCCTTTTGTATAAAATTCGGATGCAATTTCTGTGTTTCATCGTCAATAAGAAGGTCCAAGGGATACAGTAAACCTGAAGTGAAGCATTGGAATCTAAAACTGGACTCACAGGAGAGGTTCAAATCATAGAAAGTTAGAGTGTCAGTCCTCTTGTACTTAAGGCGGCATTGTGCCTTTTGTATTAAATTCGGATGCAATTTCTGTGTTTCATCGTCAATAAGAAGGTCTAAGGGATTCGGTAAACCTGAAGTGAAGCTTCGGAATCTAAAACTGGACTCACAGGAGAGGTTCAAATCACAGAAAGTGAGAGTTTCAGTCCTCTTTTACTTCAGTCAGCATTGTGCCTTTTGTATTTAATTCGGAAGCAATTTCTGTGTTTCATCGTCAATAAGAAGGTCCAAGGGATACAGTAAACCTGAAGTGAAGCATCGGAATCTAAAACTGGACTCGAAGGAGAGGTTCAAGTCATAGAAAGTGAGAGTGTCAGTCCTCCTGTACTTAAGTCGGGATTGTGCCTTTTGTATTTAATTCGGATGCAATTTCTGTGTTTCATCGTCAATAAGAAGGACCAAGGGATATAGTAAACCTGAAGTGAAGCATCAGAATCTAAAACTGGACTCGAAGGAGAGGTTCAAGTCATAGAAAGTGAGAGTGTCAGTCCTCCTGTACTTAAGTCGGCATTGTGCCTTTTGTATTAAATTCGGATGCAATTTCAGTATTTCATCGTCAATAAGAAGGTCCAAGGAATACAGTAAACCTGAAGTGAACCATCGGAATCAAAAACTGGACTCACAGGAGAGGCTCAAATCATAGAAAGTTAGAGTGTCAGTCCTCTTCTACTTAAATCGGTATTGTGCCTTTTGAATTTAATTCCGATACATTTTCTGTGCTTCATCGTCAATAAGAAGGTCCATGGTGTACAGTTAACCTGAAGTGTAGCATCGGAATCTAAAACTCGACACACACGAGTGGTTCAAATCAGAAAAAGTTCCAGTGTCCGTCCTCTTGTACTTAAGTCGGCATTGTGCTATTTTGAATTTAATTCCGATGCAATATCAGTGCTTCATCGTCAATAAGAAGGTCCATGGTATACAGTAAACCTGAAGTGTAACATCCGCATCTAAAACTGGACTCACAGGAGAGGTTCGATTCATAGAAAGTTAGAGTGTCACTCCCCTTGTACTTAAGTCGCCATTGTGCCTTTTGAATTTAATTTCGATGCAATTTCTGTGATTCATCGTCAATACGAAGGTCCAAGGTATACAGTAAACCTGAAGTTAAGCATCGGATTCTAAAACTCGACTCACAGGAGAAGTTCAAATCATAGAAAGTTAGAGTGTCAGTCCTCTTGTACTTATGTCGGCATTGTGACTTTTGTATTAAATTCGGATGCAATTTCTGTGTTTCATCGTCAATAAGATGGTCCAAGGGATACAGTAAACCTGAAGTGAAGCTTCAGAATCTAAAACTGGACTCACAGGAGAGGTTCAAATCATAGAAAGTTAGAGTGTCAGTCCTCTTGTACTTAAGTCGGCATTGTGCCTTTTGTATTAAATTCGGATACTATTTCTGTGTTTCATCGTCAATAAGCAGGTCCAAGGGATACAGTAAACCTGAAGTGAAGCATCGGTATCTAAAACTGGACTCACAGGAGAGGTTCAAATCATAGAAAGTTAGAGTGTCAGTCCTCTTGTACTTAAAGCGTCATTGTGCCTTTTGTATTAAATTCGGATGCAATTTCAGTGTTTCATCGTCAATAAGAAGGTCCAAGGGATACAGTAAACCTGAAGTGAAACATCGGAATCTAAAACTGGACTCACAGGAGAGGCTCAAATCATAGAAAGTTAGAGTGTCAGTCCTCTTCTACTTCAGTCGGCATTGTGCCTTTTGAATTTAATTCCTATACATTTTCTGTGCTTCATCGTCAATAAGAAGGCCCATGGTATACAGTAACCCTGAAGGGCAACATTGGAATTTAAAACTGGACACACAGGAGTGGTTCAAATCAGAGAAAGTTAGAGTGTCCTTCCACTTGTACTTAAGTCGGCATTGTGCTATTTTGAATTTAATTCCGATGCAATATCTGTGCTTTATCGTCAATAAGAAGGTCCATGGCATACAGTAAACCTGAAGTGTAACATCCGCATCTAAAACTGGACTCACAGGAGAGGTTCGATTCATAGAAAGTTAGAGTGTCACTCCCCTTGTACTTAAGTCGGCATTGTGCGTTTTGAATTTAATTTCGATGCAATTTCTGTGATTCATGGTCAATACGAAGGTCCAAGGTATACAGTAAACCTGAAGTTAAGCATCGGATTCTAAAACTCGACTCACAGGAGAGGTTCAAATCATAGAAAGTTAGAGTGTCAGTCCTCTTGTACTTAAGTTGGCATTCTGCCTTTTGTATTAAATTCGGATACTATTTCTGTGTTTTATCGTCAATAAGAAGGTCCAAGGGAAACAGTAAACCTGAAGTTAAGCATCGGATTCTAAAACTCGACTCACAGGAGAGGTTCAAATCATAGAAAGTTAGAGTGTCAGTCCTCTTGTACTTAAGTTGGCATTGTGCTTTTTGTATTAAATTCGGATACTATTTCTGTGTTTTATCGTCAATAAGAAGGTCCAAGGGAAACAGTAAACCTGAAGTCAAGCATCGGAATCTAAAACTGGTCTCACAGGAAAGGTTCTAATCATAGAAAGTTAGAGTGTCAGTCCTCTTGTACTTAAGTCGGCATTGTGCATTTTGAATTCAATACCGATGCAATTTTTGTGTTTCACCTACAATAAGAAGGTCTAAGGGATACAGTAAACCTGAAGTGAAGCATCGGATTCTAAAACTCGACTCACAGGAGAGGTTCAAATCATAGAAAGTCCTCTTGTACTTAAGTCGGCATTGTGACTTTTGTATTAAATTCGGATGCAATTTCTCTGTTTCATCGTCAATAAGAAGGTCTAAGGTATTCGGTAAACCTGAAGTGAAGCATCGGAATCTAAAACTGGACTCACAGGAGAGGTTCAAATCACAGAAAGTGAGAGTTCAGTCCTCTTTTACTTCAGTCAGCATTGTGCCTTTTGTATTTAATTCGGATGCAATTTCTGTGTTTCATCGTCAATAAGGAGGTCCAAGGGATACAGTAAACCTGAAGTGAAGCATCGGAATCTAAAAGCGGACTCGAAGGAGAGGTTCAAGTCATAGATAGTGAGAGTGCCAGTCCTCCTGTACTTAAGTCGGCATTGTGCCTTTTGTATTTAATTCGGATGCAATTTCTGTGTTTCATCGTCAATAAGAAGGACCAGGGGATACAGTAAACCTGACGTGAAGCATCGGAATCTAAAACCGGACTCGAAGGAGAGGTTCAAGTCATAGATAGTGAGAGTGTCAGTCCTCCTGTACTTAAGTCGGCATTGTGACTTTTGTATTAAATTCGGATGCAATTTCTGTGTTTCATCGTCAATAAGAAGGTCTAGGGGATTCGGTAAACCTCAAGTGCAGCATCGGAATCTAAGACTGGACTCAGAGGAGAGGTTCAAATCATAGAAAGTTATAGTGTCAGTCCTCTTGTACTTAAGTCGGCATTGTGCTATTTTGATTTTAATTCCGATGCAATTTCTGTGTTTCTTCGTCAATAAGAAGGTCTAAGGTGTACAGTAAACCTGAAGTGAAGCATCGGAATCTAAAACTGGACTCACAGGAGAGGTTCAAATCACAGAAAGTGAGAGTTTCAGTCCTCTTTTACTTCAGTCAGCATTGTGCCTTTTGTATTTAATTCGGATGCAATTTCTGTGTTTCATCGTCAATAAGAAGGACCAAGGGATACAGTAAACCTGAAGTGAAGCATCGTAATGTAAAACTCGACTCACAGGAGAGGTTCAAATCATAGGAAGTTTGAGCGTCAGTCCTCTTGTACTTAAGTCGGCTTTGTGCTTTTTGAATTTAATTCCGATGCAATTTCTGTGTTTCATCGTCAATACGAAGGTCCAAGATATACAGTAAACCTGAAGTTAAGCATTGGAATCTAAAACTGGACTCACAGGAGAGGTTCAAATCATAGAAATTTAGGGTGTCAGTCCTCTAGTACTCAAGTCGGCATTGTGCATTTTGTATAAAATTCGGATGCAATTTCTGTGTTTCATCGTCAATAACAAGGTCCAAGGGATACAGTAAACCTGAAGTGAAGCATCGGAATCTAAAACTTGACTCACAGGAGAGGTTAAAATCATAGAAAGAGAGAGTGTCAGTCCTCTTGTACTTAAGTCGGCATTGTGCCTTTTGTATTAAATTCGGATGCAATTTCTGTGTTTCATCGTCAATAAGAAGGTCCAAGGGATACAGTAAACCTGAAGTGGAGCATCGGAAACTAAAACTGGACTCACTGGGGAGGTTTGAATCATAGAAAATTAGAGTGTCAGTCCTCCTGTACTTAAGTCGGCATTGTGCGTTTTGTATTAAATTCGGATGCAATTTCAGTGTTTCATCGTCAATAAGAAGGTCCAAGGGATACAGTAAACCTGAAGTGAACCATCGGAATCTAAAACTGGACTCACAGGAGAGGCTCAAATCATAGAAAGTATGAGTGTCAGTCCTCTTCTACTTAATTCTGCATTGTGCCTTTTGAGTTTCATTCCGATACACTTTCTGTGCTTCATCGTCAATAAGAAGGTCCATGGTATACAGTAAACCTGAAGTGTAACATCCGCATCTAAAACTGGACTCACAGGAGAGGTTCGATTCATAGAAAGTTAGAGTGTCACCCTCCTTGTACTTAAGTCGGCATTGTGCCTTTCGAATTTAATTTCGATGCAATTTGTGTGATTCATCGTCAATACGAAGGTCCAAGGTATACAGTAAACCTGAAGTTAAGCATCGGATTCTAAAACTCGACTCACAGGAGAGGTTCAAATCATAGAAAGTTAGAGTGTCAGTCCTCTTGTACTTATGTCGACATTGTGACTTTTGTATTAGATTCGGATGCAATTTCTGTGTTTCATCGTCAATAAGAAGGTCCAAGGGATACAGTAAACCTGAAGTGAAGCATCGGAATCTAAAACTGGACTCACATAAGAGGATCAAATCATAGAAAGTTAGAGTGTCAGTCCTCTTCTACTTAAGTCGGCATTGTGCCTTTTGAATTTAATTCCGATACATTTTCTGTGCTTCATCGTCAATAAGAAGGTCCATGGTATACAGTAAACCTGAAGTGTAGCATCGGACTCTAAAACTGGACACACAGGAGTGGTTCAAATCAGAGAAAGTTAGAGTGTCCGTCCTCTTGTACTTATGTCGGCATTGTGACTTTTGTATTAAATTCGGATGCAATTTCTGTGTTTCATCGTCAATAAGAAAGTCCAAGGGATACAGTAAACCTGAAGTGGAGCTTCAGAATCTAAAATTGGACTCACAGGAGAGGTTCAAAGCATAGAAAGTTAGAGTGTCAGTCCTTTTCTACTTAAGTCGCTAATGTGCCTTTTGTATTAAATTCGGATTCTATTTCTGTGTTTCATCGTCAATAAGCAGGTCCAAGGCATACAGTAAACCTGAAGTGAAGCATCGGAATCTAAAACTGGACTCACATAAGAGGTTCAAATCATAGAAAGTAAGAGTGTCAGTCCTCTTCTACTTAAGTCGGCATTGTGCCTTTTGAATTTAATTCCGATACATTTTCTGTGCTTCATCGTCAATAAGAAGGTCCATGGTATACAGTAAACCTGAAGTGTAACATCGGCATCTAAAACTGGACTCACAGGCTAGGTTCGATACATAGAAATGTAGAGTGTCACTCCTCTTGTACTTTGGTCGGCATTGTGGCTTTTGATTTTAATTCCGATGCAATTCCTATGTTTCATCGTCAACAAGAAGGTCCAAGGTATACAGTAAACCTGAAGTGTAGCATCGGAATGTAAAACTGGACACACAGGAGAGGTTCAAATCATAGAAAGTTAGAGTGTCCGTCCTGTTGTACTTAAGTCGGCATTATGCTACTTTGAATTTAATTCCGATGCAATTTCAGTGTTTCTTCGTCAATACGAAGGTCCAAGGTATACAGTATACCTGTCGTGAAGCATCGTAATTTAAAACTAGACTCACAGGAGAGGTTCAAATCACAGAAAGTTAGAGTCTCAGTCCTCTTGTACTCAAGTCGGCATTGTGCCTTTTAATTTAATTCCGATGCAATTTCTGTGCTTCATCGTCCATAAGAAGGTCCATGGTATACAGTAAACCTGAAGTGTAACATCGGCATCTGAAACTGGACTCACAGGAGAGGTTCGATTCATAGAAAGTTAGAGTTTCACTCCTCCCTTACTTAAGTCGGCATTGTGCCTTTTAATTTAATTCCGATGCAATTTCTGTGCTTCATCGTCCATAAGAAGGTCCATGGTATACAGTAAACCTGAAGTTGTAACATCGGCATCTGAAACTGGACTCACAGGAGAGGTTCGATCATAGAAAGTTAGAGTGTCAGTCCTCTTGTACTTAAGTCGTCATTGTGCCTTTTGAATTTAATTCCGATGCAATTTCTTGTTTCATCGTCAATACGAAGGTCCAAGGTATACAGTAAACCTGAAGTTAAGCAGCGGAAACAAAAACGTGACTCACAGGAGGGGTTCAAATCGTAGAAAGTTAGAGTGTCAGTCCTCTTGTACTTAAGTCGGCATTGTGACTTTTGTATTAAATTCGGATGCAATTTCTGTGCTTCATCGTCAATAAGAAGGTCCAAGGGATACAGTAAACCTGAATTGAAGCTTCAGAATCTAAAATTGGACTCACAGGAGAGGTTCAAATCATAGAAAGTTACAGTGTTAGTCCTCTTGTACTTAAGTCGGCACTATGCCCTATGTATTAAATTCGGATACAATTTCTGTGTTGCATCGTCAATAAGAAGGTCCAAGGTATACAGTTAACCTGAGGTGAAGCATCGGAATCTAAAACTCGACTCACAGGAGGGGTTCAAATCATAGGAAGTTAGAGTGTCAGTCCTCTTGTACTTAAGTCGGCATTGTGCCTTTTGAATTAAATTCCGATGCAATTTCTGTGTTTCATCGTCAATTCGAAGGTCCAAGATATACAGGAAACCTGAAGTTAAGCATCGGAATCTAAAACGGGACTCACAGGAGAGGTTTAAATCATAGAAAATTAGAGTGTCAGTCCTCTTGTACTTAAGTCGGAATTGTGCCTTTTGTATAAAGTTCGGATGCAATTTCTGTGTTTTATCGTCAATAAGAAGGTCCAAGGGATACAGTAAACCTGAAGTGAAGCATTGGAATCTGAAACTGGACTCACAGGAGAGGTTCAAATCATAGAAAGTTAAAGTGTCCGTCTTCTTGTACTTAAGTCGGCATTATGCTCTTTTGAATTTAATTCCGATGCAATTTCTGTGTTTCATCGTCAATACGAAGGTCCAAGGTATACAGTAAAACTAAAGTTAAGCATCGGAATTTAAAACTGGACTCACAGGAGAGGTACAAATCATAGAATGTTAGAGTGTCAGTCCTCTTTTACTTAAGTCGGCATTGTGCCTTTTGTATAACATTCGGATGCAATTTCTGTGTTTCATCGTCAATAAGAAGGTCCAAGGGATACAGTAAACCTGAAGTGAAGCATCGGAATCTAAAACTGAACTCACAGTTGAGGTTCAAATCATAGAAAGTTAGAGTGTCAGTCCTGTTCTACTTATGTCGGCATTGTGCCTATTGAATTTAATTCCGATGCATTTTCTGTGCTTCATCGTCAATAAGAAGGTCCATGGTATACAGTAAACCTGAAGTGTAGCATCGGAATCAAAAACTGGACACACAGGAAAGGTTCAAATCATAGAAAGTTAGAGTGTCCGTCACCTTGTACTTAAGTCGGCATTGTGCTTTTTTGAATTTAAATCCGATGCAATTTCTGTGATTCTTCGTCAATAAGAAGGTCCAAGGTATACAGTAAACCAGAAGTGAAGCATCGGAATGTAAAACTGGACTCACAGGACAGGTTCAAGTGACAGAAAATTTGAGTCTCTGTCCTCTTGTACTCAAGTCGGCATTGTGCCTTTTGAATTTAATTCCGATGCAATTTCTGTGCTTCATCGTCAATAAGAAGGTCCATGGTATACAGTAAACCTGAAGTGTAACATCGGCATCTAAAACTGGACTCACAGGAGAGGTTCGATACATAGAAAGTTAGAGTGTCACTCCTCTTGTACTTAAGTCGGCTTTGTGGCTTTTAAATTTAATACCGATGCAATTCCTGTGTTTCATCGTCAATAAGAAGGTCCAAGGTATACAGTTAACCTGAGGTGAAGCATCGGAATCTAAAACTCGACTCACAGGAGAGGTTCAAATCATAGGAAGTTAGAGTGTCAGTCCTCTTGTACTTAAGTCGGCATTGTGCCTTTTGAATTAAATTCCAATGCAATTTCTGTGTTTCATCGTCAATGAGTAGGTCCAAGGGATACAGTAAACCTGAAGTGAAGCATCCGAATGCAAAACTGGACTCACAGGAGAGGTTCAATTCATAGAAAGTTAGAGTGTCAGTCCTCTTGTACTTAAGCCGGCATTGTGCCGTTTGTATAAAATTCGGATGTAATTTCTGTGTTTCGTCGTCAATAAGAAGGTGCAATGTATACAGTAAACCTTAAGAGAAGCATCGGAATCTAAAACTGGACTCACAGGAGAGGTTCAAATCAAAGAAAGTGAGAGTGTCAGTCCTCTTGTACTTGAGTCGGCATTGTGCCTTTTGTATTAAATTCGGATGCAATTTCTGTGATTCATCGTCAATAAGAAGGTCCAAGGAATACAGTAAACCTGAGGTGAAGCATCGGAATCTAAAACTGGACTCACAGGAGAGGTTCATATCTTAGAAATTGAGAGTGTCTGTCCTCTTGTAGTTAAGTCGGCAGTGTGCTTTTTGTATTAAATTCGGATGCAATTTCTGTGTTTCATCGTCAACAAGAAGGTCAAAGGGATACAGTAAACTTTCAGTGAAGCATGGGAATCTAAAACTGGACTCACAGGAGAGGTTCAAATCATAGAAAGTTAGAGTGTCAGTCCTCTTCTACTTAGGTCGGAATTGTGCCTTTTGAATTTAATTCCGATGCATTTTCTGTTCTTCATCGTCAATAAGAAGGTCCATGGTAAACAGTAAATCTGAAGTGTAGCATCGGAATCTAAAACTGGACACACAGTAGAGGTTCAAATCATAGAAAGTTAGAGTGGCAGTCCTCTTGTACTTAAGTCGGCATTGTGCCTTTTGAATTTAATTCCGATGCAATTTCTGTGTTTCATCGTCAATACGAAGGTCCAAGGCATACAGTAAACATGAAGTTAAGCATCGGACTCACAGGAGAGGTTCAAATCATAGAAAGTTAGAGTGTCAGTCCTCTTGTACTTAAGTCGGCATTGTGACTTTTGTATTAAATTAGGATGCAATTTCTGTGTTTCATCGTCAATAAGAAGGTCCAAGGGATACAGTAAACCTGAAGTGAAGCTTCAGATTATAAAACTGGAATCACAGGAGAGGTTTAATTCATAGAAAGTTAGAGTGTCAGTCCTCTTGTACTTAAGTCGGCATTGTGCCTTTTGTATAAAATTCGGAATGCAATTTCTGTGTTTCGTCGTCAATAAGAAGGTACAAGGTATACAGTAAACCTTAAGTGAAGCATCGGAACCTAAAACTGGACTCACAGGAGAGGTTCACATCATAGAAAGTGAGAGTGTCAGTCCACTTGTACATAAGTCGGCATTGCGCATTTTGTATTAAATTCGGATGCAATTTCTGTGTTTCATCGTCAATAAGAAGGTCCATGGTATACAGTAAACCTGAAGTGAAGCATCGGAATCTAAAACTGGACTCACAGGAGAGGTTCAAATCATAGAAAATGAGAGTGTCAGTCCTCTTGCACTTAAGTCGGCATTGTGTCTTTTGTATTAAATTCGGATGCAATTTCCATTTTTCATCGTCAATAAGAAGGTCCAAGGGATACAGTAAACCCGAAGTGATGCATCGGAATCTAAAACTGGACTCACAGGAGAGGTTCAAAACATAGAAAGTGAGAGTGTCAGTCCTCTTGTACTTAAGTCGGCATTGTGCCACTTGTATTAAACTCGGATGCAATTTCTGTGTTTCATCGTCAATAAGAAGGTCCAAGGTATACAGTAAACCTGAAGTGAAGCTTCAGAATCTAAAACTGGACTCACAGGTGAGGTTCAAATCATAGAAAGTTTGAGTGACAGTCCTCTTGTACTTAAGTCGGCATTGTGCCTTTTGTATTAAATTCTGATACAATTTCTGTGTTTCATCGTCAATAAGAAGGTCCAAGGGATACAGTAAACCTGAATTGAAGCATCGGAATCTAAAACTGGACTCACAGGAGAGGTTCAAATCATAGAAAGTGAGAGTGTCAGTCCTCTTGTACTTAAGTCGGCATTGTGCCTTTTGTATTAAATTCGGATGCAATTTCTGTGTTTCATCGTCAATAAGAAGGTCCAAGGGATTCAGTAAACCTGAAGTGAAGCATCGGAATCTAAAACTGGATTCACAGGAGAGGTTCAAATCATAGAAAGTTATAGTGTCAGTCCTCTTGTACTTAAGTCGGCATTGTGCATTTTGAATTTAATTCCGATGCAATTTCTGTGTTTCATCGTCAATAAGATGGTCCAAGGGATACAGTAAACCTGAAGTGAAGCATTGGAATGTAAAACAGGACTCACAGGAGAGGTTCAAATCATAGAAAGTTAGAGTGTCTGTCCTCTTGTACTTAAGTCGGCATTGTGCCTTTTGTATAAAATTGGGATGCAATTTCTGTGTTTCGTCGTCAATAAGAAGGTGCAAGGTATACAGTAAACCTTAAGTGAAGCATTGGAATGTAAAACTGGACCCACAGGAGGGGTTCAAATCATAGAGAGTGAGAGTGTCAGTCCTCTTTTACTTAAGTCGGCATTGTGCCTTTTGTATTAAATTCGGATGCAATTTCTGTGTTTCATCGTCAATAAGGAGGTCCAAGGGATTCAGTAAACCTGAAGTGAAGCATCGGAATCTAAAACTGGAATCACGGGAGAGGTTCAAATCATAGTAAGTGAGAGTGTCAGTCCTCTTGTACTTAAGTCGGCTTTGTAATTTTTGTATAAAATTCGGATGCAATTTCTGTGTTTCGTTGTCAATAAGAAGGTGCATGGTATACAGTAAACCTTAAGTGAAGCATCGGAATGTAAAACTGGACCCACAGGAGAGGTTCAAATCATAGAGAGTGAGAGTGTCAGTCCTCTTTTACTTAAGTCGGCATTGTGCCTTTTGTATTAAATTCGGATGCAATTTCTGTGTTTCATCGTCAATAAGGAGGTCCAAGGGATTCAGTAAACCTGAAGTGAAGCATCGGAATCTAAAACTGGACTCACAGGAGAGGTTTAAATCATAGAAAGTTAGAGTGTCAGTCCTCTTGTACTTAAGTCGGCATTGTGCCTTTTGTATTAAATTCGGATGCAATTTCTGTGTTTCATCGTCAATAAGAAGGTCCAAGGGATACAGTAAACCTGAAGTGAAGCATCGGAATCTAAAACTGGACTCACAGGAGAGGTTCAAAACATAGAAAGTGAGAGTGTCAGTCCTCTTGTACTTAAGTCGGCATTGTGCCACTTGTATTAAATTCGGATGCAATTTCTGTGTTTCATCGTCAATAAGAAGGTCCAAGGTATACAGTAAACCTGAAGTGAAGCTTCAGAATCTAAAACTGGACTCACAGGAGAGGTTCAAATCATAGAAAGTTTGAGTAACAGTCCTCTTGTACTTAAGTCGGCATTGTGCCTTTTGTATTAAATTCTGATACAATTTCTGTGTCTCATCGTCAATAAGAAGGTCCAAGGGATACAGTAAACCTGAAGTGAAGCATCGGAATCTAAAACTAAACTCACAGGAGAGGTTCAAATCATAGAAAGTGAGAGTGACAGTCCTCTTGTACTTAAGTCGGCATTGTGCCTTTAGTATTAAATTCGGATGCAATTTCTGTGTTTCATCGTCAATACGAAGGTCCAAGGGATTCAGTAAACCTGAAGTGAAGCATCGGAATCTAAAACTGGATTCACAGGAGAGGTTCAAATCATAGAAAGTTATAGTGTCAGTCCTCTTGTACTTAAGTCGGCATTCTGAATTTTGAATTTAATTCCGATGCAATTTCTGTGTTTCATCGTCAATAAGAAGGTCCATGGTATACAGTAAACCTGAAGTGAAGCATCGGAATCTAAAACTGGACTCACAGGAGAGGTTCAAATCATAGAAAATGAGAGTGTCAGTCCTCTTGTACTTAAGTCGGCATTGTGTCTTTTCTATTAAATTCGGATGCAATTTCCATTTTTCATCGTCAATAAGAAGGTCCAAGGGATACAGTAAACCTGAAGTGATGCATCGGAATCTAAAACTGGACTCACAGGAGAGGTTCAAAACATAGAAAGTTTGAGTGACAGTCCTCTTGTACTTAAGTCGGCATTGTGCCTCTTGTATTAAATTCGGATGCAATTTCTGTGTTTCATCGTCAATAAGAAGGTCCAAGGTATACAGTAAACCTGAAGTGAAGCTTCAGAATCTAAAACTGGACTCACAGGTGAGGTTCAAATCATAGAAAGTTTGAGTGACAGTCCTCTTGTACTTAAGTCGGCATTGTGCCTTTTGTATTAAATTCTGATACAATTTCTGTGTTTCATCGTCAATAAGAAGGTCCAAGGGATACAGTAAACCTGAATTGAAGCATCGGAATCTAAAACTTTACTCATAGGAGAGGTTCAAATCATAGAAAGTGAGAGTGTCAGTCCTCTTGTACTTAAGTCGGCATTGTGCCTTTTGTATTAAATTCGGATGCAATTTCTGTGTTTCATCGTCAATAAGAAGGTCCAAGGGATTCAGTAAACCTGAAGTGAAGCATCGGAATCTAAAACTGGATTCACAGGAGAGGTTCAAATCATAGAAAGTTATAGTGTCAGTCCTCTTGTACTTAAGTCGGCATTGTGCATTTTGAATTTAATTCCGATGCAATTTCTGTGTTTCATCGTCAATAAGATGGTCCAAGGGATACAGTAAACCTGAAGTGAAGCATTGGAATGTAAAACAGGACTCACAGGAGAGGTTCAAATCATAGAAAGTTAGAGTGTCCGTCCTCTTGTACTTAAAACGGCATTGTGCCTTTTGTATAAAATTCGGATGCAATTTCTGTGTTTCGTCGTCAATAAGAAGGTGCAAGGTATACAGTAAACCTTAAGTGAAGCATTGGAATGTAAAACTGGACCCACAGGAGGTGTTGAAATCATAGAGAGTGAGAGTGTCAGTCCTCTTTTACTTAAGTCGGCATTGTGCCTTTTGTATTAAATTCGGATGCAATTTCTGTGTTTCATCGTCAATAAGGAGGTCCAAGGGATTCAGTAAACCTGAAGTGAAGCATCGGAATCTAGAACTGGAATCACGGGAGAGGTTCAAATCATAGTAAGTGAGAGTGTCAGTCCTCTTGTACTTAAGTCGGCATTGTAATTTTTGTATAAAATTCGGATGCAATTTCTGTGTTTCTTTGTCAATAAGAAGGTGCATGGTATACAGTAAACCTTAAGTGAAGCATCGGAATGTAAAACTGGACCCACAGGAGAGGTTCAAATCATAGAGAGTGAGAGTGTCAGTCCTCTTTTACTTAAGTCGGCATTGTGCCTTTTGTATTAAATTTGGATGCAATTTCTGTGTTTCATCGTCAATAAGGAGGTCCAAGGGATTCAGTAAACCTGAAGTGAAGCATCGGAATCTAAAACTGGACTCACAGGAGAGGTTTAAATCATAGAAAGTTAGAGTGTCAGTCCTCTTGTACTTAAGTCGGCATTGTGCCTTTTGTATTAAATTCGGATGCAATTTCTGTGTTTCATCGTCAATAAGAAGGTCCAAGGGATACAGTAAACCTGAAGTGAAGCATCGGAATCTAAAACTGGACTCACAGGAGAGGTTCAAAACATAGAAAGTGAGAGT